>NC_085128.1:6252500-7502500 GCF_030269925.1 Bombyx mori
AGACCTAACAGCTCAAGACTAGCTGCTTCGCGAATGAATCTAATAGCGGATCGGAATCGCGACCCGCTGAGAAGATCCGGCGAGAAACTCAGCGAGCTGATTCATGGGTTAGGTTGCACGGCGAACTCTTTGTCGAGTTCGACGAGTACGGTTACCGAGGTCCCTAAGCCTGCTCCTAGTGTTAGAGCTGAAGGCGTCTAATGCAAAAGTTATTGGATCTGATGGATCCGTAAGGACGTGAAAGTAATAGTATTATCTTGCGAATGTTTGTACATACATATTATTATGTTTCTTATTGGCGATAAATTTATTGTTTATATATAATTGTTTATTTGAAAAGTAATTGAAAAACAAAATTGACGATGTGAAGAGCTAAAACAGATTTATTTGACAAACTATGAATTTAACTGGTTAGATAAGGACAGGAGTTGACAAGAAGAGGCTTTGACTGATGTAAATTCATAATTCGGTACAATTAAAGTGGCTTACAATTGCATCGGGTTTTAATCAAAGTGAGGGATTTATTAGCGACTGGAGCCCATTATAATGTGAATGTCGTAGCCTTCTATGAGACGTGAGGATCAAGATTATTTAATTCTATAAAGTCTATCCCACCCTCAAACGTAAAACTTTATGCTACTTTGACGAAGAAATAGGCAGACGTTGGGCAATAAATTATACCGAATTTTTTTAGACTACTTTTTCCTTTATATTAAGTAATAGGTTAGACTGGTATATTAGCATCGCATAAAAATACGGTACTGATCATTCATTATTTAAACTTCAATGACCTCATAAAGCTGCTTCCTTGTGCTCTGTGACAAAGATAAGGTTTTTATCAATAAATTTTTTAATTTTCATAACACCTTTGTGGTTTACAGTGACCAATTTGAATGGTAAAACTGCTAAACGATACACCAGAATTATAAAAAATAGTCGATCAGAAACGCTAGGAAATGGTATCCGTACGAGACTGTCTAAATATCTTTATGATATATTATTATTGTGTCCATTACTCGATGGCAAACTTCCGCGATTGATTTTATGAATATTTATACCTGTCAAGAGTCCATTACCTGGAACAATAATGGTAGTTCGTGCATTTTTAATACGTTGCTCATTTTCGTTACGACTATTAGATTAAAATAATACGTACTAAAAATTTCTAAGTCTCTTTAACCTCATAAGAATTAGAGTTGAAAAGAAGAGAGATAAATTGTAATGAAACTTGAGGAGTTGATGTCTTGAGTGCGATAGCACCAAGTGTACTCGAGGTCAATGCCATCTAATAAGTCGATCCCGACGACGTCACGACACCGTCAGTGGTGCAGTCTAACCCATGCATCAGCTCGCTGAGTTTCTCGCCGGATCTTCTGAGCGGGTCACGATTCTGATCCGGCGGTAGATTCATCCGTGAAGCAGCTGCTCTTGAGTTGTTAGGCCTCCTTCAGAGACGCTCGGGCAGGTGTTACCAAATCCCACCCCTCCCGGCTGAGGCTTTGCTCTCCCACCTGTCCTGATCAAACTCAAAAGGCCTCTGAACCAAAAAAGAGTAAACCTTCAGTCACAAAAAAACGTATTTTAAAAATAAACCTAAAAATTGTATGAATGATATTGATGGTAACTATAGAATCCACACACTGTAGGCTGTTGTTTCGTAGTATAGATAATCTTTCAACATTTCGATCCTGAAAGAGCTCAACATCAAGGAGAGACTATCGTCAACAGTCCAAATACCAATCCTCAAGTTCTTCGGGCACATCACTCGTAATGATGACTCCATTGAGCGATTGGTGGTGCAAGGGAAAGTCGAGGGCAAAATATCTCGCAGACGATCTCTAACACGATGGACGGACCTCATAAAATCTGTGACTCACTCCAACATAAATGTATGCTCTCACTCTGCGAAACATCGTGCCACATGGCGTCGCATCGCGAGAGCATCGGTATCGCAGGATCTGACAGATGCATGACCACGACCACTCTGTCAAGAGTGTACGAATAGGAAGAAGAATACATAAGCTTAGGTTGTCGATTGTTTACAGTAATCGATCTACAACGATGCCTTTTATTACGAGTCTGGATGTAATTTTTTGGGAACACAAGAGATAATTTTATCTTTGTACCGTTGAATGAAAATCTTTTCATATTCCAATATTTTAAATCATTCATGATATTTGTTGAAACGGAAGTAGTCTTTCGTTCTAATTAAGCTATGAATTGTTTAGGAAGAGCTTACGTAATATAATTGTGAGATTATCCAGTGATGTTCACGCGTGCGCATCCTAGTGAAGCGATCGTCGTGAATGATGCACAGGTGAGCGCCCCTCATATAGCAACTGGGGGTACAACTGTTTATATATAGACAACTGTCAGCTATGTATTCCCGTCTTTACGCAATCCCGACCTTGGATATGTACAAGTTTACTTCTATTTAAGAATTGTATGAAGATTTTCGAGTTTTGATTGTAATTAGTGGCCGTACAATTGCATGGTGCCGACTCTGGGTTTGTTTGATCATGGCCCGGGATATGATCTTGCTGGTATGTTCTTTAGAGAGAATTAAATATGCACAGATCACAATTTACTAGTTACTTTATAGTTTACTTTGCAGTAACCATCTATTTTTAACCTTTAAACGTAAAAAGATCAATAATTTGATTAATTCTTAAAAAAATTATTAATATTTAACAAACTATACAAAAGTATTTGGACTGTTTAATTTTCAGATCCTGTTTGCAAACCTCTTAACGATATTTTGTCAAGAAGAAACCGCTCAAGGATCAACAGAAGATCAACAAAAAGATGACGTGAGTAATACATTAATTTAAAAAACTTGTTCAATTGAAAAACATAATTAAATATATACCTACAGTACTAATTATCGATGAAATTGTAAAAAATATATTTTTATCATTTGTAATTTGTCACCATGTGTATGTATGTTTGTATTTTTTGGCGAATACTTCAGAAAAACGGTTTCATATGTTGTTTTGTAATACATGTCATTTTAATATATTTTTTTGGTTAGTTAAATTTAATTTTATGTATCCATATACGTCGGATTGAAACCAGTCAGTGTGTATTTACATAAATCTACAACACGCGAGTTTCACTATCAACGGTGGCATTGCACGCGAAATGACGCGTTCAATAATTGTCCGCGTTGAAATTATAATTGAAACCTTCATTACCGACTTGTTCAATTTTTTAATTCGAATTTTAAATACAGTAAGTACTGTAAGTGCTACATTCAATTACTAAAGGAAAGCTAAAGTATGTAGTTTGATAATAATAGTTGAATGATATGAGGATAATTGAAGTTTTACATTATTAACATATATACGGTCAGATAAGCTCACGACTTATCTGAGCGTCCCCAAATCCCATAGACACCATTATAGCCGATATTCGCCTTGACTTCAACATTCAAATGCTAATTACAACTTATTGAATATTTATACTCGAAGCGAAAATTACAAGTCCTTTTGCAAAGGGACGTATAACTCCATAAATGTTTTTTAAAAAAGAAATCTCTGATTTACTCGCAACTCCTAAGACAATCTAAGGCACAGATGATCTTCCAAACAATGTTTTGGGTTTATATATTGCTCAGTATTTTCTAGCTTCAAGCAAGTTTAGAAAGTAAATTACTATTCAACTGAAAACACGAGTCATACTGCGCTAGATGACAGCGTAGATAGAGAAATCGATACGAATTAAAGTAATTTTAAAACGTACAGTGCTGATACGAATCAGTTATTAAGCTCTCGGGATTGCGACTTTTTGTTGTTTCGTGATCACTATTACTGGCTCCATAACAACTAGTCTCGCTTCGAAGTTAATATAGTAACCAGACAATCTTTTAACGTAAATAATAAAAATAAAAAAAATCGAACCGATTTTTTTTAGTCTAACTTAGTCAATATTGATTCGTACTTGAGATTTTTTGACTTTTCTATAAAAAAAGATGTGTGGTGTCGTGGAACAGGAACGAAGTTCCTCATTATAAAAATACTAATTTTAAGTTCTATTCGTGGTATAAAGAAGATAATTATTTGGGTATACATATTTAACTATGATTTTTTTATTGTTAAAAAAAAAAACCACTTTACAAAGTTTATTTTGAATTTAAATTCATTTAATAGAACTGCTTAAATGAAAATTTCACATTCACTTTTATCATATACATTTTGATATGTGCATACAGCAACGGGAACATAACGAAAGTGAATCTGTCATTGACATTAAGCAGAGTGCGATGCTCCTTCGTGCATTATTACTCATCTTGAACTTGAAAGAACAAGTTACGTTATAGCAATGCTTGTAGATATGTTGATTTTTCCTGTTTATGTGCAGTCGTGATTGTAATTAACATTACTAATATCTGCTAAATAGAGTACGATTTTTCGAGTCGTTTTATTATTTTAGGATTAACAATCTTCCTCTCTTGATAATCAGCTAATTGGCATATAATATAATAGTTAGTTGTTTTTATCCTTTAAATTGTTAGAGTGAAATTACTTTAAATAGCTCGGCTCGAATAAGACGTTTGCTTGAACAAAGATAACAGAGTAAGCACATGTTTGTATTCAATTCGGTTTCACTCATTTGTATGGTCTTGTTTACAGACAGTAAGTTATTAGATACAACATTGAGCAACTAGTCGTGATAGAGATTGGTGAATTCAGCACGCGTTACATTTGACGGGCAGGCTGACATTTATACACTCACTTTAACCAACCGCAATTACTTTCATACCAACGTTATGGAAACTATTAAAACCTTCGTTACTAATACAGAATAGTAAAATATAATGCACAAGCATGCAACGAACTGTCACAATGTATAAAATACCAAATTACTGCACGCAAGCTATCGCTTCATACATTACACGTTGTCTCATTATTTTACAAAACGTTAAGCTGTAATAAGTGGTTGAATAAAAATTGGATTGATGGATTAATTTTTATCGATAATAACGTTTTCTTGTCCTAGGGAAAACTGAGTTATTCGTTCAGCTACGGCGTGGCAGATGCTCGAACTGGAGACGTGAAAGCAGTGTGGGAGGCCAAAGAAGGTGACACTGTCAAAGGTTCGATTCGAAAAGATTATCGATTTGTATATACATAGGAAATATATCGTCTTTTCACATTAAAACTGTATAATCTCAATACTTCGGATTCCGAACTCAAAACTTACAAATTTTACAGGAGAGTGTTTTAAAGGTTCAACATGTGATATTTTTAATAGTAATCATTTTGCAACGCGTTTTATTTTACCAGTTACATTATCTGTCTTTTAAAGTAAGATAAAATTATGTATTAATTTTGTTAATAGTAGTCAAAACATACGTAAACAAAAAAAAAAATTTAAAACTAAACTACGCTATTTTGACAGTATTTATTAGAAAAATACTGGTGATGCCAAATGATTCCGCATATTAACAAAATTTCGAATACTTTTGGAAATTGTACACTTTTAATGCGAAAAGACGATATAGTGCGTATTGGTTTTCTCGAGATTACAATTAAATATTTTTACCTATCATTGCAGGTCAATACAGCGTCTTAGAAGCAGACGGTTCAACAAGAACAGTCGAGTATTCAGCCGGTCCAAATTCTGGTTTTAATGCAATAGTGAGCAATGATAATGATTTCCTTCCCACAAACGAAATTGAAAGTAAGAAAACCGGGAGAAGCCTTATCGAAGACAAGACTATGAGAGACTATGGCAACTATTATGATTTTCCTGAAGACCCCGATGATGAATATTACGAAAAGAAAAAAACGAAACGTCCTTTGGATTCCCATAGAGAACATTCCAAAAACAAAAAACCTAGGTATCCTTTTGATTTGGAACCCAGTGAATATACACACAGTATTAGCATTAAGCATCCTCGCGATGAAGGTTCAGAAAGCGAAGCCCACAGTCATTTCGGTTACAGTTTCGACCCGAACTGCAAAACCAAACCAAAAAAAGGAAGCCATGATACCAATTCATATTCCAATGTGGTAGATCTAGAGACGAATCCGAAATATCCTTTATATTCTCAAGATTATTTTCGTGATAAACATCCTGACTCTTCAAGTAATTATGACTTTGAAAAATTAAGGCCATTTAGTAGTTACAGGCCCCACAAATACGAGGAAATAACATTGAAACCTCCTTTTTCGACAAGATATACGAGCCCTGTTATTCCTGATTTAGCGTATTCAAGTGAAAAAATGTATCCTGATGATATTCCATTGCGGCCGAAGAAGAAACATAGGCCTCACAAAGTACCAGAATCCCATTTTGGTGATGATTTAGATGACTACGTTTTAGTACCAAAAAAGAAGTACAAGCCCCCAAGGCTGGTAGAGCCACACGAGTTTAGACCAGAGCCTGAAGATGACTACGAACGGCCCCACCGTGGAAGCAGTTTCGATGATATACATGACGATCGACATCGGCATCCACCGAGGGGACCTCAAACGGAAATCGTTCGGAAAATCGTGAAGAAACGACGTCCGGTTATTAATTTATTAGATGTTTTTGACATTTAAATAGCTTGCTAAATTATTAAATTAGAAGAAAAAAAATCAGCTATTTGCCTAAGCGAAAAAATAGTGTTTGCCAGTAATCCTTCAACAATGATTTTTAATGACCGCCAAAGCCCAATTCTAAATTCTCATTTTTTTTAACGTGTATACAGTTATTAATTATGTTTTAGAAAATAGAATAAATAATTTATAATTCCAAATGCATCTTATGTTATGATGAACTGTCCATATACTTATTAGTTTTATATAATATGATAAATTCATTAATTTTCATCTAACATGGAAAGTGATCTGATGTTGCTTGATGTAACCCCTTCATATTTTTTTAATTATAAAATCTGAGATCGTAGTAGGATTCCCCCACAGTGCTAGAAGCACTGCGTTATTCATAGTAATTTTACCTCCCCGAATCCTGATCACGCAGGAGCAAGTCACCGTCGTCGCCCTAGACACGTCCTTACGGATCCATCAGATCCAATAACTCTTGCATTAGATACCTTCAGCTCTAACACTAGGAGCAGGCTGAGGAACCCCGGTAACCGTACTCGTCGAACTCGACAAAGAGGTCGACGTGCAACCTAACCCATGCATCAGCCCGCTGAGTTTCTCGCCGGATCTTCTTAGTGGGTCGCGATTCCGATCCGGTAGTAGATTCATTCGCGAAGCAATTGCTCTTGAGTTGTTAGGTCTCCTTCGGAGGTACTCGGGCAGTTGTTAGCAAATCCCACCCCTCCTGGCTGAGCCTTTGCTCGCCCACCTATCCTGGTGAAGCTGGAAAGGCCTCCGGGCCACCAGTAATCTTTCAATCACAAAAAAAAAAAAAAGTAATTTTAGCCTCAAAGAGTCATTGTACCGTACGTGGCAAAGACGTATTTAAATCTATCCGTCTCTGGAACAATCTTCCTTCATTAGTGTATCCGAGTATGTCGTGAGGTTCGAAAAGTTTTCTTAGCTAAATGCGGCCTCTGTCATGAGACATGAACTATAGAAATTATTTACCATTAAGTGCAAAAATTACAGCCAACGTTTCCAAGGTTCCTTAAGACAAGCTAATAGATATTTAAAATGGCGTACTATTTATTAATGATTCGTCATTAGCTTCACTTCGATTGTTAGCAAATAATGATTTTGCCACATCCCTTGCGAAATATATAGCTCCAGATATTTAACCATTACATTTTTGCGTTTAAAAATTAAACAGCCGTCATTATGTATGCAGTGCGGGTTGCGCAAAACGATCTCACAATGATAGTGAAAGTCTAAAGCGAAACTGGAGCGAGTGGGAGTGTCCAAGTGTATTACGCCGCAAGGACGTTTTGTTATATTTGTGAACACGCAACCGGTACCGATAGTTCATTAATTAATTGGGTTATCGATGTGTAGATAAACATGGGTAAATTTACTGAGGGCCCGATGAAGGTTACATTGGCAAGGTTGTACTTTTTCATTTTTAACGAAAGGTGGTTTTCAATATAATATTTATTAAGTTCTATGTTACTTTCTGTAGTGTTACATTCTTATGGTACAGTTTTTACCTTGACAAGTTAATTGCCGTAAAATCAGCTCCAAGCATCCGCATAATATTTCGTTTTGATAAAATTTTTGAATATTTTATTTAAAGTTATCCATTCGGAAAAACTAAATAGTGGCTTTTAACACTTAAAATTATATAATAGTATGTAACAAACTTGGAATTCTTATTAATGGTAATAGCGAGCCCACTACGTGTTCTTGGCATACTGTTTTCCGCTCCAGTTTGTATGATACTTTTTTATTAAGATGCCAGCCGATATTCAACGGCTCCTTGTTGTTGAAGACTTTATGATCTGGCAACGAGATATTTAAGCCAAGTCTATTTGTTTTCTCATTTTGTGACATAAAAAATGATATAAAGCAAAATGAGATGAAGTTGATTAATTTGAGACTTTAATCGATTGGGATGAAGTTAAAGTAAACGAAATGAGATGGGATAAAATATAAAATGTGTAAAATGATTGTTATCTACCGGGACTTTTTGGAAGAGCCCGGAAAGCTACGTCCATCGACTTGTCTCCACCAACCACCAACACCATTTTTCCACATAAAATATATCTCACGACTTTTTGCTATCCGTTTCTCCGAAAAAGTCCATTTTAAGCTACAAAACTTGAATTTCGGTGCCAATTTTGAAACATAAATTTGTTATTGGATTATTTTGTTTACCTACTTAACCGTTAGCAGACTCGAAAAGCTATTCTGACTACACCCTTACTAGTTAACAAGCTTATGAAGTAATTCTGAAAGAATTTGCTAGCATCTGTAAAAGCACGCCTTCGCCGAATGTACCACTGGATCGGAATCATGAACCACCCAGAAGATCCAGCGAAAAACTCAATGAGTTGTGTTTATGGATTAGGTTGCACATTTTATTGGAATAATGCCTTTCCCACTAAATTATAGCCTTAGACAGTTAGTAATAGAAAATTTGTAACGGGGTTCATAATTTCGTCGTCCCACTTGCAATCAAGATAAGAGTTACTAGAACTAGCGGAAGTAAGATTGGAAAATAGAACTGATTACAGATGAATCATGATGAAGCAATTGAACCTAATAGTTAGAGGAGGCTAGCATCACATACATCGCTGATTTGCTATACACACGTAACTCACATTCACACGTATTACTATACTTACACGTCTCCTATATATGTACTACTTAATATATACCAGAATAAACCTAATAATTTAATCATATTTCTATTTTGTAGATATTTATTTATTTAGACTTCAAGATAGTGCACCGAAACTTTCGAGAAGAATAAAGTCATCGGTTATCATTATATTTTGTTCAATTGAACACGCATTCCACGGACATTCACCGGTGGGCGCGGCCATGACACGGCCTGCATTGTCGCAATGTCTCGCATGCAGATCTACAATACAATCGAATACAGAATGTTTAATTATGGAAATACATTTAAAAGCGATTCTAAATTATACGAAAGCTCGCGATTATATCTGATAACAGTTAAAGAGGAGAGAAAACGTTTACTGATGAGGCTCGTTCAATAATAGAAAAAAAATCTGGACAAAGAATCTTCCTAGAATCTGTTATCGGTTCTATTTCAAAAGGATAGATGAATGGTTCCAATTGAAATTCAGACTCGATCTCATGTCTCAGGGTGGACTGCTGGACAAGCTGTGGTGTTAATGTGTTTTTGGGTATAAGTTCATGGAATTTAACATCGAGTGGGATACGAAATCGTATGACAGTTACAAGAAATTAGTACATACAAAAAAAAGTATATAATTTTATAATAAAAGCTCTGGATACGGCATCTCATTATAATTTTGAACATAATTATGTCACGCATAATTAATTATGGAATAGTACGCAGTGTGAGCACTACCGGGTATTCTAATTCGAGGTACTCTAATTACTCAAGCTTAGATTTTAAGGGTCGAAAAAAACCTTTGAATATAATAATAATAAAATCATTTCATCATCAATATCGACTTTTACTTAAATATATAACTATACTACTTGGAATCTGCCGATTACTTTTATTACCTGTATTTATGGGGTTTACTAGTTTTGGGCAGCTTAGCTGTGATCTTAAGCATTACTAATGTCAATGAGTGAAGATTTGATGTTGCAAAAAACCTCGCTCAATATCGCAAAAGTCATTCTTTAAGCCTTTTCTCTTTCGTAAACGAATAGTTGATAATTTGCGTGACCATGCCGTGATGTGTGTGGTTCTCTTTTGAGAGAAGTGTAAAATTTTAATTAACCATGAATATATCTAATATTATTGAATTCATGACAACTAAAGATAATTTAAGTACAAGTATGAATGTTAAAATGCCTGCTCGGATCGTGTCCGTCATTGTGCCTATTATCACAGCGAAGTAATCCAAATGCATTGCGAAAAAGCAACCATTGACGGATGACCGCATTTCTTGAAGCAAACTACTGCTGATATTGAGTTGATTGATAGCTCCCTTTAGGCGAATTCTGGATAGTCGATCGATTACTGACTTGGTTTTCCGTGGGATTAAGGTAAAATGTACTTCGTGCGAAATGCATCTTCAAATATCCAACTTTAATTCAACCATAATTCAACCATCTAGCCGTAGTTGAATGCTGTCTATTATGAGGCTCGAACGCAGGCTGTTGAGCGACGTAGGGTTTTAGTGGATTCACCTCCGACATGCATCATCTACAAGTGAGCGGAAGTTTGCGATTTTCACCTAACCGAAAAAAATGACATAATATTTCAACCAATTTAGACCAACTTTGTTTTTCAGTTGCAATACAACATTAAATCTAAATTTATTTCATACCTTTTGTTCTTTGTTATGCTATGTATCCTATTCAAGTCCGTTCGAACTACCTCAAGAACTAATTCTATCAGAAAAGTAACATTTGAAAACTGAAAAGTTCAGTGAAAGATAAACGTAAAGTAAGATAAAAAGTATTAAAATCACTTTTACGACTTATTCACGCTTACATCCATGATCGCGAACACGAAATCTGTAAGATATTGGAAGCGTCAAAAATAATAAATTGAAAATATAATAATTGAAAGATTAAACCGTAAATGTATTTTTATTATAGGTCTATAACTCGTGGAAACCGAAGAAGATACTACTACAAAAAGTATTTTGTTTAAAGCGGACATTTTTGTTTAGTCATTTTTCATTACAGGAATTATTTTCCACTACGTCTGTCTTAATTGTAGGGCTCTATGTTTCTTCAATAACTTGAAAACCGTAAGAAACCTTCGAAGAACCATTTGAAGAACTTAAGAACCTAAGAACCATTTGCTTTGGGAGTTTTGGGATTTCAGAAGCTCCGAAACATAATCCACTGACCATCTTGATATATAAAATCTAAATTAAATTACTTTGGAATGGCAGGAGTTAATAAACTTTTATCTAAGCGTTTCCTGTATATTATTAGGTTCCCTGTTCGCGCCCACGTTTCCCTAATCCTTTTAAGTTAATTTTTGTAATTGAAAAACTCGATTCTCTTTCTCAAACTTATTCATTCAAACATAATTAAAGTAGACTACTATAGGCTTGATTTATGTACCACAAAAAAAATTGCCGTGTGACTCGTCTGGCTTTAAAAGTCATAAAAAAGAAAATCCGTCATTTTGATTTATTTTTATATCTTGTTAATTTTCATGTTAATATCCATCAATCAGCTTTATTAATGACATTTTCGTTCTTTAGATAGTGGCTTTTACTGCTGTCATAAATCAATTCAGCACCTCACTTAAATTAATCAGTTATAAAAAATATTAGTCATTTTTAATTATTACCACTATGTAAATTTAACTAGAACCACGTGCTTGAAGCAATTCTGTGTATCAATCACATTTTATTGGTAATTTGATTTATCAAATACACTAGAGTGTTAATAATTAGAGTAGGCTTTAACTTAAGCCGTAGGCTTTTATTTCACAAAATTGTCAGTTGTTTCCCTAAATAGAACTATTCTGAAAAAAATATTTAATTTTTTGTACTAATAATGACCACAGCAAAGCCTAACTAGACTTCACGAACTCAAAATTTATAAAAATATTTCTTTGAATAGCTAGCCTTACTATTATAGGTAGATAAGATCACGCCATATTTGATGTTAGGCTGTTAGCGAAGCCAGCAGATTTGACTACTACTGATAACTACTTAGACAGAAAAGAAATTCTATACCGCATGATCACTTCGTGCCTACGAGAGCCTTCTTTCTGTATGTGTCTGAATATGTACTTCAATTAGGTAATAGGGATTTAATAATTATAGTTAGAAAGTAAAATATGAAGAAATACTGCTACTACGGACGGCTGAGAGGGTTGTGTGAGCAAACAGTTCGAGGAAGCCATGCTCGCACTTTCAAATTTCGATCAAGAATTCAATATTTCAAACATTTATTGTAAAACTTTACAAATTTTACCAATACATTTATTTTGAAAAAAAAAAAACAAAATCATAAAAAACATATTTATGGCAAAATTGACATAAAACAAATTCTAGATTCGTGTTTGTTTTAAAACTAGACACATTGAATGATTAAGTAGAACTAATTAGAATGTCATGTTTAAATAGATAAAGCCAGTGTCGGCCGTAGCTATATCATTTTGTTTTGACGTTTAATAAGTTAATTATATACTCAGATTAATTACTTATTTTTGAATGCCGCCCCTAGACAAGGCAATGCCAAGGTTTTCTGCATAATTTTATACTATAATGCAAACCTCGTTAGAAGAAACATATTGTAATAGTATTCAGGAAATATCTTAGAGGAGTTCATTCAAAGTTTCAATAAATTACATATATGTTAAGTACATATTTGTTTAAATATTATTGAACAAAAAAAAGTTTTGGTGCGTAGAATATACCCTTACGAAATATTATAATGTTAAGGATTTAACAAACAGTAACAAAGTAATAGGTACTCTATTGATGTACGAGTTCAAAGCACAACTCAATGTTATCCTTTCGAGTAATCTTGTTACAACATTACGTAGGTGGAATCCTGCGCCCACATATGAAATAATAGCATTTCGTAAGGAAGCATGAGCGGTACTAGAATTTAGTTTATTTAGTTTTCAATAACAACAACAATATTTAAATACAACCTTATTAACGGTAAATGACGTAATAGAAAAATTGTTATGCGGTCTACTAACTAGATGATTAGCTGTTTGAATATTGTATTCAATGTCAACGCGAAAGAAGAGATTTATCTTTTATTTCATAGTCATTTCGTGAACGTACAGTAGCAATTAAATTTACATAACGATAAAATATTATTATCTAATTTACAAAGCCATTCAGCCACATCACAAAATATACATATATAATATGGCAAAATACTATGTCCGATGTTCGACTGCGGCATGCTCGGAGACTTCAGAGGTTAATGACACGAGATGAGTCACGCAGGCAATTGACATCTGCGATCTGAGACAACGTGGTAGACGTTCACGCCTTAATTAGTGATCATTTGCGCTGCGGCGATTCGAATCGTTGAATGAAAATGTGCTTGGATGTCGCTTATTTTGTTTGTGATATAGTCAAAGATCATAGTGAAGTCGCACCTTAAGTGAATTCACACTGGTTTCGGTCAAATATAATTATATTCCATGGCCAACTGAATTCTATTAATGCTATATTTAGATTACTGTTATTATTTTTGGTAATATGGAGACTGAATGATGATACGTACAAAAATGACAGTATTTATAATAACAAAGTGTGTCCTTTGGGACATGGATCGTATGGATTGAATTCATTAAATCATCTGATCTAGGCTGTCTATTCTGATCACCGAAACGAGAGATTACATTACCAGAAAATGTCTCTTGCAGAAATTGTATGGAATGTGACACCGTCTTGTTGAAGTTACAAATTGGTGACATCAATAGTGTCGAGTTTCGGCAGAAAGAACTGTGTTATCACGTAGCGGTATTTACTACCACAGTTACTGCTTAACCAGTGTCATCTAATCTAATAATGCCTCCAGCCAAGCACCAAACAGTAACACGTTCTGAGTGCATTTGTTTTTCGAAATATATTTACTGGTGGTAGGACCTCTTGTGAGTCCGCGCGGTTGGGTACCACCACCCTGCCTATTTCTGCCGTGAAGCAGTAACGCGTTTCGGTTTAAAGAGTGGGGCAGCCGTTGTAATTATACGTGAGACCTTAGAGCTTATATCTCAAGGTGAGTGGCGCATTTACGCTGTGGATGTCTATGGGCTCCGGTAACCACTTGACACCAGGTGGGCTGTGAGCTCGTCCACCTATCTAAGCAATAAAAAAAAAGTTATTGTCCGAGCCCCAAATACCGCAGTTTTCGCGATTAACAACGCCATCAAAGTGCAAATGTGCTTCATCGCTTAAGATGATTTTGCTACAAAAATGAACATTCCTCGGACTCGGTGTTTATGGTCATTAGGTTTCATTTGTTGTGTTAATTGAATTTTATAAGCATGGAGACACTGATCTTTTGAAAGTAGCCTAACTTCAAATTTGCAAGCCTTGTCCACGATGCCGAATTGATGTGCCGCTTCCGATGGACCGCTTCCTAATGACGTTAGAATATCTTGTTTTTGGACCACTCTTTGTGGACTCCACACATCGTCTTTTTTTAATAACTTAGTTGTTAAAGTAGATATAAATTTGTAATTAGTCTACACACATTTCATAGATACTGATATACAAATAGTTTACAAACGGCTGTCATAATCATATTTGATTATTTCTTTATAGTTACTATGTCTGTCTAATTTTTAACAGAAGCTTCAGTCCTCAAGTTGCCCATACAAATCGTAATATTTTTTCTGAGTTTATTGACGTTCCAGATTATTCCAGGATCTGTGATCGATCCTTCAGGTTGACTGACCCCGACCCTGGGACTTTGTTACCATAGGAGAATTCTATAAATGGTTACTTTTTTATAAATTTCCATTTTTGTGTAATTAAGAACAAATCGGTACTAGATTGATCGGAATTCGTTAATTTCAAGTTTTAATTACGAAAGATTAATGTTAAGTGCACATTATTCCAAAAATCAAGAGACCCAGTTCAACAAATCTATATTTTGTCCAAATCAAGACAGCTATTACAATAAAAAGGTAATAATTACACATATCTGAGTTATTGAAAGTTGCTTTATCCACTAAATTAACCGGTAAGAAACCCTACAGTCCTTGACACAATTTTATTTCAAACCGCCAGTTCGAAATACAATACGGTAATAAAATTTGCTGTTGTTTTAACTTTAGCCGGTAACATAAAATTGAATGTAAATAATTTATGTTGTCAAGAGCATATAAAATTATATGGCGGTTAATATCTACATGTTCACCTGATGCAGTTTCTCGATTGAACTAAATATCAGACTAATGTGGATATCCTTGTTTTTTTTTATTGTTGTGTTTTCTTTAATTTTTTATGTTATTTCTAATAAACATATTATTACTTCAATTCATTATTTACTAAATATAAACGGAACTTTCATCGTATAATCCTAAAAACATTAGGGCAAAAACGATTGATATTAAAATTTGGTAATATCAAGTTATAGCGTACACTAAATTATTAACTTTATAGATTAATTATTTTCTTAGGATTTAACGATACACGCAATGAAAACTACTTATATGGCTTAATCGTATTTTTACTGAATTCTGTCCAAATTTTTGCATGATTTGCGGTTTTAGATGGTAATTAAAAAAATCATTTAAATGTCTACGATTAACCCCATATTTATCTAAGACCACGAATATCTTATGACAGTTAAGGTTTATGATGTAAATATTAATTAGCATTTATAATTGTTTGGTTCAAAAAAAAAAAACAAGATTATCTACAATATTCCGGCTGTCTATGTTACTTGCGGTAACGCCCACTAGATATATGTGACATAGTATTTTAGTTCGCATACGGCACACTAGGGACTAGCTGGCTATCTATAGGACATAGCAACCTGTATAAAAGGCTCAGGTATCTCACATTTAGGCACAGAACAAGCCCTAGTTCTAAGAGAGACGTACTGTTCTATAACTTTACACAAACACTGAGAAAATGTTCGGAAAGGTAATTTACTAAGATTTGTGTTAAAAATGCTCTACGCAGAGTTGTACTTCTTTTAAATGGAATAATTGCCAGGGCCCTTTGAGTGCTGAGATGTCTTAATAATCTTCATACAACAGCAACGTATCCAGTGCTAGTTTTATCATAATTATGTGGTATTTATTGAGTGTGCTATAAGTTATGGGACAGTTAAAGCGTAAAAAAATCACTAGTTGTTTAAGGAATTAATTTGTAACGTTGTGTGCCTTTTATTCTACTATTAAATTTGCAATTCAACGCGTCATAAATTTATGGTAAGTGATCACCATCGCCCACGGACATCAGCAATTCCAGGGTCATAGCCTAAGTCACTATGTGGTGTATAAACTATCTCTTTGAAAAACGAATTAAACCAGTTGTTCGTTTTTTTGTATATAAGAACGATAAAGTGACAAATACATTTGTTGAATACATATTATTATGATAAGAATAACAATGTTAATACTATTTTCATCACCGAAAGCTACTTAATGTTTATAACCCCGTTTTTACTTTTTTTTTATTCACTCATTCTATCAAGTATTATGTATATTCATAAAATTATTATCAAGAAGGCTAATATTTTTAATATAATCAACTATTTTCTTATTATAGTAATTTGGTTTTCTCGAGCCTCAGACGATAGTTTAACAATCTCTTCTGTACATTGAAAATTGTAAGAAAAAGGTGTATGCGTAGACTATCCGAATCGTTAGATTTGAAAATGAACAAAATAATAACGATACTCAAATTTCTTTTTTCTTTCTTTCTTTTAATATGATTATTAAAGGATGACAAAAACAAAAAAAATTAGAACGAATTAAAGGTATTTTAATTTCAGGTGGTGGTTTTGTGCGTCCTAGTCGCAGTTGCTCGTGCTGGATTGATAGCTCCACACGGGGCTGTCTCATCGCAGAGTATCGTGCTGGGAACGCCCGCTATTGCGCACGGATATGCCGCCCCAGCCATTGCCGCCCCGGCTTACGGTTACGGCTTAGGTATGAAAAGGGTAACTGTTCGTTATTAGTCGTTGTTTGCTATGCGAAATAAGACATCCGGTTTGAAAGTCGTTGGAGACTATGCTCCGAGTTTCTCTACAGGATCGAGTTAGGAATTATTTTTGTAAGAGAACCATGATAACCGACATAGCCTGAAAGATTGTGTGGTGGGAACGATAGTGGGCAGGGAAATTGCTCGCAGAACAGACGGACGCTGGGATTAAAAAGTTCTAGAGTTGCGACCAATTGGACATGATCACAAACCTTTGGTGTAGCTGAGTCCATCAGCAGACAACTATAGTAATGGCAGTAGATGGGAGTCTGGACCCGCTTGACATTGAGCACTTTTCAAATATATCATAATGTCTACCTTGAGTAAAAATATCGAAGTCTCATTTCTATGCCTATTTCGGCCGTGAAGCAATAATGAGTTTCGGTTTGAAGGATGGGGCAGCCGTTGTAACTATACTGAGATCTTAGAACTTATATCTGGTGGGTATTTGTGGTAACAAGGTGGGTGACGCATTTACGTTCTAGATGTCTATGGGCTCCAGTAACTACTTAACAACCAGGTGGGCTGTGAGCTTGTCCACCAATCTAAGTAATAAAAAAAACTAATCTTATAAGAGTAAATTTATTATTAATCTTCTTCTTCTCTTATATATAAAAATGGACTGCTGTTCGTTAGTCTCGTTAAAACTCGAGAACGGCTGGACCGATTTGGCTAACTTTGGTCTTGAATTATTTGTGGAAGTCCAGAGAAGGCTTAAAAGGTAGACAAATATGAAAATGCTCGAAATTAAATAAAAATAACAATTTTGTTTTTCCTTTGATGTGTTCCCCGTCGGACGGATTCCTTTTGTTTGTTTGAAGTTTATTTTTTACAAAAGTTTAGGTCTTTTATTTGTAGATTGAGTCACTACGAAGTCTGCCGGATCAGCTAGTAGTGTATAAAATTTATAATTTACAGGACACAGCGCGGTCGTTGCACACGCAGCGCCGGTGCTGCGAGCGCCCTTGGCGTCGCTGGCGCACGCAGCCGCCCCTGTTGAAATTTATGTAAGAATTTTATTTTTTTGTTATGTCCTTCTTTAAACCAGGATTGTGGAGAGTACTTAACGATAAGTTTGGCTTTGCCTCTGGCGTTGCTGATGTCCATAGGCGACGGTAACCAGTCACCATCAGATGAGCCGTTAGCTCGTCTGTCTATAAGGGCAACAAAACAAAAAAGTAATCGGTATTTAATGAATTATACTTTTTTTTGTGTTATGAATATCGAAAACACATGTACGAAAAAAGTACATGTTGACCTTAATACCAAATTTCTTTCACAAAGATTCTATTTATAATATTTCAAAAAATATTTTTAAATAGTTCATCTTCAGCATAAACAACATTCACTTTGTGGTGATTACTTCAAATGGAATTAATTTAACTTATCAAAAAATACTAAAGCATAATACATTCAAATTGTTACATGCGTCACGCCGGTAAGAGTAACGATATTCTGCTACATTCTTAAAATATTTTACTTGACCTACTTAGGTGGGCTAAATGAAAGAAAGAATAGAAAGCAAGTATTAAACATTCCTTTCTATTAAACATTTAACCTCTTAATGGTTTTGCAAATAGCCAGATGGTGTTATAAGAGGTGTTATAAAATATAAGAACTGACTCGCATAACAAAAGCCTCCTTGCATAATGCTACCTCAGCTGAGGATTGTGACCTTTACGGAGCACTTTTATTCGGATTGTCTTCCTCAATTCATTCCTGTTCTCTGCGCAGGAGATAGTGACACTAATTTGACCGGACCAGCATGGTCTTGCGCTCCCTTGGCCTCTTTCCTTCCATTCTGTCGGTAATGAGTAATGAGTAGTAGTAGAGAATCTGGTGGAGTTCAGTGATGGAAAGTCTTTTGGAGACGCATAGTTCTTCCTCCAGCACCACATCTCAAACAAGTGGACCCGACTTCGTCGATAACAAAAACAAAGGGGCCTATATTCATAATATGAACTTGCAATACATTTCAGTCCCACCCCCGCTACCAATTTAACTATGGAGTCACCGACGGTCACACAGGCGATCAGAAGAGCCAGTGGGAAGCGCGTGATGGCGACGTCGTGAAGGGACAGTACTCTCTGGTCGAGCCTGATGGCACCGTCCGTACTGTCGACTATTCTGCTGATGACCACAACGGGTAAGTACCAGACGATTTCCACATATATATGTAGTATATGTTGTAAACTAAATCTTATATATAAAATTCTCGTGTCATAATGTTAGTTACCAATTCCGGGTCAGTTAGTATTATATAGATCTCAAATTTTAAATAGCACAATATTAGATTTGAAATTTGTTTTTTTTCTGACGGTGAAATTAGGCGAAAAAACATGACAGTTCACATTAATGAGTTTCAGAGTAAAAATGGCTTTCGATCGATCATACTCGAACCGAATAAGCGCGGCACGCGTGACCGAATTAAACATAATAATTCAATGAATCTTACTGGAAATGGCTACATGTAACAGCAGCTATTTTTCCTTCATTAAGCTAATTGTTTTTCGCCAAAGAAAATAAACCTGTAATGCAATTTTAGTTAGTCTGTAATAGTTAACGAGTTGCCGAAATGATGTTAATGCATTTATTATAATTTGAATAAGCTATCCTTAAACACCTTAATATATATACCCTAAACAACAAGAAATGCACAGTTCTATATTTAATTGCTTGCTTAACATAACTACAAGAACACTGAAATTTCATTAAATAACTTATAACACACTCATGCTCAGACTCATTACACACAGAGGGTACATTAATTCACTCATTTCAATAACTTTTGTTAATTGTAATATTTTAAGCTCACATATTGTCACTTTTATGCAATTGATAAATTTCAGTTCAATTTTTGTCAAGTAATTTTGTATTTTTGTGTATCTGAAGTAAAGCTGTTGTATTCTTTGTACGAGGAGCATTTACAGATTTTATCACCTAGTTCAAGTACAGATTGGTAGGCAGCGGCTTGGCTCTGCCCCTGGCATTGCTGAAGTCCATGGGCGACGGTAACCACTCACCATCAGGTGGGCCGTATGCTCGTTTGCCTACAAGGGCAATAAAAAAAAAAGATGCAGTTTTTTTTCTTTAATTATTTCCTGGGTGGACGAGCTCACTTGATGGTAAGTGATTACTGGAGCCCATAGACATCTATAACGTAAATACGCCGCCCACCTTGAGATATAAGTTCTTAGGTCTCGTATAGTTACAACGGCTGCCCCACCCTTCAAACCGAAACGCATTACTGCTTCACGGCAGAAATAGGCGGGGTGGTAGTACCTACCCGCGCAAACGCACAAGAGGTCCTACCACGAGTATTACGATTGTGTTTCTACTCCTATGTTCACAATAATTAAATAACATAAATAAATCCTATCCCTAGCTTCAATGCGGTTGTAAGCAGACACGGGCACGCCAGCCATCCTGCAGCCCACGTGGTGGCTGCCCCAGCTCACGGACACTACCTCGGCTAGACCAAGACTACAACATACTACGATGACTATTTATTTGCAACTTAGCTTAAGCGATGGAAGGCATGACGCGCTGGAAAGGACTGACCATTCGATTTTCATTCATTAAAAGCTTAACCGAAACTTTTGTTTATATAAAGCGTTTGATAACTATTGTATTATATTTTGTACGTAGATTTTAAGGTTGTTATCAGTAAAATTATGACTTGTCGAGTATATATAATGTCAGCGGGGCTTGTGGAAGGTGTTTGAAAGGAAATATAATATTCTCATAAAAAAAAATATTTTATGTTTTCTTAAAAATGAACATCAATGTCGATTTGATATTTTTTATTTTTTTAGAAACAAACAAAAACCAGATAATGCAAGCGGTGTGCCATTACGTAGTGTATATTTGAAAATGGATAATATACTAGATTTTGCCCGCGTCTCCGTCCGCGTGGCATACAGTTACTTTGGCATAACGCTAAATTTTTCCATTCACTTCATTTACGTAGAAAGTGAAAATATTTTTGAATTATAAAATGTTACGGAGCTATTTAAATCCCTATTTTGAAACATTATTTATTGGTGCTCCACTTGTATTGGTCTTACCATGATATTATATAACCTATAGCCTTTCTCAATAAATGGGCTAGATAGCCCATTGATGATAGATAGCCCACTGAAATAATTTTTCAAATCGGACCAGTGGTTCCTGAGGGCGTTCAAACAAACAAACAAACTCTTCAGCTTTATAATGTATACTTAAAAATGAATTGCTGTTCGTTAGTCTCGCTAAAACTCGAGAAAGGCCAGACCGATTTGGCTAATTTTGGTCTTGAATTATTTGTGGAAGTCCAGAGAAGGTTCAAAAGGTAGACAAATATGAAAATTCCTTTTGTTTGTTTTATGTTTATTTTATACAAAAGTTTAGGTCTTTTATTTATCGATCGAGTCACTACGAATCTGTCTCATTTTTATATTATTATTTATTCCTTTTTTTTTTTTTTTTTTTTTTTTTTTTTTTTTTTTTTTTTTTTTTTTTTTTTTTTTTTTTTTTTTTTTTTTTTTTTTTTTTTTTTTTTTTTTTTTTTTTTTTTACAATTTTATCTTATCCTAGCTTAACCTAAAGTACACCTAACTTAATCTAACTTACATCTAAGCGACGACAGCGCGCCGTTCCTGCACTCCGTGGAGTGCCGTTACAGCGCGCGCCGTCACACCTAAACCTAATCCTAATCTAACTTAACCTAATATGGGGGAGAGAGCAAATCCGCACTCCGCGCTGCAGTCCTCTCCCCTTCTCCCCATCGTTATACAATATTGATGGGGGGAGGACTGCAGCGGGTAAGAACACCCCATCCCAAAAGGGGGTGGGGGGTGGGGTCAAAGCCCCTCATGGAAATGAGGCTGCACCTATGGGGTGCAGCCGCGGTCCCCATACGGGGGACCCGCCAAACGGGCAAGAGGCGTGGGGCTAGAGGCTGATGAAACTCAGCTCCGAGAGGGGCGCTCATAGGTCCTCCCCGGCCTCACAGCCGGCGAGGAGCTTTATCTCCGAACGATCGTCGGGGGTACCAATAGCTCCCGCGGCAACGCCGTACCATCCGGTGGTCTGGCGTGCAGCGGGGCTATGCTGTGGAGATGCTCATGGGGCCCGTTTTCGGCTCGCTCGTACATATTACGGGCGAGCCTAGTCACAAACTCCACGAGCGACTCCACACCTAGGTCCCGGGCAATAACTCATTTCTGACGTACTGCCCGGCCCCGACGATAATGCGGAGGGAAAGACTCTGCTGGGCCTGCAACCTAGATCGCTGGGACGGCGACAACAGGTGATACCAGGCCGCAGCAGCGTATGTGAGGCGGGAACGGACGTATGTCTTGTAAATGGCGAGTTTGGTCCTGGTCGGAAGCCCGGACGCAAATACCGGCCGCAACAAGAACATGGCCGCGCGAGCCTGACCGATGACTCGGTTGACGTGCGCGACCATGCTCAAAGAGCGGTCGATGTCGCATCCGAGATACCGGACCGTGGTCCTGAACTCGACATTCACACCTCGGAGGCTGAGTTTCTTTGGGACGACTCTGATACGGACCGGACCGTAGAGTAAGGCCGCGGTCTTTCCCACATTGACCGCGACTCTTCAACGGTCCAGCCACTGGGGCAGTAAATCCAAAAGCCTCTGCATCCTCATGATGGCTGCAGAGGGGAACGGAGAGGACGAGAAGTAGGCCGAGTCGTCAGCGAACAAGGCCAACTTCACGTCCTCCTCCCACGCCCGAAGGTGACCCTCCAGGGTGGGGATGTCATTGGTGTAGAGGGCGTATAGGATAGGAGATAGGACACTACCCTGGGGAACCCCGGCCGTAATGGGACGCACGGAAGACCGTGCGCCCTCGACCGCGACAAAGAAGGTTCTGCCCTCCAGATACGACCCGAGCAGTCGCACGTGAGCGTGCGGTAGGCCCGCGTCCCGCAGCTTGTGGACCAGCCCCTCGTGCCACACACGGTCGAAGGCCTTCTCGATATCGAGAAGGACCGCGACCGTGTATTGGCCCGAGTTTCGCCGGTCCGCCAAGTGATGCAGGACACGGGTCAGTTGCAGAGTCGTCGAGTGGCCGCTTCTAAAGCCGAATTGCTCCGGCCTGAGGAGAATATACGGCGATATTCTCCTCAGGAGCAGCCGCTCGAACAACTTGCCCACGTGCGAGAGCAAGGTAATCGGTCGGTAACTGGAGGGCTTTCTCCTATCTTTGCCGGGTTTGGGCAAGACGATGATCTTGCCCAGTTTCCAAGTTCCAGGGAAGTGTCCTACCCGGAGAATGGAATTAAACAATCGTGTCATTGCTGACACGATTGAGGGAGGGAGGTTTTGTAGGGCGAGGGGAGGAATACCGTCCTCGCCGGGGGCTTTGCGCCTCTTCATCAACTTGATGAGGAGGCGCACCTCGCTGGGAGTGACTAAGTCGTCATCTCCCAGCTCGACTCCCGGCGATTCCGGTTTGAGGAGTTGGATTACGCTCTCTGACACCTCGCGATGGAATGCAGCCATCGAGGGTGCAGAGACATTCGGAGTGAACTGCCGCTCCAGCGAGTTGGCCAGGACTTCAGCACGAGCCAACGGTGTAAAACACCGTCTTCCCCCCTCGTCCTCTAAGGGGCAAGTGGGGGAAGGCTTGTTGGTGAGCCGGCGACAGATGCGGTGAAGGGGGGCCATCGTACGGTCGTCGGACGCGTCCAACAGTCCCCCCTCCCAGGAATCACCCCGGTAAGTCCGCATCTTAGTCGCCAGCTCCCCCTCAAGTCGGTTGAGCTCGCGCTTAATCCTGGGACACCTAGATGTCGCCCAGAGCCTCCTCAGTGCCCTCTTCCGACGAATTAACGTCTTGAGGTGCACCGGGAGTTCCGCTCTGGGCCCCCCGCTGGGTACCAGAGTCGTCACTTGGTCCAGGGCTCCCCTGATGGTGTCGACGAGACGGGAAGCCGCCGTGTCGACCTCATCAGGGGTAGACGGGTCTTGAAACAAGGATTGGTCGGCCAGCAGTCCCGTAAAGGACTGCCAGTCGACCCTAGGCCTGAGAGGGGATGTCGCGACCCGAGTGAGCCCCAAACCCACCGTGACCAAGATCGGTAGGTGAGGGGTACTCAGGTCGTACAGTGCCTCTATCGCTAGAGGGCACTGTAGCCCCTTGTGAACACACACGTCCAATACGTCCGGTTGGTACCGGGCCAACGTTGGAACGTGTGTGGGTTCGTTGGGGCCGACCACGCAGTAGTCCCCCCTTTCGGCATCCTCGTACAATCGCCTTCCGGGCGGCGTGATGATTCGGGAGCCCCAAGCGACATGTTTCGCATTGAGGTCCCCGACCACCAAGGCCGGATGGCGATCATGGTTCAAGGCCCGTCTAATATCGTCCTCGACAAAATCAGGACCCGGGGGTCGATACGCGGCATAAATCCGCAATTCGGCCCCCGGTACGTGGACCCTCACCCCGACCGTTCTGGTAGAGGCGAAGGTCAGTAGCTCAAGCTCCTCGTGCACCACGTCCCTCCTGACGAGCGCCGCAGTGCCCCTGAACGGGCGCCCGTTGGAGGTCAGTTCGTCCCGTCGGTACACGAAGTAGTTGGGCATCCTAAAATCTTGTCGAGGTTTGAGCTTGGTCTCGCCCAGGAGGATAACCTGCGGGTCATACTCCTGGGCGAGTCGGATGAGCTCCGACCTCCGGGACCCTATCCCGTCGGGGTTCCAGTAGATGATGCGCAGCTCCTGGCTAAAAATCGGGACGCATTGCTTATTTTTGCTGCGAAGAAACCATTCGCTCCAGTCTGAAGTTAGCTTTTGTATTTGCAACGCCCCGGTTAATCGCTTACTTACAAATGGACGAGCCCTTGAAAAGCAGAGCAATAAGTAAATTAAGTTTTTATTTTTATTGCTTAGGTGGATGGACGAGCTCACAGCCCACCTGGTGTTAAGTGGTTACTGGAGCCCATCGACATCTACAACGTAAATGTGCCACCCATCTTGAGATATAAGGTCTCAGTATAGTTACAACAGCTGCCCCACCCATCAAACCGAAACGCATCACTGCTTCTCGGCAAAAATTGACAGGGCGGTGGTACCTACCCGCGCGGACTCACAAGAGGTCCTACCAACAGTAAAATATGTTTCATAGCTAATTAGACACAAGTTTTATCAATTTTTTTTTCAACAGATCGTTGTCCTAACTCTCTCGCTAACACTTGTAGTGACAGTCGTGAGTACCCAAGAGCATCACGGCTACTATCATGGCCATAAACACAATCACGCTGTTTCATCCCAGTCTATTATTAGACACGATGTGACTCATGGTCATGGGAATGAAGGTCAATCCTACCATGTTGTACCAGTAGCAGCGCATCATGGAGCTCCGACTATACACGCTGCACCCGTGCTCGTGCATCACCATGAACACGCGCCAGTACATCATGGAGACCAGCCTCACCATGAAGATTATGATGTAAGTACGTTTTGCTGGTCGAGCACATTGTGACGTCACCCCCTTTTAAAAGGTCTCGTAGTGGCCTAAAGGATATGACGTCCGGTGCATTAGTATCTTGCGATGCGCCAATGTTCAAATGCCGCAGGCAAGTACCAATTTTTCTAACGAAATACGTACTTAACAAAATGTTAAGGAATAAAATCGTGTAATAAAATCAATCACACAAAATTATAATTTGCGTAATTACTGAGACCGCACGGGTACGTACCATCACCCTGCCTATTTATGCCGTGAAGCTGTAATGCGTTTGGTTTTAAAAACTGAGAGCTTAGAACTGAGATCTCAATGTAGGTGGCGGCATTTACGTTGTAGATGTCTATGGCCTCCAGTAATCACTTAACGCTAGGTAAGCCGTGAGCTCGTCCACCCACCTAAGCAATAAGAATAAGAACTTAATTTACTTATTGCTCTGCTTTTCAAGGCTCATCCCAAATATGCGTTTGAATACAAAATCGAAGACCCTCACACTGGGGACCTGAAGAGCCAACACGAGACTCGTGACGGTGATGTCGTGAAAGGCTACTACTCTCTGCATGAAGCTGATGGATCTATCCGTGTTGTGGAATACTCCGCCGACAAACACAATGGGTAACTCTATTATACTGACAAAACAAAATTGAAACATCGAATACGACCAAAGTCTCTAGACACAGCTCCGCATGATACTTTTTTAAGTACAAGATAATGAAAATTTTAATACACAATATCTAGTATAATTTTAAAGAAATGGAAGAATCCTTATAAAAACTCTATTGAATAGTTAGTAATTTCATTGCTATTCAATTTTATAGGCGGAGCACGTTCATTTTGGTTTTGTAAGTCTGCTTAAATTTTAAATTAGTCTGTGATAATAAAAAAAAGACAAAATGCGTAAAAACTGTAAACGTTGGTCAATTATGAAAAAGAGGACTTAAAAATATCTGAATACTAAAGTTTAAAACCCAGTCAATTTAGCGGATTTTTTTTTATTTCCCGCTTGTCACAAACATGTTACCAAAACGTGTTTTAACATTAATTTATTAATAATGAGAATGAATATAGAAATTACTTATTAAAGAAAACAAACTCGATCTATATGTATTTTTATCAAATTCGATAGGCAGGAAAATGCATGATATGTCAATATAATTGCTACCATTCATCATTGATATATAAAGTTCGGTGTCTCAACAACATTTCCTACAGATCGGATTTACATATCGACATATAAGGTATCAACCCTCGTAGGGTGACAATAAACTCTGCCTTTATACTTTTTTTTTTTTTACTGGAGCCCATAGACATCCACAACGTAAATGCGCCACCCACCTTGAGATACAAGTTCTAAGGTCTCAAGTATAGTTACAACGGCTGCCCCACCCTCCAAACCGAAACGCATTACTGCTTCACGGCGGAAAAAGGCAGGGTAATGGTACCCACCCGCGCGGACTCATAAGAGGTCCTACCACCAGTAATTACGCAAATTATAATTTTGCGGGTTTAATTTTAATTGCACGATGTTATTCCTTCACCGTGGAAGTCAATCGTGAACATTTGTTGAGCACGTATTTCATTAGAAAAATTGGTACCCGCCTGAGATTCGAACACCGGTGCATCGCTTCAACACGAATGCACTGGACGTCTTATCCGTTAGGCCACGACGACTACTAACTACTACTATTAATATTGTTGCATTTTCAGTTATTATTGCTCATAGTTCGATAGAGATAGGCAACATATAAAAAAGAAACAAACACTACTTTGTAAATTTATTACATCACCTTTGTAGATTTTAAAACATGTAAATTTACTATTTGTAAATTCATTTACAAAGCTGTTACACTACAACTGCTGTTGGTTCTCAAATAGAATTTGTTTTGTTTCAGTTTCAACGCAGTGGTCAAGCACACTGCTCCGACAAAGCACGCTGAACCTGTTCAACAGTACTATAAAACCTTTTTATCTTAGCTGTGACTTAAAACAAAGATTAACAAAACTTAGTTCAATTTGATTCATAAATTAAAGTTCGATCGTAGTATCAATACGAAAACAAAACACAGATTAGCTGAGCTAACTACGACTAAGATTTTTCGCTCCATCCATTCTTTTATTTAAATGGTGAATCGTTTATGAAAAAAAAAATTTTTTTTTTTTAAATTAGAAACGATATTGCTAGCAAGCTCAGGGAGCCTATATGACAATTTAATCCATAATAAATAACAAACTGTTATTGAAAATAATCCGATGAAGAAGCAAATTTGGTTCAAGCTTACCAAAGAATTCAATAGTTTGTTTTTATTTACTTAAGCCAAGCACAATGCAATTTTGGACATGAGTTTACAGATTTGCTTATTTACTAAATTGGACACAAAAAACAGCTGTTTAGTGGCCGTCGAGTGGCCATTTTGAAAAGAACAATTCCCCAATCTTAAGTTTAATCGCTCCCTCATGACCGCTTAACCTTTGAGATAGTTCAAACTCCAAAGGAGAGTTTAACTATGATTGAAATTTCGAGTTAATCGTCAGTGACCGCTTGAAATTTCGATTTTAGCTTAAACTGCGATTGGTATTACGGGCCTAAGGGATGCCGCAAAACATCGTACATTCCGGTTTGACGGATGGAATACCCGCAGCTGTTATAAAATACAATTGGTAATTCGACCTCATTGCATTGGCGTTGGCGTTGTTAAGTTTATACGATCCGGTAACCACTTAAAGTTAGGTGGACCATGAGCTCGTTCACTTACCTACGCAATAAAATAAAAATATCTCTCAAACACACACTCTTATGGTTTTGTTATGTTATTATCATAGTTAATAAACTGTCTAGTCTAATTAATCGAATATTTGTGTTTATTTTATTTGAGCGAATTATGCGAATCAATGCCATTGTTTGTATCGATTTCATAAATTCAATCTGTTTGCAAAACAGATCTGTCTTTAGTAATTATTAACACAAAACAATGTATCTGAAAAACTAGATTTATCAAAAGTGGTTATGATGATATTTAAAATAAAGTTGCAAAAAATGATCTAGTCAATTTTTCTTTTGTATTTGTAGCTTACCAATTCACAAAGTTACACAGGAAAGGAAAAATACATGTCTTCATAACTCGCCGTGGATGATATACATAATTTTTTTAATTACCTGAAAGTAGTCAAATTTTTCTTTAAAATCGCAGTTGAGGGCAAACTTCATGGGTATCATATTGACGATGAAAAAGTTATGTGTCATAAGTAACTAGAACATGAGCTAAGCTCGTATTCTATTTAATCAATCTGGAACATGCCTACGGGATTTAAGCACCAGTGTCGCATTGCTCGATGTGAGTGTCCCAGGCGTATGAAGGACGAATTTGTAGGCAGCAGCTTGGTTCTGCCCTGGCATTGCGGAAGTCCATGGGCAACGGTAACCACTTACAGTCAGGTAGGCCATATACTAGTCAGCATACAGAGGAATTAAAAAAAATCAGCTCTAACGCTTGACGATAATAATGAAAATTTTATTACATTTATATTTGAAATTATAATAGTTTGCAACACTTAATTATTAATGGTCTCTTTTAATAACAATTACTTGTAAGAACTAGGGCGAGAATGTCAAAAAATGATTGAATTGAGACTGGTAACAGTATTTCAAAACTTCACTATCACTTCCCGCATGCGTTTAAATGATTTGTTGAGCTGTCAATTATCGTTTATTTTGTTTCACGACAAATCTATTATATAATGATTAAATGGTGCTGCTCAAAATAAAATTAGCTTTAGCAGGAAAAATAATATAATTTTAGAATACGAAAAGCCTAATATTAACCTTTACCGTGGCTTCACCCGCGCGTTAATGGGTTGAAAAACGATCTCTCTGGAATTGTTTTTTTTTATGAGTTATTACATACCCTGTATTATGTTCTGTATCCCTGACAATACATGTACATTGAAAACTTCCTGATGGTCGGTTGAATTAAGATGTAAAATCGTAACAGAAGATGAAGCGAACGTAACGAAAGCTGGTCTGATATGAAGTTTGATAATTAAACTTTTAAATGTTGTTTAACTTGTAAAGCTTTCTTCAATAGACGGCAATATTTAAATACACTGATTCCGTACATTCATTTTTATACCAGATGAGGAGGTAGGTATATTAATATATAGATATGAAATAAATATTTTACTAAATCCCAAATTTAAAGTGTAGACTGACGTCTCACGCAACCGATCTTAGTAGGACTAAGCCCGTCTCCACGGTAGCCCTCTTCCTCGATATTGGGAAGGCGTTCGACAAAGTGTGGCACAATAGTTTAATTTACAACATCAACCTCAGGAATATGACAAGCGTGCTCTTCAAAAGGGGTCGCCCTCCCGAAACTACTACTTGTATCTTGTCTCGAATTAGGTGCGTTAACTCCATTTCCGCCATCAAAATCTTTGGCAAACCCGCATCGTAGGCTTTGAAGGCCAAGTCCATGCGCCACACTCTACAAAACTTGCTTACGTCCCGTTATGATCTATGTAAGTGTAGTGTTTGCTCCGCGACTCGCATACACATGAACTCTCTCCAGGTCATCCAATACTGTTTTTTAGGATACCCGTTGGAGCACGTGAGTTGGTACGTGAGAAATGTCGATCTTCACGATGATCTAAATTTATAACTAATAGTAAGTATATTAAGGTAGTGACCGGGCCACGATAAGAGGCCCCTCTTATCGTGGCCGCCGCTAATTACATATATGACCCAGGCGACGGAGCAACACAAAGCCGCCGTCACCAGAAGCATGACTTGTTGGATCCCCCAGATTTTCTCGTCAGTCGATCATTCTCGCTACTTTTAGACTCTTTACCGTTCACCCTCCTTGTATACGATAACTACGAAAAGTTCGATGTGCGAACTAGCCCACAGACTGAGTTACTGGCCGAATCTTCTCAGTGGGTCGTGATTCCGATCCGGTGGTAGATCTTGCAAAGCACTGCTGTTGCTAGGGTTAGGTTTAGCAACTTCCTCAGGTTAGAGCTCCGTGAGCTCACCTACTCGCCCGGTTACGCTGGCATAACCTCTAGGCTACCGTTTTGTTAGGAAAAAAATACGCAAAGCCTAACTGCCCTAAGTAATACTTTACGTGGATCTAAATACTAACGATCTTATTCAGAATGTCTTATCGTAAGCGTACGGTCCAACTGATTGTAATCCATCTAATCATTTCTAATGAAGCTAGTCAATTTTTAAAAGCAGCAATACTTTAGATAATTAATATGTGTTTAAAACGATTTAGCAAAATCTATATTTATAAAAAGTTGATCTCATGCAAATGTTTTTGTATTTATAACTTAGAACAATTTGGGATTTTTATTAAAAACCAGAACGAATTATTAATAAATAAGCTTTATTATGTTTCTAACTTGATATACACATGTAGTAACAACAAAACGGCAACAAATTTTAAGTAATTTTAGTACAAGAATACACAATATCAGTCTTCGACTAATAATTTAGTTTTCATGATGACTCTCAATGTGAACATGTTGACCAGGAGCTGAATGCTTGACAATGGCGCTGAATCTGCAAATGAAATAAAATTTAAAGAAAAATTCATGATAATTTTCATGAAAATCGGACCTGGTTGGCTTAGTTAATTTAAAAATGTGTTTTGTTACGTACATGAACACGCACGGATACCAAACCATACAGCTTACGTTCCAATTCCTCTTGCATTCCGATGAACGGTAAAGAGTCGGCTAGACATTCACACTGTAATGCTTATTGGCACCAGTAGCCAATTAATCAGTTGGATTTTAAATTCAACTAATCATTTAAATAACAATTGGAATGACAGTTGTTATAATTTGGTATCAAAATTGAAGAACTCACCCTTTGTGCTTGTCTGAACTGTATTCAACAGTCCGAACTGAGCCATCAGCCTCGTGAAGACCGTACACGCCCTTCACGACGTCGCCATCACGGATCTCGTGTTGGAACTTGTTGTCTCCGGTGTGAGGGTCCTCAACTTTGTACTCATATTGATATTTAGGGTAGGCCTAAACAGTAAAAGTGAATTTACATAAAACGCCTTATTATGCGCCGACAATAGAATTTATCGTATCGTTTGAAACGGATGAGTTCGTGCTACGATTAAATGAGTGGAAAGTTGCCATGAAATTGGAATTCGGAAATTAAGTCGTTTAAATTCTATTATAGAATACTTACGTAATAGTCAATGGGTTCATCGTGTGATTCGTGAGCATGTCCTTCGGTCTGCTGATAGACAGGGGCTTGTTCAAGATGAACTCCACGGTGGAAGCTAAAGCCTTCTTGCGGCCGAGTGTAATGAACTTGGGGCTTGTATACTGGTTTTGCCGCAGGAGCCTCGTGTTGTACTGGAGCAGGATAATGCACCGGGTAATGTACTCCTTGGTATTTGTGAGTGGTTGGTTGGCGTACTTTCACATCTTCGTTTTGCTCCTGCACGTATTGATAAATCCCACGTTCACCGCTGTTCTCTTGGGAATCTTGCTGACCGCTTGCAGCATGATGGATGATGCTCTGAGAAGAGTAGGCAGGGGAGTAGCTCTCTTGCGGCTTTTCGTAAGCTTGTTCAGCGGGACTAGCTTGAGCTTCTTGGTACTGCTCTTCACTGATGGGTGCAGGTTCTTGGAAGGACTTTAAAGGAAACGATGGATGAATGTGCTCGTAAGGGCGATGCTTGTATTCCTTGGCTTGTTCTTGTTGAAAAAGCTTCTTCAGATTATACGGCTTCTCTTGACAGGAAACCACTGCCACGGCGACGGCAATCACTAAGATCTGCAACCAAAAAAAAAATTGTTAGGGAAGTTCTAACTGAATCAAAAGTACGATTTATATTTCCAGAGACTAACTTTAGCTAGCATGTTGTTCTTTCTTCCTCGACTTCCGCGGTGGAACTGATGAATTAACATAGTCATTAGCTCAATATATACTGGAGACGTTACGAGAGAGTATTGAATAGATTTGCTACCGCTTGGGGCGTTATGTTTGTAACCCAACACGCGCGCCGGCTTCATGACGTAATTTATATAACCAATGTGAAGGTTGTCAGTCCATTAACTGGTGCAGAGCTCTTTTTTGCGGATGCTCTGATTAATAATGTAGTTAGATCTATAAAACCAGCCTAGACTCTAAATTAGATATCCAAAAATGGCATAAATCTGTAGAGAGAAATCCACTGTAATTTGTATTCTAAGTCGGTTTGATTGTTTCCTCGACATACACTTTTAAATCTAAACCGATTTCACTTTTAAATTATGACGAAAATTGCAAAATAATTGTTAATTTTTTAGCATCTTTGCATATTTTATGTTTAGGAGATGAAGAGTTAGAAAGTTACAGTCACCGTTTAGTCTATTTTTATAAAATAAATTAAATTTAAAATAGTTTGCAAAGACTATTATTAGTTTAGAATTTTATTTTTATAGAAAAAAATGTTTTAGTAATACGTAACTTAAGGCAACAATTGAATAAATGGTTTGAGTAATATGTTAATTGAGTGAAAGCACTAACTTAGGTTAGCACCACACTTGATACATCCTCATCATATAGTTTAGTTCAAGTGAAAAATTGTTGCAATTACCATTGTATTCTGCCTATACTGTTCCTCATTTTATCTGATGGTCTATTACTATAATTCATTGATATTCCTAACTTTAAGCCATATCTGAATTAATTAATTTTATCAAACATTTGAAAGATTAGTCTGTACATATATACAAGAAAACGTTTTTTTTTTCGTTGGAGAATTCAATACACGGAGAAACTAGGAAATAATCTAAGATCACGTTTTTGCCTCTTTATCTGCTGATAGCGTCAAGGGGCTATTTTCGCTGAATCAACTGAATCGGAATCGTAACCCACGGAGAAGTTCCGGCGAGAAGCTTAGTGGGTTGTGTGGGTGTTTATGTGATATCGTGTAATTAATCGAATTAACCGAAGATCGGGTTCAGTGGCGAGCTTTGGGGGAGGCCTATGTCCAGTAGTGGACTGCCGTAGGCTGATGATGATGTGTAATTAATCATTATCACAAAAAAAGTTAAATATGCCAGCATACGCTGCACACGTATTTTACCACAGAAATATTTTCTTTTTAAAGACCACTGTCATGAAATGTTGAATTTTGCGTGATTACTGGTGGTACGGTGGATGGATAGCCGCACGAGTAAGTACATCAGTTCCATACTTTTTTATTCCAGTTTAGCCTAGCGCTTTGGTCTAGGTGCAATAGAATTGAGACTTCAATCTCATATTTATAACTTTATGGTGGCATCCACGCTATGATGTCTAGTGGTTCCACTTAGCAACAAGTGGGCCTTAAAATTTCGTCTTCTCATTTAACAAAAAACACAGGTCACGATTCTGTAGCAATTAAGTAGGATTCATTTAAAATTGTTTGACGTTTATCTGACATTTTGGATTCATTATTTAGTAACATATTTTTCTCTTTAACGCAACACATTTTAATGGAATTTACTCCTATACATATGTTAGATGAGTATTTTTTTATGCCTATAATCGGCGTTTACCATTATACTAATTGGCACACACCCCCGATCACCCTTTTCGGCCAACTCATACCCTGGGCCAGGAAAGTTAATTACCCGGGTGTCACCCTGGATGCATCCATTACATTCCGCTCACATATAAAATCAGTCTGCGTGCCCCGCGTTTATTCTCGGTAGACTCTACCCCATGATATTTAAGCGGAGTAAAATATCCCTTCGGAACAAGGTGACACTTTACAAAACTTGCAACGTTACTTCGATAAGGCTATGCGTCATGATAATCGCCTTACCGTTGCCGCCGCTGCTTACTCCCCAAATTCTGATCACACAAGAGCCAGTCCCCGTCGACGCCGTAGACACGGCCTTACAGATCCATCAGATCCAATAACCCTTGCATTAGATGCCTTCAGGTCTAACGCTAGGAGCAGGCTTACGGACCCCGGTAACCCTACTCATTGAACTCGGCAAAGAGTTTGAAGTGCAACCTAACCCATGCATCAGCCCGTTGAGTTTGTTTTTCAAGGAACTTCATTTTTGGTTATGACAGTAAAAGAAAATATGCCATGCTGTTCCTTCATATTGGGAGACGTGAGTACCGCATAATATGAAATGCTAATCCTATTGATATCCTACATATCGTCCGTCAATAATAGTGTACTAAATTGTGTGATGATGGATTAGAAACGTGGGCCTTCATGCGTCAATGGCCCCACGGCTGAATGACAAGCCATTTTTTTTTATTGCTTAGATGGGTGGACGAGCCCACAGCCCACCTGTTGTTAAGTGGTTACTGGAGCCCATAGACATCTATGACGTAAATTGAGATATAAGTTCTAAGGTATCAGTATAGTTACAACGGCTGCCCCACCCTTCAAACCGAAACGCATTACTGCTTCGCGGCGGAAATAGGCGGGGCGGTGGTACCTACCCGTGAGGACTCACAAGAGGTCCTACCACCAGTAATTATGCAAATTATAATTTTGCGTGTTTGATTTTTATTACACGATGTTATTCCTTCACCGTGGAAGTCAATCGTGAACATTTTTTGAGTACGTATTTCATTAGAAAAATTGGTACACGCCTGCGGGATTCGAACACCGTCGCATCGCTAGATACGAATGCACCGGACATCTTATCTTTTAGGCCACGACGACTTTGGAAAGTTAATATATAAAGATAAGTTCAGGCACCCTTTAATAACTTGTTAATGAATTAGTGACTTAAATGACTTGATGATCTTTGTTACAAATAGTTAAACCTTTTTTTTTGTTTATATTACTAACCAACAATGTGTCAAATACTACATTATTCCTTCCAAAGATAAATTTAGCATAATATTTAATTAAATTTACTTTCGAAAGCTATTGAAAGAAATCAGCTATTTGCTCAATTTTAAATTTAACGTAGCGATTGTTATTTAACAAGTGAATCAACAGTATCGTGATAGAGTAAAACGACTGTAACAATGTCAATGCCACAGGTTTTTGCCGAAAAATGAGGTGAATTAACTCGGCGTTCTTCAAACCATGAACTAAATTTAAATATTTTTTCGTGATTTCTCGCGTTAGGAATTTTCACTAACAACTACTATTATAGACTTGATCGTTATTCCCATTTTTAATTGCACAATTCACCATAACTTTTCAATTCTTTTCAAATAATTCATTTAAAACTCATTCGAAAATACTAAATAATTCTTACTATTTTCGGTTTAGGCTCATGCACTTTAGAATTTAATATATGTATTTGATTTGATTATTATCTCTTTATGTCAAATCTATATATCAAGAAGATATAAGAAGCATAGTATTATTGGTGATAATGGTGATAGGGAAGTGAATAAGTCAGGCTGCCGATGAAATCGTAGTCATGTGTTCATACCATTCTTACAACCTAGAGCATGTGTTAATTTAATGTATTATAAAAAAAAATCGATGGTGAGATAAATCTAATTTATATAAAGAGTTATGTTTGTGCTTGTTTCCTCATGAAATATGTGATATCGCGTTTTTATTTCATTATGTAGAAACTTTGCACATGTAGTTACAGGAAAAATACAAACCACCCTGTATCTATAAACTAAACTCCACAATCCAGCAAAAAATAACTCTGCCCAGCAAGACATTGAGATTACAGTCGACTGCACCTTCGTGGCCGAAATTATAAGACATCTGATGTATTCGTATCAATGCAACGGTGTTCGACTCCTGCAGGCAAGTACCAATTTTCCTAATGAAATACGTACTTAATAAATGTTCACGATTGACTTCCACGGTGAACGAATAACATCTTGTAAAATATTTTTTTACCACAAAGTCTATTTAAAATTTAGTACACATTTTCTTCTACAGATTATTCTTCTTTTGTTTTCAACACATTTTGAAGGCTTTAAGTGATATAAATCGTTTTTTTTTGTATTTTATGACGAGATTTATTAACACAAACAATACAGAAACAATGTTTGACTAGCTATAGTTTAATGGTGGTGACTGTGCTGGTGAATTGGCTCCTCGTGCTTTGAGAGTCCGGAGTTGATAACTTCAGCGTTGAATCTAAAAATGTAAATAAGATTTAAAAAATTGGAAAGCTATCTCCGATGAACAAGCTTAGAAACTGGAACAACTTTGGATGATGGTGTAAATATTTTCTAATGAACTTTAGCAGTAGTATGAAATATAAATAAGTTTGACTTTAATTTAATAGATACTTCTGTCAAATGGACCAATGTAAACACAATATTTTTCTGCTGATATCCTAACCAGAAAGACACGATGTAAATGCCGCCACCCGCCTTGAAATTTGTGGTCTATGTCTATTTTGCGGGTTTTAATTTTATCAAACGATATTATTTCCTCATCGTGAAAGTATTTCGCGTAGTTATTAGAAAAATTGGTATCTGCCTACGGGATTCGGACACCGGTACAGTCGTATTCATTGATACGCGTAAACCAGGCGTCTTATCCTTTAGGCCAGACACAACGACTTCTAGGTCTTTTAATTTACCTTATTATTTAGTTCTGTTTGCTACAAAAGGATTTTTTTTTAGTTTTTAAATAATATTTTATAAACATAACTTTCTTTCTACTAGACAAATTATAATGATAACTGTGCGTTGAGTTTTAGTATAACTCCTAATTTAGGATTAGAAATATATAGATTATGAAGACACACCAGCGAAATATTTAAATCAAATTAACAACATAATAATCGTGATAGCGATCGTGTTGTGTTTATGGAGCACATTTAGCTGATTGTTCCAATAAATTTAGTTATCTCTACTTAATAGTTCAAAAAGGGAAATTTTCCTGTTTACGTACCCTGATTTTTTGTCGGCTGTGTATTTAACGGTACGAATGGAGCCGTCAGCCTCGTGAAGACTATACTCTCCTTTCACTACATCACCATCGCGGATCTCGTGCTGGTACTTATTGTCACCGGTGTGGGGATCTTCAATTTTGTATTCGAAAGCATATTTGGGGTATGCCTGTTGATAGGTAGTTAAATTTTGAAATTACACTACACGCAATATTGATTCTTATGTAAATTATTTAATGGACAATTAGACTGTAATATTTGACCCTGTTTTCAATTATTTTATTACAAAAATAAATGGAATAATAAAAAGAACTTGACTGTCTATTGTTGACTGATTAATAAAAAAATCGTTAGGAACTCGTGAATTGCTGCTTAAGGCATGACCAAAAGAGATATCATTCTTCGAATATCAGAAGTTTGAAGAGAATACTTAACCACATATAAGTTGCTAAATAACTGTACTACTTGATGGTAATCTACCTAAGACAAAAGGACCGTAGGTTTATTGACATTCCTTGCCAAAGAAAGCTTTTTTAAGCTGCGCTGTCATAAAACTTTATGAATGAAAGTCCTGTTTAATAGGTAGCTGCTTCTATGGGCCAATTACATATTGTGTGAATAGATCATGCATGTTACTCACATAATGATCTTCATGGTGAGATTCGTCGTGGTGAGATTCATCATGGTGGGCGATTTGTTGAATATGGTGTACCGGTACGTGATGAACTGGGGCGTGGTGTACTGGAGCAGCAATCACAGCTTCATGGACTATAGGTGCGTGATGGTGTACCGGTACAAAGTAGTGAGGCTGTTCTTGTGGTTGCTCATGGTGAGTTTGCTCATGATGGGTATCGTGACGGACGATACTTTGGGAAGACACAGCGTGCCCTTGGGAATGCCCTGAGTGGTTCTCGTGAGCGGATGCGGCGTGGGCTTCATTTGTTTCATAGACAGGCGCAACATGGGCGGTTTTGACGGGGATTGCGTGGTTGGTTTTGATCTTTTGCGGGACGTCGTGTTTTACCAAGGTCTGTAGAGTGTAGCCGTGGTGATTGTGTTCCTGACAGTAGCCTACTGTCAGAAAGATGACGATTCCTAAAGCCTGTCGTGAAAAAAAATATGTAAAACTCCTTAAATGGGTTTTCTAAGGATTCAAAGTTTTTCGTCTTAAACTATATTTTTTTTATTGCATAGATGGGTGGACGAGCTCACAGCCCACCTGGTGTTAAGTGGTTATCGGAGCCCATAGACATTTACAACATAAATGCCGCCACCCACCTTGAGATATGAGTTCTAAGAACTCAGTATAGTCACAACGGCTGCCCCGCCCTTCAAACCGAGACACATTACTGCTTCACGGCAGAAATAGGCAGGGTGGTGGTACCTACCCGTGCGGACTCACAAGAGGTCGTACCACCAATAATTACGCAAATTATAATTTTGCGGGTTTTGATTTTTATTACACGATGTTATTCCTTCACCGTGGAAGAAAATCGCGAATATTTGTTGAGTACGTATTTTATTAGAAAAATTGGTACCCACCTGGGATTCAAGCACCAGCGCATCGTTCAACACGAATGCACCGGACATCTTACCCTTTAGGCCACGGCGACTATCATATTACTTTTAATATTTTAATTTGATTACTTTAGGCTTTTTGGATGATTTACAACTGTCGTAGGCACGGACAACTAAGGTGTTGTTCAACAACATTTGAATATTGCGCTAAAGTTGGTCGATCTAAGAAAATGATATCTACGCGTCGTACTACATATAGAATTAACTTGAAATTTTAGCGAATATTTGAATAATAAACTCCAAAATGAAAAATATACGTAATTTGAATTATGTCTACGACGCAAGTAAATTAGTGTATATAGGTTATTAAAATGAATTAAAATTATCTGTACCTTTCCAAACATTTTGCTTGTTTCTACACAAAAGCAGCTGCTACTCTGATGCTGAATACGCCAGATGCATCGGATTTTATACATTCAAAATAATCAACCCAACAACAGGTTTGATACTTTTCTGACCAAAAAAATGTGAACGTGTTAAGTTCATGCGTGCAAACATTTTGAAACTGATGTAAATAATACTGAGGTCAGACTTTTACATAACTGGTTTTGCACGAATCAGCCACTGGGAAAGTTCAGGATTCGCACGTAATTTAAGGATATAAATCAATACAACAATGTAGGAGAGCACATCTTCCAATCTAAATAGTATTATTTTATTATACAGCCTTACAGTTACTTACTTTTCTTCAATGAGCTGTACAATATTGAGATGTCACGAAACATTCATTCCCGATACTGCGGACCCAATGGTAAACAGTCGACATAGCTCAAAACACGTCATTTAGGATTCTCCCGAACCACTCACGGTGCTTTTAGGTACCTCAAGCACCGATCATCGTTCTCGTCGAACCTGTCGCTGGCGACGAAGAGCTCGACGAGTAAATTAACCTACAGACTCGGTCCACTAAGTTTCTCGCCGGATCTTCTCACTGGGTCGCGTTTCCGACCCGGTGGTAGATTCTGCAACAGACGGCTCTTGCTAGGGTTAGTGTTAACAACGTTGTCAGGTTTGAGCCCCGTGAGCGCACCTACTAATTTGGTGTATCTAGAATAACCCCTCAAGGTTACTAAAATAGGTAGGAAAAAAAACCAATCATTGTCATACTTTCATGTTTTCCATATTACGTTTTAACTGCACCTTGAAAGATGAGGTCTAAATCTCAACTGTATTTTACAACGACTCTTCCACCTTTTAAACTAGAATGCTTGGCTTTACGGAAAAAATAAGCAGTATGGTGGTCTCCAACTTAAATTACGTCTAAAAAGAATTTGAGCGTCCGAATAACTAAGCGATGGTGCAATATCAAACAGATAGAGTGTTTCCTGATACTCTCAATAGAAACTAATCATTATCTATTACAGTCAATTTATGCTCGGAAACCAAATAATGCAATTAGCATCAGCTCGTTACTAAATTTTAAAGTTATTATGTTCTATCCTAATTTTGAATGAATTAAATAGTGTTGCAACTGTTTTATCACTTGATAGTTTATTTTTTGCTCATTTAGATTTGTGTCAGTAATGCTTATACAGTTAAACTTGCATAATTGCAATGTCATACAACTGAGTATACGTAGTTACGTAGGCATACCGAACAAACGCCTTTACGAAATAATTGCATTACTTATACTGAAGTACTTGAATAATTTAAAGTGTCAACAAATTTATAGTGAAATCAATATCACCTTGGTTCTTTCAGATAACAATATAAAAGAGTTTGGATTACTTCGAAGTGTATCAGTTAACAGCCGTAGTTGGTTTCATTAGTACAGAGAAGCTAATAATTTAAAATGTTCTCAAAGGTATTTTTAGTTTTAAATATTTTAAAACGTAACAGTGAAATTCAAATGTAAATTTTGAAGGATACGTGGGTGAATCAGTGATAACGACTTACTCGTAAATTTTCCCAAATATGAGTTTTCACGAAAAATTTTTATTATCTACAAATCTGGAATTACGCTGAAGAAACACCAGTCCTGTTTTGTTTTTAGCTTCCGACCTCTTAAAAATAAGGAGATCATTGAATGATCATTAATACACTCGTTTCAATAATTTTTGTTAATTTTAAGCTCACGCATTGTCACTTTTATGCAATCCATTTTTTCAGTTTCAGAATTTCAGAATTTCAGTTTAATTTTTGCCTAGTAATTTTCTATTTTTGTGTATCTGAATCTAAAGCTGTTGTATTCTTTGTACGAAGAGCACTGCTGCTTGAGATACAAGTTTTATCACCTAGTCCAAGCACAGAAGCAAATTATGATTGCGTTTCTACTTGTATATTAACAATAAATAAAATAAATAGTAAATAATAAAATCAAATTCAATATTTATTCAAAACTGTTATTCCTCTTTATAGATTGTATGTCTACTTGGTGTTGTTGCTGTTGCAACTGCGCAGTATGGTCATGACCAAAGTCACGGCCACGCCTTCTCGTCGCAACACATCTCGCGGCACGATGGCCCCGCACAAGTTGTGCATGTCAAGGGTCACGGGCACGATGGTCATGGTCACGAAGACCACATCGACTACTATGTAAGATTCATATTTTTTTATCTCAATTCTATCTTCTATCTATTAAGACATTTCGAGCTGGTCATAAAATATGATTTAAATAATAAAAAAAATCAGAAAAGGGTATTTTTTAAAAACATCAATTATATTGTCAAATATTTTATCTTAATGGATAACATAGGAAAGAAGAACTGGCCATCGTGTTCCCTTGGGAGGGCACAAATAGGGCCGCGGGGCGAACCCCACCTTGCTTAAAGATCCAAATCGAAGTTATTAAAAACGCTCTCTATATGTTCAGGCCCACCCTAAATACGAGTTCGAGTACAAAGTGAGCGACCCTCACACCGGCGACCACAAGAGTCAGCACGAGTCCCGCGACGGTGACGTCGTCAAGGGATATTACTCGCTGCATCAACCTGACGGTTCCATCAGGCATGTCGACTATCACGGCGACAAGCACTCAGGGTAAGATCCTTTATTTCAGCTTTTGAACGATTAAATTGTCAGTAATCACAAAATCGCCCAAAATTGCTGTCGCATCAAAAATGATGTTTATTTCATCCATTATTTTTTCTTTTTTTATTGTTATTGAAAATTGAAAAAAAAGGCTGACTTTTTAAAAAATACTTCATTTATAACAGCGAAAAACCAGGCAAACAGCATACATACAAAAGGCTACTCAAAGTTACTCAACCTCAAGATCAAAAACCTTTTGTACTTAAACCTTAGCCTACTATTCTCAGAAAATTGTTGCTGCAATTTTTAGGAATTCGGTTTATACCTAGTAACGAAAGTTGTTCGTAGGACATTAAATCATATTTTCCTGTCACAGATTCCATGCCACCGTGAAGCACAGCACCCACCACATTGCCCCTGAAAAGCACCATCAGTAAAGTGTCCATATTCTAACGACAAACAATCTGTGATCTTGTTTTATAATTGTTTTTATGTTTTTATACAATAAACAATATTTTTAATGAATTATTTTATTATTAATATTTAGAACATTTTAAATTTAATCATGCGCCCCATAAAATAAGTTGATTGTATTTTGTGCATAATAAATTATTTATGTAAATTTCGTAAAACCAAACAACACCATATTACACATAAGACTGGTTCATTGATTAACTTAAATGCATGCTTACTGAGTATAGAAATAAAATGTAATATCGTTATATAACACACGCAAATACGAGATACTGCTTAATAATCGTACTTATGAATCGGTTGATTGAATGAACTTATGAATTGGTAAATTACGATTTCCTCACTCCTATATTATTATCTAGTAATATATAGAGTAACAAGATATAGTAATTTATTAATCAATCAATCAATCAGAAAACTGATAAAATCAGAATATTTAGAAGAAACAATTAGATTTTAAATAAAATATACTATTGGTTGGGTAATGACATATGGAAACATAGAGTTATTATTAAGAGACAAATTCGACAGTTCCAGGTATATTTTTGAGGTCAATTTGCAATTTCGCTAAAAAACACAACAGTCCTAAACAAAATATTTTTTAGATTCCGACCTCCTAAAAACAAGGAGATCATTGAAAAATCATTAATACACTCATTTCAATAATTTTTGTTATTTGTAATATTTTAAGCTCACATACTGTCACTTGCAATCCATGAATTTCAGTTTAATTTTTGCCTAGTAATTTTCTATTTTTCTGTATCTGAAGTAAAGCTGTTGTATTTTTTGTACGAAGAGCACTGCTGCTTCAGATAAAGGTTTAAGTGCATCAAAGGTTTAAGTGCATCTCTAAAGAACTGCGTCGTAAGCCTTATCTACCGATTATCTACTTACCAACCTACCTGCTTACATCGGATCGACCGAGCGCACGGGGCTGGCCATGAAGTATCGCCCTCTGCCCGAACTTGAGCTCCTTGCCTAACAGGGCAATAGATTAGTTGATAACACATAGAATAATAAGTTATAGTATAAGAAATAAACACTGCCATGAAGTCGTGGCCTAAATGATAAGACGTCCGGTGCATTCGTATCTAACGATGCAACGGTGTTCCAATCCCGCAGGCAGGTACCAATTTTTCTAATGAAATACGTATTTGACAAATGCTCACGATTGACTTCCACGGTAAAGGAATAACATCGTGTAATAAAAATCAAACCCGCAAAATTATAATTTGCATAATTACTGGTGGTAAGAAGTCTTGTGACTCAGCGCGGGTACCGTACCACCGCCCTGCCTATTTCTGCCGTGAAGCAGTAATGCGTTACGGTTTGAAGGGTGGGGCAGCCGCTGTAACTATACTTGAGACCTTAGAGCTTATATCTCAAGGTGAGTGGCGCATTTACGTTGTAGATGTCTATGGGCTCCAGTAACCACTTAACACCAGGTGGGCTGTGAGCCCGTCTACACGTCAAAGCAATTAAAAAAATCATTCCAAACCCAGATGGTACGTGTAAAAAAACACAGAGAGAACCAAGGTCCTTACGTAGATGTAGGTTCCAAACAAACAGCTATAATAATTTTTATTATTCATATTATGTAAATAATTTATGCTAATCTCCAACGACCGAAGGCGGGGTCATTTTAACGACTACTTTAGCTGGGCCATTTTCTTTATATACTATTTCATTTTTCCTATTTTCTAATATATATATTTTTTTACGTAACAGATTGCTTAAAGGATTATTTTATAATGAAGTTGTTATTATAAAAACCGAACCTACTTTCTTTATTTAAACAAGTTCCTCATCGAAGTTCGCATTGACATGTCAACTTCTATACATGTTATAAACTGGTCCGGCACATAATATTATGTACATTCTTACGAAAAATTGTCTGACCCAGTATGATTGTATGTTTATTTAACAATTAACAAGTATAAAATCAAACTTTTATATCAATTATAAATCAGTTCATACACCACATTCGTATCTTTAAGGCAACGATATAAAGATGAAGGTATAGGAAAGTTAATAAGTTATAGGAAATTATCCATTTTAATATTCTACTAAAATTTAATTTAAAATTCATATTATAGGTTCTTCTAATTACCGCTATCCTCGCCCTAGCTAGTGCTAAACCCCAAGATGGACACGGTCATGGTCACGCAGTCTCCTCGCAGAGTATAGTGCTACACACAAGCCATGGACACGAACATCAGGGAGAAACTCCTGCTCACCACCAAATACTCACGACGCAGCATTTTGAACACGGCGGCCACTATGACCTAGGACACCACAAGGTGCAACACCACGGATACACTCAAGTACATCACCATGAACACCAACCAATACACCACGGACTTCAACAGGTACAATACCACAGGCATCAGGAAGATCATCACCATGGACATGAAGAGCACCACGTCGACTACCATGTAAGAGAGTTCTATTAATTAAACCAATTCAATTGGAGAGCTGTTTTCCTGATTAATTAGCATATTAATAATTACAGGCTCATCCTCAATACGCCTTTGAGTACAAAGTAGAGGATCCTCACACCGGCGACAACAAGTACCAGCACGAGACCCGTGACGGTGACGTCGTGAAGGGCGTGTACAGTCTGCACGAAGCCGATGGTACCATCAGGACTGTTGAGTACAGCGCCGATAAACATTCAGGGTTGGTTTTTAATTAATGTTATTTAGATAATGTTCCATGGGGAGTGCTCTGAGCAATTGTTAGAGATGATACCGGCATCTCGTTTTTACCATCGCACCGCTCGCCACCGGAGTATAGTTCATCCATACTACCTGGAGCCACTGCGGTCATCCACAGTGCGTTTCAAGAGATCTTTTTTGCCACGTACCATCCGGATATGGAATGAGCTCCCCTCCACGGTGTTTCCCTAGCGCTATGACATGTGTCCTTCTTCAAACGTGGCTTGTGGAGAGTATTAAGCGGTAGGCAACGGCTTGGCTCTGCTCCTGGCATTGCTGAAGTCCATGGGCGACGGTAACCACTCACCATCAGGTGGTCCGTATGCTCGTCTGCCTACAATGGCAATAAAAAATATATATATTTCATGCTTCAGTACAGCTTATGCGCAGGTTTTGCTTAATGTTAATAAGTTATAAGTTCAATTTGATCACCCTAAAGAAACCATACATTTTTGTCTGTGAGTCGAACTCAAGAAGAGTGAACGGTGCTCGGAGTGCCTATAAGCACCGATAGTTGATTAGGCGGATCCGATAGGACGTCCAAAGTAAGCTCCAGCACTTTTGAACATTCATATAACAATAATATTCGTAAGCTGTCGTCCATTTATTTACAGCAGTATAATAAAAATTATAAACAATACATCAAACTATTACACAATGCGTATTATACATACATAATGGCGATTTTGATTTTCAGATTTCATGCTGATGTAAGTCATAAGGGCCACGCTCAGCACTTTTTACCTAAACATCGCAAATACCATTGAAATGGTGAAATACACGCAACCAGGAGTAGTTTTACTTGCGTTAAATACGTGGTTTTTTTATGTGTGTTGAGATTTAGACAATAAATTCATTGCTAAATTTAATACTGGTTTTGTTTATCTCTTTCGGAAAACTTCGTAGATAATATTGTTGTTTCCACAAAAACATTAAAGATATTAATAATAATAATAAATAATAAATAAATAAATATTTACTAACAATCACGCCACGTTAACTGGTCCCGTGATAAGTTCGTAAAGAACTTGTGTTACAGGTACCAGATAACGGAAATAAATGTAAGATTTTTATTATACACATACATAATAATATATTTAATATACATCCATAACCTGGAAAAGACATTTATATTTATCATACAAATATCCTCCCTTGGCGGGATTCGAACCCGCGACCCCCTTGTGTAGTGACCATGTCACTTACCACTACACCAGACGGCCGTTGGTATATGGCCGGCATATTATGTATTTGATAAACGATTTTGTATTCAATATTGATTATTTAAAAAAATCTATCATGAGTTCCTCGGGAAAAGATTTTGCATGAGATTGAAGTATTAAATAGTTTAGAATAAGGATATTTTACCTTTTAAAGATGAATACTTCTAGATTATTACTTCGGCAAATGTGTACAGGGACACGTTGTTTTTCAAATTTTAAAATCAGCCTGATCAATTTTGTTTTGTTTGAAATCTGAAGAGTAAAAGACCTAATGATCAATTTCAGACATGTAGGCAGTAATGTAAATAAAAATTGATCGGTAACACTTGTTGGAAATAAAACGACCAGTGGCAATTGTGTTGTTACAAATAATTTCTTTGCGAAATTGACATGTGCTAACGAAAGACTCAATAACTTTCAAAGTTGAGTGAAAACATTCGCCTTGATTACTAAATTAACCATATAAAAGAGTTGAATTTCATGTGAAATTTATCAATTCATAATCTTGCACGTATTAGCGCACACGTTCCTTCAAAATGGTTTCTAAGGTATACAATGAAAATGGTTTATCAAATGAAAGTGATAATAGTTAAGTGAAAGGCTATACAAAGTTTTAGCAAAACTACGGTCTTCATTCACTACAGTGTTAAAATATTAGTAGTGGTAAACCGTGTTGTGAAAATCAATGTTCTTACAAGATGGATCTCGTAAAGAAGTCATAACAGATATATAGTGCTATAAAGATTATAGGAATCTTACTACATTAACTACAACTTTCTTTGGATCATCTCTGAGGTTTCAGTGAATAGTGAAAAGCAAATCGTTGTCATTTAACTAGATTATATTTCATCTAATATAATCGTTTTAATTTTTAACAAGAAAACTCAGCTCAAGAAAACACGACAACTTAAAATTGGTATCATTTGAATTAATTCAGAACAACACGAGAAATTTCAAGTTCAACGTTCTTTAAATCGTTTCGGGGCATGCGATTCTGTGAAACAGCGAATGAAACACGTGACTTACGATCTTATCTCTCTCTGACATAACAGAAGTGTAACATTTTCTTCACTTTTATCGATTTATTTCTATTTAATGGGTACCGACGTTTCAATGACTTAGATTCATGTAGAAATTAATTACAAATTGTTGTTTTTGTTGTCGGTGTTACAGTGCTAGGGTACCCCACTGGTACATAGGGCTCTCACAAGTTGACTCCACCTGAAATAACACGATCCAAATTCAACATTTTAAGGTATTTTTATTATTCTAGGTCCTCATGTTTGTAATGCTTGTCGGAGCTGTATCTGCAAAGCATGCGTTCTCGTCTCAGCACATTCACAAGCACGACGGTCACCATGAGCTCGTACACCACCACGGTCACGGTCACGGACACGACCACCATCATCACCACCACGACTATTATGTAAGTGTACTCTATTACAATTGCTAAGTCCCTTTTGACACTTCTTAGAACGTAACTCTTCACGTTTCGCATACTTTGAAATAATAATCATTTTTGTTCATGGTCGTAAGCATCATTTAGTCATTATACAATTAATTCACACACACAATAACATAATAATAACATCTGTTTCATGGGACTTCGTAATTGGAATAGAATAAATATAATTAGAGAACCAATCGAGTGATATAAGTAAATGTAATTATTATTATTATATAGCTGTTAGAACTTTGCTCTCTCAACACATATTATATGTCGTCATTAAGACGTAAGTTAGCGGCCAAAATATAAGCCCGTTTATCTAAAGTTCACAAAACGTACTCAATATGATTTTCAGATAAGCATAGTAAGCATATGCATTACCGTAAGCCATGAGAGTGGAATTTATAAAATGTATTCAAGCTATAGTGTATTATGTTGTTAATATTGAAACTCCAATTACTTAGACACACCCAAAATACGAGTTCGAGTACAAAATAGAAGATCACCACACCGGCGACAAGAAAAGTCAGCATGAGACTCGCGACGGCGACGTCGTGAAAGGCTACTACATGCTCCACGAACCAGACGGATCAATCAGACACGTCGAATATCACGCTGACAAGCATTCTGGGTAATTATTATAAGCTAGCTGACCCGGCAGACTTCGTAGGGCCTCAATCTATAAATAAAAGACCTAAACTTTTGTATAAAATAAACTTAAAACAAACAAAATGAATCCGTCCGACGGGGGACACATCAAAGGAATAACAAAATTGTTATTTTTATTTAATTCTGAGTGTTTTCATATTTATCTACCTTTTAAACCTTCTCTGGACTTCCACAAATAATTCAAGACCAAAATTAGCCAAATCGGCCCAGCCGCTCTCGCGTTTTAGCGAGACTAACGAACAGCAATTCATTTTTTATATAAATAGATAGATTCATTTTTTTTATAGCTTAGATGGGTGGACGAGCTCACAGCCCACCTGGTGTTAAGTGGTTACTGGAGCCCATAGACATCTACAACGTAAATGCGCCACCCACCTTGAGATATAAGTTCTAAGATCTCAGTATAGTTACAACGGCTGCCTCACCCTTCAAACCGAAACGCATTACTGCTTCACGGCGGAAATAGGCAAGGCGGTGGTACCTACCCATGCGGACTCACAAGAGGTTCTACCACCAGTAATTATATGTTATTTATTTGACACAAGCTTATCCCGAACCCTGAAATTGATGGAAGTTAATATTAATTATGCTCATCAATAAGCTATCTGAAATCCTATTACGAAGAAATTTTGCCATACACAAGACATGCCCCACAATCAACTGGAAAAGGGTTTTAAAAAAATCAATATTTCGCTTATAGGTATTATTTAAATGTAGATAACATATAGTACAAGAAAAAAGTACTTTTAATTTATTATTTTATATTGAAAAAAATAATAATTATATGCTACTTGTAATTTAATGAAATAAATAAATTTGATATCGCGAGGGTAGTCTTAAATCTAATGAGCTTAATAGCTATGATCAAGGCGTTCGTGACTGTCTCAATTTTTTTATTCAGATTCCTTCTATGTTTTTTTTTTTATTTTTTTTTTATGTTTCTATGTTTGTAAAATATTATAACCTTTAAGCTAATAAACAACGTTCTTATCTTTCAGATTCCATGCAACCGTAAAACATCAAACCCACCATATCGTGCCGAAGCACCACCACCATCATTAATTATTGTATTTCTAATTACTGTATGGTTTATTCTTGTTATTGCCTTTCTTACTGAAGAGTTGTTGTTTGTTTGTTGCTAAAATTGTAAGAGAACTAAATATATTATTTACGAAATAAATCCACGATACGATTTTTATTTATTTCTTAAACAAGGCACTTAACCTGTTACTTGTCATTTGGCCCGCGAATATACTTAATTTTTTATTCAGTCTCGGAATTCAGCCGCTAGGAACTTAAATCTGATACACCATACTAAGCTATGAACATTTCCTATAATTCGACATTTCACTTATAACTTTATGTTTGTTTTAAAATAAACATATTTATTTACTTATTTTTGTTATAAAATTGTATACTGAATATACATACATGAAAACTTTTTGATTGTGGTACTCAAGGAGTATTTGGAGTTTATCAAGTAAATATTTTATAATATGTTCTCTTGAAGAGAACGAGAAAATGTGGTATATTCTCGTTGGTCTCTGGTGGTAAGTAAGCGCTGTCGCTCATGGACATTAACGATGCTGGGGGCATGCCAAGCAGCTGCCTACTGTGAACAAAGCAAAGTTAGTACCTTGTACTAAGGTACAAAATAATATGTGCAGGACTCAGAACCACTAGAGAGACGTTGGTAATCATTTTTGTTCTTCCTCAGCGTGACATACTCTATCCTCCTATTCTCTCTCTATTTAAATAGCGTCTCGCTGTCTTTCATCAGCAATGCAACTATTGAATTAGTTTTTCAGCGTAGTCAACCACAAATCTGAGGATTCGGATGAAATGCTTCAAAGGAACCTTAATTTTCAAAATAATAATTTCAGTAGTACCATGCGGAGACTTGGAGATGATGATTTCGCCATTTTCTCGCGTATCATTAATGGTTTAAGTTCGTTTTTCAAAACACTATTTTAAATCAAGCTAATTATATTAACTAATATCAATTGTATTTTTTTTTCCTTACATAATAGAGCATTTCAAATTCTTGTTGTCTTGCTGTTCTATTGATGTGATATCATCAATGACTGCAATGGCTTTATCGTGTTATTTCTATCCGTCGGGTTGGAACATATGGAGTTTTGCCATAAACATACAAGTTGGTGATACTCTTCTTCAACTCGTGTCCACCCAATGCGAGTGTAGGTCTCTTCGAATGCAGAGATTGGTGACAGTAGATTGGGGGATTAGAGGTAGAATAGGGACAAATCTGGGATGTCACAATACTTTTGTTGGATTGTTAGAGATTTATATTTGTTGAACTGAAAATGACTTTTACTTAGTGCTTAAGAATATTAAATAGTTTAATTTAATCATAAAATTTTTGTAACTCATTACAGATATTAAAAAGTTAATTACCTAAAGTTAGGTACCTACCTAACAACTAAATAGTGCCAGCCTTATCGAAAAACTCCCCATTTGTCCCCATACGTAATCTAATTAACCCCAAAGCCAAGGTGAATCGGGTCAAGATAATTTTTTTTCAGTTTATGTGTATATACAAATTTAAACCTCCGAAACCATTTTAATCTCAATTTTATTGGTATTACTCTAAGAAAAACCATTGAAAATTTGTGTTGAAAGGTTCCTGATTCCACCCAATCTACGGTACTGTGAACCAGTAATTACGCAAGTTTGTAATTGCAAAAGACATTTTAATATACGCACTTAATCAACCTGTAGTGATAAAAACAAATACTCGACTCTTGACTTTCTTTCGTAAAACGTAATATTTAAAAACCAGTTTAAATAAAATATTTGGATTGAGGTGTCAAGATTTTGCACTGACTGAAAGTATTTAGTATTTTGATATTCACACATTTAGTATTTTATATTATTGTAGTGAAATATAATGTTAGGTCTTTATCTACGAAATAGCCCTTTAGTATACAGAAAGCTATAGTATTTTTTATTCATATTTTTATTTCTATTAATCAAAATATAGACCCATGGAATAGATGCAACTCTACTAACACAGTGGTCATTTCTCAAAGCCCTTCTTATATAAATCAAGTGTACAGAAGCCATTAAACATTAAATTTTGTATTGCCTGTCGGATATTGAATATTCCGTGCCAAGACGTTGTCCAAAATTTGGAAAAAGCAGAAATCTGTAAGCGCGTAATTTGGTCAGTACGGTTGATGATGCAAAACTTCCAGCCCTAATAGCAAATAGACCATCATTGTTTTGATGCTAACGGTCCAATCTACAGCTAACACAGCGGTAAATTGAATCGTCAGCTTCCACTATCGTCTTTAATACCTCGTCGTTGACTTTAGTTTCCGGAAGACCACGGGGCTCATTTTTAGACCAAAATTTTTATGTCGGAAGCGGTCATAACAATAATAAGTCTCGTTCATTCGTTTGTAATGTTCACCCCATATATAAATAACAAATAACTTAATTTAAAATAGAATTCTATATTTTTTTAATATTTATTTTCCCATAAATTATATTTCAAATTACATATGTGGTAACCTTATTATAACACAGGCTTTTATAGGACCCATAATTATTTCTTACATAAATATATCTCAGAACAATTGTAGATATGCGGAACCCTAACAATTTTATGGTAGGCAGCGGTTTGGCTGTGTCCCTGGCTTTGCTGACGTCCATGATCGACGGTAAATACTTGCCATCAGGTGAGCAGTATGCTTGTCTGCCTACAAAGGCAATAAAAAAACAGATTTTTCATTCTTTCAGATCCATTACACCTGTGCCGAAGAACTACAAAAAAATATGTTAGATTAGCTCTACTATTTTTATCAGTAAGTTTTTAAGCTATTGCATAGCTTTTATCGCGGGCCTTGAGCGCGGCGACCGAATCGTGAAATTCCGTAACAAAAAAAACCTAACATCACTCACTCCGCCTACCATGTAGCTCGCGTTCAACACATTCACACGTTGCGCTTGTGTAGTGTTTGTGAATAAGCGCGTGGCGTGACGTCACACTGCATGAGCATCATGAAAAGTCTGCCCATCTCTCTCTCGCGCGGTCTAGCTTAAGAGTGTGAAGGGGACAGTTAAGGTTTTGCTTTTATGAATGTTTAATACAGCGTGGTCTTGTTATATGATTGTTTTAATATTCAATTATCATTGTCTAATTATAATTGTATAAGTTGTTAAAAATTGCTATGCAATAGTTTTACCGCAGTGGTTCCCGAGTGCCCAACCTTTTTTTTTTATTAGCCTATGTAGGCAGAAGAGCATGCGTCCCACCTGATGGTGAGTGATTACTGTCGCCCATGGACTTCAGCAATGCCAGGGACAGAGCTAAGCCGCTGTCTACCGCTTAATACTCTCCACAAGCCTCGTTTATTTACTTTAGTAATAAAAATCGGATATAAAAAAAACAGTAAAATCTAATGCGTCTGTCTATACATTGAAAAAAGTAATAGAAACATAAAAGTGAAAAAATAAGCATTAGAACTTAAACCATCATATTTCAGATACATTTTAAGTTTTTCTATTGTAGGACTGTTTGTTTGCTTGTTAACGCACACCTCAGAAACTACTGGTCGCCTTGTAGTCTTCACAGGTAGACAAAATTGAGAATTTGTTTCTTTAAATGGAATATTGATTGCTGCTGTATGGAGCTCCGATACGATTACGTAATAAGAGTTGATGTATCTGTAGATATATAAGAAACATACGTTTTTTCTACAAATGAACAGCTTCAATTGTGGTTACTCGATAATAAATCTTGTTTTATTCATTGTGCTATTTTATATAATAGCATTGTGGCTAGCGACTTGACCCTCGAAAGTAGTGACGTCCACGTGCGACGATAACCTCTTACATTCAGTTGAGCCGAACGCTTGTCAGTCCATAATGGAAATAAAATAGTGGACTTAATTTCGTAAAGTTTTTTAATTATTAAAATTCGCTTCAATTGAAGATGATTTTTACAGTTGCATGGCATGCATGTATTTTAAAATACTGTGTGGTTGAGCTACAAGCTTAAGGAATTATTATAACAGTCGTAATTGGATAAGCGTGTTTCTTACGCGTATAGTATTTTTAAGCAGAATCTACCGATATTTATTAAATTATAAAGAGGAGAGTTAACCATTAATAATGAAAATCAGAATTAGTGAAATGGCTACCACAGCTACGTTTGCAGAAAAATATTCCTTTCATGAAATTTGTTATCACCAATTCGCATCTTTGCGACTCTATGTCCTCGATAGCTTCACGAATTCTATTTTTATGACCTTGAATCGATTGTGGGCCATTGGCATAGACCTTATCTTTCAGATAGTTTTAAAGAAAGGTATCAAATTACAGAATCAAAGTGACATCTAAGGATGTGAGAGAAAGATATTCGGGGTGGAGGAAAAAGCACAGCCCCGCGAGTGGTACCCATTATGTGCGCTTCCGCAATATTCTGGTTGGACGATAATACTGCACCATAGTAAGGGATCTAGGTGCTCCTTTGGCAATGTCTTGCCATCATCCGGTCTGGCGTGCAATGGAACTTATGTTATTTAGGTGCTTTTGGGGACCACTCTCAGTTCGTTCGTATATACATTTTTATTGATGACGTAGTTTTTAGTTATCACCCGTCAAGTAGGGACAATTTGGGTCAAGAAAAGTAGAAAATGGCGGACTATTCAAAATAGTACATCTTAATGGAAAACCCTACATTGGAAACTCATTTAACAATGTTGAAAAAATCAAATAGTTCTTGGATTTTACACAATGCTAATTATTTATAAACTAATTAGTATCGTTTAACTCCAAACATTATGTAGACGGTAGTCAAATTTACTAAAACAAAACTTTTACCCATTTATGTATAATAAATTTAAAGCCATATTTAAGCTTGTTATCGTTAAAGTCTGTTTTTCGCCATTCGATTATATTTTATGTACCGACTTCCAATCTTTATTATTCTTTTTCGTGGTTTTGATTCACTTTGTACTGGTGGTAGGACCTCTTGTGAGTCCGCACGGGTGGGTACCACCACCCCGCCTATTTCTGCCGTGAAAAAGTAATGCGTTTCGGTTTGAAGGGTGGGGCACCCGTTGTAACTATACTGAGATCTTAGAACTTACCAAGTGGGCGTAAGCTAATCCACCCATCTAAGCAATAAAAAAACTTCAGTATAACATTTCAGAAGTATCATTTGCTACGTATAACTACCCAATTTTGAACTGAATGATACCAATAGTCTTTGACTAATTTATTTTCTAGCCGGTCTATATTCGTTAAATTGTGATTGTTTGGTTTATTGTGATTTCATTAAGGTTAAAGCAAATCAGAAAGATAGTTGATTGATTGGAGTTTTTTAATTATTTCATTGTTTTTATAAATCACAAAATGAAAGATCATTCATAAACAACGAAACAGAAATACTCGAAAGTAAGTAGCTCTTTTTTATAATTTAAGTCGATAACATTAGCAATGTTATCACAATCAATCTTATGATATAAACCGTCTAATAGTGATGATGATGAGGTACAATGTGATGAGTACTATATTTCACATCAGCATGGAACCTGTAAAAAGACAAATGTCAATATGAATATGATGGGTTGCTATATTATTATTTCCATTATATTTATTTGTGCTCTATGAAACAAATATGGTAAACAAAATTATTATTTTTTAAAAGCCCACATATTATAATAATGAATTATCGCTGGTGGCGGTATTAAGACCAGTTGTTAAGGTTTCCTAGTGAGAAATCTCCTGACGATACCCGCCGTATTTAAAGCTGCTTTCCGTACGAGGCTTCCAAGCCACCTGAATTATGAAAGTTTCTTAAAATGTCGGTCGAAACTTTTCGCTATTTTTATAGTTGAATCCATATGGCCAGGTCTATTATTTTCGTTATTATAATTTCTGTACGATAAAGAAATTTTAAAGATACGAAAAATATATTTTTTACTAACCCAGAATGGTGATCGCCGTGATAGTCGACGTGTCTAATAGAGCCATCAGGTTGGTGCAGCGAGTAATATCCCTTGACGACGTCACCGTCGCGGGACTCGTGCTGACTCTTGTGGTCGCCGGTATGAGGGTCGCTCACTTTGTACTCGAAGTCGAACTTAGGGTGGGTCTGCAATATAAAAAATCAGTTCAGTGGAGCTCTCGAACATATGCAATCTTTGGGTGCGTGATAATGTTACACTCACGTAGTAATCATGATGGTGTCCATGGTGCACGGGCTCATGGTGACCGTCATACTTGTGGATGTGTTGGGAGGAGAACGCATGCTCACCATACACCGCACCCACCAACGCGACCAAAACCACTACCTGGATAGAATAAAAGAGATTCATTATCCGCTAAATTATTAGTTGTCACTAATCATATTTGACTATTTCAAAGTACGAGGCTCAAATTTAATCGACAACTAAAAATCACCTTTGAGAACATTGTTTTACTACTGACTGCAAACGACCAAGTGATAATTTTTGTCAAGCAATTCTAACTTTTATATAGTTATCAAAACCGCGCGAAGGTCCAAGACAGCAATTCAAATTGTTTCTTGCAATGTGTTTTGTAACAATAAAACAGTCAGATGTATGTTATAAAGTAATTACATGAAATGGATATAATTTTATATCTATGGAATACCATTTAAAGTCACATAAATATTTTAGAGCGCATAAAATTTATCTCATACAGCAGTGTAGTGTTTTAATGTGGGATCAACTTAAACTAATACAAAAACACGCGTATGGCCCTAATTTTTTTTTCTTTCCTAATTAAACGGGTACCCATCTGCCCATCCACGTTTAATTACATATTACAAACCAAATATGTTGGTAATTTGAAGAAGAAACACCATCACAGCTTGCTTACAATGTACATGTTGAATGAAAAAGCCAACGGCCTCCTTGTGCCGATGCTCTTTTTTTTTATTTTTTTTATTGCTTCGATGGATGGACGAGCTCACAGCCCTCCTGGTGTTAAGTGGTTACTGGAGCCCATAGACATCCACAACGTAAATGCGCCACCCACCTCGAGATATAAGTTCTAAGGTCTCAGTATAGTTACAACGGCTACCCCACCCTTCGAACCGAAACGCATTACTGCTTCACGGCGGAAATAGGCGGGGTGGTGGTACCTACCCGTGCGGACTCACAAGAGGTCCTACCACCAGTGATTACGCAAATTATAATTTTGCGGGTTTGGTTTTTATTACACGATGTTATTCCTTCACCGTGGAAGTCAATCGTGAACATTTGTTGAGTACGTATTTCATTAGAAAAACGCTCTTGGCGTGAACGTTATCATAGATATTTAGATCTTTAATTCTCAATTATAAAACAAATGATCCACCCTTAAAACTCATAGCAGGAAATTTCACATCAAAAATATACAGTTATGATTAGCGGTGGTGATACTTTTTGGAGATGATCTCATTATCTACATTTTATCATCGTCACCGAAGCAGCCTTGCCTTTCACCCACGCAATTTTGAAGTACTACACTCACCCACAATATGTTTCTAGAAAGATTGTTTTTCATCTATCATTCAGTTCTGGAGTGTTCCTAAGCGGTGGCCGGTAACTCAGCTATACCTCTGGTATTTACGATATCTAGAATCATCGGTAAACACTCACCATAATATGTACTGTATACTTGGGTCCCTATTAAGTAAAAGAAACTGTACTCGCGCTAGCCAGTAATGTTTTCATTTTCCGAAAATGGCCTTTGAAAAAGTCAATACAATAATTTAAAATATTGCAAACGTTTGTTGCTAGTGGTTGGATAATTTAAACGCCTATGAAATAAGAACGACCTTGCTGTTATTTGATTCTTGATAACAATATAAAAGCAATCAGATTTCTGAAATATGTATCAGTTCACATAGTGACTACAGTTCACAATGGTTTCCAAGGTATGTACTTGTAATATAATTGAACCGGAGAAAGAAAATATTTTATAAAAGATTGCGGCTAATCAAATAAAAATACCTTCCAGGTAGTACTATTCGTTGCTTTGGTGGGTGTTGTATCCGCCGAGCATGCGTTCTCCTCCCAACACATCCACAAGTACGATGGACACCATGAGCCAGTACACCACGGACACCATCATGATTACTATGTGAGTATACTTACCGTTATCACATGCACCTACACATAAGATTTTATATTGTATATAATATTAATTATCATATTATAGACTCACCCTAAATACGAGTTCGAGTACAAAGTGAGCGACCCTCACACCGGCGACCACAAGAGTCAGCACGAGTCCCGCGACGGTGACGTCGTCAAGGGATATTACTCGCTGCACCAACCTGACGGCTCCGAAAGACACGTGCACTACCACGGTGATCATCATTCTGGGTAACTATCGCACTATGAACGTCAGTGAAAGCATTCGAAATTAGTTTTAAAGTAATTACCAACTAGGCACACACTTATTCTGTTCACAGGTTCCACGCTGATGTGAAACACAGCACTCATCACATCGTTCCCCATCATCACCATTATTGAGCTTCAAGCTGAATGAATCCAATACGTTTTATGTTTTTTGTATTGTAAATACTGTAATCCAATGAAAAGTCAAAACGTTATTAACAAAAATAAAGAAACGCGTTGCGTCGTTAACAGATATTTTATTTTAATTTACTTATAAAAGAGCACAAGGTAGTGACAAAAGTCCATAGATATTAGAATGTGAATGACGCACCGCATCCTGAGATATAATGTTGAAGTGATAATTGTGATCTGTAACGACAGAAACTTTTTTTTTTTTTTTTTTTTTTTTTTTTTTTTTTTTTTTTTTTTTTTTTTTTTTTTTTTTTTTTTTTTTTTTTTTTTTTTTTTTTTTTTCCTACCTATGCTGATAGCCTTGAGAGGCTATTTTACTAACACTGACCCTAGCAAGAGCCGTGCTTCGCAGAATCTACCACCGGATCGGAAACGCGACCCACTGAGAAGATCCGGCGAGAAACTCAGTGGGCTGTGTCTATGGGTGCGACAGAAACAGACACGATGATAATACCGTAACCAAGTGAATACTGGTATGCGATCGTACTTCGCTTGGATAACACTCCAAGAACACTGGTACTCATTTCAGGTAGAATCCCGAAGGACTTACGGGTAAAGACGGGCTTAGTCTCACAAGATTAACACCTACACAGCCAAATACTTAAACTTAACTAAACTTTTCATGTCATTCTGCAAACGAGGCTTGTGAAGAGTACGTAACGGTAGGCAGGTAGGCTTGGCTCTGCCTCTGGCATTGCCGAAGTCCATGGGCGACAGTAACTACTCGAGATCAGGTGGGCCGTATGCTCTGCTCGGCTCTGGTGGGCCGTATGCTGCCTACAAGGGCAAAATAATAATAATTGGAATGACAGCGAACAACAAACGACTGTCCACCTTCATGTATACTGTACGATCGTACGAAATAATACAGAGAAAAATTGCAAAATTACAATAGAAATAGTGATTGGAGAAACATTAAGCAAACTGAAAAATACACCTTTTTTATTTGATAAATAAATCGTAGTAATAATAATAATAACTGGGAACAAAATATAACGCACGGTCTTTCTTGCCCCGAATTACTATTACCTGTGTTATTAGTACCAGAGACTGTCATACATACTTATATACGTTTAGATATATACGTATATGGATGGATAATAAATACCCAAACAGACAAACTAACCGATATGGCAAACAACCCCCACCCCTGGCGCAACAATCAGGGGTGCTACTGCATCACCGAGTCAGAAAAAATAGTTTAGGAAATATGTAGTAAGTTTAGTAATTAGTAAAAATTTGTCAAATAGTCATTGGATCTATAAGACTTCTTAAAACACCAGAGTGACCACTATATAGGAAATAGTAAAATGTTTATAATTAATACGCTTTTTATTAGCTTCAGATGTATGTATGTTTGTAACGGACTCTTTGAACATGATTTTGACCCCTTCAAAACGTCGGATTAACTCGAAATTTGGTATACTTATTAAAGACCGATAACAACTCAATATTAAAAAAAAATTGAAAAAAATATATGAAAAAATTGTAATTCAACTAAAAAGCGAAAAATAAATAATAGTTTAAAAAAACTAAAAAAATACGCTTTTATAGAAAATCCAACTAAAAAATTGAAAATGAACTTTAATAAATTTGAATTAAAAATAGTGTAAGAAAAAATGATTTTATTGTAAAAAAAGCGTGGGGTGCTTTTCAGGATATTATCAAAATAGCCCTTCTACTCATATCTGTTCATAAAATATTTAAAATGACTGATACCATGACTGAACCCAACGCTTTTTTTACAATAAATTCATTTTTATATAAATGACGTTGTTTTTGATACCAAATGACCATACCTTGATGGCAAATGACTACCGATGTTTAAAAATATCAACAATATTAGCGTTAGAGGCATCCTGTGCCTATCGCTGAGATTGTTTTTTGAACCTTGCATGCGGAAGAATATTATAGGATCATTTGATAAAAGGAAATAAGAGAGGAAATAAGGAAGGAGAAACAACAGCATTTAATAATTTAATTCAATTTAATGTAGTGAGAATTTAAAGCAATGAAAATAAAGTAATGATAATTTAAACCTCATCAAAAATACACTCGAATTCAAAGTTGAGGATCCTCAGACTGACAACAACAAGTACCAACACGAGAACCACGAGGTTAACATCTCGAAGGGCATGTACTGTCAGCACGAAACTGATGGTACCGTCAGGGCCGTCAATTATTCGACAGACAAATACTTAGTATTATTATATTAAATTTTAAAACGTGTAAACTGATTCAACTTCGAGATGGACAGGTAAATCTCGCAACACATTTAGAGCTCGAGATTGATTATTAGCGGCATTAAAATTTTACATTGTCTAAGTTTACTGGCGGTAGGACCTCTTGTGAGTCCGCATGGGTAGGTACCACTGCCCTGCCTATTTCTGCCTTGAAGCAGTAATGCGTTTCGGTTTGAAGGGCGTGGCAGCCGTTGTAACTATACTTGAGATCTTAGAACTTATATCTCAACGTGGGTGGCGCATTTACGTTTTAGATGTCTATGGGCTTCAGTAACCATTTAACGCCAGGTGCGCTGTGAGCTCGTCCACCCATCTAAGCTATAAAAATTGTATGTTTGTAATTAAAACTGATTTTAGGTTTTTTTTTTTTATTTTTTTTTTATTTTTTTTTTTTTTTTATTGCCTTTGTAAGCAGACGAGCGTACGGCCCACCTGATGGTAAGTGGTTACCGTCGCCCATGGACTTCAGCAATGCCAGGAGCAGAGCCAAGCCGCTGCCTACTGCTTAATACTCTCCACAAGCCTCGTTTGAAGAAGGACATGTCATAGCGTTCGGGAAACACCGTGGAGGGGAGCTCATTCCATAGCCGGATGGTACGTGGCAAAAAAGACCTCTGGAAACGCACTGTGGATGACCGCAGTGGCTCCAGGTAGTATGGATGAACTCTACTCCGGTGGCGGGCGGTGCGATGGTAAAAACGAGACGTTGGTATCATCTCGAACAATTCCTCAGAGCACTCCCCATGGAACATGCGGTACAAAATACAGAGGGACCCGAAGTCCCTCCGCAGACCCAGAGGCTCCAAGCGATCCGTGAGAATGGGGCTATCGACAATCCGAACGGCTCTCTTCTGTATGGAGTCAAATGGAAGAAGCTGGTATTTGGGAGCCCCGGCCCAGAGATGGGAGCAGTACTCCACGCGAGGCCGGACTTGTGCTTTATAGAGCAAAAGTCTTTGTCCAGGCGTGAAGTACCGCTTCGCTCTGTTGAGGACTCCCAGCATTTTGGACGCCAACTTGGCTTTGCCTTCCAAATGACTCCGAAATTGGACATCGCTCGAAATGTCGACCCCAAGTATCCCGATACTCCTGGAAGCTTGCAGGGATACTCCTTGGAATTGCGGCGCCATGACAAAGGGGTCCTTCTTCGCAGTGAACGCGCAAACTTGTGTCTTTGTCGGGTTGAATTGAACCAAGTTCAATTCACCCCATTCGGAGACTCGCCCCAGAGAGTTCTCCACTTCAGACACAAGTTTTGATCGTCTCTCTTGCACCACGCTCCGAGAGAGACTCTGATGGCCGATATATCGCGCATCCCCCGTGCTGTCATCCGCATAGCAATGCATGCCATCAATAGACAGCATGTCATTGATATACAGGATGAAGAGCGTGGGGGAGAGCACCGAACCTTGTGGAACGCCAGCGTTAATGGTCATGGTATCAGAGCAGTCACCGTCTACAACGACAGTGATGCTCCGCCCATCCAAAAAGCTAGCGATCCACTTGCAGAGACCCTCGGGGATTCCGTAAGATGGTAACTTCGATAGAAGTGCCCTATGCCAGACCCTGTCGAAGGCCTTCGCGATATCAAGGCTCACAGCAAGAGCCTCGCCCTTGCTCTCCAAGGCTTCAGCCCACCTGTGAGTAAGGTATACAAGAAGATCGCCAGCTGAGCGACCGTGACGGAAACCGTACTGTCGGTCACTGATCAGCTGGCGATCCTCCAGATACTTCAGGAGTTGTATATTTATTATTTAATCCATCACCTTGGAAAGCAAGGAAGTTATCGCGATAGGCCTATAATTCGATGGGTCCGACCGGTCACCCTTCTTGGGGATAGGGTGGACGTGGGCGGTCTTCCATGAAGACGGAACCCTGTTAGTGCAATAAGAAAGGCGATACAAACGCGTTAGCGCAGGCGTCAGCTCAGGGGCGCACGTTTTCAGAACCACTGCAGGGATGCCGTCTGGCCCACTGGACTTATGGACGTCCAGGAGTCGGAGCTCCCGCCTGACTGCACACTGCGTGAAGCAGATCTCAGGAAGGGAGCTATCACACCGGGGGATGTTCGGTGGTGTGGCACCCCCGTCGTCCACGGTCGAGTTCGAGGCGAAGAGTTTTACCAGAAGGTCAGCCTTCTCTTTCGCACTATGGGCCAAACTGTCATCGGACTTGCGCAGTGGTGGGAGACTAGACCTGCAGAAGTTTCCTTCTGCAGCTTTGCCGAGCGACCAAAAAGCACGGCTCCCAGAGGGATAGCTATTTAGTCGCTCGCCAACTCTAGCAACATGCTCCGACTTCGCCTTGGCAATAACCTTCTTGTAGGACCTGGAAGCGGCGTTATATTTCCGCCTTTCCTCTGAGATGTTAGGATCCTGACGTCTCCTGGCATTATCCCATGCCACGTATGCGGACCGCTTGAGGTGTGCAGCATCCCTGCTGGCATTGTTATACCAGGGTCTACTGCGACCCTCAACGGGCACCTCAGAGGAGGGAATAAACAATTCCATCCCCTGGAGCACCACGTCTTTAAGACGGTCCGCACAGACATCAGGATCAGCAGAGGAAAAGCAGAACCGCCCCCATGGGTAGGATGCGTAAAATTCACGCAATCCATCCCAATCTGCTGACATATACTTCCAAACTCTTCGATACCCGGTCGTCGTTCGACGTTCTGGACCCCAACCACTCTTGGTGGTGAGCGTTGAAGTCTCCAAGGACCACGACCTCCGCAGATGGGTACTGCTCAAGCACGCGGTTAGTCCCCTCTTGCACATGCTCAATCAGAGCTGAACCTGCATCACTGCTGTGGGACCTGTACAGGCAGGCGTAGATTCGGGTACAACCCCCGTGATCCACGCGCAGCCACAAGAGGGACAGGTCCCGTTGTTCGAGGCCTCGTAGACGGCGACAACAGACATCAGCCCGAACGAATACACACACCCCGGCTTTACGCAGGAAGTTGTGCTCCAATACGTAGTCGGGGTATTCAAGATACGAGGTATCATCCGGAGTTGATATCTGCGTCTCCGTCAGAAACAGTAGGGCAGGCTGCGCCGTCTCAAGATGGTGGTGTACGGCGTCAAGGTTGCTATGTAGGCCCCTGACATTGCTGAAATCCACATTAAATGTGGAATAGGGGATCGCCGATATAACCCTTTTTCTGTTTATGATTTTCATTTTTGTTGTTTTTTGGAGAGTGGGATAGGGTGAGGTAGGATGTTCGAAGTGAAATCATGACAACACCTGAATAAAGCGCGGAACACAGCGTGTGGTCGATCACGGGTTGCGTGAGAGACCGACGCAGGGCATGGAAGGGCCCCCAGTCCACCCTGCGTGCGATCGCCGGGATCCACTCCGGTCTCCGACTCCGGCACGACGACCGCACGACAGGATTTTACACCGGTTGGCGGGACAGCTTCCCGGGGCGGAGTTTAGTAGTGACACCCGGGTTCAGGTCCCCTACTGACCGGCGGGCGGCGGCGAACACCGTTTCACTGGGTCTCCCTATACCCCCGTCAAACAATCACGTCCCGCAAGCTCGCACACACGTTTGCTCCGCATGTTCCAGGTATCATCAAGATTCACCTCCAACAAGGAAGAGGAAAGGGAAGGAATAAAACTGGCTCTCCAACCCACACGCCGGAACACAGCTAGGCTATTTGGCGGCGGACTCTAGTTGGAGGGTGGTCGCCAGCCAGTCGGACTAGGTCCTACCACCGGTTATGTTTTCGGCTCCCGTTTTGCACTACCCAGGGGTCACTTGTAGGGAATCGCGGGTTAAACCTACGGAAGCGGGAAGCATTCAACCCCCAGAATTTCATCATCATCAATTCAGGTTTACTGTTTTAATTTTAATATTTACAGCAGTTCGAATATTTTACAGATTTTTATTAGTTAATTTATAGTATTTCAATTTAACATATTTTTTTTGGTATCTTAAGCCAATCGAACACTGATCTAAATTTATTTTGATAGTAAATTATTTAAAACTTCTTCCAGTGTTTTCGTTGTAATCTATTCCGAAAAAGGAAACTTACCATGATAAAAAGGTCAAACGTGAATTCACACGAATTCAAAGCGAAGTAACAGCGTACTACCTGAATATGAGGGTTGAGGATAGCCGGCTTTCCATCACCCGGATGCTCATGCATAAAACGCGTGCAGAGCAGCTTGCACGTCGTCTTCTTAGGCCCCCTTCGCCGGTCCCCAGGCCGACATCTGAGGGAGACCCGAAACACTTAGAGGGCCAGGGCTTGGGCGAGATCCGCCTCCCTGGCCTCCGCTCGACGGCGGCGGGCCTGTGCGTCTCTCACGCGCCCCGCTGCCTCCTTCTGCGAGTACACCATCTCGAGCATCCCCTTCCACGACTCGTCGTCACCGAGCATCGATGCCACAACACTCGGCAACGACAAGTCGTTTCCTATTTTTGCGACGAGGACACGGCGCGACCCCTCCCATGCGGGACAGGCGACGAGCGTATGCTCTGCCGTGTCCAAGTCGCAACCAGAATGGTGGCACTCTGCCGTCGGCTCGGCTCCGATCCGGTGCAGGAACTCACCGAAGCAACCATGCCCAGTGAGTACCTGCGTGAGCCGGAAAGTGAGGCGACCTCTGTCACGATTCACCCAATTCACAAGAATCGGGCGAATCGCCTCGACGGTCCTACGACCAGCCGATTGTATATAAATGATAGGCAATAACCATATTCGATGCGCAAAAAATATATATTTCTAGGCTTATTAAAATAATTTCAATCCTACAGCTAGATTCGTTAAAATGTTTTTTTTTCAGGTATTTCAGCTTTAAATTAGTCTACTGTAAAGCTCACGCATTGTACGTTTGCCTTTCAAGCGTCGATATGATACATAAACAGCTAATTTAACGAAACGAAAAAAATCTATGCATACATCTATGTAGTTGTTGAAAATGAGCAAAAGGATCTTGAACTGTTCATAGTGTAAAATAATTTGACATTATTGAGCTAATTTCAAAAATTATATAATCGATAACGAAGTTTTTGTAAAACACAAATGTATGACTATCCAAAATTCACCTGAATGATACCATTAGTATTCGACTGATTTCTTTTCTTGCCCGTATAACTAGCATTAATTGCTAGTTCGCCAAAATGAAAGGCTTATTGTGATTTAAGCAAAACAGAAATATGATGGGTTGATTTTTTATTTTATTATTTCATCATTTTTATTATTCACAAAATGAAATATCGTTTATAAACAACGAAACAGAAATACTCGTAAGTAGCTCTGTGTTATAATTTAACGATTAGCAAAATTATCACAATCAATCTTAGTAGTGATGGTGATGAGGTACAATATGATGAGTACTATATTTCACATCAGCGTGGAACCTGTGAAAAGACAAATGGTAATTTAAAATATGATAGAGGATGCTGTATTATTATTAACTCCGTACTATATTTGTTACTAACCCAGAATGATGATCACCATGATAGTCGACATGTCTGATAGAACCATCAGGTTGGTGCAGCGAGTAATATCCCTTGACGACGTCACCGTCGCGGGACTCGTGCTGACTCTTGTGGTCGCCGGTGTGAGGGTCGCTCACTTTGTACTCGAAGTCGAATTTAGGGTGGGTCTGAATTGAAAGTTTTCAATTTATTTAAGATGCTAAATTTCCCAATATAAGTTTATGTGTTCGAGTTCAATTAGTACGTCACTCACGTAGTAATCATGATGGTGTCCGTGGTGCACGGGTTCATGGTGACCGTCGTACTTGTGGATGTGTTGGGAGGAGAACGCGTGCTCGGCGTACACCGCACCCACCAACGCGACCAAAACCACCACCTGGATAGAATAAAAGATATTAATAATCCGCTAAATATTAATTGTCACTAATCATATTTGACTATTTCAAAGTATGAGGCTCGGATTTAATCGAGAACTAAAAATCACCTTTGAGAACATGATATTGTGTTACTACTGACTGAAAACGACCAAGTGATAGATTTCGTCAAACAATTCTAACTTTTATATAGTTATCAAAGCCGGCGAAGGTCCAAGTCGCTAATTTAAATTGTTTCTGGTTATCGCAATGTGTTTTGTAACGATTTAACAATTGGAGTGTGCTATACAGCAAGTACACGAAATGCTAAATATTTCAACCCTTTTGTTTAAGAAAGAGGGTCTTTCTAGTTTAACCCGCACGGGTAGACGAGCTCAGCCAGAAGGGGCTGGGGGTTTCTAAAGACTCGGATTGGAACCGCGACCCAGTAAGAAATTCTGTGGGCTAATTTATGAGTGCTGCAAGCATCTAATTCAACAATAATGGATCAGGTGGATCCGTAAAGATGTGTCTAGGACCTCCGCTGTGACTGGCTACCGCGTGAACCGGAGTTGAGGTAGCCAGCGGCGGCATCAATGAGGCGGTTTTCAAGTAACAGACATTGTACATAATTATAATCTGTCTTATACATTAGCGTAGTGGGCTACAGTTGCTGTGGAATCGACAGAAGGTAACGCAAAGATACATGGCACGTTCCATACTTTGGGATAGTAATAGTAGATGTATTATTGTGGGATAAGCATAATCTAATACAAAAACGCGAAGTTTGTCTCATACATTTTTGAAATGTTTTAGTATATTTTTGAGATGATTCCATAACTTTACCATTACCATTACCATTTTACCAACGCCCCATTCGCAACCAAAGTAAAATTCATCTATCATCTGGTTCTAGAGTTTCCGTAGAAGGTGCTTCCTGAGCGCAATAACTCCTTCTTCAACGACTGAACGGTCGGTTTGTTCGTTTGTCGTCTATTTAGGTATTAAGCTGTTATACCTTGTCTTTTCCCTTTTTTTCCTTTTTTCCTGTCGTAATGTTCAGTTGAACGGTCGTCTTCGTTCATTTGTCTCGAAAAATCACACTGTCAAGGTCTCATCAATGTAAGTCGTATGTCCTGTAAAAGAGGTTGATCGCCACGACAACGACGTTTGAATAATTAGTTCCTAAACGGTGGACAGTAACTAAGTTACACCTCTGGTATTTTCCGTTTCTAGAAGCATCGATGACTACTCACTTTAAGACGTACCGTATGCCTGTGTCCCCATTAAGCCAAAAAAATGTACACGCACTAGCTACTAATGTGTTCATTTTCCAAAAATGGCCTTTGAAAAAGTCAATACAATAATTTTAAATGTTGCAAACGTTTGTTGCTAGTGGTTGGATAATTTAAACGCCTATGAAATAAGAACGACCTTGCTGTTATTTGATACTTGATAACAATATAAAAGCAATCAGATTTCTGAAATACGTATCAGTTCACATAGTGACTACAGTTCACAATGGTTTCCAAGGTATGTGGTTGTAATTTAATTGAACCGGAGAAAGAAAATATTTTTTAAAAGATTGCGGCTAATCTAAAAAAAAATACCTTCCAGGTAGTACTATTCGTTGCTTTGGTGGGTGTTGTATCCGCCGAGCATGCGTTCTCCTCCCAACACATCCACAAGTACGACGGACACCATGAGCCCGTACACCACGGACACCATCATGATTATTATGTGAGTACACCGTTGTCACATGCACCTGCATAATCTAAATTTTATATCGTATTTAATTTGAATTATCATATTATAGACCCACCCTAAATACGAGTTCGAGTACAAAGTGAGCGACCCTCACACCGGCGACCACAAGAGTCAGCACGAGTCCCGCGACGGTGACGTCGTCAAGGGATATTACTCGCTGCACCAACCTGACGGCTCCGAAAGACACGTGCACTACCACGGTGATCATCATTCTGGGTAGGTATTTTTATAGATCAATTAACATAGTCCTTTTGATACTCTCATAAAATATTTATAACTTTTTCCTTTCTTTCGCAGGTTCCATGCTGATGTAAAGCACAGCACTCACCATATCGTTCCCCATCACCACCACTACTGAATCACACAAGCTGAAAGCTTCGAAATCGATGTATTGCGATTATACCAAATCTGTTAATAACTTTACCGAATAAAAATGTAATAAATCCATTTAATGTTTTAAATACGAATTCAATATATTAAAATTAACTTTGCACGTACAAAAGCTTGGAAATAGCATTGATTCGGTGGATAAATCATTGCGTTAATGAATGGATGACTGCAGTGAGATGTTCGAGCTTAAACCCTTCTGGAATCAGTTTCTCGATAACGATGTTTACAAATCTGTATACTTAGTCTGGCCATAAATACTGTTACAATTAAAAATAAACAAAATATTACATTTGTATTTGGAATCTGTCATTTTTATATGATTGCTCATTGATTTTCTCATTTTGGCGCCAATACATTGTACAATATTTTGCGATATTAAAATGAAGTGGGGTGATAAAGAGAACCGAATCGCTGTGATTGCATTACACAAAGTAGGTATGGAGCCAAATGCAATTTTTAAAACTCTTCATACGCTTGGTATTAGTAAAATGTTTGTGTACCGGGCTATTCATAGGCGCAATGAGACCTCTTCTGTTTGTGACAGAAAAAGATCTGGCCGTTCACGTAGTGTTCGTACGAAAAAGGTGGTCAAAGCAGTAAGGGAAAGAATTCGAAGAAATCCTGTCCGAAAGCAAAATATTTTATCTCGGAGATGAAGATAGCACCTAGAATCATGTCGCATATTTTAAAAGATAACTTAGGACTTGCAGCCTATAAGAGACGTACTGGTCATTTCTTAACTGATAATTTAAAAGAGAATAGGGTGGTAAAATCGAAACCACTACTGAAGCGGTACGCAAAGGGAGGTCATAGAAAATTTTTGTTTACGGATGAGAAATTTTTTACAATTGAACAACATTTTAACAAATAAATGACCGTATTTATGCTCAAAGGTCTAAGGAAGCCTTCCAATTAGTCGACAGAGTGCAATGTGGGCACTATCCGACTTCAGTGATGGTTTGGTGGGGTATTAGCTATGAAGGAGTGACTGAGCCATACTTTTGTGAAAAAGGTATCAAAACATCGGCACAAGTGTATCAAGATACCATTCTTGAGAAGGTAGTGAAGCCCCTTAATAACACCATGTTCAATAGTCAAGAATGGTCTTTCCAGCAAGACTCGGCGCCAGGTCATAAAGCTCGGTCTACGCAGTCTTGGTTGGAAACGAACGTTTCGGACTTCTTCAGAGCTGAAGACTGGCCGTCGTCTAGTCCCGATCTTAATCCGCTGGATTATGATTTATGGTCAGTTTTAGAGAGTACGGCTTGCTCTAAACGCCATGATAATTTGGAGTCCCTAAAACAATCCGTACGATTGACAGTGAAAATTTTTCCCATGGAAAGAGTGCGTGCTTCTATTGATAACTGGCCTCAACGTTTAAAGGACTGTATTGCAGCCAATGGAGACCACTTCGAATAAGCTTTGTATACTGTAAATTGTATTATATTTATGTATTAAACTAACACACTATAAAAGTAATAAATGTTATTTGCCATAGACTTTTTTTTTGTTTTCTTTTGTAACAGTATTTATGGCCAGACTAAGTATTTATGAGTGAAGAAAAAACTTTGTACCCCTTTTTACGAAAATAGCGTGGACGAAGGAGAATGAAATTTCCCACACTTATAGAGAATATAAAGGGGGAGTGCAGAATGCAATAATTTTTTTAATTATGCAATAAAAATACATTAGTCAATAAAAAAATCATTACACACATGTATTTGACACACACATAATATACACTCTTTTGTTTATTATTAAAGTTTGTGGGAAAATTGATAATAGATTAATATTATTTGTCTATAGTTTGACAAGGTAATAATAATAATTTATAATGTTCAAACTTATAATTTAAATTAATTATGGTCGAATTCCGACTACTGAGGGACCGCTAGCTTGAGTCAACACACCCATGTCTTTGGATGGCGAATGTCTGTACTTGCCCATTGCTGAACATAGATTTTATCTCTTTTATATACGAAAACACGGATAAATCAATTTTCAATCAATCAATCAATCGGTTTTGCTTTTATTAATGTTCAATATAGCGTGGTCTTATTTTATTATTGTTTTAATATAAAATTATCATTGTCTAATTATAACTGCATAAGTTGATAAAAAATGCTATACAATAGCTTTACCGCGGCAGTTCCCACGTGCCACACGTTTGTTTTTATTTTTAAGCTATTGCATAGCTTTTATCGCGAGCCTTGAGCGCGGCGACCGAATCATGAAATTCCGTAACGAAAAAAACCTTACACCCCTCACTCCGCCTACCATGTAGCTCGCGTTCAATACATTCACACGTTGCCTTGTGTAGTGTTTGTGAATAAGCGCGTGGCGTGACGTCACACTGCATGCGCATCATGAAAAATCTGCACATCTCTCTCTCGCGCGGTTTAGCTTATGAGTGTGAAGGGGACAGTTAAGGTTTTGCTTTTATTAATGTTTAATATAGCGTGGTTTTGTTTCACTATTGTTTTAATATTAAATTGTCATTCTCTAATTATAATTGCACAAGTTGATAAAAATTTTTTATTTATTTATTTAGCTTAGATTTGTGGATGAGCTCACAGCCCACCTGGTGTTAAGTAGTTACTGGAGCCCATAGACATCTACAACGTAAATGCGCCACACACCTTGAGATAAAGTTCTAAGGTCTCAGTATAGTCACAACGGCTGCCCCACCCTTCAAACTGAAACGCATTACTGCTTCACGGCAGAAATAGGCAGGGCGGTGGTACCTACCCGTGCGGACTCACAAGAGGTCCTACCACCAGTAATTACACAAACTATAATTTTGCTATGCAATAGCTTTACCACGGCAGTTGCCGAGTGCCACACGTTTATTTTTTTTAAATACCAGAGCGAAGCTGAGGCGTGCCGATAGTTTAACAATAAGCCAAAATGTGCTATTAACGATCTGTAAGTGTGACGCTTCTGTTTTTTTCTGAATTTACGTGAAAAGGTTTTTGGAACATTAATTCACTACCTATCACATTTGAGGCCTTTATAATCAAAGGCAGCTAAACGCCTTAATGTCGTAAAATGGATTAACAATGGCGCTATCTTGTTTAGTTAGTTGGACACGCTTTAGTGTTTTCATGTTATAACAAATGCAGCTAAATCTCTAACAAATTCAGTTAAAAAAAAATATTTTTACTCTGTACTATGTACTAATAAACGAAGTTTTATCATTTAAAATTCAGATTATTAGTATATTCTCATTCTTTATAAATCTGTTTTAAAATAAAGAATATCGTAGCTATCCGAACAAAGTTATTTCAGCTTCTCAAACCGGGAATGTTGCCCTAGCAAGAGCAGTACTTCGCATTCCGATAGAGGCACCCGTCACGTGCGGACGTGCTCATCGTCCACTCGATCGCCCGGTCTTTGTTCGCCCGGCTTTTGTTAGCCCGGCCATTGTTCGCGCGGCTTGTGTTTGTGGTACATCTGCCGACTAAGTGCTCTTTCTGGAAGTTTTTATTTGTTTTGTTTCCTTTGTTGTTTCTGTGTTCGTGGTACATCTGCCGACAAAGTGCGACTCCGCCGCGCTCGCTGCTCCTGCGTCGCCTGTACCTGCGTGCAGAGCTTCTGCATTGAGCACCGCAGCCTCTGTCGTGCCTGCCGCTACCGTGTCGCCTATACTGGCGAGAAAAACTGCTGCGTCGTCCGCCGTGACCATCGTTTCAGCTGAGCGATCATCCGCGGCCTCCGTCGCGCCCTCTAAAACACCTACACTTGCTCGTAGGTCGCCTGCACCCGCCTCCACGTGCTCCGACTCTGACTCGGACATGGAGGTCGACCTCGCCCCCGCCTCATCGACGGATGGATTCACCCTGGTACAGAAGGGTAAGAAGCGTGCCGCGGAGTCTCGAGCTCCCGCGGCCGCTAAAATTAGCAAAGCCGTGAACGCGTCGCGCCCCCGCCCTCAGACTCCCGTTGCGCCCCCAGCCCGTGCCACTCCGTCGCCGCGTCCGGTGGCACAAAATAAAACCCAGACCCCTCCCCCGGTTATCCTTCAGGAGAAGGCAGCTTGGGATCGAGTTTGCCTGGCCCTTAAGGCCAAAAATATAAATTTCACGAATGCCCGTAACCTCGCGAACGGCATTCAAATTAAGGTTCAAACACCCGACGACCATAGGGCCCTCTCTTCTTACCTCCGTAAGGAGCGTATAAGTTTCCATACGTATACGCTCCAGGAGGAGCGCGAACTCCGCGTTGTAATACGCGGAATCCCTAAAGAGTTAGATGTAGAGCTCGTAAAAGCCGACCTGTTAGAACAAGGCCTACCAGTGAATTCTGTGCACCGTATGCACACCGGTCGCGGTAGGGAGCCATATAATATGGTTCTAGTCGCTCTCCAGCCTACCCCCGAGGGTAAGAAAATCTTTAACACACAGACCGTCTGTAGGCTCTCTGGTATCGCTGTCGAAGCCCCCCATAAAAAAGGCACTCCTAGCCAGTGCCATAACTGTCAATTGTACGGGCACTCTTCCCGTAACTGTCACGCGCGCCCCCGATGTGTTAAGTGTTTGGGCGATCACGCCACGGCCCTCTGCGCTCGCGACCAAAAAACCGCGACGGAACCGCCTAGCTGCGTCCTGTGTCGAACACAGGGTCACCCCGCGAATTACCGTGGTTGCCCCCGAGCCCCTAAAATAAATCGCCGCGTCGCCCGCCAAAACCGCCTCCGAGCTTCCGGCCCAGACATCAAAGCCTCGGCACCCTCTGCGTCGCAGGCTAAGCCAGCGTTCGTTCCGGCGGCGGTGCCCAGTGTCTCGGCCTGGGCAAAACCGCTGCCGTACACGAACACGGCTACAACTCCCTCCTCCGCGATTCGTCCCGCCCCCGCGACTCGTCCCTCTCCCGGGACTTGCCCTCCGACCGCGTCCGACAATCTCGCTTTAGCGATCGACTTCTTTCAGTCGATCAACTTTGAGCGCGTTAACGCTTTGGGCGACGCCATTCGCGCTGCCTCCACTGCACAACACTTTATCGCCGTTGTGCAGGAATACGCCGACGTATACGCGTCATTAAATACGTACGTCCTCCCCTCACTCCGCCGGTAATCAATGGCGTATATAAGTAGAATAAAGCCCCTATCCGTAACGATAGGATTTTTTAACGCTTACGGTCTCGCAAATCAACGTGATCAGGTTTCTGACTTTTTGCGTGACCACCAAATTGATATCTTTTTAGTGCAGGAGACCCTACTTAAGCCCGCGCGCCGTGACCCTAAAATCGCGAACTATAACATGGTCAGGAACGACAGGCTCTCTGCCCGTGGTGGTGGTACCGTCATTTACTATAGAAGAGCCCTGCATTGCGTCCCGCTCGATCCTCCCGCGCTCGCTAATATCGAAGCATCAGTGTGCCGAATCTCACTGACGGGACACGCGCCGATCGTTATCGCGTCCGTTTATCTTCCACCGGATAAGATCGTTCTAAGCAGTGATATCGAGGCGCTGCTCGGCATGGGGAGCTCTGTCATTCTGGCGGGCGACCTAAATTGTAAACACATCAGGTGGAACTCACACACCACAACCCCGAATGGCAGGCGGCTTGACGCGTTAGTCGATGATCTCGCCTTCGATATCGTCGCTCCGCTAACACCGACTCACTACCCGCTAAATATCGCGCATCGCCCGGATATACTCGACATAGCGTTATTAAAAAACGTAACTCTGCGCTTACACTCGATCGAAGTAGTTTCAGAGTTAGATTCAGACCACCGTCCCGTCGTTATGAAGCTCGGTCGCGCTCCCGATTCCATTCCCGTCACGAGGACTGTGGTGGATTGGCACACGCTGGGCGTCAGCCTGGCTGAATCTGATCTACCATCGCTCCCGTTTAGCCCGGACTCTACCCCGTCTCCTCAGGATACCGCTGAAGCCATAGACATCTTAACGTCACACATCACCTCGACATTAGATAGGTCATCGAAACAAGTTGTAGCGGAGGACTTCCTTCACCGCTTCAAATTGTCCGACGATATTAGGGAGCTCCTAAGAGCTAAGAACGCCTCAATACGCGCCTACGACAGGTATCCTACCGCGGAAAATCGTATTCGAATGCGTGCCCTACAACGCGACGTAAAGTCTCGCATCGCCGAAGTCCGAGATGCCAGATGGTCTGATTTCTTAGAAGGACTCGCGCCCTCCCAAAGGTCTTACTACCGCCTAGCTCGTACTCTCAAATCGGATACGGTAGTAACTATGCCTCCCCTCGTAGGCCCCTCAGGCCGACTCGCGGCGTTCGATGATGACGAAAAAGCAGAGCTGCTGGCCGATACATTGCAAACCCAGTGCACGCCCAGCACTCAATCCGTGGACCCTGTTCATGTAGAATTAGTAGACAGTGAGGTAGAACGCAGAGCCTCCTTGCCACCCTCTGATGCGTTACCACCCGTCACCCCGATGGAAGTTAAAGACTTGATCAAAGACCTACGTCCTCGCAAGGCTCCCGGTTCCGACGGTATATCCAACCGCGTTATTAAACTTCTACCCGTCCAACTCATCGTGATGTTGGCATCTATTTTCAATGCCGCTATGGCAAACTGTATCTTTCCCGCGGTGTGGAAAGAAGCGGACGTTATCGGCATACATAAACCCGGTAAACCAAAAAATCATCCGACGAGCTACCGCCCGATTAGCCTCCTCATGTCTCTAGGCAAACTGTATGAGCGTCTGCTCTACAAACGCCTCAGAGACTTCGTCTCATCCAAGGGCATTCTTATCGATGAACAATTCGGATTCCGTACAAATCACTCATGCGTTCAACAGGTGCACCGCCTCACGGAGCACATTCTTGTGGGGCTTAATCGACCAAAACCGTTATACACGGGAGCTCTCTTCTTCGACGTCGCAAAAGCGTTCGACAAAGTCTGGCACAATGGTTTGATTTTCAAACTATTCAACATGGGCGTGCCGGATAGTCTCGTGCTCATCATACGGGACTTCTTGTCGAACCGCTCTTTTCGATATCGAGTCGAGGGAACCCGCTCCTCCCCACGACCTCTCACAGCTGGAGTCCCGCAAGGCTCTGTCCTCTCACCCCTCCTATTTAGCTTATTCGTCAACGATATTCCCCGGTCGCCGCCGACCCATTTAGCTTTATTCGCCGACGACACGACTGTTTACTATTCTAGTAGAAATAAGTCCCTAATCGCGAAGAAGCTTCAGAGCGCAGCCCTAGCCCTAGGACAGTGGTTCCGAAAATGGCGCATAGACATCAACCCAGCGAAAAGTACTGCGGTGCTATTTCAGAGGGGAAGCTCCACACGGATTTCCTCCCGGATTAGGAGGAGGAATCTCACACCCCCGATTACTCTCTTTAGACAACCCATACCCTGGGCCAGGAAGGTCAAGTACCTGGGCGTTACCCTGGATGCATCGATGACATTCCGCCCGCATATAAAATCAGTCCGTGACCGTGCCGCGTTTATTCTCGGTAGACTCTACCCCATGATCTGTAAGCGGAGTAAAATGTCCCTTCGGAACAAGGTGACACTTTACAAAACTTGCATAAGGCCCGTCATGACTTACGCGAGTGTGGTGTTCGCTCACGCGGCCCGCACACACATAGACACCCTCCAATCCCTACAATCCCGCTTTTGCAGGTTAGCTGTCGGGGCTCCGTGGTTCGTGAGGAACGTTGACCTACACGACGACCTGGGCCTCGAATCAATTCGGAAATACATGAAGTCAGCGTCGCAACGATACTTCGATAAGGCTATGCGTCATGATAATCGCCTTATCGTTGCCGCCGCTGACTACTCCCCGAATCCTGATCATGCAGGAGCCAGTCACCGTCGACGCCCTAGACACGTCCTTACGGATCCATCAGATCCAATAACCTTTGCATTAGATGCCTTCAGCTCTAATACTAGGGGCAGGCTTAGGGACCCCGGTAACCGTACTCTTCGAACTCGACAAAGAGGTCGACGTGCAACCTAACCCATGCATCAGCCCGCTGAGTTTCTCGCCGGATCTTCTCAGCGGGTCGCGATTCCGATCCGGTAGTAGATTCATTCGCGAAACAATTGCTCTTGAGTTGTTAGGTCTCCTTCGGAGGCGCTCGGGCAGTTGTTAGCAAATCCCACCCCTCTTGGCTGAGCCTTTGCTCGCCCACCTGTCCTGGTGAAACTGGAAAGGCCTTCGGGCCTCCAGTAAACTTTCAATCATAAAAAAAAAAAAAAAAAAAAAAAAAAAAAAAAAAAAAAAAAAAAAAAAAAAAAAAAAAAAAAAAAAAAAAAAGCAGTACTTCGATGGATCGGAAGGATCCGTAATGACGTGCTTAGGGCCGATTTTTGTAGTTTACCTGAATATTTGACAGACTTGGATTTAGCTGCCTTTGGTTTTATAGGCCTCATTTGATCTAATTTATTGCAATCTAAATATTCAAATTAATTTTGCTACAGCAATGGAAACACAGAAAATACTTCGAACTGAATCTCACATCACATAATAATTGGTTTTGGAAATCAGAACTAGAAAGACGATTACTGTATTGCATTAAGCGTCCTCTAGCTTATATCCTAAGCGCTGGTGGTAGGACGTATTGTGGTCCCGCATGACCAAGGCCAGTAGCAGGCATATAGACTAATGAAATATGATCTGGGCATACCGTGTATATTTATTTAACTGTAAGTAGTACTAACATAATATGTTAATCATAATAATAAGTTACAACTAGATTGCTAACGGAACCCCCCACTCTTTAATAGACTTTATATTAGAATCTTCACTTTGTTGTTTAAGTACCAACACGTCAAATAGCACGCTGTCAATCAAAAGCACACGTGAGATCATTCAGCTTGCATGTTCGCGTGTCAGTCATTTCTCTCCAATAATTGCATTAGAAGAATGAACGATACATCTTGATGGCACGGCTTGTATCTCATCTACAAAATTTGTTCAGTATTAGATCTTATAGCTCAATGAAGAGTTTGCCTTCGTACTCTTCGGAAAATAAAGTTTAAGAAGGTTAACCAGGCTAATCAAAGTTTGACTGCGTTCATAGAAATTTATTTTCGTCATTGTACTATTCTTCGAACGTAATAAATTGATACATAATTTAAGTTTCTTAATTTTGCTTTACAGATATTTTATATACAATTAATTCGATATTATAAATTGAAGAAAGTGTTGCAAGCATTTGTTACATGTCGTTGAATAATTTAACTGCCTATGTAATTGGAATGAATGGAATGAAAGAGCCTTGGTATTGCTTGACACTTGATAACAATATAAAAGACACAAGAATTCTGAAATGTGTATCAGTTCACACAGTGATCGAAGTAAAAATGGTTTCTAAGGTGTGTATCGAACTATAATTAATATAATATCACTTGAAAAATATTTAGAACGGCTCCATCCACGGCTAGCCTACAATTTGTTTATTAGTTCTGACATATTATGCTCTATGACTGTTCTGGTAAATTGCTTCCAAAGAAAACGGAGTACAGCTCATCCCTATCTCTTAAAAAATATTTTTTGATACTGGTGACCTCTTGTGAGTCCGCACGGGTAGGTACCACCACCATGCCTATTTCTGCCGTGAAGCAGTAATGCGTTTCGGTTTGAAGGGTGGGTCAGCCTTTGAGCCTATATAGAAACCTTAGAACTCATATCTCAAGATGGGTGGCGGCATTTACGTTGTAGATATTTATGGGCTCCGGTAACTACTTAACTATAGGTGGGCCGTGAGCTCGTCCACCCATCTTTGCAATAAAAATAAAACATTAAATTTATTACTTGTTCATTTGGGGTTAGGCGATTACCGGAGCCCGTGGAGATCGCAACGTCGATGTCACCACTCACCTTGAGATATGAGATCTTAGTTGCAACTGTATCGTCTAACAATTATTAAAAGCCAGAATCGAAATTTTCCAGATTGTCTTGTTCGTCGCTTTGGTCGGTGCTGTATCCGCTGAGCACGCCTTCTCCTCCCAACACATCCACAAATATGACGGTCACCATGAACCCGTACACCACGGACACCATCATGATTACTACGTGAGTGAAGTACTAATTGAACTCGATCACATAAACTGATATTAAGACATTTTGAATAAATAAAAAATTTTCGATTCAGACTCACCCTAAATTCGACTTCGAGTACAAAGTGAGCGACCCTCACACCGGCGACCACAAGAGTCAGCACGAGTCCCGCGACGGTGACGTCGTCAAGGGGTATTACTCGCTGCACCAACCTGACGGTTCCATCAGACACGTCGACTATCACGGCGATCATCACTCTGGGTGAGAAACATTACGAAAGTTCATGAAACTACTCTCTAATATGATTCTGATAACGGTTATACAGCAGCGATTATATCTTACAGGTTCCATGCTGACGTCAAATACAGCACTCACCATATTGTTCCCCATCATCATCATTACTAAGCTGCTCACGGTTTTCTGTTTTCCACAAAATTAACTGTTGCGTATTTGTATTATAAATTAAAATAAATTAAATACGATAATGAACTAAACGAGACTTTTGTCTTTTTTTTTTGTCACCTAGAATGATTGAAATAGCACTTTTTAGAATGTAATGGAATAAATAGCTCTTCATTGTGCTATCATTAATTGGTAGTAAAGAACTTAACACAATTTGAATTTTTTTACAATGTTCGATTAATATAGAACTCAAAAATCACGTGGAAATTTATTATGAAAAAGAATTTACCTATATAAAAGTAAATAATGCAGAGTAACAGAGCCTAATCAATAAATCCGGTCGTGCTGCCTGTTTTTTGTTTATTCATTGCACAAACCGAAGACGAACGATTATCGACGACTGATATAGTATTATCAAAGTACGAGAAATGACGCGTTATTTAGGATAATCCACCACCTGTAGATAGGTTGGTAGGTAGCAACCAGTTTTTTTTTTAATTCTTTATCAGAGCCATACATACACCTATTAGGTTAAGTCGGCTAGCAACCACTTTAAAGGATGAGATTGTCATTACAGGTTAAAGTTCAGGCTTTGTCCACATGTCTCAAGGTGGGTGGCGGTATTCACATTGTGATGCCTATGAGTTCCGATAACTGAAATTACAATAATCTATTAAATGGAAATATCACCAACCAGAGCCGTGTATGCTGGCTCGAGATGCTATGATGTCTGTGGATTCCGGGAGTATTGAATATCACATTGACTGTAACATGGAAAAATTTAATTAGAGCATGCATTTAAAAAACAACACAGTGGGTGGTATTTTAATACAACTTTATAGTGCAGCTCTTGGTATCTTAGTCCAAACTTGAATTCATCTACCTACATTGTGGTGGAATTCTCTCAAGTCTCACAATGATAAACGATAGGTCATAATGATGAAAGATAAACGATAGTTTCAGCTCTAGAGAGAAAACATTATTTGTTGTTCCATCTCAACGTGAATTCAATCTGTTTCATTGTTTCTGAAATAGTAGTGGACATGTTAAATTATTCACCAAAAAATGTTAGGTGCGTCTGAGAGACTCGATGGCCATGACGACCATTGCTTTGCCAACCTATGGGGACAAAACCTTGTCTTAGTTGAGTTCTGCTTCATCTAAGGCTCAGAAGTGGGTTATTGAGCGACGCTTAATTGGCTCAACTCCAGCATTCCCCTATCGCTCTTAACGCATTGATGTAAGTTTTTTTTTCTCTAGTAGGCAGACGAGCATACGGCCCACCTGATGGTGAGTGGTTACCGTCGCCCATGGACTTCAGCAATGCCAGGGGCAGAGCCGTAGCATACCTAGCCAAGCCGCTGCGTACCTAGTTCGGCGACTTCTCTGTAACCCAAAATCTTTGTTATAATAAGCTATGAAACGCAATGGGTAACAACAGTCTAAGTCTTTAGAGATGAATGAAAACAATTATTAGACAGAATCCAGGTACGAAAAGAATGCTGTACAAAGACCCTGTCAAAAAGGCCCTAAAAAATTATGTTCGTTGCTTCTCCGAAGTTTTACACTTTATACATAAAGTAGCGACCCGCCCTCGCTTCGCTTCGGAAACATTAAAACACACATGAAACAAAAAAAAAATTAAAAAAGTAGCCTATGTTCATCAGGGACAATGTCGGCTTCTAATGGAAAAAGAATTTTTCAAATCGGTCCAGTAGTTTCAGAGCCTATTCGAAACAAACAAACAAACAAATCTTTCCTCTTTATAATATTAGTATAGACTACATCCGCAATCTTCAGCAGTTTTGAATTATTAATCTCTTTAGCTGTAGATGATTATTACAACCAACGAGTGAAAGAAACTAAAACTATTAAGCACCTTCGAAAAAAGCCAGCAACAGTAAGTAGGTACATGCTACCAAACTGTCGCAATTGTTATTTTACCATTGATTACTTTAACTACCTATGAAATCATAATCGAAGGAACCTTGATACAGTTTCACTGACATAATATGAAAAAAGTCGAGAATTACACCACAAGTATCAGTTTTCATTATGAGTTATGACACACTTCCACCATGCTCACTAAGTTATTGTTAAGACTAAGAAATTGAACAATTCGATTTTAGTAGGACATCCCATTGACCCATGAGTGATGATTATTAATTTTAAAATAACGAATTTTTTTGGTCTTCAAATTTAACTTATTAAGACCCTTACTTTAAACAAGATAATCAATTAATTGGAAGTATTACTAGAAATAGAAATCGCATGGGCTGTGATTATACTCATCTCACTTATTTATGCCGCAAAGCATTTATTAATTCCAGCTTAAAAAGTAGGATAGCACAACTAGTATTACTTACAATGCTACCGAAACATCCATCTCATATCTCCAGACGGGCAATTACCCTTTCGGATGGATTCGCCGGCTACTCAACATCAGTTGTTTTTCCAGATTCTTATTGTAATAGTGTCATTGAGTGTCGTATCCGCTGAGCAAGCGTTCCTCCACAAGTACGATCATCACCATGAGCCCCTGTATAATGGACACCATCATAACTACTATGTGTGTGCACATTTATCACACTTTTTTTTATTGCTTAGATGGGTCGACGAGCTCACAGCCCATCTGGTGTTAAGTGATTACTGGAGCCCATAGACATCCACAACGTAAATGCGCCACCCACCTTGAGATATAAGTTCTAAGGTCTCAAGTATAGTGACAACGGCTGCCCCACCCTTCAAACCGAAACGCATTACTGCTTCACGGCAGAAATAGGCAGGGCGGTGCTACCTACTCGTGCAGACTCACAAGCGGTCCTACCGCTTTGATTTCTATTACACGATGCTATTCCTTCACCGTGGAAGTCAATCGTAAACATTTGTTGAGTACGTATTTCATTAGAAAAATTGGTACCCGCGTGAGATTCGAACACCGGTGAATCGCTCAACACGAATGCACGGGCGTCTTATCCGTTAGGGAAGGGGAAGGGGAAAGGGAAAACTTCCCAGCCCCCTCCCCCTTCCCACTCCGCTCCGTCTGCTGTGGTGGTGGAGGCACTGCCATCGGCGTCTACGCTGATGGCTCAGGCCAACCCGCCACGGCAGTCAAATAAATCCAAACCTACTCCTGCTCCCCGTGGTCGTACCACTGCTGGTATTTCATTACCTCAACCACGCCCGACTAGCGGCCCTACGTCCACCAAAAGGGAGAAGAATAAAAGGAAGAAGACAAAAAGGAAGCTAAAAAAAAGGGAGGAAAGAGAAAGATTAAGGGGTATATCTGAGCCTATAGTGCCAGAACCCCAACCAACCAACACTGAAACCATGGAGGTCTCCGAGGCCTCCCTTACTGCCCAACCGACATCAAGTCAACCATTGCCTTCAGCCCTTCCGGGCGAAGGCAATACTAATAACAAATTAAATAGCCAGCCCCCCCTTCCCCCCCGCCCTCAGCGCGAGCGCCGCAGCGGTCGACAGGCCTCCCAGCCTGCCGGCTTTGCTGCATGGCTGCTCGCTCTGTGGGAAAAATTGTCCGAGGTGATCTCCGGAGTAATCCGTGAGATCGCCTCGGGAGCCAGTCCCTTCGGGGCGCTCCTGTCGGGGTTCTACCGAATGATTGCGCAGTTCAATGGCTAGCCAGGAGCTGCGCGTCATTTATTGGAACCCCGACGGGATAAAGTCCCGAAAGAACGACCTGCTTGTTCTCGCCCAGGAGTACAACCCAGAGGTTGTGCTCCTGGGCGAGACCAAGCTACGTCCTCGGGATGCGTTCAGGATTCCAAACTACTTCATGTACCGACGTGACGAGCTTACCCCTGCCGGGCGGCCGTTCAGGGGCACTGCGGCCCTCGTCAGGCGGGACGTGGTACATGATCAGTTGGATTTGCTGTCCTTCACATCGACAAGGTCAGTCGGTGTGAGGGTACACACCTCGGGGGGAGATATGCGGATTTATGCCGCGTATAGACCCCCGGGGCCTGAATTTCACCCCGAGGACATAAGACGGGCCCTGAATCACGACAGCCGCCCAGCTCTGCTGGTCGGGGACCTCAACGCGAAGCACGTCGCGTGGGGCTCCCGACTTAACTCAGCAGTGGGCAGGCGGCTGTTAGAAGATGCCGATAGGGGCGACTACTCTGTGGTCGGCCCCGACGAACCCACACACATCCCGACCGCCGCGCGCTACCAGCCCGATGTGCTGGATGTGTGTGTGCACAAGGGGATACGGTGCCCCGTAACGATCGAGGCACTGTACGACCTGGGTACCCCGCATCTCCCTATCCTGGTGACACTGGGAATGGGGCTCACCCGGGTCGCGACCTCGCCCCTACGACCGAAGGTCGACTGGGAGCTCTTTAAGAGACGACTAGTCGACCTTCCCGTGATTCAGGACCCCAACACCCCTGATGGGGTCGACGATGCGGCAACCCGCCTTGTTGACTCCATCAGGGGAGCGATCGACCAGGCGACGACTCTTGTGCCCAGCGGCGGGCCCGGAGGTATACTCCCGGCCCATCTGAAGGCGATTATTCGCCGGAAGAGGGGCTTGAGGAGGCTCTGGGCGACAACTCGTTGTCCCAGGATAAAGCGCGAGCTTAACGAGCTGGAAGCGGAGCTGGCGACAAAGATTAGCACCTTTCGGGGCTATGCCTGGCAGGAGAGGATCGAGGAGGCCCGCGAGGACCCCTCCTCAGTATCCCTCCACCGGCTTTGTCGCCAGCTCTCAAATCGGCCTGCCCCGACTTGTCCACTCGTGGACGAGAGGGGCAACCGATGCTTCTCGGCTCAGGCCCGCGCCGATATCCTGGCCGAAATGCTGGAGCGGCAGTTCGCTCCAAATGACTCTGCACCCTCAGAGGCCGCATTCCACCAATCGGTGGAAGAGAGCGTAGCAAGCCTACTCTCCTCCCCGGTGCCACCGTTGGGAGATGGTGATCTCATCACTCCCAGCGAATTGCGCCTCATCATCAAGCGGATGAAGAGGCGCAAGGCGCCGGGCGAGGACGGTATTCCCTCCCTCGCTTTTTTCCACTTCCCTGAAACGGTCGTGTCATATATGACACGGCTGTTCAACTCCATTCTGTCCACAGGACACTTCCCGGGAATTTGGAAATTGGGCAAGGTTATCGCCTTGCCCAAACCCGGCAAGGACAGGAGAAATCCCTCCAGTTACCGTCCGATCACGCTGCTGTCGCACGTGGGCAAGTTGTTCGAGCGGCTGCTGCTGAGAAGGATGTCGCCGCACATCCTTCTCAGACCCGAGCAATTCGGGTTTCGTAGCGGTCACTCGACAACGCTGCAATTGGTCCGCGTCATGCATCACTTGGCGGATCGGTCCAACGCGCGCCAGTACACGGCCGCAGTCTTTCTCGATATCGAGAAGGCCTTCGACCGTGTCTGGCATGCGGGACTGATCCACAAGCTGTTGCAGAACACGGACCTCCAGCACGCCTACGTGCGACTGCTGGGGTCGTACCTGGAGGGAAGATCCTTCCTTGTCGCGGTCGAGGGCGCCAAGTCGTCGGTGCGCCCAGTTACGGCCGGAGTTCCGCAGGGGAGCGTCCTGGCACCATTCCTCTACGCTCTCTATACCAACGATATTCCCACGCTCGAGGGCAACCTCCAAGCGTGGGAAGCCGACGTGAAGTTGGCGCTGTTTGCCGACGACAGCGCCTACTTCGCGTCATCCAACTTCCCCTCTGCGGCCATTTCGAGGATGCAGAGGTTATTGGACTTACTGCCCCAGTGGCTGGACCGATGGAGGGTCGCGGTCAACGTGGGGAAGACTGCGGCTATTCTCTTCGGTCCAGTCCGCACAACAGTCGTCCCGGGACAGCTCAGTCTCCGTGGCGCTAATGTCGAGTTTAGATCCAGCGTCCGGTACTTGGGGGTCGATATCGACCGGAGTTTGAGGATGACCGCCCACGCCAATAAGGCGTTGGCGGCCGCTCGCTACGCGAGATTCCTCCTCCGGCCGGTGTTGGCCTCCAGGTTGCCGGTCAGGACTAAGCTCGGCATTTATAAGACGTATGTCCGTTCCCGTATCACGTACGCAGCTGCGGCCTGGTATCACCTCATCCCGCAGATTATGCGGGTGAAGTTACAGGCCCAGCAGAATCTAGCTCTTCGCACGATAGTCGGAGCAGGGCGTTACGTCAGTAATGCCGTAATCGCCCGGGATCTGGATGTGGAGTCGCTCGAGGAGTTCATCCGGAGGCTAGCTCGTAATCTTTACGAGCGGGCTGACGGTGGACCCCACGAGCATCTCCACAATTTAGCTCCCTTGCACGCTAGACCACCTGATGGTCTGGCGCTACCAAGGGAGCTACTGGAACCCCCGGCTATGGTAAGATAGTCGGCTTAATCGGAGTGATATGGGAGTGCTCATAATGAGTGCCCCCATGGGACTGAGCTGTCCACACTCGTCACTTCCCCCCACATTGTTGGGGTGCCCCCCTATGGGGACCCATTTTCCACCCCCGAGGGTGGACCACTCCCCCGTTTGGGGAGTGTTTTAAGTCGGCCCCTCCCCGTGACGGACTTCCCCTTCTGGGGAGCCCGGAGCGGGTGAGCGCCTTACTAGTGCCGCGGCTCCCCCTCTGACTTGTAGAGGCGGGGCCGCGGCATGGGGCCGGTGGCGGGCCCCTCGTATCCGCTGACTGTTGTCCTGTGCTGTTGTAAATAGTAGTGTAGTTTAGTTTTAGTTAGCTTGTAGTTAGTCAGTAAGGAAAAAAAAAAAAAAAAAAAAAAAAAAAAAAAAAAAAAAAAAAAAAAAAAAAAAAAAAAAATTTTTAGCTTTAGGAAGCAGAGGACAACACGACGCCGGAGGATCCTGCTGCCGGGCGTCATCCCTGGAGCCATTCAAGTCCATCGTATTATATTTAAGTATTTATTTATTTTGTCGATGTAGTGCGCCGAGACGCGCATAACGAACAGCCCCCCCCTAGTATAACATCTTGCATCCACATCACCCCTGCCCTGTGTGGCAGGGAGCTTCGTCCCGGGCAGTGGGGATTGCCCCGAGGCCCGTTCCGTACCCCCGAAAGGGGGTACGACGACCCTTCTTGCTTGCTTATCCGTTAGGCCACGACGACTTTTTTTTTACGCTGGGGAATCCGTTTACGGATACCCGGTCGAGGGGGTTATCACACGCATCTACACACTGTTTTAAATTCTTTATTGTATTTAACATGATCTATCATATTATAGACTCACCCTAAATACGAGTTCGAGTATAAAGTGAGCGACCCTCACACCGGTGACCACAAGAGTCAAAACGAGTCCCGCAACGGTGACGTAAGCAAGGGATATTACTCGATGTACAAGAAGAGGTGTTAAGTGTTGTTTTTTCAAAAAGTGTTGTTGTATAAAATAAAGTGTTTTCTTCATCGCAACATGACGAGTAATAAAAAATGTTTTAATATGGCAACTCAAAGAGAAAAAAACTTGAAGATTGCCCGGTCATGCTTCCGCGTCGTCAGCTGAGAGGAATGTTCTCCTTTGAAGATTATACTGTGGGACCGAAAAGGTGGAAATGTGTCGGCGTTAGTTGCTATGAGCTGTTAGAACAGAAGGAAACCTTCATTGTTAAGCAATATCGGATAATGCTCAACCTCAAGTTGCCAAACCCGTAAAAACCTACTTGGAAATGCTGAAATGGGAAGCGCTACCCAGCCACTATATTCCCAAAATATTGCGCCATCCGATTATTATTAAAATTTGTTCCTTTCGATGAGATATGGACTGGCCGCAGTTCCACTCATCTACAGATGTCAAAGAATAACTTAATTCGTATATATTTTAATAAAATAACTTAATCTCAAAAGACGAATACTTCCACCGTCAATGTATTTTAACAGCCGAAAGGTGAAAATATATTTTCCACAATAAAGTTTCATTTACGTTAAAAAAAAAAGTGAGAACTTAGTTGAGGATCCTATCGACAAAATATAATAGCCTGCGAACAGCCGATTCAAAATATGGTTTCACTACAATTATAGCAAAATGAAACAAAAATAAGATGTATCTTTTAAGCACGAAAAATTATGAAGTTTTTTTGTTTGACTTTTACGAATTCTATTGTTCATTCAAGTAATTTACATAAATTAATGTATCATACAAAAAACGCAATCACGCAAGTTACATTTTACTGTTGCATAAAATTACAATTTCTAAGCATTGAATAATTTTATTGCCTACGAAATTAGAGCGAAAAGAACCTTGGAACCAAAATGTTTTCTGATAACAGTATAAAAGTTACTATAATGGATGGTCAGGTATCAGTTCACGAAGAAACAGCAACAAATATGGTATTTAAGGTTAGTTTTAGCATGATTAAGCAAAATAAAATAGTAACAATACAAAAAATATATATTTCATAATTTTTAATTTTCCTTTTAAAATAATATGATATACCAGGTAGTATTGTTCGTCGCATTGGTCGGTGTTGTATCCGCTGAGCACGCGTTCTCCTCCCAACACATCCACAAGTACGACGGTCACCACGAGCCCGTACATCACGGACACCATTATGATTACTATGTGAGTGACGTACTGATTGAACTCGATCACTTAAACTGATATTGGGACATTATGAATAAATTAAATTTTTTCGATTCAGACTCACCCTAAATTCGACTTCGAGTACAAAGTGAGCGACCCTCACACCGGCGACCACAAGAGTCAGCACGAGTCCCGCGACGGTGACGTCGTCAAGGGATATTACTCGCTGCACCAACCTGACGGCTCCATTAGACATGTCGACTATCACGGCGATCACCATTCTGGGTAAGGGTAATTTAGGGCTCTATAAGCACGCTATAAAGATCTACTATTCAATAAAATGTTGAAATATATCATTAATTCTTCGACAGGTTCCATGCTGATGTGAAATACAGCACTCATCACATTATCCCGCATCACCATCATTACTAGTGTTCATTAATATTTTGAAATGTATTTCTACTTTCTGTTCTTCCAAAATCAATTTCAGAAAAATAAACTACAAATATTTAATACTTTGTTTTATTGGGTTTTTTTTGCGCCCGAAAATTTTCGTATTCTCCATGTAAAATGAAATGAAAATAAGTGATGAAGGTAAAAATAATAAGCTTATTTCATGATTAATTATTATATATGCAAGTAGTACGTATGTTGTAAAGAACTCGAAGGATGATACACATTTGAATTAAACTACGTGGTAAGTACGTATGTACCTACTAGTTAGTACCTAGTGTAACGTTTCAAGGTCGTATAGAAAAACAGTCTAATTTACTAAATCATTGACAAAAAGGAACGTATTACCGATTTCAAAAGTTTACATAGTTTTTAATAAGTTCAGAGACTGACTTACCAGTGCTTGGATTTCCTAAAATCACTCAGAGACACGACGGGGGAACAAACAGCCACCGTCGCCCTAAACACGTACTTACGGATCCTCTCGATCCGATCTCAGTACTTTTAAGCATTTTAAACACCGAGCATCGTTCGACGAGAAAGATTCTTCGTGCAGTTTAACCCATAGACAAATCCCGCTCAGTTTCTTGCCGGAACTTCTCAGTGGTAGATTCAGCGAAACACTACTCTTGCTAGAGCAGATATTTGCAATTTCTCTCGAGTTCAGCCCTTTGAGCTTATCCTCCAGTCAGAGTGAAGCCAGAATAGCTCCTCGTGGCTAATCGCATATAGGTAAGCAAAAAACCTTGGATCTACGGAAAAACCTCGATTCTCTCTGTAGTTTGTATGTTGTATGATCCATAAGGATTTCTCTAAGGTATTGTATGAGTTGGTTCTGTCGTTTCGTTTGACCATTGGAATAGTAGGTACTTAAAAATTCTATGTTCTTATTGACGTCATACATAGACAAAAAAAAAAAGATTTGTAGGCATTGTAACTTTTTTGTTTTCTTTATAGGTAGCATAAAACTAACTGAAAAAACCAAAAGCTTAACAACGTAAAACATGTATTGTCATTATTATTGTCTAGAGCCTACAAATTTGTAATTCATGTAATATGGAGCTTAGAAATGTATGGCACCTATTTCTCAATCATATAAGTGAAGACAATAAAGGAAATATCAGATCTGTACCTACGAAATTGCCATTTAAGTACAGAACCAGTGTCTAACCAACATGATGATGTTTAGAATTATCAAAAAGAATCAATTTTTATCACAAATGACAATACGCTTCAAAATTCCATAGTTTCTTTGTCTGTTTTGCAACGCAAGTGATATCTTTATACATTCATTGCACCACAGGTTTCTTTTTATGATCAAAAGATCCATGTCAGAAGCGTTCAAACCAACGAGTCGTACATTCGTTTGTAGTGCTCACTCCGTACTCATCATTAATATATAATAGGTTGGGGAAAAAGTTTCTTCGCATTTTTTAAGAAAATTTACAACATCTTTTAATATAGTTTATTTACATTTAACTAAAGTATGTAGGCAGGTACCATTTTCTTCCATAACTTTTTGCCATCTTGTAGGTAGGGACATGATCCCATTGCTATATAAATTTTGGGGCTTCTGATCAAAACACTGCGGCAATTGGTTTTGGCGGTCCTCTCGTGATGTTAGCCTGACACTGCCTAAAGAATTCTGGAGAGACCGAAACAGGTGGAAATCTGAATGTGCAAGGTTAGGACTATACGGCGGATCCATTAACTCCTCCCAGCGAAGCTCTCTTAATTTTTTCTGAGTGGCTAAACATGTGATTGGTCTAGCGTTATCATGATGAAAAACCACACCCCTTCTGTTGATTAATTCCGGCCGCTTTCTCTCAACTTCTTACTTTAATCTCATCCGTTGTACGTAGTAGAGTTCAGAGTCGATGATCCTGCCTGTTGGCAACAGCTCATAATGAATAATATCCTTCCCATCCAACCACTCACACAGCATCAACTTGTTGCGAGCTAACCCGGGTTTCGCCACAGTCTGTGAAGCCTGACCGGTCTTTGACCACGACCTTTTTCGCACGTTCTTGTTGTACGTGATTCAATTTTCATCACCAGTTAGTTATCAGCTTCTTCAAAAATGGTTCGGTTTCATTTGGTGGTAATAAAAAATAACTAATGAGTACACGGTTCATTAGGTTTCTTTCAGTGCGCTCGTGAGGTACCCAAATATCGAGCTTTTTTATGTACCCAGTTTTTTTCAAATGCGCCAAAACTGTTTTGTGGTTAATTCCCAGTTCTTCAGCTACGTCGTAACTACTGATATGCCGATCTTGCTCCACTTTTTCAAAAACGTCATCCATTATACCCGTAATAGGGCGACCAGAGCGACGTGCATCTTTGACACTAAAATTTCCGGATTGAAAACGCTTAAACCAAATTTGTGCTACTCTCACAGACACTGCAACTAGGTCAGTTCTAGTCAGTTGCATTTTTACATTTTTCGTAGTAAAATTTTCACATGTATCGAATTTCTTCATAACATTCACTCATCTTGACAGTACGAAAAATAAATAAAAATAAAACATTTTCCTAATTTGAATTTGTAATTATCTTCTCTAAAATTTAAACTTTTAATGATACCAAAACCAGCCAGATACAAATAGTATAGCTAAAGAGATTTTATTACAAGTTCATACATACTATAATGCGAAAAGACTTTTTTCCCAACCTATTATTATGAGCCGTTTATCATTGCTACCGCGAAGGACTCACGTTCCATAACTACTAGTATTTTTATTGTGTCCACATTGTTATTAATTTAAAAATAAAATGAACTTCTTCTTCTTCTTTTTCTCCACCTTATCCCACTAGGTGGGGTCGGCACAGCTAATTTTTCTCTTCCATTCTCTTCTATCAGCCGTCATCTCAACACTCACTCCTCTCTCTCTCTCATATCGTCATTCACACACTCCATCCATGTCTTCTTCGGTCGACTTATTTTTTATAATTTATATTTTGAATTCATAGCCAGCCTTAGGTATATAATAATAATATGTAAATTACGTTACAAATGACCAGTATTGTAAGAAAACAACTTCATAGATCAACGTATTATTTTATACCTAAAAAGTTTGGAAGTAATTACAGAATGCATTGTTTTTAAATTCAAATGAACAGTTAAAAAAATGAAAATGTTTGGATGATCGTATGTTTTATTATTAAATAAATGATACAATGTTGCCCCTCAACAAAATTCCGTAATGCTTTCCTTCATAAACATTGAAAGCGATTTATTATCTGCTTCTTAACGAACATAAAAATGCAGTTTCAAGACCTGAATCTCTTTTCTGAGGTTGAACATTACAAGATTAATAAAAAAAAATTAACAATATGCTTTTAAATCACAATAACATAAATTTCATTATTTATCGAAAAAAAATTATTTCAGGTTAGAGTTATTAGGAGTTCTAGTAATGGTGGTGATGAGGGATAATATGGTGAGTACTGTATTTCACATCAGCATGGAACCTGAAGAGAAACACGTTTATACAATTTAAAGAAATAAAAAAAATCAATATAGCTTCACTGATGAATTAAAATTACATGATACTAACCCAGAATGATGATCACCATGATAGTCGACGTGTCTGATAGAGCCATCAGGTTGGTGCAGCGAGTAATATCCCTTAACGTCGTCACCGTCGCGGGACTCGTGCTGACTCTTGTGGTCGCCGGTGTGGGGGTCGCTCACTTTGTACTCGAAGTCGAATTTAGGGTGGGTCTGAATTGAAAATTTTCAATTTATTTAAGATGAGAAATTTCCCAATATAACTTTATGTGTTCGAGTTTAATTAGTACGTCACTCACATAGTAATCATGATGGTGTCCGTGGTGTACGGGCTCATGATGACCATCGTACTTGTGGATGTGCTGGGAGGAGAACGCGTGCTCACCGCACACTGCACCCACCAAAGCAACTAAAATCATTACCTACAACAAATTATGTTAAATTTAAAATACCATTTTATATGCTAGCTACAGAGATTTTTAACAATTAAAACTCGATATACTGCACAACGCACCTTGGAAACCATCTTTGCTATTGTCACTGCTATAACTGATACATAGTTCTGAATTCTTGTGTCTTTTATATTGTTATCAAACTTTAAGCGTACCAAGGCTCTTTCATTCTAATTGCTAAGGCAGTTAAATTATTCAATGACCGGTAACAAATGTTCGCAATATTTTCTTAAATCTACGTGATTGACTTTTTCTATCTATTTAGTAATCATATTGAAACTGTTAATAGGTGCATAAAAATAGGCTCGCAAACATTTATATCCCTTAATTTGCATAGCCAATCATTAGTTTTACTTATGGATACCCTCTGTATGTAACTATATGTTATATGTAGGTATACAAAATTGAGACATTCATTTCATTTAATCTGGTATTATGTAGCGTTCAAATAATGATCTCTATAAGCTCTGCTAACCCGAGGAAGCCTCATCTTGAATAATAAAAATAAACAAAACATATCTATGAAAGTTTTGATTTTGTTTAATTGCCTTTTTAGTTAATTAAAGAAAACCTAAGTTAAGAAAAATTAATGAAAACCAACTAAAAATTTTTTTTTTCTATATTTTGACATTTGACATTATGATAATGTCAGTATGTTCAATTGAATTTATTACACAATATTATAGTCAATAAAATAAGTGACATATACCTTAGCAGTGTTTAGTAACAATCTAAAGGCAGCAGGCGTTTGATGAAATTGCACAGACATTACGTTTTCAAAGGTTGTATTTACCAACTTTGAAATAATCCTGATTAGAGTATCTCAACGTGCCGCATAACCCATTGCTATGTTCATAGTATTTTAGTGAATAAAATTACCATGGCTGAAATCTGTCAATGAATATTAAGATACTATTTAATTTTCAAGATTAGGATTACAGTCAAGCTAAGATTGGTTTTTTTTTTGGTCAGGAGGAAATCGCCGGACTTCCGCCCTTTTCTGGGGATACTGGGTGGAGTATGTCAGAGTCGAACTGACTAAAACCTCCTGTCGCTCAACAACCAACGTCCAAACCTCGCATGAGACAGAACTCATGACAAGGCAAAGGGGGGAAAGTGAAGCGTTTAGTGCGGAGCACATCTCTCCCATCACCCTCCCCCTCGGGACGCCGGACTGGCGGTCGTCGGTGCCACGACCACCAGCCCTCTCGGTCGGCAGACGTCCGAAGTCCGCCTAGATGGCACCGGTTAGAGTGGGTTACCCTACGGAATACCCCGCTGGGCCAGAACCAGCGTGGGTCGAGGATAGCCGGCCTTCCATCACCCGGATGCTCTTGCGTAAAATGCGTGCAGAGCAGCTTGCACGTCGTCTTCTTAGGCCCCCCTCGCCGGTCCTCAGACCGACATGTGAGGGGGACCCGAAGCACTTAGAGGGCCAGGGCTTGGGCGAGATCCGCCTCCCTGGCCCCCACTCGACGGCGGCGGGATTGTGCGTCTCTCACGCGCCCCGCCGCCTCCTTCTGCGAGATGGTGCACTCGCAGAAGTCGAGCATCGCCTTCCACGACTCGTCGTCGCCGAGCATCGATGCCACAACACTCGGCAACGACAAGTCGGACACGGCGCCACCCTCCCCTGGGGGGCAGGCGACGAGCGTATGCTCTGCCGTGTCCAGGTCGCAACCACAATGGTGGCACTCTGCCGTCGGCTCGGCTGTGATCCGGTGCAGGAACTCACCGAAACAACCATGCCCAGTGAGCACCTGCGTGAGCCGGAAAGTGAGGCGTCCTCTGTCACGATTCACCCAATCCACAAGGACCGGGCGAATCGCCTCGACGGTCCTACGACCAGCCGAAGGATCAGCCAGCTGTCTGGACCATGACTCCAGCACGGACCGCCGAGATTGGGCCCTCCGCGCTCTGACCGCACTGGGGCTGGCACGCGCCACGCCCCGGGCACGAAGGTCAGCCCGCCACTGATAGTCAGCGGCGAGCGCCTCCGTTTCCAGAACCCAAGGCGGCGTCCCAGCCAGTACACACGCCGCCTCAAAGGAGATGGTGCTATAACCACGGATGACCCTGACCGCGATGGTGCGTTGCGGCCGTTGCAGCAGCTTCGCCACCCCCACGGCCAGGGACTGGCCCCACACGGACGCCCCATATAGGGCCATTGATCGCACCACCCCCGTATAGAGACGGCGCGTCACCTGGTCAGGCCCCCCGACGTTGGGCAGAAGCCGGCTTAACGCGCCGGCCACCTCCAACAAACGAGGGACCAGGTTCTGAAAGTGAGCACGGAAGGTCCAACGACTGTCCAGAATGAGGCCGAGGTACTTCAACTGCACCCCAACCCCGATACGGACGCCTCCAACCACGATATGGGCATCGACAGGTGGCACTCTCCGGGGCCTGTGGAACCACATGGCCTCGGATTTACTGAGCGCCACGTCAAGGCCCAATCTCCTAATTTTGCCGACGACATGCGCCACCCCAGCCGTAGCAAGACGGGCAGACTCAGCAAAACTCCCCCCCCCCGGGCCACGACCAACGTGTCGTCCGCGTAACAGATTACGCTCAGGCCCTGGAGGAGGGCACCTCTCAGCACCCAGTCATACCCGATATTCCACAAAAGGGGGCCAAGTACCGACCCCTGTGGAACACCGCGCACGACCGGGAACCTGTGCAGGATTCCACCGTGTCCGGTACACATGACCGATCTGTCCTCTAAGTAGGAACCCACCAGGTGGCGAAGGTAGGGGGCACTCTATGTCGTTCCAGCGCCCCCCCTATCACGGACCAGGGCAGGGTGTTAAACGCATTGGCGATATCGAGCGACACCGTCAAAGCCACCCCACCCCTGGAGACGGCCTCCTCCGAGAGGGCCCGCACGCGAAGGATCACGTCTACCGTTGAGCGGCCCTCTCGGAAGCCATACTGCTCCGCCGACAGATCGGGTCCCACCCCGACCAGATGCTGGATGATGCGGGCTGCCAGAATGCTTTCCAGCAGCTTGCCCACCTCATCCAGCAACACGATGGGAAAGCTAAGACTGGTAGTAGAGCTTATTTTGAGTCTATGTTACATTTGAATTTTTATGTAGTTATTTTTTTTATTGCCCTTGAAGGCAGACGAGCATATGACCCACCTGATGGTGAGTAGTTACCGGCGCTCATGGTCATCTGTCAATGCCAGGGATAGAGCCAAGCCGCTGCCTACCGTTAACTACTCTCCACAGTCCTCGTTTGAAGAAGAACATGTCATAGCGCTCGGGAAACACCGTGTAGGGGAGCCCATTCCAAAGCTAGATGGTACGTGGTAAAAAAGATTGCTGGAAACGCACTGTGGATGAACGCGGTAGCTTCACGTAGTATGGATTGACCTGGAGGTGGAGGCGTTCGCTGCAGATTATGCGTGGCGATGTGACCTCTGCGACAAAGGAGAGCCACATCCCAGAGGAGGAGTGATTAGAGCGCGGAGGCTCCAATCTCGGCGGTCCGTGCTGGAAGCGTGGTCTCGCCGCTTGGCAAATCGATTGGCCGGTCTCCGGACCATCGATGCGGTGCGCCCGGCTCTCGCGGAATGAGCGAACCGTGACTGAGGGTGTCTCACCTTCCAGTTGGCGCAAATGCTCAACGGACATGGTTTTTTCGCCCTGAGGGAACCGACGATGGAGTGTCACCACTGTGACTGCGATGAAGACACGGTCGAGCACACGCTCGTACAATGCCCCGCATGGCTGGGGTAGCGCCGTATCCTCATCTCGTAAATAGGACCGGACTTCTCGCTGCCGACTGTCGTGCCCACAAAGGCGATGTCCGACTTCTGCGAATACACCATCTCGCAGAAGAAACGGCGGAACGAGAGAGGGAAAGCTCATCCCTCTCCCCACCTTACTGTCGCCGCCGAGCCGGGGGCCGGTGAAGAACTTTTGCCGCAGACTGTACTGTACTATACGGTACAAAATACAGATATAACTGAAGTCCCTCCGCAGATCCAGAGGATCCGTGAGAATGGGATTATCGACAATCCAAACGGCCCTCTTTTGTAAGAAGTCAAATGGAAGTAAGTGGTATTTGGGAGCCCCGGCCCAAAAGTGGAAGCAGTACTCCACGCGAGGCCGGACTTGTACTTTATAAAGCAAAAGTCTTTGTACAAGCATGAAGTACCGCTTGGCCCTGTTGAGGACTCCCAGCATTTTGAACGCCAACTTCGATTTTCCCTCCAAATGACCCCGAAATTGCACTTCGCTTGAAATGTCGACCCAATACTCGTGGAAGGTTGCAGGGATACTCCTTGGAATTACAGCAATATAGCAAAGGGGTCCTTCTTAGCAGTAAATGCGCAAATTTTTGTCTTCAACGGGTTGAATTGAACCAAGTTCAATTCACCCCACTCGGAGACTCACTCCAGATAATTCTCCACTTCGGAGACAAGTTTTGATCGTCTCTCCTGCACCACGCTCCGAGAGAGATTCTGATAGCCGATATATCGCGCATCCCCTGTGCTATCATCCGAATAGTAATGCATGCCAACTATAGATAGCATGTCATTGATATACTGAAAAGCGAGGTGGGAAAAGTTTTCGATTAATTTAAGGCTATAATATTTTCTTGTTTTGCGAGTCGTAAACACAATTTATACTACCTTTACGATTTAATCTCTTGTTTTTAAATTCATTAATATAAAATCATTATGTCATTGTTTAATAATAATTTAAAGCGTATTTTAGTTGCTCTTTGATAGTAGCAAGAAACAAGGACGGCGAGCGTTACTCCTCTAAAAATTAGGGGTTGCAAATTAAATTGTTATTGACAAGAACTTGAGGTCGATTTTAGCTTATCCACTTAAGTGTTTGGATATACCGAAATTTGACGATTTCAAACAAAAGAAAACGAAAAATATTTAAATTCCATTTATTCACCAATCAATGAAAAATTCATAAACATTGATAGTTAATGATTTAATAATCTAGTACTATTATTGAGATCATGTAAATAATTTCTTGAAGCTAATGTCCATGTTGATGTTCAGGCACTACATGTTTGGCGTGACCTTCACGGTGCACTTCAGCGTTGAATCTGTTCACAAATTTACAAATGTCATTAGTTATGTGACCTTCACGGTGCACCTCAGCGTTGAATCTGTTCACAAATTTACAAATGTCATTAGTTATCGTAATGAAAATTATTAGTTATGAGTCAAATGAAAGTTAATTTACCCGGAGTGTTTATCGGCCGCGTATTTAACAGTCCTGATGGTACCATCGGCCTCGTGCAGACTGTACACGCCCTTCACGACGTCACCGTCACGTGTTTCGTGCTGGTACTTGTTGTCGCCGGTGTGAGGATCCTCTACTTTGTACTCGAAAGCGTATTTAGGATGAGCCTGTAATTATTTATATGCTAATTTATCACGCAAACAGATCGCCAATTGAATTGATTTAATTAATAGAGCTCTCTTACATGGTAGTCGACGTGGTGCTCTTCGTGTCCATGGTGATGATCGTCCTGATGCCCGTGGTATTGGACCTGTTGGAGTCCGTGGTGTATTGGCTGGTGTTCATGGTGATGTACTTGAGCGTATCCGTGGTGTTGCACCTCGTGGTGTCCTAGGTCATAGTGGCCGCCGTGTTCGAAATGCTGCGTCGTGAGTATTTGGTGGTGAGCAGGAGCTTGGCCCTGATGTTCGTGTCCATGGCTCGTGTGTAGCACTATACTCTGCGAGGAGACTGCGTGACCATGACCGTGTCCATCTTGCGGCCTAGCGCTCACTAGAGCCAGGGCAGCGATGATTAATGTAAGCTGTAATATTTTCAAAATAATTTTAAATAATGACATAATTTATGGATAAATTTTAACATCGATCTTATTGTAATTTCGTTATTTCACTGCATCGAGACTGTTCGGTGTCTCTGGTGATCGTTTAACTTGAGTTTTTTTTTTATTGCCTAGATAGGTGGACGAGCTCACAGCCCACCTGGTGTTAAGTGGTTACTGGAGCCCATAGACATTTACAACGTAAATGCGTCACCTACCTTGAGAAAGGTCTCCAGTATAGTTACAACGGCTGCCCTACCCTTCAAGCTGAAACGCATTACTGCTTCACGGTTCAAATAGGCAGGGTGGTGGTACCTACCCGCGCGGACTCACAAGTGGTCCTACCACCAGTAAAAGCTTGTCTACCTATATTTTGTTTGCCTTGAAGGCTGGCGAACATACGGTGCAAATCTTAGCCGTACTGGAAGCCATCGCTAATGGATATCAGAAAACCAAGATACTGCCAAGGACATGCTTATAGCTGAAGACCACATTCAAATACTAAACACGCTGCCACTAAATATTTGAGACATAATATTTGCGCATAAAACAATCTTAAAGAATATTAATAATGATTTTATCTTCGGTTACCTTAAGCATTTTTGATTACACGTATTAACTGATCAACTAATTAACTCGAATGAATACCTCGATTTTAAGAACGGCTGTTTATATAGTTACATGGAAAGTAATCACAAAACCAGATCAACCTTATTATTGGTGGTTGTTACTTATTACTTATTTAAAACGACCGTGTCAAATTTATTTTTGTTTGTCTTTAAAAACCAGTTTTCGAGGCTTGAAATATATAATTTAATGTTAACATTCAATTTAATCCAATTTCTTTGTAATAACCTCGGCCCATTTTAATAAAGAAAAGTATCACTTTGTATAAGTTACAACATCAGGTGTTTTATCTTTTTCTAATTTTAATTTTACTAATAGCAATCACTATAGATATTTTTGGCAAACATGTGAAGGCGAGACTTCAAATTGTATCGAGAGATGAAACAAGTTTTTTCAATTCAGCCGCTACTGGAGTGCTTTTACTATTCGAATATTCTCTTTTAAAAAGGTCAATTACGAACTGTTCATCTTTTTCATAAGCTATTTAAAAAAAAACAATTCATACAACCTAAACTTTACTAAATTTATCGTTAAAAAAAATTAAATTTATTCGTTAATTTATTCAGTAAACTTAATTAATGCAAGCTCTTTCAATGCATGCGTACATTTCTAAATATTAAAATGTTTCATTGAAACCTTACGCATAGGCAGGTTTACTATCATTACATAACTCAGTAATGTACAAAACGTGTTGTCAAAATAAGATTTAAGTTATTTACTCTTACAGCATAATGTAAAATTCCATATTTACATACACGTGCTATATTTTATTCATCAGTATAACATTAAACTTACTTAATTGTAGACGCTCATCAAACTCAATTATAAGTATGTCATTTTCGCTGGAAGCTACCGGTATTACTGTTTTACTATTAATAACAACTTACACTTGCTTGTCTTTTTCAGCCACGAAGCAGTCATAAGGTTGCGATTTAAAGGATGGATAGTCGCTATACAATATAATTGAGTATTAGATGTCTATGAACTCCGGTGATCTACTAACATCAATTTGGCTCTGAGCTTATTCACCTGTCATGCAATAAAGAAGGTAAAAATCTACGTAGAGTAAATACTATGAACTGAATGTCAATCCATCAGAGCCTCAGTTCATAACATTGTTGTCGAACCCGGATCACAACAGTAGATTTGGTATTACGTCCGCTAAATTCGTTTCATGAAGTTAATCATGTCGTCTAAGAGTCTTGAGTTGAAAAATTTAAGTGCATAAAATGCTTAAATCAAATCAACCAATCAATACATTTTTACGACCAAAGGATTAATAATTCTCGTAATTTTCTCTCTACGACCAACACGATTACGCTCGCACTGATTCTTCTGATGACTATGATGATGTCAGCTGTGTCAATTTTACTGAAATACAACTAAATAAAAAAATATTTTTGTTTCAAATTCATATTCGCTTAACAAAAATATGAAGACATGCCCTAAGCTAATGTGGCTACCAATTCGTCATAGTATTTTCTTTTTTTTTTGCGATAAAAGTATTATAGATATTCTTGATCCGTAATGGATACGCACTGTACATAAATTATACTCAATTTTTTTATTATTAAAGAATACAAAAAATTATCTACGTTTTTTTTTCATGGCTGGCACACTGCTCGTCTGGTATTAAACGACCGCCAAGGTCCATATACGTAAAAACGTGATAATTATCGTCGATATAATCGGTTCATAATCAAAATATATCGAGGTAAAAGGAAAATCAAACCATAAAATAAAGATATAAGCTTTTTGAATTATTTAAAAAAGTAAATTCATTTTAGTCACTAAAAACAATATTTTGCGTAACTGTTTTTTTTTATTATAAACTTAAATAACAAATTATTCTTATTTAATGATGATGGTGGTAAACGTGGTGTGTGCTGTGCTTGACATCCGCGTGGAATCTGAAATAGAAGAGGAATTTAAAAACTAAATAAAGACGCCTTAACAGCAACCCGAAGTAAAATTCAATATTTTTTACTGGATCATTATAATAGGCCAAATTAACAAAATTAGTAATTTTATTGCAATTAGTTCTTGATAAATATACATTTTCAAGTTAATAAAATGTCATGAAATCTTTAAAAAAGAACGTTAAAGTGTTCCATTACATAGATGAATACAGTTCCAGCTAATAAAATCGTGTTAAAAGGAGGTTATAATTTGACTTTTATTGCTATAATACATAGAGAGGCACAAATAGTCAGATGCCCGCTTGCACAACAGCCTAATATCAATACTACTTTTAAAAAAAATGCTGAAACGCTAAAGACATACCAGAAGTAAATTTATTTGAAACCGAAAACAGGTAATTTATAAAGTAAAATTTGAGCTATTTCTTACCCGCTGTGTTTGTCACCGTGGTAGTGAATATATCTTTCGGAACCGTCAGGTTCATGTAGCGCGTAGTATCCCTTCACGGCGTCACCGTCGCGGGTCTCGTGCTGACTCTTGTGGTCCTTAGTGTGGTGGTCCTCAACTTTGTACTCAAACTCATATTTTGGATGAGTCTAATAAAAAAAAATACAATACTAAAATTTTCATGTAAATATGTTACTTAAATAAAATTTACGCCATCTTAAAAAAAGTATATTATTAAAATGTTTTATATACTAATTCTATTCTATCAGCCCACAGACGTCCACCGCTGGACATAGGCCTCCCCTAAGCCTCACCACAAAGATCGGTCCTGCGCTACCTGCATCCGGCGGGTCCCCGCGAACCTCAATAGGTCATCGGTTTATCTTGTCTATAATCTACTACTTATTACATGAGATTTCAAAGTATAAAATGATTTGTTTCATTTACATAATAATCATGGTGGTGCTTGTCTCCGTGTCCGTGGTGGACGGTTTCATGATGCCCGTCGTGTTTGTGTATATGCTGCGATGAGAACGCATGCTCTGCAACAACTGCACCCACAAATCCTACCAGAATCAAAACCTGTCAAATAAAATGATATAAATCGCGATATATAAAATTGAAATAATCAAAACCCTAAAAACCTATTTAAGCGTGTTTTCAGTTTTTAAACTATATAATATAAACTAACTCAAAGCGTTGAACACTTCCGGTTTCAGACCGCATTGGAAAATTAAAAATTATATTTCTAAAACTTGCTTTTTCTAATCTAAGCCGACATATACATTGCATAACGGCATTTTAAATTATACACTTTGGAACGTTTGCACACAAATGAATTTTTACCTTAAACATTATGAATTTTTTAGGTGCGAATAGTCCCAAAAGAACAATACGACTGATAAATATTCCAACAGCTTACAGCTTTTATATTGTCAAAGTAAAATAAAAGGTTTTAATGAGCTAATAGTAGTTTTATAGGCCGTTATCATGCGACATGCAGTGTTTGTAATTCTTTCGTAAAATCACAATTTCATTTAAGTCGGATAAATGAAAGTATGGAATGTTTCATATTACGCAAACTTTCAGTGGATAAAGTTATTTTGTTAGATTTTTTCCTTTTTTTTATTGCTTATGTGGGTAGGAGAGCTCACGGCCCACCTAGTTTTAAGTGATTACCGGAGCCCATAGACATCTATGACGTAAATGCCGCCACCTACCTCGAGACATAAGTTCTAAGTCTCAGTTTTGACACGATAACAGCTGCCCACCTACCCTTTAAACCGAAAGGCATTACTGCTTTACGGTAGAAACTAACTAAGCGGAAGTCTAGTTTCCGTAACATAAAAAAAAAATATAATTAAAAAAATCATGGTCACTGTTTAGTGATCTAGTGCGGGTATAATTCATTACAGCTTCTTACCAAATGACACCAGTATTACGGACACGGTGATGGCCCTTATACAGTACAAAAGACGGTCTCTAAGCTACAAGAGCTAGGATTGTTTGGAATAAGTTGTGCTTTATCCAACGTACTCACCAGACCTTGCGTGTTGCGAGTACACTGGTGGTTTATCTTATCCATTATTCAACTCCTATATCATAAAAGTAATGAACTAAAATAAACAATAAAATGCGAAAATATGAATAAGTGAAACTTTTTGCTTACAGAAATAAATAATAGGGGACCGGATACTAGGGAAGATAATACAGCTACTAAAGAAGGCTTTAGTAGCAATAGCTAGAAATAAGCTTAGGGCATTACCACAGGATTTTACGACGATATTACATGAATTATAAATATTTAAAAGTAATTGTGCCCAATGAAAATTCACGTTAATTAAGGGCTAAATATACACATTTTCATATATGGTTTTAAAAATCATTTTTATATGCCACTACTGCTTTAAATAAATAATTTGATACTAATGCACCCAATTTCGTAATCTTAAAGTAAGGTCACCATAATTTAATTTGTCACAGCAACTATTATATGAATTATTCCGATGTATGTAAGTGATAATCCGGTTTTAATCGCCGATCGATATTATTACGAAAAATAAAACTTGTCGCACCCTTTTGTGCATAAAAACCGAATTATTTGAACAAGCATTATCAGTTCACGTTGATTTTTTAAAGAGCTCTAACCAATTTCACTCAAATGTATTCCAAGGTATTAAATTTTGAGACATATTTTAAGATAAACTACCGTCGTGTTTCGGTTAAATATATTGCAATGTTTTGTTCTAAATATTTCAGGTTCTTTTAGTAGCCACGATTCTGGCCGCAGCCACGGCTAGACCTCAAGAGGGCCATGGCCATGGACACGACCACGGCCATGCGGTTTCATCCCAAAGCATCATATTACACACGAGTCACGGACATGAACATCAGCCACATCACGCTCCAGCCCACCACCAAATACTTTTAACACAGCACGCGGGACACCATGATCATGAAGAGTTGCACCATGGAGTTCATTTAGTGCAACACCACGGTCATGAACATCATCACGGACATGACGACCACCACGTCGATTATCACGTATGTTTGGCAAAACTGCTTTTTGTAATCCTCGAACCAGAACTGTTCCTAATCGTTATAGTCATGTTATAATTTTTAATGCAGGCTCATCCTAAATACGCCTTTGAGTACAAAGTAGAGGATCCTCACACCGGCGACAACAAGTACCAGCACGAGACCCGTGACGGTGACGTCGTGAAGGGCGTGTACAGTCTGCACGAGGCCGATGGTACCATCAGGACTGTTGAGTACAGCGCCGATAAACACAGCGGGTGAGTTATAAACAATTGATTTAGCATTATACATAGTTAATTAAGGTTTAATCAACTTCTAGAAAGGTTGCGTAATGAAGTCGGGTAAGACTTCAGCTGTATGAAGGTATTTACGTAGTGATGATTATAAGATTGCATAACTACGGATTATACGTTTGCTTATTTATTTGGCATTTGCGGATTAAGCGTTTGCTATTTTACTCAAAATTTAAAATGTTACTATTCTACAGATTCAACGCAGTTGTGAGACGCGAGGGTCATGCTCGCCATGTTGTACCTGAACATCATCATCATCACTAATAATCGATCTCGATTTCACCAACGGATGAGTCCGTATACAAATAAAATATTAATGTATTATGATAAAATCGTTTATTTTGTGATAAATAAAATATAAATTATTAAAATTAATATGTTTCATTTATTCAACAAATTAATATTTTACTATACAGAAACAAACGTAATGCGTCTATTTTCATAATAACTTGGCTTGGTTTCAGTCCATGAACTTACATATCAATTTATTAGTATATTTTGAAGTCGTCGTGGCCTAAAGGATAAGACGTCCGGTGCATTCGTATGAAGCGATGCACCGGTGTTCGAATCCCGCAGGCGGGTACCAATTTTTGTAATGGAATACGTACTCAACAAATGTTCACGATTGACTTCCACGGTGAAGGAATAACATCATGTAATAAAAATCAAATCCGCAAAATTATAATTTGCGTAATCACCGGTGGTAGGACCTCTTGGGAGTCCGCACGGGTAGGTACCACCACCCCGCCTATTTCCGCCGTGAAGCAGTAATGCGTTTCGGTTCGAAGGGTGGGGTAGCCGTCGTAACTATACTGAGACTTTAGAATTTATACCTCGAGGTGGGTGGCGCATTTACCTTGTAGATGTCTATGGGCTCCAGTAACCACTTAACATCAGGTGCGCTGTGAGCTCGTCCATCCATCTAAGCAAAAAAAATATTTTAGCATGCAATTAAAATATGTCGAAATTAAAAAAAGAAGTAAATTATATAGATATATTTGTGTGATAGGATACTGACAATCTGGCTACGTATCAACAGATACACGTATAAAATCCCAGCCACCTCTGCCCCTACCGTTATAAAATTGCTTTAGCGCACACATACTAGAAGCCTTCATTACTTTCACCCTACCATATTCTTCTACACCCAAATCATAACTGTGTTTAGTGTTCTTAAAATACGGTAGGACGTGAGCAAGCTGTCACGATGCTACAATCACCCTACTTATTTTGCGATGCAGTCGTAGATTTCCAGTCAGAAGCCGTATTGCGCTAATATTGAGCATGACAACTCGTTTCGTGGCAGTATCCAGTGTGTGATGTCTGTAGACTTTGGCTACCAAATAAAAGCCAGTAGGTCCTGAGGCAGTATGTAAACACTTAATGAAAACGGATTAATATTACCAACTTTAATACAAATTGCATGCACACACTTTCGAAATAAAGGAACGTCACTACGATGACGAAATTGTTTTTCTCAAAAAACAACGACATATTACATATTATTGAATGATGTATATAATATTGATGAATCATCATCATCATCATCATCATTGTTCTGCCCTTTTCCCAGTCACCTGGGGTCGGCGCAACATGTTTTGTCGATACGATCTGGAAGATAAAATATTATAAGATGTTTATTCCAAAATTTCTTTCTGGAAATAATAAACAGTTCACCTAAACAAGTTCACTTATTACCATTCAAACAACAATTAAAAAAACCTTATTAAGACTTAAAGCTAAGTTGTAAACGGTTTTTTAAGAATTTTCGTCTTGTTTCAGTGTTTTAAAATGGCATCCATCGCATTCTTGTGAGCTTTTTCTATTTACTGTATAAGTTAATGAGCCCACAGCGCTCCTAATCTTGAATTGTTATCGGAGCCTCCATACATAACACAAATACCACAAATGTCACCCACCTTAAGACTTAAGGAGCATGTCTCAATAGTATAGTAATTATACACAAAACATTTTTTGCGGATTTCATTTCTATTACATGGTCATGTCTATATCGTGGAAGTCAAATACTTTAGAAAATTTGTTACCCGCCTGCACACCGGCATAAAGGGCTAAAAATGAGTACAGCGGACTTCTTATCTTTAAGGCAACTAAGAGATTCACCATAGAACCGATGTATTATTTTGAAATCTTTGCATCAATACAAGATTTTCTTTCAAAGAGCGCATTACGATTTCAGTGATATTGCTTGTACTTTATTAAATCCATTGAACTCGTGCCTTGATGAAGGCATTAGTTAGTCTTCACCGATTACTTGAAAACCAATAATTTTTTTAAATTAATTATTAAAAAATTATTACAGTGAATATTTAAAAAATATTTAAACAAGTTTCTTAAATCGGTCTATATTGACTATTAAAAATTAAGTTCACAACTTTTTTAAATCAATGAGTGACTTATAATGATTTTATGCTGATAATGAGCTTTTCAAAGAGTGTTAGCCACTACGAGTATTTCATCGATTTATTATTGTTATATGTATACTAACTACATACTACTATTTTTTCTTCACCTGGACATTCAGAACAATATCAGTGTTTATAAAATAGTGTATTTGACTTATTCCTGAGTATATTTTGATTAAAATAAACAAAATCGAGGCAGACCAGCGGTGTGATCCTCCATTATTTAGCTTTCCTGTTTTCATTCTAAGCATTACCGGCAATTTTAACTTTAAAACTCTTATTAACAACTAAGCAACAACAGTAAATATGTATTTTTAAATATCGTTTATTGAACAATTAACAACCGATTTAAGTCTAATGATGATGGTGGTAAATATGATGAGTGCTGTGTTTCACGTCTGCGTGGAATCTGAAATTGACATGTTTTATTCATTTGAGTACAATTCATCCTCCCTTTAATTTCATGATATTAAGACAATAATCATTCTTACCCGCTGTGTTTGTCGCCGTGGTAGTGGACATGTCTTTCGGAACCGTCGGGTTCATGCAGCGCGTAGTATCCCTTCACGGCGTCACCGTCGCGGGTCTCGTGCTGACTCTTGTGGTCCTTAGTGTGGTGGTCCTCTACTTTGTACTCAAACTCGTATTTTGGATGAGTCTGATAAAAAAATACAATACTAAAATTTTCATGTAAGATAATTCCAAGAAAACAATTACTTAAATGGGCCCATGTGCAAAAAGGTACATTGTTAAAAAAAATCTACTACTTCTATTCTATCAGACCACAGACGTCCAGAGAGGGACATAGGCCTCCCCCAAGCCTCGCCTCAAAGATCGGTCCTGCGTTACCTGCATCCGGCAGATCTCTGCAAACTTCAATAGGTTATCGGTCTATCTTGTCTATAATCTACTACTTATTATATGAGATTTCAAAGTATAAAAGGATCTGTTTTATTTACATAATAGTCATGGTGGTGCTTGTCTCCATGTCCGTGGTGGACGGTTTCATGATGCCCGTCGTGTTTGTGTATATGCTGCGATGAGAACGCATGCTCGGCGACAACTGCACCCACAAGTCCTACTAGAATCAATACCTGTAAAATAAAAGGATATAAATCGCGATATATAGAATTAAAATAATAGAAACCCTAAAAACCCTTACTTCCGTTTGCTATTTAAGCGTGTTTTCAGTTCTTAAACTATATATAAAGTAGATCAAAGCGTTGAAGACTTCCGGTTTTAAGACAGCAAGAAGCGTTAGAAACTTAAAAATAAAATAAAATTTAAAAGTTGCTTTTTCTAATCTAAGCCGATATATACATTGCATAACGGCATTTTAAATTTTAAAATATACACTTTGGAATGCTTGCACCCGAATAAATCTTTACCTTAAGCATTATGAATTTTTTAGATGTGAATAGTCCCAAAAGAACAATACGACTGATAAATATTCCAACAGTTTACAGCTTTTATATAGTCAAAGTAAAATAAAAGGTTTTAATGAACTAATAGTAGTTTTATAGGCCGTTTCCATGCGACATGCAGTGTTTGTAATTCTTTCGTAAAATCACAATTTCATTTAAGTCGGATAAATGAAAGTATGGAATGTTTCGTATTGCGCAAACTTTCAGTGGATAAAGTTATTTTGTTAGATATTTTATTTTTTTGAAACGAAGTTCCTTATGGGACGATGCGGAGGGGTACCCTAACCAAGAAAAAACGTCCGTAACGTAAGATTTTTATTAGTAACTAGCTGTACCCGTTTGCTTCGCTGGGCATTTCAAGTTAACATTATTATTTCTCACCCCCACAAAGATTCTTATCATTAACTCCCCCGCAACTGGTATAGGGAGTCCAACACTCATATAAATATTAGCCTATTCATTAAGTTCATGTATTTTCTACATGGATACCAAGCTTCAATCAGTCGGATGCCATGGTTCAGTAGTTATAACGGAACATCCGTAAAAACCACTGTAGATTTATACTTATATATTAGTATAGATGCACACAGTGTACGACTTAACTTTGTAATAACGTACAAAAAATAAAATATTTTTGTATTATATATTTTTTTATAAATCACTGTGAATAAAATAAAGTTGATAGCTTTGTAAAGTAGTTTTTATTTTTATCATTAAAAAACATCATAATTAAAAATATATACCTAAAATTATTTTCTTTATACCTCGAATAGAACTTATAATTAATATTTTTATAAGAAGGAACTTCCTTCCTATCCGGTGACCCACGACACTACACACATCTTTTTTTTATTGCTTATGTGGGTGGGCGAGCTCACGGCCCACCTAGTTTTAAGTGGTTACCGGAGCCCACGGACACCTACGACGTAAATGCCGCGACCTGCCTCGACACATAAGTTCTAAGTCTCACTTTTAATACGATAACAGCTGCCCTACCTACCCTTCAAACCGAAACCCATTACTACTTCACGGTAGAAACTAACTTAGCGGAAGTCTAGTTTTCGTACTGTTTCACTGTTTAGTGATCTAGTGCGGTATAATTCATTACAGTTTCTTACCAAATGGCACCAGTATTACTGCGAATGTGTACTGTGAAGAACTAGACACGGTGGTGGCGAAGCTCGCGAATCTCCGGTCAGCCCTGGTTAATCGTCGTCCCCGCTGCTCCTACACGACAACGCTCAACCTCATACGGTACTAAAGACGGTCTCTAAGCTATAAGAGTTAGGATTGTTTGGAAGAAGTTGTGCATCATCCAGCCTACTCATTGACCTTGCGTGTTGCGAGTACACTGATGGTTTATCTTATCCATTATTCAACCTAATATATCATAAAAGTAATGAAGTAAAATAAACAATAAATTGCGAAAATATGAATAAGTGAAACTTTTTGCTTAAAGAAATAAATAATACGGGAGAAGATACTTGGGAAGATAATACTGCTACTACAGAAGTCTTTAGTAGCAATAGCTAGAAATAAGCTTAGGGCATTACCACAGGATTTTACGACGATATTACATGAATTATAAATATTTAAAAGTAACTGTGCCCAATGAAAATTTGCGTTAATTAAGAGCTAAGTATACATATTTTCATATACGGTTTTTAAAATCATTTTTATCTGCCACTACTGCTTTAAATAAATTATTTGATACTAATGCACCCAATTTCTTAATCTTAAAGTAAGGTCACCATAACTTAATTTGTCACAGCAACTATTATATGCATTATTCCGATGTATGTAAGTGATAATCCGGTTTTAATCGCCGATCGATATTATTACGAAAAATAAAACTTGTCGCGCCCTTTTGTGTATAAAAACCGAATTATCTGAATAATTATTATCAGTTCACGTTGATTTTTTAAAGAGCTCCGACCAATTTCACTCACATGTATTCCAAGGTATTAAATTTTGCGACATATTTTAAGATAAATTACCATCGTGTTTAGGTTAAATATATTACAGTGCTTTATTCTAAATATTTCAGGTTCTTTTAGTAGCCACTATTCTGGCCGCAGTCACGGCTAGACCTCAAGAGGGCCATGGCCATGGAGGACACGACCACAGCCATGCGGTTTCATCCCAAAGCATCGTATTACACACGAGTCACGGACATGAACATCAGCCACATCACGCTCCAGCCCACCACCAAATACTTTTAACACAGCACGCGGGACACCATAATCATGAGGAGTTGCACCATGGAGTTCATTTAGTGCAACACCACGGTCATGAACATCATCACGGACATGACGACCACCACGTTGACTATCACGTATGTTTGGCAAAACTGCTTTTTGTAATGCTCGAACTAGAACTGTTCCTAATCGTTATAGTAATATTATAATTTTTAATACAGGCTCATCCTAAATACGCCTTTGAGTACAAAGTAGAGGATCCTCACACCGGCGACAACAAGTACCAGCACGAGACCCGTGACGGTGACGTCGTGAAGGGCGTGTACAGTCTGCACGAGGCTGATGGTACCATCAGGACTGTTGAGTACAGCGCCGATAAACACAGCGGGTGAGCTATAAACAATTGATTTAGCATTATACATAGTTCTTTACACTTTAAGCTTTAATCAACTTCAAGAAACTTTCGTTGCGTAATGAAGTCGGGTAAGGCTTCAGCTGTATGAGGATAAGTCGAGGTATTTACGTAGTGGTGATTATAAGATTGCATAACTACGGATTATACGTTTGCTTATTTATTTTGCATTTGAGGATTATGCGTTTGCTATTTTACTCAAAATTTAAAATGTTACCTTTCTACAGATTCAACGCAGTTGTGAGACGCGAGGGTCATGCTCACCATGCTGTACCTGAACATCATCATCATCACTAATAATCGATCTCGATTTCACCAACGGATGAGTCCGTATACAAATAAAATATTAATGTATTATGATAAAACCGTCTATTTTGTGATAAATAAAATATAAATTATGAAAATTAATATGTTTCATTTTTTATTTTATTGCTTAGATGGGTGGGCGAGCTCACAGCCCACCCGGTGTTAAGTGGTTACTGGAGCCCATAGACATCTACAATGTAAATGCGCCACCCACCTTGAGATATAACTTCTAAGGTCTCAGTATAGTTACAACGGCTACCCCACCCTTCAAACCGAAACGCATTACTGCTTACTTGCAAAATTACTAAACAGAAATACTTGGGTTGCTGTCAGTCCAAGAACTTACATATCAATTTATTAGTATATTGGCTGCAATACAGTCCTTTAAGCGTTGAGGCCAGTTATCAATAGAAGCACGCACTCTTTCCCTGGGAAAATTGTTCACTGCCACGGAATGATTGCCACTCGTACGGATTGTTTTAGGGACTCCAAATTATCATGGCGTTTATAGCAAGCCGTACTCTCTGAAACTGACCATAAATCATAATCCAGCGGATTAAGATCGGGCCTAGACGACGCGACGGCCAGGCTTCAGCTCTGATGAAGTCCGAAACGTTCGTTTCCAACCAAGACTGCGTAGACCGAGCTTTATGACCTGGCGCCGAGTCTTGCAGGAAGGACCATTCTTGATTATTGAACATGGTGTTGTTAAGGGGCTTCACTATCTCCTCAAGAATGGTATCTTGATACACTTGTGCCGATGTTTTGATACATTTTTCACAAAAGTATGACTCAGTCACTTCTTCATAGCTAATACCCCACCAAACCATCACTGAAGTCGGATTGTGCCCACGTTGCACTCTGTCGACTAATTGGGAAGCTTCCTTAGAGCTTTGAGCATAAATACGGTCATTTTGTTTGTTAAAATGATGCTCAATTTTGTAAAATTTTTCTCATCCGTAAACAAAATTTTTCTATGACCTCCCTTTGCGTACCGCTTCAGTAGTTGTTTCGATTTTACCACCCTATTCTCTTTTAAATTATCAGTTACTGTTAAGAAATGACCAGTACGTCTCTTATAGGCTGCAAGTCCTAAGTTATCTTTTAAAATACGCGACATGGTTCTAGGTGCTATCTTCATTTCCCGAGATAAAATCTTTTGCTTTCGGACAGGATCTCTTCGAATCCTTTCCCTTACTGCTTTAACCACCTTTTTCGTACGAATACTACGTGGACGGCCAGATCTTTTTCTGTCACAAACAGAGGAGGTCTCATTGCACCTATAAATAGCCCGGTACACAAACATTATACTAATACCAAGCATATGGAGAGTTTTAAAAATTGCATTTGACTCCATACCTACTTTGTGTAATACAACCACAGCGATTCATTACTCTTTATCTCCCCACTTCATTTTAATATCGCAAAATATTGAACAATGTATTGGCGCCAAAATGAGAAAACTCAATGAGCAATCATATAAAAATGACAGATTCCAAATTCAAATGTAATATTTTGTTTATTTTTAATTGTAGCAGTATTTATGGCCAGACTATGTATATATATTATGTATATATATCCTGATATATATATATGGCGATGGACAGGACATATGACAAGGGAAAGCAGAATGAAATGGACTAAAATTATAACAGAATGGTAGCCACCTAATGGCAAAAGAAAAAGAGGTAGGCAAGCTAGAAGATGGACAGATGATATAAAGATGATTGGAGGGACAATTTGGTCCAGAAAAGCTAGCAATAGAGAAGAATGGAAGCAGCTGGAAGAGGCCTATGTGTCACAGGACACGCTGATCACTAAACCGAGAAACCCGATGTATTAGATTAGATTTAAGTTAAAACAATTTGCTACTATGTGTAAATATCGTTGTTTAGTATCAGCAATAAAGGCTTACAAAAAAATATGTATATATATTAAAATGAATTGCTGTTCGTTTGTCTCGCTAAAACTCGAGAACGGCTGGACCGATTTGGTTAATTTTGGTCTTGAATTATTTGTGGAAGTCCAGAGAAGGTTTAAAAGGTATACAACATGAAAATTGTCGTAATTAAATAAAAATAACATTGTTTGTTTTAAGTTTATTTGATACAAAAGTTTAGGTCTTTTATTTATCGATTGAGGCACTACTATAGTGAATATTTAAAAAATACTTAAATAAGTTTCTTAAATCGGTCTACATTAACTATTAAAAATTAAAACCATAATCTTTTTTTTAATTCAACGAGTTGCTTATAATGATTTTATGCTGATAATGAGCTTGTCAAAGAGTGGAGTGGAAAGCGGGCTAATTAAGAAGGAAGCTTTTTTATGGCCTTAACCACTATTTCATTGATTCATTATTGTTATATACTACATACTACTATTTTTTCTTCACTTGTAAATTCAGAACATTATCAGTGTTTGTAAAATAGTGTTGATATATATTATTATCTGAGTATAGACATCAAGACCTTCAAGCATACTTGTTTTTGATTAAAATAAACAAAATCGAAACGGACCAGCGGTGAGATCCTCAATTAATTAGCTTTCCTGTTTTCATTCCAAAGATTACCCGCAGTTTTAACTTTAAAACTCTTATTAAGAACTAAGCGACAACAGTAAATATGTTTTTTTTTTAAATATCTTTTATTGAACAAATAACAAGATTTAAGTCTAATGATGATGGTGGTAAATATGATGAGTGCTGTGCTTCACGTCTGCGTGGAATCTGCAATCAAAATGTTTCATTGATTTGGGTACAATTCATCCTCCCTTTAATTTCATGATATTAAGGCAATTATCTTTCTTACCCGCTGTGTTTATCGCCGTGGTAGTGGACATGTCTCTCGGAACCATCAGGTTCATGCAGCGCGTAGTATCCCTTCACGGCGTCACCGTCGCGGGTCTCGTGCTGACTCTTGTGGTCCTTAGTGTGGTGGTCCTCTACTTTGTACTCGAATTCATATTTGGGATGAGTCTATTAAAAAGTCCAAATTTTTTGATAACATTTTGATACGTGATAAATAATAAATACGTAGAACTTGTTCAAGAATGCTCACGATAGACCGATTTTTATATTAAGACTGCTAATAGGGTGAGCCCTATTTCTCTTATTATTCGTTTGTCAATGTAAAATCATAAAAGTTACGACCAAGTATGAACCTAACTCGCGCATCGGACGTGACTTTGAAGACTTCTGCATTACTGTTTAAGCCATTTTGTTTGCTTTAATTTATTGTATTATTTATCATCTATTAGAATTTATTTGTTACTTGTTAGAAGTTACACTCAGATAAAACAAATAGACACAGAAGACACATAGAAGTCGTCGTGGCCTAAAGGATAAGACGTCCGGTGCGTTCGTATCTTCACACGGGTAGGTACCACCACCCTATCTATTTCTGCCGTGAAGCAGTAATGCGTTTCGGTTTGAAGGGTTGGGCGGCCGTTGTAACTATACCGAGAGCTTAGAACTTATATCTCAAGGTAAGTGGAGGAATTTACGTTATAGATGTCTATGGGCTTCGGTAACCACTTAACACCAGATGGGCTGTGAGCTCTTCCACCCATCTATGCAATCAAAAATAAATAAATAAAAATTACTATCGACAACGCTATGGACTACATCCAAGCCGCTACCTATAAATGAATTTGAGCGTTTCTCAGGCTGGTACTTTCCTCGTGTCAATTTCCAAAGTCATCGCCTAACAATAGAAACCCAGACGCTTCTTAAAGAAATGCTAACAGTAACAATTCCAACTGAAATGACTGACTGGATTTATTTTAATCTGAAACGCAAAATAACTAATTGCACGCTTGTTTAATAATTTTTTTTTAACTTTTAATTACGTCGCCTGTGAGCTCGTCCTACTATATATGCAATAAAAATAAAAACGCGAACTTGGATAATCTAAATTATTACCTACATGATAATCGTAGTGATGCTCATGTCCGTGTCCGTGGTGTACAGTTTCGTGGTGTCCGTCGTGTTTGTGGATATGCTGGGAAGAAAACGCGTGCTCAGCCAACGCTACCCCAACAAATCCTACCAGAACCAGAACCTTCAAACCGAAAATATAATAATAAAGTTAAAATCTTACTTTTAAACTTTAATTAAATATTAAAACTACTTTTACGGTTTACCCACGCGTTTTTAATTGTGATTATATTGTTTGCAATATTTCGATTATTTAACAATTTTCTTCGGTAAAGTAATCTGTAAAAAAACTGTAAAATATTCGAATAATTGGACATGATAAATTGACAAAGAAAAACTCGAAATCATATCGTAAGAGTAGTTTTAATTATGCCCTAATAATAAATGAGTGCAGTAGAATGGCCTCGAGCAGGGAGAGATGGCGCGACATCGTGAGACGCATCAAGTCTGCCCCTTCCAACACTACATGACGACCACGACCACTCTGTCAAGAGTGACACGACTGAGAAGAAGAAGAAGAAGAATAATTAGATCCCCATACACGTAGTTAAATGTGATCAAAATCCGCGTTTGTCATTTAAGATACAGAATTATGATGAAAGTTAAGTAAGATTTTTTTATTCTAAAAATTAAAGCATTTTAATCCCGACCTTAAACATTATGAATTGAATTTCGCTGCGAGTTACTGAAGAAATGAAATAACTGATACTTTCTTACAGTGTTGGTAGCTTATATAGTGTTACAATAAAATGAAAACAATCCTTTACAAATAATAATCGAATGGGTGGCTTACGTTCTACGTGTGTAATAATTATTACATACAATGCTTTCGTAAGCTCTACAAGATTGTCAAGAAATTTACATTTAGTATAATATTAACAAACTTATGTGTGAAGTGAAAGTTCATTGGACTTTTTTTCATTTTTCTTCATATTTAACTAACAATTTTACATACACAGACTAATTAACACATTTAAGAGGACATTAGAATAATATGTGCAAGGCGCGTATTGCGCATAAACGAGTACTTATTAGCATTTTTATTATAAATTAAAAAGAATCACCTTATAAATATAGTTTAAAACAGATAATGAACGAGAAACACACTCTGAACTGGATATTTTTATCTTTAATCACTAAGAGCCGGCGGACGCATGTGACTAATAATATAATAAATTAAACATACTCTGTTTTTAATTTCGTCAACGCCATTTCTTCATCTAATATATAAAATTCTCGTGTCACAATGTTCGTTCCCATACTCCTCCGAAACCGCGGCCTCCGAAACCGCCGATTCTCATGAAATTTTTATGCATATTCAGTAAGCCTGAGAATCGGCTACTATTTATTTTTCATACCCTTAAGTGATAAGGGGTGGACCCCTAAGATTAATTTTTTATTTTTTGGACAAATTTTTTTTTGTTATAATGAGACATTATGTGGTTGAATGAGGTATTGTTATTTTTATATTCCTTCATCGTTCACAGCGCTACATGCCTCTTTCACTCATCTACTACATCCTTACACACTTACAATAAGTTAGTTTTTTTTTCTACACTAGAATTTCCCTAGAAATCTTATATATGGCAAAACAACGTTTGCCGGGTCAGCTAGTATGTTATAAAAATCGAGAAATCTATCTCAATAACTGTTAATTTATACTATCCAAATGCATGGTACGAGTGTGCATCTAACACTGCTATCCTATAAAATAAGATTCACTTGTGTCAAATGATGTAATTCTGCAAGTCTTCAAATGTCACAGGCCGATATCAATCTAAAGGAATACATACGTACGTAACTTTCGTTCAGGAATCTCTTCCACGATGACGACTTACTAAAATCTGCCTAAGAAAATTTGCATATTTACTAGAAGAGGTCGTATTGTAAGCCGGCATGGGTAGGAACCACCAACCTACCAATATCTGCCACGGAGTAGCCATGCTTTCTGAAGTAGCTAAAGGACGAACATTATAATAAATAATTGGGCCTTTGCCCTCTTGTACACAATTAGGGGCGATTCGATGGATGCCTATGGACTCCAGTAATTACTTTTCTTCAGATGGCCGTGAGATCCTTGACCCATCTACCCAATAATAAGAAAATAATAAAAAATCAAGCAGCATTATTTCTTGATTTTACACGGTCAAGACCTGATAACAAAATGCGTACAGCTTTTTAAAAAATGTTTATCGAATCAAGTGGAGAACAATGTATTTACACCTTATGAAATCGTTACACATAATACTTTTACTTAGCTACTGTTACTCGAAGTGAAACTAAGCCTTGGATTTCATAAAATATATAAAACGGGGAAATTCGATTTTTTTTTCATTCAACAATCGACTGCTGCTCTGAAAGCACAACTAATTCAATTAACATGATGATCAAGGTAACCAGTGTATAGTAGCTTTCACTTAATGTTTGTGAATTTTTAAAACGCTTTTATTAGCTTCAGGTGTATGTATGTTATCTTGTGTATGTAACGGAATCTTTGAACATAATTTTGACCCCATCAAAACGTCGGATTAGCTCGAAATTGGTATACTCATTAAGGACCGATGACAATTCAATATTTAAAAAAATATTGAAAAAATTTAAATTCAACTAAAAAATTAAATTCAAATTTATTATAATTTATTTTCTATTTTTTAGTTGTATTTTCTATAAAAGCGCATTTTGTTAGCTTTTTTAAACTATTATTTATTAGGTAGTTAAGTCCTTACCGCTTGTTCCTTTTGTATTTTAAGGTATTAATGTTAGTGACCGTCATCGGCGCAGTGGCTGCCGAACACGCGTTCTCCTCTCAACACATTCACAAGCACGACGGTCACCATGAGACCGTACATCATCATGACCACCACGGCCATGAGCATCACGATTACTACGTAAGACGACCACATTATTAGTATAAATTAATCACTTGTGTATCAAAAAAATCCGATTAATACGGTATATCAAATCAAATCAATTTTTTTTTATTCAACATAAAGTGAAAGAAAATGAAGAACTGGCAAGAAACTCAGCGGACATGTCTTTTTTTTAATATTAGTTTTTTTTCTTTTTAATATTAGATCTTTTTTAAATATTCATATAACTTCGTACAGACCCACCCGAAATACGAGTTTGAGTACAAAGTAGAGGACCACCACACTAAGGACCACAAGAGTCAGCACGAGACACGCGACGGTGACGCCGTGAAGGGATACTACGCGCTGCATGAACCTGACGGTTCCGAGAGACACGTCGACTATCACAGCGATAAGCACTCTGGGTATGGAACAACTTAATTTTAAATTAATTTTATGGCTAAACCTTTAATAAATATTCATCACGGTAAATATTATAGATGTCAAATTTCCACAAAAATAAAAAAATATATTTAAATACGTGTTATTCCGAAAGAGAACAATGAAATGTTTACTACAAAAGAGGAAGTGCAGCAATGTAACAAAAATATACGATTAGTCTAGGCAAAGCAAAAGTTTTGAAGTCGTCGTGGTCAAAAGGATAAGACGTCCGGTGCATTCGTATGAAGCGATGCAACGTTGTTCGAATCCCGCAGGCGGGTACCGATTTTTATAATGAAATACGTACTTAACAAATGTTGACATTTGGCTTCCACGGTGAAGGAATAACCGGTAGGCAACGGCTTGGCTCTGCCCCTGGCATTGCTGAAGTCCATGGGCGACGGTAACAACCTCACCATCAGATGGGCCGTGTAAAAAAAAAGGTAGTGTAATTATTATTTTTTATTGCCTAGATGTGTGGACGAGCTCACAGCCCACCTGGTGTTAAGTGGTTACTGGAACCCATAGACATCTACAACGTAAATGCGCCACACACTTTGAGATATAAGCTTTAAGGTCTCAGTATAGTCACAACGGCTGCCCCACCCTTCAAACCGAAACGCATTACTGCTTCTACTACTATAAATCAAACCCGCAAAACTATAATTTCCGTAATTACTGGTGGTAGGACCTCTTGTGAGTCCGCACGGGTAGATACCACCACTATGCCTATTTCTGCCGTGAAACAGTAATGCGTTTCGGTTTGAAGGGTGGGGCAGCCGTTGTACTATAAAAACTTACCTTAGAACTTACCTTAGAACTTACCTTAGACCTTAGAACTTTTATCTCAAGGTAGGTAGCGGCATTTACGTTGTAGATGTCTATGGGCTCCGATAACCACTTAACATCAGGTGGGCTGTGAGCTCGTCCACAAACGTAAGAAATAAAAAAAAAATCAGATTTAAACAGAAGTAATACACAATACTATTATTAACTATTTGATTATTGTAACAGTTGAAATGAATGAGTCTTATTTTTCAGATTCCACGCCACTGTTAAACATAGCACCCATCATATTGTACCCGAGAAGCATCATGAGCACCACCACCATTAAACATTTGATAAACTTGTTAAGAAATATTACTTCTGTTATTTTGTATTAATTGATTGATTTCTTAGAATATTTTTCAAATAAAATATGTTAACATTACAAAATGTTTTTTGTACAACTCTTCTAAAACTTACATAGCCTAACTATACTATAAAAGACCTTAGTAAAATTATGACTTTATCTAAATCTATAGGAAGTAATTTCATTTTCATTTATTTATTTATGTACACACAGAAAAGATGACATAGTACAGAGTAATAGGAAAATTATGTACAAAGGCGCTGCTTATTTCTTTAAAAAATCTCTTCCAGCAGACCTGCGAGAGGATTATGAGAATAATAATTAATAAGTAATTTTAACATTATTCAAAATATTTTAAAATTAGTAAATAATTGAATCAAAATCTATCGCAGACAATTTAGACGGTAATTAGCGTAATACTCGAATATCGTTCGTGAGTCCTAAAACTGTAAAGTAATAACGAAACATCGGAGAAAGTAAAATGAAAATTTATCGTATACATATTTCAATATAATAAAACTCAAACAAATTCGTAAATATAAAACTGAAGAAAAACTATTATGCTTTGTTCTCGGTTTATTTTGTTCTAAAAAAATATATATTTCTCTGTCACAATTTAACCGGTAACGATATTAGGCTCATGGGAGCTTAAATATTTTACTCCTTAATCTCATTGAAATTTAAGGCAATTTAAATTTTCCGAATTTTCTTTAATAAGTTAATATAAAACAAAATATCGGCTAGTTTCATTTGACTCTGTAGAGAAGAAGGGTTTCTCGCATTGCAGATAATCCTAATCTCACGGATAGATTGGAATTTATGAGTCTACGAAGTGAATTATTTTTTCTTCTTGTTTCCTACCGCATATTTCAAAGGGACTATTCTAAATAATTATTTTCGATAATCCTCATTTTTCATTGGATAACCTGTCATCAAAAATTATTCATAATGGAACGATTTCGCTCTTTTTTTTCTTCCTACCTATGCTGATAGCCTTGAGAGGCTATTTCAGCTTCTCTTAGACGTGTAGGTGAGCTCACGGAACTCAAACCGGGAGTGTTGCTAACGCTAGCCCTAGCAAGAGCGGCGCTTCGCAGAAACTACCACCGGATCGGAAACGCGACACACTGAGAAGATCCGGCGAGAAACTCAGTGAGCAAGTCGCTCTTCTGCACTGCTTTTTCAAGGATTTCTAGCAGGCACTGACTTTAGAATGAACGTCTTTTCACGGTCCTTCCTTAGTTCTATCATATGTTCTTCTTTAAACAGGATTTGAAACGAATGCCTAACGTTCAGGAGGCGGTGTAAGGATAGTGCCCATAGCATATCATAAATCCATCAGAAACGATTACCAGTGATCAAAAAATCCTCGGCCTTCAAATAAAACCAAAACAATTATTGATAAAGTTAAGTATTTCAATGATCGTTTGATGAAGTTTTTTACTTTTCTGTTTTTTCCTCATAATATGGAAGGTTTTCCAAATGAAAGAATACTTATTGATTGCGTAATGAGGAAGTTGTAAATCATCATAATATTTTATTTGTACTGGTCTAAAGTCAATAATTTTATCCAAGTTCAATCGAGTTAATACCTCAAAATTTAATTAAGTTTGACATGTTTAGGGCGTACCAAGACAAAGTCAAAATCGATACTTCCTAAGTAACAAATCTTAATTATCAAATACTAGTGGACCCGGCGAACTTTGTTCCGCCTCATGGTTTGTTTCAAACGCTCAACCAGTCAACTTCAAAATTCTACTATAATTAACACAATTAACCATAGAATATATTACGTTTAGCTGTCAGTTGCGTTTTGTTATAGTTACCACGTTTTATGTCAAGTCCCACGGGAATGTGATAAAAAGTATCCTATGTCCTTCTCCTGGTTCTAAGCTACCTCCTCACTAATTTTCAGCCAAATCAGTTCAGTCGTTCTTGAGTTATAAATAGTGTAACTAACACGACTTTCTTTTATATATATAGATAATTCATTCTCGTAACAATTGTCTTTACCAAATATTTCCTCTTCAACAATATCTTCGTAAAACATTAAGATACGGTGAAGGTCTCAACATCCACATTAACTGAATAAAATCACAATCTTTTGGTGATGTGGATTTTGGTACTAATTTAATGATATATTGTAATTGTCTGTGTGATTTAAATTTATTTGAAAAAAAAACAGGCCCTAAATTTCATGCCGATTCTTCTTGAACATTAATTCATAACAACTAAAAAGGCTCTGTAAAAGCCTATTAGAGAGAAAAGCCCACTGAGTTTCTCGCCGGTTCTTCTCAGTGGGTTGCGTTTCCGATCCAGTGGTAGATTCTGCGAAGCACTGCTCTTGCTAGGGCCAGTATTGGCAACACTCCCGGTTAGAGCACCGTGAGCTCACCTACACGTCAAGGAGAAGCTGAAATAGTATCTCAAGGCTATCAGCATAGATAGGAAAAAAAAAGAGAGAAAACACAAAATATTTTAGTTGTAGTTAGGTCGTGACATACCTGTCACATTTTCAGAAACAATGCGGCAAAGCGCTCCACTCCATTAATATAATTAGTGACGAGATGCGTCTATTACACGAATACTAAGAATGTGAGATTTAACTTTATAGTATTTTTATGATACTTTATTTCGAGTGGTTTAAGCAATTAAACCCACCACAATTACATCCCGAGAGAGTCATGGACAGAGAAACATTTAAACTGTTTCAAGGCCATGACCACGACCCTCAGTAATGAGGAAACCGACGCAAGGAGGAGGAGGAGGAAGCAATTAAAGCATTTTATCATCATATTTCGTAGTACGTTACAACGTACTGCAAAATGTTCAATGACATTACTGAGCTTTTTCTTAGACTTCTGTGCACCAAAAACAAACTGGCATATTACATTATTACATCTGTGATGTCTTTTCTTTATAAAAATATTTGAACGTTTAATATTAATCGAACAGTTGAGATTATATATATATATATACAGCTATAGCTCTAGAGTTCTAAAGATTTAGATTCGAGTTTGTAATTTTTTGGCATTTTGGAAAAAATAAAAAAAAATTGCTTCCGAATACTTTTATTGATAAACTTAAAACTAAATATAAAATGAATAATTGATTCACATTAAAATTATACGGATCTTTTGCTATTTAGTATATATAATCAATATTACGAAAATATTATGTTTTTAGTTATATATTTGATCTGCAAGATAATATGTATCTATGTGATATTTATTAAGAGCTCAGATTTATAAAAGCTAATTAATTCTGTTTAATTTCTTCGAAGATTCCGTCTATTGTATTTAGAGGAGTATCACTAGGAAATACAGAAATAGTATCTCTGCGGTGATAACGTTGTCATATTGCAAATAAAATCTAGCTTAACGATCAGAGACAGAGACAGAGACGATTAGAGACAAAAAAGAACTACTACTGATAGTAGGACGACTTGTTTCCACACGGGTACCACTACCTTGCCTATTTCTGTCGATAAAACAGTAATGCTTTTCGTTTTGAAGGGCAACCGATATACTATAAAAACTGAGGCTTACGACTCATATTTCAAGATAAGTGTTTGAATATATAGGCTCCGATGACCATTTAACACCAGATGAGCCATGAGCTCGAAAAATTTGTGAATATAAATGGTGCAAATCCAAAACTTATCACATATTACATGTTATGTAAACATTAGAAGTTATCTCAATTGGTACTCCAGAAATCCTGAGTGAAATTAATAAAATATTAAAATGTATACTTCATAGTTACGGAGAAAATAATATTATAAGTAACAAAAAACTATATTTTTTTTTTGTCAATTTTTATTTGATATCTCAACAAAACTAAATAACAATCAATAATATACAATGCTATATCTAATTTTTAAACAAAGCCTTATCACAGAATCGATTAACGTTGCCTACTTGGGTGCTTCGTGTGTGACGTGGCCTTCGTGCTTCACTTTGGCTTTAAATCTGTAAATTACAAATTACAAAACGCTAAAATCATTATATTATTTCAATATATAAAGGTCAATGTTATTGTAATTATTTTACGTCATCTATTCGACTTAACCTATGGTTAAAGCCTCCGAATACAATCAAAGATAATAGTTAATTAATTGTATGGTCAAAACACTTGTCTAATGCCATTCATATGGAGTAAGTATTGAGTAATTTTAAACATTAATACTACGGTACCTATTTCTGTTTATTTTTGTATTGGCTGATGTGTCTATAACTGAAGTTACCGTATAGTTACCGTCGATATAGTAATATTTTTACTGGTGGTAGGACCTCTTGTGAGTCCACACGGGTAGGTACCACCTCCCTGCCTATTTCAGCCGTGAAGCAGTAATGCGTTTCGGTTTGAAGGGCGGGGCAGCCGTTGTAACTGTACTGAGACCTTAGAACTTATATCTCAAGATGCGTGGCGCATTTACGTTGTGAATGTCCATGGGTTCCAGTAACCACTTAACACCAGGTGGGCTGTGAGCTCGTCCACTCATCTAAGCAATAAAAAAAAAAAAATAATAATATGTACGTGACCATACGACATACAAACACACTAGGGCATTGATTTCGGGACAGGAATCAATTGTAAATTACTCAAACAGTATTCGCTAATATATGAACATTGTAGTTAAGCATAGTTTATAATGTAAGAAAATTAGTTTATTAATATTTTATTATCTATGGACTCCGGTAGTCACGTATGCACAGGAAATTCGTTTGCTCAACTGGATAAGAAAAAATCAGAAAAGTATTAGTGCCACTCGCACCCTTAAGGTAACGGTTGTAGGCTGAGACATTTTCTTACTATTACGCCTATTACCGTTTACCCCTATATCCATTTACCGGTTACCTCTATATCCGTTTGTGCCAGTAGTTATACATATACAAAGTTAATTACTATTATATATTATTAAGTATATATACACAAGATATTTGACAAATGCCTGAATCTCGCCAATAGCATTTTTAAGATAAATTACCAAGTTGCAATCTCACCCACTCGTTAAAAGATCTTCCCTTTGTCGAAAACCCCTAAATTGTGGAAAAGTAATTAATGACCAACTATATCTTTCTATATTCTCTAAATCTATATTCTTTCAATATAATATGTTCTACATCTCTTTCTCATCTCTCTCTGCATAGCCTTAAATCATTAATCTCCTAAAATAAATATATTGAAGCGTAAAATTCTTACCCTTCTTTTTTATCAGCAGAATACTCCACGATTCTAGTAGTCCCATCGGCTTCATGTAACGTGTAGAAGCCGTGGACCGTATCTCCATCTCGGACCTCGTGGTGGGTTTTATAGTCGCCAGTATGAGGATCCTCTACTTTGTAGTCGAACTCGTATTTTGGGTGAGACTGTAATCAAATTTACTTACAAACTTTAACCAGAAGCTACCTACTTAAATTATTATAACAATAGCAACTGGGAACAAACCACGCACGGTCATCCGGCCCCAATTTAGGACTTATAAGTACCAGAGACTGACAAAGATTAAATTTTTAGTTATATAAAAAATAAGCACCCAGACAAATAGCCAACAAACTTGTTCATCACACGATCTATCTTCTAGCTTTCTATCTTTGTTATTATTATGTCGAAAACAAAATTATAAAACGCAAAACATAGTTAAATTCCAGCGCTGGGTTCCAGCGCTAACTAAATTCACTAGTTTGCTGATTGCATCAATCCCTGCAGGACACTCCTAAATATAAAAGTTGGGTACAGAAATTTGTACAGAGTTCGTTGTCATCGATAGATCAGTGTACAAACAGCTTATTTATCAACATAAAAGCAACTTACATGGTGCTCGGTGTGCTCTTTGTCTTTTTTATGCTCCTCTTTTTGCTCATGGTGTTGATCGTCTTCGTGGTGGTGTTGATGCTCATGATGTTGATCGTCCTCGTGGTGTTGCTGATGCTCATGATATCCATGGAGCTCTTGATGCTCATGATGTTCATCGAGCAGCTGAAGCTCATCATGTTCATGGTGCTGTTGAAGATCATGATGTTCTAGATGCTCATGGTGCTTATGTTCATGATGTTTGTAATGCTCCACTGGTTTTTTGTGCTCTTCTACTTTGTGTTCCTTAACCTCATGATGATGATGATGTTCTACTTTGTGTTCTTCGTGCTTAACGTGAATGGGATGATAGATCTCATGGTGATGCTTATGTTCCTCATGATGTCCTTTGTGTTCGGTATGAAGAACGAAGTTTTGAGAGGAGTGTGGAAATTCATGACTATACAGTGGCTTAGCTCTCACTGTATACAGAATCGCAACCACACAAATCACCTGCAACATATACATGTTATTCACTTTTCGACTACAAAATCACCAATGATTATCACATAGTTAATACTAATATAATACCTTATTCATTTCGTTGCACCAAAGCCCTTGTCAGTATTATATTTGAAACGGTTAAGAGTTGTCTGATTAATACAATAAAAAGAAATTCACTTTTATACGAATGGTATTGTAACAGTTTTCGCAAGATTTGAACCTGAGCACATGGAAGTTGCGACTGTGTGGTGAAAGTAATTGTAACAAACATATTTGTTATTGCATTTTATTAGTGTATGTGTAACGGATTTATGTAAATATTGGAAATAAACTATAGGAGATATTGACAATATACAATTAATTTTAAATTAATTTTAGTGGACAGTGGCTCGGTTTTGCCTATGGCATGGTTGGCTTCTATAAGCAACTATCCTTATTCTCACTGAAACTAAATATCCTTTTTCTTTAGTGACTAATAAAAACGAGGTATTTGTCTGAATTTGCCATCCTATCATACTTTTAATATTAAAAGAAGTCGAATTTATAGCGCTATTGTATTTTGGGTACATCTTAAGCGAGATATTGCAGATCAAAATTAGGATGTTACCTATATTTTTACGGTCATATAATGTATAAGATATAAATTGCATCTCAGAACTTTTTTTTCATCTGGTCATTATTGTCTCTCTTCATCTTTCATGAAGAGAGACAATAACCGATCACACTGAGAGAGACGCAATATAATCGATTGATGGCTTGTGTGAACGAATGAAGATGATTATGTTGGTATCGTGAAGTGTATACATAAGTGCTCAGTACTCACAGTTGAATTACTTGTTAGAGTATTATCGAACATATACTTGTTAGAAAAATATCGAGAGCTCTTAAATAAATACCACCAGAATAATCAGAATTCACCACAGCGGACTAGTCCAATATTTTTTCTAGATAGTAATGATACCTTGAACTCAATGTCCACACGAGACGTAAAAATCGAAATGTCAAAGAGCTTAACATAACGGATATCAAATATACTATTACGAAAAGCCGAAACAGCACAGAAACTGGTCTACTGAATAAAATAGTTTAAGAAGACTTGGACCAATGTGCAGTTATCGCCGATAAGAAAAGTACACGTCCTTAATAAATATTCACGATTGACTTGCACGGTGAAAGAATAAAATCGTGTAATGAAAGTCTAACCCGCAAAATTTATAATTTGCGTAATTACTGATGATATGACGGCTTGTGAGTCTACACAGGTAGGTACCAGTATCCCCTATTTCTGCCATGTAGCAGTAATGCATTGCAGTTTGAAGGGTGCGGCAGCCGTTATACTGTAAAAACTGAGACTTAAAAACTCATATGTTAAAGTAGGTGGTAGCATTTATGTTGTTGATATATATGGGCTTCAGTAACCACGTATAACCAGGTGAGCTCGTCCACCTATCTAAGCAATAAAATAAAAATAACACTTGTCTACCTTAAGAACAATTGATTAATACATTGTGTAGTACCCTTTAAACCAGAATGCAGTACTGCTTCACGGCAAAAATTTGCGGTAATTTATTCCTTTATCGTTAAAGTAATTTGCGTAAATTTGTTAGTTACGTATCAACTTATATAAATCGGGGCCTACATTGACTCACTCGACTAACCCAGCCCACTGAGTTTCTCTCCAGATCTTCTCAGTGGGTAGCGATTCCGATCTGGTTGTAGATTCAGCAAAGCACTGCCCTTGTTAGGCTTAGTGTTAACAAATTAACCAGGCTGAGCTCCGTGAGCTCGCCTACACGTTCAGTGAACCTGGAATAACCCCTCGAGGTTACCAGGATAGGTAGACAAAAAAAGAAGGTTTGACTGTGGCATTATCTCAATTCCCATCCCTCAATATACCGAAGTCACTGAGTCGTACATGCTGATATACCGATCAATGTGATCGACCTGATGTGATAGTTTTGATACCCTACTACATCAGAAAAATGGAATGTGTAAAGCAGATGAAGATAGACTTAATTACTTAAGTACATAATATTTTGAAGTTTGTGTGATTATTAGCCACGTCCTAGATCTTACATGTTGCTTCTAATTTAAAAAAAACATGGCTTACTATTGGCAAACGCGAATTCGAAAACCACCTAAAGTTTTACCGTAGATAAGTTCAATTTTGTTAATTAATATCGTAACTGAATGAGAGCTATATAAATTAAATTAACGTAATCGAAATGTAGCCTACATTTCCCTTTTGTGTCGTTAAATAACGAGAACCAGTTAAGCAGGTAATACTCTCAAAACTAAATTCAAACTGAACTGTAGTGTCTGTGTTTTGAGTTTACTTTACATTAAGAAATGAATTTAAAAAACTCTTTTTGATGAAATATGTATATATTCTGAAAATATATTATAACCCCCAACACATCCGCGAATCTCCCCAAATACATGTTTAAACTTCTGAAATTATCACGGATTATTTCTTAAATCGACATTCAAAGGTTGAAAAATATTTGCAATTTATTAAAAATGCTCTGGTACCGAAAACTTATAAGAACGGGTTTTACATGTACATTTTGCAAAAAAAATGTACACTTTCAGCATTTCTTTTCTTCCAGGAATTTTCCCAAATTGTATATGAAGTCGTCGTGGCCTAAACCTAAAAGATAAGACGTCCGGTGCATTCGTGTTGAAGCGATGCAACGGTGTTCGAATCCCAGGCTGGTACCAATCTTTCTAATCGTGTAATAAAAAGCAAACCCGCAAAATTTATAATTTGCGTAATTACTGGTGGTACTGCCGTGAAGCAGTAATGCGTTTCGGTTCAAAGAGTGGGGCAGCCGTTGTAACTATGATGAGACCTTGGAACTTGTATCTCAAGGTGGGTGGCGCGTTTACGCTGTAGATGTCTATGGGCTCCAGTAACCACTTAACACCAGGAGGGCTGTGAGCTCATCCAAAAAAAAACTGATAAAATGGTAATTAGATTTCTAGTTGCAATTAATTACAACATTTACATGTACAACTAAAACGGTTTATGAAACAGTATAATAATATTATCGTCTTTTGTTATCATGAAGTGCTAATGGCGAACATCCATTTACGAATCAGAATTGTTATTCTGAGAGCTTGGCATCAATGTTTGATGTTTTAATTCGTATTTTAACTTCTATTGTGAAAATATACTAATTAGTTTACGTTTTAGATACTTGTTACTGTAGCTTATTAAAATACTGTAACCAAATCTGATTCGTCATTTTTAAACGGTTTTATTTAGCTCGACCTGTACGGAATTTGTTTTTTATTTATTTGGGTCAAAATTAGAAATTGAAATTTAAGCACCTTCCCGTTGTCAGATTGATCTGAAATTTGGTACACACATTTAATTTAGATGACAATACAATATAATAAAATCAATGACATTATAAATCTAAGATGGCCGCCGATACAAAATGGCGGATTACATATTTTTCCTTAAACCCCTCAATATGGGTATCAAATGAAAGGGCTACACTAGTAAAACACGATGATTATGTCAAAATTTAAAATTCAAGATGGACGCCGTTCCAATATGGCGGACTAGGTACATATTTTTCCACAACCACCACAATATGGGTATCAAATAATAGGACTACACTAGCAGAATACTGTCATTATGTCAAAATTTCGTATTAGGTGTTACAAGTTACAAAATGGCGTATTAGGTGGGGGCATGATTAGTCGTGTCGAGAACAGTTGCGTCCAAGATTGTGTGACGTTAGAGGGGCAGATAAAAAAATTTAGGTAATTAGATACCTCGTTAGTAAGCGGTAGCTATACCACCCAAGTTAAGGTAATAGGTTAAAACGTGCCGAGGACTGTATGGCATTAGGGTGGGTAAAAATGTAATGTCGTCAGCGCTTCCCCCTCAAGATTGGGCGCATCTTGTTGTATATTAAGCCTTGCCCCTTTGCTGGACTTCTGGCGGGGTCGACCGTCAAAATGCCCCTTAATCGTGGGAACAACATGGTAACAATAAATAAAAAAGCAAACAAAAATAAAAACGAAACTGCTACACAACGAAAAAGAAGGCTCGAAAAGGCAAAAGAAAAGTATACAACGAAACGTGCAAAGGAAAGTGAAAATGAAACCCACAGTTGACTACAGAAACGAAGAGAACGGTTAGCAACAGAAACACCTGAGCAACATGATACCAGGTTAATAGCACAACGTGAGAGACAAAGGCAGCTGGTAGAGTCAGAAACACCTGAGCGTCATGAGTGCAGGCTAGCATCACAACGTGACAGACGAAGAGAGCTAATAGCGTCAGAAACACCCGAGCGTCATGAGTCCAGGCTAGCATCACAACGTGACAGACGAAGAGAGCTAATAGCGTCAGAAACACCCGAGCGTCCTGAGTCCAGGCTAGTATCACAACGTGACAAACAAAGAGAGTTGTTAGCATCAGAAACACTTGAGCGTCATGAGTCCAGGCTAAGATTACAACGTAACAGACAAATAGAGCTATTAGCGTCAGAAACACCTGAGCAACATGAGGCCAGGTTAACAGGACGGCGTGAGAGACGAAAGGAGTTAGAAGCTTCAGAAACACCTGAGCAACGCCACGACAGGTTAAATAACCAACGTGAGCGTGCACAGCAACGCAGAGCTGAAAATCATGTACAAGCGTTTGAAAATGCCATTAACACATCGTGTATACACGTTTGTGACATTTGCACGAAGCATTGATATCCTAACCAAATTCATACTGTACGTTACAACACAGCTGTATTAGGATATCTACCTGCAGAACTGTCTTCAAAAACAACATTACTTTTATGTTCGCGCTGCCAAACACATGTGACCAGTAATAAAACAATAGCACCATCAAAGGCGTACTGGAATAATCTGGATCCAGGTTCAATACCAGATGAGATTCAAGCGCTGACGCAAGCAGAGCAGCGATTGCTGTGTAGAATCATCCCACTTGTTAAAATCGTAAAATTTACTGGGCTATACGGGCAGTACGGTTTCCACGGACAAGCAGTGTGGTTTGCCCGAGATATCTTAGAGGTCAGTGAAAGATTACCTAATATGCTTCCAAGATCTTCCAGCCAGGTGGGTATCGTTGTAGTTACAGAACGTTTAGAGAATTTGAACATCACAAGAGAGTTCACAATATCTCGCGAAAAATTCTACAGCGCTTTAAGATGGTTAACTAGAAATAACCCGCTTTATAGAGATGTACGCATTGACGAAAATGTCCAGATTAGTGAACAAGACTTAATACGACTTAGTGTGCCAGATATACCTGAAAACGGTGAACCTGAAAGAATTGAAATTCCAAATGTATTCATTAGTATTAATGACGTTCCTAGAATTATTCGGGCTTCATGGCATCAAGGTGACCACAGCGTTTTCACTTCGGGATTTGCCGGCGTGCAATGTAACGGCATGCACGCTATTTACCCTAAAGCCATACAGTTTCCAGCAAAATTCAATTATGGTACGGCTGAAAGAAGGATGTTGCCCTTAGTTTTGTCCATGCAGTAGTATATTTGGGCTCAAAATTGTTTGAGGAAGGACAAGCATACGTGGCTCTAAGTCGAGTCAAGTCTCTGGAAGGGCTATCTATGTATTGAGGAATTAGATTGTACTAAATTATCAGGTAAGAAACCATGTAATAATGATGCACTGAATGAATTAAATAGAATGAGGAATATTCGGTAGACAATTTCACTAAATACTAAAAACAAGAAAATAAAAATCGGTAAAAAACTTTTAAGTTAAACGGTTTTATTTTATGTGCACTGAAAACTACAAAATAAATAAATAGTTACTTACCTATCAACCTACGTAGGTCATCTCGGTCATTAATATCTCTGATGGTAGTGGTTGTCATAACATGAACCATGTCAGCGGCCGAAAGGCAGTTCATGAAAGAACACTAACACCAGGGTTTGCTTGGTAGGTAAACTAAGCACACACTATAACAAGTAGGTATTTTGACCTTCTAGTTCAGAAATATTTTAGTACTAGGCAGAATAGCTTTTAGGCATATTAGACTAAAATAAAAACGTGGGGCCCCTCTGAAATCATACCTATGGTAGAGCATATCTTATACTTTGGTAGATCATGAGCTCGGCGTTCGCTGGTGAAGCCGCCATGGCAGATTATTGATGGTCAAAACCTCCAGTTACGATTATAGTAAGTCGATTCAGCGGACCCTGGACTCCGGAGCTATGAGGTTTCGGATGCGACCGGGATAAGCCGCTAGGATGATGATGATGACGATTATAATAAGTCGATACAATCCACACTTAGTATAGTAGAAAGTAATACAGAAATAATAATGGGCCCCACGTTTTTATTTTAGTCTAATATGCCTAAAAGCTATTCTGCCTAGTACTAAAATATTTCTGAACTAGAAGGTCAAAATACCTACTTGTTATAGTGTGTGCTTAGTTTACCTACCAAGCAAACCCTGGTGTTAGTGTTCTTTCATGAACTGCCTTTCGGCCGCTGACATGGTTCATGTTATGACAACCACTACCATCAGAGATATTAATGACCGAGATGACCTACGTAGGTTGATAGGTAAGTAACTATTTATTTATTTTGTAGTTTTCAGTGCACATAAAATAAAACCGTTTAACTTAAAAGTTTTTTACCGATTTTTATTACTAGTGGAAGGGCGTAGTCTCTCCATCTCTTCATCTACAGCAATTACAAAATTATGTAGAGTTTCGCTATCGTATCACAAAATAATCTATCTAGAATAACATTGACATTGGTGTTTCCAATTACACATATGAAATTATATTGTTTTATAGGCGATTTAAGTCACGCTAACCAAATTACACTTACATGCAAAACAGCAATTATATATATTCTACTACTGTGACACGTATTGGTAACCAACCACTTTCTACAACTATTTATTGGTTTTTATTGTTTTATTACTTACTATAGTGGCTCAGCGATCTAAAAAGGATTATTAGGCTTCAAGATGAACGACTGACGACTGGATGGCTGGTTTCGAAATATCTTTATATTTAATACGTGAAGCAGAAGCTTTGTACCCCTTTTTACGAAAATTGCGCGGACAGAGGAGTATGAAATTTCCCACACTTATATACAATATAGAAGGAGTGCAGAAAGTTAATATTTTTTTTAAATTATGCCTAAAAAATACACTAAATCAATAAAAAAAACATTACATTACATACCATGTATCTGCCGCACACACGCATGCATACTATTTATTTATTGTCAAACTTTTGTTCTTGACGTCTGTAGTCAAATTGAGAATAGATTAAATACTGTTTGTCTTTATTAATATTTTTGTATAGTGTAGTCTTGGCAAAATTTGTTCTCAATTGTTCAAAATTTGTTCTCATTATAATATTTCCGACGCTTCGATTACTTTACACTTTTCTCATAGTTTAAAGCTTAAACTTATACTCCTTCACTATACCGCATGATAGTATTTCAATGAAACAAACCTTAAACTTAGTAATAATACGTAATATGCTTTATGAATATGATCGAGCCGAAAAGTGATAACTTCCAACCTGTTAACCTCGGCCTCCAAAATACTGGCAGCTATAAAAGCCGTTTTGATTCCCACATTTCATCAGTTGCTTCGGAACATCATATCAATATGTTTGCCAAAGTAAGTAATACATGAAAATATGATTAATTTGTAAAGGATAATTCATTCAATGTGTATATTTAATCATTTCAAATATTCACAGATTGTTGCTTTAAGCATTGTACTAGCAGTGGCCACTGCAGGTCTCTTACCGGAACCACATTACTCGTCGGCTGCGGCCGTCTCCTCTCAAAGCATCGTCCGTCACGACCAGCCACAGCTCCATGCCACCAAATATGTAGCAGCCGCTCCAGTAGCCGTCCACGCCGCTCCTGTAGCATACCACGCAGCCCCTGTCGCCTACCACTCCGCCCCCGCTCACTACTCGTCTGCTGGCGCCGTCTCCTCCCAGACCATCCTACGTCACGACCAGCCTCACGCCACCAACTACATCGCCGCCGCTGGCCCCGTCCACTACGCCGCCGCTGGCCCCGTCCACTACGCCGCTCCTGAAGCCAGAGTGATCGCTCCAGCCCATAAAGTACTTGTCGCCGGCCACCATGAAGAAGAATATGTAAGTTTATTTAATAGAACATAATTATGCTTTGTATTCATTTGACATTAAAGTCCATACGTATTCATTAATGTTAAACTTCGCAGGCTCACCCTAAATACGACTTCGCTTACTCTGTGGCTGACGGACACAGTGGCGACAACAAGTCCCAGCACGAGTCCCGCGACGGCGACGCTGTGCACGGCGAGTACACCTTGCTCGAAGCTGACGGCTCAGTGCGCAAGGTTGAGTACACCGCTGACGACCACCACGGCTTCAACGCTGTTGTTAGCAACACCGCCCCCGCTCACCACGCAGCTCATGCCGCCCACGCACCCGTCCTTCTGGCTCATCATTAATCATTAAATTGTTGCCTAGTCAGATTTAAATAATTTAAGATGCCTATAAAATTGTAAGGAAATATTTAATAAAAACGCAAACTGACGTTGAGATTTTAATTTTTATGAATCTTTTAGGAAACATTAAACATATGTATAAGTATAATTACATAGGAATTCCAAATCAAGGCACCAAATCAAAAATATATACCTTACATTTTCTTGTACATTTCAAAAATAAAATATGCACGAACCAGATTAACTGTAGCATCTAAAATGTGCGGTGCCGATGCGCCGGCGTTCTAACTCATTGCCATGCCCTTATTTTAGCTTTTCCCTACCTATTCGCTGGTAGCCTATGGGGTAATTTAGGTACGCTATGGCTGCTAGGTGAGCTCACGGGACTCAATCTGAGAGAGTTTGTTAACAGTTGCTCTAGCAAGAACCGTGATTAGAGTAGAATCTACCAAAGAACCGAGATTGACTGAGAAGGTCCGGCCAAAAACTCAGTGGGTTTGTCTATAGGTTAGTTCGCACGCCGAAGATAGATATTTACAAATCTGTTCTAAATTTAGATAGTCGTAAAGATGGACATTCCTCACGTACCACGGTACTCCAATGTATATCCTACAAAAACGGGACTGCATGGGTTGGCGATAGTTTATGCGCATGCGGGTCACGTGAGCGAACATCACAATTGCATAGGACCTTGTTACGAAGGGACATTTTTTTTCTTTTCAAATAAAATCATCGGGAAGAGTCAACAAAGTAGGAATGAAGGTCAGTCGCGCACTGTCCTGATGTAGGAACCTAATGTCATCCCTCTGTCGAGGGTGACACCTAGGTACTTTTTCGTGGGGTTGATGTCGATGCGCCACTTCCGGAACCACTGACCTAAATTGGTCGCCGCGGTCTGGAGTTTACTGTGCATAAAAGACATTTTCCGACTCGTGTAGTAGATAGCCGTATCATCAGCGAAAGAGGCTAACAGGGTCACTGACGACTGGGGGTGTCGTTGATATAAAAACTAAGTAGTAGCGGAGAGAGAGCAGAGCCTTGCGGGACTCCTGCTGTGATTTGATGCGGTAGAGTGGGTTCCCTCTACTCGATACCGAAAGGAGCTGTTCAACAAGAAGTCTCGTATGATGAGTGCCACACTGTCTGACACTCCCATGTTAATAATTTAAGGCACTGTACAAGACTTTATTCAACGCCTTCACGATATCGAAGAGGAAAGCTCCCGTGGGGGAGGTCTGCATCTATTTAACCCTACTTAGATGTTCTCTGTGAGGCAGACTTTACTTGAGATGAAGCGAGTACAAGAACGAAGACGGCTAAATTTATATTAATTTTCCATATAAATATAACTTCATAAAATTTCGAGGGTCTTACGAATCTAAATAAATTATTAAGTCTCAAAACCGCAGTTGACAACATAACCGTCGATTAAATTTATCATTTCAAAATACATGATAGTGTCTGTCTCAATTTCCAATGCAATTCAATTTTAAATGCAATGTCTCTTCTAATCCGAATGCATCGCTACATTGGTGTAAGAATGTTTTTCAACTGTATGGCTTCATAACCTGTCACGTATAGTGTGATATTTTGAAAAATTACAGTGAATCTTGAAGAAACATCTTATGCTGCATTATTACATTTCGTCATCATTTTAATGGAAATATCAAATAAGCATGTACATATCTTTATGTCTTTTATTGTCCAGGCTATATATAGTGCTGAGTACTCAAAATCGATATCTCGCAAAGATTTCTTATCTCCTGAATTAAATCTTCAGTATTAGATTCACGTCGATTTTCATTTAATTAGCACTTTTGAACGGAAAAATAGACCGTGTCGTCTCAACCGGACGTAGCGTTTGCCTGAGCTCTGGATCTAGAACTGCCTAAGACATGCTGTAGTTTTTGAATGCAGTCGAAACGAATTATGTACATTCTGTAATTTATGTATACACGATGGGTTCTTACAATCTTAGACGAGATCACGGCAAGGGGTTGGTCGCCAAGCACCGTCAGTCTTACCCACAAAACGGTTGAACTTGTCATTTAATCAACTCAAAATATGTACGTTTCGTGACAATAACAAATAAAAAGTGTCTCAACCTTCAAATTGAAAGGCATGACTGCTTCGCGGTAGAAATAAGCAGATGGTAAAAATACAGCTCCTTCGCTGTATATTTTTGTTGCCTTTGTAGGCATACGAGCCGGTGCCAAATGGTCAGTGATTACCGTTGGTTATGGACGTCAGCAATAACATGAAAGCTCCGGTCACCATCCTCGTCGAACCCATCGCTCGCATCGCTGCTCTTGCTAGAGTCAGTGTTAGCATCACTCCGGTTTGAGCCCCGTGAGCTCACCTACTCAGTTAAGGTTACTCTGAAATAGCCTCTCAAGGTTATCAGCTTAGGTAGGGGAAAAAAACCTGAAATTCGTTCATGAATACGTTCTAAGTACGTACTTTCATAGAAGCATAGATCATTTGTTTTAAAGGATTTAAACCGTCATACTCGCATAAATAGTCGAACCGTTTGATAAGAATATAGCCGTTTTATTATTCCACTGTGGCTTAGGTGGAACCGAGCTGCTGTTTACAGCACCAAAATAATATAAAAACATTTTACAAAAACATTATTTTACTTTTGTATTTTAGTATTATAAAGAACAAACAAAAAATTTATCAAATTGCATTGTTTATTAATATGTACATTTAATTAAATTATTTATTTACAGATTCTTAAACTAGAATCAAAATTGTAGTTAAATCAAAAAGTACTACACTAATTTCTAGTTGAGAAATCAATGATGAGCCAGGAGGACGGGTGCGTGGGCAACATGAGCTGCGTGGTGAGCGGGGGCGGTGTTGCTGACGATAGCGTTGAAGCCGTGGTGGTCGTCAGCGGTGTACTCAACCTTGCGCACTGAACCGTCAGCTTCAACCAGAGTGTACTCGCCGTGCACAGCGTCGCCGTCGCGGGACTCGTGCTGGGACTTGTTGTCGCCGCTGTGTCCGTCAGCAACAGAGTAGGCGAAGTCGTATTTGGGGTGAGCCTGTCAAATTGAACGCAAATGTTAGAACATCAGTCTTCTAATAGTAAAGTGGTTGAAATCGATCACTAATGTATTTAATTTTAGCATTGTACTTACGTATTCCTCTTCATGGTGAGCAGATACAAGCACTTTGTGGGCGGGAGCGATCACCTTAGCGACAGGAGCGGCGTAGTGGACGGGGCTAGCGTAGTGGACGGGAGCAGCGGCGGCGATGTAGTTGGTGGCGTGAGGCTGGTCGTGACGCAGGATGGTCTGGGAGGAGACGGCGCCAGCAGACGAGTAGTGAGCGGGGGCGGAGTGGTAGGCGACAGGGGCTGTGTGGTATGCCACAGGAGCGGCGTGGACGGCTACTGGAGCGGCTGCTACATATTTGGTGGCATGGAGCTGTGGCTGGTCGTGACGGACGATGCTCTGAGAAGAGACAGCCGCAGCTGAAGAATAGTGCGGCTCCGGCAGGAGACCTGCTGCACTCACTGCCAGCACAGCGCTCAAGGCTACGATCTGGAATAAATTTGTTTTATTTCTAAATACACATTTGATTATACAATAATAGAAAAGTGGCACAATTCAAAACATGCAGTTATTAAGGACTTGCATATTTCGTAACTCACTTTAGAGAACATGGTGTTACGATAAGCTGAGATACAACTGATACGGTATGTGTGTAAAGAACTACTTATATACTCGACATTCGAGCTTTGGGTGAGACAAGGTCGACAGGTCAAGTAGCAACGTCATTATTAACTGGATGGCTTTCTTTTCAAGTTTTTAATTCGAATACCAAGAGTGTCATGTTATTTCAAAAAACATTTTGATTGGCTTGTATTATAATTATTGGTATTTACACTATTAATATAAATTCGAGCCTCGTTTTGATGCTGCGGTCTGAATATTGTGGAATGTATTGTTGTACCTCTGTGTGTTTCTTTGGTACTTGTTATTTATTCCAGAAACTTCCTCTGAAAAACCATATTAGTTAAAATACTTATTTTCTATATTTTTGGAATATTAATGCAACAGCATGGCTTTTATGGGACAAACACTTAACCGATGCTTCCACGTTACTCATAATTATATACCTTTAATTACATTATTTACTAATTACTTTATTAATTACCTTTAATAATTAACAGTATTATTATACAGGTGTATAATACAGGTGAATGTGGAACAAATAATATTTAAAATAAAATATAAAAAAAAAACAATTTTAAAAATTCATTACAAAGATTAATATAATTATTCTACTATTTTATTATTTTCGAACAAACTGCTTTTTTCGGCCACCAATGAAATGAACCTACTCGGCATCTGGTCCAAATAAGACTATCTTCTGAAAAAATGTTTTATATTTATACACCACCGATAGTGTGTCTGTCGAAGTAGATATTTATCATGAAAATTATAGATAAAATAAAATAAGTATGCACGTTTTTTTTTGTTGTAGCGGAGTGGCTTTTACGAATCCCGTATAAATTGATACCACTTCTCTGTCCGCATCAGAACCAATCAGGTGTTCGAGTTCTAAACGTAAGGTAGCTGTTACTTTTAGAACTCGAAATACTGCGCTCACTGGACTCTCTGTTGCGAACGCCCTGAGAGAAGCCGAAAACCGAAGCAAATCGAAGCTGAGGGCACAAAGAGCCACGAAGGGCTTTCAAGGGCACGACCTGCAGCAATGAAGTATTCGACTAAGAAGAAGAGTTACTTCAATGCAATTACACTTAATAGACTTCGAACTCGTGAATAAAAATGGCGTCACTAATGAATAGTGGCTAAATTCCACTAAACGATCAACAAGTAGGTAAGCCCAAAATCCCCAAAATCCTCATCTATTTAGTTTCCCAAACCTGAGTGCATGATAAGCCGTCTACGTCTACTACCATTTAGGGGTGACCTTCTGAAAATACAACCTATCTGTTCTATTTTCCATTATTTATGCAATGATGAATGTGTTTATTGTAGATTCATAACAACATTTTTTAAACCTGGTCATTCCTTACAATTAAATACTCTACTAAAACGCTATGGAAAAAAGTGGTTAGGAACTTGGCCAAAATATTATGAAATTCATCATCCATGCATCCTTCATGTTCCAAATCATTTTCAATAAATTTTTAGGATACTCACATTAGTCTCCTTGATCTGTATAACCTATTGTCCCCCCCAGATTCGTTTTTCTCTGGTATCACTGTTGGTAACAAATATTTTTATTGTTTATTTAGAGTTGCAGAGAATACTCAAAGGTAGGCAGTGACTTGATTGAGCCCCTGACTTTGCTGACGCCCATGAGCGACGGTAACCACTTACGATCAGGTGGGGCCTATGCTCCTCTAGTTACAAAGGCAATAAAAAAACGCTCAAAGGTTACCAAAACTCATCAACATTACAAAGTAAATTCAGCGACAATCTTCGGCTGTCCTACCATTGAAACCAAAATGCATTACTGCTTCGCTTTTTTCTTTTTAATTTATTTATTGGATAAAAATAATCCATTAATTTACATACACATTTAAATCAAAATTAATTGATTTACACTACACCACGTTTATCCGTCACCGTGGAAATCATTCGTATAGATTTGTTACGTTAGTATTCATTTGAAATTTGGTGCCGTCCTGTGGCATTTTAACACTGATATGCTCACATCGTTCTATACGGATACCCCAGGCGTTTTATCCTTTAGGGCGCACGATTTGATCTATCAATTTTGTCCTATACATTTCGCTGAAGCACAGTGCTGACATGACTCCCGTTTCTTACCACCGCACGCGTTCCAGTCAAACTATGTTCGTCATCACCTTGCACGCAGCACACTGACGCGTCATTCTCGCTCACGACTCGGTCGTGCGCGGACGTGCTTTCCGATCCGTGGCCCGCTTGCGAGCTGCGTCTCTGAACTCACAGTTGTGCTCGACAGTGTAGTGACCGTGAATACATCGTGCTTACAATTCGGTAGTGCGGACGTTCCGATCCGTTGGTCGCTTGCGATCTGCGTATCGAAGTCCATTTTTGTGCGCTAAAGTGTTGTAACCGCGAACCCACCCTTTACCAACTGTCTTTTTCAAGACAAAACCAATCGCTACGATCAGGCTTCCTGTGGCACTCACAGGCTAGCGATTTCCTAACCTTTCCCAAAACAACAGTCTTTTTCAAGACTAGACCCCCGCTCGCGATTCTGCCTGCTGTAGCACTATACAGCCCGAGCGGGTTCCTTTCCTTTTCCCCGCCGATTGCTGTTTTCACGGCATAGGCATTCCCCCCCCTGCTCCTTGCTGTCCTACAGCACAGGGGGGTTACAAATCCTATCCGGGGCCTCGCCTTTCGGCGAGTTCAACAAAAGTCCCGGGGCCGCCCCCCCCGGGCAAGAAGACCGAAGAATGGAAGAAGATAGTGCTAGTGATATTGTCGGGTTCCTCCGGGATAGGTACCCGTCAATTAGGGCCGAGTACCTAGAGTTTAGGGCCGCCCGTGGCAATCCCTCCCCCCCCGCGTCCGTCGCCGCGTTTCTCAACCGTGCCTCGGAGGCACGTCGCGCGCCCCCCGCCGCCGCGTCAAGTTCGAGCGCACGTTCCCACGATGCGGCTCACATAGCGCCTAACGCTACCCCCACCCCCGCGTCCGCGTCGTTTACGTCATCGCGCGCTTCGTCCGTCGCGACCTCGATCGTTTCGAGTTCAGGCTCCGATACCGAATCGGAGATGGATTTCGAATCCGCGTCAAGCCCTCAGCCTGGAACTTCGGATGGGTTCCAAACCGTAACGCGCGGTAAAAAGCGTACTCGCGCCGTGGAGTCCCGGAGCTCCACGACGAAGCAAACAAGATCCGCGACCGCCTCCCGCCCGCAGGTAGTCGTGACACCGGAGTCGGACTCCGCTCGCCGCGTAACCCCGCCGCCGCGTCCCAAGCCCGCGCCCGCTCCAAAAGTAGCTGCCCCGCCCCCGCTGATACTTCAAGAGAAGACAGCGTGGAATCGCGTATCCCAGGCCCTTCAGGCAAATAAAATTAACTACACCCATGCGCGTAACGTCGCGCACGGGATTCAGATTAAGGTCGCAACGCCGGGCGACCATAGGGCCCTCTCAGCATACCTCCGAAAGGAGAACATAGGTTTCCACACCTATGCTCTTCAGGAGGACCGCGAGCTCCGCGTAGTAATACGCGGAGTACCGAAAGAACTAGACATAGACTACGTTAAGGAGGACCTGATCGCTCAGGCACTCCCTATAGTTAGTGTGCATCGGATGCACAGTGGGCGGGGCAAGCAGCCCTACAACATGATACTCGTCGCGTTGGAGCCAACCCCGGAGGCAAAAAAGAAAATCTCATGCCTCTCGACAGTTTGCGGCCTATCCGGGGTCTCCATCGAAGCCCCCCATAAACGTGGCACTCCCGGGCAGTGCTACAGATGCCAGCTTTACGGCCACTCGGCTCGTAATTGCCACGCGCGCCCCCGCTGCGTAAAGTGCCTCGGCGACCACGCCACATTAGATTGCTCGCGTGTTAGGGAAACCGCGACCGAACCTCCAAGCTGTGTCCTATGCCTTAAGCAAGGGCACCCTGCGAACTACCGTGGATGTCCTAGGGCTCCGCGGAAACGTCCAACCCACCCGGCTCCGCGAACCGTCGGCCCAAAGACTTCGGCACCTTCAGTGCCGAAACCCGCCTTCGTGCCGGCTGCAGTTCCCACGGTCTCGGCGTGGAAAAAACCGCTGCCGTATACGAAGGCGGGAACGGAAACCGCACCCCCGCCCCCGCTCGTGACACGCCCCGCGCCCCAGCCCCTGCTCGCACCTCGCCCCGCGCCCGCGTTCCGTCCCCCGCAACCCTCTGCCGCCAACGACTTCGCGCTCGTGCGCGACTTCGTCACCGCGGTGAACTTCGACCGTCTGCGATCGTTCGCTGACGCTATCCGTAGGTCGGTAACCCCCGAACAGCGGCTCGCGGCCGCTTTCGATCACATGGACGTTTACGAGTCCGTGTCGCGTACGTTATAAAATCTTTACCGGTAATCAATGGCGCAAAAAGGTAGAGAAAAACCGTATTCCCTTACGTTAGCATTCTACAATGCTAACGGACTCGCGCGGCAACGCGATCAAATTTTCGAATTCCTCCGCGACAATCTTATAGATATCTTGTTAGTGCAGGAGACCTGTCTGAAGCCCTCGCGTCGCGACCCGAAAGTCGCGAACTACGTCATGGTTAGGAATGACAGACTCACCGCCTCGAAAGGCGGGACTGCCATTTACTATAGACGGGCCCTGCACGTTGTCCCTCTCGATACTCCCTCGCTCTTACATATCGAGGCGTCAGTGTGCCGTATCTCGCTGACGGGACACCAGCCGATCGTCATCGCATCCCTTTATCTCCCCCCGGACAAGCCCCTCCTGAGCAGTGACATCGAGTCACTGTTCGGCATGGGAGACTCCGTCATCCTGGCAGGCGATTTAAATTGCCACCACACTAGGTGGAACTGCCATCGTACAAACGTTAACGGTAGGCGTCTCGACGCGTTTATAGACGACCTCACCTTTGAAATAGTCGGTCCCCCAACTCCAACATGTTATCCGTATAACATCGCGCTCCGTCCGAGCACTATAGACCTGGCATTGCTTAGGAACGTAACTCTGCGCTTGCGTTCCATCGAAGCAATGTCAGAGCTCGACTCAGACCACCGACCTGTCGTTATGCAGCTCGGTCGCCCTCACAACCCAGTCACTGTTACGAGGACCATGGTGGATTGGAATAAGCTGGGCACGTGCCTAGCCGACGCCGCTCCGCCAATCCTCCCTTACGGCCCGGATTCGAATCCATCCCCCGAGGACACCGTCGAATCCATAAACATCATTACCGATCACATCTCTTCCGCGATCATTAGATCTTCTAAAGAAGTCGATGTGGAGGACAGCTTCCACCGCATCAGACTGTCCCCCGATCTTAGGAATCTCTTAAGAGTTAGGAACGCGGCAATCCGGGCCTACGATCGTCTTCCCACGCATCCAAACCGGATTCAGATGCGTCGTCTACAACGCGAAGTCCACTCCCGCTTAAGCGACGCGCGTAACGATAATTGGCATAGTTATTTAGAACAACTCGCGCCCTCCCACCAAGCATACTGGCGACTAGCTAGGACTCTCAAATCCGAAACTACCGCTACTATGCCTCCCCTCTTACGCCCTTCAGGCCAACCACCGGCATTCGATGACGATGACAAGGCTGAGCTGCTGGCCGATGCACTGCAAGAGCAGTGCACCACCAGCACTCAACACGCGGACCCCGAACACACCGAGTTAGTCGACAGGGAGGTCGAGCGCAGAGCTTCCCTGCCGCCCTCGGACGCGTTACCCCCCATTACCACTGACGAAGTTAGAGACGCGATCCACAACCTCCAACCTAGGAAGGCACCAGGCTCCGACGGCATCCACAACCGCGCGCTAAAATTTTTGCCAGTCCAACTGATAGCAATGTTGGCTACAATTTTAAATGCCGCTATGACGCACTGCATCTTTCCCGCGGTGTGGAAAGAAGCGGACGTTATCGGTATACATAAGCCGGGCAAACCGAGAAACGAAACTTCTAGTTACCGTCCGATTAGTCTCCTCTCGACGATAGGAAAAATTTACGAACGTCTCCTTAGGAAACGCCTCTGGGATTTTGTTACCGCGAACAAAATTCTCATAGACGAACAGTTCGGATTCCGCTCAAAACACTCGTGCGTACAACAAGTGCACCGCCTCACGGAGCACATTCTGATAGGACTAAATAGGCGTAAACAAATCCCGACCGGCGCCCTCTTCTTCGACATCGCGAAGGCGTTCGACAAAGTTTGGCACAACGGTTTAATTTACAAACTGTACAACATGGGAGTGCCAGACAGACTCGTGCTCATCATACGAGACTTCTTGTCGAACCGTTCGTTTCGAAATCGAGTAGAGGGAACTCGTTCTCGTCCCCGTCAACTGACTGCCGGAGTCCCGCAAGGCTCCGCGCTCTCCCCGTTATTATTTAGTTTGTATATCAATGATATACCCCGGTCTCCGGAGACCCATCTAGCGCTCTTCGCCGATGACACGGCTATCTACTACTCGTGTAGGAAGATGTCGCTGCTTCATCGGCGACTCCAGATCGCAGTAGCCACCATGGGACAGTGGTTCCGGAAGTGGCGAATAGACATCAACCCCACGAAAAGCGCAGCGGTGCTCTTCAAAAGGGGTCGCCCTCCGAACATCACTTCGAGCATCCCACTCCGTAGTAGGCGCGCAAACACCTCCGCCGTTAGTCCCATCACTCTCTTTGGCCAGCCCATACCGTGGGTCTCGAAGGTCAAATATCTAGGCGTCACTCTCGACAGAGGGATGACATTCCGTCCCCATATAAAAACGGTTCGCGACCGCGCCGCGTTTATTCTAGGACGACTCTATCCAATGCTTTGTAGTCGAAGCAAACTGTCCCTCCGCAATAAGGTAACTCTCTACAAAACTTGTATACGCCCCGTCATGACGTATGCAAGCGTAGTGTTCGCTCACTCAGCCCGCACCCACTTGAAATCCCTTCAGGTTATTCAATCACGATTCTGCAGGATAGCCGTCGGAGCGCCATGGTTCCTTAGGAATGTGGATCTCCACGATGACCTGGAGCTCGACTCTCTTAGTAAGTATCTACAGTCGGCATCGCTGCGCCATTTTGAGAAGGCGGCACGACATGAGAACCCTCTCATCGTAGCCGCTGGAAATTACATACCCGACCCAGTAGACCGAATGGTAAACCGTCGACGTCGCCCAAAGCACGTCATTACGGATCCTCCTGATCCATTAACGGTGCTTTTAGGCACCACAAGCACCGGTCACCGTCCTCGTCGAACCCGTCGCTTGCGACAAAGGGCTCGGCGAGCGAACTAACCCATAGACACAGCCCACTGAGTTTCTCGCCGGATCTTCTCAGTGGGTCGCGTTTCCGATCCGGTGGTAGATTCTGCGAAGCACTGCTCTTGCTAGGGTCAGTGTTAGCAACTCTCCGGTTGAGCCCCGCGAGCTCACCTACTAACGTTAGGGCGAAGCTGAAATAGCCTCTCAAGGCTATCAGCATAGGTAGGAAAAAAAAAAAAAAAAAAACTGACGCGTAACACATAATAACAAAAATCGTATTTAATTTTAACTTTATTTAGTTGGTTTTAAATTCTACGTAACACGACTGACTCGGATGACCTATCGATAATCTCGGATTTTTATCCTAAATGTTGCAACTCTGTCTGCCATTGTCAATAATCATTCGATAATTTTCTTTGTATTTTAGGGATTGTAAAGCTTAATAATAGGAATATAAATAAAAAATTAAAAGATTAGTTTTATTGCCATTGTTGACAAATGAGTATAGATCCCATCTGATAGTGAGTCCCTAATGGAAGTAATTAGTATGATGAGCATAGCCACTCTGTTGCATGAAAATGTGTTAAAGTACTGAAAAATCAATTTAAATGCTAAGCGTTAATACTCAAACTAGCATAATAGTTAATTTTTTATTTATAATATTACGCGCGGGTAGGTACCACCACCCTGCCCATTTCTGCCGTGAAGCAGTAATGCGTTTCGGTTTGAAGGGTGGGGCAGCCGTTTAACTATACCTGAGACTTTCAAACTTATATCTCAAGGTGGGTGGCGCATTTACGTTGTAGATGTCTATGGGCTCCAGTAACCACTTAACACCAGGTGGGCTGTGAGCTCGTCCACACATCTAGGCGATAAAAAATAAAAAAAAGATTAAAGTATGAAATTACCGATTTGTACTGAAAAATTGAAATTCCTTTTTTTTTATTTACCATATTTATTTCATCAAAATATCTACCATTATTATCTATACATTACTGCCATCTAATAAGAAGATCATTTACGCTCATTACGCTATCATTTGCGATAGAACTCTGGTGATCTAGATTCTACAAACTGTGTGAAAGCATTTTGTACTGCCTCCTGGGAATAAAACTTTGTATCACGCAGAAAATTGTCCAAATCGCGAAAAAAATGGTAGTCCGTTGGAGCAAGGTCTGGCGAATACGGAGGATGACGAATGATTTCTAATTGCAGTTTCAGACGCAAATGAGTCAATATTGTTGGTAAGGCTTAAACCATGCCGCTAATTCCTGGGTAGTTTGGCTCGGATCGGCTTCCACCATCTCTTTCAATTCATTGTTATTCACATGTGTGGGCAGTTTTCCACGTGGTTCGTTCTTCAAATCATAATTTCCATCACGAAAGCGCTTAAACCAAAATCGCACGGTGCGTTCATTAGCAGTCCCCTCTCCAAACGCAACATTGATATTGCGAGCTGTTTCTGCAGCGTTGGTTCCGCGTCGAAACTGGTGGTAGGACCTCTTGAGAGTCCGCGCGGGTAGGTACCACCACCCTGCTTATTTCTGCCGTGAAGCAGTATGCGTTTCGGTTTGAAGGGTGGGGTAGCCGTTTAACTATACTTGAGACTTTCGAACTTATATCTCAAGGTGGGTGGCGCATTTACGTTGTAGATGTCTATGGGCTCCAGTAACCACTTAACACCAGGTGGGCTGTGCGCTCGTCCACCCATCTAAGCAATAAAAAAAAAAAAAAAAAAAATATCGAAGGATTAAAAATAAAACTTTTTGGCGGCTGGCCATTAGTATTGTCTTTGAGATGTTCGGTTTTTAACGTAATTATAAATTCCTTAACTTTCAAATCTCATTCCTATTGATTTACGTTCTTCTTCCACACGTTATCCATAATATCCAAAATGATGTTAAGAAATCTTAAAATATTAATAAATACAAAACTTATAGAAAATCATTTTTTATTTTCATAATTTTCATAAAAACTTTTTACAAGAATAATAGGCTAAATTTTTGTTTTTGGACTAGTTTAGAATCAATGATGAGCTAGAAGGACCGGTGTGTGGGCGGCATGAGCCACATGATGAGCGGGGGCAGAGTTACTGACGACAGCGTTAAAGCCGTGGTGGTCGTCAGCGGTGTACTCAACTTTGCGCACTGAACCGTCAGCTTCAAGCAGAGTGTACTCGCCGTGCACAGCGTCACCGTCGCGGGACTCGTGCTGGGACTTGTTGTCACCGCTGTGTCCGTCAGCAACAGAGTAGGCGAAGTCGTATTTGGGGTGAGCCTGTCAAATTGAACGCAAATGTTAGAACATTCGTCTTCTAATAGTAGACCTACCAGAGGAATCATTTATTAACCTAATTTATTTTAGCATTGTACTTACGTATTCCTCTTCATGGTGAGCAGATACAAGCACTTTGTGGGCGGGAGCGATCACTTTAGCGACAGGAGCGGTGTAGTGGACGGGGCTAGCGTAGTGGACGGGAGCAGCGGCGGCGATGTAGTTGGTTGCGTGAGGCTGGTCGTGACGCAGGATGGTCTGGGAGGAGACGGCGCCAGCAGACGAGTAGTGAGCGGGGGCGGAGTGGTAGGCGACAGGAGCTGCGTGGTATGCCACAGGAGCGGCGTGGATGGCTACTGGAGCGGCGGCTACATATTTGGTGCCATGGAGCTGTGGTTGGTCGTGACGGACGATGCTCTGAGAGGAGACAGCAGCAGCCGAAGAATAGTGCGGCTCAGGCAAGAGACCTGCAGCACTCACTGCCAGCACAGCACTCAGGGCTACGATCTAAAATAAATTACATAATTTTTTTATGTTTGGATTCATCATATACCATTTTATCCGAATTCGTTTATTTAAATTAACCTATTGATTCACTCACTTTAGAGAACATGTTACTATGATAACGTACTGACACAACTGATACAGTAGGTTTGTACAGAACCACTTATATACTGCGCGGTAGAGTCTTTAGGCGATACAAGGCCGACAGGTCATGAATCAAAGTCAACATTTACTGGATATAATTTCTTTTGAGTTAAAATCAGCACCACAATACATACAAAGATGAAAAGAAAGGTTTTTAATTCACTATTTTTATAATAAAACTTTTTTTAATTGATTCCATGTATGGTAACTATAGGCCTCTCCCAATCCACACCACTGAGCCCGGTCTGCGGCACTCCTCATCCACTTCTTGCCGGCCACCGTGCGGAGGTCATCGCACCACCTAGCCAAGGGGCGTGCCACGTTGGATTGGGAGAGGCCTATGTCCAGCAGTGGACGACTGTGGGCTGTTGATGATGATGATGATGATGATGATGATGGTAACTATGCTTCGAAAAAGGATATTCGATTTGTTTTCAGTGACCTGTACATTCACTTGGTTTTTTCTCCAGTATTTCTGATGACCACCTACATTTCCTTATTGATTTGATGAATGAACGAGCTCATCACTAGCTTTTAACTTTACGGCTGTTATTGGAACCTCTAGACATTACAGCTCATTATACGCTCTAATTATGCTCATAATTATTTCGTTACCTATAATGTAACGAAATAATTTTTCGATTTTGATTATCGTTATTATATGACATTATTCTTTCAGTGTGGAAATTCTTCACGAACATGTGTTAAACGTATTAAATGTTCCATTAGGAAAAATTGTACATGTCTACAGGATTTCAACACTTTTTTTTTATTCCTTAGTGGCTGGACGATCTCAGAGCACACTGGTGTTAAGTGGTTACTGGAACCCATAGACATCTACAACGTAAATGCCGCCACCCATCTTGAGTATGAGTTCTAAAGTCTCAGTATAGTTACAACGGCTGCCCCACCCTTCAAACCGAAATGCATTACTGCATCACGGCAGAAATGGGCAGAGCGGTGGGACCTACCCGTGCTGACTCACAAGAGGTCCTACCATCAGTAACAAGCAGTCGCTTGTATTGCTTTATACTAATGCACCGGGCGTCTTATCCTTTAGGAGGACTTCAAAAACATAAACATATATTTTAAATAAATTATATTTTAAATAAATAATTGACAACTTTAATCATCATCATCATCATCAACAGCCCACAGTCGTCCACTGCTGGACATAGGCCTCTCCCAATCTACACCACTGAGCCCGGTCTGCGGCTCTCCTCATCCACTTCTTGCCGGCCACCGTGCGGAGGTCATCGCACCATCTAGCCAGGGGGCGTCCCACGTTACGTCTTCCGCTGCGCGGTCTCCACTCGAGAACCCGTCTGCTCCAGCGATCGTCAGTCCTACGGCATATATGGCCAGCCCACTGCCACTTCAGCCTGCTGACTCTTTGAGCTATGTCGATGATTTTAGTTCTCTGTCGAATAATCTCATTCCGGATTTTATCCTTCAGAGAAACTCCGAGCATGGCTCTTTCCATGGCTCGCTGAGCGACTTTGAGCTGACGGACCAACCGTACTGTGAGTGTCCACGTTTCGGCTCCGTAAGTCATTACCGGCAGGACGCAGGACAACTTTAATGCGATCTTGGAATCACTGAGAAGATCTGGCAAAAAACTCAGAGGGTTGATGCACAGGCAGATGATGCTTTTTTAGTCAGTAACTCGGCTGTGCCCTCGGTGTTGATGACGTCCACGAGCGGCGGTAAGCACTCACCACGAAATTGACCTAATTGCATAGTCGGGTGCCTAGAAAGGCAATAAAAAGTGGTGGCACATTGTACTTTGCGACGTTTTCGTACAGTGAGTACCGAAGAGTGCAGTGAGAGAAGAGTAGTTGCATCCAACAAAATTAAAAGTGGATCAATTAGGCCCATCCGGATTTTTGTGTTCGAATCCTACAAATTTTCACGAACGACTTTCAGATCTAGAAATAAAATCGTGTAATGTAAATCAAACCCGCAAAAATTATAATTTGCATAATTACTGGGGGTAGGGCGTGTTGTGAGTCCGCGGGGGTAGATACCACCACCTTGCCTATTTCAGCTGTATAGCAGTAATGCATTTCGCTTTGAAGGATGCTGCAGCCCTTGTACTATAAAGTTGAGACTTAAGACTTATGTCTCAAATTGGGTGGCCACATTTACCTTGTAATCATTGGACTCTGCTAACCACTTAACACCCGGTGGGCCATGGGTCGTCCATCCATCTAATCAATAAATATTTGTTTCTTCGTTTATTTTGTATGCAGTTTCCTGTGGTTTTTCTAAATGGGGAGTCTCAAGCCAGACTTTTGCGGACGTGCCATAACAACAATGGTACATAATATATGTAGATTTATACTTGTTATTGGCACTTCAGGGAAAGCTATCGAAATAAAACAATAATTTAAGGCGAAGATAGAAAATTAGTAAATGCCTTATTTTCAAAAAGCATTTCCTAACTGTTCTGAGGAATTTTCGAGATGATCCCCCCATCGTCTTTTTATCATCGCATTTCCTGCCAACGAAGCAGAGCTTATGCATACTATCTTAAAACACTGCATTCATCGACGGCGTGTTTCTAGAGATCTTAGCCAAGCCAAGCCAAGTACTATCCGGCTTTGGAGTCAGTTCCACTCTCGTCGGAAGCCCTCTCGTCGTGGCTACCAATAACCACATACCCGATCCTGCGGACCGAATGGTAAGCAGTCGACATCGCGTCATTTTGGATCCTCCCGATCCACTAACGATGCTTTTAGGTATCTCAAACACCGGTCACCGTTTACGTCGAACTCGTCGGGCTCGACGAGTAAATTACCCCATAGACACAACCCACTGAGTTCCTCGCCAGATCTTCTCAGTGGGTCGCGCTTCCGATCCAGTGGTAGATTCTGCGAAGCACAACTCTTGCTAGGGGTAGTGTTAGCAACATCCTCAGGTTATAGCCCCGCGAGCTCAACTACTCGTTTTGCGAATCTAGCATAACCCCGGGATTATCATTCTAGGGTCTGCTGTGACCCCAACCTGCACCTCAGAAAAAGAAACGAATAATTCGATCTCCTGAAGCACCACACATCTTTAAGTTGCTACATTGGCGCGAACGGATACACACACGCCGTCTGTACGCAGGAAGTTGCGTTCAAATACGTAGCCGAGTTACGCGGTATATATCATCCGAAGCAAGTATCGGTGTCTCCGCAAGAAAAGTGGAGCTGGTTACGCCGTCTCAAGGTAATATACAGCGTCAAAATTGCTTTGTAAGACCCTAATATTGCTGAAATCCACATTAAATGTGAAAGGGCGATCCGTCGTCAAAACCTTTTTTAATTTTCTAATTTTTATTTTTTGTCCATGCCTTTTTTGGCCATGCCATTTTTATCCATATTTTTAGGGTCGAGAAATCAATAGCAAGTGAAGAACCAATTATACTCTACAGTGAGGGCTATGAAGTAACGGCCAATCAGGCAATCAATTATTATATATATTCGTCCCGGCTTGTAGGGTTAGCGCATTTGTTTAAAAAAAAAAACTTTCAATTAGAGTAATTTAAAATTAAATTTTAACTGTACTTTTACTGTGTGATGGTAAAAGAGGTGGTGGTAGTGAAAAATCTAATTTTAAATTAATTGAGATTTTCATTTGAGTTACAGTCTCCCGCAGTAACAGTTTTGCCATGACGTCATCTGCCCATCGTGTCATACACATGAATAAAGCATTATGCAATTTTCGAATCGTGGTGTTATCAAATCTTACTAAAAGGTGCCATTTAAATTAGAAGTGAAAAAAAAAAACATAAAATTTAACAGTATGCAATATTTTAATTCATAAATAATTTACTAAGAACGTAGTAGTCTTTAATTTTAGTGACTAGTGAATCAATGATGAGCCAAGAGGACAGGTGCGTGGGCAGCATGAGCTACGTGGTGAGCGGGGGCGGTGTTGCTGACGACAGCGTTGAAGCCGTGATGGTCGTCAGCGGTGTACTCAACTTTGCGCACTGAACCGTCAGCTTCAAGCAGAGTGTACTCCCCGTGCACAGCGTCACCGTCGCGGGACTCGTGCTGGGACTTGTTGTCGCCGCTGTGTCCGTCAGCAACAGAGTAGGTGAAGTCGTATTTGGGGTGAGCCTGTCAAATTGAACGCAAATGTTAGAACATCAGTCTTCTAATAGTAAGCCTACCAGAAGAATCATTTATAAACCTACTTTATTTTAGCATTGTACTTACGTATTCCTCTTCATGATGAGCAGATAAAAGCACTTTGTGGGCGGGAGTGATCACTTTAGCGACAGGAGCGGCATAGTGGACGGGGCTAGCGTAGTGGACGGGAGCAGCGGCGGCGATGTAGTTGGTGGCGTGAGGCTGGTCGTGACGCAGGATGGTCTGGGAGGAGACGGCGCCAGCAGACGAGTAGTGAGCGGGGGCGGAGTGGTAGGCGACAGGAGCTGCGTGGTATGCTACAGGAGCGGCGTGGACGGCTACTGGAGCGGCGGCTACATATTTGGTGGCATGGAGCTGTGGCTGGTCGTGACGCACGATGCTCTGAGAGGAGACAGCTGCTGCCGAAGAATAGTGCGGCTCGGGCAGGAGACCTGCAGAACTCACTGCCAGCACAGCGGTCAAGGCTACGATCTAAAATAAATTACATAATTTTTTATGTTTGGATTCATCACATAACATTTTATCCGAATTCGTTTATTTAAATTAACCTATTGATTCACTCACTTTAGAGAACATGTTACTATGATAACGTACTGACACAACTGATACAGTAGGTTTGTACAGAACCACTTATATACTGCGCGGTAGTCTTTAGGCGATACAAGGCCGACAGGTCATGTATCAGAGTTCACATTTACTGGATATACTTTCTTTTGAGTTAAAATCAGCACCACAATACATACGACGATAAAAAGAAAGGTTTTTAATTCACTATTTTTATAATAAAACTTTTTTTAATTGATTCCATGTATGGTAACTATGCTTCGAAAAAGGATATTCGATTTCTTTTCAGTGACCTGTACATTCACTCGGTTTTTTCTCCAGTATTTCTGATGACCACCTACATTTCCTTATTGATTTGATGAATGAACGAGCTCATCACTAGCTTTTAACTTTACGGCTGTTATTGGAACCTCTAGGCATTACAGCTCATTATACGCTCTAATTATGCTCATAATTATTTCGTTACCTATAATGTAACGAAATAATTTTTCGATTTTCATTATCGTTATTATATGACATTATTCTTTCAGTGTGGAAATTCTTCACGAATATGTGTTAAACGTATTAAATGTTTAATTAGGAAAAATTGTACATGTCTACAGGATTTCAACACTTTTTTTTTATTCCTTAGTGGATGGACGATCTCAGAGCACACTGGTGTTAAGTGGTTACTGGAACCCATAGACATCTACAACGTAAATGCCGCCACCCATCTTGAGTATGAGTTCTAAAGTCTCAGTATAGTTACAACGGCTGTCACACCCTTCAAACCGAAATGCATTACTGCATCACGGCAGAAATAGGCAGGGTGGTGGTACCTACCCGTGCTGACTCACAAGAGGTCCTACCATCAGTAACAAGCAGTTGCTTGTATTGCTTTATACTAATGCACCGGGCGTCTTATCCTTTAGGAGGACTTCAAAAACATAAACATATATTTTAAATAAATTATATTTTAAATAAATAATTGACAACTTTAATGCGATCTTGGAATCACTGAGAAGATCTGGCAAAAAACTCAGGGGGTTGATACACAGGCAGATGATGCTTTTTTAGTCAGTAGCTCGGCTGTGCCGTCGGTGTTGATGACGTCCACGAGCGGCGGTAAGCACTCACCACGAAATGGACCTAATTGCATAATCGGGTGCCTAAAAAGACAATAAAAAGTGGTGGCACATTGTACTTTGCGACGTTTTCGTACAGTGAGTACCGAAGAGTGCAGTGAGAGAAGAGTAGTTGCATCCAACAAAATTAAAAGTGGATCAATTAGGCCCATCCGGATTTTTGTGTTCGAATCCTACAAGCAGGTACCAAATTTTTTAATGAAATGCGTTCTTAACAAATTTTCACGAACGACTTTCAGATCTAGGAAGAAAATCGTGTCACGTAAATCAAACCCGCAAAAATTATAATTTGCATAATTACTGGGGGTAGGGCGTGTCCGCGGGGGTAGATCCCACCACCTTGCCTACTTCAGCTGTATAGCAGTAATGCATTTCGCTTTGAAGGATGCTGCAGCCCTTGTACTATAAAGTTGAGACTTAAGACTTATACCTCAAATTGGGTGGCCACATTTACCTTGTAATCATTGGACTCTGCTAACCACTTAACACCCGGTGGGCCATGGGTCGTCCATCCATCTAATCAATAAATATTTATTTCTTCGTTTATTTTGTATGCAGTTTCCTGTGGTTTTTCTAAATGGGGAGTCTCAAGCCAGACTTTTGCTGACGTGCCACAACAACAATGGTACATAGTATATGTAGATTTATACTTGTTATTGGCACTTCAGGGAAAGCTATCGAAATAAAACAATAATTTAAGGCGAAGATAGAAAATTAGTAAATGCCTTATTTCCCGATCCACTAACGATGCTTTTAGGTATCTCAAACACCGGTCACCGTTTTCGTCGAACTCGTCGGGCTCGACGAGTAAATTAACCCATAGATACAACCACGGGACACAACCCACTGAGTTCCTCGCCAAATCTTCTCAGTGGATCGCGCTTCCGATGCGGTGGTAGATTCTGCGAAGCACAACTCTTGCTAGGGGTAGTGTTAGCAACATCCTCAGGTTATAGCCCCGCGAGCTCACCTACTCGTTTTGCGAATCTACCATAACCTCTCGGGTATTATCATTCTAGGGTCTACTGTGACCCCAACAGGCACATCAGAAAAAGAAACGAATAATTCGATCTCCTGAAGCACCACACATCTTTAAGTTGCTACATCGGCGCGAACGGATACACACACGCCGTCTGTACGCAGGAAGTTGCGTTCAAATACGTAGCCGAGTTACGCGGTATATATCATCCGAAGCAAGTATCGGTGTCTCCGCAAGAAAAGTGGAGCTGGTTACGCCGTCTCAAGGTAATATACAGCGTCAAAATTGCTTTGTAAGACCCTAATATTGCTGAAATCCACATTAAATGTGAAAGGGCGATCCGTCGTCAAAACCTTTTTTAATTTTCTAATTTTTATTTTTTGTCCATGCCTTTTTTGTCCATGCCATTTTTATCCATATTTTTAGGGTCGAGAAATCAATAGCAAGTGAAGAACCAATTATACTCTACAGTGAGGGCTATGAAGTAACGGCCAATCAGGCAATCAATTATTATATATATTCGCCCCGGCTTGTAGGGTTAGCGCATTTGTTTAAAAAAAAAAAACTTTCAATTAGAGTAATTTAAAATTAAATTTTAACTGTACTTTTACTGTGTGGTGGTAAAAGAGGTGGTGGTAGTGAAAAATGAAAATCTCAATTAATTTAAAATCTAATTTTAAATTAATTGAGATTTTCATTTGAGTTACAGTCTCCCGCAGTAACAGTTTTGCCATGACGTCATCTGCCCATCGTGTCATACACATGAATAAAGCATTATGCAATTTTCGAATCAATTATTTTAAATGATAAGTGGTGTTATCAAATCTTACTAAAAGGTGCCATTTAAATTAGAAGTGAAAAAAAACATAAAATTTAACAGTATGCAATATTTTAATTCATAAATAATTTACTAAGAACGTAGTAGCCTTTAATTTTAGTGACTAGTGAATCAATGATGAGCCAAGAGGACAGGTGCGTGGGCAGCATGGGCTACGTGGTGAGCGGGGGCGGTGTTGCTGACGACAGCGTTGAAGCCGTGGTGGTCATCAGCGGTGTACTCAACCTTGCGCACTGAACCGTCAGCTTCAACCAGAGTGTACTCGCCGTGCACAGCGTCGCCGTCGCGGGACTCGTGCTGGGACTTGTTGTCGCCGCTGTGTCCGTCAGCAACAGAGTAGGCGAAGTCGTATTTGGGATGAGCCTGTCAAATTGAACGCAAATGTTAGAACATCAGTCTTCTAATAGTAAAGTGGTTGAAATCGATCACTAATGTTTTAAATTTTAGCATTGTACTTACGTATTCCTCTTCATGGTGAGCAGATACAAGCACTTTGTGGGCGGGAGCAATCACTTTAGCAACAGGAGCGGCGTAGTGGACGGGGCCAGCGGCGGCGTAGTGGACGGGAGCAGCGGCGGCGATGTAGTTGGTGGCGTGAGGCTGGTCGTGACGCAGGATGGTCTGGGAGGACACGGCGCCAGCAGACGAGTAGTGAGCGGGGGCGGAGTGGTAGGCGACAGGGGCTGCGTGGTATGCCACAGGAGCAGCGTGGACGGCTACTGGAGCGGCGGCTACATATTTGGTGGCATGGAGCTGTGGCTGGTCGTGACGGACGATGCTCTGAGAGGAGACAGCTGCTGCCGAAGAGTAGTGCGGCTCGGGCAGGAGGCCTGCAGCACTCACTGCCAGCACAGCGCTCAAGGCTACGATCTAAAATAATGTTTTTTAAATTAAAACATTTATTAATACTAACAATTTTTAAGGCTTACTGAGTTTTTCAGGTCGCAGAATCTATAAGTACATAGTTTTAAAGTAAGACATTTCAGTCTTCCTTTCGTATAAGAATTGAAGAGCATTTGAAACGCTTAATTGACGAATAATTAAGAAACAAACATATCTACTACTTCTTACATATTTTTTTTACTTAATAAATTCTTAACTCACTTTAGAGAACATGTTGTTCGGGTAAGTGGAGATATAACTGATGCATTGCAATGCTTCAAAACTGCTTATATACTCAGCTGTCGGGCTTTTGGCCAGACAAGGTCGACGGGTCACGATCAGCCTTAATATTAACCTGAGACTTTCTTTGCTCATAAACAAAACCATTGCTAATTTCTATGTAGTTGCCATATATGTTAGCCATTGTTAAATAATAAGTTTCACGTTTCATCACAATTAGTTTGTTTAAATGTGTTTTTAATTATCTTTATTAAGTAAATACCATTAAAAAGACATTGCTCTTTACAAAGACAAATATCTGGATTTGTTCGAAAAAGGCAGTCAAAGAAAACTTCCAGAAGCATACATTTCAAGATAATTAACATAATATTGATATGAAGACTCAATTATGCTCTCTGCTGCATTTGCATAATTTATGACCAAAAGCTGTGAAAACGGTACGGTCTTTGACCTCATAAAATTATATAATGAAGATGATTCACTAACTCAAGTGCGAAGACGATCTCGTAACGGTATCGTACGTTGGTCGAGATCAGGTTTAGAACAGGTTTTGAGAAGATGTAAACATTAGTAGCAATCAAGTTCATCTACGGATGTCTTTCATATTCTTATATCTACTTCAAAGCTGTCGTGCTACATTCTATTAATTCATTGGCAGTAACATTGGTTTTATTCGTTTTTAATTTATAGTTAACCACTTAATATTCTTAATCTTGTTTTTTACCTATCTATGCTGATAGCCTTGAGAGGCTATTTCAGCTTCTCCTTGACGTGTAGGTGAGCTCATGGGACTCAAACCGGAGTGCTGTTAACACTGGCCCTAGCAAGAGCAATGCTTCGCAGAATCTACCACCTGATCGGAAACGCGACCCACTGAGAAGAGTTTCTTCATTATACTCACAGAACAACCAAAAAAGTTTTTCGACTCCTACGTGTGTTAACACACGTTGGATTAAGACGTGGTTAACACGTGGGATTAGAATTTGAAAGAAAAGATTTACTGAAGACAATAAATGATACCTACATTATTCCTTTTAATAATAAAACGCCGTATTTTGTCTTTGTTGCTAGTTCTATTAAAACACAAAAGGATTAAGTGCATTTCGGAAACGTTTTTATGAATGGGTGTTTTTCACTAAACTTCGTAAATAGAGAACTACAGCGATTTCGATGAATTTTTTGTTTAGTGATTCTCTGAATGTCTTACATTTTTAATTAGATCCTAGAAGTTACTCTCGAAAACTTGTTTTCGGGGTAGAAAATCTTGTTTCGGTCCTACTGGTATTAAAATAATTCATTTTTAGGCTTTTCTTAACAGAGACGGAATATGATTATGTAGAATAGTCCTTTATAACTATAGTATATGTTCAATAATTTTAAGATACATTATGAAAGAATCTAAATTATTAAAGGTTCGATTCGTCAAGGATAAAAAAAACGTGAAAACCTTTATTTTTCGATAGATTATTTTGTAAGAATTATACTGTGGTCATTAATATGCCTATCAAATCAGCATAAAAGAACAAAACGTGTTCGTAAAACAATAAACCGATAATAGAACGTCCACACCAAGTTCTAAAATTTCGTTCACATTTGGGGTCACGGACACCGAGTCAAGCTCCGAACTGGTTCTGCAAAGCTCTGCTGATCAGCTGATTCCCCGTAGGCATAATGTATTATTGTTGTGCTTACAGTATATGGTTTAAGTTACGAGAATTCTTCTTCTTCTCCATGCTCGGTATACCACTTACACAACCACCACGGACACAAGCCACCAGGCCTCCAGAATGGGAGACCTTCTCACAATACACGCCGTATCAGGAATAACTGCTTTCTGTACAGGACCCTAGTCAAGCTGGATAACGATAGTTTCTTAAGGTGTTGGTCGAGATTTATCGCTGTCAAATCATGCACCGATACAACTATAAATCAATATTGTAGGCAGCGGCTTGGCTCTGCCCCTGGCATTGCTGAGGTCCATGGACAACGGTAACCACTCATCAGGTGGGCCGTATGCTTGTCTGCATACAAGAGCATTAAAAAAATTAATTAAAAATGATAATTTATTTTTTGTACGTTTTTATAAGGTTTTATAAAATGGTCGTCGCGTTTTCTTGTGCATTAAGACACCACAATTGTACTGGAGGTCAATCCCACACAACCAATGTGTCAAAACATTTTGCCTACATGATTCTACATAGTTAGTACAAGTAAAATTACTTTTTAACAATATTATTAACATACAGATACAGTTTAGTATAGCCCTATAAATGCTTATTTATGTTTTAGTATTTTCGATAAAAAGATTTTAACTTTTAAATATTTTTTAGAACACCAGAGAATCTGTACCAGATACCACAAGCTACTACCATTAATTTCCCATGATATATAATTGTAAAACCCACAACTTTACCAATAAATTATGTCCCTAGCTGTGATCATTATATGTATTAGAGTAGTCCACGTGAGTCCACACAGTGACCGACACAGATCCGTAGTAATGCCTTGCCTAATTCTGAATAATGATTACTGATCATGCACCCTGGTCTGTAGGATAGAATAATATATATATAGATTTTTATGATTAGTATTGCTGCTTTCCTGGAGGCCTTTCTAAATTCACCAGGACAGGTGGGCAAGCAAAGGCTTAGCCCGGAGGGGTGGAATTTGATAACAGTTGCCCGAGCGCCCCCAAGAAGACCAACTCAAAAGCAGCTCCTTCGCGAATGAATCTACTACCAGATCGGAACCGCGACCCGCTGAGAAGATCCGGCGAGAAACTCAGCGGGCTGATCAATGGGTTCGGTTTCACTTCGAACTCTTTACCGAGTTCGATGAGTGGAGTTAATACTTATTCTAATCCAGTTGTAGTGGCATCTATCAAATAATAAAACAAATACGGTGAAAATCTTAATCTTGCGACTAGAAAATACCGCTAATCAAATTGCGCTTTCAGACGTTCACTCTTCATACTGCTGGAAGATCGGCGGGATTTCTTCTATTTTATTACCACTGAAATTCACCCTAGAAACCGTTCATATTCTATATTGAAAGCAACTAAAATAAATAGTGGCTTGTGGAGATTATTAAGCGGTAGACAGCGGCTTGGCTCTGCCCCGGGCATTACTGAAGTCCATGGGCGACAGTAACCACTCAACATCAGGTGGGCCGAATGTTCGTGTACAAGGTCTACAAGGGTACAAGGGTAATAAAAAAAATGATTCTTGATTATTAAAACTCAACATTAAAGTAGAAGATATAAATCTTGAATAGTTTTAGAGGCACACACATGCTTCACGAAACACCTCAGGTATGAGAATGCACTCGTACATTGGGAATAAAAAAAAAGTGCTAAATATATCAAACTGATTTGCCGAAATATAGGACTCTTACATAAACATTTGTTATAATCAAGTGAGAGCAACTACAAATAAGTGATAAAAATGACCGTTTTTTGCTTTAATCGACTAAAACTATGCACCGATGACGTGTTCTTCGAGAAACAATCGATTGAAATGAGGTAATGCATAACACTTAAATGAAAACATCTGTACAGCATTTCTAACAATGCGCTCTCATTCGGTGTAGTGAATACGACTGACACGCTTTATTAAAAAAAAGGTGAAAGGTTTGAGCCCATCGGCTTTATTCAGGACACACGCACCGACAAATTACATTCTCAACGCTTTAAATAAACTAATCATAAATATTGCATAATAAGTGATTTCTCTCTGTGATTAGTCGACGTATATAAGTGTAGCAATTTGCATCCGGTTTCAAACACTTCCGATGGCGAGTGCTGACAGCGTCTTCGGCAACATGATGCTTAGAGTAAGTTTTACGCAGTGATTTGTGTTTTACCAATAAGTTAATTTATTTTATTATCGTGTAGAATGCCCACTAAGTTTCTCGCCGGATCTTCTCAGTGGGCCGGTGGTAGATTCTTCGAAGCACTGCTCTTGCTAGGGCCAGTGTTAGCAACACTACCGGTTTGAGCTCCGTGAGCTCACTTACACATTAGGGTGAAGCTGAAATAGTCTCTCAAGGCTATCAGCATAGGAATGAAAAAAAATTAAGTGTAAAATGCCCAAATTTATATATGAAATATTTATCTTACATTATTTGCTTCCAGATAATTATTGCAGCAGCTGTCTTAGCCCTCAGCTTGGCTGAAATTCAGAATCAGTCACAAGAGTCTTCGAAACAAGCGATTTCATCGCAAAGTTTCACCCGAGAAGATGTCCCTATATCTTATAAATTTACAGCTATCCATGCAGATCCTGCTGTAAGACCAATCGCTGAGACCACCCAAGGACATCACAGACAATATGCACCAATTCAGTATGCACCGTTACATCCAGGACTGCAAAACTTTCTTCCAAATCAACACATTGCGTTGACAGGAACTAACGCCCAAACGAACGTTGAATGGAATGGAAATGACGGTAGCAGAAAAATTAATAATTCTCCAGAAACAAATATAAATAAACAGCATTTGGAACCAAAAAATCTTCATGCAACAGCAAACAATGTTCAATTTGAGAAACATGAAAATTTTGTTCCGGGACATAATGTCGAAGTATTGCAATCCGTGGACAGTAATCCTGTTCATAATACTGTGTACAGAAGTTCCAGTGATGATATTGAAAAATCGCCAAAATTAAATAAGGTAAAATTTTACCATACCACTGTACTGTGAGCACACCGCAACATATCTGTTTTAATTTTTCAAAACAATTTCATTCGCTCAATTATTGTCTAAAAACATCCCTTTTAGTGATATGATTTTAAAAACGATACTGTTTGTGCAAATGTTGACTTTTGAATTATAACCTAAGTAGGTTTTCCTTTGGTGTGCAATAAATAATAGTTTGCTAATAGGAATCTGGTGATGAATTTTTAAAGTTTCGAAATATTATTTGTGTAAATTGAACGGCCTAATTTTTTTTTTATTTACATGTAAACTAAGTTAGAAAATCAGATGAAAAGACATGTAATACAATTTTTAACAATTTTTCAGATCAATTATTTAAGGCAGTACATTGTTCACCAACATCCTGGAATTGAAATACAAACGGTAACTCAACCTACAAAAGGCTATGAATTGGATATTAGCACTCCCAGCCAAAATTCTGCGTTATACACACTGCTCGGTAAACACTATTCCAGACCGAATATTTATAGGTAAGTTAAAATTCAGTCAACCTTTTAGAAATCCATTTTATTATTGACTATTAATTCAGTGACGAAAGTAATTGCTCCATGTCTATCAAAATTTCCCTTTATGGGGGAATGATTTTTTTTATTGCCTTTGTAGACAGACGAGCATAAGGCCCACTTGAAGTGCAATAAAAATAAAAAAAACTTGATATTAAGTGGTTACCGTCGCTCATGGATGTCAGCAATGTCAGGGCAGAGCCAAGCCTCTACCTACCGTTGAGCATACTCCGCAAGCCTTTATTTATTTAATAAATAGATAAATGCTTGCGGATTATTTAATTAATAAATAAATACAGCCTCGTTGTAGAAGGAAACAACAGTCTGCCTTTTTGTTTTACAAGAAACAACCATAATCACAAGCTGTTACTAGTTTGGGCTTCAGATTAGATAGAGCCTTCAGCAATTTCTCGGCCAAAAAATCTATATTTCGAAATTAAACTTGCAAAAATGAGGTTAAAATGCTAAAAATCTTACCATGTTCACTTTCACTTTTTTTTTTTCATTAAAATATGGGTTTTGTTTGACGCTAATTAGATTTGTATGCTTAAATTTCAGACTGAACGAATCTCCACAGCAACACATACCGGTGCCACATCCAAAAAATCACAAACTACACTTGAACGTCGCTCGTATTTACGGATTCTCCCAGCCCATTGCCAAAGCGTTGCAAACAAATTTAATATACCCGAGTCATACATATGCTATACCTTCAAATAGTCAACTTAGGGACATGAACAAAAAAACGCTACTTTTCCCTGTAATCAATCAAAGCCAACGCTACCTTGTCAGAACTGCATAATCTTGCTTAACTTAATTATAAATGTACCCTCTGTAAATAGTTCAATATTTTATAGAAATCACTTAGACATTAGAATTACAATTTATTTATTGGTTTTAAACGTCCATGTAATTTGAAAAACAAACCCTTGATTACTTTTTAATTTAAAATCCCTTTTGAATTATAATTGCAATAGGACGTTGAATATTAAAACTAGTATTAGGCAATTACAGCTATTTCTAAACTATGAACGAAAGTGACCCAATATGCGGACCAGTTCTGTCAACTACAAATAATATTATGACCTAAGGCAAGGTCACCTAGTCAAGTTACTGACCAATTTTAAATCTCTAAGCCGATTAGTATATAAAGGCTGAACGAGATGTCTAATTATCATTCAATCATTGGATATTGAAGACACATAAACAAAATAATGATTTCCAAAGTAAGTGACTCTTGAAATTTTAAGTTTAATAGTAATTGCAACGGATTCTGCAGATTGAAATTGTTATTGTTTTTCAGATCGTTGTACTGTGTGCCTTTGTGGCAGTCTCGCAGGCCGGTCTCTTGGCTGCGCCCGTGCACTACTCTCCCGCTGAGGCTGTTTCCTCCCAAAGCATCGTACGTCATGATCAGGCTCACGGCACTAAGCTTGTAGCTCCCGTTGCCAAGCTCGCCATTGCCGCACCTGTTGCATACCACGCTGCTCCAGCTCCAATCGCCTACCACGCTGCCCCCGCTCCCATTGCCTACCATGCCCCCATCGCCAAAGTGCTAGCTCACCGTGAAGACCAAGAAATCGTAAGTTCTCAGTCTTACATCTAAATAACTTTGGGTAAATAATGATCTATGAAAAACAATTGACATTATTTTTTAATTCAGGCTTATCCAAAATACGAGTACAACTACTCAGTAGCTGACGGTCACTCCGGCGACAACAAGTCCCAACAAGAAGTCCGCGATGGCGATGTTGTAAAGGGTTCATACTCCTTCCACGAAGCTGACGGCTCTATCAGAACTGTTGAGTACACCGCTGACGACCACAACGGTTTCAACGCGGTCGTCCACAACACTGCCCCTACCGCTGCCCCCACACACATCAAGGCTTTGCCTGCACTCCAATACTACCATCACTAAATTATTTAGAAATTTAGGACTGTTATAACTCTAATGACTGTTGATTATTTAATTTATTATAAAGAGGCAAATAAAGAATTTCCTAGTGAATATTATTTTGTTTGAAAACCCCATTAAAACCCACCAGGTGCTTGAAGTTGCTCAGTAGACCGACAGTCCGGATGCTATTGCTCGGAAATGGTATATACCTATATTTAAAGCTATCTTAAAAACTTCGTTAGTGACAATGAGGCGTTAATAAAATATCGTACTATTATAGCTACCACTACACATTCCATGCATTAATTTTATAATATCAAAATATAGTGGCACATATAACAGTCTTAAATAAGCCAAGGATTCTACTTTCGAAAATGGATTGTAGTTTGTGAAGACTATAAATAAGTCTTCGGAAAAAAATACTGTTATTACATCTTGTCGTATTGAGATAAAATATATTATACTACGAGTAGTTCAAATCTTATGTTAAGCTTCTAAACATAAAAATATAACAAATGGACAAAAAACGCCCAAACGATCATCAATTTAGGTTCTTGATCGAAAAAAGAGAATACAATTAGTCTCATATCATTAGCCTCATTATGTTAAATGATTTTTATTTATTTTAATTATTCACAAAAACCTCAAGTTCTTAATTACTTTACGAGTCAATATATATGGAAAAAATAATTATGGCAGATTCATCAAAAAAATCGAAAAAAATATCTTTACACACTTCATTTAACTTAAACTTTTTTAACGGATCAAATATCTTAATCGGTAAAATTTCCATTTTGTAATTTTCAGTAATGTAAAATAATACCGGGAATTTGGTCAAAGTTTTCAATCTGTTGCTATTATGTTCACATTATGAAAATTTAAATCTATTAGTGTGACGGCTTGCACTGGAGCAACGCAAACAACATATTATTATAACGAAAGGAAAATGCTCCACCGGGGGCATGATAAGCATAAAATTTATAAACTAATTCGGCTTTAAAAAGATCCAACTACTCAACTTGTCCGCCCCAACATGTTCTTACAAGTTTAGCACATGCCTACAAAACCCAAGAATGACTGTGCTTCACATAGTCGCTTCACTGATTCAATGAACTGCATTGCTGAAGAACTCTTGGTGCGAGGAGGTGGTCACGACCCTCAGTATTGAGGAAACCGAAGCACGAAAGAAGAAGCTGAAGAAAGTAGACATGTGCTCATCACCGTTCCCTTGATTTAAATATTGGATGGAAGTTTTTAAAGCACAAAAACAGTTGGTTAAGGCTATAAGGAAATAATTGTCTATTTTTGGAGTTTACTCCTTTAGAATCGATTTACATATATAGGCCCGGGGTATGAAAATTATGGGGACCAAAATCGTACTAGCATGTCACACGAAATGCGTTATGCGCCTGATTGGCTCCTGATTGCGTGATGCGTGCGCGCGCCAATCAAAATCGTACTAGCATGTCACACGAAATGCGTTATGCGCCTGATTGGCTCCTGATTGCGTGATGCGTGCGCGCGCCAATCAGGAGCCAACGCGCGGCCGCGTTATTGCAGGTGACGCCGGGCTGCTGCGCCGGCAGTCCGCCACAAAGCCTCGTACTGATCGCGCGTTTCTCTCATTATTGTATTTTCATATATTTGTTAGTCGTTTGTTTTGTGTCTCGTTAATTTGTTAATAATCTGTAGTGTATCGTGTTGTCGTAATATAGAACTATTTCTCGTATTGTTTCGTTTAATTTTTTATATCCAGTAAACTCCAGTCGTGCGTCGGAGCGGACACACACACTTTTTTTTTTTATTGCTTAGGTGGGTGAACGAGCTCACGGCCCACCTAAAGTTAAGTGGTTACCGGAGCCCATAGACATGTACAACGTAAATGCTGCCACCTACCAAAACAGCGGCTGCCCCACCCTTCAAACCGAAACGTATTACTGCTTCACGGCAAAAATAGGCAGGGTGGTGGTTCGAACTCACAAGACTTCAAACTACCAGCAATTACGCAAATTATAATTTTACGGGTTTGATTTTTATTACACGATGCTATTCCTTCACCGTGAAAGTAAAAGGTGAACATTTGTTAAGTAAGTATTTCATTACAAAAATTGGTACTTGCCTGCGGGATTCGAACACCAGTGCGTTGCAAGATACGAATGCACCGGACATCTTATCCTTTAGGCCACGACGACTTCAAACATCTAACACCTCCTACGCTATGTGGCAACATAGCGTAGGCAGGCAGGTACTAAATCCGGCATTAAAAATCACATCTGAAACTAGCTTCGCAAAAGATACCCAGTCAGATTCCTATAAGACATGGGTAACATAAGTTGTATTAGTGAAGAAAATCAAATTTCCCTTGTAAAACCTAACAGACTCACTTGACAAAAATAGACACATCTAGAGTTTTTAATTTGGCGGAAATATTTTAGTACTCTACAGAGCTTCACTTAGATGTTTTTAATTTATACAGGTATGAACGGGTAGTTTAAAACAAAAAATACACGCTGATAGAGGAAACTGAGCTATCAATTAATTTTATCTTTTTCTTTATCCTTTTGAAACTGGTTTGGATACTACAGCGAAGTTATATAACTATTGGATTGCCATCGGTTCTTAATCAAATGTTTTGAAGTCGATGGAAAAGACGTTCAAAGATTCCGTTAGACGTTACACGCATACTAAGCTAATAAAAGCGTGTTAAAATGTTTTCTATTTACCAAACAATTACGATCATACTCTTTAATGAAAAGAAAACATTGTGTACCTAATTATCGCAATAAAAAAACAATGTATTTAAATTCTATTTTCGTCTTTGTTTGTGACTGTAAATAATATTATTTTCTTAATCGAGTTAAAAATTGAGAAAATTACGAATTCAACTGTATTTTTTTCTTTAATTAAAGAAAAAGTATGTAAGCCGATTTTGATTGATTTTAGCTACTCTTTATAATGTATATTTAATTGATTTTGGCTACATTGATGATGTATCCTTTAATTTTGTTAAAATCGTTTTTTTTTTGTTTATATTAGTATTTTATATATTTTTTGAGTAGGTATTTACGAACTAAGTTTCTTTAAAATTCAGTTTGTTTACTTCAAATATCAATAGCAAAATAAAAGAGAAATGCAAATATATTAGGTATTGCATTTTCACTTTTACTTTGTATCTAAATCTCTGAATGAATCTTAACTAAGGTGTCAAAGTCGAATATCGGCCATTGGCTGAGCCCTATTTCATTTAAAACAACAAATTTATATACTAATAATTACTAGATCTGAATCTGTTAAGATGCAGTGAACAATATAAGTGAACTGTATTTCCAATGAAATTCCATTAATGAAAGACGACGTTCTATTAAAAAGAGTATTCAAGGTAAAATGTTTGGCAACCTTTAAATTAAATAACATAATAAATTGCACATTAATTATTTGCAAAAAAGGCACTGAATGATCAGATCAGATCAGCGACACAGGTTAAATTCGCCGAAAGGTTACGCGGTAACTCAGAGCAAGGTCGGGCCGGGCGTACCTCGTTTGACAACTTCCACCACACACTCAGTTATTATTTCTATGAGTAACCATCATATAAAAACTAGACCTCTGAATGAGCCACATCACACTCAATCATATCTGTACAAACGTACAACATGTTCTCCAAAGTAGGTTTTCAATTTATTAATTTTCAGTTTTAAATGTGTAGTGTAAAATAAGTTAATAAATTTTATTTAATTTACTTGCAGATCGTAGTACTGTGTGCTTTGGTCGCGGTGTCGAAAGCTGGACTTCTGGCTGCTCCCGTGCACTACTCTCCCGCTGAAGCCGTTTCTTCCCAAAGCATTGTGCGCCATGACCAGCCTCAGCTCCACGCTGCCAAGCTCGCTGTTGCTACCCCTGTAGCCTACCACGCGGCCCCTGTAGCGTACCAGGCCGCCCCAGTTGCCTACCACGCGGCCCCTGTAGCGTACCAGGCCGCCCCAGTTGCCTACCACACTTCTCCACTCCGCTACTCCTCGGCTGAATCTGTCTCGTCCCAAAACATCGTCCGTCATGACCAGCCCCAGACTATCCAATACGCCGCTCCTGTAGCCAAGTTGGCCGTCGCTGCTCCCGTAGCTTACCACGCTGCTCCCGCCCCTGTTACCTACCACGCCGCCCCTGCCGCCGTGTCCTACCACTCTGCCCCAGTAGCCAAAATCGTAGCTCACCAAGCTGAGGAGATTGTAAGTATTAATTGTATAAGCTTAAAAGCAATCTATGCATTAAACGTATCTTAATAAGTCAATACACTACAAAATTGTGGAAATGAAGCTCTCTGAATTTGATTGATTGAAATTTAAAAAAAAAAACTTCTAAATGAAATGTAATGTTAACAGGCCTACCCCAAGTACGAGTACAACTACTCAGTAGCTGATGGTCACTCCGGCGATAACAAGTCCCAACAAGAGGTACGCGACGGTGATGTAGTGAAGGGTTCATACTCTTTCCACGAAGCTGACGGCTCTATCAGAACTGTTGAGTACACCGCTGACGACCACAGCGGCTTCAACGCGGTCGTCCACAACACCGCCCCCACAGCCGCCCCTACTCACATCAAGGCTCTGCCCGCTCTTCAGTACTACCACCACTAATTTTTTTAGTGATTTAGGACTGTTGTTATGACTTACGACTAATTTATTTAATTTAAAGAATAAATGATTTTTAATGGAATTTAACTTTACTTTCTACACAAATTTAAAATCCCTATAGTGCTAGTGTGATGTATGCACTCACCAATTCAACGTACAAGCGAGGACTATCGCCGATTGCAATAACAAAAACATGTCAATGACAGATATAAGCTATTAGGTATTTGCCTATCAAGTTGCCTTTTAGTATAATGAAAGTTAAATACTTTTTTATATATTTTTTTTGTTGATATCAATCAAAAGATGAAGCCATAGCATCGATTCATTTCTGCAAGAAGAGTGGCCATTTTTCAATGCCCTTCTTAAAGAAATCACATTGACTGGAGCCAAAAACTCCTCAAAGGCATTTTGTACTGTCTCGTGTCCGTTGTACCGTGTTTCGTCGTCGTCATAGCTTATAGGATAAGATGTCCGGTGCATTCGTATCTGCATGCAATGGCGCTCGAATCCCGCAAGCGGGTACCAATTTTTCTAATGAAATATGCACTTAACACAATACGTTCTCGACTGATTTCCACGGTGAAGGAATAACATCGTGTAATAAAAATCAAACCTGCAAAATTATAATTTCCGTAATTACTGGTGGTAGGTTCTTGTACCGCACCGGACGCACGGGTATATAACCAGTTTATACCTACCCTTGCGTCCGCGTCCGTACCACCCTGCCTATTTCTACCGTGAAGCAGTAATGCGTTTCGGCATGAGGGTTGGGGCAGCCGTTATAGCTATCCTGAGACCTTAGAAATTATATCTCAAGGTTGGTGGCGCATTCACGTTGTAGATGTCTATGGGCTCCAGTGACCACTTAACACCAGGTGGACTGTGAGCTCGTCCACCCATCAAAGCAATAAAAAAAATATCTTGGGTATTTCATTTTTTCCCTGCCAAGATGTCCAATTTTTTAAAATGTAAAAGTCTATCGGCGCAAAATCTGGTGAGAACGGTCGATGATGCAAAACTTCCAACCCTAGCTCTTGTAGCTTAGATACCGTCTGCTGTGCTGTATGAAGTCGAGCGTTGTCGTGTAGGAGAAGCGGGGATGAGCGATTAACCAAGGACAGTCGGAAAATCGATCGATCGATCATTGTGTCAGTAATGATGGTGCCATTTGGTAAGAAGATGCGATGAATTATATCCGCACTAGACCACCAAACAGTGACGATTACTTTATTAGGGGCAAGTTTTCGGTATTGGATATTGCCTAGGTCTTGAACTAGAGTTTAAGGAACACGATGACCAGTTACGATTCTCTAAAATAATTCATTTTTGATCGCAAATAACAATGGGATTCACAATCCCTTTTATTCTGTGGCTATTAAGAAACGTGAGTATATCTTAACGCTTTGGTCCTGCTGGCATCATTTCGCACCCACTTATCAAGTTTTCTGTTCTTACTTTACCAATTTGAGACAAACAGACCAATATTGTTTCATGCTGACGCTGAAAGCTGCTGCTAAGATAGCAATAGATTGATCAGCCTCCACTATTGCCTTTAAATCATCGTTGTGAACTTTAGTTTTCTGGCGACTACGAGGTTAATTTTTTAGATCAAAACTTCCATGTCGGAAGCGTTTAATCAAATAAAGAGTCGGGCCTTTTTGTTTCTTACCGTTTCGCTGGTAGCCTAAGCGGCAATTCATTCCAGTTTGGCGCTGACAGTCTCAACCTGAAAGAATTTACTAACACTAGCTCTAGCAAGAGCAGTACATTACAAAATCTACCACCGGATAAGAATCGCAACCCACTGAGAAGATCCAGCAAGAAACTAAGTGGGCAACGAGTCGTGCATTCGTTTGAAGTATTCACCACGTCATGATCGTTATCCCACAGAATCAAACCGGATCCGAGCCTTTCTAACTCACAAAACGCCCACATACACAGTAAAGTTAGGAGTAATCAGGTGTGAGGCCCATAAATTTTTAGGAAGAACATAATTATGAAGAGTATTAGTAATATTTAGAAGTGGCTGTGGTCTTATACCTGTACCTTCTGATGAAACGCCAGACAAATCATCATCAACGTCACAAAATATGGTTATTTTAGTAATAATAGACGTGTAACACATAATGTCAGGATGGAATAAAGTCAAAATAATGAAATAATGAAACAATGAGTATTGTTTCGACCGTAAACGATTAATTTACCAGTACTACTTAAACAGCTACAATAGTAACGCCTCCGGCGACCTTGAGACATAAGATTTTAATCTCCACTGACAATTCAATAACTTCGAAACATAATTTATTAATCACGGCTTTTCTCTGTCAAATAGGTATAGGTAGATTGGTGGTATCCACGGAACGTTACCCAAGCACAAACAAAATAATTTTTCTTTTCTTTCGTAATTTGTGTCATTAGTCGAAGTTGTTCGTGCCTCATAAACGACGTCTTTGGGGTGCTTAGAATAATCGAAACGACCACAAACAATCCAATCGCTTTATTTTCCATTAGGATTCTGCAAACACTTCTAATTGCTTCACCCATACAAATTGTATAGTTAATACATAAAAAATCGGTAAATAAAGAATTCTAAAAGAAATTAATATCGTGTAGTAGAAATTAAACGTTCAGCATATGCCCTGTATATAATATACTTAAGTATACACTCTAGTTTGAAATCTCTGATACAATACAATCGAGACTTCCAACTCACGTCTCAAGATGTGTGGCGACATTGAATTTATGATGTCTACGAACTCCGGTAAACAGTTGCTACTATTGGCAGAATTATCTCAAGCACCCATTTGATAACAATAAAAACGAATAGTATTGATAGATATTCAGAAAAACGAAATTCCCATAGTAACTTTGTGTTTAGAGGAAAACGACGTGTTCTATGAATTTAGATTAAGTAGGGCTATATGTCATATCTTTCTGTGGATGTCGAATAGCCGACTAAAGAAATATTCGTAGAATGAGCAGCAACGTTTTCTGAGTGTACCAGCGTACTCCGATCGCACTCCTGTAAAGCGGAAGGGTAGGCACCACTATCATAGCTTTTTCTGTCGCGACGTAGTCATGTATTCCGGTTTGAAAAGCGTAACACATTATAATATATAACAGTATAATTGAGAACCTACGTCTCATTGTCGTTGGTGAGTTTTTAATGTCTATAGACTCTCTGCCAATCAATTTAATAAAATCTGCCAACACAGCCATGACTTTCTTCATCCAATTTAATAAACAATTTTAATTCCTTTAAAACATTTTTCGCTTTCGCCATAAATGTTTCATATAGTTTGAGGTACAGATTATTTTCGCCAAAAGGTTATGCGGTAACTCAGAGCAAGGTCGGGCCGGGCGTACCTCGTTTGACAACTTCCACCACACATTCAGATATTCTTTCTATGAGTAACCATCATATAAAAACTAGACCTCTGAATGAGCCACATCACACTCAATCATATCTGTACAAACGTACAACATGTTCTCCAAAGTAGGTTTTCAATTTATTAACTTTCAGTTTTAAATGTGTAGTGTAAAATAAGTTAATAAATTTGATTTAATTTACTTGCAGATCGTAGTACTGTGCGCTTTGGTCGCGGTGTCGAAAGCTGGACTTCTGGCTGCTCCCGTGCACTACTCTCCCGCTGAAGCCGTTTCTTCCCAAAGCATTGTGCGCCATGACCAGCCTCAGCTCCACACTGCCAAGCTCGCTGTTGCTACCCCTGTAGCCTACCACGCGGCCCCTGTAGCGTACCAGGCTGCCCCAGTTGCCTACCACGCGGCCCCTGTAGCGTACCAGGCCGCCCCAGTTGCCTACCACACTTCTCCACTCCGCTACTCCTCGGCTGAATCTGTCTCGTCCCAAAACATCGTCCGTCATGACCAGCCCCAGACTATCCAATACGCCGCTCCTGTAGCCAAGTTGGCCGTCGCTGCTCCCGTAGCTTACCACGCTGCTCCCGCCCCTGTTACCTACCACGCCGCCCCTGCCGCCGTGTCCTACCACTCTGCCCCAGTAGCCAAAATCGTAGCTCACCAAGCTGAGGAGATTGTAAGTATTAATTGTATAAGCTTAAAAGCAATCTATGCATTAAACGTATCTTAATAAGTCAATACACTACAAAATTGTGGAAATGAAGCTCTCTGAATTTGATTGATTGAAATTTAAAAAAAAAAACTTCTAAATGAAATGTAATGTTAACAGGCCTACCCCAAGTACGAGTACAACTACTCAGTAGCTGATGGTCACTCCGGCGATAACAAGTCCCAACAAGAGGTACGCGACGGTGATGTAGTGAAGGGTTCATACTCTTTCCACGAAGCTGACGGCTCTATCAGAACTGTTGAGTACACCGCTGACGACCACAGCGGCTTCAACGCGGTCGTCCACAACACCGCCCCCACAGCCGCCCCTACTCACATCAAGGCTCTGCCCGCTCTTCAGTACTACCACCACTAATTTTTTTAGTGATTTAGGACTGTTGTTATGACTTACGACTAATTTATTTAATTTAAAGAATAAATGATTTTTAATGGAATTTAACTTTACTTTCTACACAAATTTAAAATCCCTATAGTGCTAGTGTGATGTATGCACTCACCAATTCAACGTACAAGCGAGGACTATCGCCGATTGCAATAACAAAAACATGTCAATGACAGATATAAGCTATTAGGTATTTGCCTATCAAGTTGCCTTTTAGTATAATGAAAGTTAAATACTTTTTTATATATTTTTTTTGTTGATATCAATCAAAAGATGAAGCCATAGCATCGATTCATTTCTGCAAGAAGAGTGGCCATTTTTCAATGCCCTTCTTAAAGAAATCACATTGACTGGAGCCAAAAACTCCTCAAAGGCATTTTGTACTGTCTCGTGTCCGTTGTACCGTGTTTCGTCGTCGTCATAGCTTATAGGATAAGATGTCCGGTGCATTCGTATCTGCATGCAATGGCGCTCGAATCCCGCAAGCGGGTACCAATTTTTCTAATGAAATATGCACTTAACACAATACGTTCTCGACTGATTTCCACGGTGAAGGAATAACATCGTGTAATAAAAATCAAACCTGCAAAATTATAATTTCCGTAATTACTGGTGGTAGGTTCTTGTACCGCACCGGACGCACGGGTATATAACCAGTTTATACCTACCCTTGCGTCCGCGTCCGTACCACCCTGCCTATTTCTACCGTGAAGCAGTAATGCGTTTCGGCATGAGGGTTGGGGCAGCCGTTATAGCTATCCTGAGACCTTAGAAATTATATCTCAAGGTTGGTGGCGCATTCACGTTGTAGATGTCTATGGGCTCCAGTGACCACTTAACACCAGGTGGACTGTGAGCTCGTCCACCCATCAAAGCAATAAAAAAAATATCTTGGGTATTTCATTTTTTCCCTGCCAAGATGTCCAATTTTTTAAAATGTAAAAGTCTATCGGCGCAAAATCTGGTGAGAACGGTCGATGATGCAAAACTTCCAACCCTAGCTCTTGTAGCTTAGATACCGTCTGCTGTGCTGTATGAAGTCGAGCGTTGTCGTGTAGGAGAAGCGGGGATGAGCGATTAACCAAGGACAGTCGGAAAATCGATCGATCGATCATTGTGTCAGTAATGATGGTGCCATTTGGTAAGAAGATGCGATGAATTATATCCGCACTAGACCACCAAACAGTGACGATTACTTTATTAGGGGCAAGTTTTCGGTATTGGATATTGCCTAGGTCTTGAACTAGAGTTTAAGGAACACGATGACCAGTTACGATTCTCTAAAATAATTCATTTTTGATCGCAAATAACAATGGGATTCACAATCCCTTTTATTCTGTGGCTATTAAGAAACGTGAGTATATCTTAACGCTTTGGTCCTGCTGGCATCATTTCGCACCCACTTATCAAGTTTTCTGTTCTTACTTTACCAATTTGAGACAAACAGACCAATATTGTTTCATGCTGACGCTGAAAGCTGCTGCTAAGATAGCAATAGATTGATCAGCCTCCACTATTGCCTTTAAATCATCGTTGTGAACTTTAGTTTTCTGGCGACTACGAGGTTAATTTTTTAGATCAAAACTTCCATGTCGGAAGCGTTTAATCAAATAAAGAGTCGGGCCTTTTTGTTTCTTACCGTTTCGCTGGTAGCCTAAGCGGCAATTCATTCCAGTTTGGCGCTGACAGTCTCAACCTGAAAGAATTTACTAACACTAGCTCTAGCAAGAGCAGTACATTACAAAATCTACCACCGGATAAGAATCGCAACCCACTGAGAAGATCCAGCAAGAAACTAAGTGGGCAACGAGTCGTGCATTCGTTTGAAGTATTCACCACGTCATGATCGTTATCCCACAGAATCAAACCGGATCCGAGCCTTTCTAACTCACAAAACGCCCACATACACAGTAAAGTTAGGAGTAATCAGGTGTGAGGCCCATAAATTTTTAGGAAGAACATAATTATGAAGAGTATTAGTAATATTTAGAAGTGGCTGTGGTCTTATACCTGTACCTTCTGATGAAACGCCAGACAAATCATCATCAACGTCACAAAATATGGTTATTTTAGTAATAATAGACGTGTAACACATAATGTCAGGATGGAATAAAGTCAAAATAATGAAATAATGAAACAATGAGTATTGTTTCGACCGTAAACGATTAATTTACCAGTACTACTTAAACAGCTACAATAGTAACGCCTCCGGCGACCTTGAGACATAAGATTTTAATCTCCACTGACAATTCAATAACTTCGAAACATAATTTATTAATCACGGCTTTTCTCTGTCAAATAGGTATAGGTAGATTGGTGGTATCCACGGAACGTTACCCAAGCACAAACAAAATAATTTTTCTTTTCTTTCGTAATTTGTGTCATTAGTCGAAGTTGTTCGTGCCTCATAAACGACGTCTTTGGGGTGCTTAGAATAATCGAAACGACCACAAACAATCCAATCGCTTTATTTTCCATTAGGATTCTGCAAACACTTCTAATTGCTTCACCCATACAAATTGTATAGTTAATACATAAAAAATCGGTAAATAAAGAATTCTAAAAGAAATTAATATCGTGTAGTAGAAATTAAACGTTCAGCATATGCCCTGTATATAATATACTTAAGTATACACTCTAGTTTGAAATCTCTGATACAATACAATCGAGACTTCCAACTCACGTCTCAAGATGTGTGGCGACATTGAATTTATGATGTCTACGAACTCCGGTAAACAGTTGCTACTATTGGCAGAATTATCTCAAGCACCCATTTGATAACAATAAAAACGAATAGTATTGATAGATATTCAGAAAAACGAAATTCCCATAGTAACTTTGTGTTTAGAGGAAAACGAAGTGTTCTATGAATTTAGATTAAGTAGGGCTATATGTCATATCTTTCTGTGGATGTCGAATAGCCGACTAAAGAAATATTCGTAGAATGAGCAGCAACGTTTTCTGAGTGTACCAGCGTACTCCGATCGCACTCCTGTAAAGCGGAAGGGTAGGCACCACTATCATAGCTTTTTCTGTCGCGACGTAGTCATGTATTCCGGTTTGAAAAGCGTAACACATTATAATATATAACAGTATAATTGAGAACCTACGTCTCATTGTCGTTGGTGAGTTTTTAATGTCTATAGACTCTCTGCCAATCAATTTAATAAAATCTGCCAACACAGCCATGACTTTCTTCATCCAATTTAATAAACAATTTTAATTCCTTTAAAACATTTTTCGCTTTCGCCATAAATGTTTCATATAGTTTGAGGTACAGATTATTTTCGCCAAAAGGTTATGCGGTAACTCAGAGCAAGGTCGGGCCGGGCGTACCTCGTTTGACAACTTCCACCACACATTCAGATATTCTTTCTATGAGTAACCATCATATAAAAACTAGACCTCTGAATGAGCCACATCACACTCAATCATATCTGTACAAACGTACAACATGTTCTCCAAAGTAGGTTTTCAATTTATTAACTTTCAGTTTTAAATGTGTAGTGTAAAATAAGTTAATAAATTTGATTTAATTTACTTGCAGATCGTAGTACTGTGCGCTTTGGTCGCGGTGTCGAAAGCTGGACTTCTGGCTGCTCCCGTGCACTACTCTCCCGCTGAAGCCGTTTCTTCCCAAAGCATTGTGCGCCATGACCAGCCTCAGCTCCACACTGCCAAGCTCGCTGTTGCTACCCCTGTAGCCTACCACGCGGCCCCTGTAGCGTACCAGGCTGCCCCAGTTGCCTACCACGCGGCCCCTGTAGCGTACCAGGCCGCCCCAGTTGCCTACCACACTTCTCCACTCCGCTACTCCTCGGCTGAATCTGTCTCGTCCCAAAACATCGTCCGTCATGACCAGCCCCAGACTATCCAATACGCCGCTCCTGTAGCCAAGTTGGCCGTCGCTGCTCCCGTAGCTTACCACGCTGCTCCCGCCCCTGTTACCTACCACGCCGCCCCTGCCGCCGTGTCTTACCACTCTGCCCCAGTAGCCAAAATTGTAGCTCACCAAGCTGAGGAAATTGTAAGCAATTCTATCGATTTATAGAATAAATTTAAAATCAACCATTTTCTAAGCACTTTTGCAAGCACAGATTTTTTAATTAAACACAATAGTAATAAGAAAAGTAGTGTCGAAAATTTAATTAAAGCTTTAACTTGTGTGAACCAATAATTTTATCAGCTTGTAATACATTTTAACAGGCCTACCCCAAGTACGAGTACAACTACTCCGTAGCTGACGGTCACTCCGGCGACAACAAGTCCCAACAAGAGGTACGCGACGGTGATGTTGTGAAGGGTTCATACTCTTTCCACGAAGCTGACGGCTCTATCAGAACTGTTGAATACACCGCTGACGACCACAGCGGCTTCAACGCGGTCGTCCACAACACCGCCCCCACAGCCGCCCCTACTCACATCAAGGCTGTGCCCGCTCTTCAGTACTACCACCACTAATTTTTTTGTGATTTAGGACTGTTGTTATGACTTACGACTAATTTATTTAATTTAAAGAAACTAATAAATGATTCTTAATGGAATTTAACTTTACTTTCTACACAACTTTAAAATCTCTATAGTGCTAGTGTGATATACGCACTCATCAATTTAACGTACAAGCGAGGACTATCGCCGATTGCAATAACAAAAACATGTCAATGAGAGACCTGAGCTATTAGGTATTTGACTATCAAGTTGCCTTTTATTATAATGAAAGTTAAAGACTTTTTTTTAAATATTTTTTGCTTATATCAACCAAATTATGAAGCCATGGCATCGATTCATTTCTGCAAGCAGAGTGGCCATTTTTTAATGCCCTTCTTCAAGAAATCACACTCACTGGAGCCAAAAAGTGCTCAAAGGCATTTTGTACTGTCTCGTGTCCGTTGTACAGTGTTTCGTCGTCGTCATGGCCTAAAGGATAAGATGTCCGGTGCATTCGTGTCTGCATGCAATGGCGCTCGAATCCCACAGGCGGGTACCAATTTTTCTAATGCAATACGTTCTTAACAAATGTTCAAATTTGGCTTCCACAGTGAAGGAATAACATCGTGTAATAAAAATCAAACTCGCAAAATTATAATTTCCGTAATTAATGGTGGTAGGACCTCTTGTGAGTCCGAACGGGTAGGTACCACCACCCTGCCTATTTCTACCGTGAAGCAGTAATGCGTTTAGATTTGAAGGTTGGGGCAGCCGTTGTAACTATACTGAGACCTTAGAACTTATATCTCAAGGTGGGTGGCGTATTTACGTTGTAGATGTCTATGAGCTCTAATAACCATTTAATAACCAGGGGAACTGTGAGCTCGTCCACCTATCATATCAATAAAATAAAAAAACTTGGGTATTCAATTTTTTCCCTGCCAAGAATTTGTCCAAATTTTTAAAAATGTAAAAGTCTATCGGCAAAACTTCCAACCCTAGCTCTTGTAGCTTAGAGACCGTCTGCTGTGCTGTATGAGGTCGAGCGTTGTCGTGTAGGGGAAGCGGGGATGAGCGATTAACCAAGGACAGTCGGAGATTCGATCGAACGATCATTGTGTCAATAATGCTAATGCCATTTGGTAAAAAGCTGTGATGAATTATACCGGCGCTAGACCACCAAACAGTGACGATTACTTTATTAGGGGCAAGTTTTCGGTATTGGGTATTGCCTAGGTCTTGAACCAGGGCTTAACCAACACGATGACCAGTTACGATTCTCTAAAATAATCCATTTTTGATCGCAAATAACAATGGGATTCACAATCCCTTTTATTCTGTGGCTTTTATAAAACGCAAGTTATACTTTAACGCTTTGGTCGTGCAGGCGATTATTCGCACTTATCAAGTTTTCTTTTCTTACCTTACCATTTGACGTAAATAGACCAGTATTGTTTTCATGCTAACGCTGAAGGCAGCTGCTAACTTAGCGGTAGATTGACTATAATCAGCCTCCACCATCGCCTTTAAATCGTCGTTATAAAATTTAATTTCCTGGCGACTACGAGGTTCATTTTTTAGATCAAAACTTCCATGTCGGAAGCGTTTAATCAATTAAAGAGTCGGGCCTTTGTGTTTCTTACTGGTTCGCCGGTAGCTTAAGGGGCAATTCATTCCAGTTTGGCGCTGACTAAAAGCCGAGCACAGTCTCAACCTGAAAGAATTTACTAACACTAGCCCTAGTAAGAGCAGTACTTTACAAAATCTACCACCGGATAAGAATCGCAACCCACTGAGAAGATCCAGCAAGAAACTAAGTGGGCAACGAGTCGTGCATTCGTTTGAAGTATTCACCACGTCATAATCGTTATCCCACAGAATCAAACCGGATCCAAGCCTTGTCAACTCACAGAACACCCTTCCATAGTAAAGTTAGGAGTAATCAGGTGTGAGGCCCATAAATTTTTAGGAAGAACATAATTATGAAGAGTATTAGTAATATTTAGAAGTGGCTGTGGTCTTATACCTGTACCTTCTAATGAAACGCCAGACAAATCATCATCAACGTCACAAAATATGGTTATTTTAGTAATAATAGACGTGTAACACATATGTCAGGATGGAATAAAGTCAAAATATTTTATTAATCTGCAACAATGATTATTTTTTCGACCGTAAGCGATTACTTTACCAGTACTAGTTAAACAGCTACAACAGCAACGCCACCGGCGACCTTGAGACATAAGATTTTAATATCCACTGACAATTCAATAACTTCAAAACATAATTTATTAATCATGGCTTTTCTCTGTCAAATAGGTATAGGTAGATTGGTGATATCCACGGAACGTTACCCAAGCACAAACAGAATATATATTTTTTCATTCGTAAATTGTGTCATTAGTCGAAGTTGTTCGTTCCTTATAGACGACGTCTTTGGGGTGATTAGAATAATCGAAACGACCACAAGCAATCCAATCGCTTTATTTTCCATTAGGATTCTGCAAACACTTCTAATTGCTTCACCCATACAAATTGTATAGTTAATACATAAAAAATCGGTAAATAAAGAATTCTGCACCAAATTAATATCGTGTAGTAGAAATTAAACGTTCAGCATATTATTATGCTCTGTATATAATATACTTAAGCATACGCTCTAGTTTGAAATCTCTGATACAATACAATCGAGACTTCCAGCTCACATCTCAAGATGTGTGGCGGCGACATTAAATTTATGATGTCCATGAACTCCGGTAACCAGTTGTTACTATTGGTAGAAGTATCTCAAGCACCCATTTGATAACAATAAAAACGAATACTATTGATAGATATTCAGAAAAACGAAATTCCCATTTGTGGGAACTTTATGTTTAGAGGAAAACGAGTATTTTACGAATTGAAATTAAGTAGGGCTAAGTGCCATATATTTCTGTGGGTGTCGAATAGCCGACTAAAGAAATAATCGTAGAATGAGCAGCAACGTTCTCCTGAGTGTACCAGCGTACTCCGATCGCACTCCTGTAAAGCGGAAGGCACCACCATCATAGCCTTTTCTGCCGCGACGTAGTCATGTATTCCGGTTCGAAAAGCGGAACACGTTATATAACAGCATAATTGAGGACCTACGTCTCATTGTGGTTAGTGACATTTTGATGTCTATATACTGACTTCCAATAAATTTTAAAAAATGTGTCATCACAGCCGTGACTTTCGTTATAAACAATTTTAATTTCTTTACAAAAAAATTTCGCTTTCGCCATAAATGTTTCATATAATTTGAGATACAGGTTATTTTCGCCAAAAGGTTATGCGGTAACTCAGAGCAAGGTCGGGTCGGGCGTACCTCGTTTGACAACTTCCACCACACATTCAGTTATTCTTTCTATGAGTAGCCGTCATATAAAAACTAGATCACTGAATGAACCACATCACACTCAATCATATCTTTACAAGCATACAACATGTTCTCCAAAGTAGGTTTTCAATTTATAAATTTTTAGTTTCAAATCTAAATGCATAATACTGTCTATTAAAATATTAATTACTATTTGATTTACTTGCAGATCGTTGTACTGTGCGCTTTGGTCGCGGTGTCGAAAGCTGGACTTCTGGCTGCTCCCGTGCACTACTCTCCCGCTGAAGCCGTTTCTTCCCAAAACATCGTCCGTCATGACCAGCCCCAGACTATCCAATACGCTGCTCCTGTAGCCAAGCTGGCCGTTGCTGCTCCCGTAGCTTACCACGCTGCTCCCGCCCCTGTTACCTACCACGCCGCCCCTGCTGCCGTGTCCTACCACTCTGCCCCTGTAGCCAAAATCGTAGCTCACCAAGCTGAGGAGATTGTAAGTATTACTAGTATAAGCTTAACTAAATTTCATTGATGAAAATTTTAAAAAGGAATTTACTTCTGAATGAAATGTAATGTTAACAGGCCTACCCCAAGTACGAGTACAACTACTCAGTAGCTGACGGTCACTCCGGCGACAACAAGTCCCAACAAGAGGTACGCGACGGTGATGTTGTGAAGGGTTCATACTCCTTCCACGAAGCTGATGGCTCCATCAGAACGGTTGAGTACACCGCTGACGACCACAGCGGCTTCAACGCGGTCGTCCACAACACCGCCCCCACCGCCGCCCCTACTCACATCAAGGCTGTGCCCGCTCTTCAGTACTACCACCACTAATTTTTTTAGTAATTTAGGACTGTTGTTATGATGTTCGAATAATTTATTTAATTTTAAGAAGCAAATAAACAATTTTCAATGGAATTTATTTTTATTTTCGACGAGAATTTAGATTTACATCAATATTTTTTTAAACTATGGATTTACATTAACGTTATTAATTCCTGCAAGTGCAAATTACTATTTTAAATGTATTAAAATCCTTGAAGTAGCATATAAATTCATAATGAATCGAAAATCTAATTTGAAAAGGGATTTGAAATGTTACGTGTTGTACACCCAAAAAGATTCCTGCAAACGTCTTACGCATTGCAGCCGCGAAGGAATGGGCTTTATAGGTAGTGAAATATTAAGAAGTTATGGGTAAAAATACACTTGAGAGAATGCGGCGCGCGGGGTATGTGGATCTTTAGGGTCTGCAAAGCAATTGAGCAAATTTATAATTTTTTTGGGTTTCATTTTTATTTCACTATATTATTCCTTGATACCCAAAAATCATATCTAAGTATGTATATATTAAATGTCACAGAGTTTTCACTTGAAAAATACTAATAGTACTCTGATGTTTTGAAAATGAGTGAAACACTATACAAAAAAAAACAATCCAAGTGTCACATTGAGTTGTTTTTAATTCTTAATCGGGTGAACAAGTAAATGGTTCACCTGGCGTCAGCTTACGGTTACAGATGCCCATAGACATCACATATTCCAGTTTCCGCCATCCATTTTGGGACACGTGGTCGAATTATTAATTGTAGTCTATAGAACAATAGCTCCGAAGCCATTGCAACCAGAAAGCATTAGAACTTCATGTCAGTAATGCCACTGATTTTTTTTCGGATATGCACCTGAATTTCGTGCAAGATTACCGCGTCTAGGGGGAGCACGGGGTATGTAGGTCTTGACGGTCTGCAAATCAATTACGCAATTTATTATTTTGGCGGGTTTGATTTTTATTGCATTATAATATTCCTTCGTCGTGAACAAATGTTAAGTGCTTATCTCATTTGAAATTTTTTTTTCTATTACACACTTAGAGTTAGGCGACAAAATTATATAATAACCTTCTTATTCTATACTTTTTCTTTATATCTCTTTTTTTTTTTTTAAAAGACTAAGAACATGTATTGTCGGTTTCTTTTTAATGGCTTAAATTGACAAAGAAGCATTTTATACAAAATCCTCCCGCTTGATGGCTGTTCTCATGATTTATAATCCCATTAAAGTTACACTTGTAATAAATTATACATAACTAAATAGTTCAAACTTTACGATACAGAAAAGTAAAAAAAAATATGAGCCCACAACGTAAATGGCTGCATATTGAGAGATGAGTTCAAAGTCTGTTTTATAGTACAGTGGCTGCCCCAGCCTTCAAACCAAAACGCATTACTGCTTCTCGATAGAAGTAGGCAGGGTAGTGGTACCTACCCGTGCGAATTCACAGAGTGCACAACCCAATGCAATTGATATTAAATTTTACCAACTTCATAGAAAAATCATCAAGACAATCGCTCGTTGTGGTTTCTCCACTCTAAGCACTGACTACTGGAATGCTTAGTTTGTAGATACCTTGACATGTTAATCCTCGGAGGACGTTTTCGTAGGCGCTCAAACAGTGCTGAGCTAATAACGTCAAACATTGTTATGTCTTGAAGGCCAATAGTCTCACAATTTAGGATAGGAGATGTTGATAAAACTTTGGATAACCTATTCTTCGCACTGTGAATAGGTGACCAACAGAACGGGAATTGATTTCACTATTGTTGTACTCGCAAAATACGACCTTAATCATTGGCCTCAAGTTACATTTTATGCATTGCTTTGTTTCTTTTCTATCGCCATTTTGTCACACACGTGTTGTGGTTTGTGCCACAACGTCTTCTCGTCCAAAATACCTCAGTGCCTTAAGACAAAGGCGTACAACCAATGTGTGTTACCAGTGATGACTTACGGCTCGGAGACGTGGTGCTTCACTAGGGATCTTTTTAGAAGGCTCAAAGTCGCGCAGCGAGCTATGGAGAGGGCTATGCTCGGCATTTCTTTACGTGATCGAATCCGAAATGAGGAGATCCGTAGAAGAACGAAGGTTGCTGACATAGCCCGTAGAATTAGTGAACTGAAGTGGCTATGGGCCGGCCACATAGCACGAAGAGAGGACGGTCGATGGGGCAGAAAGATCCTGGAGTGGCGACTACGTACTGGCAAGCGCAGTGTGGGACGGCCACCTACTAGATGGACCGACGACCTAGTAAAAAGCGCTGGGTCTCGTTGGATGTAGGTGGCAATGGACCGGTCGCACTGGAAATCTATTGGAGAGGCCTATGTTCAGCAGTGGACGGCGATAGGCTGAAATGATGATGATGATGATCGCCATTTTGAGGGATAAAACCGACTAATTCCAAATATATTAATAAAACTAAAGTTCCTCAATGGTTATCAAGTAAACAAACGAAAAATTTAACAGATCCATAAATATATGTACGTAGCAATATGACTAGACGTTTAGTCTTTAGTCCATTTATATTCACGACAGCATTTTCATGTTTTACTCGTACTGAAATAAAAACATTTCCAGATCCATGATACTATAATGTTGTATATTATAGATGCAGATTTATAGATAAATAGATTTGTTATTTAAATGTTAATCAAAAACACATTATTTATTGCTACAAGTAATTTATATTATATTAATATAATAGTCAGATAGTGCACCAACTAACGATACGCGAATAAAAGCTTTCGCTTAGCATTTGACACGACACCGAACAAGGTCGTAAGTCGTCTAACTACTTCTACTTCACATGATCATGTAATCATGCAAATATCAGCAGTATATAAACTGAAAGGACCTGCGATTTTTTATCATTGCATATCAAGTTGTATCGATCAATACAATATGTTCTCCAAAGTAAGTCAAAATACATTTAGTAATATTTCGTTATTCAAAAGCTTTACCGCCTAATCACGGAATCTATTAACAGATTACAAGATTATTAATGGAAGACATAAGTGGATGAAGGGGATATGATACAATTTGTTAATTTTGAGATAACGGACAACAAGCTTTTGTTACTTGTACTATTTCTTTGTACATAACTCCTTCATCACATGCAATTTCTAATAATAGCCTTTAAGGCCGGAGTTTTAAGGTCTAATATGTTTTATAGGCACAGAACACCATCATTCAATATAAAAACTCAAAAATCTTACAAGCGGTACTTAACCACTCATGTCTTCAACGTATGTTTTGATTTGACAGATCGTAGTACTTTGTGGATTGGTGGCGGTGTCGCAAGCCGGTCTTCTGGCTGCACCTGTTCATTATTCTCCCGCCGAATCAGTCTCCTCCCAGAGCATCGTGCGTCACGACCAACCCCAAGCAGCTAGAATCGCAGTAGCGGCTCCCGTCGCATACAACGCCTACCATGCCGCCCCCGTTGCATACCAAGCCCCCATCGCTAAAGTTTTGGCTCACCGTGAAGATCAAGAAATTGTAAGACATTTAATGTTTTATGAAAGCTTCTGTTTATTCTACTACTTTTTTTCATCAACTTCTCATGTTATGTTGTTTTGACAGGCCTACCCCAAATACGAGTACAACTACTCAGTAGCTGACGGTCACTCCGGCGACAACAAGTCCCAACAAGAAGTTCGCGATGGTGATGTAGTGAAGGGCTCATACTCCTTCCACGAAGCTGACGGCTCCATCAGAACTGTTGAATATACCGCTGACGACCACAATGGATTTAACGCGGTCGTACACAACACCGCCCCAACCTCAGCCCCTACCCTCATCAAGGCTGTACCCGCTCTCCAATACTATCATCACTAAATATATGTATTTTTACAAATAGATGAATATGTTTAACGATGTCAATAATTTATTAATTGCAATATAGAGTAACCAAAATTTTGTTGTTTAATTAAAAGTAGATCCTGTTTGAAATACGTAAGCCAATGTTTTTATAAATTTAAAACTGAACACCTATTTATACTTAGAGTCATTTATATAAGACCGACTGATATCAAAGACTGATTTAGATCGATTAAGCTACACAGTCAGAATATTTTTTTGAAGTATGGGAAAATTGCAACGACAGTTATGGAACAGGTGTCTATTTTAATAGGTTTTTTTTTTTTTTGCTTAGATGGATGGACGAGCTCACAGCCCACCTGGTGTTAAGTGGTTACTGGAGCCCATAGACATCTACAACGTAAATGCGCCACCCACCTCGAGATATAAGTTCTAAGATCTCAGTATAGTTACAACGGCTACCCCACCCTTCGAACCGAAACACATTACTGCTTCACGGCGGAAATAGGCGGGGTGGTGGTACCTACCCGTGCGGACTCCCAAGAGGTCCTACCACCAGTGATTACGCAAATTATAATTTTGCGGGTTTGATTTTTATTACACGATGTTATTCCTTCACCGTGGAAGTCAATCGTGAACATTTGTTGAGTACGTATTTCATTAGAAAAATTAGTACCCGCCTGCGGGATTCGAACACCGGTGCATCGCTACACACGAATGCACCGGACGTCTTATCCTTTAGGCCACAACGACTTCTAAACTAGGTAGTATGAAAAGGTTTTTTAGCCACTGTTATCAAAACCTACCCCTCCTGACTGAGCCTGTGCTCGTCCTGGTAACACTGGATAGGCCTCCACGTCAACAGTAATCCTGCCTTCCTTCCACCTCTTATAGAAAAAGGTAAATAGTTTTGGAATGAAAAAAGGACTTGTCACGCAAAACATAGAACTCACTTCTACTTATTTATGTATTTCATAAATTAATGTTAACTATGCACAAATTATTGTAGTCTCACATTAATTTTAGTAACGTTTTCCTATGACTTATTCAGGGAGTATAATAGATGAGATTGTCATTTTTTTCTAAATATACAAGGATCTGTAATTGATGGGTGCGGGGAGATTTTGGTCTCTTTGCATCTTTATTCATACGGAGTACTCTAAGATATAATGGAGTCGATGCTGTTGCCTCCATTGTTTCATCATAACACTTAATACCAGTGTAAAGTTTTTACCTCGAGAGCCATGAACACAACTCAAAAAACATTACTCTATCCAGTTTCTCTTTTGGATTCCACCCAGTGCTCTAAAATCATGATTGTCTGCAATGAAGGTTCGAAAGAAAACCTTTCAAGGGGAGCAGCAGTACAATTCCACTCCTGGCATTGCACCTCAGCAGTGCGGCATTAGATAATATGAAATAGTAAGCCCACATACCCAACATATTTCTAATATATTTACTGGTGATAGGACCTCTTGTGAGTCCGCGCGGGTAGGTGCCACCACCCTACCTATTTCTACCGTGAAGCAGTAATGCGTTTCGGTTTGAAGGGTGAGGCAGCCGTTGTAACTATACTTGGGACCTTAGAACTTTATCTCAAGGTGGGTGGCGCATTTTACATTGTGGATGTCTATGGGCTCCAGTAACCACTTAACACCAGATGGGCTGAGAGCTCGTCCACCCATCTAAGCAATAAAAAATAATAATAATAATAAACCGTAAATTTTAGACTCACATACACATAAAAGGGCACTTTGCTCGTAGAGCAAATGACTCTTAAGGCCGAAAAGTTCTCGGTGACGGCGTAACGAAAGACTTCGCGTATGTAGACCTCCCACGAGGTGAAGTGATGACCACGGGTTGAGGTTCCCGGCAATCCAGTGGATGGAGGCAGCACAGGACTGTTCGTTATGACGAGGCTTGGAGGAGGTCTATGTTCAGCCATGGACTTCTGTAGCCTGAAAAAAGTTAGATAGGTACCTAATAAACGCTATCCATTATACGTATATTTAACATTTTTAAAGTATGGAATCAATATTCCCAATTTCAATACACGTTTTATTAACTTTGCAAATAAAATTTTATCAGCTTGATCACGTTCAAAAGCGAAAAATGTGTTACGTGACCCCGAGCCTAAATATGTTGTTCGCTGCCTGCTTTAAAAGTCTGGAAACTTTTATTGTTGAACACAGTTCTATTTATCTCTTATAAAACAACAAAATGACTTATGAAATTTTAATATTTTATTAAATTCAAGTCTAAACGGTAAGTAAGTAAAGTGAGTTAGTCTACTCAACACGGGGAAGGGAAATGGTGGCCTTTTTACTGGCGGTAAAACGTCATGTGAGCCTACGCGGACAGATACCACCGCCCTGCCTATTGCTGCCGTGAAGCAATAATACATTTCAGTTTGATTAGTGGTGCAGCCGTTGTAATATACAACGTGACTTAGAAATCATATCTCAAGATGTGCGGCGGCATTTACATTATTGATGTGTTCCGGAAACCAGTTTACAAAGGGTAGATTGCTCGTTTCATATTTTTGAGTTTAATTGCATTGTTGGTTATTGCGTTATATTTTTGAAGGTAATGTAGACGTTGAATATGAAAGTAGAAAAGCACACTTAATTTTACTGCGCTAAGAAAATTCTCCAAAATCCTATAAAAGTTGGTCTATGTAATCTGTGGCTGGATTAAATTGACGCGATGAAAGTGATTATACAGATAACAAAATGTTAAAACAGCTGACGTGATATTTAAATAATGTTTGATTGAAACATAAGCAAGCCATACCCAAAAGTGAGTAATGTTGTATATGGTAAATAAGATGTATGGTAAGTAAGAAGAACTGATATCTAAGATCTATCGATAAAAATGTTCTATCTATTCCTGTATCATATTTATCTAATATATAAAATTCTCGTGTCACGGTGTGCGTGATTGAACTCCTCCAAAACGGCTTGACCGATTTTCGTGAATCTTAGCGTGTATATCGGCCAGGGTAGACAATCGGATAACATCTGTTTTTCATCCCTCTAAATGTTAAGGGTGGTCCACCCCTAAACTTTTATTTTTATGTTTTCGACACATTTTTTTGTTTTTATTTTTTTATGATACAGCATACAAAAATACATACAACCCTAAATTTTCACCCCTCTACGATCAACTCTTATTTTTTATTTGTTAATTAAAAACTTTAATTTTTTTGCAAGAATTTTGTTTTTATTTTGTCATGACTTAGAATAAAAAATTTCATATTACTCTGAAGTTTTCACCCCTCCACGATCAACCCCTATTTTTTATTTGTTAATTATAAACTTTAAATTTTTGGGCAAGAATTACTTTTTTATTTTGTCATGACTTAAAATAAAAAAACTCATATTACTCTCAATTTTCACTCTTATACGATCAACCCCTATTTTTCCATCCCGATTTATATTTTTTTTATTCTATGTACAGATCCGCAATAAGGTTGCAAGATGGCAATCAAATATTATAATTGTAGAACGATAAATTCTTATTCAGAGTTTATAATTTCAAGTTCCTTTAATTATGTTTTTTTTTTAAATTCAATTTGATCTCCCGCCCTCGCCGGTCAACTACTGATCAACTATCAATCGATCAGTTATCCCCGCCAAGTGTCACCACTCATCCAGCAAACATCACGTAGTAGGAATGAGGACGAAGCCGGTCTTCTGTTTTTACTCACTATACATTTTGCAGCCCTGTTTTTTTGGTTTTATTTGTGTATCGATCTTAGCTTGCCAGCCATGTTTTTTTGGTTTTATTTGTGTATCAATAGTACGTTCAGTAGGTCTGAGAATCGGCCACTATCTATTTTTCATACCCCTAAGTGATAAGGGTTGTCCACCCCAAACATTAATTGTTTATTTTTATTTTTTGGATAATTTTTTTTGGTTATGAGGTATTATGTGGTTGAATGAGGTTTTTGAGAATTTTATATATTAGACTAGAATTTCCCTAGAAATCTTATTTAAGGCAACACAACGTTTGCCGGGTCAGCTAGTATTACTATAAAAAAAATAGGTTTAATCAACATCAAAGAAATACGAAATTATATAAGTGTACTACAAAAATGACCCACCTTAAAGGCATTAATCCTTTTAAAAATGTTTATCTCTCGCGCCGTCAATTTTACTTTACCAAAGCAATGTAAAATATCCGTGAAGAAAAAAAAGAATTTTAAGCTTTATTGAATAGAACCACCCCGCTTTAAGGTGTCGCAATAAATTAGTGAATGGATTGATTCACGAAACTATGTGACAAGGAACAAGGTCACCATAAGCTGTCTTGACAACTTCCACTCCTTTTACTACACATACGAGTTCATGAACGCGTAAGTATAAAAAGGAAACATGAAATCTCATAAGCATCATTCAACAGTTGATCATTTCACAGAAAGAATCAAAATGTTTTCCAAAGTAAGATTTTAACATATAACTAGTATTATATAATCATTTCGTTACTTGTAAATGTAAATATCACTTGAGCTCAAAAGACAGTTCCGTGAAATTAGTTTGCTAAATTTATTTCAGCTTATTAGTAATACTAAGACTTCAAGAATATGCTTAGTGATGTTCAAAATTTTTTATTTTAAATTGCCAAAAATTTATATTTTTCAGTTAATAGTACTGTGCGCATTTGTGGCGGTGTCCAAAGCTGGTCTCCTGGCGGAACCAGTCCACTACTCATCTGCTGGGGCAGTTTCCTCCCAGAGCATCGTACGCCATGACGAAAGCCACGGTGCTCATTATGCCGCTGCGGCTCCTGTAGCTTACCACGCTGCCCCTGTGGCTTACCATGCTGCCCCTGTAGCGTACCATGCTGCTCCAGTCCACTATTCGTCTGCCGAGTCCGTCTCTTCCCAGAACATCATCCGTCATGATCAGCCCCAGACTATCAATTACGCTGCTCCCGTAGCCAAGTTAGCCGTCGCTACACCCGTCACCTACCACGCCGCCCCTGCCCCTGTTACCTACCACGCCGCCCCTGCTGCCGTGTCCTACCACTCTGCCCCAGTAGCCAAAATCGTAGCTCATCAAGCCGAGGAGATTGTAAGTATTTAATGAACATAATTTAATACATGCAAGTGAATTTAAGGTGCACTTAAAAAAAACTAGCATGGACACAACACATTCAATTGTTTTAAATTACCTTGTACGTCACGGATTTGTTGATGCTCTTTCTGTTATGGATTTTCTGCCAAAAATCACCTTTTATGAATGTAAAGTATTGCAAAGAAAGGAAGAAAAGTTCAATAAAGAGGTCAAATGTAGATTGAACTTCAGACTTAATTCTTTAACATTTTGTACTTTCTAGGCCTACCCTAAATACGAGTACAACTACTCAGTAGCTGACGGTCACTCCGGCGACAACAAGTCCCAACAAGAAGTCCGCGACGGTGACGCAGTGAAGGGCTCATACTCCTTCCACGAAGCTGACGGCTCCATCAGAACCGTTGAGTACACCGCTGATGCACACAACGGCTTCAACGCTGTCGTCCACAACACCGCCCCCACCGCCGCCCCCACACACATCAAGGCTGTACCTGCCCTCCAATACTACCATCATTAAATAATCAATTAAATATTAATGTTATTAGAAAACACTAGATAGTATTGACAATTATTTAATAAAATAAATGATCACCAAATTCGTAAACATTTTTTCATTTATTTCTTCCAGTAAACAGTTGAAATGATTTCAGAATTACTCGATATGGGTAAGCGACCCCTCTTCATTCCAAAACTACCACTTCCCCAACTATGCATTCCTTATAGCCCCCTATCTTCAATCTATTGGATTAGTTAAATGACTCTGGTATTTCCTGCGATAACTTGAGCACAAATTTCCTTTTTGTTAACACTTAACTTTGATATATGCTTAGCATTAGTTGAACAGTGAATTCGTCTACCCTAAGCTCTAAAGATTTGGTAAACATAAAATCAAGATGCATTCGCAAAACATCTATTCTTGAAGTCTTGAAGTCCTTGAAGTCTTCCTTGTCCTGGAGAAACTAGAAAGGCCGCCATGCGACAGATAATCCTATCTTCCCAAAAAATATACATTACAAATAAAAAAACCTACAATTTTTTTTATATGTGTATGAGATCCCTCTCATTACATGAGATCCCTCTCGGTTACGCACATAATAGTGTAGATTAAAAGTCTGAATATGCTTAAGTTTAAATACATAAGATTTTTAATTTACAATAGAATAGTGTACGTATTGTTAATCTAAGATAACAAAATATCTTTTCAAATCAAGAAATTTAGTGAACGCACAATATTATCTTCGATTTATACGAAGCGATAAAGTCGCTCTTTCTCTTTTATTATAGCAACGTACGAGTCGGCTTTGTATTATTAACTTCATTAGGCGTTATTAATTACGTAACATTAAACTCATCTGAAATTTATTAGGTGATACTTTATTAAAACGATATTTACGATTTATTATCAATTTTTTTAGTTCTTATTTTATTATTTCCGACTTTTCGTATACTTTACGTTAATTAAGTCGTACGATTAACTCGTAAACGTAGTTTTAATTCGGTCTACAACTCGTAAAAACTGAAGAAAAAGTAACACTTGTTTAATACAACTTATCAGCTTTACTAATATTTAGAATCGTGTCGATGCCTCGATGCGGCCTGATGTCGAGGGTGACCTCTCCACTGCCTATTGAGGCTAAAGCCACATTGCTAATGCTACAACTAAACTCCAAAAACTTCTCAACCTAAATGTACACTTTAACCTAAAACTCTAACTTTATTAAAACAACAACTATTTAGCCATTCAAGCATAAATCTATTAGCTACTAGGCTGGTCAATGCACAACAATCACTGCTGTTAAGTTTAACCCTTTGCGGTCCTAACACTAATATACCTAATGTAAGACCATATGTCCGATACGTGTACACGGAACTCAAAGTATTTAAAAAAAAGAACATTTAACAAGATTTTTACTTGTCATTTCTTTCTATTCAATTAAAAACACTAAAATCTGTAACTCCGTATCCGTTTACAAAAAGCTCGAAGCGGAAAAAATACGTCTTTGTTGATCATAGAGATGATACGATAAACTGCAGTAAAATTTTTATTTCGTTAATAAAACGTAGATATGTCTGGTTAACATTTTAATTTAAAAACAAACTAACAGACTATGTACCAAATTAAAACATTATCAGCGTACTTATCATACAAAATTACTTTTATTAGACATAAGTCTGTCGTTATTCCAGTTCAGAATTTTTGCAGCAATTTTTTTGTTACGGATAACAATTTGACGATGCCCAATTGGCCAAGACAGATACAGAAGCAGTCAAGCAATCAAATCAAGATAAGCAAGTATATTGTTCAAAGATGTATCTCAGTAGAGTCATAATACTCCTTAAAATGTGTTTTTATCTAATCCACGTTAAGCTTTCGCTAGGAAGTCGAACAATAGGACCTGCTACAATAGCGAAGCTCTAACATTTTTTTATATAATAACCATCGAAAAAGTATAAAATGGATTATATTCTTTCATTTTGTCAACAGTCTCTCATTACATTCAGCAGACGGCAGTTCATCCCATAAACCGGAAGATGTATTCTCAGGTAATATTAAGTTTAGTATTAAAAATTAACAGCTTCCGATCGTTAGGTTATAAATTGGAAAGCTTTCCGAGGATAGGGCTGCTTTTTATACAAAAGAAGACGACGAAATATAAACGTCTTTTTCTAATTTTTCCTATAATAATACTTTCGAAAAGATACTTAATCGACTTCAAGTGTTAAAATTATATTTATTAAAAGGTTTCAACTTTCTTTCTATCGAGTACAATGCTCATAATAATAGCTTATTATAACGTACAACACACAAAATCGAATACATTTAAGAAACCGTTTTCACTAATGCCTCCTTTAAAACTGTTTAATTTCAGTTAGTTTTATTAATTTGTTTCGTCGGTGGCATAAAGACAGTTTTCGTCGATCCCAACGAAGGACCATATGCAGGAGAAGATGGTGCATGGAAAACAATAAAAACTTATCATCCGCCGAGTCCAATCTATAAATACGAAACCTATGTAAGTTATTCAATTGTTTTGGTATGGCAAATCAGTATTTAAAACCGTTTTCTACTACGTATCAATTTAAAAAGACGATGTTTATATTGTATATTCTTGTTGTATGCAATAATTGAATACAATTTTTGTATAATAATCTGTTTTTTTTTGTATTTCTTTCAACAAGTAAAATTGCCGAACATTTTAACAAGGAGCTCTCGTATAAATTCAATTTAAGCAAAATATTTGAATGGAGCGCCAACCGTTAAAAAAAAAGACTTCTACTTAAAAACTTATGTCTCAAGGTGGGGGTCGGCATTCCTTTTATTAAATTTATAGGCTCCAACAACCACCAACTAATAATAAGCGAGCTTTGGGGGTGTCCGCTGGGCTAGAACACAAAAAAATACATTATCACAAACATGAATTAATAATTATAGATATAATACCCACTGATCACTCAATGATCGGGATTCTTATCATATTCACTGACACCTCGAAATCTAGATTTATTTGTGTTTTACACTTTCTTTCTCGAGCTGCCATTGACTGTTTAAGAAAGCTTTAACAACAACAAACAAATAATAGACAATCGATTGACAAACGCCGAAGCAAATGGTACTCAACTGGTCCTTTTTTGCTATTTTCTTATGTGTATAATAAATAGTTTAAAGCAATGAAATGCTATTAATAACTAAATTAATTTTCATTGATTCTATTGCAGAGATATCCGAAATATGAATTCGAATATTCAGTGTCAGACAAAAAGACTGGGGACCACAAAACTCATCGTGAGTCGCGTGACGGAGATCGTGTTCGTGGTGAATACAGCCTTGTCGAACCTGATGGTTCGCTGCGGAAGGTGGAATACGATGCTGATGACCATAACGGGTAATTATTTACATGTTATTTTGTAGTTTTATCAATTTTTATTGTTATAGGAAATTTAACAGCGTTTTAATTCACGATTCCTTAAAAATTATTAACATCGGTAACAACTAATGACACTTGGGCATTATATCTAAAATTCTTTAAAACTCCCGAGCACAGATATCTAGAAAATATAAAACTAAAACACAAAGGGGGCTCATCTTTAGACTGTTGCACGTGAATAGGTCGGCGCTAAAATATATTATGTGCAATGAAGAAAGGAATTGACTCAAAGTAAAATCATATTTTATTCTAGTTTCAGCGCTGTTGTAAGTAAAGGTGTACATAAGCACGGTGACCACGCATACTCAGTTTTTGGTCACACCAGACACTTTTACCCTATCGGACATGGCATCAAGATCAATCACTATTTCCCAGAAAAGAACACCGCAAAAGACGTTAGCTTTGATAACACTGATAAAGGAAAGCCTGTTCAAGAAAATGTACAGGATTCCGTTGGTTTTCAAAAGAGTGCCACTAAGACTGATGTTGAAACATCAGATAAAGAAATTACTTTAAAACCAGAAAATGCTGAAAATGTTGGAAAATCAAATGCCGAGAGACTTATTCAAAAGGATTTAGTCGCAGTGGTCGATTCGACAACTCCTTTGATTATTGAAAATGAGAAATCACTTGAAGGAAGCACAGAAGAGATCAATACTGTAACAACTGAAACTTCCGTAATTGATGCTATGAAAGGGGAAGAGATAATAAAAAAAGATGACCCCAGTCCCGACAACGAAGTAGCTTCGTCACACTACCATATGTTTTATTACGTTTATTGAGTATTTTATGTAAAGTCGAAAATTTCGGATAGTTTCTAAGTCACTATAATAATTTAACTATGCTAAGCAAATAAATGAGAATAAATGTTATATATGAATTGGAATTACGAACTCTTTAAAAAGCTCCACCTTTGCATTATACCGAGAAACTTTCACTTTTAAATTGAACGTTTTTTAAGTCTTAACATGTCCACACAAGATGGCATTACCGCGACACTAAAAGTTAAAAATATATGTACAGATGGCGTAGGTTGCATTGTATATTTAGATTGTACATCGTATATCATTATGATTGGGTGAAGTATTTCTTTTGAATTCTACAACTTTTTTTAATTAAGCAAAGAAATAATTTACACCTAAATAACAGGCTGTCAATAACAATAATTGTCATTAGATATAGCTTGGGTGCTTTTAGTTTTTAAATTATCATTGAAGAATAGATAACTTTACGGCCTACGTGGTGTTAAATAGTTATCGGAGTCCGTAAACGTTAAAAACGTAAATGCCGCCATCCGTCTTGATTAGATTGCATGAAATTAATAAAACTGAAGATCACATAAACTGACCTCATTGAAATACAGCCTACTGTTTTCGGTTGGATCAAATCCCGCTGTAAATAGTACAATTTGGGATACCAAAATCGGTACATGAAATTATAAGGGGATCGAGATAGAAAATAATAGGCGCAGAAGATAAAATATTTGAAAAAAAAAGCCACACCTGTTTGAAGATGAGAATGTAAATCCTATGGACTGGGAGCGCCGTCGTCCGGCTTGAGAGATAGGATCGTGGTTTTAATAGTTTTTATGTGTATTATGGATTTCCCGTCTTTGAAGTTGGAGTTTATGACTACTTCGCCGCAGAAACAGGCAGGATGGTGGTACCTACTGGTACTAACTTACATTACGCCCTACCGCTAGTAAAGTCAGTTGGATGATCCCAGTACGCTAGATAAGAATAATAGTCAGAGAACGTTGCTCTATCCAAATATCTCTTGTAAAACCTCTTATGAGTCCGCATGAGTAGGTACCAACACCGTGCCTATTTCTGCCGTGAAGTAGTGGCAGCCGTGCACTCGTGCAGCCGTTGTAACTATAGTGAGACGTTACAACTTATATCTCAAGGTGGGCGGCGGCATTTACGTTGTAGATGTCTATGGACTCCAGTAACCACGTAGCACTAGGTGGACTGTGAGCTCGTCCACACAACGAAGTAACAAAAATAAAATTTAAAATTTATAAAAATCGCCGAAAAATCGCTTAGTTTTCTTACACGACATCTAACGTAAGGGATTATGTATATCAGATATCAGACACATACATCACATATCAGTATATAAAATATGGGTTCAACAATCTCCCAAAGCAAAATATTTTTTATTTATTTATATTTAGTTTATTTTATATTTTATATTTAGTTTAATATATATTTAATTTATATTTAGTTTATTATAATATAAAATTCTGCAACCTAAAATCATTTATTCAAAGTCATCTAACATATTCATTGTAAGCGACTACTTGCGAAATTTTAAATAAGTGTCATGAATTAATCAACAAAAGTAATCATCACAGTTATATTTCATACAATGAATAGGTATATGAATCAAGAACCGGTTCGGTTACTTCGTGAATGAGAAATCGGATTAATACGCATCTCAACTATTTGCTTAAAGTAATACGTAATAAGTATCGTTGCAGATAATGATATTTAATGATTTACCCAAAACGATTAAACGACGTAAAGGTATTTACAATGACGTATACTTTTATTCATTTGTAATGCTTAAACATAAATATATTTTATTAACGCAGCTTGTTGGACCACTAAAGTGACGGATGAAAGGCGATTGCATGCAGCAGAGATGCGAATGTTGCGATGGATGTGTGGAGTAGTGGAATGTTAGAGGAAGTCTGAAAGTGGCACCTGTGACAGAGAAGCTGAGAAGTGCGCGTTTGGGATGGTATGGACATGTGATGAGACGAAATGAAAATGAGGTTGGTAAGAAAATGTTAACTATGAATGTGGAAGGATATAGAGGAAGAGGTAGACCTAAGAAGAAATGGATGGATTGCGTGAAAGACGATATGGGTAAGAGGGGAGTGAGCGAAGAAATGGTATATGATAGAAGAGTATGGAAGGAGAAAACATGTTGCGCTGACCCCAGGTAATTAGGAGAAGGGCAGGATAATGATGATGATATTTTATTAACGCAGTTTTTGTATATGTGACTCCAAAATCAAAGTAGAGGTGGAGATTTCGCTTTCCATCTTCCACAGCTCTCCTAATAACTCGATACAGTAGTAATAGAGTTAAATATGGGGCATAGAGGAAATATATCGTCAAACCTATTCTCATTCATATTGGTTTATTTTACCTTACATACGATACAGGTCAAGCTAACAAAATGCTAATCAACACACATATACGCAAATTATTTAATATTCATTTGCTTAAATAAGTACAATCTTATAACCTGGTTGGTGGCTACTAAAGTTCGTAAAAAATAATCTAAATTTTTTTGTCGCGACACAATCATGTGTACAAGTTTGAAGGTCAATCGAATGTCATTGTAATGCTCCAATAACCGCTTTATATCAGGTGAATCATGAGCTTATCTTACTTTAGCTAATAAATGAAAAAAAAAAACTTACCGAGTAAATAAATAATTTTAAAAATGAGGCCCTGTTTACATATTTTTTATTTAAAAGTCAATGGAAGGAGTCTTTAATTTTTTTATTTTATTTTTTTGATGGGTGGATGAGCTCACAGCCCCCCTGGTGTTAAGTGGTTACTGGAGCCCATAGACATCTACAACGTAAATGCGCCATCAAATCAAATCAAATCAAATCAAAAAATTTTTATTCAACATAAATGAAAGTACATACTTGTTGAACGTCAAAAGAACTACCGCCAATTCACAAGAACTAGCCTCCGTCCTGAGAAGAATTGGCAAGAAACTCAGCGGGCATGTTTTTTTTTTTTTAAATAAATTATAATTTATTATTTTTTTAACCACCTTGAGATATAAGTTCTAAGGTCTTAGTATAGTTACAACGGCTGCCCCACCCTTCAAACCGAAACGCATTACTGCTTCACGGCAGAAATAGGCAGGGCGGTGGTACCTACCCGTGCGGACTCACAAGAGGTCCTACCGCCAGTAATTACGCAAATTATAATTTTTACTACACGATTATTAATAGTAGTTGCACTGTAAGAACGTTTTACAATCAATGTGATAGTTACCAAATATCAGCAGCTATGCACAATATTCAAGCCGAACGGCCTACATCTATTACAAGGAAGTTAAAACCGGTCCGAATAAATCCCAATTTTCATAAGCCCTCAAAGGTTTACGTAATCCTGTTATACATCTCGGTAGTTGTGGAATCTATGTAGATTAACGAGTTTTGTCGTATAGCAATTAATAATATCATGTTGCCGGGCCTACAAGGAACTTAACTTTCGCTGTGAGTCCTGACGAGTATTGGCAAGATTAAATGTTCTATGTACGGAGTATTAACAATAGACAGTCGCCATCTAAGTAACTAGTTCTTTTGTACTTAAGGGCCTCGAATATGTTTAATTTATGTGCTTATCTATTTTGTCTTTTACTAGTTTCGTACTAACCTTGAAGAATATAATATAATCTATATATTAATACGTGAAGCAAAAACTTTGTATCCCTTTTTACGAACATTGCGCGGACGGAGGAGTATGAAATTTTCCACACTTACAGAGAATATAGAGAAGAAGTGCACAATGCTAATATTTTTTAAAAATAATGCATAAAAGATACATTAAATCAATAAATAAAACATTACACACACTACATACCATATATTTGACGGACACACGCATGCATACTATTTATTGTCAAACTTTTGTTCTTGACGTCTGTTGTCAAATTGAGATTTAATATTGTTTGTCTGTGTTAATATTTTTTATAGCGTAGTCTTGGTGAAATTTGTGATAATAGAAGTATAAAATACAGTCATAATAGTGTAAAAACTATTCCAATTAATTATAGTCGAATTTCGAGTACTGCGGGACCTCTAGTTAATGTAATCAAACAAACGAAATGAAGTGTAGCATACGAAATAAAATATGATAATGAAAAACGAAATATTTAATATAAAAAGTATTTTAAACTATTTCTATTTATACTACACTCGTGCGAACTCTATGTGTCGTCAGCGTCAGTGTGTGTGTATGTGTGTGTTTCAATCAGCTGGCATCGATTGCTAATTTTCGAATTTGGAGAACCGGCCGGATTAGGGCGTCCCCACAACTTCCAACTTCCATAAGCAATCCGAAATTCATGGGATTTTTTTACAAAAAAAAATTTCATCACTTAGATTTTTACAATATTTTTTGCTCTGAGACGAGTGGTATATAAATGTAAGTTATTCAGTTTATTACTTCCGTATCCTCGATCTAGAAATCACAGATTGTTCACCACGCGCCAAGAGAGCTTAATAAAAACGATATCATAAGAACAGTGCCTATTTGACGGAGTAGGATTTAATTAAATAATAATATTAACAGTATTAATAATATAAAGATAATATGTAAATATTGAATAAACAATTTACACATAAATTTCATATTTTACATAAATACCTATGAAACATAAATGCAACGTTCTGTATACACTAATTAGATATTTTAAGCTAATTCAAATTTAACACATGACAACTAATTTTATAATTAATGCTCCTCAATCAGTCGTTTGAAGCTATTTAACGTTTCAGTATGTCGTATACGTACTAAGAGTGCATTTCACAAACTTAATATCTTAACGAAATCTTAAGGAAATTCATATCTTAAGAATTTCACGTGCACGTTATAAATAGTTCTATCCGTGTCACTAAGCTCACATCACTCAGCCTTAATATTATTCTAACATCCTCTACAATTGATTTGCTTCAACAGATAATATTTTAGTACCGATAAATACCCTAGACCGCTCGCGCAGCGTCTCAATGAGACTTAAGCGGATGTTATCAGAATAATGATACGACATATCCTTCGGAATACATACGCATAGCACATTCATTCTCCCAACGAAACTAAAAATGGGAAGTTTTATTTTTATATTTACTCAAACACACACAAAATATTAATAAATAAAATCCAATACCAATCATAAGAGTGAAGAGAAAGTCACGAAAAAACATTAGGATATCTTCTTGCGAGAACATTAAAAAAATGTAGACCATAACAGAAGGTGGTGATTCATAATTTAAAATAGAATCTGATACCTATTATTTAAAGCATTATACTAAATGACCCTTTACAGTTTTCAATTATATTTCAAAAATAATCGACTCAGGGGAACGAAAGAAAAAAAAAGAAATAAAATCCTCTCACTTATTGTCAATTTTCGATACACGTTACGGCTATATCGCTTATTGCGACATTTGATAATGCGATCAGATTGGTAACGCTGCAATTACTATGATCCGATCGGATATCGTCGGGAATAGGCCCCCACCACGACACCCTCTTATTTGTTAGTTATATAAAAAGACAGCACTATCAGACTAATACCAGTTAAGGCTTTTGTGTCCAAAGCAAAATGTTCTCCAAAGTAAGCTTAACTCCTTTCCAAAGATCAAATCGAGAGTACATTATATAAGCGCGTAGGGCAGTCCTGAAACTACTTTAACTATATCGAAATTTCTATTATTAGCTCAACAATCAATCTGCTTATATTTTATTGTACTTTTAATTTACATTGGATAAGTAAATATGTTCCGAATTTTCAAAATTCTGAAAAACCTTTGTTCTCAAATGAAATTTTCGCTTCAATACTGTATCTCACAATTTTTTCTTTTCTGTTATTTTAGATTGTGCTAATTTGCGCTGTTGTGGCCGTAAGCCACGCAGGCCTCCTACATCATGGCCCGGCGGTATCGTCTCAGAATATCGTGCGCCATGATCAAACCATCCACCACGAGACGCCCATTCACTACACTGCCCTGCATACTGCTCCCGTGGCACAGGCTGCCCCTGAAATCCATGCTGCTCCAGCTATCCACACCATCCAAGAAGCTCCTACCTACCATGCAGCCCCAGCAGTCCACGAGGCTTCTTCCTACCAAGCAATCCACTCTGCCCCTACCTACCATGTAGCTCCAGCAGGCCACGAAGCTCCTACCTACCATGCAGCTCCAGCTGCTCACTCTGCAACTACATATCATACAGCTCCAGCAATCCACGCTACTTCAGCTATTCACCAGGTCCCCGCCTACCATTCAGCACCAGCTGTTCATGAAGCTCCAGCTGTTCACGTTTCCACCGCACTTCACGCCGCCTCAGCTGGACATGAAGATCATTATGTTGACGAATATGTAAAGATTATTTGACCAAATTTCTCACTAATTTCACCATATTTTAACAATTATTTTAATATTTCAATATCATATTCCAGGCCCACCCTAAATACGGATACTCTTACTCGGTTGAAGACCCTCACACCGGCGACCACAAATCTCAACACGAGACCCGTGATGGTGATGTCGTCAAGGGTGAATACTCCCTCCTGCAACCTGATGGTTCATTCCGCAAGGTCACCTACACTGCTGACCACCACAATGGGTAAATAAATAGATATGTCTTGTCAATTTTTTGGCCAAAAACTACCTCATGTGTGCTTATTTTAATCTTATTCTAATCTATTTTAATCTTAATCTTTGAATGTAATTATATATAGTTTTTTTTTTTTTTGTGTCAACAGTTTCAACGCAGTCGTCCACAATACGCCTCCCGTGATACATCATCATTAGGACTTGAAGTCTGCTCGATCTGTGATATTAGTGTTAATTTGCTCAAGTACCTGTAGTCGCGAACACCCATAAAGCCTTTCATTTGTTCTCATGTATGTTTGTATCTTGTCGAGTGTTTTAAATGTTTTTTCCACGCCCTAAAATAAAAACTCAAATCAATTGTGAAAAACTATTATCTCTAAACTGTCTCTTCGAATGTGTATATCTCGTTGTGTTTTGATAGCCTGTAGAATAGTTTAATGTCATCATAACCAAGCTTTCTAATGGGGATGGGCAAACAGATGTAAATAGGTTGGCTTAAAAGCAATAAATTAAATTTTAGAAAATTACATACTATTTATTTCAACCCGATATAAAATCATCTACACACCGTGAAGAGCTGTTCCATGCGTAACTTCATATTGTTACTGTTTCAAAATTAATTTCGCAACGATCATTAATTTCTGAAATACCAATTAAATATACGACGTAAGCCAAAAGACGAAAGGAAATACTGCAATCTCATATGCATTAAAACAAGAAGTGTTTATTTCACTAACAAGTCCGGTGGACCGTGAGAATATACAGATCTCAGCCAGATTGCACTCCGAATATTACCATACAATGCTGTAATGAGGAGTGAAAGCAAAACGCAACCACCGAAGTGACCGATCAAAAACTAGTTCATGCAAGAGTCTCCTAAAATGCAGATATTTAATAAATAAAGTGGACATATTTTTTAAGTTGTAGCAACGATTTTGTCTTCTTCATAACATGAGATGTATGACAACTGAATAGTATGAACCTTCAAATCGAAACGAAAATTACTAATTTAAAATTAAAATTACAAGGCATTCATTTCATAAGTCAGTCTATATGTGTAGGTATATAGAATCTAAGAAATATTATTAAAACTACCATTTAAATATCATCATTAAAAAAAATGGATGAATCGACGGCAGAAATAGGCATGTTGGTAGTACCAGGCAGGTACCACTGAAATAGAGCTAGTATTAATATAATAATATTATGATGATTACTAAAATCAATTAGAAACACACATACACAAATAAAAATAATGAATCGACGGCAGAAATAGGCATGTTGGTAGTACCAGGCAGGTACCACTGAAATAGAGCTATTATTAATATAATAACTACTATTCCAAAATTTCTTGGCACTGTACGGTCTAACTGATGGAAAGTGGTCATCGTCGCCCATAAACGTCAGCAATGCCAAGCCGAGCTGCCGCCTAAGCCCGATTAACATATTTATACAAGCATTATAACGAAGGCTTCTTATTTTATCTTATTTCTCCTCAATTCCTTATATTCACTCTTACCCTTAAAAACTGACTATTAATATAACAAACGCTATACGAGCGTTCCGAAATCATACGTACTACATTAATTAATGAGGTCGTTAATAAGGTATTATAAATTTGAACACCGTTCCACATTAAATGCTCACAAATCTCTAGTCGTTAGTGCCGTAAATCAAATGGATTCATGGATGCATCGACGTTACGTAAGAACAAAAAGTTCTACTCTAACTGATTTTTCTGATAATAAATCAGTAAAAGTATAACAAAAACTGTAAGAAATATTATAAGAATATAATAATTTGAATTAATTACTCTCTAGATTTCGACTTCACGATGCTACCGATTTCTGCCACAAAGACATACATAAATAATATCAGTCAAATTGAGACCTCAATATCATGTTTCGCAGCGGATGCACTCATATTCTGGTAGCTCTCATTTTCCCATCCGGCGTCAAGAAATAGAAGCTCCATAAAATCAAGATTTATCTCGGTGTGAACAAAAAATCAATTAAGAATTAGCATGTAGCAATAAAAATGACATTGGTTAAAACGCGGTTGCGTGATATGTTACCAGACAAAAAGTTTGAATGTAATAAAACTGTTAAAGTCAAATACTAAGATTTACTAGTAATTATATTAGTCCGCCATCGTTCTAGCGGAAAATCTATGTATAACAATAATAGATACAATTAAATTATTAAAAAAGGATTTACTCTTAGTTAAGGTTAGTTAACCTACACTAACTAACTAACAAAAGGTCATAAACAATATTAAATTTACATTTAGAAATGATAATGTACGTAGACGAGTGGCCGTAGATGTGAATTTAAATATTAAGTGCTCGGTATTTCCTGTTTAAAAATTTGAATCTTGACTTGTTAAAAGTGACAGGCACAGTTTTTTATTATTTAATTTCAGATTTGTATTTCTGGTTTTTTTAGATCTAGTAGATTTTAACATAAAATATACAAATTATAAAACGACATTCGTTGCTTAATTTTAGTACAATCATTTAATTGTTTGTAGTCAATAATTGTTTTTCAGAATAATTTAATATATTATGTACGCTGTTTAATGATGGATTGGGTATATTCAAGTGTCTGTTTAGTGTTTTATTTTTAAGCTTTAATGTTTCCATGTTTGGGTAAATGCGCGTCAATTACCGTTTATTATAAAAAAAAAAAGAACACAATATTCCTAACCTAAAAGTACATGTTATTATCCGCAACATGCTTCCTCAAAAAGTACAATACTTACTTTCAGCTACAAGCGTCGTCATAAGTAACATAATATAGGTCCACCCCACTATCCTTGGGTATATTGTAACCTCATACAAATCGGTACCACCATCCTGAATATTTCTGCGGCAAAACAGTAATGTTCCGGTTCTAAGGTTAGGTGAATAGTCTTTTGAAATTTGAAATTTAAATTTAAAAATCAAGTCTCCACATGGGCGGTCGCATTCACTTGTGTCTAAGTCAATGATTACCAACAAGTGGGTCGTGAGCTTTTTCACCCACATAGGTAAAGGAAAAAACAAAAACGAAAAACATATTATTAGGTCTGAAGATCTTTATTTATTATAATAATCTGTGATTAATTTATTATATTAATTTATTAATTTCTTATATTGTGTTCTAGGAGTTTGAAGACTTAATCCAAAAAGGAGATTCAAATTCTAATATTATCTATTAAGTACGTCAGCGCAAAAAAATGTTTTGAGATATGTTACAAGGTACAATTACATCCATTCTTTAAAATGTATTAGGCAATAATCCAGAGATGCTTAAGCAGTATATTCATTATTTCAACATTACACAAGACTTGCCTCGCCATTCATGCACGTTATCAATGTAATAAAAATCCGAATCGATGTCTGCACAATGAATATATTGAATACACGATTACCAAAAAAAATATGAGCACAAAAATGTCGGTGCCTGTAAAGGTTTTCATTAAAAAATTAAGATTATACGGTGACCTTCAAGTGAAGCTCTGTCCATTTACCGCACAGGCAAGCCGGTTGAGAGAAATATGCGGAGCGGGCTTTGCAAACTGTCCGCGCAACGTAATGTTGATGTTACACCGAGAACCGCTACAATATTTTTTTTTTATTACGTTACTCGTTTGTAATATGTGCGTTCGGCTGAGCGGTCTCACGTGTTTTATCCTTTTTTTTTTATTTATGAAGTAATTCTTCCATTACTTTGTTTAATTTTAATTTAAAACTTAGTACCATTACCATAAGGTAAGTATCGTATGAGTACTTTAAGAAAATGCCTTTATTTAGCGATAGTTAGAGTGGAGCAGACGCGGGCGTCACTGGTTCATACCAATTTGAGACCACATGTTTCATATAGAAATACAAGATCACTGACAATATATTGGCGAGCGTTTACCATAGCGTCTAGGTAATTTAAAGTAAATTCTACCTTCCATATAGAGACGTCAGTTGTAGTAACATTTGCATTCAACTATACACTATCCGCAAAATTCGCAACTAACTAATAAGACGATATATAACCACGACCACTCCGCCAGGAATGTACGACTGAGAAGAAAAACCACTATCCTTATAAATATTACTTCAGAATGTTAATGGTATATTTAAATTTTAAATTAAACGTAAAATTTTGAGGATTATTAGCTCAGCTTTATGTTTGAATATAATTTATATTATTATACCGTAATTTACGCACTACCGCCCAATGTGTCCCAAGCCTGTCGTTGTGTAACAGTTTACTGGAGCAACCCAGAACGCTACTTTCTTACCGGCTGCTATGGTACAGCTTTGTTCATAATGGACAACGATACGGAAAGATAAAATTGTAGTAGGGTTTTATATAGTAAATTTGCTTTGAGCTAAATACCAACCTTGATATCTCCTTAGTTTCTATCTTCTATAGATAATAAGGCTTTTCTTTATCTTGCACGTACTAGACAATACCAACGTCTCGCCTATTTTAGCAGCAAAATTATAATCTCAATGGTATAAATAAGGTTTTGAATCCAAGTGCAACATCTTCCAGATAAGATCTTTTATTATCTAAGAATATTAGACTTATAATTTCATTAAAAGTAACAAGTGATTTCAAGTCGCCTAAAAACAAAATATCGACTACATATCCGTTGTTTCAACCTAAGAATAAATATGGCTTCGATACGAAATATTTGTTACATTTTGTGTTTTTTTAATACTTTTTTAACTAAAAGCTTTAGGCCCGAAATATGAATCGTGTGAAAAGAGCTTTATAATAACCTTGAACAAAATAAAAAAATCACTAAAATGACGTAAGGTAAAGGTGTAAAGGTGATCGTGTTCAGTGGTGTCATATTATGCTGGGCCGGTTTTGTTGTATCGGGTGACATACACCCGAACCGCTTCCTCACTTGTATAAAACCCACCACTGCACTTGGGAACTTATCAAACGTACCCCACGCTTCAGTAAGGCATCTTAACATGTTCTTCAAAGTGAGATCCTTCACCGGAATTAATAAATAATATTTATTACGCACTATTATTTATATTTAATTGAATTATTCGTCTTACAGATTGCTGTAGTCTGCTCGATTTTGGCTATTTGCCAAGGTGGTGTTATAGACGAGGGCCACGGCCATGCTGTGTCTTCCCAAAGCATAGTCCGCCATGACGAGCCTTCTCATCAAGCAACGGCACATTATACCCCAGTATTGAGTCATGCTGCTCCAGTGCTGACTCACGCAGCCCCTTTGATTCAACATGCCGGTCCTGTTGTTCACGCCGCCCCCGTGGAACATTCTTCGTATATACATGCTTCGCCAGTAGTCCAACACTTCAGCCCTGTGCAACATGCTCCAGTCGTGCACCACGCTGCGATTCCAATTGCCGTCGAACACTCCGATCATGTCGAAGACCATGTAAGTAATAGCACACATGTAATAACTCACACATATGTCGAAGATTATCCGATTAGGTTATCCGATTTTTTATATTGCTTAGATGGGTGGACATGCTCACAGCCCACCTGGTGTTAACTGGTTACTGGAGCTCATAGACATCTACAACGTAAATGCACCACCCACCTTGAGATATAAGTTCTAAGGTCTCAAATATCGTTACAACGGCTGCCCCACCTTCAAACCGAAACGCATAACTGCTTCAGGGCAAAAATAGGCAAGGTGGTGGTACCTACCCGTGCGGACTCACAAGAAGTCCTACTACCAGTAAAAACATAGCATTCTCATTCTCTCTAAGCACATTATCTCTAAGCAAAGTATTGTAATGTATTTCCTGTGCACCAACATTGTATAGATCTTTCTAGTATGTGGTGATTTCAATCAAAATTATAATTGTATAGTTACGGAAGAAATATTAAGTTTATCTTCGCTACTTCCGATAGTTCTTGAAATATTGATTAAGCATGAGGGATATATTGTTGTTCCGTACAGTACATTCCTTTACTAAGGTCAATTAAAATCAACTAAATTGAACAAATACTGAATGAAAAATAATACGAAATAATGCCTCATGTTATTCGAAGGCTCTAACTGGAATTAAACTCGGACACCACATAACGTTACACGAAACAAAATTCACCAATACAAAGAAAGTGAAAGGCATCTTAGATACTATTATGATTAAAAAATGTGATCAGTTAATACAACCCAATTAAATATTTTATTGTGTAAGCCCCTTGTCGTTATTAGTCTACAGACGATTTTGCAACTATTTACGGGCAATCTATCAAGCGGTTGTTTGAATCGTTCAACTATTTATCAAAATAACCATTAGTTTGTTTACGAATAAAACTCTCGACCTTAACAGGTCAAGCTATGCATGATTGTTTGTTAGTGAAAGAACTATCAGCATAATAAAAGTGACTAATAGGTAAACTGATTTTTGATCCAATGATGGAATATGTTTGAATGTATTTTGTAGAGTATATTGCGACAAATTAAACTAATAAGTTTGTTCATTTAACGTTAATTTAACATATTTGGTAACGAATAGATTACATATAAACTGGATAATATTCTATAGGCTCCCGCGAAGTATGAGTTCTCATATTCCGTCGAGGATCCCCACACCGGCGATCACAAGTCCCAACACGAAACCCGTGATGGTGATGTCGTGAAAGGCGAATACTCTCTACTCCAGCCTGATGGTTCTATCCGTAAGGTCGAATACACAGCTGACCACCACAACGGGTAAGTTTTCTATTCAGCTTACGTAATATCTAAAACAATCGTGTAATTACGAAGTGTTGCGAACATATAAGTAAGAAAATTAGTTTACATCAATTTGCGCCAACAATTGTCCTATAGAGTACTATAGATGACTATAAAATAAATCTTACACAAACTGTTTTGTAGTAAAATTGTGAACAACGATTGGCGTTGGTCGGATAGTCCTCGAATTATTTTAGAACGTAGATAATCTTAGCATTGTGATGACTTAGAGTAAATCTTAATTCAATTTGTTCAGAAAACGCCACTGCAATAACTTACTAACTTATTTCGTAACCGAATTAGTAACGATTCTGTGATTCTGAATAGGAGTCTAATTGATTGTTAAACTTTTTTTGTAGTAATGTATCTTAATTTGTTACATCAGATTCAACGCTATTGTACACAACTCCGAGCCTGACGCACACGCTGCACCTCCATCGCCGGCTCCTGCTGTCCACGCCGTCCCCGCAGCTCATTCCGCTCCAGTAGTCCATTCTGCCCCTGTGATTCACTCTGCTCCAGTGCTTCACTCAGCCCCAGTAGTTCATTCAACCCCCGTGGTTCACTCCGCTCCCCTAATTCACTCCGCTCCTGTGGTTCACTCCGCACCCGTGGTTCACTCCGCTCCCCTAGTTCACTCCGGCCCCGTTGTCCACACAGCGTCTCTGTTCCACGCCACTCCTCTTGTACACTCAGCTCCTATAGTGCACGCCGTACACGCTGCACCAGCACACTACATCGCCGCTCATCATTGAATTAAATTTGCGAGAATCCTATATTTGTAATCTTAACTTCTATTTAATTATTTAAAAATAAAAACTGATTAAAATATTTCTGATTGAATACGTATTCTTTGACATCAATTCCCTTAGTAACTCCCTTACAATACATTTACCTAATGGAGAAAACGTTCGCTTGTTGTTCCGTCTTGAACAAAACATATCGGATGTATGATGTTAGGTAACAGAAAATCGTTAATTACCCACTATTCATGTTCACGTAATAACAAAAAAAATATCACAACACTATATAGTGTACATTCTTGCGCTTGACGTTTTTAATTGGCAGTGAATAAAAAAACATGCTTCGTGCATTCATACCAAACCTAATAGCACAGAACAGAACTTGAATTTCGACTAGCACTAGAACATCAACGTAAATACGTTGATGTTCTAGTGCTAAACTTAAGTTTAGTGCTAAACAATAAAAAATAACGCTAAATAGCGTTATTTTTTATTGTTTATGAGCTCATACCCCTTTTAGTGTAGTGGAGCTCATAAACACAGTAGCCCCAGGAAATCCATCAGCTTGTTCCTGTATAATACAATAATATTAATACGTGAAGCAAAAACTTTGTATCCCTTTTTACGAAAATTGGGCGGAGGAGTATGAAATTTGTGATTATAGAAGTATAAAATACAATCATAATAGTGTAAAAACTTACAATTCTAATTAATTATAGTCGAATTTCGACTACTGCTCTACAATACCTACCTCTTGTACAATACAAAAATATTAGGACAAGCAGTTCGATCATTATTTTTCGGAAAGCCACAGCATAATTTTTATACAATTCACGATAATCACAGCAGAACGAGATCGAATCTCACTGGTTTAAAATACATGTAGACTTACTCTTCAAATCCATTATTATATACAGTATAAAAACATTGAAGATCACATTAGTTTAACACAGTGTAGTTATTAGTAGCATCATAATATGACGGAAATGCACAACGCTATTTGTTATCTTAATGTTATAGTCGTATCATGGTAAAATCTGGCCCACGATTGTACAAAACAGTCACGAAGCAAGGCTTTCTTACATTTTGTAATGCCCCATGAATGCTATATGAAATTAGCTTAAGCAACAAAATTTATATACCTTATATTTATAATAATATATCTTTAAATGTTTGTATAAGATGTCTGTTGCAATATCTCGTATTCTTCGAAATAGGTGCTCTGCATAATTATACATTGTTTTTCATTGCGTTACAGATAAGAAATACTTTGGTAGAGATTATATTAGTATTTCGAGCTTATTTCTAATGTAAGTGCTTGAAAAAATGCTTGGAACTCCATAAATAATATAAAATGAATTAACTCCATCAAATTACACCTTTAACAGTTCGTTAGTTGCAGTTATTAAACAGCCCTACAAATTACTTGATTAGGTTTTTTGTCCGCTTCCTAATGATAACTAAACTCCATGGACATAATTCAGAAACGAGCTTCCTCTTCTCTATATATTTTTTCGAATTTATTAAAATATACGAGCAAATATATACATTTCAATAAAAGAGAGTCAGTGAGACAAATTCATAGTTTGTCTGTCACTGACTCAAGTTGATAACCTTATTATACTTATGGTCCGAAACAAACAATATATTTTGGTTTAAGATTATCTAAGTACATAACTGAAGCACATCCGAATTCTTTTCTTATGGAGATTAACGTCTTCTATGACTTTGTGCAACACATTCTTCGAAATATACGTATCAGCCCGACACCTACGAGCCTAATCAAACCGATTATTCTGTTAATTTTACCTCTGAAATTCAATAATATACAGTTCACTGTTATCTCAAATTATCTAAATGTTAATAGCGTACGGAAAACAACAGACAATAAATAAATATTGTTGATGATTTTATATTATGTATGTATACATATTTAAAAATATCTTGAAGCGTGTCCAAGAAACAAAAGGTGAGGATGCTTGCGAACCTTTTTATTTAATGATCAGTGCAAAATCAGTGCTAAGAAGCAAGGTTGAATAAATTATATGGTGTGTTATATTGCACTCAGCGGCCCACATGTTGGGGCGCAACGCTCTACTTATCAACCATAATTAAAGCTAACGAGATAGGACGGCGAAAATTTAATAATTGTGTAAATAATTATTTAAGTGATTAAGTAACCAAAACAGAGAGCGGCCGCTTGAGAACAATGCTAATGCATTTCGAAAAATTATAATAATTTATAAATTGGTCAGTAACACTTTGGTCATTAATCTGCTCCGAAATATTTAGTAAAGGTGGACGGACGCATATAGACATTTGAAGATAAAATTGAATTTATCAATAGACTCTTGAAATTTCACCCAAAATTGCATTCGTTTCATTTTATTTAGCGGTTTTGATCATCAGTTTCTATTGATAAGAGGCCTTGCGATCCCGCTCGATTGAGGAACATCATCCGGCTTATTTCTGCCGCGAAATAGTAATAAATTCCGGCGTGAATGGTAGGACAACCGTGATACTATACAATTATTGGTGGTGATTACTGGTGGGGATTACTGATGGTAGGACCTCTTGTGAGTCCGCACGGGTAGGTACCACCACCCTGCCTATTTCTGCCGTGAAGTAGTAATGCGTTTCGGTTTGAAGGGTGGGGCAACCGTTGTAACTATACTGAAACCTTAGAACTTATATCTCAAGGTGGGTGGCGCATTTACCTTGTAGATATCTATGGGCTCCAGTAACCACTTAAAACCAGGTGGGCTGTGAGCTCGTCCACCCATCTAAGCAATGAACAAAAAAATTTGAACCTGACTTCATATCTCAAGTTGGGCAAGTTAACGTATTGATGTACGTTAGGTTCTAAAAATCATTTCACACCAGACAGCCTATTCTTATTAAAGGATTTAGGACAATAAAATATTTGCGAATTTTTTTGAAACTTATTAAATAGGATAAATTATGGCTTTTACTAAAACGAAGTTATCTTAAAAAATCAGAAAGCCATTAGAAAGTATACGTTTATGGTCTGCACTAACTTTAAATTAAGCACGAAATCCTAAAATGTAATTACCAGCCTACAAAACGAGCGCCTACTGACACTGTAACAAAATTAACATTTCATGACATAATAATTTTTGCATGTTACATAATTTTCATTAAATGTTTCTCTTTTAACATTACACATAATTTTCTAATTTAATGAAATTGCTTTATTACTTTTGTTACTTTTCGGCTACAGGAAAAATATATATCCGTTAAGCATTTTAGGGATTTAAAATATGTTTTGTGAAAGTCGGATTTTTATCTATACTAATATTAAAAAGCTGAACAGTTTGTTTGTTTGAACGCGCTAATCTCAGGAACTGCTAGTTCGATTTGAAAAATTATTTCAGTATTAGATAGCCCATTTATTAAGGAAGGCTATAGGTATATAACATCACGCTAAGACCAATACAAGCCAAGCACCAATGAAGAATGTTTCAAAATCGGGCTTTTTTTTCATTTTGAGAGCTTCCGCTGCGTGCGCTGCAGAAACGGTTAAATTTTCGCTAAAATAATGTATGACAGAATTGTTCCGCTTTAAAATAATTAAAAAAAAGTCCGCGACAGCATGTCTTTATGTTAAGGTTGGCCTCACTATAACGTTTTTTATGCTAACCAAGTTTGTTCTAAAATAAAGCATTATTTGTGAACTATTCCACGTGGACGAAGTCGCGGGCAAAAGCTAGTTGTTCTAAGTAAGAGTTAAACAAGGTCATAGTTCACCTCGTGTCAAGAGATTAGAGGCCATAAATATCACGCAGCAACAGCTGTTATTTTGTATTGTGAACTCGCGCAATTACGGAACGAATCGTCCAACTATTCTGCATACTTCTGCAGGGTTTTACTGGTGGTAGGACCTCTTCTGAGTCCGCGCGGGTAGGTACCACCACCCTGCCTATTTCTGCCGTGAAGCAGTAACGCGTTTCGGCTTGAAGGGTAGGGCAGCCGTTGTAACTGTACTTGAGACTTTAGAAGTTATATCTCAAGGTGGGTGGCGCATTTACGTTTTAGACGTCTATGGGCTCCAGTAACCACTTAGCACCAGGTGAGCTGTGAGCTCGTCTACCCATGAAAGCAATAAAAAAAAAAATGAAGCGATCATGAGTTCTGGCTTGAAGACTTGGACAGAAATTATACACTAGAATTGAAGTCTCAACCCTATCTCAATACACATATGTAGGTAGCGGTGCTTCTATTTTGTCTATGTTGTCTGGTCGATCCAACTTCATAGCAAAACACCATGAGTACGTCCGCGCATTTAGACGAAAAACATTTCACACGTACTTTTAAATTATTTGAAGAAGACGAGCTGAACTATATCAAGTTTCTATGTTATTTAAGTGAAGTTTTTTTTTTTTTTAAATCACGCCACGTTAACTGCTCCCGTGATAAGTTCGTTAAGAACTTGTGTTACAGGTACCAGATAACGGAAATAAATGTAAGATTTTTATTATACACATACATATATTTAATATACATCCATAACCCTGGAAAAGACATTTATATTTATCATACAAATATCTTCCCTGGGCGGGATTCGAACCCGCGACCCCCTTGTGTAGTGACCATGTAACTTACCACTACACCAGACGGCAAATTGATTTACGCACTCGAAAATTCATTTCCTCATTGCATTTAGTCATAAAACAAGAGTCACGTAGTTACTTATCTGATCATTACAATACTCTGTGAAGAACAGAAAGGGTCGTATAACTTTCTACATGGAAATCTCTTTAAATGTTGATTTAAAAAGGAAAGTTCAGAAGAAATTGTTGAATAGCAGGTGATGGTAATGTGAAAATTGGAGTAAAATAAACTTAGGCGAAAATTTTCAATGAGAATATTAAAATAATATGCAAAAGTATAGTTGAACAGAAAAGATATATTTAAGAATTTTATTCAATCCAAATTTAGTTGAAACCAAAAAAATTATTAAAGTTTTAAATTATATAATTTCAATGATTAGATTTAAATAAAATCAAGAAAAACTATTATTAGATTAATGCTGTGTTATTTAATAATTTTAACTTTGAATTCCTAATTGTTCATAAAAATACTTATAATTATTCTCAAATAGAAAATAGTTCTCACCTTGAACCACGAATGATATAATTTTACGTAATCCTTGTATCATTGTTAAATTACCGTATACTTGCGTGGTGGTCGCGTGCATCGCATCTCGCCTCGATACCAATATAAAAGACAGACAGTTCGACTCTTCAACACCAGTTGAGTGTGGTCGTGCAGACGAAACAAACCTTATTCAAACGCAAAATGATCGCTAAAGTAAGTGGCTCCTGTGGGTTAATATCCCGATCATTAAGTGAAAGGATTGTCAAGCGCATTGTTGAAACTATTTAAATTTATTTATTTAATTTTTTTGTTTTTGATGCACTACAAGGGTGGCTTTGTATTTACATATTTATTTTCATGTTTGTTTTATATAAAAAAATCCTTTATTTTTTCACTTTGATTTTTTACTTTTGCAGTCCACTAAAAATCAAGCCTGCTGATGACTTAATCTACCTTCTTCCAGATTACTTTCAAATTTCTGTTTTTCCCAGGCCGCAGTAATCCTGTCCGTTGTAGCACTAGCAAGTGCTGGTGTAGTCCAACTAGCAGGCCACGGATACGGCGGCGAGGAATACGGCCACGAAGCGATCGCGTACGCCCCAGTAGCCGTTGCGCCAGTCGCGCATTACGCCGCACACGAAGACACGCATGTCGATTATCATGTGAGAAAATCATAAATTAGATACGTCTACAAACATTCTCAATGTTGAATATTATCGATAGCACAATATCTGATAATAATCAAATTTCGTTACATTCGAGATGATTTTTAAATTCAATTTAATGCGATTAGTATTCATTCCAAAAAAAAATATGACTTAAACACGAATTATGATAAAGTTTGTTACCAAAAATGTGCACTATTGATAAAATATTCAAAAATTCCATGGTGAATTCTCACGTTAATGCAGAATACAAAGAAAACGTACGGCCAAATAATTTGCGTAAACAATACATTTCACAACATCCGCTAGTTTCTCGTAAGGGACTTATAAAGTTAAAGAGAACCGAAGGCTACAATGTATTCATGCAATGTATCGTTTTATGTTAGTACTGATCATTAACCTCTATAAAACTCTAGGCTATTGTTAGCTTGCTAAAGTTATAGTCTGTTTAGATCCAAACTTGATACAGGCGAGCTTAATTTATAAGCTAATTCGAATAAAACCATGAAAAGAGGTTCTACTCGTTTAGTTAATTTTGAGTGTCAAAACAAAGAAACAGATGGTCTAAAAAAATATTTAGGTTATTTAAAAAAAAAAACTAACCTTTACATTTAGGAATCAAAATCGTTGTTAGAATTAAAATCCAGTTACGGGATCGTAATTCAGTGAATTGTAATAGCCTTCACTAATGAACATTATCCGTTACGTGTAACAACGTGTAGACACAGTAATCGCCTTAAAACTCATTAGTGATGCAATTCTGTCACACTAACATTCACAAACAGTACAAATATTGGTCAAGGATACAGAAAGAAACAATGGGAGGACGAGATCTTTCTGCACAATGATCTGATAACGTTTCAAACAATGCGAAGATTTCAATTCAAAGCAAAATTTTCGTATTGCCATAGAAATTTGATTAATGACAGTATTATTACCACCGTCTTCATGTAGCAAAAATTTTAATAGTTTAAAGTTTAGTCTTTATTGTCATACTTACATAACGAAGACTTTCCACGATTATATTATATACACGCAGAGAAATAAGCGCACATTCTAATTGACTAGAAAAAGCCTGGTATGTAAATGACAGTGCGTTTTTTCCCTAGTTACGTTACGCTCAAACAAATATTAGAATTTATTAAATACGTTAATTAGAGTATTTGTAATTGTTTCCCTGGGCCTATATTACAAGTCGTTTCGTAATACAATAGTATAACAGGTTAATAATTGACAGCTTGCATAAACTGCTCGTGCCGTTTCAGAACTATCAATGTTTCCGGGTTATGATACCTATCAACACAATGATTAAATAGGCACCTGACTTATTACAACACAAGTTAAATTAAATCGGCATTTAAATTTTATAATTGTAATTTCACTTCAAAGCACAACAAAGTAATTACGCTAAAACCATTGTAGTAAGTTTTCGTTGTTGATTTTATATGATTGCTATAACGGATGAGCAAGCTGGTTGCCCACGGCAATAGGCCGTAAATAGTTAACTGGCTAATGGAGACATCACAACGTGAATGCTATCATCCACTTTGAGTTATTAGGTCGAAATCTCAATTGTGTTGAATAATGGACCCTTCAAACAGGAACACATGACCACTTTGTGGCAGAAATAAGCAGGATGGTTGTACCAACTCGTGCTTGCAATACGCCCTGTACCACTAATAATTACCCAAATTATAAAATTTTGATGGGTTCGATTTTTATTAGACGACAATCCTACGTTATGGAAGTCTTTAGTATGTATTTCACACCGGACCTCTACCATTTTAGCTACAATAGCTTGGTTTGTTTCTCACTTTTCATATTCGGGCTTGTCGTACGGCATTGGTACCAAACCGAAGAAACTCCTAAAATATTGATACATAAATAAAAATACTCAGTTAAATTTAACAAAATTACGCGTTAAGACAGCGAGCGGTGTTACTTAATGAAGCATATTAGCATTTGTTAAATAACCAACATATCGCATGGCGCATTATACAGTGTAACCGTTATACAAAATTCAGGTTCGATTTGTTGTCGTGTTGTCATAAATTGAACGCCGTCGGGTAATGATTTGAGGTAATCTACATTTACTGACGCAACATAGAGTCCTAGTCGTGATTGTAGGGCCGATAGCATGGCTGGTGGAGTGCTTGCAACACGAAACCGTCCAGAAAGTAATAATCTTTTGGATTAAAGCTGTTTGCATGTGTTGCATTGTATCGTGGAGTCGCACGCTCGCTTTATTGTCCCTTGTCTAAGCAAATTACAACTTGACAATAACTTGAGCCGGTTGCTCCACATAATGCGAATCTAGATTATGTAGTTGCGTATTCTGTATCTGCTATCGCAATTCATTCTTAAAATTATCATCTCATGATTTATTCGTAACGCAATTTGGGAGCTCTTGGTTTTTAAATTTATCTTAAAGCGTAAATAATTTGTAACTTTTCATTTAAATAAGTTTAACTACTTCCTAACTTGTTAAAAATACTGGTAAAATAAAGTATTTGTTGCGATGTATTGAACGGTCATAGTAATCGTGTTTTGTATTTAAATCGTAAGGGTAGGATAGTTTCAATATAATTGACTCAGTTTCGTTAGAAGGATTTCCAGTGTCTTTGGAATTCAATAATCTTTTGCCAGTAGGTAAGCTAGATGAGCTCGTGTGATCCAATTTCAATTCGACAGGTAATTTATAAAATTGAATTTAATCAACAGGCTCATCCCAAATATGACTACTCCTACTCAGTGTCAGACCCTCATACCGGCGACCATAAGACCCAGCATGAGGCCCGCGATGGTGATGTCGTAAAGGGAGAGTACTCTTTGCTCCAGCCCGACGGCTCCTTCAGAAAAGTTACATACACTGCTGACGACCATAATGGGTGAGTTTTTTTTTAAATCTTCAGTAGTATGTACTATTTTATTTACCGCATTATACTTATAGATAACTGAAAGCATTCCTGACATACGCATAGAGCATGAATGTAATTTCAAATTTATAGTTTAATTTTATTCAAAATTGAATTGATGTCGCTTACCAAAGTTTGTTTGGGCTAAAAATATAAATAATATTAGGTTTATGCGCCTGGAACATAAAATTATGAATATTCTTGAAATTTTTAAATAATAATAAGATTGAACGTTTATTTATTTATTTCATGTTTTTTTTTTCAGTTTCAACGCAGTAGTACACAACACCGCACCCGCTCATCACGAGTACCACCACTAGCGATCAACGGCAAATAGCCCCTTCTAATGTGATATTTAACACTTAAACCTAATTTAGATAGTTTTTAGTCGACAGAAAATTATTGATATAAAACTGCGGCGAAAATAAACCTGTTAAAAACATTGTTTTGTAATTTATTTATTCCTTTAAATGACATATGTACGTGCCTGCGAAATAGTTGCAAATACTATTATACCAAAACAATATTGAGAGAGAGTTTTTTTAATGATTTAATTTTAAATATTTGCTAGTGCAGTGCGAGCCCACGCGGATTAATACTAATTTCCTATAAAATTTAGCAGCAACAATAACGGTTTTCGAGTTAAACAATACAATCGTTATACATTACAAATAAATCTTCTATCTCGAGTCACTAAATGGGTAGCGAAATTCACATTTTAATCTCAATGGACTCCAAGAAAGTCCCAAGTTAATCCCAAATAATGTAAATAGATATTTGTTAAGAAAACACTGTAGGTACACATCACATTTGGTGTTCATAATGTTACCTATCCCTAAGGAGATCCCAATGAAAATGCCGCAATTCACATCAGACGTAGGGGTGAAGTTTCAATTGTGTTGCATAAGGATTAGACCCTTAAAATCGGAATGCATCAGTGCTTCAAGGCATGAGGCAGAAATAGGCAAAATGGTGAAGTAGACAAAGATCGAAGAAATGAGACCGATCAATGCGTTTTCATAAGTATCAGTCTATAGCTAAAATAGCAATAATCACACTGAATATATGCAGACAATCTAAGTATATGTATAAATGAGCCATAAGAAATAACTATATGATGACCGAGCTTTGCTCGTTTTTTTTTTTTTATAACGCCATCTTGATGTGTCTTTAAAGCAGTTAGTTGCCCTCAATTAAGAAAAATAGTATTATTATTCGCCAATAGATGTCGGGAATAGTTGATTATTGAAAACACGAATAAAACAACATTTTCTGAAAATAAATCGTAGCTAGATCGATTTATCGCCCCCGAAATCCCCTGTATACTAAATTTTTTTAAATCGTTGGAGCCGTTTCCGAGATTCAGATTATATATATACATATATATATATATATTAATATACAAGAATTGCTCGTTTAAAAGTATAAGATATACTACTTACTATTTTTAGCGCCCAATGACCCCAGATTAGTGCCTCGTGAGCTCACTTACTCGTTCGGCGAATCTACCTACGAAGTCACTAGAATAGGTAAAAAAACCAAAAGCAATAACAGTATCTATAAAGCACTAATTTCTACCCAATTTATAGAAAATTTTAAATGTCTTGCGATTGGTCTCGACTGCTTTAACGTGGAATCCAAATTTGAAACCCGGCCGGGGCTAGTGTATTTCAAATATTTATTATCCAGTGTTTACTTTTTCTTGTTACATGTTTATAATTCAGCTGCAATGTGGCTCGGAGGTGTTGAGGATGGAAACGTTTTTGTTCTTTTTAACGGCATATACCGCACTTATTTAACCAGTTGACAATTCCGTGAGTTTTGTGTGCGCAATTGTACTCCAGTTCCAGAATTCGATAAATAAACAATTTCGTTTTTATTTTATTTATTACATTTATGCACACATCTTTTACTAAATGAGTGCAACATTTTATCACAGCATACACTTTTGTTAGAGCCAAAAATCGGGCCTAACGTAACGTTTGAACGTATCGTAACGCCAAAGTTTTATAATAACATAAACAATCGTGAATCCTTGACTTCATATAAGAATATAGGGACTAAGATCGATCAAAATTTGGTTGTCACTCTGTATCTTCGAAAGAATCATTTTGAAACCAAATGTATATTAGAAAAACATATTAGTTAGTAGGTATAATTTTAAATAATTAAATCAAATACATAAGGTTTGGCTGCTTGATGACTATGCCTCGTTTCAATAAGACGAGAAGCAAGGAATATAAGGAAGAAAGGTATAGGAAGCAAACGCATCTATCTTTTAAATAGAAAAGAAAAAAACGAATAACAAATTATCATTTATAACTTATAAATATCAAAGTAAAATACCACTCACTCATGAGATCTCCGAAACTGTTCTTCTGATAGACTAAATTTGGCACAGACACTCTTTTGCCATGCAGAGACTTACTAAAAAGGGATATTAAGCAAATTAACAATATTTTAAATTCATAACCATAATTAGAAAAAAATATACAAAGTATACATTTTAGAGAATGTGGCCTAAAATATTTGTTTAACGAATACGATGCTACAGGCGAGCTGTGTGTTTGAGGTACATATGTTAATCTCAAAATATATAACATGAAATTTATTCTATTATATCTGTCAATAAGAACCCGCTTAAAATCGGCTTAGTGTTTCGAAGATCAGCTCCGACCCATCAACAGTTGGGCGACAGACTTGTGAACAGAGAAAAATAAGCGTTTAGCGAAACAGATATGTAACAAGTTTAACGCGGCTGAAATAGCCAGAAACGTCTCTAATGCTTATGAAGCTAGCTAATCTATTTACTATAGTATAATATAGTACTATACTAAATATACGTTAAAAAGATATTGCAGACAAATTATAACTTCATTAATCGTTTGGTACTATTATAATTACGACTTGATACCTCTGAGATAACTCCTGAAAAAAATGATCATAGCTGTCGCACAAAGAGACAGACGGACGAACAACAAATATGTTTTGTCAGCGGCTCTTATATATATCATATAACGATTTTTATATCTATAACGATGTGAATCAGTAAAATGCTATAATTGAGTACATCACAGTTCGAGATTAAGATTTGAAATTTGTATCAAGAAATTTAAACTTTAATTATTGGAAATTTGAACTTTTATATTATTCCAAAACTCCAACTTGACTTGCTGCTTTTGAGTGAACTATTGAGCAAAGCATTCGTAAAAATATTGCTACTACCAAAACTGTAGGAGAAACATGAATTGACATTCACAATTACCGTTTCTGAGACTGTAAACTAGAATTATATTCTGATTGCATGTGGAGTAGCTCTCGCGCTTCTATTCGTGGATATAACTTAATCAGAGTTATTTTTTATGTTTATTGAGATGGATCAGATGTAAAAAAAATACTTAGCATAATGTGACATGTACATATATAATTCCAAAAACCTTTCTTCAAACAAGGCTTGTGGAGAGTATTTAACGGTAGGCAGGAACTTGGCTCTGCCCCTGGCATTGCTGAAGTCTATGGGCGATGGTAACCACTCACCATCAGGTGGGCCGTACGCTTGTCTGCCTACAAGGGCAATAAAAAAAGTTCCAAAATCATCAATAATCGTTATTGTGATTTCAATACTTTATGTATAATATATATTTTTGTGCTTTCTTGAGTTCCAAAATGATTAAACCTATCTTTCCAAGTTATTCTAATTTATTTTTTTTATATTTCCCAAAGTTTTGGTAGCCTTTACATAATATGCCGGTCCGGCGTCTGTGGGACGGCGGGATGGATGTCATATGCTCTACGTCAACCCTGTCCCGCCGTCTCAATAGCCCCGACTGGGCTCCGGCCCGGTCCGGGGTAGGGCGCCGGCCGTGAGCGGCAGAACTTTATAGTCATCGCGGCGAGTGGGCTATCTGGGATCAACTCCCACATAGCCTACTCGCCGCGCGGGTGGGGATCCACTGATTCTCACCTGTGAAAAAAAATCCTTTATACGCCATACTCGTATACTTTAAAGTTGTCATTTTTACGGACCACTTTCAATCAATCAAGTACTAAGTATTCGTGACGACAGAAATATTGGTAATAACTAGTAATACTATAGATTCTTCTTCTTTCTAAGTCATAAATAAGATATAATCTTAGTTTAAATATTTTAAACTAAGATTATATTATCTTATTATATAATTTTGCTTGTGAACATTGTATATCAACATTTATAACATCAATATAACAAAGAACGTTCCATTATACTTAATAATAGCCCAGTACACAAAAAATTACTAATACCAAGCGAATAGAGAGGTTAATAAATTGTTTTAAAATTATTCTACATATTTTTTGTAACACAGCAATAGAAAAATATGTAAACAGGCGAGGGAGATCACTGCCCACCTCATATAGTGAGGCCAACCTTAGGACATGAGGTCTGAATCTCAATTGTACCTTCAAACCGAAACATATTAGTACTTTATGGCAGAAGTAGACAGGGTGGTGATACCTACCCATACTCAAAAGATATTAAACCATCAGTAATAATATACATGTGTGTAATATAAAATCACAAGAACATTTAACAAAGAGTAGAACACTAATGAGAAAAAATCCATATGCATATGGTTCCAAATTCAAATCTAATGCTATTTTTGCTGTAGCAGTATTTATGGCCAGACTATGTAAATACGTCTAATGATCACCAAGTTCCATAACATTGCATGAAAAGTCCGCAGTACATACTTTCAACCAAAAGGTTTTCAACAGAACGAGTTCTACTTCCATTCAAGGTGGATATTTAGAGCAAAACTACGGCAGCTAAATCTATGTATCTTACTCATTTTTCTTTCTTGGTTCAGTGCACACCGTAGTCACGTAATCAATATTTATAGCTTTTGGCAATAAATAGAAGTTTCAGGATAAGAAATTTCACAGAATTGGAAAATTTGTGTACGCAAAATGTAGAAATGTAGAGCTCCCTACAATTTTGCAAAAGTTACGCACTGGTTGGACTAAAGAAAACAAAACCGATTTTCATGCTATTTTACCTACTTTTGTGTATCACGTGCTCTGAATACAAGAAAGAGAACACGGTGCCTGTTTTAAATCTTCATTAACATTTTAATTGTCCTCTTCTATTCATCTAGTCTGCGACATTGATGGTTTGTTTCGGTATTACCGAACAGCATATTTTGGCACAACAAAGCGCCTTTTATAAGGCGTGCCACATTCTGAAAAATATCAGTTGTCTTCCATCGATCACCAGGAAAGATGATCGTCAATGTAAGTCATTGTTGCATGGTTTTTACTAAATAATAAATTGTTATAATTTGTATAACAATATTTTTGTTTCAGATTTTTGTGGCTGTTTTTATCTTAGGCGTCTCCGCAATTAATGTTGTAACTGGTGCTTCATTCTCTAAAGTATTCGTACAAGGCGGACGAGAAGTAGTGCCAGTTGAATACTTACAATATGGCGCTCCATCAATCGCCGTAGCAGGATCACAACTAGCCCAAATATCTGCAGCCCCTGTAGGATCAGTAGTACCAAATCTAGTCGCGCCATGTGGAACGCCCTGTATATATCCGGGGCAATCAATAGCCCCGGCCACTACAAATGTAGTAACGTATAAGTCCAGTGTTCCAGTAGTTGTCACAAATAAAGAGGTAAGTACTTTTTCATAAAACGATGTGTCAGTTTACTATTGCCCGTGATTTTTGTAAAGTGCGCGCTTATTTTACAGGACGCTGCCGGTTACGAATATTCATATTTAGTGTACGATGAGAACACAGGTGATCATAAAACACAACACGAGCTGAGTGACGGGTCAGTGGTTCGCGGAGGATACTCCCTTATTCAACCTGATGGTTATATTCGAGAAGTAAAATACGTAGCTGATGATCTGACAGGGTTATAAATTTATTGACACTTAAATATTTGAAAATGTTATTAAACGGAAACAGTATGCTAACTAAATTATGTTTCTCCCGCAGGTTTAACGCGGTTGTCAAAAAGTTCTTGCCTGTAAACGTAGAAAAGAAAATAGAGCAACACGAAAAATCGCATCCAGACCCACCGTGCCATGAAGTGAAAAATGAACAATTAAAGGTAGAAACCAAAACAGAACACAGTGAGAGTCATCATGCCCCAATCGTAGAAGAGCATCATGAAACGAAAAGTGAAGAAAGTTCTGAGTCATCAAGTGAAGAATCTCATGAAGAGAAACCTACCGAAAACAACCATGAAGAAAAAGAAAGTTCTGAATCCGAATCAACTGAAGAATCACACGAAGAAAAACATAGTGAGGAAGCCCACCATGAAGTCGTTGCTGAAGCACCTCACGAAGAACACAGTGAACCCTTAAAAGAATTATCTACTGAGAGCCACGAATCATCAAGCGAAGAACACTCAGCAGAAGAACATCACGTAGAGCCATCCAAGCATGAAGCTCTTCATGACGCACCGGCGCATATTGAACATGTAGAAGAAACCTCACACGAAGAAGAGAAACATGAAACGAGTCCGCACGACGCTGAAGAACATACCCATGAACATACCGAAACAGAAACGCACGAACACATTTCAATAAATGAAGCAGAGCACAATGCTCAACCGCAATACAACGATATCCTTAAATGTGTTAATGCAGCGATTAATACTGCGGCCGGAGTTGCTCCCCAAAGATCTGAGTCTCCTCTGACGTACATAATACTGAACAAGCCGTGCTAAAAATTAAAAAATCTTTCCAAATCCTAGTCTTTATATTTGAATTGTCGTTGAATTCTTAATGAAAAAAGTTTTTTAAGACTTGTGTTTTAATAAATTCGCAAGACTAAGCTGTGTATTTTTTAACCTTAGTGATTTATAAAATATGCAATTCTACGTTTTACATTTTAATTCTACATTTTTGCTCCTCGTGTTAGTAGGCTACATGGAAACAAGATAAATATAAGTTGTAATTTAAATGTGAACCATTCCAATGATGTCAGTAGTACAAAGCTAGGTCTAGTTTAAAAACAAAGTGAAGCTGACATTATTTTATTTCAATACATTAAAACAGTATTTCGACCTAAGAATAAGCTTTTCAGTTTTTCTTGTAAATGCCGTAGTAGTGTAAAATTTCTATTGTCATTTTTTGTACGCAGCTTTGTTTTTTGTATATTGTACATTTGTTTCTTTAGTAATCTCCCAGGGAAAAAAGTTGTGGTTATTGTTTCAAATTCCATCTTAGAACATTTAAAAGTTATTATAATCGAGATTTCCAAGGAAAGTATAGATTTTTAATTATATTTAAGTGATTGGGGTTCGTTTTAAAATTTATGGTAATATTGCTATTTAAACTGAGCGTTAAACTTAATGCAATGCGCCCATGAATCTGTGAAAATATTTGGGAAATATATATGAAAGCCTTTTAAGAAAAGCTCTAATTCAACTGGAACCGCCAGTAATGTTGTCTATAGATTGAGATTGAACCGAGACTATATACGCTAAGAGAGATGGCCGCCGAATTACCGAAGCAATGAGTATCAACGCAACCCGTGGATTGGAAGTGCAGCGAACCAAGTACATTTAATGATAAGCATACTAGTGGCATAATATCTTGATCAGCTATTGTTCCCTAGTCAATAAACAACATCAAATTAATAAGCTGTGTCTTGTCGACGCTTGAATGATCCAAGATAGAGGTCGATGGCTCAGGTCCGTCGAATGTGACTTATACTCTATCTATCGACTTCTGCGAGTGCACGAACGCGCGGAAGGGGGCAACGCAGCAGCGGGGCGATTGAGGCAAAGGTCTCCTCACTGCACAGAAATCCGCCGCCGCCAAGCAAAGTATCGGGACCATCTGTGACCGGCCCCCTAAAAGCTTCGGGCGCCACACGCTTTGATCGAGGAAGGACCCAGGCGTGCCGTAATAGGAAGCCGGGTGATGGTAGACCGCATTTCCCTGGCCTCTACGTGGGAAGATGCAGCGCGGCGCCATCAAGTCGGGCTATCGGCCCGTCGACCAAGGGAACCGATGATGGCGTCGCCGGCGTCCGCCAGTCCGGCGTCTGGGAGGCGGCAGGATGGATATAATATGCTCTGCGTCGACCTTGTCTCGCCGTCTCAATGACCCCGACTGGGCTCCGACCCGGCCCGTGGTCGGACGCCGGCTGTGAGCGGCAGTAGCTTTAAGTCAGGTTCAACTCCCACATACGCCCCTCGCCGCGCGTGTGCGGTACCGGTGATTTTCTCCGGTATGAAAAAAAAAATCTGCTTCAAAGCAATTGAGCTTGCCAATTATAAGGATGAAATAACCGTCGTAATATACATTTTTATAACGCTATTTATATAAGCAAGCTCAAAGCCCTCTTAGTGTTTAATAGTTACAGGAGGCCATGGATATCAGAACGTGAATACAAGAGGTCCGAGGTCATCAAACGGCGAAACAAAGCCTTCGGTGTGACCCTGTCGAGATTACAACTATTTTTCATGATGAATGACGTGACCCGGGTAACGTCCGGTATGCCCACTAAATATAACAGGGCTGGTTAGTGATTATGCGTGCCAAAAAGACCAAATTATCAGCAATTCAACTGCTAGTTTGTAGACCAGGGTAAGACAGCTGAACTCTCTTTTTTTAATACAAGTAATAGGGGAGGTGACCAAGGGGCACGTCTAGTAAAAATAAAGTTAACTTGCACTTTCTACCTTACGAGACTTGTTGACTCATCAATTGGATAAAATCAAAAAATATTACGTTGTGAAACCCGTTAAAGCCTAATTTGAATGCTCAAATGGTACATCTTACTTCATAATATTGTCATATTGCGTCTTCCGATTAGATGCTACTTACTCCATTAGATGGCACAAAGTCTGGCTGATCAGCAGTTCTGGTCAAATACAGACGAATGGCTTAAGGCGTGAAAAACTTAAAATAATAAACACCTCTACCGTCGAGGTATTCGAACTCTTACAGAAAGATGGGAAAAAGTTTTTGTGTCTTGGACAATGCCCAATACTTTGAATAATTCAATTGTGAGCATTTTTTTTAAATAATATTGCTTTTTTTATTTTTTTAAGCTGCGAGACCACGATTGGGTACCTTATATTATATATTTTCTTTATGGTTTATTTATTAACAAAAGAAAATGTACAAAACTGTTTAAACAAATACAATAACACAAATTTAATTTCGTTCTCCAACATAAATCAACTTTAAATTCAAATGTCGCCATTAATCGATCGATCACAATCATTCCAAACCTTTTAAAATCGTTCTCATTTAGATTGATAACATAATCTCTTTGCTTTTGTTGGCAAATACTTCCAGTTAAATATTATTGAATAACCTTGGCCTTAATTGAAAGGCTATTAAAGCATGAAACATAAAACATTGTTTAATTATATAATTTTTATGACAATAAAATATTTTTGTTTTATTGGAATAACAAGACTGTAATGGATTTGGCTACAGCGGTAGGCAGCGGCTTGGCTCTGCCCCTGGCATTGCTGAAGTCCATGGGCAACGGTAACCACTCACCATCAGGTGGGCCGTATGCTCGTCTGCCTACTAGGGCAATAAAAAAAAAAAGTACTGTAATGCACTACACCAGGCAACTGACCGGAACCGATGGAGGCTGACAGTCGACAAGCTAAAACGGAGTCACGATCCTCAGCAATGAGGGAGCGATGGAGAAGAAGAAGAAGAATGGATTTGTTTTTTTTTTAAGCACTACGCATTCTCTAACGTTATTCAAAATAACAATTGAAATTTAAACCTTACATCAGCTGCAATCATGAAATAGCTTCGAGTAATTAACGCATTATGGACTGTTAATGCTTTAAACTAGGCTAACTCAGTTGTATTGCTTACCTAATAGTTGTGCCGAATGGTGATTAAACGTTAACGATAAAGCTAGAAGTATGTAACTACACGTTGTATGTTTGAATATGCTTAGTGTAGATAAAAATAACTTTCAACAACGAAGGCTTATTTTTTTTTTTTTTTTATTTTTTTATTTAAGGTCGCTTTTTAACAACAATGGTCATTAACGACCACTATAAGCTTATAGTTAAATTAATCTATGGTAATCTATAATTTTCAGGAATTTTAAAGTACATTTTACATTATTATTTAAACAGTCAAACAAACACATAGGCAAGGCAGAAGTATGTCTTTCTGCATTAAACATTGGGCACTCAGTTAGTAAATGCTTAATAGATATATTGCTATCACATCGACTACATTTCTTTATTTCTTCTTTTGTAATAAGATGGATGTGAGTAATGTTACAGTGACCTATTCTTAATCTATTTAAAACTACTTGATCTTTTCTATTATTAATCTGAAAATTCCTTTTTTCAAAAACGGATTTTCTTATATCATATAAAGCACTTTTATTATCTTTTACCCAATAGCTATTCCAGAGTGTTTTAATCTTCCATTTAATGTGTTTTTTAAGATCCTGTATATTAGAAGTAAGGTAATTACATTGGGCTAACTTTGTGGCTCTCTTGGCTTCTGTGTCAGCTCTTTCATTTCCAGATATGCCTTGGTGACTAGGAATCCAGATTAGCTTTATTATGTAATTGTTATCTATAAGCCCGGTTAGAATTTCCTTGATCAGAATAATAAGGGGGTTTTTGTTGTGATTATTTGAAAGGGCCATGAGGGTAGACATTGAATCAGTGAAAACTATATATTTTTTGTGATTTGTGTTTGTCTTAATAATGTTTAAGCATTCTAGTATAGCAACTGCTTCGCATGTGAATATAGAGGTATAGTCTTGGAGTCTATTCTTGCAACTATAATTTTCAGATACAATAGCGCAACCAGATCTACCTTCACAGACTGAGCCGTCCGTGTAGTACATCTTGAAGTCTAAGTGATTATTTTTAATTTGGTAGAAAAGATCTTTGTAGATATAATCTGATGTGGTGTCTCGGGGATTATTTTGAGCTATTTCCATATTTATTGTGAAATTTGATTGGTGCCACGGAGGATAGTAGTGGTGTTTACGTGGAAACACCGGGGGAAAATCTAAATTTATTTCTGCGAGGTATTTTTTAATTCTTAACCTCAAAGGAGATGAAAGGGTTGGTTGTAACCTAAATTCTATATCCGATGGTACAGGGTCCTTTAGTATAAATGAGTCTTTGTTGTTTGTTATATGGTTAATGGCATATGACAGGCATAGCTCTTTTCTCCTAAAAGCTAGTGGCATTTCCTCTGCTTCAACTAGAATGCTGTTTATTGGGCTTGTTCTGAAGGCTCCTAGACTTAATCTTAAACTAGTGTTGTGTATACTTTCTAGGGTTTTTAAAATATTGGAAGATGCAGAGTCATAAATAATAGAGCCATAGTCAATTTTTTGTCTTATCAATGCTTTGTATGTATTCTTAATGCATGTGCTATCTGAGCCCCAACTACTTCCTGATAGAATTTTGATGACGTTGAGTCTATTATAACAATCTGATTTTAGTTTTTTTATGTGGTCGACCCAGTTCAGTTTTTGATCAAAGATTAAACCTAATATTTTTAGATGACGGACCTCTTTAATTTGTTTATTATTAATTGTTAAGCTTACTGTTTCTTTCTTTTTCCTTTTTGCTAAAACGATAAATTCAGTTTTCGTATCTGAAAATTTAAATCCAGTATGTCGACACCATTCACTTAGTTTATCTAAAGTATTTTGCAATAGTGTTTGCGTTGGTTTAATGCTGTTCCCACTGCATACAAGGGTTAAGTCATCCGCAAATAAACATCCCTTCACTGGTCTTTCTATAACCTCTGTTACGCTATTAATTGAAACTAAAAAAAGTATTACGCTCACCACAGATCCCTGCGGTAGACCGTTCTCGGTATTGATAGGATTTGAAACGATGCCATCTATCTTAACCCTAATCCTCCTGTTTTCTAAAAAATTTCTAACGAAGGCTAGGGTGTTACCTTTAATACTCATCTGTTCCAGGAGTTTGAAGTTTTTTTTTTCAGTTTCCAGACTCTGTGTTTCCACACCATTTCATAAGCCTTTTCCAAATCCAGGGAAACCGCCACAACCTTATTTTTAATTGCAAAGGATGTTAATATTTCGTTTTCCAAATACGCAAGATGATCTAATGTTGACTTATATTGTCTAAAACCAAATTGAACTGCTGATATTAGTTGATTCTGTTCTAAATACCATCTCAATCTATTACTTACGATTTTTTCGAGTAATTTACACAAATTGCAAGTGAGCGATATAGGTCTATAACTGGAAGTTAAGGTTGGTAATTTCCCCGGTTTCGGAATCGGTATAACAATGGCTTCTCGCCACTTATCAGGAAAGACTTGATTGAGCCAAATGAAGTTGTAAATGTCAAGGAGTCGTTCTAGAGCCACGAGTGGAAGGTTTTTGATTAAGGTGTTAGATATGTTGTCTGGTCCAGGGCTAGAGTGTTTTAATTGGTGTAAATAGAAATACAGTTCATGAATTGTAATATTTTGATTGATAGAGTTACTATTATCCAAAAAATCAAATACATTATTATTCTCTTCTATTTGGTTTTTAAAAGATAGAAATTCTTGGCTGTAATTGTTAGAGCTAGGGTTTGCAGCAAAAGCAGACGCTAATAATTCCGAGTTATTTTTTGGATCACCACTTAACTGTCTATCATTGTTTTTTAAGACTATTGTTTGTTTTTTGCTTTTTTGTCCATTAATAGCGTTTATTTTTTGCCATACAATCCCTGGCGGAGTGTAACTATTAATGGAAGTGATAAAACTTTCCCAACTTTTCTTTCTGCTTTCTTTAAATATTCTTCTAGCATTGGCTCTTTTTCTTTTGTAATCTATCTTAAGTGAATCTTGAAGATTTTGGAGATCTTCCAAACGATTTGGACTTTTTTGGTAATATTCGGCTTTTCTTTTTTCTTTTTTATAAAGTCTATATGCTCTTTTAGATTCTTTAAGTGATTTATCACACTCGTCGTTCCACCATGGCACTTGTTTTTTTTTAATTTTCCCTGTTGTTTTAGGTATATGTTTTTCTGCTGAACCGAGAAGTATTTGATTAAATTCATCAACTAAGTCATTAATTCTGGTCAAAGATTCGGGTGTAACTCTACTTAGTTGGTTAATTTTAATTTCTATATCAGAACAAAAGTTAGGCCAGTCTGCCATCTGATATTTGAAGTGTTGCGGGGCGTTTTGGTTTTCGGGGCTTAAATCTATCTTTAATATAATCATAATAGGGTAGTGATCACTGTCGTATAGATCGTCTAATGCATACCAGTCAAAGTAAGTTGATATACTTCGTGAAGCAAAGGCTAAATCGATACTGCTGGTGTGACCATTGCTATTATTAAAGTGTGTGGGCTGATTAGTATTAAGGAGAATCATATTTTCGTCTACATCTAACCAGTCAGATATAATTTTACCCCTCAGATCACAGTGATCTGAACCCCAATAAAAATGGTGGCTATTAAAGTCACCCAATAATACAAAAGGTGTTGGAAGCTGATTTTTTAGATTATTCAGGTCATTTTCACTTAAGGGGCAGCTATTGGGCAAATAGACGTTACATATTGTAATAGCCAAAGGATATTCTATTCTTATTGCTATCACTTCTAGTGGGCTAATAATATCGACCTCTTTGGGCAGTGTGTGTGATTTTACATAAGTAGCTACTCCACCACTAGCTATACTGCTATTTGATCGATTTTTGAAAAAATGAATATAATTCTTCAACTTAGCACAGTAGTTATTTTTAAAATTAGTTTCTTGGATACAAATACAAAGAGGGTCAATATCATTTAATATACGTTGTATATTCTCTAATCGTCTATGAAAACCGTTAACATTCCACTGTAAAATTTTCATTCTGTCAAATAACTAAATCACTTACCTTATTTTTAAGCAAATTGTAATAAAAGAGACTATGGCTTGTTACTGGTTTCTAACAGTTTGATAAGTTCTAGTTTCTTAACTAATCTTGTACATCTATTTTTGAGGTTCCTATTTAAATTCATTTTAGTGCGGAGAAACGTGCACATATCAATTAAATCCGGGATATCATCCGTATAGTCTTTGATAAGTTCTTGAAGATTTTGTTTGCTACGGGAATTATCTAAAAAACTAATAAACTGGTCTACGGTGAGTGGGAAGTGAGGTTGTGTTTCTGACTGATCCAGCTCTGTTTTAATATCCTTCCAAACTTGTTCTTCACTTCTGTCATCGAGAGTTTTCTTCTTCTTCTTGAGTGACTTAGGGGTCTTCTTTAGTTCTTCGTCCAGAGACCAATTGCTGTCGGTTTCATCCGTGTAATCACTGACTATAATATTACTGTCATCTAAAGTAGGTTCAGCTTCATTTATTTCCGGTTGTGATGGTTCTGAAGAGGTAGATGGATGAATCCGCTTAACACCTTTGTATATGTCAAATTTATTGTGTGGTAGTAAGTTTGTTGGTACTTGCGGTTTGGAAATTTCAGTAGGGGGGTAGATTTGGTTTATTTCAAGATTAATTGTAGAATTGAGAGACTGTGACGGTAGCTTATTGGATTCGACTGTAGTGTCATTGGAAGTAGTTGAATTGTCTTGCGTGAGGTTGTTAGGGCCTTTGGTACCAAGAACCTGTTGACTGCTTTGCGGACAGTATTTTGCCAAGTGTCCCATTCCATTACATACAAAGCATTTCATTGTTTCGTTTGTAATATAAATCCAATAATTGGTTTCATCATAGTTAATTTGCATCGATTCTGGTAATCTTTTTTCATCCTCAGGGGAAACGTATACTTGTCTCCTAAAGCTCATAATGTGTGAAAAACCAGGGTCCGGGATGCCCACTTTCATGAATGTTATGGGAGACAATACTTTAATACCCATTTCATTAAATTTTTCTTCTAGGATATCGTGCGGAATTATGGGGCAAACGTTGGATAAAACGATACGTTTGTTTCTTGTTATCAGCGGCCGAATCTCCAATACGTGGTCTTTCACTTTAACGTTTTTAATGACGTCAACCAATTCGTCAGCTGTTTGTTTTGAGTCCAAGTACACGCAGATTCTCGAGTTGGAAATGCGAGAAATGAAGCGGATTGACGTTGATTTGGTCACTGCGGAAAGGGCTAACAAGTAGTCTCGAATCATGATTCCGTCGATTGAGTTTATAATAATAGCTTGATCTTTCTTCGGGTAGCTGGTTTTAGATGTGACATTGGCATAACTTACGGTGGGGGTAGGTTTATCCATAGTGTCAGAAGGGGCTCCCGTTGCCAGGAGTACCCCTAACTTGACAAACGGTGTTAAAACAGAACACTCGGTAGTGATATTATATTCGTAATTACTCGTTAACCGCGCCGCGTCGACCGATACGTGTGAACCGTACGGGGACCGCAAGGCAACTAACGAAGGCTTTGTTTCGTAGAAAAAGGCACTAATTGTAAAGACCTTTTTTTTTTCAAGTAAAATCCAAGAGTTTATATGATTTTCAATTAACTTAGAATTCAATCTACTGCGAATATATTTAGAAGAATTTAATCAGTTAATGCTAATTGAAATTCTGGTGAATCCATGAAAAGGATTTAATTTGGGATTTCAATTCATTCATTCGGGATTTGTGAAATTCTCATGTTCCGCCTACAGTATCAACATTATCCTTGTATCGCAAGTTTGGTGGCGCCTAGCTCAGTAAAACCTCTTAACGTTTTGACCTTGAGACGATCTACCTGTCTACTTTAGTAGCGGTAATGTAAACAAAATCTTTTATTACATACGTTAAATGAAATAAAAAATCTTAATTATAACTTATAATTAAAGGTTAATCATTTTGTAATCCCACCAGATATTCGATTTTAACAGTATTCATAAAGTACCGTTTTATTACTTAAAAATTTACCTACAATATTTAAAGATATGCGTTACTTGAAACTTCATGTTAATACAATAAATTAGTTGCATTTTGGTCTCAATATTATTTATTTTATGAATATTTTCAACCTTTCAATACTGTCTCTTGATATGAATACGAAAGGATGAAAAACGTGTTAAATAATTCATAAAGTACTTTCTATGTAATTATTTGCCATACCATTCCCTCGAAAGAGGAATACAAAAAATGTGTCGCAGAACATTTTTAGTTTCAACTAGGTTTCACATGTTTTGTAGTAATACATTTGCGTTACTTTTTTACTTGAGATCTACATTTTTAATCCAGAACGTATTACTGCTTTGCGGTAGAAATAGGTTACCTACCCATGCGGGCTCACAAAATGGTCTAACACCAGCAATGACGTAATTTATCGATTTTATTCCTTCATCTTAAAATTCATTGTTGGACATGTATGAAGTGCCTATTAAATGAAAAAAAATGTGCTTGCCTGCGGCATTTTAGATACTCTAATCTTTTAGACAATAATATAATAGTGCATATAATGTTTGTGATATCACAACAATGACACCAACAAATTATTTATTTAGATTATGACAAAAATGACATTAGAACCCATCGTAATATTTCAAACAAAATTTATAATTTGAAAAAATTTAATCATATATATTCAACCTTATGCCTATCTAGTATCAAAATTTAGACCTAGAGCGCAGCTATGTTTGTTTAACCGAGTGCCTTATAATAAAAGCTAGCGGCCCGCTCCGGCTCCGCTCGGGTCTTTAACAAAAATTTCAACGATATTTGACGCTGTTTTAAATTTTTTTTTAAAGAACATTTATTGCGGCATAACTGTAATAGTTAGACATATGCTGTCACGACACATTTTGTAAATATTAATGTGTTCTACAAAGTCGTAGTACATTATTTTATTCTATCATCAATAGTTTTCGCAGGGCACGCGATGTAAATAATATTTTAGGTATTTTTTCTACACTTTGGGTTACATTATTGGAGGCTTAGTAAGGATCCCTAATTTTTTTTCAAAAAACATTATGCCTAGCCTATGACACTCGGGAATAGTGTAGCTTCCAAACAGTGAAAGAATTTTTCAAATCGGTTCGGTAGTTTCGGAGCCTATTCAATACAAACAAACAAACAAATCTTTCCTCTTTGTAATATTAGTATAGATAACAAGCTACAACCCAATATGTGGTGGCCGTTACGTATGCCTGACATTCTTTGCAATGATTTCGTGAATGAACTAATTATGAAATCGATGTTCTGTTACGGTTCGTAATCGGACTGTTGTTTTACTTTTGATAAAAATAGAAACAGAAAACTATATATATAGTAAAACTTACGTAATTATTTCCTATAGGCAACATTAATTTCGGTAAAAAAAATCTTAACACACGTTACATTAGATCGAAATTCAAATGTTCACAATAGTTTAAGCGCATTGAAATTGAAATAATCGCTATTGTTCTAAAATATAATACAAAGTATTAAAATGCTTAAATTTTTATTTATCACTTATATTATGTAATATTTCGTATATTTTGAAGTAGTCGTGGTCTAACGGATAAGACGTCCGGTGCATTCGTGTTGAGCGATGCGCCGGTGTTCGAATCTCAGGCGGGTACCAATTTTTCTAATGAAATACGTACTCAACAAATGTTCACGATTGTCTCCCACGGTGAAGGAATAACATCGTGTAATAAAAATGAAACCCGCAAAAATTATAATTTGCGTAATTACTGGTGGTAGGACCTCTTGTGAGACCGCGCGGGTGGGTACCACCACCCTGCCTATTTCTGCCGTGAAAAAAATTACGTAATACGCGAGATTCAACATTTAAAGTAATTTCAATTATGTTTATGACTTGTCAACTCATCGTTAGTAATAACTAATATAATATTCTGTAATACATTTTCAGTTTCCCTGGGTTGTGGAGATTAGTAAAAATAGTTCATTGTATAATTTACAATGTTTCTAAAACTGCACAGTTCACGTCTTTGTAGACGATGAAGGTGCTTATCATCAACATTGGAATTTTATGCCAACAATTATTTAATTTTATGAAATATCTACATACATACATTTTCTTAACATACATAAACCATATGTTGAGGTTTGGCAGTTTGTTTGTATTGAGTTTTCATCTTCACGGTAAGTACTGGTGTAAAAACTTCTTACTGATGGTAGGACCTCGTGTGAGTCCGCACGAGTAGGTACCACCACCCTGCCTATTTCAGCTGTGAAGCAGTAATGCGTTTCGGTTTGAAGGGTGAGGCAGGGTGGGATCATATCTCAAGTTGAATGGCGGCATTTACGTTATCTATGGGCTCCGATAACCACTTAACACCAGGTGAGCTGTGAGCTCATCAACCCATCTATGCAATACAAAAAAAAATTACCCATATATTAGATAAGTGCAAGCTATTTTTTTTATTAAAGTTAGGGTTTTTTTAATTGCTACGCTTATCATATGTGGCTATATGTAGTGAGTGTCGCGAGTATTTGGCTTTCGTCAATGTAAAAAAATTGTTGGATAACTAATTCGTTCTGGATGTAAAAACATTTCGAGCACTTAACGAATATAGGGAACTTCATAAGCAAACAGAATAGAATAGTTATAGTCGTGTATTATATTGGGAAGATCTTCCCAAGAGCGCGTATCATTACGAAGCATTGCAAGCATCCGTCAAGGTACCAATGCTATTTTTCAGAATGTGTATTTATGTGTTTAAGATTTACTTGAAATTGACGTTACCGCTATTCAGATTTAAACTTACTTTATTCAATTCGTTAATATCGCTTCAAGCAAAACAAAACAACTGTGTCATTTTAATTGAACAAATCATAACATCAGAGAGTACTTGAAAGTATTTACATACAGCTTTTCCGTCACGTAAACAACATTTACTTGTAAAATTACCAACAGGAAATGAATGAAAATCCAGTTTGTGAAGGAGTAAGTACCTGATACTGTTGCGTAACAGACATTAACATAGTTTCATTACTTGTTCTTATCTTTACTGTTGGATTATGCCCTTATATAGCCCTGTTCTCTGTTTCTAGTGAGCCAAATCTTGTCAATTTCGAACAAATTTGTTGCATTAATACCGATTATGGACACACCATTAACTTTAAACACTTTAAACTCTAACAATAAGTTCACGAATTCGTGAAATTTTGTCCAATTCTTCTAAAAAGAAGATCGCTTTTCTTGACTTCCTGTGAAATAGAATTGTCAGTTTTTTTTTTAATAAATAATATAAACATGTTCAAGAATATTTACTTAGCATTTCATTAGCATATCTACCTAACAACTACACTTTAAGCTTTTTTTTCAGTTTTCGGTAGTTGGAGATATTCTTTACATTTTCTTTTACGATTTAATGTCGCATTCATTGCAGGGTTTTTGTTCTTAAATTTTGAAATAATATACCACCACCCCGCCTATTTCTGCCGTGAAGCAGTAATGCGTTTCGGTTTTAAGGGTGGAGCAGCCGTTGTAACTATACTTGAGACCTTAGAACTTATATCTCAAGGTGGGTGGCGAATTTACGTTATAGATGTCTATGGGCTCCAGTAACCACTTAACCCCAGGTGGGCTGACAGCTCGTCCATCCACATAAGCAATAAAAAAGGGTGCGTGTACTTATGTACGCGCGTAAGAAGTTATACCTTATTTTTATTAAATTTATTTCTTTTTTTTTAAATATTAAATAATTAATAATAAATATTTAACGTAAATAATTTAATAATATTTAGTATGAATTGTATTAAATAATAGGTTGCTTCGTTGGGTGTATATGTTTTGTTTGTTAGTTTTGATTTTCCGTTGTCGATGTCTATTGATCGTTATTTTGTGGTTGAGGGTGTTGGCAGTGACCCGGATCTGCCCCGCGCCATATAGTTGAGCATACTATTTGTCTTGTTTATCTTTTTTGGGGCCAACTTCGGTTGGTTATTGGGTGAACTGCTGCAGTCCCTTTTCCTCTTATCTCTTTTGTCATCTTTCGACTCCTTTATTACAATTTTGTCTTTGACAAAGTAACAAATTTTGCCCTTTGCTCTTTCTTCCTGTAACTGTGGAAGGAGCTCTTTCCTTTTCTCCAAAATTTCTTTACTAAGATCTTCCTTGATATAAATTTCTTGGTTCAGTTTCTTTTTCTTTTTGAGAATTTCATTTTTTCTCCAGTTTGTTGTGAACGTTGCGAGGATAGGGCGTGGTTTGCTATCGTTTTTTACTCCTAGTCGGTAGGCGTTGTTGTTTTTTTTGTGGGTTGATTTGAATGTTCATATTTTTTTTTAGCAGTTTTATAATGGATTCGATTGGCAGCTCGTTGTTCTCTTCCTCTTTCATACCAAAGAAAATTATATTGTTTTTTCTTTTATGGTCCTCCATTGACTTTATTTTGCCTTGTAAGGTTTGCAAGTTTGCAAGTTGTTATTTTCCTCCACAAGAGCAGTTAATTTTTCGTTAATACTCTCAGATACATTTTTGGTGACGGCTTCGGTTATCTCTCGCGTTTGCGCTGACATTTCTTGCTTCATTTTTTGCCAAAAAGCATCCATTTGTTGTTCCATGTGGAGATGTTTTTGTGTGGTATACTAGATCAGAGTTGGTAATACTGGTTTATTATTGGTAGTTCAAATTGGAATTTGGCAACCCCGGTTTCGAGTAAGCAACAATTGCTTCAAGCTGGCAGCACTAGTTTGGAGTCGGCAACGCTGTAAGGTTGTTAACACCATGTAGGTGTACCAAATATAGTCTATGATTGGAAGGCTGTATGGACTTAGATCCCCTTGCCTTTCCTAATAAGGAAAACTCGTACCAAAAATCTATGATTGGTTTTCTTGGTGTGTAGAGTGGAAAGAAATGGAGGAGGCCTTCGCCAAAGTTGGGCAAACAGACGAAGTTGTTGATGTCACCGACTCGGCAGAGTCGTTAATTTAAGTTTATTATTTGTAAATATCCTTTGCGTCTGAATAAAGGCTTTTATTATTATTATTATTATATTAAATAATAATTTTGTCATTTATATTACTAAAAAATGAATGCTGATAACACTTTTTTTTACGAGTGTACATGCGCAAAATTCACCTGCGGCTATATTCAGACTCGCCAAGTTACGTCGGTCGTATTGTAATGAGCGATTTAGTGGGTAACTTCATTCTGTTAATTTTGTGTCACGGTGCGCGCGCATCGTAAAATTTCACTCTCATAAATTTTTTATAACGCGCCTAAAGAAGTATAACTTCAAAACGAAAAAAGTTTTTAATACACGTTACGTAAATATTGTCTCGCAAACTATTTGCATCCATTTTAAGAAACACATTAAATAAAATGATTGCCGTCCTTGAAATACATTTTATTACGTTTCTGCTGTGCAATGTATAACATAGTATGCTACTATAGTTCGTAAGTACGTACCCAATAGTCGAAATCAAAGTATTGTCAATATCCTTGAGTGAGTATTGATACCGTGGAATGCGTTCACAAGTAAATCACGATGTAATTTTATACCAATACGATATTCGATTCTGTGGGATTAATGAATTTGAGATATATCTCTAAAGTTCTATGTGAGCAAAACCAGAAAATTAATTTGAAATTAATTGGATTTCGATAAAATTTCGAAATGATTTCCGTAATTTCGACCGTAACCGATCGACAGCTAATGTCCGAATAAACGAAGCTATACTTAGAGAGAGAGAGAGAGAGAATACACTTTATTGCACACCAAAACACAAATTACATTCAAAAAAACAATTAAAAAAAAAACAGATACATTTGTACAATAGGCGGTCTTATCGCTAAAAGCGATCTCTTCCAGACAACCGTTTAATTTATAGAAATTCTGGAAAATATAAAAAAATATAGCAGGTATGTTGCGGTGTACTATAGATAATACATTATAGAAAATATATACATACAATAAACAAAATATATTTTTTTTTTTTTTTTTTTTTTATTGCTTAGATGTGTGGACGAGCTCACAGCCCACCTGGTGTTAAGTGGTTACTGGAGCCCATAGACATCTACAACGTAAATGCGCCACACACCTTGAAAAATATACCGTTTACATATAATATGAAATATATACCTATATTTATATACCAATTATATACCAATATACATACTTACATACAATACATACTAATATACTTACATACACATAATACATCAACAGTATGGAAATAATAAATGATGATGCAAACAAACAGCACTAAGAAGATAAGTAGTGTTCCTTCACCATTCTTTTAAAACAGTTTAAAGTTTGAGCACTTCTCACTGCATCCGGCAGAGCATTCCACAATCGAACCGCCTGGACGGTGAATGAATGATCAAAGAATGATGATGAATGCGCCGGCATTTTCAGTCTCAGGCTATCCGATGATCTCAGGGAAAAATTATGCGTATCACGTAGGAACTCGAAACGTTTTTTGAGATATGTGGGGGCATGGGGGTTAAAGAGAGTACAGTATAGTAATGAAAGGACATGAGTATTGCGGCGAAGGCGAATTGGTAACCACTTGAGTTTAGTGCGAAATTCAGATACATGATCATATTTTGTTTATTTTTAATTGTAACAGTATTTATGACCAGACTAAGTATTTATCATTGAAATTGCCACCCTTCATCACCTGGTTCATGTTTTTGTTCAACACGATGATAACAAGGAGAAGGTCGTCTATCTGACTTCTAGCCTTCTTGACAATATACAATGAATTCACCAAATAGGATATATATAAATAATTAAGTATTAAAGTGTAGGTACTACTACAATGGATACTAGGGAAGTCGTAGAACCAGCGGCCAAGACCTGTATCTAGAAAACTATCGTCCAATATCTTCTGACTTCCAAATGAACCAATCGAATTTGATTAAAATGATTTCAAAGGTAAGCATTAAACTATGGATTAACTAAAGTTTTTAACTTTTTACACTGAAGTGTCGTTATATTATTTTAAACGAAAGTTTTATAATGTGTATAAATAAATAAAAATGTTTTTATCTTAAAACCACTTTATTGAAAAAACTTTTTTTTTTATTGCCCTTGTAGGCAGACGAGCATACGGCCCACCTGATGGTGAGTGGTTACCGTCGCCCATGGACTTCAGCAATGTCAGGGGCAGAGCCAAGCCGCTGCCTACCGTAAGCTACTATAAAATATATGTAGTTCTAACGCTAGTTGATTACAAACAACCAGCGTTGGTTTATAGCCGGAACAGGGGATCATGACGATATACTCGTGGGCCTGAACAGGCGCCGTGGTTAAATATAGATACAAATATGATATATTAATGGTAAATTCAATCAAATATCACTGGCGTTTTTGGAACGAAGTTACTTATCGCGCGTTGTGAAAGGGGGCTAGACGGAAAAAATTCTTACGAAAAGTTGTCACGACACTTTTTAGATCCGTCATTCTGACCAATCAACGTGTAGGCGCTTATCGCGTGACATTGCTCGTATCCGATTAGTCCGCGTAATGAGTACAGTTTCTCGAGATAGCGTTTCAAAAATAGTAATTTAGTTCATAGTATTGTTTTTTTCTTCTTCATAATGCCGGGAAGCGTCCTGGCACCAGTCCTCTACGCTCTCTACACCAACGATATTCCCACGCTCGAGGGCAACCTCCAAGCGTGGGAAGCCGACGTGAAGTTGGCGCTGTTTGCCGACGACAGCGCCTACTTTGCGTCCTCAAATTTCCCCTCTGCGGCCATTTCGAGGATGCAGAGGCTGTTGGACCTACTGCCCCAGTGGCTGGACCGATGGAGGGTCGCGGTCAACGTGGGGAAGACCGCGGCTATTCTCTTCGGTCCGGTCCGCACAAGAGTCGTCCCAGGACAGCTCAGTCTTCGTGGAGTCAATGTCGAGTTTAGGCCCAGTGTCCGATACCTGGGAGTCAATATCGACTGTTCGTTTGAGGATGACCGCCCACGCCAAGTCGGCGTTGGCGGCCGCCCGCTACGCGAGGTTTCTCCTCCGGCCGGTGTTGGCCTCCAGGTTGCCGACCAGGACTAGACTCGGCATTTACAAGACGTATGTTCGTTCCCGTATCACGTACGCAGCTGCGGCCTGGTATCACCTCATCCCGCAGGTCATGCGGGTGAAGTTACAGGCCCAGCAGAATCTGACTCTTCGCACGATAGTCGGAGCAGGGCGTTACGTCAGAAATGACGTAATCGCCCGGGATCTAGATGTGGAGTCGCTCGAGGAGTTCATTCGGAGGCTAGCTCGTAATATGTACGAGCGGGCTGACGGTGGACCCCACCAGCATCTCCACAATATAGCTCCCTTGCACGCCAGACCACCTGATGGTAGGGCGCTACCAAGGGAGCTACTGGAACCCCCGGCTATGGTAAGATAGTCGGCTTAACCGGAGTGATATGGGAGTGCTCATAATGAGTGCCCCCATGGAACTGAGCTGTCCACACTCTACATTTCCTTCCCTCCACACTGTTGGGGTCCCTCCCCGCGACGGTCTTCCCCTTCTGGGGAGCCCTTAGCGGGTGAGCGCCAAACTAGTGCCGCGGCTCCCCCTCTGGTATTGTAGAGGGGGGGCCGCGGCATGGGGCCGGTGGCGGGCCCAACGGTGCTGACTGTTGTTTTTTTGTAGTTATTGTAAATAGTTAGTATAGTTAGTTAGATTAGTTTTAGTTAGTTTATAGTTAGTTAGTTTATAGTTTTAGGAGTTAGAGAAAAAAAAAAAAAAAAAAAAAAAAAAAAAAAAAAAAAAAAAAAAAAAAAAAAAAAAAAAAAAAAAAAAAAAAAAAAAAAAAAATTAATAAATAAAGGTAGCATAGGAAGCAGAAGACAGCAGCCGGCGCTGGGGTGCGTCGTCCACGGACATCGTTCCTCCAGCAAACATCAAGCCCATCGTTATTATATATACGTATATATTTTTGTCGATCCGAGTGTGCACGCTGCGAACAGCCCCTCCTAATCCCGTCTTGCAATCATTTCACCCCTGCCCTGTGTGGCAGGGAGCTTCGTTCCGGGCAGTGGGGTTTGCCCCGAGGCCCGCTCCGTGTACGACGACCCTTCTTCTTCTTCATAATGCCGTAATTTATTATTATAAATTAAAAAAAAAAATACAATTCCTTCACTAATTAATCGAAAGGAACTTCGTTCCATCCGCGTGTCCCTTGACACCTCTGAAGTTTTTTTAAAACAATTTTATTAGCTTAGCCTGTATCGATCATTGATCTAATTGATTATTGAATGTTGATTATTTTATCCTCAATTACTCAACATTTTCATCTATATATTAATACGTGAAATAAAAACTTTGTACCCCTTTTTACGAAAATTGCGCGGACGGAGGAGTATGAAATTTCCTACGCTTATAGAGAATATAGAGAAGTGCAGAATGCTAATTTTTTTTTTTAATTATGCATAAAAACCTCACTAAATCAATAAAAAAACCATTACAATTACTACCATGATTTGACAAAACACGTACATAAAAATATACTCTTTGTTTACTGTCGATTGTGAAACTTTTGTTATTGTTTAGGCTGTGGTCGAATTGAGAATAGATTAATATTCTTTGTCTTTAATATTATTGATCTATAGTGCAGTTTTGGCGAACAGATGATCATACTATCGAATTATAATAGTTTTTGCCAATGGAACCATAACAATGTTTTAACTTATAATTTCAATTAAATATATGTAGTTCGACTACTGCGGGACCACTAGTGAAAATTATTTGACGTTTTCCTATAAAAATAATTCTCAAATTTTATATCAAAAGAAAATTAATCAGAAACAAACATATTCTTTACAATAAAATAATTTATAATCATTGACTCATGGCAGCCGGATAAAACCCAGATTGTTCTAGTTCCGCATGATTTCCCAAATCAATACAAAAGTGACCGTAAACAATTAAAGCGACGCCGTCAACCAATTAAATATTTAGATCGAGCCGGACATGTTGATTTACGGCTTGGAACACGTATTATCGGCATCGAAGGCCTTCTGTGTCAGAGTCAAGGTGAGTGCACGCATTTCTTTGCCCCACCGCGCGAGCGCACATTCTTAATGACTTCTATAAAACCAAACTACGGCACTGTTAATATTAATCAAGATTTGATTGTAAAACAACACACATATCAAAATGTTCAGTAAAGTGAGTAGGACTCAAAGATATTATGACAGTATTTCACTAAATAAAAAGTTATTAGTAAAGAATCTAAGAGAAGTATATTATAAAATTTGTAAAAAAAAATTCAGACTAAAATAATTTTATTAATTTTTTTTTCTTTTAACCCTTAGATCGTAGCTTTTGGTGCCCTCTTGGCTGCAGCCAATGCTGGCCTTTACAGTCACGGACATGCTGTGTCCTCCCAGAGCATCATACGTCATGATGAGGCTCCCCTGCACTACGCCCACGCTGCCCCAGTGGCGCACTATGCTGCTCCCATCGCCCACTACGCCGCCCCTGTTGCCCACTACGCCACCCCAGTGGCTCACTATGCCGCTCCTCTGGGCCACTACAGTGGTCATGATGAATACGTAAGCAATTATTGAATATTGTAACGATCTTATTTTTTATTACTAATTATGTCAGTGGTTTTTTTAATACTGACCGATTTTCTCATTCCAGGCTCATCCCAAATACGACTTCGCGTACTCAGTAGCTGACCCCCACACCGGCGACCACAAGTCCCAGCATGAGTCCCGCGACGGTGACTCCGTGCACGGCTCCTACTCCCTCGTCCAGCCCGATGGTTCTGTCCGCAAGGTCGATTACACCGCTGATGAGCACCACGGGTGAGACATAATGAGAGTGCAATGACCTAATAACGACAACCTTTTATTTAGTCAAAAAAAAAATTAGCTAAGCATCTCTTTGTGTTTGTTTTTCTAAAAAAGATCATTGTATTAAAGGCGAATGAATGAATAATATTATTAGTATTTATCTCTTCTTTCAGTTTCAACGCTGTAGTGCACAACTCCGCCCCCTCCGTGCACCCCAGCGCCGCCCATCATCACCACTACTGAATGAACTTACTTGTAACTCGGCATTAATTAGACGTTAGTTAAAACGACTATTTATAATCGTGTAAAAATGTGAGCATGTGTGTAAATAAAGAATGTTTGAATGACTTACAAACTTATTTATATTTATTTATAATAAAAACGCAACAGCTCAGCTATGCCGCTAGCATAGACCGAGACTTCACATAGATATTTTTTTAATCTCATCTTCACCGCCACTACTCTTTAAATAGCCTTCAAGAGTGAAACATATACACAGTATGGCCATAAACACTGAAAATTAATTTAAAACTAATAATATAACTTTTAAATTAGGAACCCCGTCTATTTCATATTGGGTGTTCTAATAAGACGTTTCATTTTAAATAGGCCGCTATTTTAAGTATTGTCATGGGTCAAGCACTCACTAGTTGACAGATTACAAGTAAGAACTACACCATTAATAAAAAAATAAGATGATGTACGCTTCAATAACTCTCTGAGACTTTTAAAATCCACTACGAAACAGCTGAAAAATTTACTATCACAATTCGCCAAACTTAAGCATTTTTGGCTCGTCGTGAAGCCCCTTCTTGGCCAGCAATGGTGATTGTGGTGAAATTTTTTGAAGTGTGTGAGTGAATTATGTGAACAATCGAACTCACGCATGTCACTCAAGAACAACTGAGATCATTGCTTTTGTTGCCCACAATGTTGAAAAAACTCTGATATGTCCATTTCTCGATCTTTGTCGATCTTTGGAATTGAGTTTTCCACAAGTCACATAACATCGTTTTTAGCACAAAAACTTCGAACTTAAGACTCCAAGAGTTTATTTAACAAAAAATGCTCACTGTTACGGACCTTCAAAAACAGATCTGGAATTTCATCGAATAATATTATTAAGCGAAGTGAGCCAATTTCCTCGAAAGCTACGTTTAAAAGCAAAATTATCGCATTTGTGGCTCGGAAAACTCATGAATTGTTGTTGAACAGTTTCTTCGGCGTATTAGAGCTTAGTATGATTTTTAATCTGGCGGAAATTCCACGAAAATAATATAATCCTGCAAGCGTAACCGTGGCAACAATTTGAAATTATTTTCTATGACGAGTATATGTTATAATGTTTTTCTCATTTTCGCTGGAATTTTCGTTAATCACTCTTGACGTATTACAAAAAATTGGAATGACAAAAAAAAACAATTTCTGTGATAGCATTATATACAGCTCTATATATTATATGAAGCCGAAATTATTCCTTAAAACTCTTCATCTACTCAGGTCGCTCCGTGACCATCACCGGGAGGAGACTGTCTCCTCGCAGGGGCCGGAGCTGGACGAACGCCCTCCTCCGACACTCGGCTCAGCGGCGGCGACACGGCTCAAGCCTATAGTTAGTCCTAAATCAACTAGGTCAAATAGTCCACTGACTACTTGAATTATTATTCAATCCAGTAACCTCCAAGAACACTACCCCTACTCAGTCAGCCAAGATCATGTCCGGTTAGGAGACTACCCTCAAGCCCATTGTGTGCGAGAGGACACGTCGATACGTCGATTCTGTTACATCACAGTGGTGTTACATATTTTAACATCATTTATGACCAGACTGGGCATAAATTAAAATCAAATTTTTTGTATTTTTGTTCTAAATGCATTCATTCATTCGAATGTATTGAAATTTGAAGTTGTTTTGACACTTCAAGGAAGGTTTATGTATATGGCTATTAAGGTAGCGCGTGTATAGTTTTAACAATTGGGCGATGATCTTAACAAATACACTTTTAGCGATAGTTACAACGTTACTAGCTTCTAAGTTTATGATAAAATGTAATGCAATTAACTGAATTTTAAGTTAATTACCAAATTCATACATATGTATGTATTAAAATGTAAATGAACCTGTGTGTGTTTTTTTTACTTCATAAATAATCAGATCCAAATTAAAATAATAAAACTTAATTCTAAAACAAAAACCCTGAAGGTATTTTTTTATGTTACCTTTATTAAAGACTAATTCAATAATAATATTGCATCCATTGCATTGCTCATTGCATTTCCCAGGTTCCATTCTTCATTCAATAACAAAACTGGGCATTATTCTTAGTGGCCCAAAACTAAGATGAAACATATTTTTTTTATTTTATTTAGTTTAGTCCTCTTAGATAATAAAAGTTAAACCGAAATAGTTGTATGAAATGAAATGTAGCTTTTAGCAAAAGCTGTTACTTCAATGAAATACAATAGTAACTATAATATAATGTATTCTAGATGATAAAAGAAATAAAAATAGAGTACCGTACTTGTTACCCAGCGTTAACATGCATGTCGCCACGCCAGAGATCACAACTTCGAATCTGAGAATATCACTCTATGCATCTAAATTATATGTAATGTAATGGGTGTACACGAACATTCACCGTGGCAGCATTTTAGGCTCGACTAACATTGACAATGACAAAGTCGAAACCTGTCCCTGAACTTTTTCTACTATAGTTTAGCAGACAAGTGTACTAGTAACCTGACTTATTTAAAGATTCACTAATTCAAAAAAGTTTACACCTTTTTTTCGTTGTTGTTGTTAGACGGACGAGCTGACGTCTCACCTGGTATTATGCAGTAATCAGAGTCCATATATATAATATAATTGGACTGTTTATTTAAGGGGTGGAAAAGCCTTGAATCGACCTATGCTTGAAGACAAATAGTCGAATCCACTATCTTATCATGCAGCTAAATAGTTATGTTATTCAGATTAACGAATACGACAAGATTGTAGGAATCTTTGAACTCAGCCATACAGGGGTTAGAGGCTTTAATTCGTAATATTTATGGAGTCTGGTAGCCACTTATTAGGTAGGCCATGAATTTGTTCACTCATCAAACACAAAGAACCAAACTACGTTAGTCGATTCGGACCAACGGCTTACACATTCTGTTAGCGGGGCGATGTCAAAGTTAGACTGTACAAGGTGAATGAATACTTTTCTTAACCCCACCTCGCCCCCGGTACCTGCCGTCTTTTTGGCTCTATAAAACTAAGCTGCAGGACCGTTCATGTCAATCAACAGTTAGACATAGAATAACACGCAACAAAATGTTCACCAAAGTGAGTTAATTATAAAAAGTATACATTACTAGAGTACTGTAAGATTTTCTAGAATGATACGATAAATTGAGATGAAAACAACAACAAAAATATATTATTAAAAGTATTTATAAAACTTTCTAGATTATAACTTTCACCGCACTCCTGGCTGCAGCTAATGCTGGCCTTTACGGTCATGGACATGCCGTGTCCTCCCAAAACATCATTCGTCATGATGAGGCTTCCCTGCACTACGCCCAAGCTGCTCCAGTAGCGCACTATGCCGCACCCATCGCCCACTACGCAGCCCCTATTGCCCACTACGCCGCCCCAGTGGCTCACTATGCCACTCCTCTGGCCCACTACAGTGGTCATCATGAATACGTAAGCAATAATGGAATATTATGACGATCTTAATTTTTATTACTAACTAGCTGACCCGGCAAACTTCGTAGTGCCTCAATCGATAAACAAAATATCTAAACTTTTGTATAAAAAAAACTTAAAACAAACAAAAGGAATCCCTCCGATGGGGGACACATCAAAGGAAAAACAAAATTGTTATTTTTATTTAATTCCGAGCATTTTCATATTTATCTACCTTTTAAAACTTCTCTGGACTTCCACAAGTAATTCAAGACCAAAATTAGCCAAATCGGTCCAGCCGTTCTTGAGTTTTAGCGAGACTAACGAACAGCAATTCATTTTTATATACATAGATTATGTCAATTTTTTTTTTAATATTGTCCGATTTTCTCCTTCCAGGCTCATCCCAAATACGACTTCGCGTACTCAGTAGCTGACCCCCACACCGGCGACCACAAGTCCCAGCATGAGTCCCGAGACGGTGACTCCGTGCACGGCTCCTACTCCCTGGTCCAACCTGACGGCTCCGTCCGCAAGGTCGACTACACCGCTGATGAGCATCATGGGTGAGAAAATTATGATAAAAATGTTACTCACATTCAAATGAAAAATCCAACAATCTTCAATAATTTTAACAATTTTTTCTCTGTTTCAGCTTCAACGCTATAGTTCACAACTCGGCTCCCTCCGTACATCCCATCGCCCACCACCATCATTACTGATTGATAGAGCTCCACATTAAATCAATAAAATAAGTCAAGATGAATGCATGTTATAGGATGTTGTGTTGATGTGTATTAAAATGCAATCAGTGTTTGAATGAATAAAAAATTAAAAAAAAACAATATTTTTGCTATAACAAATACTAATGCTCTAAGCATGTACCTTAAACAGCTCTACAAGTAGCATTAAAATGTTTTCAAAATATAAAAACATTCATATATTCTAATGTAACTTTTATAAGAATGATTGAGCTTTCATAAACTATTCTATGAACGGCAAAGGAAAGCTTTTTGATTTTCATGACACTCAGATTTTTACCAATACTAAAACTTAGCAGTGGCTATTAATGAGATACCAAAGATGCCGACTTCAAAATTACTTCGAAATTAGCTATTGAATTTTTCAAAGCACCTACTAGTATATAGTAAATAAATGCTATTGAAGGAATTGCCTAGAAGTAAATGAAATTAAATAATAATGTTCCGGAGGAAACACTTTTATAATATCATTATATTTTATATCATAGTGTATGTTTTATCATTGCCTCTTGAGATAAGAGATCGAAATCCCAGTTGCATTGTAAATCGGCTGTCTCTTTCAAAACGGAGAAGTCCGTACCCTCGCGGTAGAAATGCGATCGTTCACAATACCCCTTACCACCAACAAATGTGATCACAGTACGTTGGTATAATATTCAGAAAACGCTACTGTACATTTTCCGGTAAATACCTTAGTCACCTTTACAATATCTCCCGAAATATATGTCGTTTTTCTTTTTTTTTTTTTTTTTTTTTTTTTTATTTTTTTATGATTGAAGGATTACTGGTGGCCTTTCCAGTTTCACCAGGACAGGTGGGCGAGCAAAGGCTCAGCCAGGAGGGGTGGGATTTGCTAACAGCTACCCGAGCGCCTCCGAAGGAGACCTAACAGCTCAAGAGCAGCTGCTTCGCGAATGAATCTACTACCGGATCGGAATCGCGACCCGCTGAGAAGATCCGGCGAGAAACTCAGCGAGCTGATTCATGGGTTAGGTTGCACGGCGAACTCTTTGTCGAGTTCGACGAGTACGGTTACCGAGGTCCCTAAGCCTGCTCCTAGAGCTGAAGGCGTCTAGTGCGAAGGTTATTGGATCTGATGGATCCGTAAGGACGTGTCTAGGGCGTCGACGGTGACTGGCTCCTGCATGATCAGGATTCGGGGAGTAGTCAGCGGCGGCTACGATAAGGCGATTATCATGACGCATAGCCTTATCGAAATACCGTTCCGACGCTGACTTCATGTATTTCTGTATAGATTCGAGGCCCAGGTCGTCGTGTAGGTCAACGTTCCTCACGAACCACGGAGCTCCGACGGCTAACCTGCAAAAGCGGGATTGTAGAGATTGAAGGGTGTCTATGTGCGTGCGGGCCGCGTGAGCGAACACCACACTCGCGTAAGTCATGACGGGCCTTATGCAAGTTTTGTAAAGTGTCACCTTGTTCCGAAGGGACATTTTACTCCGCTTACAAATCATGGGGTAGAGTCTACCGAGAATAAACGCGGCACGGTCACGGACTGATTTTATATGCGGGCGGAATGTCATCGATGCATCCAGGGTAACGCCCAGGTACTTGACCTTCCTGGCCCAGGGTATGGATTGACTAAAGAGAGTAATCGGGGGTGTGAGATTCCTCCTCCTAATACGGGAGGAAATCCGTGTGGAGCTTCCCCTCTGAAAGAGCACCGCAGTACTTTTCGCTGGGTTGATGTCTATGCGCCATTTTCGGAACCACTGTCCTAGGGCTAGGGCTGCGCTCTGAAGCTTCTTCGCGATTAGGGACTTGTTTCTACTGGAATAGTAAACAGTCGTGTCGTCGGCGAATAAAGCTAAATGGGTCGGCGGCGACCGGGGAATATCGTTAACGAATAAGCTAAATAGGAGGGGTGAGAGGACAGAGCCTTGCGGGACTCCAGCTGTGAGAGGTCGTGGGGAGGAGCGGGTTCCCTCGACTCGATATCGAAAAGAGCGGTTCGACAAGAAGTCCCGTATGATGAGCACGAGACTATCCGGCACACCCATGTTGAATAGTTTGAAAATCAAACCGTTGTGCCAGACTTTGTCGAACGCTTTTGCGACGTCGAAGAAGAGAGCTCCCGTGTATAACGGTTTTGGTCGATTAAGCCCCACAAGAATGTGCTCCGTGAGGCGGTGCACCTGTTGAACGCATGAGTGATTTGTACGGAATCCGAATTGTTCATCGATGAGAATGCCCTTGGATGAGACGAAGTCTCTGAGGCGTTTGTAGAGCAGACGCTCATACAGTTTGCCTAGAGACATGAGGAGGCTGATCGGGCGGTAGCTCGTCGGATGATTTTTTGGTTTACCGGGTTTATGTATGCCGATAACGTCCGCTTCTTTCCACACCGCGGGAAAGATACAGTTCGCCATAGCGGCATTGAAAATAGATGCCAACATCACGATGAGTTGGACGGGTAGAAGTTTAATAACGCGGTTAGATATACAGTCGGAACCGGGAGCCTTGCGAGGACGTAGGTCTTTGATCAAGTCTTTAACTTCTATCGGGGTGACGGGTGGTAACGCATCCGATGGTGGCAAGGAGGCTCTGCGTTCTACCTCACTGTCTACTAATTCTACATGAACAGGGTCCACGGATTGAGTGCTGGGCGTGCACTGGGTTTGCAATGTATCGGCCAGCAGCTCTGCTTTTTCGTCATCATCGAACGCAGCGAGTCGGCCTGAGGGGCCTACGAGGGGGGGCATAGTTACTACCGTATCCGATTTGAGAGTACGAGCTAAGCGGTAGTAAGACCTTTGGGAGGGCGCGAGTCCTTCTAAGAAATCAGACCATCTGGCATCTCGGACTTCGGCGATGCGAGACTTTACGTCGCGTTGTAGGGCACGCATTCGAATACGATTTTCCGCGGTAGGATACCTGTCGTAGGCGCGTATCGAGGCGTTCTTAGCTCTAAGGAGTTCCCTAATATCGTCGGACAATTTGAAGCGGTGAAGGAAGTCCTCCGCTACAACTTGTTTCGATGACCTATCTAATGTCGAGGTGATGTGTGACGTTAAGATGTCTATGGCTTCAGCGGTATCCTGAGGAGACGGGATTGAGTCCGGGTTAAACGGGAGCGATGGTGGATCAGATTCAGCCAGGCTGATGCCCAGCGTGTGCCAATCCACCACAGTCCTCGTGACGGGAACGGAATCGGGAGCGCGACCGAGCTTCATAACGATGGGACGGTGGTCTGAATCTAACTCTGAAACTACTTCGATCGAGTGTAAGCGCAGAGTTACGTTTTTTAATAACGCTATGTCGAGTATATCCGGGCGATGCGCGATATTTAGCGGGTAGTGAGTCGGGGTTAGCGGAGCGACGATATCGAAGGCGAGATCATCGACTAACGCGTCAAGCCGCCTGCCATTCGGGGTTGTGGTGTGTGAGTTCCACCTGATGTGTTTACAATTTAGGTCGCCCGCCAGAATGACAGAGCTCCCCATACCGAGCAGCACCTCGATATCACTGCTTAGAACGATCTTATCCGGTGGAAGATAAACGGACGCGATAACGATCGGCGCGTGTCCCGTCAGTGAGATTCGGCACACTGATGCTTCGATATTAGCGAGCGCGGGAGGATCGAGCGGGACGCAATGCAGGGCTCTTCTATAGTAAATGACGGTACCACCACCACGGGCAGAGAGCCTGTCGTTCCTGACCATGTTATAGTTCGCGATTTTAGGGTCACGGCGCGCGGGCTTAAGTAGGGTCTCCTGCACTAAAAAGATATCAATTTGATGGTCACGCAAAAAGTCAGAAACCTGATCACGTTGATTTGCGAGACCGTAAGCGTTAAAAAATCCTATCGTTACGGATAGGGGCTTTATTCTACTTATATACGCCATTGATTACCGGCGGAGTGAGGGGAGGACGTACGTATTTAATGACGCGTATACGTCGGCGTATTCCTGCACAACGGCGATAAAGTGTTGTGCAGTGGAGGCAGCGCGAATGGCGTCGCCCAAAGCGTTAACGCGCTCAAAGTTGATCGACTGAAAGAAGTCGATCGCTAAAGCGAGATTTTCGGACGCGGTCGGAGGGCAAGTCGCGGGAGAGGGACGAGTCGCGGGGGCGGGACGAATCGCGGAGGAGGGAGTTGTAGCCGTGTTCGTGTACGGCAGCGGTTTTGCCCAGGCCGAGACACTGGGCACCGCCGCCGGAACGAACGCTGGCTTAGCCTGCGACGCAGAGGGTGCCGAGGCTTTGATGTCTGGGCCGGAAGCTCGGAGGCGGTTTTGGCGGGCGACGCGGCGATTTATTTTAGGGGCTCGGGGGCAACCACGGTAATTCGCGGGGTGACCCTGTGTTCGACACAGGACGCAGCTAGGCGGTTCCGTCGCGGTTTTTTGGTCGCGAGCGCAGAGGGCCGTGGCGTGATCGCCCAAACACTTAACACATCGGGGGCGCGCGTGACAGTTACGGGAAGAGTGCCCGTACAATTGACAGTTATGGCACTGGCTAGGAGTGCCTTTTTTATGGGGGGCTTCGACAGCGATACCAGAGAGCCTACAGACGGTCTGTGTGTTAAAGATTTTCTTACCCTCGGGGGTAGGCTGGAGAGCGACTAGAACCATATTATATGGCTCCCTACCGCGACCGGTGTGCATACGGTGCACAGAATTCACTGGTAGGCCTTGTTCTAACAGGTCGGCTTTTACGAGCTCTACATCTAACTCTTTAGGGATTCCGCGTATTACAACGCGGAGTTCGCGCTCCTCCTGGAGCGTATACGTATGGAAACTTATACGCTCCTTACGGAGGTAAGAAGAGAGGGCCCTATGGTCGTCGGGTGTTTGAACCTTAATTTGAATGCCGTTCGCGAGGTTACGGGCATTCGTGAAATTGATATTTTTGGCCTTAAGGGCTAGGCAAACTCGATCCCAAGCTGCCTTCTCCTGAAGGATAACCGGGGGAGGGGTCTGGGTTTTATTTTGTGCCACCGGACGCGGCGACGGAGTGGCACGGGCTGGGGGCGCAACGGGAGTCTGAGGGCGGGGGCGCGACGCGTTCACGGCTTTGCTAATTTTAGCGGCCGCGGGAGCTCGAGACTCCGCGGCACGCTTCTTACCCTTCTGTACCAGGGTGAATCCATCCGTCGATGAGGCGGGGGCGAGGTCGACCTCCATGTCCGAGTCAGAGTCGGAGCACGAGGAGGCGGGTGCAGGCGACCTACGAGCAAGTGTAGGTGTTTTAGAGGGCGCGACGGAGGCCGCGGATGATCGCTCAGCTGAAACGATGGTCACGGCGGACGACGCAGCAGCTTTTCTCGCCAGTATAGGCGACACGGGAGCGGCAGGCACGACAGAGGCTGCGGTGCTCAATACAGAAGCTCTGCACGCAGGTACAGGCGACGCAGGAGCAGCGAGCGCGGCGGAGTCCTCGAGAGGGCTCGCAGTGTGATTGGCCTTGAAGGCCAGAAACTCCGAGGCGAGCTGTGGGTGGCGAAGTCGGAGGAATTCCGCGAATACAGCGTCCATGATCGCTGAGTACCCAGGTGGGGCGGCCCCGGGTCTTGAAAACACTCGCCTTGCGGCGAGGCCCCAACTTCTCGGACCTGAGCGGTTCTATTGAACACAGGTGGCAATGCGGCGCGATTACTACAGGACAAAGAAAAAGCACAACAAAACAGAAATTACGAAAAGAAACAAAACAAATAAATACTTGCAGGAAACCACTTTGTCGGCAAATGCTCCACGAACACAAAAATAACTAAAACAAAACAAATAAAAGCTTCCAGGAAACACACTTGGTCGGCAGATGTATCACGAACACAGGCCGCGCGAACAATGGCCGGGCTAACAAAAGCCGGGCGAACAAAGACCGGGCGATCGAGTGGACGATGAGCACGTCCGCACGTGACGGGTGCCTCTATCGGAATGTCGTTTTTCTGTTCTAGACCGACACCATACAGACTTCGAACTAAGCTATAATCATATTCGAACCATAGAATTCACAAAACTGTGACTGTTTTAGTTTTCTGCACACTGCACTTAGTTTATTACATCGTATACTCGTCTCGAGCGATAAGATTATGCTGTTTTACAAACACCGTTTTTTTCTGAATATGTACACAGTAACGTATTTACACACACACACATACACATCACTAAAAATATTCACAAAAACATTTACAAATAAGGAATATCTTCGTACAAATAGATAGAATATAAATAGAGCAAGGGAGCTATGCTTGGAGTTACCCTGCGAGATCAAGTCAGGAGTGAGGAAATATGCAAGAGAACCATAATAACTGACATAGCCCAAAGGAATGGGATGTTGCAGCGGCTGTGGGCAGGTCTCATTGGTCGTAAAACAGATAGTCGCTCGGGCTAAAAAGTTCTTGAGTAGGGACCGCGTACCGGAAAACAAAGCGTAACCTTCTATAAAGTGGACCGAAGACTTATTGAATGTTGTGGGAATCCGCAGGATGTAAACAGCGCAGAATCGGTCATTGTGGCGAGACTTGGTGGAGGTCTATCTTCAGCAGTGGAGATCTGTGGGCTTATAAATAGATAGGACTTATAGGTTGCTCGGGAAAATGTCACCACCCATTTTATTTATGCAGCGAAAGTAGCGTTCCGATTGAAAATGTGTCACAGCTATTCTAAAAAACAATTCGGACTTCGAACTTTTGTCTCAGGATATCTATGTTGCTATGTTCATACCACACAGAAAGTCACTTAATATTAGGAGGGAATCGCACGGAACTTGCGCATGTAAGTGAAATAATAAAATTCAAAAAGTATAATGAGAAAAACATATCATTTATGCAAGACACATGTTTTATTTAAAAACTAACTATCCGCTCGCAACTTTTCTTACGTGGATTATGCTATATATCGCCTAATCCAAGTGGGATGAAAGATTCATTCATTCCCGGGGTTTAACTATTTCAATGCCGCTGTCGTCATATTTGTTCAGTGGCTTGGGCATGAAAATGTAACAAGCTAACAAAGTTACTTTCATGTATAAAATTATTATTAACTTTATAACTTGTAATTTTAAACTCTTTAGGGTAAACGCCGAAAATATTGAAATAATATTAAATTAGTATTTTTTGCAATATCTAAAAGTTATAATACAAAATATTTGCTGCCTTTGCTTTCTATTAATCTGTGAATGCTACACAGAATAATTTATTGGTTCCGGAGATATGCGTGAACAAACAGAAAAAAAGGTATTTTAGAAATTGCTGGCTTATGTTCTCTCATTCTTCTTTAGTTTTAAATTTATTATATTTTGATAAGTTTTCAATATATAGATACAACGATTTCTGCTGCTTTTATATTAAAAACTTCAAATGTAATTTTAAAGGGGTCCGACAAAAATGTGTCTTGAAATGTCTTTAAAAAGTTTAATTTAGATTTTAACATGTTCTCGTATTGATCGTTCACAATAAAGTCAATGTTAAATGAAAGAACATAATTAAAATTAAATGTTCTACCGCTGTAACGGTCTATTTAATAGTGCAGGAAATAATGATTTACACATTAATTCATACGTATGTATTTCGGCACCGGGGCTGTCGGTGTCAAAGTTTGAGTCAAGGTGAACGCGCACATTTCTTTACCCCACCGCGTAAGCGCACGTTCTATGTTCTATAAAACCAAACTGCAGGACTGTCGATATTAATCAACACTCAGTTGTAAAATAGAACACACGACAACATGTTCAGCAAAGTAAGTTTTATTGTGTCGGAAACTATTCTAATGTAAAAGTTTCTTTGAGCTCTTTTTTAAGAATAAAAAAGTACGAAAAAAATAGTCCTAACAAAAATATGCATTAATATAAAAAATCAATCATGTTTAACTTTTTAGATTGTAACTTTCGGTGCTTTCTTGGCCGCGGCCAATGCCGGACTCTACGGTCATGGACATGCCGTGTCCTCCCAAAGCATCATTCGTCATGATGAGGCTCCCCTGCACTACGCCCACGCTGCCCCAGTGGCGCACTATGCTGCTCCCATCGCCCACTACGCCGCCCCTATTGCCCACTACGCTGCTCCAGTTGCCCACTACGCCTCCCCAGTTGCCCACTACGCCGGTCACGATGAATATGTAAGCAATTATTTTATTTATCCCTATCTTAAACAGAAAACCTAAATTTGATTGTAATTTATGCTAATTAGATGCACCAATCATACTTTACTGTTTCCAGGCTCATCCCAAATACGACTTCGCATACTCAGTAGCTGACCCCCACACCGGCGACCACAAGTCCCAGCATGAGTCCCGCGACGGTGACTCCGTGCACGGCTCCTACTCCCTCGTCCAGCCCGATGGTTCTGTCCGCAAGGTCGATTACACCGCTGATGAGCACCACGGGTAAGTTATCAATCAATTCTATGTTCAGAATAAGGCAAGATAAACATTTATTTAATCGTTAACAAATTTAAAATAAAATATTAACTTTTTAGTAACTTTTAATACATATTTTGTTTGTTTTTTTTTTCAGTTTCAACGCTGTAGTGCACAACTCCGCCCCCTCCGTGCACCCAATTGCTGCCCATCATCACCACTACTGAATAAATAAATATGAATAAACATATTCGATATTTCCCGATTATGTTGTAATGGAAATAATATTCTTATTGTAATATTTATGTATTTTTTGCAATGTGTGTGAATGATAACATGTAAATAAAGTATGTCTGTACGTTTCTAAATAATATTTTCTTTCCTTTTCAATATCCTACTGTAACTCTTCATTCCTAAATTATATTTACAAACTAAAGATATGTTTGGAGTGATTGAAATGATAAAGTGATCTTATTACTAACGAAGAAAGATTAATGATGAGAATAAAATATTATACAAGAAATGTTTTGTAGTTTTAAGATTCCAATAATCATCTATCAATCTCAGAGGGATATACTTAGTCTGGCCATAAATACTGTTACAATTAAAAATAAACAAAATTGAATTTGAATTTGGAATCTGTCATTTTTATATGATTGCTCATTGAGTTTTCTCATTTTGGCGCCAATACATTGTACAATATTTTACGATATTAAAATGGAGTGGGGTGATAAAGAGAACCGAATCGCTGTGATTGCATTACACAAAATAGGTATGGAGCCAAATGCAATTTCTAAAACTCTCCATACGCTTGGTATTAGTAAAATGTTTGTTTACCGGGCTATTAATAGGTGCAATGAGACCTTCTGTGTTTGTGACAGAAAAAGATCTGGCCGTCCACGTAGTGTTCGTACGAAAAAAGGGGTCAAAGCAGTAAGGAAAAGAATGCGAAGAAATCCTGTCCGAAAGCAAATATTTTATCTCGGGAGATGAAGATAGCACCTAGAACCATGTCGCGTATTTTAAAAGATGACTTAGGACTTGCAGCCTATAAGAGACGTACTGGTCATTTCTTAACTGATAATTTATAAGAGAATAGGGTCAGTTTTAGAGAGTACGGCTTGTTCTAAACGCCATGATAATTTGGATTCCCTAAAACAATCCGTACGATAGGCAGTGAAAAATTTTCCCATGAAAAAAATACGTGCTTCTATTGATAACTGGCCTCAACGTTTAAAGGACTGTATTGCAGCCAATGGAGACCACTTCGAATAAGCTTTTTATACTTTAAATTGCTTTTCTTTTCTATTAACTAAAGAAAAAAGCAATTTAAAATATATACATCTATTAAGTAAAAAATGTCATAATTATAATATTATACAAAACAAAATCCATTGAATTTATTGAGTCAGACCTTCCCTGTAATCGATGTTTTACGTTGTTTTATTTTTTTAAATAAGAGAACACTTATTGCGGCATAACTATAATTGTTAGACATATTATGCTGTCGTGACGACACTTTTTGTAAATAATGATGTGTTCTGCAAAGTCGTAGTACATTATTTTATTCTATCATCAATAGTTTCCGCAGCGCACCATGTAAAGAATATTTTAAGTAGTTTACACCGTTACAATTTATTTAAGGTATTTTTTTTGTACTCCTTATGTTACATTATTGAAGTTTTAGTAAGGATCCCTATTTTTTTTAAAACATAATATTGCCTATGTCATCCAGGGATAGCGCAGCTAATAGATAGCGTATCTAACTGTGAAAGAATTTTACGAATCGGTTCAATAGTTCGGAGCTTATTCAATGCAAACAAACAAACAATGAAATCTTTCCTCTTTATAATAGATAATAGAATTACAGATTAAATGTTTTTACAAACTGACTTCAATACACACAATCTGTAACCCTATAAATGTTTTATATTATTAATGTTAAACGTCAATTATTAAATGTCAATAATAAATGTTACGCTCGCGATAACTGAACCCAACTTCCGTAGAAACAGGTTGTCGTACGACAATTTTTTTGTTTATGAAGGATGAATTATTGGTGTCCTGGAGGCCTTTCCAGTTTCACCAAGACAGACGTGCGAGCACGGGCTCAGCCAGGAGGTACGAGATTTGCTAACAGCTGCCCGAACTCCTGAGGAGAACTTACAGGTCAAAAATAGCTGCTTCGCGAATTCCACAGGACTGCTACAGCTCAAGTTCAATTCTAGGTTAACGCGCTGGGTGCGTTATTGCTTACTAAGGTGTTCGGTCATATTACGTCGAACACAGTCATATCTCTATTAATATAGGAAAACAATAAACTGGTGGTAGGACCTCTTGTGTGTCCGCGCGGGTAAGTAACACCGCCCTGCCTATTTCTGCCGTGAAGCAGTAATGCGTTTCGGTCTGAAGGGTAGGGCAGCCGTTGTGACTATACTGAGATCTTAGAACTCATATCTCAAGGTGGGTGGCGCATTTACGTTGTAGATGTCTATGGGCTCCAGTAACTACTTAACACCAGGTGGGCTGTGAGCTCGTCCACCCATCTAAGCAATAAAAAAAAATAAAAAAAAACTATGTCCGTTTCACATCCTTGCGACAGAAAGAAAAAAAACTATTGTATTGAACACAAATAAACCAAATTATTCAACCAATACATATCAGTAGAACGATTCCATATTAATTCATATAATTTCAAAAGCAAACTACAATTTAAGATTCATTCTTTTTATTATTCCATTGAATGTATAGGGTCGATGAATACAGTTACAATTCAGTGTTCAAAAACACATGCTATAAAAAAATAGAAAGGTTTTATTTCTACCGTGACGTGATTAAAAATATACGTCAACCTTCAACCCTGTATTTCGTGGCGTGAAGTGCAAAATTTTACATAGTCCAACTCACTAGCTCCCCATAAACTTCCGAATTCGGTCTCGAGTATAAAATATGTGGGAAACCAACGGTAGAATAGTTCCGTATATTTAACTCACCTGCAGAAATCAGCACGCAACACTAACACGTGGGTCTGGGTTCGGAATTTCAATATCTCATTACAATTCTTTTGTCAAAAAAGATGGTACGATTTTTGTTTGCTTTAATATGGTTTAACAAATGAAATTCCTACCGAATTAGAAGGTATTTAGTCTATATTACTTTTACTCTGTCCGACGGATTAAAACTACTTAAGCTTTTGGACATGAGGAGGCGTTAAACAGGAAACCATATTTCTCCAAAGCCGAACACAATATTGTGGGCGTAAAGAACTCAAACCTTTTGCCCCAAACCTGTAGATTGAGACGAGTAAGTCTGCGGATGCTTCCCAACCGCCCTTCTTCACGTCTATTCGTCATGACGCTTGCAACAGTGACAAAATATGAGTAACTTACTAAAAGTAAAAACCGTGGTAAGAACCTAATGTCTGTAATGTGGATAGCCGCAAAATACCGAAAGCAATTCGTAACCCAATAGATTTTAATCAATTTTAAAACTGCTGATAGAATAGTTACTAATGTCCATACAACGTGTGTCGCAGTATGTGATCTCCAGTGACCACTTCCAAACTAATGGTCCTTGAGTTTGTTTCAATTGTACTAAAAATGATATGAATTATATTTACGTTTTCCTACCATGATCGTTTAACACAATTTATTTAAAATCAACATTTAGATATATGATACAACAAAGGCAATATCTTTAATTATTTATTTCGAAGAAATTGCCGTGGTTTAAGAATAGGACGGCCGATGTACTCTTGTCGATCAGCAAGTACTAATCTTTCTAAAGAAATACGTAGTTTAGTCATATTCACGAATGACTTCCACGATACAAAAGTAAAATCAAACCCGCAAAAATAATTACCATACAATGGAGACATACTCTTTCAGTGTCAAGGTGATTCACATTGATAGATTATGTCTATGGGCGTCGTAAATAATTTAACATAATTTCAAAATACAGTTAAAACTGGAAGCGTAATCTTCAAAAGATTCGTAAAAATATTATCTTAATAATTAAAAAATGAAAATCGTTTCTAAATTGTTTTTACATTCATAGTCGCGATGACTCCCAGTGTTAAATAGATCAGCATAATTACAATATAATTAGAACTGAGCTATAATTCTCTATTAATAGTGCAGGAAATAATGAATTACACATACGTATGTATTTCGGCACCGGGGCTGTCGGTGTCAAAGTTTGAGTCAAGGTGAACGCGCACATTTCTTTACCCCACCGCGTAAGCGCACGTTCTATGTTCTATAAAACCAAACTGCAGGACCGTCGATATCAATCAACATTCAGTTGTAAAATAGAACACACGACAACATGTTCAGCAAAGTAAGTTTTTTGTGCCGGAAACTATTCTAATGAAAAAGTTTCTTTGAGCTCTTTTTTGAGAATAAAAAAGTACTAAAAAAATAGTCCTAAAAAATCAATCATATTAACTTTTTAGATTGTAACTTTCGGTGCTTTCTTGGCCGCGGCCAATGCCGGACTCTACGGTCATGGACATGCCGTGTCCTCCCAAAGCATCATTCGTCATGATGAGGCTCCCCTGCACTACGCCCACGCTGCCCCAGTGGCACACTATGCTGCTCCCATCGCCCACTACGCCGCCCCTATTGCCCACTACGCCGCCCCAGTTGCCCACTACGCCGGCCCAGTAGCCCACTACGCCGGTCACGATGAATATGTAAGCAATTATTATATTTATATTATATTATTAAACAGAAATAATACATTTAATTGTAATTTGAGCTAAATAGATATACCAATCATACTTTACTGTTTCCAGGCTCATCCCAAATACGACTTCGCGTACTCAGTAGCTGACCCCCACACCGGCGACCACAAGTCCCAGCATGAGTCCCGCGACGGTGACTCCGTGCACGGCTCCTACTCCCTCGTCCAGCCCGATGGTTCTGTCCGCAAGGTCGATTACACCGCTGATGAACACCACGGGTAATTCATTATTCAATAAACCGACTAGTGTGCCGAGGGTCATACGTTCGATTCCCAAATTGGGCACACATTCTTGTAGCCAACCGATGTCTGTGGCCAATCGTCTGTTCCATATTTGGGTTTGTTCCATATTTATCTATATATTCAAATGTATATATTGTATGTAATTCTGTAAATCACTGTCTCGGTTTTCATAGTCTAGGGAATCCTAGTATGAGTTCAGATAACGCTGTGTATTATGGCCCCGCATGCTTATTAATTGAATTCAATCCAGATAGATCGAATAGATGTTCTGAATAACTGACGGGAAATTATCTAATATAATTTTTCTGTTGGAATCATAATTATGCTGTTTATTCGTTTTCAGTTTCAACGCTGTAGTGCACAACTCTGCTCCCTCCGTGCACCCCATCGCTGCCCACCACCATCACCACTATTGAAAAAATAATTAATAGTAAACTGACTCGAAAAATAATGATAAATATTTAAATGAAAATAATACTCTACTTTATAATATTTATGCTTTTGTAAAAATGTGAATGTGATAAAATGTAAATAAAGTGTGTGTTTCCTACTTGTTTATTTAATTCATTACTTAAAATTATTAAAAATAGGGGCTGACCAATGTATTGGGGCAATTGATAATGAATTTATTTTAAGTGCTCCCTCAATTATTAGAAGACATAATCCCCGAACTGCATGACTGTAGATTTTTTTATATTGTACTTAATATTGATGAAATTTGTCTACACTTCTTTTGTCCTTTTTCTCCATCTTATACCAACCACTATGTGGGGTCGGCACAGCTAATTTTTCTCTTCCATTCTCTTATATCAGCCATCATCTCAACACTCACTCCTCTCTCTCTCATATCATCATTCACACACTCCATCCATGTCTCTTCGGTCGACCGCTTCCCCCTCTAATGTAGAGTATGTTAAAGTAATATCATAATTGTAATCACTTTTAAACATAAACTAAATGATTGCTAAAGAAAAATTAAAATATTAAAGCTTGTATAACTTTTTTTTTATTGTTTGGATGGGTGGACGAGCTCACAGCCCACTTGGTGTTAAGTGGTTACTGGAACCCATAAACCAGTCTCAAGTATAATTACAACGGCTGCCTCACCCTTCAAACGCATTACTGCTTCGCGGCAGAAATAGGAATGGTGGTGGTACCTACCCGCGCTGAGTCACAAGATGTCTTACCACCAGTAATTATGCAAATTATAATTTTACGGGTTTAATTTTTATTACACAATGTTATTCTTTCACCGTGGAAGTCAATCGTGAACATTTGTCGAGTACGTATTTAATTAGAAAAATTGGTACCCGCCTGAGATTCGAACACCGGTGCATCGCTCAACACGAATGCACCGGACGTCTTATCCGTTAGGCCACGACGACTGAATACACAAAGCGACAGTCGCCGTAACCACTTCGTACCTGGTGGGCTGGATTCTGTTTACCCATAGACTATATTAAAAGGTTTTATATTTAAACAGTAAACATCTTAACGCAACTTAGATTTCGTGGAAATCCTTTCATGTTGTGGATGTAATTTTCTCAGATATTTAAAAACAATCAGACACTATTTTTTCAAAACTATATCTGAATTGAAATTCTTGATCTATCAAGGATCCACTCCCGACTAAAAAATTATCATAATATGCAACATTAATTCCACGAGTAAACACTAATGAAAACATTTGATGCTTAGAAGACGTTATAAAAACTGACCTTCATAATAACATTACTTTATTTCATTTATTTGAATAATGCTAATTTGTTTACGTTGTTAAATAATTTGAGTGAGCAACATGCATTTTTAGTTTAATTTTGACATCACCGTAACCGAATATATAAATACTATTGTTCAGAAGTACCGTTCATGAGCAAACTGACGTAATTGTCTAGACATCTTAGTGAAAATTGTTAGCTAAAAATAATTATTTCAGTATTACAACTGATCCATAAAATAAAAGAGGTAAATGTAAATTAGTATTACTATTCATCAAACACCAGTTGTGGCATCATCAACATTTTTCCTACATATATATGTTTTATTCTTAAAGACGGGTGGACGAACTCACGATCCACATGACGTTAAGTGGCACTAGAACTCATTTTAGAAGAGGATACAGCTACTATTCAAGCCTTTACACGCATTTAGGATGCATCTACTCGATCCTGCGGACCGAATGGTAAACAGTCGACATCACCTTAAGCACATCATTTCTGATCCTCCCCATCCACTAACGGTGCTTTTAGGTACCACAAGAACAGGTCACCGTTCTCGTCGAACCCGTCGCTTGCGACGAAGGGTTCGGCGAAAAAAAAATTAACCCACAGACACAGCCCACTGAGTTAGTCATCGGATCTTCTCAGTGGGTCGCGTTTGCGATCCGGTGGTAGATTCTGCAAATCACTGCCCTTGCTAGAGCTAGTGTGAGCAACGTCCTCAGGTTAGAGCCCCATGAGCTCACCTACTCGTTCTGTGAATCTATTATAGTATGACCCCTCGAGGTCACTAGAATAGGTAAGACAAAAAAAAGATAACATCTATCTATACTGATATTTTTTTTTTAAATTAACTGAAGATTCATCAACACGGAGCCAAAACCGCAGTGTCTACAAACTTGGAGTTTTAGCAATTTTGTTATTAGCTACAACGAAAGGATTTTTGGAATTTTTAATTTTAAGGGAATAAAATTAAATATTAATTATTTTATGGAAGTAAGACTATTTCAAATTAAGTACAACAAAAATTCACATACTTGTTTTTGATTTTAACGAATGTACGTTATACATAGTTTTGTTTTTTAACAGGATGAATTTAGTGGTTAAAATCTTAACGATTTTGAACGGAGAAACGCGCAGTATTATTTAGCTTTACAAAAGGAAATAAAATAATTATAAAAAATATTTACATACGGTTTAATATTAATGTATTATGAAACAATCACCTGATTTCTATATTTTTCTGTTGTTAATCAAAAATGTGAGGACAATATTGAGTCTAGCAGAAGCAGAACTAACAAATAAATTGTGCCATATTTTCATCTCACGACCCTGGTGACTAGCCAATCATGTTAAGAAAGAAAATGGATACCAAATTTCAAGTCAATCGGATGCATGCTTCAGTAGTTATAACGGATCATCCGTGAAAACCACTGTAGATTTATAAATTAGTATAGATATAATATAATGGATTCAACGTAAACGTAACGATGTACTGGTGGTAGGACCTCTTGTGAGCCCGCAGGGGTAGGTACCACCTCCCTGCTTATATCTGCCGTGAAGCAGTAATGCGTTTGGGTTTGAAGGGCGGGGCAGCCGTTGTAACTGTACTGAGACCTTAGAACTGATATCTCAAGGTTAGTGGTGGCATTTACGCTGTAGATGTCTATGGGCTCCGGTAACCACTTAACACCGGGTGGGCTGTAAACTAGTCCAGCCACCTAAGCAATAAAAAATATAGACTCTTAAATACATGCAGGTCAAACTAACAAAGACGTGTTAAAAAAGTACAAGTAAAACACGCGCGTTTGAACATGGCATGACCAAAAGCAATAGACCCCGATACCATGACATATATTGCGATTCTATAATCGATTTTTAGTTCGACCTTTATCTATTGTCATTGTCGTTGCCGAGGTCCTAATGCTGCGGTCAGCCCCACTTGTTCTTGTTCTGTGTTTAATATTATAAAAACCAATAGTCAATAGCAGTTGACATCAAACAACACTCAGCAACTTGTTCGACAATACAAAATGATCGCAAAAGTGAGTTTACTTTAAATTTTTATGTAATTATTTACGCAGCGTTGTGAAGCCGTCGCCTGCTTCAAAATTGTGATACCGAAATAATAAGAGAAGTAACAGTTTCTCAGTTTAGACAACAGTTCAATCTATCTAGAATATTTACCATAATTTATCTATTTTCACAGTAAATCATGTACATCCGCTGCCTGAAAGAAGAACAGATAAACCAAAAAAATTATCTTAAATGTACAAATTACTGTGTTACAAATTTATAATTCTAACTGAGAAACAAATCCGAATTGGGACTTACTGATAATGGTTTTTTTATAGATATAAAAACAGCGTTATAAATTAAATTCCATGACTCTAACTTTACAATAAATTAGCAAAATGTTAACATAATGAACAAATAATAATCTTCATTAACGACCATCGCTTTTTGCAGCTACAACTTCTAAAAGTACTGTTATGATGTACGTTAAAAAGAATTGTGTGTAATCATTAATTATAGATCGTAATAATCGGCGTCTTCATGAGCGCTGCTAAGGCCGGTCTTTACCATGGTCACGGTCAAGCCGTCTCCTCTCAGAGCATAATACGTCACGACGGAGGCTACGCTCCCTCAGCTCATTACGCTCCTGATACCTATGTTGTTCCTCTCGAACAATACGCCACCCCTCTGGAATACGCCGGCCAATATGACGGTCACGATGAATATGTGAGTAAATTAAAATCGTACGTAACGTAATAAGAATTTTAAGCTTTTGTCAAATCAAAATTTATTGTATTTTCTTTTGTACGACTCCAACAATGATACGACTGCTCGTCTACTTACAATACAATGCGATGTACTTAGCATGAATGTAATAAACTATATACATAAAAGCAACAAACGTTACAACATTCACCGTTTTTGCATCGTGTAATCGAAATTCAATGATAATTTTTATTATGTGAATTCATAAAAGATATTAATCGTATTGAGCCACACTCTTTGTGTGAAGTTTAATTTTTGATACTGTTTGTTTACTATCGCTGCATTGACAATCAATATTTTAAGCTTTATGAATTTTCAGGCGCACCCCAAGTACGACTTCGCGTACTCAGTAGCTGACCCCCACACCGGCGACCACAAGTCCCAGCATGAGTCCCGCGACGGTGACTCCGTACATGGCTACTATTCTCTTGTCCAACCAGATGGCTCTGTCCGCAAAGTCGAGTACACTGCAGACGACCATAATGGGTACGATCTGAATAAAATAAACAAATCAATTTAAAAAAAAAACATTTTTATCATGGATGACATGTAATAATTGAACATTTTATTTTTCAGATTTAACGCGGTAGTTCACAACTCAGCCCCGTCTATCCACCCCTACTATCACAATTATTAAGCATTGTAGTGTAAGTATCGATACAAGAAGTGCCAAATTATAATGAGAACTAATAAATTATTTATTTTGATGCGATCGTTTGTTAATGATAATAATTAGCAATTTTAGTTTAGTTCCATGAATATTTGACGGATTTCCATGTTGGTTATGAATATTTATGATTCCACATATTGTTTAGTGGGTCGAACATTGTTCAGCTTGCTATATAACGAAAAATTATTACGACTACAACAATCAATACTATTATATTAATGATAGATTTTGGCAACAAATCAATAACTCTGTTACTTCATTCCAAGCCCTTCAAATACGAACCACAGATGATTACGTGTCAAGTGTGAAGTGTTTTGAAAGTAATAATTAATAAGTCAGTGTCATTTGTAGAACAATTACCTGCTGTGACGTTGCTAATGTTATTGCTCTAACCTAATTGCTAAAACACAATGTGTACGCTGTGATCATTCATTACGGACTGTATAATTGTATTAAAATTATTAGTTTCGCGAGGTTAAAAATCAAATAAAACGAGAACCATATTCGTGTTGAAAGATCTGGTGTAAATTAGAGTTAGACTAAAACAGGAACGTTTTGTTTAATTACGTTTTTATTATTATTTTATCAGTTTTCGAGTGTAAACATTTGAAATGTTAAAATTGTAATTTTGTAGTAAATAAAAGTAGTCTATAAAGATGAACAATAAAACTACTATCTGAATAGTATTTGTGTGATTGATCTAAAATTGACCTCTGAAAATTATTTGGTGTTTTGTTATTAATTAACCTATTTATTAGTAACAAAGATGAGTAGGGTTTAGTTACGCCGCAAAACTCAATTGTATTTCAGTCTAAAATGTGGGAAAGAAAGATTCATAGGAGTCCAGTGTAATTTAAATTATGATTCTAATAAAATATTAGGAGTACTGTACGCTCCATGCTAGAATATTCTCTAATGTTATGCGACCGTAAAAACATACAAAACAAAAGATCCAGTAACGAACATTCAATATCTTTAATAAACAAAAATAACTCATTATTCGAATCAATCTGCACCCTCGTTCAGTAGCCAGTGCCACTACCGAGTACCGCTTCAGATACTATCAACCTAAGTACATATCCGCATACAGCTTTCGGACCTTAATAAATTAATAAATGCGTACAATGGACATTGATCAGCAAAGAACACGGACTTCTTTGATACAATCATTTTGTAGCAAGGCTGTTGCGGTTGCGTGATTCCGGTCATAAAAATGAATAAGTATTTATTTTACAACTCATTTATAAGTCGTATTTAATACTTTGGGCGTGGGGGCGTTCACGACTCATCTAGTGTTAAGTAGTTGCCAAATCCCATAGAATAAAACCACTAAAAGAAGTTGGTTGTTTGAAAGCGCACACATAAAATAATATGGTTTAACAGCATTTATTATTACAAAAAATTTAAAGTTAAAAATATAATGAGAAAGCTAAATGCATACATAATAACAATTAAAGCGTCTAAATTACACTGATCATAGACATCACGTAGTAGTGCCGTCGCCATCCAGCTTGAAACATTAAGTTGAAGCCGCAATTGTATTGCATAATGGCTATCCCACCCTTCAAACCGAAACGCATGACTGCATGTAGATAGAACGGTGGTAAAATTTTTTTTATTGCATGGATGGGAGGGCGAGCTCACAGCCCACCTGGTGTTAAGTGGTTACTGGAGCCCATAGACGTCTACGAAGTAAATGCGCCACCCACCTTGAGATATAAGTTCTAAGATCTCAGTATAGTTACAACGGCTGCCCTACCCTTCAGACCGAAACGCATTACTGCTTCACGACAGAACTATCCATGGCGTTGGTACCTACCCGCGCGGACTCACAAGAGGTCGTACCACCAGTAAATACGGAATATTTACATAGAAACTTTATTAATAACTCCCAAAGCATTTGAATTCATACTTGCATCACTTACAGATACATCGACTGGTTTGTTCCTGACAATATTGTCAGAGAAAAACGTATTCTAAATTTTTAATGCACTAGTAGAGATACTCATGCAGTGTCGTTTACATTTAGGATATGAAATATGAACGGCTTTATAACTAAAGTACGACAGCAGAAATATCCATGCCAATTATGTCAAAAAACACGGAAAATTATAGCATGCATGCACTTTACAACATCGACTGCGCAAATGACTGGGAGAGGCCGCACTTGAAAGAACAATAACATCTTATCGTTGTCCGCATTGACCTACTATAACAAAGTGTAGTATCGCAGTTCACAGCTTGTTTTTATTAAGTAACAATCATTTAACTGATAATGTAACGCGAGAATGTATAAGACAAAGCGCGATGACCTTGCGTCCGCGGGGACGCGCGGCAGAGCGCTTTCGGCGCCCCACCGGACCTCCAGCATCAATTCTTATAAAACGCACCGGTGGTTATCAAATCTATGTCAGTTACGCACTGCTATACCACAGTAAAAATGTTCGCTAAGGTAAGTACGGTGCCGTGCTTGTTTGGATGTGAGGTCGTGTGATGGAGTTAAATAAATCGACTCTCTTTGGTGCAGATTCTTACACTGGCTGCCATGGTGGCGGCCACCCAGGGCGGTCTCCTTGGCCACGGCCTCGGTCACGGAGATTACAGCATCTCATCTCAACACAATTTGGTGCACCATGACGCTCATTACGCCGCAGCTCCCCTAGCTACCCTTGCTCATGCCACCCCTCTGGCTTATGACGGACATTACGACGCTGGACACCTGTCTCATGGTGCTACCCTTGCACATGCCGCCCCCTTAATTCACGCTGCTCCCGTAGTTCACGCTACTCCCGTAGTACATGCTGCCCCCGTAGCCCACCTTGGAGCTTACTCCGGACACGGTCATGAAGATTATTATGTAAGTACATAGAATTTTCCAATTTATATACCTACTTTTCTTGCAAAATATTACTAGGTCGTTTCATACGATAAATGTAACCTTAAATTACATATCTTTCCAGGCTCACCCCAAATACAAGTACTCTTACTCCGTTGAGGACCCCCACACCGGTGACCACAAGTCTCAACATGAGGTCCGCGATGGTGATGTCGTAAAAGGAGAATACTCGCTCCTCCAGCCCGATGGCTCCTTCCGTAAGGTCTCGTACTCTGCTGACGACCATAGCGGGTGAGAATTATATAAAACTTAATACGCAATAAATAGATGACATTGCAACTTTCCCTAAATTACGCAAATATCCGTACAAAATGAGTTATATTTGCAATAGCTTTCGTATCGAAGTTCGTTTACATGTAACTATATGCGTGTTTACATTCGATCACATGGCAGTCAAACCGGTATGGTTGCGTTCCACTAACATATGAGTATTGACCTCTGCCGACCCATGTGCTCGACTCTATACTGTCAACGAGGTTCTTCGAACAGGTGCTATGAATACAAACTAGTCTGGAAACTAGTTTTAACGTATCAACAATACGTAATCAATTGTTTCTGTTTCAGTTTTAACGCGGTCGTACATAACTCCGGTCCTAGCCACCACGTTTATTCATCCCAACACCATCATTACTAGAAAATTGTAGAAGAGGCTTAGATTTCTACGAAGTACCTTATATTTATTCTTGCTGTGATCTTCAGAACGTGTTTATATCTTTTAGTGAATAAAAACTCTTAAATATAAAAGGACTATAAGAACTATTTCAAATATTTTTCTGCACATCTATCATGTTACAGCTATTAGAAAATTTTGTAGAAATAACACATAAGATCCCGATTGCCAAAGTGTAGGTTAATTGATTAACCAGCTCTTTAAATTGAAAAATTCAACTTAAGACTTAATATAAAAAGCTTATTATAAAACCTATCTAGTCGTGCAATATCGAGCGCTCAAATCGAGTGCTTGCATAGTCACACCTGATTCACACATAGTTATTGAACAGATATTCATTTATCACTATCTTTCAGAAGCTGCTATTTAAAGCTATTAACTAAATAAGAGCTCTACGTTAATCGGCTACAAGCTAAGAGTTTATCTTGTGCTTGGCTTCACTAGCTACAATGGAAGCATAGCTCATTTGTTTTTATTGTTGCGTCATTTACAATCATAAAATATCTAAAAATGGCTGAAAGACAAATATAATTATTCGTAAGCTTCTACATATTTATTGTTGAAAAACATATATTATTATAATCTATAAATGTGATACCTTGAGCCACGTCTTCTTGGCTCAAGGTATCAAATACCTTACCGGTGGTTGGACATCTTGTGAGTGCGCACGGGTAGGTACCACTTCAACGCCTATTTCGGACGTGAAGCAGTAATTCGTTTCAGTTTGTAGGGTGGGACAGCCGTTGTACTGTAAAAACGGAGACCTAAGAACTCATGTCTCGAGGTGGGTGGCGGCATTTACGTCGTAGATGTCTATGGGCTCCGGTAACCTTTTAATACCAGATGGGCCACGCCCAACCATACAAGAAATACGTATGTAAAAAAACCTACTTTTTTCCAAGTTTTAATTCCAAGGTCCATAACCTTCTGTCCCCATATAAAGCAGTTTCGCGAATAAACCGTGTTCCGTCGTAAAAAGCCATACCGGATGATCTGCGAGTGAAGTTAACAATCCCATCACAATAAGGTGACACCTTACAAAACATCCACAAACATAAGACTTCCTCTATTACAATTCTGGAACTATAAATTAGCTGTCGGAGCACCGTGGTACGTGGCAAATGTAGTTCTTCACGACGATCTAAATATCGAATGCATTCAAAACTATATGAAGACATCACCGAAACGCTACTTCGCAAAAACGATCCAACACGATAGTTCCTTATTATAGCCGCCTTGACCCTACTTGTGCATAATACGTCATTACGGATCCTCCCGATCCATTAACGGTGATTTTAGGTACCTCAAGCACCGGTCACTGTCCTCGCCGAACCCGTTGCTTGCGACGAAGGGCTTGATGAATAATTTAACCCATAGACACTGACCCACTGAGTTTCTCGCCGGATCTTCGCAGTGAGTCGCGTTTCCGATCCGGTGGTTGATTCTGCAAAGCACTGCTCTTACTAGGGCCAGTGTTAGCAACATTCCCGGTTGGAGCCCCGTGAGTTCACCTATTCGCCCGCTGAAATAGCCTCTCAAGGTTATCAGCTTAGGTAGGAAAAAAAAAACTTGTGGACAAGCCAACCACTATTAGCGTCCTAAATAGATACAGGTACTTAGCCCATAACAACATCCTGCTGAGTTTTTTTTATTGCTTAGATGGGTGGACGAGCTCACAGCCCACCTGGCGTTACATGGTTACTGGAGCCCATAGACATCTACAACGTAAATGCGCCATTGACCTTGAGATATAAGTTCTAAGATCTCAGTATAGTTAAGTATTTTGCTGGATCTTCTCAGGGAGTGGCAATTTTGATCGTGTGGTAGCGCACTTGCAAAGCAAGCTGCCATGGACCTGTTAGGCCATCTTCGGAAACTTTAAATGTATTGCAAGGAAGGACGTAAAGTTTCGAAAAACCGCTAGCCTGCACTTCTGTCAAGCCGCCTAGGAAATCAACTATGTACCTATCCCTAAACATGCATGTCTAAATCAAACAATAAAATTACCAGACATAAACTGGTACTTATTTACTGGTGGTAGGACCTATTGTGAGTCCGCGCGGGTAGGTACCACCACCCTGCCTATTTCTGCCGTGAAGTAGTAATTCGTTTCGGTTTGAAGAGTGGGGCCCCGAGTAAAAACAGAATTTAGCCGAATCACCGCCGAAGCACCGCCGCACGGCATTTTAATCGCCGAAGCGCCGCCGCACTATGACTGTGACGATTTGAATTTTTTTATGGTCGCCGAAGCACCGCCGCACCATAGCCGCGACTGCTTACGTAAAAGTGGGTTCGCTGCTCTACCGCCGAAACACCGCTGCACGGCATTTTAATCGCCGAAGCACCGCCGCACCATAGCCGCGACTGTTTAATAAGAGTGGGTTCGCTGCACTACCGCCGCACCACCGCTGCACTGCAGCAGTGACATATCATTCTCATATACATACATATGTGTGTGTGTGAATGTAAACGTTTTTTACGTCCAGTGTTTATTAAATGTATAAACGTAAAAAATTCGAAACGTTCGGCTATGCTTCGGCTGTGGTGCGGCGGTGCTGGGAGATTTCTTTTGAAGCGTGCGGCGGAATTTTCCGCCAAATGGCGGTGGTGCGGCGGTGGTTCAGCGTTGTGGTGCGGACACCGTGCAGCGGTGGTTCGGCGATAGACTTTAAATTATTTTTTTTATCAAAAAAATCTAATTTCATTTTTACTCGGGGCAGCCGTCGTAACTATACTTGAGACCTTAGAACTTATATCTCAAGGTGAGTGGCGCATTTACGTCGTAGATGTTTATGGGCTCCAATAACCACTTCACACCAGGTGGGCTATGCACTCGTCCACTCATCTAAGCAATAAAAGAATAAAATAAAACTTCCTACCTATCCCTAAAAATGCATGTCTAAACCAAACAATAAACTTACCAGACATAAACTGGTACAAATATTGGACTATAAATAAATATTGTATTATATAGTTTTAGTGTTTCGTATGAACTAAGCTCGACACCAATCTAGGGTTTCAAAAACAGAACTGGCTCGTACATTACAAAATTTCCCTATCAGTATTGATTTCCTTGCAAAGTATGGGTTAGTACTTGTAAGTTGAAAGCAATTTGTGGCGTTGAATATTTATTGCGACCCACTATTTCAAGAGCACAGCTGTCACTAACAAAAATCAATTACATATTATTATATAGTCATATTAAATAGCCGGTACCAACGATTATTTTGTGGCAACATGTCTCATTACGAATTTAGCAATACTAAATTTGTTATATTTAAATATTACTCTGAATATCTAGTTTTAATACATTATTTCGGTAATAAAATAACTGGACTATGAAAGGACATTACTTTACTTGTTTTTGCTTAGACTTTAGCTACTAACGCAGATAATGGAATCTATTATTAGGCTTTATTTTTATTACTTAGATGGGTGGACGAGCTCACAGCCAACTTAGTGTTAAGTGGTTACTGTAGCCCATAGACATCTACAACGTAAATGCGCCACCAGCTTTGAGTTATAAGTTCTAAGGTCTCAGTATAGTTACAATGACTGCCCTACCCTTCAAACCGAAACGCATTACTGCTTCACGGCAGAAATAGGCGGGGTGGTGGTACCTATCCGTGCGGACTCACAAGAGGTCCTACCACCAGTTTTTCTAGTATGTTTTTTCACTTATTGCTATAAACTTTCAAGAATAAAACATATTAAGCAGGTATCTACATAGAAATAGCATCTAGTATAAAATTAATATGACCAAATCATGATATTATCGTGCTTTTTAGACCAAAGTCGAACGTTGCACCAATAATAAGTCACTTCTCTTCTGCTCTTTTCTTACAAACTACCCCAAAAATGCAATATAGTTGTTGTTATGGAATCGGCCAATTTCCTTAAGGTCCGCGAAACAATGGCACGGCTACGTCGGACGTGGTAATACAAGTTATCATAAAATATCAAAATTTGCTTTGTTTCTAATAGGCATCAGCGATAGATAATATCTGTGGATAAAATATTCTTGTGTGTCCATAATGCTCTATAATGGGCAAACATTTTTCATCGTTTATCATTATTCCATTTGTAAAATCAATATGACAGTCGAAATCATCATAAATTATAAAATTAGATAAGATAGTTCCACTAGGCTGAATATTATAACTTTATTTTAAAAGTGGTTATTAAGTAATAAATGTTACAGCCATACATTTTTCTTAAATTAATTAACATTATTCAATAGAAATCTAACCAAACGCTCTTCTATTATATTGTTTCTAACCAAATCTAATGTAAAGAACCGATTTATTGTAGTGTAACTCAAGGTTGATAGACACATACAATATAACTATCAACGTATAAATTCATTCAAGTCAATAACGTCAACTAATTAACGTCATAAAAATATCGGACTTTTTAATTACTACCTACTTATATTATATCCTGTTAAATGTTACACATTCATATCAACAGCTGTCTTGGCCGTAAGTCGACGACAAAAGGCTTAGATTATTATTAATAGCTATTTTCGAGTCACGGTCAGACAATTTGCAGGTGACTAACCTCTGAACTATCGAACTTAAATTGTTCCTTTCGATCGATTCTACTTATTTTTGCGTATAGCCTTGCCAATAATTATCATGAAATACGTATTTCGCTTCCGTGACGATAAAGATACGGGCTCACGACAGCCACCCACTGCATGCCATGCCTTTCTGGTCCGAGGGACAACCCGCGGGCCTTTTACTTATTGTGTTTTAACCAAACAATTAATTCGATATGCAACGGTCGTGAGGCCCTTTCAAATACTTTGAATAATCTATTTCAATATGGATTCCGGAATTTTATACCCCAATCAAAACGGATCAAACAAACAATGATAAAGTTGTGACGACACAAGTTATGGAGAACCGGCCTCATTGTCTTTTTAATGTTGGCGTTAATGTTTTAATTAACATTGGTATGTAGATGCTCTTGCGTAAAGCTTATTTAATTTTAGCGTACGGACACGCGGTCAGCGTTTTCGGAGCGTTACTAAAACAAAAACAAACTAAAAATATATTAACTATTAACTAAACTTTGTGTTTTATTCAATTTCGTGCTATTATACTAAATTTGCAATATCAACTTTCTGTGATCTCGTTACGATCATGGAATAGGAAATTAAATCCTACAGCTCTGTACTAGTAAGTGACCGCTATGTGGTATAGTAAATTTGATATTGCGATGTAGCAATCACAAATGCGTATTAATAGTAACGTAATCACGTCTGTTTATTTGACAAGGTATTTTTAACAAGTTAATTTTAGCGGCCGCGTTTAATTATGTCTAAATAACATAATGAAAACACAGCTATAAGTGTCATAAATTTGAGTGAATATGTAATAACAAATTTGAATTTAATTTACATAAAAAGGTTATCTATTTTAACTTGACCATCATTGTTGGAACCCTTTTTTTTACTATACACCCTTCAGAAATAAAAGTATTTAGAGAGCAATTTACTATTTTAAAAGCAACAGAAGCTAAATAGTTCCCGTGAATTATTTTAAACTCTCATAATAATCTGTTAAAGATTATAACAACATCTAACAGTTGTGAATTATCGGGAACCCATTATAATAAAAAATTGCGCTAACAAAACCAAGTAATAATATGACAATTCAAAACTTCAAATGTCTTTTTTTTTTTCTTTGGATGTAAACATAATTGAGAAACAGCTATATAGTTCCTTACTAGAACGAGCTTGTGCAGCCAATTCCAGCGTCAGTGTACATTTTACATTTCTGCCGCTAAACAATCATGAGTTCCAGTCTGAAGGATAAATTAGCGGTTTTTCGAATAAATTGAAATTCAGCTTAATATCTCAAGTCGTATGGCACCTTTTACATTGTATTGTCAATGGATTTCGGTAACCGTTTAACACCCGATGCATCGTACACTCATCTGCCCATCACAACAGATCTAGTCGCTATCGACGTCAATTCATTACTTGTAAGTACTCTAGCACTTACTATTTAGTCGAGTATCTTTTTCAATACTTTGAGTTACCGAGTTGTTTTTGTTCGACTGATTAATAAAAAAGCTATTTCTGTAGACTTCTAGAGACTTTTCACATTAAATCAAAATGGTTATTTGATTAAATGTTCTATATACAAGCCTGGCCCAAGAATCAAATTATAGTCTGAATTTGGTTGAAACAGCCGGTCCTACTATTTGAAGCAGACATTAAAACTTAGAAAAGCAATTTTTTGGAAAATTAAATCTAATACGTACGCATAGGTACTATGAACATAAAATACCTATATCAGACAGAAATGTAATTATGATAATACCAGCATCATAACTAATTATTGAATAGAATGGAAAATATCACTAAGGCATTTAATTGGAAATTTATTTGAAAATTAAAAATATCTATACTTACTACATTTTTGTTTGTTATAATTTATACATCCCATTACCTTTAAATATTACAGCTAATGATACTTTTTAATAGGCATACTTCCAACATAGATTGGTCGATGATTAACAGATACCAAATTTTATTTTCTTATAATTAGTTTGTGACACAAACATAAAAGCTAATCATTTTAATTTTGAAATTTCGTTTACTTGAAATCGAGTGGCTAAAATTAATCGATCGACCACATTACAGGTTTTGATTTGGCCAAATCACTAAGATAAAAATTTTGCAATAATACAATTCACGAGTAACAATCGATCGTACATTATAGATTAATAATTCAAGATAATAATCACAATAGTTTTATGTACGGGCGTGTGTGTTCGGTGCGGGAGGGCGATTGCCTGTGAATAATAATTATTAACATGGGTAGGTATGCGAGTTGCGACCTCGCGGTGTCAAAGTTACGGAACTGAACTGACCGCAGTCCCCACCAGCAACAGGACAGCGGCTTAGTTCGCTTTTCATATAAAAGACACACTCCAGACCGATAATAGTATCAGTCACTGTTCTGTTTATCTAGTGCAAAATGTTCACCAAAGTAAGAAGCAGTGCACAAGTAATTTAAAAGTTTGATTAATTTTTTTTTATTAAATTTTACCATATTTTTTTGTGTTTTAGGTGTTCGTCCTTAGCGCCGTGTTGGCCGCCGCCAACGCTGGTCTTCTGCCATACCACCACGCTGCGGCAGTTTCGTCCCAGAGCATCGTCCGTCATGATGCCCCGGCACACTATGCCTCGGCTCATTACGCCCCTGCTCATTATGCCGCACCCATTGTCCATGCAGCTCCACTCATCCACGCCGCCCCTGTAGTCCACGCTGCCCCCATCGTCCACGCCGCTTCTCTTGGCTACGCTCATGGCCACGACACCTATGTAAGTCCCCAATCTTTAAAAAATTTGATTTCAATAAGTTCATCTGTCAACCTTATTAATGTTTAATGTTTGTCCAGGCTCACCCCAAATACGACTATGCTTACTCCGTGGCTGACCCTCACACTGGTGACCACAAGAGCCAGCACGAGAGCCGCGATGGTGGTGCCGTACATGGTAGCTACTCCCTCGTTGAGCCTGATGGTTCCGTACGTAAAGTAGACTACACCGCTGATGACCATCATGGGTAAGTTTCATAAGTTCAATATTTGTAAAATGTATCTACTAACAATTATATTAACAAAGATTTATTTTTTAAAATCCGCTTTTTTACAGTTTCAACGCCGTTGTCCACAAGACCCCCGGACACCACCCCGCCCCCGTCGTACACGCTGCCCCCGTTGTACACGCCGCCCCCATTGTCCACGCGGCTCCCCTCGCTCACGTCGGCTATGCTTCCTTGGCCCATGGACACCATGGTCTCCATCATTACTAAACAACTAGCATCGATTTATGTTTGATATGATCGTGACGGATGACTGATGAATGTGTTATTTATGTGTAAATAATGATGATGAAACTAATACTCAAATGTAAATAAATATCAGCTGCTGAATATTACACATTTATTTTATTTTCCAAAAACTTATCAAAAATACCTTCGAACAACCATTTGAAAATCATTATAGGAAAAAGATATCATTTTAAAGACTAGTACTAGAAATGATAAGCGATATACAAAAAAAAACTTAATGAAACATCCCTCTTTATTAATTTTAATAATAAACAGTAAAGTAAGAAAACTAATATCCGTAATAAGTTTAATTAATATTACTGTCATAAATAAAAACATAGACTAAATGTGTACCGTCAGCTCCCGGCTATCACAGCAAAACGTAAATACCATCACGTTAACATATTTAATTTAGGAACGAATATTATATTAAACGAATATATATTTATTTATTTAATTATTTATTTCACTTCATGTAAAATTTACATATGCAGACTTAATGCCTAAGGCATCTACCAGTCAACCAAAGGTAGTGCACAGTAAATAGTGGTAGGTGCAATGAAATTTATATTAGGTAACGAATACATACACAAAAAAATATATACTATTCGAAACGAATTATTTTGAATACACGGCAGACATTGACAGGATGTTTGTACCTGTTTGAACACCCAATATACCCTACTAACAATAAAACGAGGGCAATTTCGTATTTGTATTTCAAACGGAAGCTCAATATATATCTATCGTATTTACATTGGATAAGCTTATGGATCAATGACGGTGGAAAAACAATTGACCAACCCAACATTTACTGCAGCAAAAAAACGGTACATGAAAACTAACTAGGAATAAATTTTAAATTAGTTCAATTTCAGAATAAATGAATAAACTTTGTGCTTTGGAAGCACAGATACGAAACATGAACAATACAATGAACAATGATAACCTGAGTAACAAATATCTTTTATAAAAACACTAACTGCGATCGAATCCGGATCCTGTAGTACAATATTCATCATCATTAACCAGAAGACGAACGAAACCAATTATTATCAATCTAGTTTAAAACGCCCTTGAAATGTAAATCATAGACTCAATATAATGAGAGCTATGTAGACATTTTATTATGTGGACACACGTACTTGCGTGCATAGTACCAGAACGTCACACATTCCTAACGTTTATTCGGCGAAGTAATTACACTATGTATGAAAAATTACGCAAAACTCTAACTACTATTAGTGCGCGTCGACCTAGAAAAACTAACAATTGCTTGGCGCACGTCTGTTATACCATGATAATCTGTAAATGGGTAGTTGAGAGTCAGCGTGAAACAGTGAAGCGTAGTGAATAAACAGTGTGAGAACAAATGTTCAATACCATACAGAATTAAGACACGTGCATGTCAAAGTTCAAAGATCCTTTTGTAGTAGGACACGCTATAACCGCCACTGATTCAATGAAACAACGCCAACGAACGCCAATTTATGAGACGGTAAACACCCCCTATTATGTTTGAAACGTAATCACAGAAATTACACCATTTTATAAAATTAATTTAAAAAATTAACTATTAACTTTTCGACGTCACTTCGATAATGGCGATAATCTTCGATAATCTCTAACATAAGGACAGAGGAAATTAACTTTACTAGAGGTCCCGCAGTAGTCGAAATTCGACTATAATTAATTGGAATTGTAAGTTTGTACACTATTAAGATTGTATTTTATACTTCTATAATCACAAATTTCGCCAAGACTACACTATAAAAATATTAACAAAGTCATACATTAATTAATCTCTTCTCAATATGACAACAGACGTCAAGAACAAAAGTTTGACAATAAATAGTATGCATGCGTGTGTGCGTCAAATATATGGTATGTAGTGTGTGTAATGTTTTCTTTATTGTTTTAATGTATCTTTTATGCATTATTTAAAAAAAATATTAGCATTGTGCACTTCTTCTCCATATTCTCTATAAGTGTGGAAAATGTCATACTCCTCCGTGCGCGCAATTTTCGTAAAAAGGGATACAGAGTTTTTGCTTCACGTATTAATATATAGATGTCTAAAATTGTTCTTATAACTATTACTTACACTTTACTTTAATACAAACAAAGAATGGAACTTTTAATTCAAGGATAAAAATTGTGCAATGAATTTACTATTCTTAATTATATCATTATAACCGTTAGTAATTGTTGATCGAAGTTATAACCATATAAAGATTAGTTTAGTACTCTTATCTACTCTTACCTACTCTTATATTATATGTGGATTATCACGGTAACGCACTCTTTTCAAGTAATTTTCACCAAAGTAATTTCCATCAATTACAGTAAATTAGATTTCACGAAATAAGGTTGCCTGCAGAACATAATAATACCAATATAGTTTAAAAAAGAAAACTACGTTTTATCTTAAAAACACTCAATTAAATAAATAAAAAACACTTGTTATAGCAAGGTATTTTTGGGTGTATTTTATCCATATAGTTAAATTACAATTATCATTTTATTTGTTAATAAAATTAATTACTAAACATTTCTTATTAAGCTATATTAATTTTACGAATAGTCGTTTAACTATAAATTAAATAGATTTTTAATCTGGAGTTGGAGTGTACTATTCAACAAAAGCTATACAATTAAACATTATTTCATGTCTATATTTAAAAAGTTTACCTCCAAACGTAATGCGAAAGCCGATCAAAGTCGTGTAAAGTAAACGTTGTGAACAACCCTTTATTAGAATCCCATTAGCTTTAAAGTAGCATAGGCACGGCAAACAACGGTAAGAAATTATTATAATCAAACCATTCGGACAATCGAAGTGGCCTTGATTCGGGGAGATAAAGTTATCTGATCGCAAAGTCACGCGTGCTTTAAGAAACAACTTTACAATACCGAAACAAATCTATTGTTTTAAACTAAATGTTTAACGTTTCAGAGAATTTAAAAACTTGGTATTAATATAACCTCCAATTATTTACCGTATTTTATGTGAGTGATATATTAGTTATTTAAGATTGTTTATTTTTAACATGTATGTATGTCGATTTTCTTTGTTATATTATTCAATATAATATGCACATTTACCAAAATTTAATTCCGTAATATTTCACTTAGCCTAAATTCGAAAATTTTTTCTTCACGCTCTGCAAAATAGTGACGTAAGTAGAATTCAAAATTGTGAATAGTTTGAACAGAATTGCTGTTATATTTAGAGTAATAAATTAAACTGTAAACCTGTATCATGTTCGTTAATTGTGCAAGACTCATAAATCTATCCGAAATATTTAAATAGCAATCCAAACAGTATTGTTGTTTCTTCATTTTGCAACCAACTTTTAATTCAAAACGGAATGTTTTAATTTTTGCATTTACAAACGAAATAGAATCTCATAAACATTCCGCGTGTTAAAACTTGAACAAGACTTTATTGCGTCAAAACCTGAACTACATTTGGAGCAATGCTATAGCCCGACTCCTTCTGCATGAATTAACATACATAATTACCATTATTGGTCATAAAACTTAGAAAATCAGGGAAATCAATAAACTTTCCAAAGGATCTTACACAATAGTTGCCTGTCCTGACAGTAATCAGAAGAAACTGATACACGATCTCAGTCTCTAAAAACTACTAATACTTCACCATGAAACATTCATAGAAGTATGTAATGTTATCTTTTTAATTTTTATCATGAGCACTGCTGATGGGTGTATAGTTAGCCTGAAAGTGCAATAGTTAAGTCTCAACTTATATCGATTTGAAGGACATATGACTATTTTCTTGGGACGTCTACCTAATCTCTCCATGGTGGCGACGGCATTCATGGCTGGTAAAACAACTGTACATCGGATGTACCGTATGCTTCTTTACAATAATAAAACAAAAACAAAAAATATACAATGAAATATATAGATTTAAAATACAATAAGAATAAGAAACAAAATTTAAACTCCATCCTGTGTTTTAGAATGGCGCGCTGTCATACGATTAAACTTGGTTTTTTCGATATAATTTTATTGATATACAAATCAGTTCGAATGTTAAGGAAATCACGTTTTCAATTATTTCCGTCTCAACGTGAAACTTTTGTGAATTATTCGTCATGCTATTATTCGGCACGTTGATTTTTCTTTTAAATGTAACAAAAGAATTTCACGTGCATTTTCATAATGGCGGATCTTACACTGCTATGGTAATTAGCGATGCCACGTAGTGAGCTGACATTCAGCAATGTTAAATAAACTTTACTTCTTTACATTGGATTATTTCAAAACTAGACGTTCTGGAAATTTCGTGTTGGAGAAAATAGCATGGCATATCATGGACCAAATTTCGAGGTAGCTTTGCCACACTCAGTGTAAGAGAACATTCTGAGGTTCTTCGGAAATGTGCCGTGGTGAAAAGAGGAAATGAAAGAAAAGGTCCAAAAGTCACGTCAGCTGAATGGACCAAATTAACATTTCTCTGCATATTTGTCCAGGATAGTAGCAGTGCGAGAGGAATGACAAAAGATCGTACAGCGCGTCTCCAATCCTAATGTGACCACCCCTCGATTCTGTCGAGAATCCAGCGATTCAGAAAAAACAGTATTTACATATGTTTTCATAATTCGATCTATTAGATTTTTTATTAAAAGCTATTTGTTTTTCTCCTTAGCTTATATCTAAATTGAAACTAAATATCTCTATATATAAAAATAAATTGCTGTTCGTTAGTCTCGCTAAAACTCGAGAACGGCTGGAGCGATTTGGCTAATTTTAGTCTTGAATTATTTGTGGAAGTCCAGAGAAGGTTTAAAAGGTAGATAAATATGAAAATACTCGGAATTAAATAAAAATAACAATTTTGTTTTTCCTTTGATGTGTCCCCCGTCGGCGTCGGACGGATTCCTTTTGTTTGTTTTAAGTTTATTTTATACAAAAGTTTAGCTATTTTGTTTATCGATTGAAGCACTACGAAGTCTGCCGGGTCAGCTAGTCGCGAATAAAAACAACAGTCGTTTTGATACAACTGAGTTCCAAAGACCGTTATGTTATAGGCAGAAATAATTTATTTCTACACTTTTCGGTTTCGAGCTTTAGTTATCAAGTTTTGTCCGCCTTTTTTATTTTATCCGTCAAACGTTCTCAAATTCGGCCTTCGATCTTTTTATATATGAGTCAATTACTAACCACTAAAAAAAAGATAAAATCACAATGAATTCGGTGTTATGAGTGATAAAACGTCTTGTAAGCCCGTTCGGGTAGGTGTTACTAACCAGTCCATTTCTAGTTGTAGCAGTCTAATCTTTCGGTGTAAAGCGTTGGGAGAGTAAAAAATCGACCTCATCTCATTCATTTACAATACGTGGCCAGTGACCTAATTCATTCAGAGCAAAAATAACCTTTCGGTAATAGAAACATGCTATTGACAAATTTAAGATTTGCCGACAGTGACTATTTCAATCGATCTATACTATTTTTGAAGGCCGATGTAAATAATTCAATGTCTTGGTCGCGATCGGACACGCTTGGTCGCCTCGCTTCAACATATATTTCGTTGTTGCTGTGCCTTCTGAAATGACACTAATTTACAAAAGGAAAACATCTTGAAAGCAAAAAGATCAAAATACATCAGGATTCTAGTCTGCAGAAAATATTTCACAGCATGCTTTGAATAATAATAAGTCGGTTTCTAGCATGTTTTAATAACGGTTAAATATGTACATATGTCAAAACAAGACACTATTTTACTTTATCTTACTTTAATGTTAAATTAACTGACTCTGCATTAAAACCATTTTTAGGTAATTTATGACACCTTATTGAACCATTTTACTCTGTTTTTACATATCATAATTATTAAAAAAGGGCCATTTGTTTGACTTTAGTTAACAGAGAAACAACATCATCAACAACGATCGAGTCAATTTTAAGTATCGAGAGTGTTGCAAAACTAACAATCCCGAGTTATTAGATCTGACTAATGATACAGTAAATTTTTCGTTGGCTAATACACTTTCGTAATTTCATAGTAAATAGAGAACAGGACTGTCGCCATTTTATTTTAGAACAGTCAAATACACGTTGTAGTACATGGCCACGGAAGAAAATAAACCAGTTTTGTTTCAGTGCTAAATTGGATTGTGACGTACACATATTTTTGACGCATATAGTAAAAATAAATTTGTTAAAAATAGTATAAAATTATATGAAGGAGATTATTGTCGTAAACGAATACAAAATACATACATTAAAAAAATACATTTCCAAACTTGAAATGACATAGAGAACTTTTTATTTTTAAATATTTCTAACATTAGTTAATTTCAAATAAAACTCTTGAGAATGGCACATTGCACAAGCAATTACATTTTCCAATTACTAATTTCAAATAAGGTGTAAACCCTCATAGATTATAAAGTTAGATAGAACTAACACTAAAATACACAATTATTCTCTACATGGTGCGAGTAAAATTATCAAATTAATGCATATCCGCCGAATGAAATTTCCTATTCGAAATGTGGTTTCAAACAGCCATCATATTATGTTGGTTTGGTGGTAATATCCAAAAATAGCCAAAACAATAATAACTCAAACCACACTTACCAATCCTTTCTGCCCAAACACAACATTCCTAGGAAGGTATACGATTATACGTAAGACATTGACCTGAAATACTTAAGTGTACCAATTATAATTAAACGCAATGCCAATTTTGTAGTCGGTTTGTTGTTGAAAGGCCAATTGAGCGCCACGTGAAAGGTAAATAAATGTACGTGCACTTTAAATGGAAAATAATAAAAGATATAAGACAAAAAAAATATTTTAGATTGAAAGGATCGCGGTTAACCAAAAACTTTGTCGCTTAGCTAGGACGGATGGATGAACTGAGGCTCAACCAGAATGGAAAGCTTAGGTAACAACCGCCCGAGCGCCCCCAGAGAAGGCGTAACAGGTCAAGAGCAGTTGCTTCGGGATGCATCGCGACTCATTCAGAAGATCCAGCAAAAAACTCAGCGAGGTGATTCTATCGACTAAGATGAAAAGAAGGGCAAAAGAAAATATTTAGCCTACCAGGAAGAAACATGAAATCAGTCGATCAAGATTAAACATTTAACACAGTTATGCTCTAAGACCTTTCCAGTTTCACTATATTGGATGGATCAACTCGGAAGCTACTTAACAAGTGTTCACGATTGACTTCCACGGTGAAGGAATAACATCGTATAATTAAAATCAAACCCGCAAAAATTATAATTTTCGTAATTACTGGTGGTAGGACCTCTTGTGAGTAGGTACCACCACCCCGCCTATTTTTGCCGTGAAGCAGTAATGCTTTTCGGTTTGAAGGGTGGGGTAGCCGTTGTAACTATACTGAGACCTTAGAACTTATATCAAATCAAATCAAATCAAAATTTTTTTGTCATTGTTTATATCTCAAGGTGGGTGGCGCATTTACGTCGTAGATGTCTATGGGCTCCAGTAACCACTTAATACCAGGTGGGCTGTGAGCTCGTCTACCCATCTAAGCAATAAAAAAAACATTGTCCGATTCGCCCGTACCTAGTAAAAGATATTGTCGTACACCTTAATGAAATCGATAAAGAGAGCTCCCACGTAAACGACGTTGAATCTATACACCCATAGGACTGGACTGCGTCCCAGAGCATTTTCTGATAGCAAAATGAGGTCTGTGAGGCTGTTCACCTACTGATCGCTTAAGAGCTTAAAGCAAACTGAAAGTGCTTGTCTTCTAGTAAGTGACTTTAGCCTTCTCCAGCCCATTTAAACTCCTGCATCATGCATATTTCGTAGTAATGGGCTCACTAACTTATCTCTTTTCGCCAATGTTATTGCTAATCTTAAACGTTGTTGGTTATGTTATGACCCTATGTTATACCTATATAATTATGTATGTGTATAATTATGTCTCAAACCAAAACGCCCCTGGTGCTTAGTGGCAAAATTAAGACGAATGATTACAACCTTAACGTGCTTGCCTTCAACATTACAACTCTAAACTTTGAAAATAACTTAACAAATTAGCAGTGTTAAAATATGTTAAAAACTATTTCATACACTAGAAATAATATAATAATGAATAAAAAATAAATTGTTTACCAGGGTTTCTTTATATATAAAATACAGTATAAAATTGAAGATCCCAGAAATTGAGATCGGCACTTATTTAAAAATAAAACGACAACAGCGTCTTCTACATTATTTCTTAAATGCTCAACAGAGAAACACCATTTTTCTACATTATTTATAAACAATGAAAACAGCTACCGTGGTTCCGCGCTCGCGTTGCTCAACCTGCATCATAACCAAGAACAAGCATGTACTTGTCTCATTGTATTTGTTTTTATGTGCCCGGCTGTCATTCTCACATGCAATGACTAACATTGAGCAACACCTCTCAATTAATTACACATACTTATGGCATAAACACATTCAAATAGGTTGGCAACACATATGCAAACTAAAAATTATATATTTTTGTACTTATCCTCTTTGATATTTTTTTTATTTCCGAAAAGAAACCTTACGTTTTATCTACCTGGGAGTAAGTAGTCATAGTCGCTCATATAGGTTCGTGTTCTATTCCCAGTCAGAATGTCATTATCTTTGTAAGAAATATTGGGTATTTAGGGATGGAATGTCCTTATTGCTGTCGAGCATATGTATGATTGAGAAAACCCTAGCAAGAACGTTTGAATATAGAACATTTATTTCGTATTTACTAGACGTGCCATGCGGCTTCACCTGTGTGTGATTCATAATTCAGAAAAAATCAAACACAATCTATTTTACCGGGATAAAGAGGTGCTTGTGTCACCTTCGGGTCAATAAACTACCACTCGATTTGTAATCCGTTGATACGTAAAATCGCGAACCAGCAAGCACACTGTCGTATTTATCATATCTCAGAAATGGCCAGCACATATCATTTACCATGTGTCTTAATCTAGGTTATAAAACTTTTTGTGAGATTTTTCATCCAAATATTAACAGCCCTTTTGCGTGAATAAATAAATTTCATAACACAAGCATTCAAACATACAGACTTTCACATTTATAATATCAATAGACATGTACATTTATATATTGTTTTGAGCGAAAACTGACGATGAATTCAAAACGAAGTACAAACAAAGTAATACTAGAAAGAGAGAAAAACATTAACATCCAAACATGTCTAACAATGTACGAAAGGTTTATATATATATATAATATTACAGAAATACATATTTTAACACTTGATACAAAAATTAATCTTCTAAGTTATAAAATTTCTCTCAGCGCAATCAGCGTATAATCTTATATTAATGTCGTCGTTAAAACATATTACATGCAAAGTATAATATTTCTTTATGCTTAATTACATAACAAGATCGTTCACACGTACTTAAAACATTAAGAATTGTACCAAATAAAAACAAAATTAAGTAACTTGCTTTGTTTTCGACACGTGTCCTCAGTAAATTACAACAACAATAAATACAAGGTAATTAACCAAAACAGGAATCACGCTTTGGTTTTCGGTCGATAAAACTAATTATTTCACGAAATATAAATCATAGCTTATGATACTAAATACTTACATATTAGAAGCTAATTGACTGATCAAGCCGAATGCCTAGGCGTTACGTTAGGGCTGTTAACAAACCCTGAGAAATTGATCAATGGATTTTTGCTCTATTAATTCCCACACATTAAACCTCTATATAAGCTAATGAACTAAAGCCAAACATGTTCACTATTGTCTTGGTCGTATAGATAAGTCAATAAGGTTTATCGATTTAACAAAATGTACACGACAGTAAGTTTTCTTTAATTTCGATTATGTGCTTTGAAAATGTGTATAGTGTTTGGGTAGTTGTACAAATTCAATAATTAAGATAAAACTACATTTGAAAAACATTAAAGAAAATAATTTAAAAATGTTTCCACCCGTCTTAGATTTAGGAGTGCAATCGATATTGTTTCCAATTTATAATTCAATTTTAAAAACCTAAAACTTTTATTTATAAAATACGCATTACTTATTATTTTACTCGTTAAAAGCTGTCTGGGATACTGTCCAGCCTATAAAGTATAATATCGATATATTGGTGCGTTGCTGTGTAAATGAAAAGCAAGCCAATAATAATCAGTTTTACATCTTAATAGATATAAATTACGTGTTACGTTGTTTGTCCGCGATGGACACCTAAGCTACTGAACCGATTTTAACTTCTTTTTTTTAAATATGTGTTTTATTCCAACTTAGGCCATAGGATGGTTTTTATTTCGATTAATGGTCAAAATATTTCTTAATTAATTATTATTATTATTTGTAATTTTCATAAGTCTAAAACAGATGGTGCCTTAAATCAGTTTTTACAGACAATTGCTATTCTATCTGACATTAATATCTCATAGATGACACTGTGTTAAAAATATCAACGTTTCACATAAGCTACAATTTGATGGCATAAACACCACGTGTTGCTAAGGCTGAAGCATAAGTGAAACTTATTTCGTAGTAAACGCAATACAATGAGATCCAATTGTTGTTACTTTGTTAATTTTTGTTATTAGCATAGCCTGCCACGTGTTATTTAGAAACAAAAACTTTAGCCACAGCAACGTGTGGCCGGATCTGCTAGTTATATTATACTGCAATATCCTCAAGCTGCCTTTGTCTAATAAGAGCATCTTTATAATATTGCGATTTCAACTTCATATCTAGTGGTATTTTTTATTTATTGCATAGATGGGGTTCCGAGCTCACAGCCCACCTGGTGTTAAGTGGTTACTGGAACCCATAGACATCTACAACGTAAATGCGCCACCCACCTTGAGATATAAGTTCTGAGATCTCAGTATAGTTACAACTGCTGCCCACCCTTCAAACCGAAACGCATTACTGCTTCACGGCAAAAATAGGCAGGGCGGTGGTACCTACCCGCGCGGACTCACAAGAAGTCCTACCACCAGTAAGGAATGTATGATATGTTGCTATAAGTTTGTAGTATATAAAGGAATCAGTAAAAAAAAAGCATTTATGAAATAATATTGACCGTTACATTAACAACTAATTTAAAATTCAGGTTACGGCACTCTTTGTATTGGTATCTGCATGCCAAGCAATTTTTCCGTTTCACCATCACCACCCAGCTATTTCTCATCAAGAAATCGAGAAACATGTCGGACCCCACCACACCGTGGGAATACACCACCCAGTACCGATACCCATTCATCACCATGTGCCTTTAGTTCATCACATCCCACACCATCATATTCCAATTCATCATGATCACTACGTGAGTATTTCTGTGGTATATTTTGATTTTATACGTATCTTTTAAATGTCAGTCTGCTTTGTTTCTTCGTTTTTCTGCTTTTCTAATAATGCTTTATATTATTTTTCTGACCTAGCTGTACATACGAACTCACACTACAATTGATCCCGAGCCGTGTTGTTTTCCCTACCTAATCGTTGGTAGCCTAGGAGAAAATCTAACTACTCACGGACCGGTAGGTGAGCTCAAGGGCTCAACTTAAGATAATTTGTTAACACTGATAAGTGGAAAGGGCAGTGCTTTGCTGACTTACGATCGGATCGGAATTGCAACCTACTGGGATTATTCCCGGGAGTATATACTCAGTTAATTCCGAATGGTTACTAGAGGTTTTAGACATCGCAACGAAAATGCCATCCATCCACTTTGGCCCACATTACGTCACTCGTCGAAAAATATTACTAGTGTATCCGCTGTCCACCCTTTGAGCAGGAATGCTTAACAAACTTGCCACAGAAATACGCGGACGGCGATACCAGTTTACGTGAGTTCACAGGCTGCGCCACGGAATAGATAAATAATCTATTCCGTGGGCTGCGCTAACGCATATGAACAGTTTTTCCCATTAAATTTCACATATTAGGGGCTAAAGTATGAAATTGCCGATTTCCTCCAGGTGCTCCAGTAACCACTTAATACCAGTGTGGGCTGTAAGCTCGTCCAAACATCTAAGCTATAAAAAAAAATTGTACAGAAAAATTGAAAATCGTTTTATTTTTTCATTTAACATATTTATTTAATCAAAATATCTACCATTATTATCTATACATTGCTGCCATCTAATAAGAAGTTTATTTACCCCTTTGCGATAGAACTCTGGTGATCTAGATTCTACAAACTGTGTGAAAGCATTTTGTACTGTCTCCTGGGGAGAAAACATTTTATCACGTAGAAAATTGTCCAAATTACGAAAAAACTGGTAGTCCGTTGGAGCAAGGTCTAAACTGTATCCGTAGCAAACGACATATTTTATTTATTTATTTCAGTATCTTCAATATTCTTTCTACTAATCTAAACATAAAATCCTTTACAGGCATTTCCGGAGTACAAATTCGCGTACTCCGTTCACGACCATCATACCGGAGATGTGAAATCTCAACATGAGCTCAGACATGGCGATGTTGTGAGGGGAGGATACGAGCTTGTTGAACCTGACGGTCGCTTCAGGAAAGTGGAGTACAAGGCCGATGACCACACTGGGTATGATTTCAGTTGATATTTTTTATAACTTAGGAAATTTTTAGACGCACAAAGGGCTACGTAACGATGCTTTCAAAGTACCTAAAATATGTTACATTACATATGCTGTGATGTTATAATACCAGAAAAGAAATTCTCTTTTATTAAACTTGGTTAAGTCGCAAACATGAGATATTAATATTACATCCCAAAACTTGTGTAATATCTACAAATTAAAACCTTCATATTATATGAAATATTAGGATCCTCAATATGCTTACAACTAAGTATCATATTATTAAAACACCATTTCGAGTATTATTAATTCTGAATTGTAACGAAGAGTACGTATTACTTTAACGACGCGAAAAATATGTTAATACTCACATGTGAATTTGACGTGTGCGAAATTCGTTTCGCGTTTTCAACAGACATCATCAAACGATTTATTTTTGTTTTTACCATTTCGAAAGATCTGAGAGTAGTGAATTTAAAGTGTCATTTACTTTGCAAGTAATTTCTTAGAACGCTAACAATTGTTACAGTTTCAACGCTATCGTTCATCATTCGTCACCGCATCATCATTTCCATCAAGAGCATCATCATATTTAATCAAAAATTTCGACCAGCAATTTCATTGTTAAATCGACCAACGTAATATAAATATAATATAATTTTGTTCATATACTGATAAAAATGCAAAATAATACATTAGCGCTAATAATTTTGTATTGAACAATTGTTTTATTATCCTTGCACCTTCCTTTGTATTTTTGACCTACCTTTCTATGATGTGAAGGTCGACCATAACTATAGCACTAAGTGATTTACTTTGATCACTACGTTAGCTCAATGTCAGTGACCCTGACTGCCGTACCACCAGGATTAGACTCCATTTCTGCTAGGATTCAATGAAGTTTTATTAAAGACGTTTGGAATTCAAGATCATAAAGACATCCTAATCTTAGAAATCCATATCTGGAGTTTTGCAGAACTGATTAAAATTTACAGAAAATTACAATAAGTTTGAAAATAAAGAAATAGCTTTTTTTTCCTACCTATCCTGATAGCCTTGAGAGGCTATTTCAGCTTCACCCTAACGTGTGTAGGTGAGCTCACGGGGCTCAAACCGGAGTGTTGCTGACACTGACCCTAGCAAGAGCAATGCTTCGCAAAATCTACCACCGGAAGCTTTTATGATAATTTACATTATTTCTTAGTTTAGAAAGAGATGATTTAATAAAAAAAGAAATATTTTTATCAACCATATGTACTTATACAGTATTTCTAAGTTTATTTTCATTATTATTATCAATATTGTCATTCCTTAACATTGAGTCCTTTAAATGTATTTAGACTGTCGAATGCATGGCAGTTTATGTTAAACTAAGTTAGGAAAGTTAAGTATAGTCAGATGTAAAGACTTCACAGCTAAAAGCCTATAATTTTTTATTCCTTAGAAGGGTGGACGAGCTCACGGCCCACCTGGTGTTAAGGGGTTACCGGAGCCCATAGTGATCAACAACCTAATAGCTGCTACCCACCTTGAGACATGAGTTGTAAGGTCCCACTTTTAACAGTACAGCAGCTGCCCGGCCCTTCAAACCGAAACGCATTACTGCTTCACGGCAGAAATAGGCAGGGTGATGTCAAATAGATAAAAATTCAGGATAAAAGAAACAAAATATTTAAATAAACTCTAAAATACAAAAATATATATAAACTCCTAGCAGAAGTTGAGAGCAATTATTTAAGAAAGTGTTTAAAAAAACAAAATCAACTAATTTATTTCCGATCAAATGTCTCATTTAATCTTACGGAAATATGTTAACATTACAGCCGGAAATATTTATTATGATTTTACTGACGTATAATTAATCTTGTTGCACTACATAAATGATTTTCGAATGATTTGAAATAATAAAGCTATACGCACTTATTACAAACAATTTTGTCTAATTTTACCCCCTTTGTAGACGGGTGACCTACACTCTACCGGGTTTTGAGTGGTATCCATCATCATTTCTGGAGAATAATTCTAAATGCCAAGCTTCAATTTGTCTTTGAATAATCATTTCACAGTTGTTTTCGCGTCGACGGTGACTGGCTCCTGCGTGATCAGAATTCGGGGAGGAGTCAGCGGCGGCAACGATAAGGCGATTATCATAACGCATAGCCTTATCGAAGTACCGTTCCGATGCTGACTTCATGTATTTCCGGATTGATTCGAGGCCTAGGTCTTCGGGTCGGTTTTTTTTTTATTATTGCTTACATGGGTCGATGAGCTCATAGCCCACCTGTTGTCAAGTGGTTACTGAAGCCCATAGATATCCACAACAAAAACGCGCCACCCACCTTGAGATGTAAGTTCTAAGGTCTCAGTATAGTTACAACGGCTGCCCCACCCTTCAAGCCGAAACGCATTACTGCTTCACGGCAGAAATAGGCAGGGTGGTGGTACCTATCCGCTCGGACTCACGTGTGGTCCTACCACCAGTAACTACGCAGGTGGTAGCGACAAAATACTTCTAACGAAAATCTTAGCCCAAAAAAGTTTATAACATACTGAGGAGCTCTGGAACAGTCTCATTTTAAAGTGAATATCACAAATAATTTTTACTGGTGGTAGGACCCCTTGTGAGTCCGCGCGGGTAGGTACCACCGCCCTGCCTATTTCTGCCGTGAAGCAGTAATGCGTTTCGGTTTGAAGGGTGGGGCAGCCGTTGTAACTATACTGAGATCTTAGAACCTATATCTCAAGGTGGGTGGCGCATTTACGTTGTAGATGTCCATGGGCTCCAGTAACCACTTAACGCCAGGTGGGCTGTGAGCTCGTCCACCCATCTAAGCCATAAAAAAAACGCAAATTATTATTTTGCGGGTTTGATTTTTATTACACGATGTTATTCCTTCACCGTGGAAGTCAATCGTGAACATTTGTTGAGTACGTATTTCATTAGAAAAATTGGTACCCGCCTTCGGGATACGTACACCGTTGCATCGCTTCAACACGAATGCACCGGACGTCTTCTCCTTTAGGCCACGACGTCTTCAACGTTCCTCACGAACCATGGCGCTCGGACGGCTAACCTGCAAAAGCGGGATTGTAGGGATTGGAAGAAGGGTCTATGAGTGTGCGGGCCGCGTGAGCGAACACCACACTCGCGTACCTGAATGTGTGAATTCGTTTCAGAGCATCATGGAACGCGATAAAAAGGTCGCTTGTAACACACTAATAAACACAGTGATTTTAAGTTTTAAAGGATGACCGCAGTGGTTTTAGGTTTAAGTTACACAGCAACCAATTTTTTTTTTTTAACTCTACTCTAACCTCAACATAATTTTTTAATGATTTTCATTTTTATCACGTATTAACGTGCGCAATGAGCATTGACATTTTTTTTTCTGTAACTGGAAAACCGTTTCGAGAATTTACAGGTTACAGCCGATTAAAAAAAACGAATTTCTAATGAAACGTAATTAACAATATTTTTATAAAATACATTTGACCTTTGTTTTTTGTTTTCAAATGACGTCATTTTTTATTCAAAAAGAGACTTTAGTCTATATGCTTATATACAATATGTGTACGCTCAAGTGAAATTACATGATCTTATTGATAGGCTTAAAACATACAAAATAAAGGTAGGTAGGTATATCTTTGTTTTTAATAAAAATCCTTTGCCTCTGTTCTATGCTCCATGAAAATTTTAATCAACTCATTTCCAATTGACCCACGCTAAGTGAAATCATGCTTTTGATTCATGGTCACGGTTCTGTAACGCATAGTACGAAATATCCTCACCCCGATGGAAGTTAAAGGTCTAATCAAAGACCTACGTCGCAAAGCTCCCAGTTCCGACGGTATATCTAACCACGTTAACGAAGCGGACGTTATCGGCATACATCAAAAATCATCCGACGAGCTACCGTCCGATTAGCCTCCTCATGTCTTTAGGCAAACTCTATAAGCGTCTGCTCTACAGGCGCCTCAGAGACTTCGCCTCCTCCAAAGGCATTCTGATCGATGAACAATTCAGATTCCGTGCAAATCACTCATACGTATAACAGGTGCACCGTCTCATGGAGCACATTCTCGTACGGCTCAACTGACCAAAACCGTTCTACACGGGAGCCCTTCTTTTGGACGTTGCAAAAGCGTTTGACAAGCCTGGCACAACGGTTTGATTTTCGAACTATTCAACATAAGCATACCAGACAGTCTCGTGCTCATCATACGGAACTTCTTATCGAACCACTCTCTTCCATATGGAGTCGAAGGAACCTGCTTCTCCCCACGACCTCTCACGGCTGTAATCTGGCAAGGCTCCCTCCTCTCGCCGCTCCTATTTATTTTATTTATTAACGAAATTTCCCGGTCGCCGCCGACCTAGTTAGCCTTATTCGTCGGTTTGAAGGGTGGGGCAGCCGTTGTAACTATACGTGAGACCTTAGAACTTATATCTCAAGGTGGGTGGCGCATTTGCGTTGTGGATGTCTATGAGCTCCAGTAGCCGCTTCACACCAGGTGGGCTGTGAGCTCGTCCACCCATCTAAGCAATAAAAAATAAATAAATAAAGAGTGCAAATGCGGTCCTTGGGTCCGCGGTTTCCTACCGAGATCTGCGGACCCTCCAGTTCCACATGCACCGCGCGCAGCCTAGGCGCGGAGACTTCGTAGGAGGTTCAGCCCCGACCTAGAAAAAAGGGGTTCGACGAAATTAAACTATATAAAGTAACAACGAAATTACATAACATAACAAAATAAAATTTAACGGTAGGCAGCGGCTTGGCTCTGCCCCTGACATTGCCGACGTCCATGGGCGACGGTAACCACTCACAATCAGGTGGGCCCTATGCTCGTCTGCCTTTACGGCAATAAAAAACAAATAAAAAACTAGGTAGAGAAAAGGTGCAAAGTAATATGAACAAAAAGCAAATTAAAAATGCATTAACTGGACAAACCTCAAAAAGGCTATAGAATCCACTATAATACACTGTTCTCGCAATGCCTTAAATAGGAATAGCGATGTATCATTTAATAAACTACTCATGAAACGCACATGCAGTAATTTAAACCACCAACATAACCTCGTTTTCTTTCGCAGCATTGATGAACACGCCCATCCTCAATCGAGAAAATCTACCAAATCGATGCGTAATTGCTTCTAAATTAATTCTTTTGCAGGATGCCAATGATTACTAGTCAACATTTTTATGCGTATAAATACTTGAAGAATACCATCCGATGTTACATGTGTTCGGAACATCAAGATAACACAATGATCGCTAAGGTAAACAAGGAAACTAACAAATAACCATTACATCAAATTAAATGGCTTAAGTTTGACCGGGGACAAAAACTTCTTTCCAGGTGGTGATTTTGTTGAGCATAGCTGTGTGCGTGCTAGGAGGCGGCCATGCTACCTCAGAACAGAAAGTCGTAGTTCGACACAAGAAGATAATAAATGCTGACAAGAAATCGGACGAATACGTAAGTCGCCTTATTTGACATTCCTCAAAGTTTTACTTTTGCTTTTCTGGCGTAAAGAAAGGCAAGCTCATTCACTTAGTGTAGACAGTTAAAGGAGACATAGTCATCGCAACGTGAGTGCTCCCTACCTCAGAGACTTAAAGGAGAAGCTTCAATTTTATTAGAATAATGACCGTCCTGCGTACAGTTTTATTGATAGTATGGCTTATTGTAAGCCCACAGAGCGAAGCGGTCATATTTTCGGTTCTTCTCCTTTTTTGAATTTATATGTCATCTTTCTACTTATCTTTTCCAGGCATGGTCGTATCCATCATACGAGTTCTCTTATAAAGTACATGATCCACACACACATGACAAAAAAGGACAATCCGAGAACAGAGAGGATGATGAGGTGAAAGGCGAATACTGGTTGATTCAACCTGATGGTCATAAACGTATCGTTTCTTACCATGGGGATAAGAAATCGGGGTAAAATCACCTTCATATTCCTTTATTTCAATATTACTTAAATAAGATGACCTGATGTAATACGAACTAAATATTTTCTAGCACAACATACAACGGGTCTCATCTGTTATTTGTATTGTAAAACTTTGAAACGCATGTATAGTTTTGTCTCAATAATAATTGCAGACGCACTTTTTATAAAATCTGTGATATGATATATGATAGATATTTTATTCGAATTCATATTATTCCAGTTTCAATGCCGACGTCAAATACTCCGAGCCCCACAAACATATTGATGAAGAAAAGAAATCTCACCACATCCCGCACTACCCTGAAGTAGAGCATAAAAACATTATTGTTGATTACAAAAAAGAAGAAAAAGAAGAAGGAGAAAAACAAGAAGAAGAAGAAGAACAGGATAACAAAGAAGAAGACAAAGACGGCCATTCTTCTGTTAATTTAGGTGAATACGAGCCACTGCCTTATCGAGCTCCTGTAGTACACAAGATCAGAGAAAACTACCACCATCCTCATTACTACAGAAAAAATAGAAGGTCCTAGATTAATAAAACCTTGGACGTCACCAACATGAACGAAAACCTTGCGGCGAATGAAACGTGCGAACTGAAAAATGTGTGATATTTTAGTCAAAATTTTAATATTTAATTTGCAATGTTAAGCGCAAAATAAAAGATTTTTCGCGCAAATTGAAGTATTATTTTTGTATATCCCTAAAACTTCAACTTCAGTACTTTGTGAACCAAACTTTTGCATTTTATTTCCTGCTAAGAAAATTGATGAAATGAAAATTGATAGAAGAGAAATTGTAATAGAAAAAAGAAAGAAAACATTTAATTTTCAGCTGTTATTATATTTAAAACATTTAAAGTCCTGCTAAGAAAATTGATGAAATGAAAATTGATAGAAGAGAAATTGTAATAGAAAAAAGAAAGAAAACATTTAATTTTCAGCTGTTATTGTATTAAAAAGATTTAAAGTAATGACATAAAAAAACAACCTACTATAAATATGTGAGCTATATGAGGTAACGACTTATTGAAATGAACAATATATCAGGCACTTCGAAGAGGCCACGTTTAACTAAAACATGTTCTGGCATTACCACATTTGTTACTCATGGTATTCTCACCAAAACCATATAAAAGCGACAGGTTACTTACGCCTAATAATATCGCTATTTTCACGTATTTTTAGATTATTTAAAAAACATTACCACGGTCTTACCTATATGGCATAATTTTTTTGGAATGTTATAAATAATTAATATCCAAGATAACAAAGACGTGTTTTTTAGAAGACAAGAGCACAGATCGATTTTATTTTGGTTTAACTCTATATCTCTATACATAAAAATGAATTGCTGTTCGTTAGTCTCGCTAAAATTCGAGAACGCCTGGACGGATTTGGCTAATTTTGGTCTTGAATTATTTGTGGAAGTCCAGAGAAGGTTTAAAAGGTAGATAAATATGAAAATGCTCGGAATTAAATAAAAATAACAATTTTCGGAACGGATTCCTTTTGTTTGTTTTAAGTTTATTTCATACAAAAGTTTAGGTCTTTTATTTATTGATTGAGGCACTACGAAGTCTGCCGGGTCAGCTAGTTATAGAATAAAAATATAATTATATTTAAGGTACATCATAATAATATGCTGAAAAGTTTAATAGCTGAAAGAAAATTAACTGTGTGTTATACAACCAACATTCTTGTCAAGCCCGTAGCTTGCGACAAGGGGCTCTGCGAGCAAATTAACCCGCAGATACAGCCCACTGACTTCCTCGCCGGATCTTCTCAATTGGTCGCGTTTCCGATCCGGTGGTAGCGCGGCTGCGAAGCTCTGCTCTTGCTAGGGTTAATGAAAGCAACGTCTCCAGGTTTGAGCCCCGAGAGCAAGCCTACTCGTTCTTCGAATCTAGTAGGTATAACCACTTGAGGTTACTACGACTTTCCAAACAGGTAGTAGTGGTCGACTGTTAATTCCATATTTATCAAATTATGATAACTGGTCTCCGACATTGTTGTGGTTGCAATTGGTTTTACTTGTTTTGGCGGTAGAGCTTATTTTGCTTCTGCAAGGCCTAACAATGTAAGAATATGTAAATGTATTTTTAACCCCTTTATCACTCCAAGATGTGTGAATTCTTTGTGTGCGCAAAGAAACAAATATCAATGTACATATTTTACAAGAACTAGATCATAGCGCGATATTAAAACCTATAAAGTTTCCAAATGCCTTAAATCATAGAATGAAAGTAGTAAACGCTAAATTAAACCGTAAAAATTATTTATGTTAACTTTATCGCCATTTCATTGGCTCATCAACATCACTTAACATCAGAAAATTATATTTGTTTAGGATCTCAGCAACTGCTCAGCTCACCAATAAACGATTCTGCCACCGCAGACTATTCCTCGAATCCTGATCACGCAGGAGCAAGTCACCGTCGTCGCCCTAGACACGTCCTTACGGATCCATCAGATCCAATAACTCTTGTATTAGACGGCTTCAGCTCTAACACTAGGAGCAGACTTAGGATCCCGGTAACCATACTCGTCGATCTCGGCAAAGAGTTTGACGTGGAACCTAACCCATGCATCAGCCCACTGAGTTTCTCGCCGGATCTTCTCAGTGGGTCGCGATTCCGATCCGGTTCGCGAAGCAGCTGCTCTTGAGTTGTTAGGTCTTCTTCGGAGGTGCTCTGGCAGCTGTTAGCAACCCTCCGGGCTAAGACTCTGCTCGCCAACCTGTCCTGGTGAAACTGGAAAGGCGTCCGAGCTACCAGTAATACTTAAATCATAAATAAATAAATAATAAAAACGATTCTACTCAGTGCAGTTTGTAGTGATTTACTATTCAGGATCATTCATTTCAGAGTCTTCATTATGTTATTACTTTATAGTGACTTTTCGTTAAGTTTAAACTACAAACATTAAATAATTTAGAAAACTGCACTCCTATTATAACGAAAATTACTAAAAACAATAGTAAATTTTCCACGAGGTAGCTTATAGGCACGCCTTGCGTATTATCCCACCAGCCTTGGTTGGATATGTTTTTAAATCGTATAACCTTCATTTTAGTATTGTCGATTAAATCATAAATTGGTGATAACCATCGATCAAGCTAGTAAACTGTCTGCCGTCGTTTTATGTGGGAGTAGACCTTACATTATTAAACTGTCAAAAAATATACTCCATTTTATGTAGTTACGCAATATAAAATTAAATTAAGTACTTGTTTAACTTAAACTTTCAGTGTTCCGAATGGTTGATCAAGGAATGCTTTTAAGACCTTTTGGCATATTACAGTACTTAAAATAATTAATTAAGTTAATTACGTACCAAAAAAATAGGAAAGTAAAACAAACTGATTCAGACGCAAGACCTTCACAATAAGACCCCAACTTTATAACACTTATCAACATTACGAGATTAAATTTGTTATTCCTGTTAAGAAACTAAAATTAAATCATTGTCTAGCATTAATATTACTTTTTTTTTTTTATTGCTTAGATGGGTGGACGAGCTCACAGCCCTCCTGGTGTTAAGTGGTTACTGGAGCCCATAGACATCCACAACGTAAACGCGCCACCCACCTTGAATATAAGTTCTAAGTGTCAAGTATAGTTAAAACGACTGCCCCACCCTTCAAACCGAAACGCATTACTGCTTCACGGCCGAAATAGGCAGGGTGGTGGTACCCACCCTCGCGGACTCACAAGAGGTCCTACGGACCCACGGAATAGATAAATAAGGTTAGGGTAACCTTATTTATCTATTCCGTGGGTCCTACCACCAGTAAATTACGCAAATTATAATTTTGCAGGTTTGATTTTTACTACACGATATTATTCCTTCACCGTGGAAATCAATCGTGAGCATTTGTTGAGTTCGTATTTCTTTAGAAAATTGGTGCCCGCCTGAGATTCAAACACCGGTGCATCGCTCAGCACGAATGCACTGGACGTCTTATCCGTTAGGCCACGAAGACTTCAAAAGTCTTTAGCTAAGTCTAAAACTTACTTATATTATTAATTGGTATTAATATTTTTAATAGTATTAATTAGATACATTTCTGGTCAGAGTACTTTTAGTGAGCATAAACAATAAGTACAAAACGTAATGAACGGAAGTACAGAGTATTATTAAAAATAATCGATACATTCCAATTATGAACGTCCTAAATTTACTTAATGCCTGCCTTCCAACCAATGATATAACTCCACCTGTAATATTAATCTTCTTAACACATACATATATATTGATGAAAAAAAATTAACTCAGCGTAAAGGAAGCAAACCATTACAGGTGAATCCGGTGAAACGTTCGACTAAATATTTTTTATTTATTTACATTGTGTATTGCACGTTTAGTTGTGTTTATCGATCGAATACAGGCAACATGTTTTATGTAAGTCAGTATAATGTTAACAGTGTTCAGCTTTAAGCTGACTAACTTAATGCATCTTAAAATAGACAAAAAAAAATACGTTCGGTTCGATGTAGAACAACTTCTATATATTCTTTCTAAAATTAATCAATTTTTATTACTCTCATTTGTAAACCTAAATTGCACTTGCTTTATGATGCCATTGTAAATATAAATATGCGTTAGAAATATTATACAGTCTAGGACGAATTATAGATTTATTTCATTTATTTATTTTAATTTTTATTTACTTTTTCCAGATCTTACTTTTAACCACCACCATCACATCATGCTTAGCAAATGCCAATCAGAATACCGCTGACACCATAGTGTATACGAAGCATCGTGATGGACCTAATTATCACGGTGTTCGCTATGATGACAATGATGATCAGAAAGGTTACAGTGTGAAACTACACGATGATGATAATTTCCGAGGACCTGTAATCCTGCGCACTAATAACCTTCACAATAATCATGTAGGTCTACAAAAATTATGTTATATTTTGTTCTATTATGTAGAAAGATATCTTTAGATCGTCGGGTCATAGGGTCCCGGAGATCCCCTTCTGCTCGGGTTTGTGAGCTCCCTGCCTATCGAGGCAGGGGTGATGAGCTGCAGGTTTGAGTGATACAGGCTTGTAACGTTGGGTAGGACTTTGATGATGAAGATCTTCTCTTCATCTCCACTTCTTCTTTTTTCTTTTCTTCTTCCTCTTCGTCTTCAGTTTTCGGAGCGGCCGCTTCTCTTCTCCTGTTTAGATCATTACTTACTATTATTAAATAAATAATGAAGCTCGTAATCACCTGAGCTTGTAATAACTGCTTTTAAAGGTGAGGTGCTTATAAAAGTGAGCTCTAAGATGATGACAACACAATATTTTTTCGTAGAGCATAACATTTCATGAATAAAAGCTTAGTCTTATACGCTCATTATTTATAAATCGTATTACATTTGTTGCAGGGTCACGTTCCGGATATAGAAAAACAAAACAAGTAATTACACCTTTTAACTAAAAAATAATTTTATTTATTTAAATTGTTGTTACTCTTAAAATAATAACAATGTAACAAAACTTATTTCCATTTGTGTAACTAGGAGAAACTAGTGCAAACTAGGACTTCATAATACTACGCAGTACTTTTAATACTGGAAAATATAAGGACTTTCATGTATTTTGAAACTTTATCTGTGAAGCATTCAGAGTTCGGTGTCACAAATCTAACCTAATCATTAACTTATTTAAAAAATATATAAAACTGCTTTGTCGGTGAAGTAATCTAGTTGGTTCAAATACGAACAAAAAATACTAATAATATTTCGCATTTATTTCATCTTGACTCAACTAATCAATTATTTATCCTCGCGATTTCTTTAGGATCATCGCAGAAGTCTTCAGCCCGGACTATCATCAGCCTACATTGGTACTAGACTACCGATATATGAAGACGGGTGGCAGAGATTACACCAGAGGTCCCGGCGGTCAGATAATTATCCTCCCCAGGAACGTGCACACCGATGAACCCAAAGAATTCAGAGACTTTGACAGTCTACTCGAACACCTCCGTCTGAGGAATTTGGCTAAGAAGTTTGAGTATAAATGGGACACAGATCGACTTCAAAACAGAGAACCAAATAAAACGCCTGAATCATTCTGGAACGCAAAACATTAGATAAATCATGACGCTAATTAAAAGAAAACTATTTCATTACAATATATATTGGATTCACCAACGTTCATTATTCCTTTCTTTTCCCACGTCTATTAGATTTTTTTTATTCACATACAAAACCTAATTTAGTCTATAAATCTCAAACAAATCCAGTTATCTTAATCATATCAAAGTTTAAAAATTAAATTGTTAGCATTGATTTTCTTTACTTACGTTTTTCATTTCATTAAATCAGAATATATGCTACTCTAACTCTCTATGCTATTACCTACCGGGTTTATTACCACCATTTTTTAAACCGGATTTTACATATAAAGTGTTTTCGATAATACTTACCTTGACGAACATTTGTAAAATAACAAAGGGAAGGGCAGCTAGTTCACTGCCTACTACTACTAACGAAGGATTATTTCCAAAATTTGTTGGAAGACGAACATATTCCAGTACTATCAATACAACTGTTATTTTCAAAACAAAATACATATAATTATGATATGCTATACCTATTTTTCTTTTATCTTTTAGAGTCGTAGTATATTGAACTTCATAAATTGTTTCTAATAAAAAAATAATTCAGGTCTATATCGAATTATAGTATTATTAATAGATTTATCTACACGGCACGCTAATAAATTATGCTACTTGATATCTCTCAGAACCTATATTCTAATTTACTAATTTAAAACAGTCACGTCCATAAAACAGACATCATATATTGGATCCAACTTCATATTGCCAATTGAAACCTGGACATTATGTATGAAGGCCTTCATATTGGCATTCATATTGTTGTGGCTCCAATAACCACTTAACACTAAGTCGTGTGTTATATATCGACAATTAAATATTGTGATAATCATTGCCAATGGCTCGAAAATTAATATAAGTATAAAGGCTATTTTCATTTAATATGATTAAGTCCAGATAAAAGTTCTACATTTGAACTACCGAATAAATTTCTGAACTTCGAAATTCGAATGTATTATTTGTAATTGATATAAGTTTTTCTCACATTTAGAAGAAGAAAGTACACTGTTCTAACTTTTTTTTCCTTTATATACCATCAATGTTTATAATACACAGACAGAATAAAGTCGAGCTTAGAAGCCGTCATGGTCTAAAGAATAAGACGCTCGGCGCATTCGTATTGTGCGATGCGACTGTACCAGTGTTCGAATCCCGCAGACAGGTACCAATTTTTCTAATGAAATATGTACTTTACAAATGTTCACGAACAACTTCTACGGTGAAGGAATAATGTCATGTAACAAAAATCAAACACGCAAAAATTATAATTTGTGTGATTATTGGTGCGGCGAGCTATGAACCCACACTGGTATGCCCCCTGCTTATTTTTACCATGAGGCAATAATGTGTTTTGGTTTGAAGGGTAAAGCAGCCGTTGTACTGTGAAACTGAGACTTAAAACTCATATCCCAATGTGGGTAGCGACATTTACTTTGTTGATGTCTTTGGGCTCTGTTAACCGCTAATAACCAGATAAACTGCGGGCTCATTCACCCGTCTAAGCAATAAAAAGCCAGGGAGCATACAGAAGTATTGTGTATTTGCTTCGTACAAAAAACATTGGTTTAACGCAATTTTCGTATATAAAAAAAATTAGTATTTTTAAGCGTAACCAGCAGATATTTATTTGATTGTAAGGAAGAGGATTTGTCATTATTAATGGAAAACAATATCAGCCAAAAGGCTGTTACTAAAAGGCTAGAGGCCTACTATTGAAAAGATACTATTTGTTTATTGCGTCGATAGACGAACGAGCTTGCTATCTACAGGCATAAACTAGCTATCGGAATCAATATATATCATAATGTGAATGCCACTATTATTATATAGCCGCTATCCTACCACTCAAACCAGAATGCATGACAACTTCGCGGTAAAAACAGGCAGGATGATGACAGGTACTTATTCGGATTCCGACTACACGAAACTTACGGTACCGCGATGCGCGCCGAAAGTCTCGCCTTAGGCGGTACCCGAACTAATGTTAAAACGGGATTTCATCCCCGGGAAGATCCCGTAGAACCTCGTCTCGGGAGACACACCGTGAGCGGCGCACAGGAGCCACCATGCACCGCTTCACCACCGGACCAACAGTCGAGTGCCAGGCGCCCCCGCACCCGGCACTCGATAGTCCCTACGAGGGCTGAGCGGCGGCCTCTCGCACGCGCCGTCCACCCCGCATTCTGCGCTGAGGAGCTGAAGAGGGATCCCATTCCCTTTCGAGCTCCTCAGCCTCACGAAGCGCTATGACCAAGTCACAGAACCCAGCCATGGCCTCCCACGAACTCCGGTCCTCTACCATACGGGCGACGACAGCCCGCAAAGAGAGGTCCTGCCCCAACACCGCGACGAGGTTTCGCCGCGGGTGCTCCCACCGTGGGCACGCTTCTAGCGCGTGATGACTTTATAGCCTGCGAATTATAACCTTTACATAATTGATAAAGAATAATTAATTTTGAATAATTGATTGACTGCCAACGCTACTAGTTTACTCCACAATTTTTAAAGACGATACGAGTATAAAATTTTACTTATTGAACCACTTACTTTACCTAATCTTTGTAGGTCAGCTCAATGGCCAGAGTCCGGACGTGTCGGTAACTTCCACAGAAACAAAAAAAATGCTATTGCAACTACTAACCGATATTAAAAATGGTTGCAATATTGAATTCCGTTGTAAGTAATTGCTTCGTTTAGTTGCAGTTGAACTATGAGCGTAAAGCCACATGTGAACTTGTTTAAATAACTTTTACAGCTTACAAATACTTAAAGATGTTTGGTCTCCGGAAAATTTAAGGTATTCGAAACAGAGACGCTGAAAAAGTTAATAAACTTTGAAACTCGTAAATTTATAAGAAAATGGAGATTTTTCTGGAATTGCTGCCAATTCCCTTTTATCTGGACTACAGCTATTCTCTCATCAATTCCTATGGGCCTGTCTGATTTCTAGCCGTTAATTTCTGTCTGGCTTTCAAGGACACGACCTTCAGCAATGAAGTATTCGACTAAGAAGAAGAAGAAAAAGAGATACTTAATACAATCGCTCGTATACCATAAGTATTCATATTATACATGTATATAAAATGAAACATATATTCACGAGTACTAATGGTACCTATGGATAAATTATAGTAACACAGCTTTGATTTGATACCTAAGAATTGAATCTAAGCTTTAACGTCGAAAGCTGTCCCCACTATCTATATATAAAAACGTACACACAGCCTATATGTGCCCCGGCAATATGTGAGACGAGGATATCTTTTTTTATTGCTTAGATGGGTGGACGAGCTCACAGCCCACCTGGTGTTAAGTGGTTACTGGAGCCCATAGACATCCACAACGTAAATACGCCACCCAACTTGAGATATAAGTTCTAAGGTCTCAGTATAGTTACAACGGCTGCCCCACCCTTCAAACCGAAACGCATTACTGCTTCACGGCAGAAATAGGCAGGGCGGTGGTACCCACCCGCGCGGACTCACAAGAGGTCCTACCACCAATAATAATTCTATATATGTTTGATCTATGATGGGTGCATTATATTATTTATTTCCTGTTAATTTCCTATAAATTCCGATTATACCCCCTGGACCAAACTTGACATAAAGCAGGTATTTAGAACTTATAAATCTTGAAATCATAGTATCGTTATCCGTGTTTTTCAATCAAAATGTATTTATTAACAACGGGTTGAAACATAAACGGGCGTAAACAAACCTTGCAGAAAAACCTGGCTTGTTGATGTTTGCAATATTAATGGTTAATTTATACATTTTTTGTTCGTGTCCATTTAGTTTCGCGTGTAATCTAATGATACTATTAGATCTATTTACACGCCGTACAGTTTGATAACAATCATGCCAAGTAATGGATCGTGACGTCCGCCCTTGGACCTCGCAAAGGAAACACAAGTTTCTCAAATTATGATGATGATTTTTGTTAATTACTAAGGATCCAATTATATGTCGTTATAATTGATTCTAATATCAAAAATTGCAAGTGCGCTTTGGAATAAAAGGTAAACGCATGATGAACATTTCGTAGTTGCAGTCCAGCAGACTAACAGTACATTCCTTCAACATGTGGTTCCAGGTAAATCTAAATGACTTTTTTTTTTTTCCCCTACCTATGCTGATAGCCTTGAGAGGCTATTTCAGCTTCACCCTAACGTGTAGGTAAGCTCACGATACTCAAACCGGAATGTTGCTAACACTGGTCCTAGCAAGAGCAGTGCTTCGCAGAATCTACCACCGGATTGGAAACGCGACCCACTGGGAAGATCCGCCGAGAAACTCAGTGGACTGTGTCTATGGGTTAATTCGCTCGTCGAGCCTTTCGTCGCAAGCGACGGGTTTACAGAGGACGGTGACCGGTGCTTGTGGTACCTAACAGCATCGTTAATGGATCGGAAGGATCCGTAATGACGTGTTTTGGGCGACGTCGACTGTTTACCATTCGGTCTACAGGATCGGGTATGTAGATTCCAGCTACCACGACAAGAGGGTTCTCATGTCGTGTCGCCTTCTCAAAGTGGTAAATGAACGTACTTAAGTGTTAAATGCACATTTTGAAAGAAACACCACACTCGCATAGCCATAATAATATAAGGTATGTTTAACCATAAACTTATAGTATTAGTAACGTCGTCTATTCATCATTGTAATGCGAACATTATTCGGACAATACCCGAGTAGTTTGTTTTAGTCCCACCCTTTAAGACCGTGGTTTATGATTTATAATATGAATAGCAAATTTTTTAGACCCACATCGATAAATTTAGTACTTGGCATATTTTCACGAATATTCTTTATACATGAATATACCTACTATGTACAATTTTAATAAAATGCCTTTTCAACACTTAATGCAGGTCGCTACTCTGTGTTTGGTGGTGATTGCGGCGATGGCGCATCCGCCGGCAACATCCCATCAATTTCGGGTGGATCATCACGATCACCATGATCACCATCATCATGTAGATCACCATAACAATCATCATCACCATGTTGATCATGACCATCATAGCCACCATGATCACCACAGGCATTTCAACCATAATGATCACCATGATCACCATGACCACCATGAACACCAAGCATATCACGGACACCATGGCCACGATGGACATCACGACCACCATGGACACCACGGACACCATGATCACCATGTAACACATCAACAACATGGGCACTTGGACCACGTAAGTTATATTTTACCAATGAGGATTTCTTTACAATATCCAATAACATGTTATTATATAAAAGAGATTAATTTGGATCCAAACACCGAAATTAATATTTTTCATCATCTTATCACTCCCAGACAGCGTTTCCACAAAATAATAATTAAATTGCAAAGAAAAACTTGCTATTTAGGTGTGCTCACACTATTAGATTAAGAAATGATTATGTTTGTACAAACATTAATTTGTTACAGGCTTCGTCATACCCTTCATACCAATTCTCCTACTCAGTTGATGATCACCACACCGGCGACCACAAATCCCAGTCAGAAACGCGCCATGGTGATCATGTAACAGGAGAATACTCCCTCGTGGAGCCCGATGGCAATGTGAGATCTGTTCATTATAATGCAGATGACCACCACGGGTAAGTTTGCGATGTTTTCAGAAACTTTTAAAACATTTTACCTTAATTCCAATTATTAGAAGTTAAATATTTACATAATTTAGAGTTATAGTTGTCATCTAATATTTTTCTTTTCAGTTTCAACGCTGTCGTACATAACAGATTTGCCCACCACCATATCATCCCACACCATGATCACCATCATCATCACGATCATCATAACCATCACGATCACCATGAGCATCACGATCATCATGACCATCACGTACATCATGACCATCACGATCATCATGACCATCACGATCATGGACACCATGAGCATCATAGTCATCATGATGGGCATCATGAACACCACCATGATCATCATCACTAGTCATGAATATGCAATTTTGAATCACCAAAGCTTTAAAAACTCAACAATTTGGAGAAAATGTTTCAATTATCAAACAAAAGCCAATTTTCTACATGTAACGCCAGCGCTGACGAATAAATTAAGAAAAAGACCTGTTGTTTTTTTTCCCTCGTTTTAAAATAATGAATACATGCAATAATTAAGACAAACACAAACAGTTATTTACAGCATGAAGTTATCTATATATTGAAGTTAAACATACAGAGATTTGTGATTCTTAATAACTAAACAAACATAACAGAATTTTATTCTGCACACCAGGTTTCTTCGAGAATGCTTTATTAGTTTACTATGCCTGTTTTTCAGACTATTACATTTCATTAGTAAAAAGTATGAATTCGAAACATCTTTTATAAATTTTGAGAAATTAACGAGCTGCTATCAATTTGAATAAATCATTTCGATACATGTAGATATATAAATTCTATCAATTTTAAAAAACCAAATAGACACACTTTTAATAGCAGAATAAAATATCACACTCAGATGTTGAACAGATACAGAACAGATATCAAAGATACATCTATACGAATACTTTATCATTCAAAACACTTATGTATGATGCTGAAGACGACCGTTTCAAGCTCTCCAATTAAAATGTCTCTGAGTTAAAACAGCCAGAAAAACAAAGGGCTAAATTAAACACAATTTCCTTTTTTGAAGTCTGTAGTAAGTAGAATTTATTACAATAAAAATCAGTAACTGCACTGTATACGTACAAAATTCATTATTACAAAATTTCTGTCCCAAGTATATCAACGAAACTTAAGTAACGGATTTATAACAGCGATTGCACGAGTTAATTTATAATCTTCTAAAACTGCGGCGTGGTGTGATATGAGATGATTGAAGGATGTTTCCAAGGTTTTGGACCGGAAAAGTGTTGCCAATGATGGCAAACGGCAGTAAGATATGGTTGTTGACAATGGGTCTTATCAGAAGGCTCAAAGTCATTCAAAGAGATTGCTCTTGCGGAGAGGGCTAAGCTGAAATACCTCGAAGGATTGCCAGATTGAAGTGACAGTGGGCAGGGCACATTGCTCGCAGAGCAGATGTCATCTAGGGCCGAAAAGATCTCGAGTGATGTACCTGAAAACGTAGCGTGGGTAGGCCAGGCCTCCCACGAGGTGGACCGATGATCAAAAGGTCACGGGATCCACTGAATGCAAGCTGCGCAGGACGAGTCATTATAGGGAATCTTGGAAGAAGCCTTTGTCCAGCAGTGGACGGCTGTGGGCTGCTGATGACAGCACGACTAAAAATGATCTATTACATATTGTGTTATGAATAACAACAATTTAGTTGTCGGTGATCAAGAAAACTGCAAATAATCAAAAACATTGAAAATTATAAATACTAAAATAATTAATCCGAGTCTAATCTAAAAATACTTTTATTTATGTCTACGAGTCGCTGAAGTCGAGGAAAATACTTTGAAACTAATAGTATTTTCTTCTTCCACTATCGTTGCTTAAAACATGATTCACTGTAAAGTCCACGCCGAGATTATTATAAAAAGAACCTTGGGCAGGATTATGTGAAAAGTCGTTTGGTTCATCGGTCTTGAAAGCCTTCCCGTCATCCTGAGCTTTAGTAAAACTGTGTAAAGACGGCTTGGTTCGTGGATATTGATGCGGTGACGGTACATTTCTCCTCACTACGGCATTAAATCTGTTCAAATTAACATAAATAAAAATTATGATAACAATAATCAAAAATATTATGCGAAACGTCATAATATATTATATGATTAATTTTATAAGACGTTTTATAAATAATATGTATAATATTGACAAATACTGGTTGTAATCCACCACGGCCTTGCACGCGTCAAGGAACCCTGTCAATAATTATTTAAAAGTGTCACGCAATTTTTCTAAAGAGAATAAAACAATTTCTCGTGGGATATTATAACAATCAGAACTATGAAAATAAAAGAGGAGTTTCTTTTAAGATGATTTATAGCAAAACGTAATTATTGTAATGAGTAAACGCCGTAAGTACGTACGAACGTAATCTACCCACACAAACTGATAAAAAAGGTAAGAGGTCGAGGAAAACAATACGAAAAAAAAAAACATTTTAAAAATGTATTCGGTATATTATAAAACGTAGAACAGTCTTTCATCTGTACCATGATATGTCTGTACCATGAGATATTCGCGAATCAGCAGGTGTACAAACATTTTAGAAAAAAAAATGTAATGAGACTTTTACTGATGATAGAGTGGGATAGGTACTACCAGCTTACGTGTTTTCAGAGATGAAAAGAAGGGTAGACTAGTCGTTACACTATACAACTGAGATTTCGACCTCAAGGTAAGATGGCAGTAATCACGTTGTAATGTCTAAAGTCTTCAGTAATTACCTAACACCACAAATGGGCCCTGATCTGTTTCTCCTATATACATAGAAAAATGATTTGTAGGTACAAAAAAATGGTGGAAAAACATATAGACATAGGACTGAAAATACAGTATATTAGACTAACCGAGTAACTACTTACCCATGTAACGCATCGGCTGTGTACTCAACAGTACGCAAAGCACCATCAGGTTCATACAGCGTGTAGACACCACGCACTACATCGCCGTGTCTGCTCTCCCAATGTGTCTTCCTGTCCCCAGTTCGAAGATCAGATACCTCATATTTGTATTCATATTTAGCCTTAAAAGTTAAAAAAATATAAGATAATGAATGCTCATACTGTTTTTATAATAATAAATATATAAAACGTACATACATTCTGCGGATCATTTTCTTCTGTAATTTTTGCTGAAATAAAAAAAATAGATTCTTAAATGCAATGTATGTAATATAGAACAAAAGTAGTAAACGCAAAAATAATTCATAATCTATCTTTGATCGAATCTAGAATTGTAGTGCGATTTAAAATTAGAAAAAAAAAATTAAAAAAAGGGAACATTTTGTCCAGTCAACCATTTTCATCCATGCAAATTCTGAAAAGATATGGCCAAATCAATCAAAAATAATTAATACCTTTTCAACGTCCATAAAGATGATTTATGTTTTTATGTATTATTATTTTATTTTAATTTGCTATTGTATACAAAACTTATACACATATGTACATAAATTTACCATGTTGTACATCTCTTTGATTTTTGACCAAGCAATCAACATTTTCTATACCTTGACTAGTAGTACTTAAAATATGTAAAATTACACTTTTGCGTAACAGTTCATTTTTAGTCAAAGTCGAAAGCAGGCTTATTGACCCACTGCGAGACTCACAAAGTCAATGCCGACGCTTACCTTGAGCTCGTGGTTCTTGTATTATTACATTTCTTTAACGTAGATTATGTTATCAGATCCATAAGGGCGGTTGTTCGATTTACTTTCGAAACAAATGTACCCTTTACAGTTGTTTCACTAAAGCTAATTTTGCTCTGCTAACAAGGTTCCACTTTCGCCTTTAGGCTATTTTCGAGATTTATACCGTGTGCTTTATAAACGTGTAAGAAATATTAAGTTATAATAAAATATTACGCGAAGCAGCTGTGGATGTGATTTGCGCTGGATTAAATACGATGCTCTGAGATGATGTTGCGTGTTGTGACATCGGCACCGCAGAACATTTTGAAGGTAATAAAGTACTGAACAAATACAGGACCTGAAATAAAAAGTTAAAAAAAATTGTAACTAATATTTATTTTCAGATGTCATAGTCATTGCGAATTGAGGTTCAAAACAATTTGTATTGCGTAGGTGGGTGAACGAGCTTCAGCCCTCCTAGTCAGCCGTCCATAGACATCACATCGTGAAAGTATTGTAGGCAGCGGCTTGGCTCTGCCCCTGGCATTGCTGAAGTCCAAGGGCGACCGTAACCACTCACCATCAGGTGGGCCGTACACACGTCTGCCTACAAGGGCAATAAAAAAAGGAGTCCCATCCTTCAAAGTGGAACTCATTCCCTTGTGAGTTGACCATGATTACACTAATATGATTTAAAATTAACAAAACCTTTTGTGGAACACTGGTTGTTATTAATTTAGTAGAAGACAATTGGTAGGTCTCCCATAAGGTGGACCGACCCGTTGGAGGTTGCGGGAACTGGCTGGATGCGGGCAACATATGGTCGTTATGGTGAACCTTGGAAGAGACCTACATATGTTCAGGAGAGGACAATTGATTGGTGGTAGGACCTCTCGTGAGTCCGCACGGGTAGGTACCACCGCCCCGCCTATTTCTGCCGTGAAGCAGTAATGCGTTTCGGTTTGAAGGGTGGGGCAGCCGTTGTAACTATACTTGAGACCTTTGAACTTATATCTCAAGGTGGGTGACGCATTTACGTTGTAGATGTCTATGGGCTCCAGTAACCACTTAACACCAGGTGGGCTGTGAGCTCGTCCACACATCTAAGCAATAAAAAAAAAAAAAATAGCCGGCGTGATTGAAAACACTACTTAGCAATAGATCTAACAAATTATTGTGAAACTCGCCTTAAAACACACAAACTTCATATTGTTCAACTTCATATTCATATCGAGCACGGAACGAAAACGTCGATAACTATAAAATACGATTGAAGTGATGTTTGTTCTAGACCGCTTCTTATAGGGACCTGTGATCAGATAATGAGACAATGAGATGTCGGCGGATGTTCGTTCTGTCTGAAGTCCTTGTTAATTAACATTGTTGATACAGATTATAATTTATGCAGAGCTATATCTTTGAAGGTTAGTTTTGTTAATAAGTAATAATATGTTTCGTTTATTTGTTTTATTTATTTCGATCAAAAAAACATATCACAGTAATGGACAACTGTTTCAGTAACGCGTTGAAATCTTTTGCATCGAGTTTTTCATAATTTATTGTTCTACATACTTTTATTTTGCCGGAGTAATTGCATATTACATAATTATTGCAGTCAGGTGTGCAACAATCACTTTTTGGATTGATGTAAATGTTCAGACAAACTCTCGACCCACCTGAAGTTATGTGGTTATCTGAGCCCATAGGCACAGCGAAGCGCATGCAGCCCATCCCTTGCGATCCCTTGCTATGAGTTTCAAGTCCGACATAACTGCTACGGGCAGCCTAACAAATTAATGTTTCATTTTATTCCTTCATCGCTAAAGCCATTAGTAAACACCTTTTTTTTTTATTGCTCCGATTTGTGGACGAGCTCACAGCCCACCTAGTGTTAAGTGGTTACTGGAGCCCATAGACATCTACAACGTAAATGCGCCACAGACCTTGAGATATAAGTTCTAAGATCTCAGTATAGTTACTGCGCTTATTTCTGCCGTGAAGCAGTAATGCGTTTCGGTTTGAAGGGTGGGGCAGCCGTTGTAACTCATCATCATCATCAGCCTGCGGCAGTCCACTGCTGGACATAGGCCTCCCCCAAAGCTTGCCACTGAACCCGATCTTCGGTTCTACGCATCCAGATCTCCGTTGTAACTATTTGAAGCGTATTTATGAACTTAGTAAAATTGGTACCTATCTCCAATATATGAACGTCGTATATGTAGTTGCATTAATTGTTACGAGCACGCCGTGAGCCTCACCCATTAGACCAGAGAGGCTGCTGGTATGGCATTGCAAATAAGCCGGTATTCATTCCGAGGGATATTCACCGTTAGGCGTGTCTCTAACACGTTCTATCATAAAGAAATCTTAAATCTGCATATCGTATTAAATGAAAGTCGAAACCGATTTGACTTTTACGTAACTGTCGACAGCTTAATTTAAATCAATTGAATTGATATTAAATCACAGAAGTGAATAAAACGAGAAGCGTTAATGTGCGGACGCGAAAATCGCACTGAAGAAGACAAATTTTGTTTTACAAGCTCCAGTTTTTTATTACTAATTCAGGTATTAATTACATCAGCATGTATTTGACAATTAAATATTTATTAGCATATGTAGTTGCGAAGTTGCACACACATAACACGATTGAAACTAGTACTAAGTATAGATGTTGAGAAATCCTTTCGAGTTTCAAAAGTTCGTTTTACTTCCGCCTATGCGAAGGATACCTAGTTTTAAGATGATTATTACTATTATTGTTATTACATGCATATATAGCCATAACTATTAAATGAGTTGCATTGGATTTGCTAATTTTTTACGTTATACTCAGCATCTAAATCGAAACTAAGGAGTAACTTCTCTTAAGACAGACACGGCTATTTAGTTCCAAGCGAGGACTCTATGGGTGCCAGAAACTAACATACATATGTATATGTCGCATCCGGATCAACAAAACGAAAGCGCGCCACGGAGTGAATGCGGGCCATAACTACTCGTGAAACATCGGCTTACTTCAGTTAATGGGATTGATGTGTCATCGCCCAGGTTGAATCGAAGCACCTTTGATTATATAGTTATATAGTCAAAACGAAGCGCATTGCTTGCCTGACTTAGGAAGAGTGAAGACGTCTCGGAAGTGTCACACAGTTTCGTGCTGCACGTCATTTTGAATTTAAAAACTGTGCTATATAGTGCATTTACACGCCAAACAAAAATTCACCTTTGTGCATATGTAGTTGAAACTGAACTTCATTGCACGACTACCCACTAACGCCCACAATGTCAGAAAATAATGAAGATGTCGGCTCTTCTGCCTTATATGTAAAAATTCATATTACAAACTTGAATATGTGTATTTTGAATATAGTCACAGGTGACAGTTTGTTACATAATGCTTGCCCGATACGGGAATCGAATCCGCGACTCACGACACATCAGTAAAGGCACTAGGTGCTGCGCTATCAAGTAATTGAATATAGCTAAGATTGGTGGAAGTCGACCGTGAACATAATATATTTGACATATTCATGAGTATCCGCTTAGAAAAAACATATCCCCCGATGATTCATACAACGTAATCGTATCGATCTACCAACTTCATGAATAGGCTTACTTAAACCCTACATATTATATGACCCTCTAGCATCCTGCATATATGGAACTTCTAGAGAAGTTTTATCGCTTAAGGTTGTATCGGATAACGAAGTATTAATTGCAATAGTAAGTAACGAAGGGATAAAATAAATACGTTTTTTTTTTTTTTTTTTTTATTGCCCTTGTAGGCAGACGAGCATACTGCCCACCTGATGGTGAGTGGTTACCGTCGCCCATGGACTTCAGCAATGCCAGGGGCAGAGCCAAGCCGCTGCCTACACGTGTACATGTGAAATATCTTTAAAATGATTAAAGAATGTTATGAAGGTTTCTGATTATTTTTAACTTAATATTCGGCCAGGTGTATACGTTTTTTAAGAAAAGAAGGTATTTAACTGTTTATTTGTTTCATAGAATTTTCAGAAAAAATTATAACGCTAACAGCACGAGTGATTGGGCGTGTTGATAGCCTGTATTGTGCTTATTTGTGATGCTGTCATGCCCTCCGGTTTGATGGATAAGATATTCATTATACTATTCTAACTGAAACTTCAGACTAAATAGGTCAAGGCGGATGCCAGTAATATTTATTGGATCCGATAATCTTTTAGGTGAGTCATCACATCATCTGTCTTTTTTTATTTAGATTAGCGTTTCGAATAATAATAATAAAAACTTTACAAAATAAATAAAAAAAACGTGTTAACAGCAAGTCCAAATTTCCAAGTTACTTTAACGTTTTTAAGTTAGTAAATATCTTGTGTTAAGCGCCCCGTCGGTTTCAATACAAAATGGATTTAGATATAATGCCGAAGTCTCAATTGCTTCGACTACTCTATTTACTTTTCACTATTTTCGCACAACCCACCTTGTCAGTTCATTCTGTTGTCATATACCGAAAGACATTTAGAAATAAATCATAAATAAATCAACGAGGTAATAAATTATTTCTCAATCTAAGAGAAATGCATGTCTCCATATTATGCAGGTGCTCCAATGTACTATTCATAATATGATTAGATCGTTAAAACGGTTCCTAGTTATGAATTCGAACGATTAGATCCTTATGCAATGTGTTACTTACGTGTGTATGTAAAGACACACATTCGAGATTTGTATTTCGCAATTGATTTATTTATATTTTTATTTATTTATTACAACACTTCATGTAAAATCTACATTGGCGGACTTGCTTGAATGCCTAAGGCATTCTCTACCAGTCAACCAAAGGTAGTGCAGAGTAAATAATGGTAGGTGCATTGAAATTTTAGATAAATATGGTAAAAATCTATGATACGTTTAGTTTATCGCTCTAGATCGACAGAAGAAGTCGCAGCTGTTCTGGTGTTGAATGAATATCGTAAGCCTATGGACATAAAAACGTACATACTGTCACCCACCGTGAGATGTAATTTCGAAGCAAATCAAATCAAATGGGTGCAGTTTTTAATTCGCGAATACTGAAATCGCAAATGAATGAAAACCGAATTTTACTGCGTTTTTGTATTCAGAAGTCCCGAAAAAGGGATTGTATTTCCTATATAATATTTTTAATATAGGAAGTATATAACGAGATAAAAGCTTTTATTCAACGAACTCTCACAAAAAACATTTCGCTAATTGAATAAACACCTACATGAGCGGAGTTACACAATCATAAATATTTCCTTAATCCTCCCTGTCAACGCTCTGTGATCTCATTATATTGGCCTCGGTTGTTTTCAATAGCATACACACATAATGCATAATGTTTATTATCAATCATATTTATCTACAAGCAGAGACCTGCTGACATTTTGTGCGCCGTAACTTATGACTGATAACAAATGAACACACCTTATTATAATCCACACGTGTCCTAATGTGTCTAAATTGTGTAAGATAAAACCTAATCTAATACAGAGTCACCATTAAACTAAGCTTATCCAATAGAAAATAATAAGTTTTTTTTAAATAATGATAAAATTTGACTTTCATTTGTTTGCATACATGCATTGTTACCACAAGCACCGGTCACCGTCCTCGTCGAACTCGTTGCTTGCGACGAAGGGCTCGACAAGCGAATTAACCCATAGACAGAGCCCACTGAGTTTCTCGCCGGATCTTCTCAGATCGCAACCCGCATTTCCGATCCGGTGGTAGATTCTGCGAAGCACTGCTCTTGCTAGGGTCAGCGTTAGCATCACTCCGGCTTGAGCCCCGTGAACTCACCTACTAGTTAAGGTTATGCTGAAATAACCTATCAACTTAGGTAGAAAAAAAAATGCATTGCATGTCGAATTCAGCCTTAAAGATATTCATTATTCAAATGCAATTCTGACTTGAATTTCAGGTCTAAGAATGTGCGACGCGTGCTGATCGGTTCTTTAACGCCAATAAATATATCAATAGAAACTTATATACTACTGCAATTATTACCTATTACATATTATTTATGCTTCTAGCTCCAGTTCAAATGGCAAGATAATGTTTTGGAATTACCGAGACTTCTAGTAAGTTAGGTCGTGATACTTTTAGATAATCAATCATAAGTAAAACAACGCAACAATCATCTTTGCGCAATATATTTGAACTAAATTTCTATTTTACTTTACGCACAGTAGCAACATGTGGAAAACGTCACGCACACGACGCGACATTTCATATTAAGGCGTGCAGAGCTAGATAATTGTTTGATATTAAAATTGTGAAATATCAACAGTAATGTTTATATGATCTAATTGATACACACCTATAACAATTTTATTGTGGATGTAGCGACAAAATATAACGAAAATCTTAGCCAGGAATAGCTTATTACAAATTGAGGACGTCTGGAACAGTCTCATTTTGAAGTGGATATCACAGATAAATATCAAAGTGAATATCACTGGTGGTAGGACCTCTTGTGAGTCCGCGCGGGTAGGTACCACCGCCCTGCCTATTTCTGCCGTGAAGCAGTAATGCGTTTCGGTTTGAAGGGTGGGGCAGCCGTTGTAACTATACTGAGATCTTAGAACTTATATCTCAAGGTGGGTAGCGCATTTACGTTGTAGATGTTCATAGGCTCCAGTAACCCCTTAACAGCAGGTGGGCTGTGAGCTCGTTCACCCATATAAGCAATAAAAAAAATTAAAAAAAACAGTTACGAGAATAGATCTTGTCGTTTTATTATATGTTAATGGACAGCAACTGTCTGTTATCTCCTGATAACAGACAGTTGCTCCTGATCGACATATCTCCAGTTGCTGTCTGGAGATATGTCGATCCGGTGCAAAAGATAAATATCAGATCCTAGTGATATCGACGGTCAAGTATGGAATTCGTTACGTAAAACTCAAAGCTGAAGGTGGACTTCAATAGTTGGCTACAGTATCTACAATCTGAATAGAAAATAGTGCTAGATCGGGTTATTGCTATGCAGGTGGACTGTAAGTATTTTGTTTATATAAGGAATCAAATGCGTTGAAATATAAGTTTATAATTGTTACAATTAGCATTACTTTTTATGTAAATATACGACTGTATAATTCATATGTTATATTCGTGAATACAACTGCCTTTTTCAATTAATTACAAATAAATACCGTATTTTAGAATCTATAATTGAGTTTTTTTTTATTGCTTAGATGGTTGGACGAGCTCACAGCCCGCCTGGTGTTGAGTGGTTACTGGAGCCCATAGACATCTATAACGTAAATGCGCCACCCACCTTAAGATATAAGTTCTGAGGTTTCAAGTATAGTTACAACGGCTGCCCCACTCTTCAAGCCGAAACGCATTACTGCTTCACGGCAGAAACAGACAGGGTGATGGTACCTACCCGCGCAGAATCACAAGAGTTCCTACCACGAGTGATCTGTATAAATGTGTTTTTTTTTATTGCCTTGTAGGCAGACGGGCATACGGCCCACCTGATGGTGAGTGGTTACCGTCGCCCATGGACTTCAGCAATGCCAGGGGCAGAGCCAAGCCGCCGCCTACCGAATGTGTGGAGTAACTACCTTTGCATTTCGTTGAAAAAACTGATATCTGTCTGGAAGATTGTTTGAACCCGGGCATACTCGCGTCGTTCGATATAAGTGCACCTCCCTTCCTTTCTTATCTTTCCTCTAACTTTTAACCCACAAAGTCAGAAAAGTTCCACCCCAGCCAAAAAACATTTAATGTAATGAAACACCCTGTTGTTAACAGTTCTTTCAATAACATCAATCAACGAATCTTGATACAATTAGACTAATAAATAATTTAAAAACTCTTACGTTCAACCGGAAATTGTATTTCCTATATACCCTCGATGTTCTTAGTCTAGTAGCTATAGTAGCTTTGAGTATCTCGGTCATTCTGCTTGGCAAAATGATTTTCGTTTTTTTTTATTTTTATTTTAGTCGTGCATTGTTTTTTTTCGATTAGGTAGGGCGTATTTCTAAGTCTCCACGAATAGATACCACAATCCTGCTTGTTTCTAGCGAGAAACAATCATGCAATCCAGCTTGAAGCGTGGGATCGCTTTCATAGTATACATTTGAGACTTCATGTTTTAAGGTGGAAGGCGGTATTCACAAAGCGATGTCAGCGATGAACTCTGTCACCCGTCTCAGCAATTATAAAAAACATGATAAAAATATTAAATTAAATAACTCATTTCTGTTTCACTTGCGTATTTTCAAATAATTAGATGTCGTAATAAAATTGCACACTTATCGACATGTTTTTCCTTGTAAATTGTAGATAACACAGAGTACAACAATTTCTCATATTTGTCGCAACTTCACACGAAATACCAGACATGTTACTCTTTGAAACTAAGTTATTTATACAGTTCGAATATATAATTGGCTTCTTTCGCTTTGAACGAATTTATTAGGACCATTCTCTAGCATTCTAATTAAACAGTTTATTTGCATAAATCTAGCATTACGATAGTGTACTGTTTATAAATTAAACATTAGCTCGCAATAGTCTCATTTCGTTCTCAAATGAATGCTAAATAATAAAGACTTGGTGTCTACAGCTACGTAGATGATTAACTTTACCGTGTAAGTTTCAACCAGCGTCCATTATTGTGTCGTGTTATCCAGAGATACGGTCAGGAAGTGTAAGAATATCATGAAGTAATTCAAAATGATAATTGAACTATTTTAATATTGAAAACATTTCGTGAGTACATTTTTATATCAAAATTTAAATACAAATATCCGTTTATACTATGTATTGAGTATCTACGCGCAGTCTAGTGAGAACACGGAGGACTGCCAGTAAAATTCGCGTTCCATTACAGATTCGTGAAATTTAGAAAAGATAATTTTTTTTCTTAGTTTAATTATTGAATAACGTTTTTCATTTACTTCATATTAGTATTATATTTATTTTCATAACTACTACATAGCACCTAAATAATGAATTGAAATGAAATAATGAATGAAACCTTAGAAAATTAGATATACATTTATCAGCCTAGGTCAATAATATAAGGTATGCTTTTGACATGTCTCCGCCTTATTAACATTACGTTTCGTATGAAAATTAATTCTCATGATCCTTTCTATTTAATGCGAAGGACATAAGGGCAATGTTATTTTATTGGAATAAAGCGATATCACGACGTTGATGTAAATGCTCTGAAACAATGTAAAAATATTTAAGATGAAATATTTAATATCATCCACATCTTAGACTAATTTGGATTTTGAAATTACGTTTTAACATGTGAAATATTTGAAATTTATTCGTTTTTTTCTGATTTTTTTTATTAATATTACGTCCCAGTTGTGGTTCTGTGAGTGTTACAAAATAAAAATCATTATCTGTATGAGTATCGGACTCATAGTTTTTAGATTCGTAAAAGGAGGTTCATAATATATACATACAGAGAAAGATTAAATGCTCGAGCTTCATACAAGACTAAGGTCTGTTTAGGAATTGATCCGAAGATACAGCTCACCATGCTCGATCTGCCACATCCGTCCTCCATCATCTTCTACTGGTGGCAGGACCTCTTGTGAGTCCGCATGGGTAGGTACCACCACCCCGCCTATTTCTGCCGTGAAGCAGTAATGCGTTTCGGTTTAAAGGGTGGGGCAGCCGTTGTAACTATACTGAGACCTTAGAACTTATATTCCAAGGTGGGTGGCGCATTTTCGTTGTAGATGTCTATGCGCTCCAGTAACCACTTAACACCAGGTGGGCTGTGAACTAGTCCACCCATCGAAGCAAAAAAAAAATAACCTTTACCAAAATCATTTAAGTTTCAGTTTCAGTTTTCTGGCTACGACGACCCAGATAACTAAATGTTCCGAAAGCAAATCCTTTGATCTTATTTACTGGTAAAATACTGAATTGGAGAGTTTAAATTTCTGAATGTTACTTAGTCATGCTTATGCATCATTACATGATCACTAAATCTTCGAGACGTACATATGTGAAGACACATAACATTATACAATGCATATACTATATACGTAAACTTGTAAATTTGTATGCAATAAAAGTAAAAATCAATTTTGAGACTCCGCATTGACGCAGTCTCCAATTTTAAATCTATAAAAGCTCGTGAATCATGCTGTGTTGACCTGTTACTTTGGTGACCTCGAAAGTTTACTAAAAAAAAAAAAAAACGCTTACTTATTTTTTCTCAATGGTCAATAAAATTATAAACGCTTAAGTATCTACTACGTATCAAAACGGGTTTGAAAACGTATACATCAACTTTGAACTAGAGCTGTTCAATAGTGACGTTGAATTTTGTACATACATCTATACTAATATTATAAAGAGGAAAGTTTTGTTTGTTTATTTGTATTGAATAGGCTCCGAAACTACTGAACCGATTTGAAAAATTCTTTCACTGTTTGAAAGCTACACTATACCCGAGTGACATAGGCTATTACCTTTTTTGAAAAAAATTAGGGGTCTTTACTAAAACTCCAATAATGTATTGTAACAATGTAGGTGTAAAAAAATTACCTAAAATATTCTTTACATCGCGTGCCCTGCGAAAACTATTGATGATAGAATAAAATCATGTACTACGACTTTGTAGAACACATTATTATTTACAAAATGTGTCGTGACAGTGTATGTCTAACTATTATAGTTGTGCCTCAATAAGTGTTCTTTTATGTTAAAAAATAAAACAAAGTCAAATATCGTTGAAATTTTTGTTAAAAACCCGAGCGGAGCCGGAGCGGGCCGCTAGTTATTTACAAAACAACATCATAACTAGTTCTTAAATGACGTTGCAATTAATACCTTAAAGATATAAAGATTATTTACTTAGTGCATAACCCGGTGAACGAGGACCGGTTTTCCTAATGTTGAGTGCTTACTGAAATCCATCTAGACGTCACTACGTAAATTTCGCCATCCACCTTGAATCATGAGGTCTGTCTCAAATACATGGTATCACGGCTGCCCCACCCTGCGAACCGGAACGCATTACCGATAGGCAGCAGTAAGCCAGGTAGTAGACACCACATGGGACTATATATACATCATGAGTAATTACGCAAATAAATTTACATTGTTTTTTTTTTATTGCTTGGATGGGTGGATGAGCCCACAGCCCACCTGGTGATAAGTGGTTACTGGAGCCCATGGACATCTACAACGTAAATGCGCCACCCACCTGGAGATATAAGTTCTAAGATCTCAGTATAGTTACAACGGCTGCCCCACCCTTCAAACCGAAACGCATTACTGCTTCACGGCAGAAATAGGCAGGGCGGTGGTACCTACTCGCGCGGACTCACAAGAGGTCCTACCACCAGAAAACGGACGGTGGACGCACTTTAATGACGATGACTTCATAAGCCATGTAGTGCACCCTTTTAATAATTTAACAATGACAATGACTCATTTAGAAACATATCATATATGGCCGCTGCCAGATTTCTCAATGAGTCATTTCTGAAAGGAGTCTAACATTCATATTTTAGATCTTGGAAAGAAACTTCTTAACCAAAAAGAATTGCGAAATTAAGTCTACATCCATATTCTCGTAGTGCAATTTTCAAAGATCTCCCAAGGTGACCAATTAAGTACAAATAAGAATATATGTTCAAAATCGTTGTTTCACTTTTAAGCTTATTATTGAAGCGCATTGTAAGTAATCGACCTTGTCCGGCTTGTCCAAATAATATTATCGGACTATTACTTTGGGAACCTCGCGCCAGATTAGCCATTACGTAAAACGTACTACATTTTAGCCATGTGTAGATCATAAAAACTAGTCAATAAAACAAATACTCGTCTGTTACTTATCAATGATCAGGTTCGGAACGCTACTGGTTATGTGAGCTTGTTATAACGCTTTTACTAGAGCTTAATTTCATACTAGATAAGCTCACGACAGTCATCGTAACCGAGAACAGTCGGTACAACTATTGCAACAAAGTTGTATATCACAACTACAATAAATTAATAGTTTAACACAACGACATTTTAATTTGGTTATTTTGGGAACAATATTAATAACATTTCTGTACACTAGAGAGTAAATTAATACTGATTTTCTTCCCTTTTTTTACTGGTGTAGATGAGCAGATGAAATCACGGCCAACCGTACGTAACGTAACGTAAGCACATAGGCACAATTACATATCAAAACTATCACAAGACACTGGTTTGAGGTCGCATTAATTACCAGAGATCGGCTGTCCCACTAAATAAAACTCTAAACCAAAATAGATAATTATATCGCTTCAATAGCGTGTAAAAGTTGTAACAATAACAAACAAAAAATTACTAATAGCTCAACGATACGTATTACTTATTTGTATAACACGTAGATATTAATAAAATATAGATAATATATTGACAAGACTGATGAGTGTGAGCTGCATTCGAGGATGTTATCACGGTTCGGATCGGACGTCAACGGTTTTTTCATTAATCACTTTTAAGTCATGTCAACAACTAGCGTATTTTGAACATGAACAACTAGTACGAACTTCCTAAGTCAAATTTAATTATTATCTATATAATAATATATAAAAATGAATTGCTGTTCGTTAGTCTCGCTAAAACTCGAGAACTGCTGGACCGATTTGGCTAATTTTGGTCTTAAATTATTTGTGGAAGTCCAAAGAAGGTTTAAAAGGTAAAAATATAAAAAAAAATGTTTTTCCTTTGATGTGTCCCCCGTCAGACGGATTCCTTTTGTTTGTTTTATGTTTATTTTATACAAAAGCTTAGGTCTTTTGTTTATCGATTGAGGCACTACGAAGTCTGCCGGGTCAGCAGTTTTTTAATAAATAAAACGTCAACGCCTTTGTCTTAATAGAAACAATAAGTTGAGTGCTAGTGGATGGAAATTCTAGTATTACTCAATTGATTAGTTTATCTATGTACTACTACTAAGATTTATTATCTTTATTAGGTGTTACCTAGGTAAAATGAAAAACAATTATCAAATTCCGCATATTCTGTTCACGAATGACTTCCACAATGAAGGAATAACATCAAACAAGCAAACTTCCTGGCAAGCTTAGTTTAAATAAGCAAACTGATGGATTTGCTGGTAGTTAAGCACATTGGAAGCCTATTGGAAAGAAGTATTGAATTATGTATATCGTTCTTAAGTCAAATATACCTACGTATAGAATGACGTCAATCTCGCAGAAAAATTACAACACGCCTTTAATTTATTAACTAGAGGTGTGTTTCTTTTTATACGTGACCATAACTACCACCAGTCATACCAGCAAATTCCAAATTAACAACAAATTCTTGACCTTACGATCGATTTAGAAATATCCGTTGTACCTTATTTAGCATATTAACTCGACGCCTTCATTAAGATAACAAACGGGTGTTGGGTGTCAATAAATAAAAATAATAAATAATCAGGTACAATTCACACACGCTCATCTAGCCCGATATCCATATTTATACACATACAAAAATACATGAATGTCACACGAATGTTTTCCCGATGTGGAAATAGAATTCCCGTCTCTCGGCCCAGCAGTCAGAGGGCCTAACTGCTACGCCAACAAGCCAGTCAATAATACGTGTCATTCGAAATCCTTAGACGAGTCATGCGTGAGATTTCGTAATTTGCATGTAAGCTGGTAGAGCTTAGGGGCTTCTCTTGTGCAAGCCAACCGACCCGTATCAAACGTATTAAACGACGTAAATAACTAACTAGAGCATATGTGAGGAAATTTCAATCTGGATTCAGTTGCAATGCCTGTACAAATAAATACAAAACCTCAGATGTTACTGTAGCAATTGCATTATATATATATAAAAGGCCTCAACCTTTTCCGTTATTTCAGTAATCAGATTTTGAAAGCGACCGCCTTGTGCCTCATAAACATGAAAGATTTGATGAAACAATATGTATAATAAAAGATAAACAAAGTATAAAAGTATTATGAATACTTATTTATGCAATAGATATTATCACTTCATTCAATGATGATTGTAATAACAGCCGCATCATCGTATTTTCTCGTAAGCATTCTGCCATCGAAACTATTCACTCCGATTTCCGCGATTTTGTTCGATTATTTCATAAATAAGTCTAGATGTTTTAATACAGGAAACGGAAACCAAAGGGATTTTTTCCAGCAAGCGGGTGAAACTTTTTGGACCTTATAGATTTTAATAGAATATTCGTCCTTGTTGATGTCATCAGCGTGTCTTAGGTTTTTGGCGAATCACTTCTAATCCGTGATAGAATTGATATGACATCGACCTTGCAACTCTCATCAGTATGAGCTTATGCGTCATAAGACATGCTCTGCTGAATATATCCGTCTCCATAACTACAAACGTGATCCATTTAAGGGAGAGAGAAGAAGATACTCATCTCTTTCCCACTGTTTACTTCAAAACCAAAATTTAATTAATTAGGTTAGTTATAAAACGTAATTGCTTCGAAGCGCAGCCAAAAAGTATCTTAATCGGAAATCTATTGTTATGTTTGGGTAAAAATAAATTTACCCAAAGCAATTGCGTAATGGTGACTTTAATGTGTAAGAGAACTTTAAGATTTACCCACGATTAGGGCGTGAAGGGTCACATAAATAAATGTATGGTTTGCTTTTAATTACTATGTACACTTAAGTACATATGAACTTGTCTTGTATTTTGATTGATTATGATGTAGTATATTACTTCCCAGTTAACATTAATATGAAATGTAGCTTTCTGATGTACTCATTTTTTTAAACTTTAAATATAAAATCGCAAAAAGAAAATTAAGCAATGATACATAACAAGCAATGTCACGATGAATAGTAAGCTTTAAGTACAGTAAATAAAACCAAAATATTTTAAGCAAAAAGGATCATTTTCTCAAAAGATGATTAAAATACGCTATCAGAGAAAAAGTGACGAATAATGTAGGCATACACAAATTTGTGTTTTTAAATATATGTATATAGTTTAAATGCATCTAAGCACGAGTAGTATCCACAGATAATATTAACGAAATGCCAATAGGAATGCCAATGACCTCTAATTGTCAGATGATACTTAACTAATAAATATTTGCAAGAAAAAAGTTTTTTTAAGTTAAGTTTTTCAAGTGTGTTTAACACACTTAAAACACTTTTAATATTTTCGTCATGTATGCTGGTATTCAAGCTATTTTATTTAAATGCGTCCATCCGCGCTATTCTGCTGTCTCTATCAACGTAAAGATAAAATACTTTTTAATTGTGTTCTTTAACAGCTCTAAATTTAGGACGCAGCACTGTCACATACAACATTCACTCATAAGGTCTAATCTTTTCAGTCTTCGAACAATGTCTGTGTTGTGGAGAAGATTGCCTCAATGGTTACGTGATTGTAAATTCTAGTTTCATGAGCTTCTGCATGCCATTGTATAATTTTATTAACCACTTCCAGATAGTTAAATGCTTCTCTTAACAACTTCTTTGGAATATCTGGAACGTTATAATCTAATAACCAAACTGAATGTTAAGTTTATGATAAAACAATTTTAACACATTGGTTTAGTTTTCTTCAATTTTGAGATCACCATCAATCAAGGGATCATACCTAGTCTGACAGAAGAGCACGAGTACTACCTACTTATCACTAAATCAATCTAGACTAGTTCTTGTGGTATACAATTAAAATTTGCATTTTCAACTGCTTAATTTAAATACATTATAATTTAAAACAAAGCTTAGCTCGATTCACTGGCTTTTTAGTAGGTATGACTAATACCCATATCATTGATACGTGTATATAAATCTAAAGGTATTACTGGATAATTCTATTTATTGAACGAATAGTTACGCAAGCGATCACACAGACAAATTAAATGCAGACTTGCTCAAAATAGCTCAACCGTGCCTCGGGATACCAGATAAGATTGCAAATATCTTAATAATCTACGAAAGCTGACAAAATGCTTTGAAATTATAACTTTTTCATTTATAATTCTATTTATAAGTCAATTCTGTATGAAATATAATAGGTAGCAGCTTGGTATCACGTCACGGTAGTCACTCACTAACAGATGGGCCGTATGCTCGTCCCCCTAAAAGGGCAATACAAAGAGAAACTTTGTAAATTAACTTACAAGTTTTGCTTTCTTACAGTTTTACGGCAAAATATCGTCGTGAAAGGTCTACATATGAGGTAATTGAGTAACTCAACCCGTACATAATTTGATCATTTGCAAACTAAATCATGCTAGAATTCTTTATTCCAATTGCACTTTGTCGCATTAGTTTAACAACACGTATTTCGGAGGTTGAAAGTTTTTTTTTTAGTTTGTTTAACTAATGTACTCATTCTGTCTGCACTAGTGTCCTGCTATCGCTGAAGCTACGACATGTGATCTGAGACCTACGTCTTAATTGTATCAGGAAATAAAAACCATAAGGATGTACCGTATGCTTCATTGATTTAAAAGATTGTTTTAACTCACTAATGAGCAGATTTATCAAATTATTTGTATCTCAAGTTCAATATATCATAACATTTTATTTATAGAAAAGCGAACAAACATTTCTATTCAGATTTTGACCTCAGGCCAGGTAAGCCATGGGCAGTCGTCTATCCGCCTACGGTAATAATAATCATAATTAATTATATTAAAGGCTACAATAAACGCTTCAAGCCGGAATGCATGATTTCATCGCTATAAATAATAATAGGACACACCCACATTCACGACATATCCTACCATCCTCAGGGTTTAAAACAGGGAAACTCAAAAATAATTATTGTTATACCTAAAGTTCCCGTGGTCTATAAAATTTGTTTAATGATGAAACACGTAATATTTCTTCAAACCACTGGCTAAGTATGCTGATAAAATGCTGCAAATATTTTTATATGTATGCAAACTTTAAGTTCGGGTATTCAATGATCCTAAACACATTATTTAATTTTTTTAGATTTTTCTCAAATTATTGTCTATCGAGTTAGGTAACTACATAACACTAGATAAGCTATTAACTGGTCTACTTAACCAGTGCTATAAATACGAATGAAAACATATATTTTGTATAAAACGTGTCCTAAAAGATAAAATAAATATATGCTCTTTAAAATAGCATATTAAGTAATTGGCCATGAATTAATACCTATTCCTCCATAAATACAAGTAATTTTGTAGTCCGCAGACATTAATACATAACATTAGCCGGCTAATTGCAAATCTGATCGACCTAGGCAGAGAGTATGAATTCGCAGATACGTGTTGAAAATCTAAAATGTAATTAACAGTAGGTAAGATGATTTTCATTAGTAAATCAAGTATGCAATAGTAGTATTCTTCTAATATACGTTATTTTCTTCTGATTCGTTAAATTATAATGAACTATTAATTAATGAATATGTATAAATATTAAACTATCGAATATTTGAAAATTAAAAGTTGTTTTTTTTCACCAGCGCATTTACAATGGAAAGGAAATTGAAACTTAAATAAAGTGATCAGTGAATAAGTAAAAATAAAAATATGTAATTTGTCTAAAACCCGCAACTTAATTTTACGATATTACTTTATTAAATAATTTTATGAAATCGTTACAATAAACTAGATTAAGTTCCTAACGTATCTCCTGCAAACATTACGCTCTCCTAACCTGATAATTTATCCGTAACATAAATTTTCTCAAAATTCCTGTTACACGCACACGTGCCTCGCCCACCGATACTATAGTGACGGAGAACGTGAAAAAGTGTGACCCGTTCTTACACATATGAGCTTGCTATATAAGACTTTACCGACCGCTTTTGCTCTCATTTCAACTTACGTTTAACTTTGGCAAATACATTTAAGGCTTTTAATTTATTTAAATTCGTGAATATTTCGAACGTTCATAGTGTTAGTTGTTATTCAATTTATTAAAATGAAAGCTGTAAGTAATTTCATTCACAGGAATATTAAGACAATAATATTTAAGAAAAGTTGTTGACTATTATCATTGTTGTTTTTATTTTATTTTTCCTGGCAAAAATGCACTTGGGCAGGGCTCACGTTTAGTTAATAGCATAGCGAAATCAATAGACATCATTACGTGCAGATAGTCACCGACTTGAGACATGAAGTCATAGTTTCATTTATAATGAAACAATGGCCAAACTATCCTTCAAAAAATAAAACACGATTGATTTTATAACCCAATGTTTATCTCTTAAAAACAAAGCCCCTAAATCAAAATCATTATCGACCACAGTACCTAGCTCAAGTGTGACCTTATTTTTATAACGTTTTCAGTATTCAGTGTAATTAAGTGAGTTGTAAAGTGGCTCCAGATCACTTCAGTAAACGCAAATATTTTCTAATAGTTTTCATTTAATTTTCAGATATCTTTCACTATGGTATTGATACTTGCAAATGCACTTGCGTACCACGATCCAGATCTGAATTACCATCTTAGTCAAGTGCAAAAAGTTTCCAATTGTGCTGATTCGGGTTACTCATACCCTGCGCCTGGTATCCAACTTACTCATTCTGGAATCAACGTGGCTCCGGCTCCAGCTGTAGTTTCACAGCCAACCGCCTCTATCAAGTACACTCCGGCCATTCAGTATGCCGCACAACCAACTTACCAAACGGTTGAATCAAACTACATTACTGCACCGGTGTATACAAAAGAACTGCATGGTTACGCAACATCCGCTGGCCTGTCTTCAAGTGCGTCAACTACTAAAACAGTGACACCCCTAGCAACATACGCTCAAGCACCCATAATTGCAAAGATTACCGCAGCACCCCTCATTGCTAAGTTCTCTGTGGCGCCAGCTAGAACCACTTACTATTCACAAAACAACGTACAACAGGCATCATACGCATCTGGATCTTCAGCGAAGGCATCTCTATACAGCAACACTGTTCATCAAGGACCTGTAGTATCGCAAGTGTTTGCTGCACCGACAGTTAGATACGCTGCATCACCAGCGCTAAAAGCACAGCAAAACGCACAAGTTGATTCTACGCAATACTCTACTGGTGTTCAATATAACCAAGTCCAAAACTTACCCGCCCTACAGATTCCACCAGGAATTCAATATGCCGCGCCAAGTGTTTCTCAAGTGCCTGTCCCTAGAATTACACAATATTTTACGCCTACGCAATATTCCTCGGGAGCAAGCTACATCGCTTCGACTGCAGCACAGTACCTACCAACGGTAAAGCACGCTGGAGCAGCTCTGAATCAAGTTGTAGTGCCAATTTCTAATGGCTATTCAAAAGGACTTAGCTCAGCGCCAGCCTACTCGTCTGCTTCTTTCACTCGGCACTCGAGTCCCGCGGTAGCGGCATACTCAAGACCAGCCATTGCTCCGGTCTCGACTCACTACTCTACTCCAGTCATATCTCACTACTCTACTCCGGGTGTTGCGCAAGTTCCAGAATATCTTGGAGCAAGATCAAACTATGCATCTACTCCATCGTTAACAATCGGAGGTCATATTTCATCAGCTAATTCTGTGAAAAACGTTCACACAGAATTCTTAGAAAACTATGTAAGTAACTATTTCTGATTAGATTTTTTTACTGTATTTCAAGTTCTTCTCTAAATTGAGTATTTTACGTGAATTCACTAACGTCTCATTTAAAATTCTACAATAATGGGACACGTAGCTATTTTTTCGGGAGAAAGAGTAGCCGATGTGAATCTTCTATCTCTTTGCAAAAATTAAATGTGGTCGCTTCGTCGTTGTATGAAAAAAGAAAAAACTACACAAACTTTCAAATTCAAACACTGTTTTACTTTTAAAACAATTATAGGACCAAATTGAACTTGACTTTGAAACTACTCAAATTATCATTTTAACTGCTTAATTTATCGTAAATAGTATAATCGCAATTGCAAACTTGAAACATTAAATTATTTTGTATAAAGGACATGATTACATAATCTCACAAGTTCCACGACATTTTCTAGTAGAAGCTAATTCTTGTGCGTGTCGTAATTAGATTGATCAGTTGTCTATTTGATTCGAGTCAGGTTTCGTTACGGTGAAACGATTACATCTTGAAAATTTACGAAAATGTTTTAAAACTAGTGCTTACTTTAATGAGTTTTAACAAATAAAAAGTAGTGAATACGTTTTATTGAACAAGCTGTCAACGACCTGACAGAGGTGTGACTTCCCGGTTATATAGAAATATGTACGAGTATATGTCTAATATAAATAAGTAATGATGTCTAATAAACAATAACGGATATGATAATCCGTCCATAATAGCATATCTATACTATTTGCTACTACATATACATATATTATCCTAATTGATATCTAAAGGACCCATAAGTGGCAACATCATGGGATTCCACACTGTTTGATACTACTGCACTACACAGAGCATACAAACCTGCTCGTACCACATTTTTTAATCGAAATGGGAATCGAACATACGACCGTCAGACCAAGTTAACGATATTCACTGTGCTAAAAGGTCGATCAATATATTTGTAACATAATTAAAAATAATATATAACATTCTTCACTAAAGTAAATAATCTACTACTTCATTGTTTGTATTTTATCACCTGTTTGACATTTTCTATCCACTAAGGTTGAACTTTAATAGAAGCAATTGATATTTCCCACGGTACTTATTGTCTATAACTGCCGTTTTATTTTGCATTACAGGACGCACATCCGAGATACGCCTTTGAATACGGTGTCAATGACCCGCACACCGGAGACATTAAGCAACAAAAGGAAGAACGAGATGGGGAAGTTGTAAAAGGTCAGCTTGTTGCATTTCAATAAATTGTGATTCTCATCATGAAAACATTTTTGCGAAAGTTATATAATGGAATCGTATTTACAATACGGCGGAATAATGTGCAATGCTTCGTGGCACTACCAGTCCCAGAATATTTCTACTTCAAATCCGTTTGTAGGGTGGGGCAGCCATTGAAGAATATAATTGATATTTTGACGTTTTGTCCCGAAATGGATGACAGTGTTCAGTTGTACTGTGGTGTTCGGTAGCAACACATCACAATTTGAGTCGTGATCTCCTTTACATACAAATGTAAAATAAAGAATACTTTTATTTTCTACTGATAAAACAGTTCTTTCTCGTGAAAAACATAACTTTTTTTTCAGGTCAGTATTCCTTAGTGGAGCCCGACGGCTCTGTGAGGACAGTGGACTACGTAGCCGACTGGGAGACCGGTTTCCACGCTGATGTGCGCAACAGCAAAGACAATCAACACTAAAGGCACACAAAACCACTGCAGGCCTTACGATACCAGTCGCCTTATTTAGACAGACCGCCTATAGAGCTAGACCTAATTTCTTAAATCTTAGCGCCTACGGATTTATTTAGAACGTACATAATTAAAATTACTTGAACGCTTAATTGGGGCCAGGCGGAAACGTGACTACGCAGCAAAGAAGCAAATAACCACATTGTGAGTTAATTTAATTAGAAAATTACTTTAAGTACATAATGATTAAAGGCTATTAGTAAGTTTTAAAAACGAATTTAAAATTGCATTTGGGAAGTTGCACATCGTGTGCAAATACTTCTACTGGAAACTGGTAACCTGTACATTCTATTTGCCTAATTATATTAATTTTATTTAACAAAACATGAATATCATATACCTATTTAAATGTAATAATCTTTACGTTGAGAAGTCGTATTTAAACGATATCGTTGAGTCATTTTGAGCAGACAATGCTTGACACTTCTTGCCACAGGCCGTTAGCGTTAGCACACAAGGCTTTTGGATGATTCCCTTTCACTTTTGAAGTATACCTACCTACAGTTTTATTTTTTTTGTTTTTTAAATACATACGATAACACCATAAAAGGGGAATTCGCTCGTGAATCAAACACGTTAAAAAAATTATGCAATGAAACCGTCAGTCATCATCATCAAGCCTATGAATCCATCTACTTCTGGACATATGCTTCCTTATTTCTCTACCTAATCCTTGGTAGTCTCAAGGAGCTATTTCAGCTGCGCACGATTTGGTAGGTAAGCTCATATGGCGTAACCTGCGAGAGTTGACCTGACTAGCCCTAATAAGAGCAGTGCCCATGAGATGGTGAGTGGTTACCGACGCCCGTCGACTTCAGCAATGCCAGTGGCAGAGCCAAGCCGCTGCCTATCGAAATATCGTATCGGAAACGCGGCTCACTGAGAAGATCCGTCGAGAAACTCAGTATCAAACTGATACTGACCACTGAGTTTCTCGCCGGATCTTCGCAGTGGGTCGCGTTCCGATCCGGTGGTAGATTTTGCGAAGCACTGCTCTTGCTAGGGTCAGTGTTGGCATCACTCCGGTTTGAGCCCCGTGAGTTCACCTACTAGTTAAGGTTACGCTGAAATAGCCTCTCAAGACTATCAGCTTAAGTAGGAAAAAAATGGCTTCCCCAAGATTCGCCATAATAACCGGTCCTGCGCTAAACGCATCTAGCGAATTCTGGCGACTTTCATTACATCGTCGGTCCACCTTGAGGGATACCTACTCAAACTGTAACTTCCAACGCGGGGTAGTCGCTCAAGAAAATTTTGGCCCCAGTTGCCTTATGTTCTACGATCAAACTCGATGTACACGGCCTCCTCTAAAATATTTGATAAATTATTCCAGAAGTTATATACCTATTTATAAGCAAAAAAATTACAATTAGAACATAATATAAGTCATAATGTATCATTTCAATGAAAGGAATGTTAATGTGTAAATATTTTGTAAACATTAAAACCCATTTGATATTGTACCTTAATAATTTTTTTCTAAAACGCTATTATTGCCTGCACTGCAAAGACGGTTGGTTTTAAGAACGTTGTCAAAACGTTATCAAAACGTGATAACGCCGCCAACAGAGATATCTATCAAATAGTGTGAAACTGGTTGCAAGGACGAAGCATCTTACTTGATAGTGGTTATTACTCAGAAATTACGGGTATCTGACCTCAACTTCCTTCACCTACTGTTACTTTCTCATTATATCCAGTCAAGTATCCGGACACTTCCTATCTTCCTCTCCCGAGATCAGTAGCAGCTTAAAGTTGTAGTGTGTAAGCAGCACGTATTAATAGTAAGCGGTGTTAAGAGTTCGCACTGGTTGGACTTACAATCATAATTGACACCTTTTATTGCAATGTAATCCGCTTTGAAATATCTCGAGGCAGGGGTTATTGATGTATCTTTGAACGACAGTTACTTTAACGCTGTGAGCTAAATGTGAATATATAAATAGCCCTATAGAAATGAAAAAAAATTGGTCAGAAGTTCAACCACATGACTAGAAATGTAATAGGTATAATATAATAATTTGAAACTACGTGAAAAAAAACATTTTTTTGAAAGACTATCTACATACATGCAATTCAGTATGTTTTATATGTAGGGAGATAGCACTAAGGACGGATCCAGCTTTGGTGCCAGGAGGGGGTCACATAGTCGTGGGCTTAATAATTTAATTTTGATAACAATAGACAATAAATAAATAATTATGTTCTTCAATTAGTCCAAGTTAGTTCAAGTCCTGGAACTAGCACGGGGGGGGTCATGACCCCCATGATCCCCCCTGGATCCGCCGTTGGATAGCACTAACTACAAAAATAGTGCACGAGCACGACCGAGCTTTAAATAAAAATATAAAAATAATTGATCTGATTTCTTGCTTTTTCATTGGGTATTGTTAGAATGCTATCATATTACTTTTTTTTTGCAGTTTGTACTCAATTATAAAAAATATTCATTTTAGTGGAACACTTCGTATTGTTAACCACTGTTATTTTAATTTTATTTTTTTATTCCTTAGATGGGTGGACGAGCTCACAGCCCACCTGGTGTGAAGTGGTTGCTGGAGCCCATAGACATCCACAGCATAAATGCGCCACCCACCTTGAGTTACAACTGCCCCACCCTTCAAGCCGAAACGCATTACTGCTTCACGGCAAAAATAGGCAGGGTGGTGGTACCTACCCGCGCGGACTCAAGAGGTCCTACCACCAGTAAAAATATTTTCGCCACACAGACATAGGTACGCCAAACCGAGTAATTGATAGGCGAAGTTAACCGATTTACTTATTGAAGCTCCATGTGTATTATGCTACCTTACGTACTGATTTTTAAAAGAAATAAAACACTTTTTAACATATTTTGTAATCTTTTTTCTTTAATTTTCAAAATAAATATTTTTTTATGAAAAATCACAGCACCAATTTATTAACGACACTAATTTAGGTCTCTCATTAATAATTTAATCACATCATTAGGAAGCTGTAAGTTTGGCAACATTTTTTCCTACGTGGTAGCATTTAGGACATGCATAATCTTGATCCATAGTTTTGTTTGCCTAAAAATACGGTAATATTAAATTAATACTACTGGCTTAGAAAAATAAATAATGATATTTTAAATAAGTTAAAATTATATCAAAGTATACTTTACAAAATCTAAGATCAGTCTTTTCATTTACAGTTTTCATAATATAAAATAAAGAAAAAACATAACAAAGTCAAAATAGGATATTGTAAAATTTAAATCTTTCTACAAAATATAAACTATAAAAGCAGTACTTTATGGTGTTTACTAAAATGGACAACTAAAAATCTCATCTTTTTACAACTACAAAAATATTATAGAATATTTACCACCAAACAGTAATAACAAAAAATATGACTGCATCCCATAGTATGAGGCAATACTGGTTTGTTTGAGCAACAAGCACACACAGTACTCAAAGTCATATTTGGAGCTCCAGGTTGACTAAATGTATGCACAGGTTTGTTCCACCATACATATTTCAAAAACTTTGAGAGCCTTTGCTTTAAACCAATTATATTAAAAAGTGATATTCCAGTGCCAAAAAGTTCCTGTAAATAAAAATAGTATTGTATTCAAATGTCACTTGTATTCATTTTCTTTACAGCTTTTACTTACAATCAAATTATGCCATAGAAGTTCTCGAGTCCAAGAAAAATCTGTCAAATCTTCTCTTGTTTGATTAACACCTATTAGCTCTAAGCCTAAAATGAAGTCTATTAGTAAAGGATGTTTTCCACTTTGTATAAACCTTAGAAAATTTAGTACTTCACTGAATAACTGAATTTTTTCAACATTTTGTATGAAATTTTGTACTTTTGTGTTAGATGTCAAACTAAATATGCCTCTTTCCTTTAAATATTTTAAACCAATGGTGTAACCATAATACCAGCACAATTTACTCTTTGTAAAATTCAATGTTGAATATTGTACTGATAATATTTCTTGCCCAAATGTGTATTTTTTGTCATACACTGAATGCTTGAAGATCCATGTCCTTATCAACAATTCAATCTCAGGTAAAAAAGGTTGTATATACCGTGGCTGGAAATGAAAAAAAAACAGTAGATACTAATAATTTTTGGCACCGCAATAATAATAAACTAATATTACTATTGCTCACATTTTAATATTATTATAAACAACTTTTATACTTTTAGGCATGCTATGGTGTCAACTTTTTAAATTTTTCTAAATTAATTAAATTAATAAAAACTCTAGTCGTAATTTAGTAGTATAGTTCACACTATCAAAAGATAGTAGTGGCATGCCAGACCTAATAGAACAAGTTTAGGGCAAAGTGGAAAAACAATATTATTAAGCAACTTACAAAATCTCAGTCCCTTTGCTTTAACTATCTATAAAATTAAATGAATTTTTTTTTATTGATCATTTAAAAATTAGTATGCCCTAGCCGTATCGACAGCCCACAGCAGTAATAGACAAACCTAATTGTGGAACACATACATAGAAAAATTCAATTTATATTCTTTTTTATTATTTGTCAATTTGAATTTTACTGATCAAATGCAATAAAAACTCATATTCACCTGTCTAATACACACATTGTTCGGTGCTTTGTATGAACAAATCGATCAACTTAACACCAAAAAAATGACTGTGCTAGTGTTCAAATTTCAAAGGCAGGTACAAATATTTTCAATGATATATGTATACAGCTCAGGTGTAGGAAATACTCCCATGATGAAGAAATAACATTGTGTAACCAGCAAATTTTATAAAAAATACATTGAAGAGATAGATCCAAGTAATAAGGTGAGTAGCAATATTCATGTTGTGATGTCAATGGGTTACCTTTTGAACTTAAAACCTAGGCGGAGCTGTAAGCCTGTTCACATGATGACGCATTAAAAAAGTCATGAATATACTACACCTCTAAAATGTTTATAATTAAAAATGTACTTGGGGATCAACTTTACAAAAAAAAAAAAACAAATCATAAACTGACATGAAAAAAAGTGACATATAATTATATCACATTAAGTGTTTTCTGGGTTTAATCTCACATACGTAACGCGGCAAAAACATTTTTGTTATTACTCGTACCTCAATAAACTTTGTCGCCTGCAAGAACAATTCTTTTATAAGTTCTTCCACTTGAATATCTAAGCTTACAGCGTCCAGCTAAAATAAAACATTCAAATTGATTCCCTGATCAGCAGTCACAGAATATGAACTCTTTATTTTTAATTGCACTCTGTACCTGTGTTACGCGGGGTATGTAATTTACAACCATAACTTTAATGCAATTATGTTATTAATACTGTGGATAGCTACAATATTAAACAAACGAAATGCATAGATATTAAACTTATCTAAGATAACAAAATGTTATTTATTGGTTTCTTAATTTACTTTTGGACCTTACATGTATTTTGAGTAGTTTCTATGTATTTTCGATACGGTACTACGGTACGGTACATAAAACCATAGATTATACACTTACATAAAACAATCTATATAGGTAGGTAGGTAGGTACCGTACCGGTAAAATGGGGCGATTAGGGATTGAGAGGCGAATTGGGAAAAAACCGGGAAAATCTTTCGACGCTCAATATAAGTTTTATATTCGTTGCAAAATCTTCCATTTTTTGTAGTTTAATAGTAGAATGTTGAAAGTTTACAAAACAACTCTGAATATGCATGATAATAGCTGCTAACTTATAAAAAATCGCGTTTCAAATTAACTTCCTGTGGTGGTAATTATTTTAGTGCTAGAAACTTTGCTCTCTTTTATTTATTTGATAATAATAGAAGACGACTATGATTTATAAACGTTATTTAGTATTTGAACCAGCATATATATTAAAGGTAAGTCTCAGTTGTTATTGGTTTTTATGTATTTGATTAAATAAAAATACATGTAAAAATCTGTTGTTTTTGGGGATATTCGGGACGTCTTAGGTATAAATAACAACGAAAAAGGGGTCAATTGGGATGACAATACGTGAAATGGAAACGACCTAAGTATAAATAAGTACAGGTTTGTAGGGTTGTGTACATAGTTATAACAATATTTTTTAAATTTGTTGGTAAAAATCTGGTTTATTCGAAGCGAAATTGGGAATAAGTCTTTAGTTGAAATAGATAAGCAATTTAATATAAGTAAGTCGATTTTGCAGAGACATGTAACAAGATCAATGAAATCTCAAGGTGGACAAAAATGTCTAAGTAATACATAATAAAATATTTAATATTTGTTCAGAGTGGGGGTATTCATCTGATTAATCCATGGAATAACCGACACACCTAATCTCTTAACCCAGATAGAAATATCAGCCCCTAAGTACTTACCAAGAACGGAGAAATATAAACCGTTTCTAAGAAAGCCCACTATATATGTATAAATATATAAATATATATATTTGTTGTTGTTAATGCACTGTCGATTGCACCTATAATTGAGGTGATGTCTGCCATGTACTTTTGTCAGTTTTTCAATATTTTTTTATTGATGATCACTTTGTTGGTGCAACTAAATAAATAAATAAATTAAAACTACATATAAAAAAAAAGTGGTGCCAACCCTAGCAAATTTCTCATTTCGTCCCAATTAACCGCAATTTTCGGGTAAATAGGGATTACACCTATTTTTGTATTTTTTGCTTAAACTGGAATGCTAGTTGCATAATTTTAAATTAGACAACAAAGATGCCCCCAAGACTCAATCATTTTGATCCTGATATAGCATTATATACATCAACACCTACCTTAAAATTGCTCATAAAGTTGGAATTTGTCACTAATCGCCCCATTTTACGGTACTTCTTAAAATACATTTTTTTGTACAATTTTTCCTTATTAGGAAAGGCAAGGGGATCTAAGCCCATACAGCAATAAAAGACAACTGTGGTGAATGGTTTTTTCACACAGCACTAGCAACGGGAGAAATCCCTAAGAAATAAGACAGGCTGTCAGATGGAGGGATAAAATGTCATGATACAAAATTGTATTCTACGTTTTTAAAAGGTTCAAAGATAAAAAGTCAATTGATTGTTAATGTATATGTACGATTTTAAGGTGCGTGTGGAATAAATAAGTGCTTCCTATACTGCAGTTTGAGTTCAATCCGCAACGACAACAGTTGCCCACATATTTCCTATATTATAAACTATATCAGCTCATTCATCAATCACGCCATTCAGACAATAGGAGTACATCATAGAGTTACTTAGGTACTTAATAACTCCATGGAGTGGGTGAATGAAGTTAGCCCCTCAAAAAAATTTTTTTTTCCTGTTTTCTACTTATTTTCTATTAATTCGTTTGTTCATCATTTGTTCTTGATTGTTCATTGTTCATAATTGTTTGTTCCCCATTTATTTATTTTAAAAAAAAATTAAAAAATATATCTAAAAGTTAGCCCCTCGATTGCAATTTTTAATATTTTTTCGTCCTTAATTACTCGTAAATATTCATTTTCGATTGTTCTTATATAAAATACGTTTGTTCTCTTTCGAAATTACTCATTTTTTGTTTAATTAATTGTATTAGTTGAATAAATGTATACAAAATATGTGTACTGCGCATGCCATAAGTGTATAATCTATGGCGCATGCGTCAACTATAATGCGAAAAAAAAAGGGCGGGAACGTCAAAATAAATAGGCGCTTTTTTCAAGTTAATTTTAATTTATTTGGTTTTAGCCCTTTTTTACGACATTGTTTCTTAATTTTTCACTGTGTTAGAGTTTAAAATTATATTCCATAAGTGTGTTCCGTATTAATGGACGATGACGACAGGGGTGAGGGCTTCAGCTCCGCCCCTGTGTCCGCTCCCAAAATAATGGGAAAACGAAGATTGACCTCATCTGAATACGACGAAAGCCGCAAAATAAAAATGACTTTCATTAAAAATAAGCGCGGTCTTTTTAAAGATCACCATGCTCTTTATGAAGACCTTACAAAAAAAGAATACCCAGTGCTTCTTCAGTCAAGCCTCTCGCAACCAAATAACAGAGTCCCAATGGATCTGTTAAGAATAAACAAATCTTTAAAAAATGTTCAAGGGGTACAGTATGTCAAAGCTGCTGGAAACTTTTTTGCTAAAGTTTACTTTGGCTGTGCTCGGGATGCCAACGCTTTTTTATTAGATGTAAGCTTTATGGAGTTAAACAATTGGACAGCAAAAATACCTTACGATAGCATTGAGAGTCAAGGAATTATTCGAGCTCCTGTGGAATTAGATGAAGAATCTCTTTTAGTAAATTTAAAAGCTTCATGCACAATACTCGGAGTAAAAAGATTTTTCAAAAAACAAGAGAATGGAAGTGACAAGCCACTGCAAACTGTGCTGGTTACATTTTTGGCGTCTAGCCATCCTGATCACGTCACATACGAGCATATTTGGATGCCTGTTTCGGATTATATTAGACCTGTGTTACAGTGCTTCAAATGCTACAAATTCGGACATGGAAGTGGTGCCTGTAAAGCCACTCAAGTTTGCTCTATTTGTTCAGGCAATCATTTTTATAAGGAGTGCAGCACTCCCAACATCTTCAAGTGCTCCAACTGCAGTGGACCACATTCTGCAGTTTCTTACTCTTACTCAGTAAAGGCAGCCAAGGTTGCTGAAGTTAAAAATAAGATCATCGGCAAGCAAACATCATATGCAGCCATACTAAAGACTCCTGTTATTAAGAACCCCGTGACCTCTTCTGACATACCTATATCTGCGAAGACCCCTCAAGGTAGGGCTTTAATTTCAGACATTATCAATTCAGAAATTGTCATCAGAACCATTACAAAAACTTTAATAGAATTGTTAAAGAAAAAGGATTCTAAATCCCCTTCTGGACCTATATCTACTCAATTAATTAAAGAAATGCTAGTAACGAATTTTACATCATAAATTATGGATAGTTCTACTCAATCTTATATGCATAATTCTGTTGGTCAGTTTAATATCATTCATTGGAACTCTAGAAGTTTATTTCCTAAATTAGATCAACTTAAAGATTTCCTCAGTAAACTTGACAAGTGTGTTGATATGATTTTATTCAATGAAACCTGGTTAACTTCACATAAAATCATCAAATTACCTGGATTTAATGTTATAAGAAGAGATTCCAACCACCCACATGGTGGGGTTGCTATTGCATTACGCTCTAAGTATAAATTTAAAATAATAGACACAATTTCTCAATATCATTTTCAAAATATTTTAATTACAGTTTACATTAATAATTTTTCTTGTGACATTCTATGTGTTTACATTCCTCCACCACCAAATGGTAAGTTCACTATTAATTTATTGAAAGATTCATGTTCTAAATTTGTTTCAAATAATTATTTAATAATTGGTGACTTCAATGCACATCATGCTTCCTGGAGTTCAAGAGTCAATGATAGAAGAGGTAAAGCCCTTCATGATTATGTGGAAAGTTCTGAGTTAGTTTGTTTAAATGATGACACAATCACAACCTTTGCTCCATTTGGTCAACAAGGAAATGTATTGGATCTAGTATTCGCTTCCCCTGCTCTTAGCTCTAGTTGCACAGTTTCTGTCCTTGATGATTTGCTCAGTAGTAATCATTTCCCACTACTTATTGAAGTCTTTAACGATGCTTTTCTTCCTTCCCATCCTTCCTTTGGCCCGACCACCTCTTCAATAAATCAAGTTGATACACTAGATAATACCTCTTTAGCTAAGATAAATTTTAATAAGATTGACTGGTCAAAATTTAATAACTTATGTGAAAGTGAGTTTTCAAGTTTTAGCTTCGCTGATAACCCTCTTGAAAATTATAATATGTTTTTGAGTATTTTACATGACATATTAATGACTTTTGACAAAAAGTGTTACTCGCACAAAAAACGGAATTGTTCCAAAGCTGTTCCTTGGTGGAATGCTGATTGTGACCGCGTAGTTTTACAAGCCAAAGTTGCTTTATTATCGTACAAGCATTATCCAAATATGGAAAACTATATTATTTTCAAAAAGCTGGACGCTTTGAAGAAAAGAACTTTATATGAAATAAAACGTTCAAGCTGGATGAATCTTTGCTCATCATTCAATCGATTGACTTCGAGTAAAATTATTTGGGATCACATTCGTAGATTTAAACACGCTAAACTCAATCATATTTCTTCGTCTTCAAGTTTTTTTCAAAATCCCGCTAATGCATCTTTGTTTTTGGACTCGATAACTGGTTCTGAGAATGAAATTTCTGAATCTAAGTTACAAGATTTTTTTAACAGCCACGGAAAACCGGAGGCTCAATGGATGGTAGATCCATTCTCTATGGGCGAATTTGCGACTGCGTTAGAAAATAAAAAGGAAACCTCCCCTGGTCCTGATTTCATCCCTTATAAAGTAATCAAAAATCTTCCCCAGTATGCTAAGGAAATTTTATGGCAAATATTTAATGATCTTTGGCAAAACAACTGTATTCCTTCGAAATACCAGCTTCTTCCATTTGACTCCATACAGAGGAGGGCCGTTCGGATTGTCGATAATCCCATTCTCACGGATCGTTTGGAGCCTCTGGGTTTGCGGAGGGACTTCGGTTCCCTCTGTATTTTGTACCGTATGTTCCATGGGGAGTGCTCTGAGGAATTGTTCGAGATGATACCGGCATCTCGTTTTTACCATCGCACCGCCCGCCACCGGAGTAGAGTTCATCCATACTACCTGGAGCCACTGCGGTCATCCACAGTGCGTTTCCAGAGGTCTTTTTTGCCACGTACCATCCGGCTATGGAATGAGCTCCCCTCCACGGTGTTTCCCGAGCGCTATGACATGTCCTTCTTCAAACGAGGCTTGTGGAGAGTATTAAACGGTAGGCAGCGGCTTGGCTCTGCCCCTGGCATTGCTGAAGTCCATGGGCGACGGTAACCACTCACCATCAGGTGGGCCGTATGCTCGTCTGCCTACAAGGGCAATAAAAAAAAAAAAAAAAAAAAATTGGAAAACTCAACATGTAGTACCGATTTTAAAGCTTTACAAGGATCCCAACTGTATCAATTCTCACAGACCCATTTCATTAACTTCTTGTTTTTCGAAAATTTTCGAAACTATGTTAAAAAACAGGTTAGAGTGGTTTACTGAAAATAACAACTTAATACCAAGTACTCAATACGGATTTCGTAAAGGTAAAAGTACGATAGATAACTTAAGCTGTTTGATTGGCGATATTAAAAATAACTTCCATAATAATCAATTTACATTAGCGGTATTTTTAGATATTAAAGGGGCTTTTGATAATATAGATCATTCCTACCTTATTGAAAGTCTACATTCTTTAGGCTTTCCAGGACATGTTCTGTTCTGGCTGTACAATTTTCTGAACAAGCGCTCTATGTTTTTGAAAATTAAATCTAGTTTATTTGGTCCTAAAATTTCTACTAAAGGTACTCCTCAAGGTTGCGTTTTATCACCTCTCATATTCATACTTAGTTTAGTACGTTTCATAAAGAAAATTCCAAATACTGTTAAACATTTATTTTTTGCTGACGATCTTGTTCTCTATGTAAACTGTAATGATATTAAAAGTGGTGAATCGGTTATGAATAGTTGTTTGCGTAATATTTACGATTTACTTACTAATTCCCTAAAGCTTGAGGTCAATATTTCCAAAAGTTCTGCAATTTTATTTTCCCAAAATGGATTGCATTACCCTAAAGTTTTATACAATTATGATATTATTCCTGCTCAATCTTTCGTAAAATATGTTGGTCTTTCTCTAGATTTTGATCTTTCGTGGAAAACTCATATTGATGTTATTTGTAAAAGAGCTGAATTAGGTTTGAATATATTAAAATCGCTAACTGGAGTAAAATGGGGAGCTGATCCCAAAGTTTTAAAAACTATTTACATTGCAACAATCCGAAGCCATTTCGATTATGGCAGTATGTTCTTTTCGGACGCGAATTTTTCTATTCTTAGGAAATTAGATATTGTGCAAAATAGAGCATTACGAATAATTACTGGTGCTATGATGTCGTCTCCAATTAATTCCTTGGAAGTTGAGGCTGGTATTGTTCCTCTATACATACGAAGAAGTTTTATAATAGATAATTATTGCCTTAAGCTTATTAGCCGTGATAATCAAGTAACTTACAGGTATTTGAAGTATGCAAATATTCCAAATTATAATTTAATTCCGCTTCCTAATTCTTCATCCATATCCAGTGCCATAACGTACTTGAATTTTGAATTTCAGGATGTGGTATTTTGGTCTACCCTATTGCCTTGTTTCGAATATAACTTTCATGACATGTTGAGAGATGTGGCTATTGATCTAATCAAGTTTAAATCTAAAAATGATTTTCTGGAGTTCCTTGAAGATAAGACTGATTTTGTTAAAGTGTATACAGATGGCTCTAAAACTAAAGATAGAACTAGTTTTGCATTTTTTGATTCGTCCATGAACATAGGATCAGTTTATAAATGTAGCAATTTTTTCTCTGTTTTTTCGGCTGAAGTACTAGGCATTATATATGCTTTAGAGCACATTCGAGTAAATTACTCTGCAGGGGACAAAATTTTAATTCTATCTGATTCAATGAGCGCCTTGCAAGCTCTTAAAAATAAATGTATTAGTGCATCTGTAAATTATTTAATTTATAAGTTAAGAAGTTGTTTGAGTTTTTTGTATTTCAGAAATATATTTGTTGAATTTTGTTGGGTGCCAGGTCACTCTGGTATTGTGGGTAATGAATTTGTTGATAAATTAGCGAAATCTACAAAAGATATAAATATTTCCGATTTTAAAGTTCCGTACTCAGATTTAGTTTATTCAATTAAACAAAATATGATGAAACGTTGGTCTAATTACTTGTCTAAGTCCAGAGAAACGAAAGGTAAATGGTTAGCTGAAATAGTCCCAGTACCTAGTACTAAATCTTGGTTTGATAATTTTAGATTCTTCCCGGGAAGAGCCTTTATATCGATTATTTGTAGATTACGTATAGGCCACGGCCATTTTCCTGCGCATCTTTTTAGATTAAAGTTAAGTGAATCAGCTGCATGTACTTATTGTAACTCTGGCATGTGTGATCTAGATCATATTTTTTGTAATTGTCCTGAATTCAATCAACAGAGATTATTGTTTAATGCATTATGTAAAGACACAGGCTTAAAATCTATTCCTAATTCCATTCAAGGTATTTTAAAGCTTCCACAACTATTCTCAATAGTGTATAATTTTGTACTTCACACTATAGGACGACTATGAATGTATAATTCATGAATGTATCATAGGTCTCCTGCTTATGTGCAAGTTTAATTATTTTTTTATAACGACTCATGTTCTTTTTTGTTGTTTGTTGAAAGAAAACTTGTATTTTTTTATAGTAAGTTCTTGCAATTCATTTTGTCATTAATTTGTTGTTTTCAATGATTTGTAATTGTTTCTTGGTTTGGTTTGTTTCTTTTATTTGTGTTTTTATTGTAAGTTCTAGTTCATGTTCTATTTTTTTGTAAAATTAGCTTAAGCTGATGGCCGTGTTGCCAATGCTTTCAATAAATTAAAAAAAAAAAAAAAAAAATCAACTATAATGCCTAAACTTTCTACGCGGTTTTAATCGTGAAAAAAAAACAATTATAAATCCTGAAGGATCAATTAATTGGTATACAGTTTAATTAAAAAAATTAAAAAATAAATAAATAAAATAATGTGCATTCGCGTAAAGTTAGCCCAAATACATTTTTTCCATCCTCCTATATACCTATCGCTATGAAGGTATAAAAAAGATAGGTTAAGAGTTCACATAGGTAATATAAACAAATAAGTAAATAATATGTTCATTATTTATCTTTCAAGAGATAATGTAGGTATACATTATAATAACATTTTGACACAGTCGAAATTATATTCCTAACATTAGTAAAATAACATTTTAATATTTTTTTTATAGGTTATGTATTGAAATTGTTGGAAAATTATTTCATGTTTTAGCTGGAAAACTACATGGAGAATTATATGCAATACAAGATAATGAGCTCCATCAAATGAATTCGAATGAAACCAAACTGTTTACCATCCAAATTCGATTGTCGGGCAGATAGAAAACGAAAATTCACTCATAGTGAACCTCGGCCTGCATTTGTGAAACGGCAAAGACTCACTATTATCAAGGAAATTGAAGAGACGACTAAAAATGAGATGTGTCGTATTATTATACCTTTGCCATCTTGTAGTCAAGGTAGGTGTAACTGTCAATAATTAGTTACACTCACAGATCTCCTAATCAAATAACAATATCAGAAAAAATGAGAATAGTTAGTTAGTTAGTGGAAGTAGCCAAAATGGGCAAGTGGATCTCAGTTCCTATTACATAAGGTACTAGGAAGTTTGTGAAAATGAAAATTTATCACAGTGTAATATCACTTACTTACTTTAACAGTGAAGGAAAACATTGTGATGAAACCTGCACACCTAAATGTTCTTAGGATTTTCTTAGGTGTGTAATCCACCAACCAGCACTAGGCCAGCGTGGTGGACTAAGGCCTAAAAACCCTCTCAATGGTAGTGAAGGCCAGTGTCCAGCAAGGGGATATATTATATGGGCTGATGATGATGACTAGGAAGTTAAATACTACTACTACTACTATGACAGTACACATATAATCCTATATATTTACAAACTATACGTTTGTTGGAAATTGCTAACATTATTTCATATTTCCAGATGTCCAGCCACTTGAAAATAGGTGTAGTAATGACAAAGCTATCCAAGTAGCTCCAGCACAGGAACACAAAGGCAAGGCAAGTGTGTATTGCCACATCACCCCTTAATATATCTGAAGCAAGTAGAAGTAAATCAGAACCAGCAAAAAAAAAAACTGTTGTTCCTGAGGACAAATTTGACAGTGATGAGTCAAATGCACCAGCAACAGAAGGATCAACTGTTGACTATGGGTTATAGAAGAATATTAATTCATATTTATTTAAATTAATATTAATGAATATTAATTTAAATTATCGTGCAAAATTCGTGGTCAAAACATATGTGTATTTTATAAATAAATATTCATTCTCAGTATTAATGTTGTTTTAATCATCGATTGAAAAATTGGTTCTTAATGAATTTAGTTGGAGCTAAATGCTGCTTGGAGCTTAATACTTTCGAATAACATAAACACGTGACTTTAAGCATAAACATATTTTTTAGGTAAATACTTTATTTAGCTTTGCTGGATTTATCCAAGATTTCGACATACCAAAATTTCATACAGGAACGACAGATAGATAGCTATCTGATTGAATACCCTTGTAGAATTGAGCTTCGAAGAAAAGTTTATTCTTATTCTTTATTAGACTTTATTCTAGTTGCAGTGTCGGTTAGAGAAGCTTGCACAGATACTGCATGGAATAAATAGTCATTATAATTATAAAATATATTTCTGTTTACATACCATACAATTTTCATAGTTCAAATATGAATTTGGATTGATATGAATTTATTTCGATTATCAAAATAATTTGTATTAAACATTTATATTTCCTCAAAATTTCTATTTTTATAATAATGACTGTGACCACCCCATAAATCACAAAATTAAAAATATTAAAGATAACTTATTTTTAAATCATATATTAAAAATTATAAACAGATCGCGAATTAAAATATTATATTATGCCTATCATTCTTAAATAATTCAGTAATGAATTTTCGCATCGCCGCGCCGTATATAATTAATATGAATAATAGGGTATTGCCCACTGTGCTAAAAAAAACATAAATTATGTTTTTTTGATAGATCTACAAACAAGCAAGTGAGTAATGCTATGTTTCCATAAATAAAAAGGCAAAAAAAAATTAAAGAAAGATATTATGCACAAGTTCAAATGCATATGTATTGTGCTAAAAGTAAAACTTGCTACTTTTGTGTAGCATCCAGCAACTTTGAAAAAACTAATCAGGTCACTATAATTAGTAGGTATTGATTTTGATTCCGAGTAAGTTGCACAGTTGTTAGATAATGTAGTTTCTTTTTGGAAGAATAACAATTTTCTAATCTTACACAAAAATGTAATGTTAAATATTTAAAAAAAACTTTATACCTATTTTCCTTTTAGTGAGTCGTCGTGGCCTAAAGGTTAAGACGTCCGGTGCATTCGTATCGAGCGATGCACTGGTGTTCGAATCTCGCTGGCGGGTACCAATTTTTCTAATGAAATACGTACTCAACAAATGTTCACGATTGACTTCCACGATGAAGGAATAACATCGTGCAATAAAAATCAAACCCGCAAAATTATCATTTGCGTAATTACTGGTGGTAGCACCTCTTGTGAGTCCGCACGGGTAGGTACCACCGCCCCGCTTATTTCTGCCGTGAAGCAGTAATGCGTTTCGGTTTGAAGGGTGGGGCAGCCGTTGTGACTATACTGAGACCTTAGAACTATATCTCAAGGTGTGTGGCGCATTTACGTTGTAGATGTCTATGGGCTCCAGTAACCACTTAACACCAGGTGGGCTGTGAGCTCGTCCACACATCTAAGCAATAAAAAAAATAATAAAAAAATAGGGAGTACAAAATATTGATGTGTACAAAGTGAATGTGATTTAATAAAAATAATATTTCAATTTAAATTATGTTTTATTAAAAATTATTCTTAACATACAGGTACAAAGGTTACATAACATTAATATTTATTCCTTTTCATATTTAAAAGCCCATATTTAGCACATTTGTGGAAAACAGAATCAAAATAATAATGAGTTGCTAGCCATAGAAGACCAGCATAAAAGTCTTATTAAAATCTGTTCAGTAATTTTTGAATGAAGAGTGAAAATACTTACAAAACTTCCTATTTATAAGTAAGGATTACTTATTTAATTAAAGAGTTTTGTAGGTGGCAAACTATCTAAAAACTTTCTATTTTCCACCAAGTTGACATCAATTATCCTTCCTGCATATATATTTATTGTATTGTTTTTTTTATAGTCTAACAAGGGGTGATATTACATTTGCAATTTCTGGGAGTTTGTTGAAAAATATATTGCTTGCTTGACTTACAGATAAATCGAAATCATCAGCCAATTGAGAGAATGTTCTATTTAATGTTATTCTCATCAGACATAATATAATATTTTGTTCAGAAACATTTGTATGTTTCTCAATCAAGCCTATTATGAAACATAATTCTTGTGGAAGACCAATATATAAACGTTGTTTATTTTTCACTTTAGATAAAGTTGTTAACACATTCATTTTTTCAACTTTTTAGTCTTCTTGAGAGCTATAGTCTGAAGTGCACAAGTCTTTGATGGAGTGGAGATATAGAGAGATAACTCATAGTCAACAGTTGATCCTTCTGTTGCTGGTGCATTTGACTCATCACTGTCAAATTTGTCCTCAGGAACAACAGTTTTTTTTTTGCTGGTTCTGATTGTTTACTTATACTTGCTTCAGATATATTAAGGGGTGATGTGGCAATACACACTTGCCTTGCCTTTGTGTTCCTGTGCTGGAGCTACTTGGATAGCTTTGTCATTACTACACCTATTTTCAAGTGGCTGGACATCTGGAAATATGAAATAATGTTAGCAATTTCCAACAAACGTATAGTTTGTAAATATATAGGATTATATGTGTACTGTCGTAGTAGTAGTAGTAGTATTTAACTTCCTAGTCATCATCATCAGCCCATATAATATATCCCCTTGCTGGACACTGGCCTTCACTACCATTGAGAGGGTTTTTAGGCCTTAGTCCACCACGCTGGCCTAGTGCTGGTTGGTGGATTACACACCTAAGAAAATCCTAAGAACATTTAGGTGTGCAGGTTTCATCACAATGTTTTCCTTCACTGTTAAAGTAAGTAAGTGATATTACACTGTGATAAATTTTCATTTTCACAAACTTCCTAGTACCTTATGTAATAGGAACTGAGATCCACTTGCCCATTTTGGCTACTTCCACTAACTAACTAACTATTCTCATTTTTTCTGATATTGTTATTTGATTAGGAGATCTGTGAGTGTAACTAATTATTGACAGTTACACCTACCTTGACTACAAGATGGCAAAGGTATAATAATACGACACATCTCATTTTTAGTCGTCTCTTCAATTTCCTTGATAATAGTGAGTCTTTGCCGTTTCACAAATGCAGGCCGAGGTTCACTATGATTGAATTTTCGTTTTCTATCTGCCCGACAATCGAATTTGGATGGTAAACAGTTTGGTTTCATTCGAATTCATTTGATGGAGCTCATTATCTTGTATTGCATATAATTCTCCATGTAGTTTTCCAGCTAAAACATGAAATAATTTTCCAACAATTTCAATACATAACCTATAAAAAAAATATTAAAATGTTATTTTACTAATGTTAGGAATATAATTTCGACTGTGTCAAAATGTTATTATAATGTATACCTACATTATCTCTTGAAAGATAAATAATGAACATATTTACTTATTTGTTTATATTACCTATGTGAACTCTTAACCTATCTTTTTTATACCTTCATAGCGATAGGTATATAGGAGGATGGAAAAAATGTATTTGGTCTAACTTTACGCGAATGCACATTATTTTATTTATTTTGTTTTTAATTTTTTTAATTAAACTGTATACCAATTAATTGATCCTTCAGGATTTATAATTGTTTTTTTTTCACGATTAAAACCGCGTAGAAAGTTTAGGCATTATAGTCACTGAGCAAGTAATCACTACGTTGACGCATGCGCCATAGATTATACACTTATGGCATGCGCAGTACACATATTTTGTATACATTTATTCAACTAATACAATTAATTAAACAAAAAATGAGTAATTTCGAAAGAGAACAAACGTATTTTATATAAGAACAATCGAAAATGAATATTTACGAGTAATTAAGGACGAAAAAATATTAAAAATTGCAATCGAGGGGCTAACTTTTAGATATATTTTTAATAATTTTTTTTAAATAAATAAATGGGGAACAAACAATTATTGACAATGAACAATCAAGAACAAATGATGAACAAACGAATTAATAGAAAATAAGTAGAAAACAGGAAAAAAAAATTTTTTTGAGGGGCTAACTTCATTCACCTCCATGGAGTACTTATTATATATCTACTTTTTTTTTATTTTATGACCTGGTAACAGAGACCTTTAGGTCATATCTTATTTGAAAAATGTGCATTACTTTGGGGTCACTACACTTCACTTCAATAAATTTTGTCATTTACATTATTTGAATTATATTTTTCATATAATTATAAATAGGTTTATCGGATGTTGGATCTTTTAGTAAAAAGTGGCGGCGGGCGAGAGGAAGAAACACATTTAATGCATTGGTATCCTCACTAGCCAGCACAAGTCTGAAATATGAAACTTTGGCAATCGAAAATAATGTGATGGATCGTCCCTTCCTTTGCTTGACAGTGTAAACATTGGTTGTTTGAAACAATGCCAAGTCCTGCTAGGTGTGACGGCGCAGTATTATGGCCAAAACTCAATCTGTTTATTGTTGTAATGAAATCTCGACTCTCACTAGTTTTCAATTTGTCATTCTTTTTGTATGGCAATTAACTTTATACGAAGCCTTTGTTTACAGTCTCGAAGTATTAAAAATCTTCAATCATTACATACTCTCATATAGATTCTGAAATTTGAAAAATGAAATGAAGCGAAATTAGATGAAGTTGATTTCTTTTAGACTTTAACCAATTGGGATGAAATCAAATGAAACCGGATGAAATAAAGTCACGGTAAAATGGAGGTTATTTACCGAGACTTTGTGAATTTTCTGGAAGAACCGAGAAGCTACGTTCAGCGGCTTTGTTTCATTTTTCCACATCTATGCACTTTCACAGATATTAAACAATTAATAAACCACCGTTATTACATATTTAAACCCAAAGAAACACTAAATAGACAAAATAAAACAAATCACACAACTTCACTTCCCGCCAAAAAGACGTTTAAGTAATACCGTACTTGTGTGCCTTTACACAGATATTTTTTCTCTTAGTTTTATCCTCGAAAAAGTCCACTAAAAAATCTCAGTGAACGACCACCATTTTACTGAGATTATATTTCATCCCATATCATCTCATCTCATTTCATTTAATTTCATCCCAGTTAATTAATGTCTCAAATCAATCAACTCCATTTTATTTTATTTCACTCCATATTATCATTTTTCATAAAAATAAGAATATAAATTAAAATAAGACATGATCTTAAGGTCTGAGTTACCAGGTCAGAAAATCCCATAAAAAAATTGAGTATACAAATTACAATAATCTGTGGAAGACAAGGCTTTATGTGCTTAGATCCCTTGCCTTTCTTAAAAGGAAAAATTGATTAAAATTGTATCAAAAAAATCTGTGGAATTTAAGGCAACAATTGCTAGAATAATAATTTGCGTTTTTGGAAATAAGTGGCACATTTCTGTTCAGAAAAAATACGCCTGTCTTAAGTGATCTGTTATGGAATTATAAAACACAAGTAACAACAATCATCAGCATGGTTATTTCACCACAAAGCCCCATTGATGACGCTCAAAGTGTGCAAACCAAAAGAACCAACATGGCTACTAAACAATCTTCAGTAGCCGATACTAGAGCTGAACTAGCTGAATTGGTCAAACGGAAAGCTGAAGTAGCTGTAAGTAGACATAATGACAGTCCTTTTGAGCATTTAATCTACCCTTCCTAATGAAAATGTTTACAGGAAACTTTAGCGAACTTGGAACGTCAGATTTATGCATTTGAGGGATCATATCTGGAAGATACTCAATTGTATGGAAATATAATTAGAGGATGGGATAGATACCTCACAACGAACAAAAGCACTAATTCCAAAGCTGACAAACGTAACAGAAAGTTCAAAGAAGCAGAAAGATTGTTTTCTAAATCTAGTATTACGTCTATGGCTGTAAGTTAATCTTTAAGTGAATTATTCTGTTTTATAACGTCTTAAAATACGATAACATAAATCCATTAAATTATTTCAGGCTGTTAGTGGACTTGTAGATGCTGCTGAAGCTAAAAGTAAGGATATTGAAACTGAAAATAATCAACTCACGACCGAAATATATTTTATTTTTTATAACAATTCCTTATTTCAGATGAAAGAAATAGTGAAACTGAATCGCAAACTAATGAAGACTCTTCAGACACACAGATTAGTTCAAATCTCAATCTTGGAGGTCTTAACCATACGACAATTCATGGTTCCACTGAAAGCATTGCTTCTAAGCCATCTGGGAAACAAAATACTAATGGAACATTAGATAAAACATTAACTAGTGCTCAAACAAAACAAACAGCTACACAAAAAATAGCTACTGCATCTGGCATGCTCCAGAAGGCATTTAGTAGTGAAAGTAAAATATTATCAGGAATGGGACTTGATAGTCGACCTGGCACACCAAAAGAAAAGGAATCTAATGTAAACATTATTAATAAAGTTGATTTAACACCAAACTCACTAAAACACAAAATGTCTAGTAGCGGAAGCAGTAGTAGCGGCAGCATCAAAAAGAACAACAAGAAAGCTAGGCACAGGTGAACATTATGCACTCTATCATGTTAATGGCAGATTTTAGTAGGTGCTAGTCTGAAGATTTATGCTGGGTGTAAGGAAACCATTCCCATACTGAAATATTAATATGATACAAATACAGTACATACATAAACATAGTGCAGATATTTAAACTTAATGCGAACAGTATATTGACTCTTCAAAAGCAAACGTGACTAAGCGACAATAACTGCTTTATACTTAAATGATAGGCAATAACCATATTCAATGCGCAAAAAAAAAATTACTTCTAGGTCTATTATAATCATTTCAATCATACAGCTAGATTTGTTAAAATATATTTTTTTTCAGGTATTTCAACTTTAAATTAGTCTACTGTAAAGTTCATGCATTGTCGCTTAGTCACGTTTGCCTTTCAAGTGTTGATATATTCTAATTCTGCATTAAAAATTCGAAAAAAACATAACTTTACCATTTGTCCCATATATCATTATTAAGTTATATATTATAAATGAGTCGTCTATTATCAAAGGCGGCAATCTGTACATTTGGACAAAATTTTTTTATTGATATGTCAATACAGATTTATTTGAATATAATCGTCTCCTTCAAAGAATACGGTTCAAAACCTGCATTAAATAAAGGTTAATAGTTAACCTGTTATTTATCTAAGATGTCGTTCCGAAGAGTTTTGTGACTGCCAATGGAATACAAAGTCAATAATTCGTTTTTCTGATTTACCAATCATTGTCCAAAAGTCAGATTGCCGCCTTTGATAATAGTCGACTCAAATGTCATTTAATGTTACTAAGAGCAATGTTGTAAAGTGTAATTTAATGTTTTTTGTAATAGTTCTCAACACTCCTTGTAGCAATGAAACAATATGTATTCTTTTTAACTAATGTTATTGTATAAAAATAAATAATGAATTGTTGATTTACATAAAAATATTGTGACCTAATTGATACCATTAACTGTTCTTAATATCCTTTGTTTGAATCTTGATTCTGAAATTATGTTTTGTTTGTATTAGTAAAATTATACCAAACAGGACATGATAAATAGATATTAAATGAGAAACTGATACATACGCTTTAAAATATTAGGTAAGTCCTTAATTGGTCCACAATATTTCACCATAATATAATACAAAACTGGTAAGCATGCAATAATTCCAGAACAACACAAAAATATTATTTCTGGAGACTTTCTCAATTTACAACAGTTTAGGCTTTTGCTCCATATTGATCTAGTTGCATTCATCTGAAATGATAAGGTAAATCATTATATTTTTAGTTTATTTTTTTGAAGTTGAGTCTTTATATGAGAAATCTCAGTATTCTCTATCAAATCTAATATTTTATTGCATAAATGTGTTAGCAAGCTCGTATTATAACCAGTAACAATAGATATCACAATGTGCACGCTGGCACCTGGCAAATGTGAGGCTTTTGTATTGTGATTGTATGATATAATTATTGTCCTATCCTTCCAAAACACAACACATTACTGCTCCTTGCCAGAAACAGGCACGGTGCTTGTAGTAGGCACTGTAGGTTTTGCATGTTCCCAAAAACTTTACCACTATTTATATTTCTTATTACTATTACTCCATCATAAAAAATGGAAATTGGCCTTTGATGTCAACTATGGCATAGTTTGTTGCATTCATGTGAGTAAATTGGCTGACAATAATTGGTGTTCATTATGACTTATATTTTATGTAAGAAAAAATATTATGCATTATAGACATCTATTTGCATTTGCAAGTAAATTAAAAGAATTACTTGATTACTTCATTGTTACAATTAGTGTACTTACAGAATCAATAACATCCATGCATATAATATCCAGCCCTATTCTGTCAAAACTAAGAGATTCATAATAGTTATTCAGCTGTATGTAGCTCTGCATACAGTTCTCACACACTTTTGTACTATTCTCTTTGGGATTTATATTGTCTTCAATACATTGCATTGTTTCATTAAAAATTTGATAAAAATGGTAAGTTTTATTTGAAATTTCTGGTTTATCTTTAGTCCAGTTAAAACAATCTAAAATGATAAAATAAACATAAACAGACATGTATCTCATGCATTGCATTTAAGGAACCTTACTAGATAGCTCTCACTCTACTTTTATTCAGATACTTATAAAAGAAATAAAAAACAAAAGCATTAAAAGTTTTCACCGGGTAACATAAAATAAGGAAATGTATTTACAAAAAAAAATTGGAAAATCTTTACGTTGGCACAAACAAAATAGTGTCAACCATCTCCACAAGAATGACTTGCTTGAACTTGCAAGTTTTTTAATATACAGAATATATACGTACCATTACAATTTCCTTTGTTCCAAATAGCTAATATGTTATCATGATAATTCAAAACCACCTCTAATCTATCATGAGAAATAAAGATGGTTTCACATGAAGTTCCATTTAAATTGGTTTGAAGTAAATTTTTATAGCTCTCACGAAATTTTACATAATGATCAATACATTTTTCACATAGTCTTATCGGTCTCGCATGTTTGATTGAGCATTTTGTAAAATTAGATGCAGAATCCGCAAATTCATCAAGTAATTTCGTACAAATACTAGGATTCGCAAACAAATACCCCTCACCATTGTATTTTCTGAAAATTATTATTCATGTTACTCGGGCAAACGATAACTATGAAAATTTCCACCCCTAAACATACAATTTATAGCTTGTTACAGGCAATTCCTTTCCATCTCGATAATCTGCAAAATTACCGTGAGCAAACATCACAGCTAAGAAAAAATACACTGTTGTCATAGTTTTTTTTTTATGCAATGTTTTAATGTCTCCGTAATTTAATTTTAAAACAATTTTTTGTTATGATTAGATTTCAATTTGGTTAGCATAGACATGTCAAAATCAGAATTAGGGGTGAGGCGTATTTATCGGAATAGTCAAACTGAACAGGTTCGTCTAAGAAAAAACTTGGAACTGTTGTATTGACCGAAACAGCTGTTCCACAATTTTCCATTTGTTGCGTTGTTCCATTCCACAGCAAACAGTTAGAAACGAAACAGTTTGGAAGCTCTTTTCCCTTTTCACGTACAAAAATAGAAAAAGATAGCATATACATCCTGTTCCCAAACAGTTAGTAACATGCTCTTTTGTCCATACACTTATTGTAATAAAAAAGATAGCACTAACATTAACATGCATGCGTGTCCTAGTTTGGTATTAGGAAATTTTATAAATATTTTTTGTTTAGATGCGTGAACGAGCTCATAGCCCATCTGGTGTTAAGTGGTTACTGGAACCCATAGACATCTACAACGTAAATGTGCCAACCACCTTGATATATAAGTTCTAAGGTCTCAAGTATAGTTACAACGGCTTTTTTTTCTTTTTCGGGCGGGGGCCGAACCTTCTACGAGGTCTCCGCGCCTAGGGGGCGCGCGGGGTACGATCTGCAGGTCTTAAGAGCAGATCACGGGCCCAAGGATTTTAGGGCCCACACACTAAAGGACTCCCCTGCACTCTTACACCCGACGTCCGATCTCCGTCCGGTGTCAGAGCTCGGTCAGAGTAGGGGGGTTCCCGCGGTCAACACTACAACCAGACACGCGGCGCTACCCCGAGGACGCCCGACCGACGGGTCGTCGAGGCGATAGTCGACGACCTACGACGCCGGTCTCCACGGTACGGCGGCCCTACCAGGCCGCCTAGGCGATGCCGCTGGTGTTCCGGGATATCCCGCTGGGCCAGAACCAGCCTGCCGGGTCGGAACGCGATACACCGCCGACCGGGTTGCTCTTCCACAGTATGTTCGGCGACCACAGCTACGACGAAAATGCGGTCCGCATCGCAGTCCGCAGCCGCCGACGCGTCGTCCCGTCCTACTGGTGCCAGCGCGCTAGAGTGACGGTAGCGTGCGGCGCAGCCTCAACCCCCTTGGGTCGCCCCGTGACTATCACCGGGAGGAGACTGCCCCCCCATAGGGGCCGGAGCTGGACAAACGCCCTCCTCCGACCCTCGGCTCGGCGGCGGCGGCACGGCACCGAGAGGGAAGAAGAGCTCTCCCTCTCCCGTTCCGCCGCCTCCTTCTGCGAGATGGTGGACTCGCAGAAGTCGAGCATCGCCTGCCAATAGTTACAACGGCTGCCCCAACCTTCAAACCGAAACGCATTACAGCTTCACGGCAAAAATAGGCAGGGTGATGGTACCTACCCGCGCGGACTCACTTAAGGTTCTACCACCGTTAATTACGCAAACTATAATTTTACGGGTTTGATTTTTATTACACGATGTTATTCCTTCACCGTGGAAGCCAATCGTGAACATTTCTTGAGTACGTATTTCATTAGAAAAATTGGTACCCGCCTGGGATCCGAACACTGGTGCACCGCTCGATACGAATGCACCAGACGTCTTGTCCTTTAGGCTACGATGACGTCTAATTAAAACTTTATTAAACCATTTGCAACCCAACAGGCTGATATTTTGGAAGAGGCTACTGGAACAAGTGGAGCAGGTCTCTGATTTCACCTGTTACATACCATCTCTAATCAGGATGATATTTTCTGCATTATGCCATAAAAAAAATATGTAAGGGATTTTATGACCTGGTAGCTAAGACTTTTAGTTCAAGTCTTATTCTAATTTTAATAAAAACTTTTAAAAACATGATATTAAGAAATGAAATGAAGTTGATTAATGTGAAACATAGCATGAAACGAGATGATATGGGATGAAATATAATCTCAGTAAAATGGTGGTCATTTACTGTGCTAATGTCTCAAATTAACTATCTTCAGTTCATTTCATTCCACATTATCATTTTTCATAAAAATTAGATTAAAAATTAAAATAAAACTTACCTAAAGTTCTTAGTTACCAAGTCATAAAATCCCTTAAAAAAAAGATTATTATTTATTTATACTTTAGACCATAGATTATACACTTAATATATTTGCTTTAGACAGAAGTGAACATAACTTAAGTGTTCTTTCTAAATAATTATTAAAGTGTATTCATATTAGGTGTATTAACATTTAACAATGAGATAATCTTAACAGAGAATTAAGTCATTTGATTATTATTATTTTGAACTTGTATTTATTATGGGTTATAATTTCTCACTGAATGCACTGAATCGCTTCGACAATTAATAAGTAATGTTCGAATTGCCTGTCAAAAGGATCTTTTATCAAATACAATAATTGTTTTTTTATATTATCTTCAAATATGGAATTACAAGAGCCTACCCCGGAAGCTTTACAAAGAAAATTATATTTCTTATTAGAACAGTTACAAGATATGGCCAGAGAACTGCCTCCGTGAGTTTCTCAAAACTTAAGTAATTAGTTTTACTCTCTTCTCGTCAAGCAGGCAGGTACTATTATATCTTAATGTACAATTTATGTACATTTTTGATTTCTAGTAAATATCAAATGCGGGTACCAATTGAACTCTTATCAGGATTAGCTAACTGTCTACTGAATGACACAATTTTCGAAATAGTCAAAGGCCTAATGGAGATTCAACATGTCACAGAGAAACATTTATTCCAACAAAGACTGCAAGTTATTAATAAGCATACATGTAAGTAATTTAAACAGTGAAGCAACCTAAAGATAATTTTGCTTTTGTGATATAAATATGTTAACTGAAAAAAAAATCTTAAAAAATGTGCTGTTAAAAAGGTATTCAAAACTAGGTTGAGAAGTAATACAATTTAGGACATAATAAAAATAGTTTTTAATACCATTAAAGCTTCCGAATAAAACATGATATTGTAGTCAATTACATTAGTAATTTAATGAAATAAATTAATCTAATCAATATTTTCTCTTTCTTTTCAAATAAAAAAATAAGATGTATACTATATAAACTACTTTTATTTTAATTTTATTTTCATTTTGATTCACTGCAATATCCAAGAGTTAATTAGAAATTTATAAACTGAGATACAGTTTGATTTTTGGATATTTTGACTAGTTGCCTGTGGTCATCTTTCTTGCCTGCCTTGCCTTCAGCTAACAGGTTGATGTATCAATTATAGTGCTACACTATTGTATTTGTTTACTGTTTCTCAATTTTAATTGTGTTTTGTGCATTAAAGTATACTCTCTCTCTCTCTCTCTCTCTCTCTCTCTCTCTCTCTCTCTCTCTCTCTCTCTCTCTGTCTCTATATTGCATAACTGTAATTGTAATCAATTGTATTGATTGCAACACATGTATTGAAAGTTAGTAAAAATAATGTGTGAATATTTTTTCCTCATTCAAGCAATATATTATGAAATCTGTTAACCAAAACTAAATTACCTTTACAGTAGAAATACAAAAAATGATAAATAATACAACTGATCCACAACAGCAAGACTTACAAAAGGCCTTACTATTATCAAGGCATAAAGAGGAGATGAAACAAACTGATATGAAATTAATTATGCAACTTGATCAGAAGGTAATGCGCCTATGATTTTTTTTGTATTTGCAAACATAGACAGGACGAGAATTTAAGTTGAAATGTCCATAATCTAACATCCTGTGCATGCGAATGAATATCTTGTGGCTTATAGAAATGAACTGTGTGAACTCAAAAATTATTCACATTATTATAAACTTACAAGAAACTTTGAACAATACAATAAGAGTAAGTTTCAATGCGGTTGATTGGGGACGCTCGGAGGGTGTTTGATGGTTAGCACATGCGAACGATTTTTCCTTTTAATTTTTAATTGTTTGTATTTTTGGTTATATTTTTTGCTGCCTATATCTATCTGTGTTTGTTCTTCTTGTTGTAATTGTCAAATTTTGTGTGAAGTCATAAGGTAAGTTTTCATTTATTTAATCTCGCATAGTCAATGCGGGCCGATCATGGAGGTTGACGATCGACCCCCTGGCCGTCCCCCAGATCCTAGTTTAACCTGGAACGATGAGGGACAACATCCTCAGGGTGATTTTACATACTCACCAGTCCTTACTGTACCATTAACTAGTTTCGAGTCGATTGAAGCACATCATCGTAAGCGAGCTCTCGAAACCAACAATGATAATGATCTTGCTTTGTCTACTTCCAAACAACAACGACCGTTAGCACCTAATAAGTATAGCCGCGAACGCTATTCTGCGAGGGATGTGGCTCCATTTTTGGTCCATGTTACTCGTACAGAATCTGACCCGAAATCGGGAACTACCCTCCACCCCATTAAGTTTGGACAGATGATGATCAAACTTAATATTAAAAATGTTCTTCCTGATGGAGTCAAAAAAATAGGTCGGAATAGGATTGCTGTCCAGTTTAAATCTCCAGAGGATGCAAACTCATTTTTGGCCAACAAAGAATTGTTAGAAAATGGATACTCCTCATTAATCCCGACTTATAATATCACTAGGATGGGTATTATTAAGGGTGTGCCTAATGACTGGTCAGAAGAAGAGATAGCTTTAAATATTAAGACACCATCTGGTTGTGGCGGAATACTGAAGGTGAGATGCATTAATCACAAAGTTATTACTGATGGGGTACCAGAATGGAAACCTACTTCCTCTGTGGTTCTTACATTTGATGGTCAGACCCTCCCAAAACGTGTCTTTTGCTGCTTCAATTCCCTCCCTGTAGATATATATTATTTCCCTACTGTACAATGCTTTGGATGCTGTAAATTCGGTCATACAAAAACTCAATGTCGCTCAAAGCCCCGCTGTTTCCGCTGTGGTGATGAACACTTTGGTGAGAACTGCACTAAAGAGGACCCAACTTGCTTTTATTGCTCTGGACCTCACTGTGCTAATAGCAAGCAATGCCCTGAATACCAGAGACAAAAAAATATTAAAGTTGCTATGGCCCAGAACAACATCTCATATGCAGAAGCATCCAAAACATTCCCTACTGTGTCAAAGTCCTTTGCTGATGTTTCAGCATCAGTCCCTCCCACAACTCATATTATTCCTTCAGCCCCCTCGTCCTTACGTTTCCATCCTCAGACTTCCTCTTCCTCCTACAGAAAAACGATCCTCCAGAAGCCTAAAAGTCATGCCCCTCACGTCCCGGGCTATGATCAAAGAACCCATAGAGCTATTACTAATTCCTACTCTTTTTCTCCCTCTACTAATGGCTGCGCTCTCAGTAAAAATTCTTCTCCTTCTGAAGATATTCCCTCTAGTGAAATCTTCTCTCTAATTAAACTACTAGCTTCTCTTTTAACTAAAATTAACCTACCTGACCACGTTGCCAATGACATAATTGACACTATTTTTTCCCACCATAATGGATCTAAATCTCTTGCAGTGGAATGCCAGGAGCGCCCTCCCAAAAAAACATGACTTTCTCCATTTAATCAATTTATATAATCCCGCAATCTTTGCAATTTCTGAGACGTGGCTCTTGCCACATCTCCCATTTCACATCCCAGGTTATAGCACCTACCGTGATGACCGTGATGACGGGTATGGTGGTGCTGCTATACTGGTCAACAATGTCTTCCCTTCTTCTTCTCTTTCTCTTCCTCCTCATGGAGCCGAGATTAATGCCATTGGTGTTAACATCATTGGTATTAATTTTATCTCCATTTATTTCCCTCCTTCTGTCCCTATATGTATTCCTTTCCTAAGAAATTTATGTATTTTATTGAACCCAATTATTCTTATGGGAGATTTTAATTGTCATCACTTCTTGTGGGGATCTGACCATTGTGACGCTTCAGGTACATATTTGGCAGAGCTAATAGATGAAATAGGGTTATACGTCCTTAACGATGGATCAGCCACTAGACTCCCTAGACCGGGTCAAAGCAGAAGCTGTGTGGACCTAACACTGTGTTCATCCACTCTAGTAAATTCCCTAGACTGGAAACGTCTTAATTTAACATACGGTAGTGATCATTACCCTATTTGTTCTACCTTTTCCAATAGGTCTCTCCCCAGCAAAAATAGAACTCCCTTATTGCAGTATCGCATTACTGACGCCAGGTGGGACATTTACCAACAGAATCTAGATAAAAGAATCCTTTCCTTTCCCCAAATCTCTTTTGACAATTTGGATGCTTGTTTGAGTTTGTATTCAGATTCCATTTCAGCTGCTGCAGATCTGAGTATTCCCTTGAAAAATTCAGCTTTGGGAAAATTATCTTCTCCTCCCTGGTGGGACAGAGAATGCACAGACCTTATTAAATCCCGGAAAGAAGCTGAATTTAATTACATCAAGAATATGACCCTCTCCAACCTTCGGGAATTTAACAGAATAGTGGCTAAATCCAAGCGCACATTCAAGAAAAAAAAGTATGAGAGTTGGAAAAAATTTTGTTCCTCTCTTTCACCTTCATCCCCGTCTTCCCTAGTCTGGCAAAATTATAAAAAATTTAGACGCGGATGCTTCCCTCAAAATTCTCCCAATATCTCACGGAGCATCGCCCTACAATTCATTAACAGATTGGCTCCTGCCTATGCTCCTCTTGTTGATGAATGTCCCTCATTGGCAATTAATATGCTCGCTGTTGATCCTTTAGACGAACCTTTCTCCATAAATGAGCTAAATTCTGTACTTAAATATGTCCAGGACTCATCTCCTGGCTTAGATGGCTTTCCCTACTCGTTTTACAAAATGTCTGGTCAACATAGTCGTCAGTTCCTTCTAAATTTAATAAATACATGTTTTAATTTTGGTTATATCCCTGACGCTTGGAAATCTCAATTAATCATCCCTATTCTGAAGCCAGGCAAATCTCCTGATAATCCTGATCACTACCGTCCTATTGCACTCTCCCCTGTAATTGGTAAGATCCTTGAACATTTAATTAAAAATAGGTTGGAGTGGTATGTGGAAAGTAAGGGAATGATAGCAGACTCTCAGTTTGGATTCCGAAAGGGGTTCAGTACCTTAGATAGCATCGGCACCTTTATTTCTGATACGCGAATTGCCTTCAGTGAAAACCAGTCGGTTGTGGCCTGTTTCCTAGACATTTCATCTGCATACGACAATGTTCTTCTTTCCGTGCTCAGAAGTAAATTACGTGAGCTGAGTGTTCCGGTAAAGATACAACGTTGCATATGTAATTTTCTGGCAGGCCGTACTGTTAGCGTACACATCCCTGGTGATCTTGTCCACACATCCAGGCTGCTCTGGAGGGGTCTCCCCCAGGGTTCGGTGTTGAGTCCCTTGCTGTACAACATTTATACATCTGATTTACATAGGTCACTCAACATCGGATGCCATATTTTACAATATGCAGATGACCTGTGCATATATACAGCTGTCCCATCCATAGTTGACGCTGGCATATCCATGCAAATATCCCTCAATTCTCTGAATCATTGGCTTTCTGCTCATGGACTCCAATTGTCAGCCTCTAAGAGCTCTGTTGTGGTTTTCTCTCGTAAACGAGTTATACCAGATGTACATCTAGAAATTGAAGGATCTCCCATCAAGGTCGAAGATAATGTGAAATTTCTCGGCGTCGTCTTGGACTCTAGACTATCCGGTATCGCACATTTTAATTACACAATTAGTAAATGTGAGAGAAATATTAATATGTTGCGGGCTCTTGCGGGTGTTTGGTGGGGTGCCCATCCTATCACATTAAAACTCATTTATAATGCTACAATAAGAAGTTTATTGGATTATGGCTCTTTCTTATTAGACCCTTGCAACAAAACAGCATTAGCAAAATTGGATGCCATTCATTCAAAGTCTCTCCGCATTATATTGGGTTGTATGAAGTCCAGCCCAAGCAATGCCCTGCAGGTGGAGAGTGCCGACCCACCTCTTATCCTTCGCAGGCAGTATCTTGCAGATAGGTTTATAATTAAAGCATACTTCCATAAAAACCATATGATACTGCCAAAACTCATCCACCTAGATAGATTATATGGGAACGTAGATTACTGGAAGTATAAGGATCCCCCTCTTATTTTGAATTCTTTTAGGAAGATCCGTATGATTGAGGAAAGAACTCATGTCCAGCAGTGTAATAGATTCCCCATGTATGACTCTCCAATTGAAGTTTTAAGCTTCATACCAAATTATATTGCGTCCATTGACTTGGACAAGGAAACTGTTGAGGCCAATACACAATTCTTGTCCATAGTTGAGTCCAGGTGGCGAGATTATCACAGGTTTTTTACTGATGCTTCGAAACTTTCATCTCATAGTGGGACGGGTGTCTCAGTTTATTACCAAAATTCCAACATTTTCCTTCAATTCCGGTGCCCTCCGGAAACATCTGTGTTTTCTGGGGAATGCATTGGTATTTTAGAAGCCTGTCAGTTTGTTTTTTCCCATAGCACTATTACAAGGGCAGTTATTTTTTCAGACTCTGGAAGTGCCCTGGACGCTATCGTCAAAAACCCTTTCAGGGATAAACTCCACAGTTCAATAATCTCTGAAATTAAAAATTGTTTGTTTTCATGCTCGAAAAAGCAGATCGACATTATCTTGGTATGGATTCCTGGCCACTCTGGCATCAGAGGTAATGAGATTGCTGATTCATTGGCCAAAGCTGCAATCTCCAGCAGCCTAGCCGACCTAAAACATCACTCTGTCCAAACTTATGATTTACTCCATCTTGCTAAGTCTAATTTAAGTAAGTCATGGCAAGCCTACTGGACAGAGTCCAGTAAGACGAAGGGAGGCTTATATGCTTCAATCCAACCCACCGTTCCTACAAAACCATGGTTTTTTAAATTCAAAAAGATTTCCAAACCTGTTATATCTGTGCTCTGTAGAGTTCGTTTAGGTCATTGCTGTTCTCCGGTATTTCTACATAAAATTAGAATACGTGACAATTCGTTGTGTGAATGTGGTTTGGACGACGGCAGTATAGATCACATTTTCCTCAATTGTCGCTTGAACAACTCACTCATATGGGACCAAGTTATTAGCGAACTGAAAATTCAACGGCCGGTAAATGTCCGTCACCTCCTCTCACTATTCCCAGACTCCCGTATTATAAATGCTTTTATTAAGTTTATAACTACTAACTCTATAAAATTATAATTATATGTAGTGCATTATTCTCTGTACATAATCTTTATTATAATATGTAAGTTTATAGTAACATTAATTTTGTGTTAGTCCCAGGCAACATTATTATTTCCAAAATGGGATACTTTTCATAATAAAAAGTGTATTTAAATAGCTCGACAATGTTCCATGTGTAGCCATAACACGACACTGGCAGAAATTGCTGAAAGTAGCAGCAGATTGCCATTATATAAAAAAAAAAAAAAAAAAGTGTTAATGCAATTAGTAGTAAGTTTAATAGAATACTAGACCTAATAGAATAGAATACTAGAAATAACTTCAGAATATCAGTCACTTTACTAAATTATTAATTATTTATGCAAAAACAATATTTTATTTCAAAACTTGTAAAGTTAAATGGAGGATAAACAGAGCCTTAAAAAAAGAAACTGAATTTTCAAAAACCGAGCTGAAGACTTTTTCCATAGAATGTGGTAAGTTGTTGATTTTTTATAGGCTACTTCCAGGCATCATCGTGAAGAAAAAGCATGCCCAACTACAGTTTTATGAAGAATTTTATTATTTGCTGCACAAACATATTTTTAACTAAAATAGCATCAAGAATCTCCATCACACTGAGGTCGCCACATTTTAAAGTACTGAAAATACAAAAATGAGCCCTTATTAAGAACTCGTTTGAGTGAAAAAAATATTCATACAAATTATAATTACTCTTTTCACTCATAATTCTATAATGCAATGCAGCTTATATTTTATTACTCAATGAGAAAGGTCTACAATCTGCATCACAATTAATATTCTTTGAAACACTTTCAGGTAAGTGATCAGCAAGTAACACTAGAAAAGGCCGGTGTCCCTGGATTTTTTGTAACAAACAAACCCATAGAAATTAAAGTGCAGATGTATTTACTCGATTTTATTTTAAGACTTAGTAAGATGGATGTGCCACACAGTGTTTGTTAAGTAGAAGTTTATATATTCAAATGTACAAACAAAGTAAAAGTTATCTCTGATGAAAACACTTGTTTAATTAAAAGATCTAACGCAAATGCATTTCGTTTTGAAAAGTACAGCCATAGTAATAAAGTTGAGGTGTTTCTGCTTGGTGTCTGTGGGCTTAGGTAGCTACTCGTAACATCAAATGGGTCGTAATAATAATAATAAAAATACAAAGTGTAAGAATTTGGACCTGTAAATTACAATTGTAATTAGAGATGCAAGATAGTAAATTTGCGCTATGCAGACGATACGATGCGTCTGGTGATCGGCATAATAATATGGAAGAACTACTTGTCAAAAGTACGCAGTAAGCGCATAAGTCAAGTGTTCGGATTGAGACTTAATCGCAGTAAGACCAAAAACTGGTGGTAGAACCTCTTGTGAGTCCGCACGGGTAGGTACCACCACCCCGCCTAGTTCTGCCGTGAAGCAGTAATGCGCTTCGGTTTGAAGAGCAGGGCAGCCGTTGCATTATTACAAGTAAGACCTTAGAACTCATGTCTCAAGGTGGGTAACGGCATTTACGTTGTTAATGTCTATGGGCTCTGGTAACCGCTCAACACCAGGTGGCCTGTGAGCTCGTCCGCTTAACAAAGCAAAAAAAAAGAGCTCACGACTCATGACGATTACTGTATATCAGAACATAGCCTTCACTGCAACCCCGCACACCTCAGTCTGTTCAATAATGCTATATTTATACTATTTCCACTTCCTACAATAGCGCTATTTTGGAGAAGTCTTCGAGCTCTAACTTACTGTTTAAAAGTGGAGACTTTTCCAAAGGGCCACTTTATACAAGATGGTACTCCTTATTTCTATCCTCCATGGTTTTCAGTCTTACATTATTCAAATTATGATAAGTTAACTTATCTTACGAAATATTTTTTTTGGTTCTAAAGAAATATATTGTCTTTTAACATCTAGAGAAATATATGTCTTAACACGGCAAAATCGTGTGAACTGGACACCATAAGTAAAACCCGATAGTTACAAAAACACCAGTTTATTACAATAAATAACATGACATACAGCTTTTTTAAATTACACTTTCATCGAAGAAATTACTAACACAGAAAACGCCTCATTTTGTACACGAAAACAATACAAATTAAACAATTGAACACTAATAGGTATTCCTCAACCTGGGAAGTATAAAGTCGGATACCTTAAATACCAATTTTATAACTGAATACCTATTTAAAATTTGAATAGGTTACCTAGACGAAAATTATACGATATTTTTTTAACAATTCGTCTAAAAACATGCTTTAGAAATTTGGCCTTGAAAAGAAGTCTAAAAACAAGGGTACCTATATGTGACATTTGCAAAAAGTAATTCCGGCAGATTACGCCTTTCAAGTTGTTAATTTATTTAAGTGCTCAGTACAGACACATCTGCAGAAAACACAGCGCTGAAGGTTCGTCTAAATACATTCTGGGATTTCTAGAATAACTCCGACACAAATTACGTGACATATTGCCGAATCATTGTTTACTGCATTTTTCTCCTCAGCAGCTCAAACATGCAGCTTTTGTTGCGAGACAACAGTGAACAAAACGTGATTTCGATTAGAGCGTGGGTCAAAGTAGCTTTTCAATTTTTTTATCTTCAGTGCCACGAATTGACATTGTTCAGCCATAAATTTAAAACATTCGAATTTTACTGAACTTTGTCTCTTTCACATGCATATAAAAAAGCGAGTGAATTAAACAAACCCCTTCGAAAATCGATTTTGGAATTCGACCTCAAAGGAAACACGTTTGGAAACGCGTAATACCCTAAAATTTAAAGATACATATTTGTAATATGTAAAGAAATCATATTAAATAATAAATGTTATTTCAATGTATTCCTGTTCATTTCTATGTCTCCTAAGTAATATGTGTTCTCACCTCTGAGGTGAGTTATGTGTGCAACATGGGAGCAAAGTTTGTTGCATCTCGTGCTGTTGAGTCCCTCCCTTCGCTCAGGACTTAAAATCAGCACTCGAAACAAAAAACAATTTTGCTCTCTTGTTGCACAAATAACTATTCTATATCATGCGGTGCGTGAAGCGCGAAAATACACGTCGTCGAATTCCAACTGATCGGCTTTGTTAGTTTGTAATACTAATCGAATACTACAATCGATAATCGATTCGACCCGTACCCGTACTGATACACTATATATTTACTTTGGGCACAAAAATGTTGCTGTTAAAATAGTAGTGAATGTAACTTTATCAGCATCAATTTTACTAGAGGGAAAATTTATTGTTTAAATTTGAGTTTTATATTTTTGCTTTCTCTTTTATCCGAAAATTTTCTTAACCGTGAAAAATAGTACTTCACCTATCATAGTACTTACCGACAAATTAATTATGAATTGTTTATAATAATAGTTAACACATCACATATAATCTTAGGCTAAAAATTCGAATAAAAAAATGTGCGTGTCAGCTTCTTTACGCGACTGGAGTTTACTCTTCAATTGTGATTGCCTAAAATAGGAAAAGAGGGTAAATAATTGTATTCCTAATAATACTGAAAGCATGCATTTAATTTATTTTAATTTTTTATCGTTTCGTTAAAATATACATAAATCATCTTACATAAATTATACACATACATAAAAAAATGCCGCCATCTATTGTCAGGTACGCATATTGCTATGGTAAGAATGGATATTTAATTTCCAAATATTTTGCTTAGACAGCGCCCACGAAATTAATTTGACGTGTTAACTAAGATTTACATAATAAAAAGAAAATACTAATCTAATATATTAAAATTAACAATTATTTAGGTAATTTATTAAATCACTGCTATCTATGTCAAAATTTTGGTACACCAACTCTATGCAATAAAATAGAAACGTCAAGTTGAAATTATACTATCTTATGGATCTTGGCTTATTGAATATTATACAGTTTAATATTCAGCTATGGGACAATATATTTTTTTTTACTTTAATGAAAAATATTATGCTTTTTATTTGGTCGTGGAGGATTGGGGAGAATGGGCTTTAAATTAAATCAATCCTTAAAAAGTAAACTCCAATCAATAAAAAAAACCGTTACAATTCTATATGTTATTTGACAAAGTAAATAATACTCCGTAGCCTCTTGTATACGTAAAACTATTAATTCAAAATTTTATATGAACTTCTACAAAATTACAGTCGCAATATAAAAAGATAATTCCCTAAATAAATATAAAACGTCACGGCTCGTACGGTACGGTAGTTCTGTTTCTCGAAACTATATCGATAATCAAAATAACATTATAGAAAATAAAGTATTCTAAAACATTTTATATACATTTATGAAAGTCAGTTTTCAGTAAATTAGCTAAAAATTCACATTTTTAAACTATCCAGGTATATCTTGGGACAAGTTGCATAGTTTGTGCGGTTAAAAATCATGGTCGACATTTAGTTTCGATTCAGCTATCGATTTCATTACATATTTAAAAACACACATTGAACGTTTTGAACGAACAATAAATTGCACACAACTATAATAAAACAATTATTTTTCTATTTTGCTTACACAGAAAAAAGAAAAAATTTAAAATAAAATTTAATAAACTACATATACTAACTTAAAGTTTTGTTAGATGTTTTACATATTAATATGTAATTAATTAAAATATATTAATTGCGTTATTTCTTTTCAGTTCCGTATGAAGATCCTTGGCTTATCTTTGACATTCCAATAGATTTTTGTAAGAGAACGAAAACTGAAAACATAAAATAAATATTAATATTCATTTCGCTTTTTACTTTCATTTTATATATACCATAATGGACAGGTTACAGAACCTGTGTCTGGGGTCATTCTACATATTTTCTATGGGCTCCGATAACCTCTTAAAATCAAAGGCCTATGAGATTGTTTTCCAATAAAAAATATTTAACTAGAACTTTACGAAATGCTATTATAGTTTTTTTAGAGAGGCTTAAGGAATCATAAATAGTACTGAACCAGCCCATGTTGGTAGGAGATTGATTATTGATAATAATAAGCGGTAGTCCATAATAATACTTACATGCGGCAAATATGATGCAACCAATTGAGAAATACAAAAGCTTTCCGCTTAACAGAAGACCGAGTAAATAGTACAGCATCGGAGTTAGTGTGATCACCACCCAGCCAAGAGTGTTCAACAGTGAGTATATCCGCGGACGCGACGTGAAAGCCTCAACTCTCTCCACACCAGATTGTAAGAAGAAATCTCCAGTATTCAAGAATGAGTCTTGCATTTTATCCTGTGTAATTATTTTGTTTTAATAATATAACATGTGTTTTATATAAATAAATAATAGATTTACACATATGTCAATGTAAAGATATCAGCATAGTAGAAAAGTATACAGTTGTTCAACAAACAGATTTTTCACGGATGTCTGTATAAAGTATTCGTAACATCGGAAATTATAAAATGACAAAATAAACGGGAGATTAAACCATAAAAGCAGTTTTAATACGAAACAGTTAAGCACGGTTTTCTTCTTGTTTTTTTTGACCCGATTTTAATTTAATTTCATTTTATGCAATCCATAAAATGAATCTAAATCTTGAGGTGTTGATTGATTCTGTAGAATTTTGATAATTGGGCGAACACTAGTACTAAATTTGTATGTAATGTATGTAAATTTTGTATACACGTTTGTCCGGAGTTCTTAAACCATTCATCTGATTTTGATGAAACTGCATAGTTGTTAGCACTCTAGAGCAGTGTTTCCTAGCCTTTTTTGTACCATGCCCCACTCACTGTAACATTTCTAAAATTTTTATCCACCCCATACATAAGTTTTAACATTAAAAAATTGATTGGTTCACTTAAGAAACATAAATGATAGGCTTTAGGAAGAAATCACTATGGAATTGTTATCAAAGTACAGTAATATTTCAAAACATATAATAAAAAACTGAAATTTAAAATAATTTTAATACAGATTTTCTATATTAATTTAGTGCGATTGCCCCCCATAATTATCAAATTGCCCCCTTGTGGGGCGTGGGCCCCACATTGGGAAACACCGCTCTAGATGGTTCCGGTCATAGTACCATAAAGCTAGCTAAGTGGCGCTAGAGTTTCAAGAAATCAATGTTTTGATACAACTAGCTAGCGGAACGTGACTGGGTTTCACTAGTTTTACTATAAATGGCATTAGATTACAAACGATCATATGTAATTATTTTCGTTGAAATTCAATATACCTTTGTGACGAAAAGATCGTGCATCCACTTGGTTGCTTCGGCTTCATCCTCCGGTATATTCTCAACCGGTATCCGCTCAATGTACATGTGTGCGTGTACTGGCTTCCCGTATAATAAACTTGTCAGTGTTGGCGGAGTCTGAAAATAGTAATCAATCATAATAAATATATCATATACAAAGAACAATTTAAGGTAGGTAGGTAGGTAGGTACATAAACTTTTTTTTTTTCAAAACTTCATTCGTTTAATTTAAATTTTAATAATTGAACTAGAAACTAATAGACCAGGGTAGAAGCCTTTAAAAATAATGAAAAGTGAAAGAAAATAATAGTAGGATGAAACCCATTAGAAAAGGAGGACAATATTATAAAAATGGAAGGAAAAATAATTTACGGGCGATCTGAGGTCGGGAAGGGGATGGGGGGGGGGGGTGGTTAAGGGTAAAAAACGGTTTTTCTCGATTTCCGGCAAAACTAAAAGTCCTATGGAAAAAAGTCAAATTGCTAAGTTGTAGGTGATAAAAAGATCTAAAACTTTTGTATTTACACTTTTTTCACATAACCTCAAAATTTATGTAAAAAATTAAAAAAACCAAGTTTTTGGTTTTTTATTTTTATCTTTTTCAAAAAAAAATCTTTTAACCGGAGTCCATAGACATCTACAACGTAAATGCCGCCACCCACTTTGAGACATGAGTTCTAAATCTGTTTTTATAATACAACAGCTGCACCACTCTTCAAAGCGAAACGCATAGTGAACATGTGATGAGTATGTATTTCATTATAAAAATTGGTAAACGGGATTCGAACATCGCTTAATACGAATGCACCGTGCGTTTTAATCGTTAGGCTAAAACGACTTCAAAATATATGTACTGTACTGTATTATACATTTAATAAATAAATGGGTACCAGACCCTGACATAGATGCTTATATACGTTTAAATGTATAGATAACTAGCGACCCGCCCTCGCTTCGCTTCGGAAACTGTAACTTATTATTGATTTCTCCACTATTTAATGGATGTTATTATACATATAGACCTTCCTCTTCAATCACTCTATCTATTAAAAAAACCGCATCAAAATCCGTTGCGTAGTTTTAAAGATTTAAGCATACATAGAGGTATAGGGACAGAGAAAGCGACTTTGTTTTATACTATGTAGTGATAAACACCCAGATAAAAAGCAAACAAACCTGTTTATCACACGAATGTTTGCCCAATGTGGGAATCGAACCCACGACCCTCGGACGCAACTACTACCTCAGAGGCGCTAACTAGTAACTACCGCACCACCGAGTCAGTCGAGTTATATTTAGCCAACTTTTTCTGTTTTCGTTTAGCCTATGACTTTATTTACTTACCTTACTCTCTTTTTCGAAAGCCAATTGAATATTATAAATAGCCGGTATCTTCCCTCTGAAGAACTGAAGGCTGGTCGTGAAGCCTCTAGTGCGCGGTGTTAGGTGGTGCTTGAGAATCGGCAAATTTTTCTCCTTCGCGAAATTAACAGACGCTTCGTGTTTCGTTTTCGTATATCTTGTACCTTCGGGTGTCAGTAATAGCTGAGGAAGACATGAAAAAATTGTATAACAGCATAATTATATCATAATGTTAAAATGTGTTGAAGTCGTCGCGGCCTAAAGGATAAGACGTCCGGTGCATTCGTATATAGCGATGCAACGGTGTTCGAATCTCGCAGGCGGGTACCCATTTTTCTAATGAAATACGTACTTAACAATTGTTCACGATTGACTTCCACGGTGAAGGAATAGCATCGTGCAATAAAAATCAAACCCGCAAAATTATAATTTGCGTAATTACTGGTGGTGGGACCTCTTGTGAGTCCGCACGAGTAGGTACCACCACCCCGCCTAATTCTGCCGTGAAGCAGTAATGCGTTTCGGTTTGAAGGGTGGGGCAGCCGTTGTAACTATACTTGAGACCTTAGAACTTATATCTCAAGGTGGGTGGCGCATTTAGGTTGTAGATGTCTATGGGTTCCAGTAACCACTTAACACCAGGTGGGCTGTGAGCTCGTCCACACAACTAGGCAATAAAAAAAATAAAAAAAAAGTGGTAGGTGTATTCATAACGAGTGTTAATGCCATGGTTCTATAGGAAACGATTGAAAACGAACAGATGACGCTATAAAGAAGCAATGTCGTGAAATAAAAACGAATCTTTTAAATTTAATATATCACAAGCTGCAGATTGAGATAGGCATCACACAAAATAAATAAAATTTCCACCTGATGCCTCAACACCCCAACACATGCAAGAATATTCTGTGAACGCGTATATTCAAATACACCATAAAAATAATAACGATCACCTAATTCGTGTGTTCATTAGGGACAGACTACTCGATATACCACGGAGACCTGGCTTGGTTCCGTGATTCCCTATCGAACTCTGTATCGTTAAAGATATCATTATTGTTACACGTGAAAATATTGATAATGAGCAGTCTCGTGATTAGAGTCGGAAAGTGTATATGCTGTTCCGCCAGGGGCAAAGTTCAAGTTTAAACATCGAAGCGATAAAGTATATTCGAGGCGAAATGTAAGTGCGGAAACGTATTGGGGTTTATAGTGGTGCGAATATTGAAATTAGAGCGTCAACAGTGCAGAAGCCGTCGTTTGCGACGAAAGGCTAGACGAGTAAATTAACCCATATACACAGCCCACTGAGTTTCTCGCCGGATCTTCTCAGTGAGTCGCGTTTCCGATCCGGTGGTATATTCGGCGAAGCACTACTCTTGCTAGGGCCCGTATTAGCATCACTCCGGTTTGAGCCCCGAGAGCTCACCTACACGCTAAGGTAAAGTTGAAGTCGTCGTGGCCTAAAGGATAAGACATTCGTGTTGAGCGATACACCGATTCTCGAATTTCAGGCGGGTACCAATTTTTCTAATAAAATACGTACTCAACAAATATTCACGATTGACTTCCACGGTGAAGGAATAACATCGTGTAATAAAAATCAAACCCGCAAAATTATAATTTGCGTAATTACTGGTGGTAGGACCTCATGTGAGTCCGCACGGGTAGGCACCACCACCCCGCCTATTTCTGCCGTGAAGCAGTAATGCGTTTCGGTTTGAAGGGTGGGGCAGCCGTTGTAACTATACTGAGACCTTAGAACTTATATACCAAGGTGGGTGGCACATTTGCGTTTTAAATGTCTATTTTTTTTTTTTTTTTTTCCTACCTAAGCTGATAGCCCTAGCGGCTATTTCAGCGTAACCCTAACTTTAGTAGGTGAGCTCACGGGGCTCAAACCTGACGATGTTGCTAACACGAACCCTAGCAAGAGTCGTGCTTCGCAGAATCTACCACCGGATCGGAAACGCGACCCACTGAGAAGATCCGGCGAGAAACTCAGTGGGCTGTGTCTGAGAGTTAATTTACTCGTCGAGCCCTTCGTCGCAAGCGACGGGTTCGACGAGAACGGTGACCGGTGCTTGAAGTACCTAAAAGCACCGTTAGTGGATCAGGAGGATCCGAGATGACGTGTTTAGGGCGACGTCGACTGCTTTCCATTCTGTCCGCAGGATCGGGAATGTAGTTACCGGCGGCCACGATGAGAGGGTTCTCGTGTCGTGCCGCTTTATCGAAGTGGCGCATGGACGCCGACTGCAGATACTTACTGATGGACTCTAAGTCCAGGTCGTCATGGAGGTCGACGTTCCTGACGAACCACGGGGCTCCGACGGCTATCCTGCAAAAACGGGATTGAATAATTTGAAAGGATTTTAAGTGTATGCGGGCCGCGTGAGCGAACACTACACTTGCATAGGTCATGACGGGGCGTATGCAAGTTTTGTAGAGTGTCACCTTATTTCTAAGGGACATTTTACTTCGCCTACATATCATCGGGTAGAGACGTCCTAGGATGAAGGCGGCACGATCGCGTACCGTCTTGATGTGGGGGCGGAATGTCATCCTACTGTCGAGGGTGACGCCTAAATATTTGACCTTCGGGGCCCACGGTATGGGCTGGTCGTACATCGTGATTGGGCGAACGGCGGGGGCGGGGGTGTTGACGCGCCTAGTCGGGAGAGGGATGCTCAGCGTGGTGTTCGGAGGGCGACCCCTTTTGAAGAGCACCGCTGTGCTTTTCGTGGGGTTAATGTCGATGCGCCACTTCCGGAACCACTGTCCCATGGTGGTAGCCGCGGTCTGAAGTCGTCGATGAAGCAACGCCTTCTTCCTACACGAGTAGTAGATGGCGGTGTCATCGGCGAAGAGCGCCAGATGGGTCTCCGGAGACCGGGGTATATCATTGATATACAAACTGAATAGTAACGGGGAGAGGGCGGAGCCTTGCGGGACTCCGGCTGTGACGTGACGGGGCCGGGAACGCGTTCCCTCGACTCGATATCGGAACGAACGGTTCGACAAGTAGTCTCGTATGATGAGCACGAGTCTGTCTGGCACTCCCATGTTATACAGTTTGTATATCAAACTAAATGTCTATGGGCTCCAGTAACCACTTAACACCAGGTGGGCGGTGAGCTCGTCCACCCATCTAAGCAATAAAAATAAATAAATAAATATCCTCTCAAGGCTATCAGCATAAGAAGGTTAAAAAAAAAGTGTTTTATAGCTTGTTAAATCCGACTGAGAACTCTTGATGAACCATGCGTTTCGATAAAATCACTGCACAGTTTTAACCGACGTCTCATCTCGTCACAATGTCCTTCAATGGACCGTTGATTGTGGAACATTTATTTATTAATTTAATCATGTTTCATTATAGCATCGAACGCAATTTTATCATTGCACGTTATCGAGCGTGGTCATCAGCAAGCGCAGTCGTGCTTACACGCAAAAATGTGCAATTAGCAACAACACCTTTATCAGTGGCACGCTGATAACACACATAAATCTCATTATACGTAGCAAATGAATTCAGATAACGTGTTACGTTCTAATGGAATGATATCGTCAATAAACGATAGGTCAATGACTCACCCAAACAGGATCCGGATAGTCGCAAAGTTCAGATATTTGCTTCTTGATAATTTCCTTATCTTTTTCAAAAGATCTTTCTAGAAATACGAATTCTGAAAATTTCCACATCCAGCCAATCGGGGGTAGATACTGAATTGATTTCTTAGCATAAGCTTTACAGTTCTAGAAACAAAACAAATGGAAAATTTCTTATTTTATTTCAATAAGTAGCTGTTTGTTGTTACATTCTCCTTCCTTACACATCCAATTGTTTATTTATTACTGTGAGGTAAATGAAAAATACATTTAATGTTAAGTTCTATATTTAGAACGAAGTCTGTAGATTTATTTTTCTCTGTGAAAATCTATACTTATTAATATTATAAAGAGGAAAAATTTGTTTGTTTGTTTGTATTGAATAGGCTCCGAAACTACTGAACCGATTTCAAAAATTCTTTCACTGTTTGGAAGCTACACTATTCCCAAGTGACATATGCTATAATCTTTTTTGAAAAAAATTTGGGATCTTTATTAAAACTCCAATAATGTAACCCATGGTGTAAAAAAATTACCTAAAATTTTCTTTATATCGCGTGCCCTACGAAAACTATTGATGCTAGAATAAAATAATGTACTACGACTTTGTAGAACACATTATTATTTACAAAAAGTGTCAGGACAGCACATGTCTAACTATTATAGTTATGCCGCAATAAGTGTTCTTTTATTTAAAAAATAAAACAACGTAAAATATCAATGAAACCTTTGTTGACCCGAGCGGTGCCGGAGCGGGCCGCTAGTAATATATAAGTACATATATACCACCAATTAAATACTAGCATCGCATAGCAAAATTATAATTTGCGTAATTACTGGTGGTATGACGCCTTGTGAGTCCGTACGGGTAGGTACCGTAAGCAGTAAATTTCACCGGTAAGAACTTTTGTATGACGGCAAAAAATATAAAATTTAGACGCCCTATTTATGTGCTTGATGTGCAAAATTTAAATAATCCTTTTTTTTATCCTGGGGATCAAAGTCAGAGTATTACGTCAAAGTAAACGAATTGTTTTATTGTCATTTTGTATGAACAAATGTGAATTTTCAAATGAAATTCGAAGTAAGTGTAAATAACATTGAAATATTTAATTACATAGATACAGGCCGAACTAATAAAAACGTGTTGAAATAATCACGCACTCTCGCATCTGAATCAAACGATATTAACATAATTATCATTCGATAAGAAACGGAACAATATAATCAATTAGTCCATTAGTTACCTAACCTTAGTTACATCTCTGTTTCTACTTTGAATCACCTCATGCGTAATCACATAAATTACACTTCAGTTTGTTGTTACGCAATGCAACTGAGGCTTCCATCTCATGGCCGATGTCGGTTTTCTACAAGGGAAACCTCTTAGTATCCCATAGGACCAATAGGACATAAGCCCGTCTATCATTTTTAAAGAAAACCAACAGCCTCAGGATTTTTTTTACTACAGGATTTAATTTAAGTTTATTTAAAACTAGGTGAGTCCCGCAATGTTACCCGCGGTTGTTGTAGTACCGCAGGTAAGGCCGCGGGGCGAAGCTAGTTTTCGCGTAAGTTACTCCTTATATCATCAGCTACCTATCAGTGAAAGTCTCTTCAAAATCGGTCCAGCCGTTCCAGAGATTAGCTGGAACAAACAGACAGACAGACAAAAATTGTAAAAATGTTTTTTTTTTAAACGTTATTGCGTAACCAATAGTTTACGAAACAAAAAAAGTCAATCAGCATTTAATAGAGTTTTAATATTGGCTTAAGCTCAAACACCTTCCGTTTTCGACGTAAGGATGACGCATGTCATATCTTGTAAAAACACACATACAAGTACAAGCACTTGCGGACACAAATGCAAGTATCGTCTTGATACTCAGCTATAGTATCCATACATATAAATAAAATTGGAGTGTCTGTTTGTAATATTGAAATAACCGCTTTTTCTACATAAATATAAATATATATATATGCGGTACATACACCAAAATAACATTTTTTACAATGTTTGTCTGTCTGTCTGTTTATTCCAGCGAATCTCTGGAACGGCTGGACCGATTTTGATGAGACTTTCACTGATACGTAGCTGATGATATAAGAAGTAACGTAGGCTACTTTTTATAGACTAGCTTTGCCCGGCGGCGTCACTCGCGGTACGACAACAACCGCGGGTAACGTCGCGAGACTCAGCTACCTATTAATAATAAAATTTAATGTTTCCGAAGCGAAGCGAGGGCGGGTCGCTAAATTAAATATGTTTACTTTCATTTTTATTGAAGTGACTCAAAGTAACTTGATATGTACGTTAACGTGTAATTTTCTCAAATTATTGAGCTATAAGACACAATAATCTTATTTACTTTGACGTTAAGGTACATACTAATGCCACAATATTATATTATTTAGCGGTCAAATTCATTATCAGTGATTACTGATTTGTCGTATCACGGCCATAGATAGTAGGGATAGGATAAATGACATTGATTAATAAGTTGCAAGAGATCGAAGTTACATATTAATACGCTTTTATTAGCTTCAGACGTATGTATGTTAGTATGTATGTTTGTAACGGAATCTATGAACATGATTTTGACCCTCTTCAAAACGTCGGATTAACTCGAAATTTGGTATACTTATTAAGGACCGATGAATGATGTCAATAGTTATAGATATTTTATGAACAGACATGAGTAGAAGGGTTGCTTTGATAATATCCTGAAAAGCACCCCACGCTTTTTTACAATGAAATCATTTTTTCTTACACTATTTTTAATTAAAATTTATCAAAATTTATTTTTTATTTTTTAGTTGGATTTTCTATAAAAGCGTATTTTGTTAGTTTTTTTAAACTATTATTTATTTTTAGATTATCAAATGTGAAATATTGGGATAGGACAGTTTCGTGAATATGCATAAAAATCTACAAATGTAATGTCCATTTCTTTACTAGTAACCGCAAAGGGTCCGTTAAACGCCATCGGCACTCATCATCAGATTAACAATACTATATTTATTATTGTATCGTCATCTGGATTACACATACTTGATTTTTATACTCGATTTTTTTAAATTGTAATATTAAATTACCGAAGCGAAGCGAAGCATGTAAAATTGTTTTCCAAGATTTATTTACCCAGTAAATTACAAGTAACAAGCGTGTATACTAAACTGAAAAAGTAACATATTGATGTATATTAAATTAGAAATTTTGCACTCATATTATATAGAAGATATATATATGTATTATATAAAATATATAGAAGATATCGATATCTTATCATAGAAAAATATTTAGAACTTGAACACTAACAAAAAGGGTAATTTTATTAAAGTTTTAGCTTCGATTTAATATTATCATTAATACAGTCAAAACCGTTTACTGCGACATCGTTTAATACAACATACCGGTTATAATAACCAAGAACAAAGGTCCCGGCTGAATGCCATATGACCGCCTTATTAAAAATATTGCTTTCTACGACATTGGTAATAACGACATACCTCATAAAACGACCACATTTGACTAATATTTTGGAGAATTAGATCTGTTAGAACGACCGGCTAAGCTGTATTGTAAACAATTTGAATAGGTATCCACATTTGTCTTCAATGGCTTTTAAAATCAGGAAAGAAAACAATAGGATTTAGTTTAGTGTAGGGTCTTTTCTAATTCTTAGAAACAAAACACGTGCGTGCGGTAGTCAAAGCCCACTTCTTCATATCTCTTCAGTTAGTTTGTTACTTATCTACACACAAGACGCACCAAAACTTTGTGGAGTTATTCGTCAAACTTTCAAAATTTCGCAAAGAAAAAAAAAACAAATTAATATTGAAGAAAAATCGCGTATTATGTAAATATATTTTTCCAATAATTCCCTATCGATTTGTTTGTACTTGCGCGATACACATTAAACATCACCGGTTGTTACGACTCTCGGTTTTTACGACTGAATATGAGCAGTCCCTTCGATGTCGTTATAACAGATTTTGACTGTATTTCTAGTGGACTATGAAGATTTGACTAGACACAATAAATTGTAAGCAAGGATTTTACGTAGAAGTAAAACTATTCTATGAAACAACCAAATTATTACTTAAATATTAAAATAAATAATAGCTTACGCCTAGAACGCCGATTCCATCACAGAATTGCCATCCCATCAACCAATCTATTTCATAACTGTGGTTCATAATTAAATATCCATGTTCTTTTCCATAAAACTTTTCGTATTCATCTTTTTTTACATATAACGACATGGTTGACCCAGCCCACCATTCTGCCATGAATACTAATTCTGAAAATATGAAAATCAATATATAAAACACAATAGAAAACAATAAGAATTCAATAACAAAATTTACAAAACACTCACGACTGTAAAATGAATATGAAAGATAATAATTTATTTGCCTATACAATTTTTTGTTGAACGGTTTAAGTCCAAAGTATAAAATCGCCTGTACAAAGTTCAACAGCAATCCAGATGTGAAATACGAAATAGCGAAACACAGATGCACGATCGTCGATTGCTTTAACATCTTCAGATTTATCATTTTGCTTCTTTTCGTAATTTACACTGGCAGTCATGAATCCTAAAAAAGATGAAAACCTTTATTATCAAAAAACATGGCGAGAAGTAAGTGGTGTCACCTGCGATAGGAGGATGCCCATTAAGCTCAAGGGTATGATCTATAAGACCATAATAAGGCCTGTTCTTATGTATGGCAGCGAAACATGGGCGGCAACCAAAAGGAACGTGCATACCATTCAAGTTGCTGAAATGAAAATGCTGAGGTGGATGTGCGGCGTGACTAGGCTCGATAAAATCCGCAACGAGTACGTGCGTGGAAGTCTAGGTGTACGGGACATCGCCGACAAGATGCAGGAGAGTAGGCTGAGATGATATGGTCACGTGAAAAGGAAGCCGCCTAACTACGTCGGAAATTTGGCACTACTGCTCAACCTCCCCGGTCGGAGACCTAGAGGTAGACCCAAGACAAGGTGGAGGGAGTAGTGCTGAAAGACAAGAGAGAATGCAATGTTGCTGACGAGGATGTCAAAGACAGAGCGAAGTGGAGGAGTAAAGTCAGGAAAGCTGACCCCAACACCATGTGGCTTATTATTGTGACAAATATGCTACTCTGGGTTTAAAATTTTATATCCCAGTAGATACACTGAACATTAACATTTTATAAAAAATTGACAATTATAAGAAGAGCTCAAGATAAGAAGGTTTATTATTACTCATGCCAATAAATACAATTCCTGCAATTAAACTTGTCCCTTTTATAAAATAAACTCTGGTGTTCTTTCAAATTTAAAAACAGTATCACACAGAGAATCCATATTAACAGTACCCGACAGGTATCAAACTTTGAAAATTGGCTAAATCTGAAAAAAGTTGTAACATTTACTCATTATCTTATCTTAGATTTAGTGAATTTATAGAAGACTTTCACAAATGTTCACATTAATTTGTTGTACGCATTGAACTGTACACTTGAAAATCTAAATCATTAACCTTCCTTATTAGTTAATGAACCATTATGACATGTGTGGTAAGAAGTGCCTTGCCAAAAACAGTTTAGATTAACAGCAATTAGTTGCGTAAAGTTTTCTCAACAGTTTACTTTTATGTAATAAACACAACATCATTATTAGCATGTTTATGAGTACAATACGTGTTTCCAACCTTAGTTTTTTTTTTTTAATATATTTCATTAACTTTTCATAAAATTTCCAATTTCCAATTATATTAAAACCTGTTAACTATTTTACCATTAACTGTAAAAGTTTCGGAAAAACTGAATACAAGTTGCATTGCGTTTTTAGAAAATTATATTATCTTGTCCTAAATTTTAGAATGGGATTGTCGAAAAAGTTTTTGCAATAGAATATTGAAATTACCTCGTATCCTAGGACCGTAAGCCAAGGATTTCCAATTGTCGATGTATTTGACTAATTATTCAAATGAAATTCTGAATTTAGACCGGAAAACCGAACTGACACCTAACTCATAATTAAACACAATTAAAATGAAAATCTTTTTTTTTTGTCTGCTTGCCCACTCGAATAGACAACGGGAATATAGATCATAAAGTAAGGCGTTGAAATTCTCTATCTATAAGAATAAATAGAAGAGCTTCTTGTATGGACTCTGGGACTATGGGCTCTGATTCGGTTTTCGACATTTTTTGGATATTGATAATTTTATTATAATATATATAAAACAAGAGTAATTTTATTATTGTTACATTTTATCCAATTTATAGAGGTTTTTTATTAGAGACAGATTTAAAGATGCTAAAAATTGCGTCATTTCACGCTCCGTTCCACAGTGAAAACCAAAATTCGATTATTGTGTAAAAAAGTCAATTTATTTGCTTTAAATCGCATTGTCTATTTTATGTAAATTTATAATAAAGAACACTCTCCCTCTCTATAATTACATAATACAGTTACTGTACAGTGTACACCCTAATTGCACCAAATATAATTTAAGAATATATTAAAATAATAAAATGTATTTAGGTATGTTATTAAAAATACATATTTTCATTTATTCACCTCTACTCTCTACTCTCTACCGTGAATGGAACTGAAACGTCAACTTTGAACTTTGACGTCTACCTTGAAGTTTTTTCCAAATTATGATTTATTTTTAATGAAACTATAAAAAATTATATCGCGTAAACCCTGAGTTTCCGTAACTTGAAATTTGGCAAAAAGCTTTCTATTTACGAGTACTATCTAAAAAAAATTTAACCTCCAAATGGAGGTTAAATTTCCTTTATGGATGGACCATAAAGGAAAATCTGGCCTTTTTATCAAATATGTATGTAATCAAAATAAGATTAGTCCAAAAAATCAAGAATAAATATACTGATGCATTCACAATTAAAAGTGCTTTAGAATGTTCATGACACACAGAAACTCAAGATTATTGCGTATCCTTCGTCAAAATCGTTGGAAAACTACATCTTGTTCAAATGATTTTACAATTCTCGGAATTGAAACCTCTTGTGATGATACAGGTTGTGCTGTTATTGATGGAGCTGGCAATGTTCTTGGAGAGTCTCTTTATTCACAGAATGCAATACATGTAAGATATGGAGGAGTAAATCCTTTCATAGCTCATGAACTTCACCGAGAACACATAGAAACAGCTGTAACTGAAGCACTTTCCACAGCAAAGATTAAAATAAAAGATATTGATGCTGTTGCTGTTACTGTTAAACCTGGATTATTACTCAGTCTCCAAGTTGGAGTTCAGTATGCAAAATATATATGTATGGAGTATAATAAACCTATTATTCCGGTCCATCACATGGAAGCTCATGCTTTAGTAGCTAGGATTTATCACAACTTGCCATTTCCATTTATAGTTTTACTTATATCTGGAGGACATTGTCTTTTGTGTCTTGTTCAGGATGTAAATCAATTTTTACTTCTTGGAGAATCATTGGACAATGCCCCAGGAGAGATTCTAGACAAAGTTGCCAGAAGAATGAAACTAAAAAATATTAAAGAGTATTCTCAATTGGCTGGAGGCAAAGCAGTAGAGGAGGCTGCTAAGAAAGCTAACAATTCTCAACAATTCCAATTTCCTTTGCCTTTAAATAGAAATAGAGACTGTAATTTTAGTTTTAGTGGTCTTAAAGATTCACTTGTAAGAAAATTAATAAAAAAGGAAAAAGAACATGGTATTACTGGGGATTGTTTGATACCAGAATATAATGATTTATGTGCTTCATTTCAAATTGCCTTAGCTGAACACTTGGGGCATAGACTAGAGAGAGCAATTATCTTCTGTGAGGAAAAGAACTTAATCAATCCTAATAATAAAAATATAGTAGTTTCAGGTGGTGTTGCTTGTAATGATTTTATATTTAAATCAATGCAATTTGTTGCTGGTAAATCTGGTTATAGCTGTTATAGACCTCCACCTAAAGTTTGTACTGATAATGGGATAATGATAGCATGGAATGGTGTAGAAAAACTTAAGAAATCATATCAAATTCAATATGACTTACCACTTAGTGAAATAGATCCTATTGCACCTTTAGGAAAGAGTTTAATACATGAAGTAAAATGTGCTAATATACCAGTAAAAGTGACAAAATTAACAAACTTGTTATGACATTCTAGATATTTATTTTAAAGTAATAAAATTAAGTAATAACCATATCTTAGCCTTTTATTCAGTCTGCAGATAGTTTGACCTCACAAATTGTCATGTTTATTTTATATCAGTTTTATTAAAATATATGTACTATATTAAATATTTATAAGTTTCCCATCCTGATTCCCATAGTAAGAAATGCGAGTTTAGGGTCAGGTGACTGACCACATAAATATACACTAATATAATTGTACTGGAAATGGCTCTATCTATTGCTACATAATAATGAGTATACAATATCTGGATCTGGATTGCCTTGTACCCGCAACCTGCCTCTAAAACCTAGAAAATACAAAATATATATTCCATGGCTCTCAGGCAGTGGCTGGACTGCCCTTGACATTGCTGATGTCCATGAGTGAAGGTAACCATGCTGCATTAGGGGGGCTGTATACAAGGGCAATAAAAAAAAATACAGATGTAATTAACAACTTCACTAAGTTATTGAATAACAGCTATAACTTAATGGTTGCATCATTTGTCTGTTTCCAAGTCAATTATTTCCATTGAAAGAAATTTGTTTTCGTTCATGAGATTTGTGTAAATAAAATGCTTTATTTTAAACAGCGTTATTTATTGTACAATTCTACATAAATTAATAGTTGATGATTTTCATGCATGTTGGTTAACTATTCCTTCTTCACTTTGGAACAGCTTTCTGGAGGTCTGTAAAGTGATTAATAATTGATTTACAAAACAGTTTAAAATATTTTTGTTAATTTACTATAGGGACGCACACGCCAAACTAAATGCAAAAAGGAAATTTTAGTTTCAATCCATTTTCAAGTAATTAGTTTATATAATTGTTAATAAAGGACACACTCACTTTACAAACTTAATAAATTCTAAAATTAAACTAAGATAAGCATTTTAGTTTAGAATTATTAGTAGAACTAATACTAATAACACATTAATGGTTAAGACTGATTTTGACCTAACTTACACCTCTGACTTAGTCCTTTTCATCTGAAAATCACATTAAAATTGAAATAAAATAAATTGAGCTAGACTAACAAAATAATTGTATCTAAATATTTTACATGTCAAAATTTAAAATGTTGTAAACCCTGATATTGACATTGAGAAACTTATCAATTAATACGGGAACTTTAACTGTTGTAAATTCTAAGAATACTTTAAAACCGTTTCAAGTAAGTATTAAAGGTAGTTTCGAAAAATAGCTTACGTGCAGGTCGTCCGTTGGCCCAAGGTGTGACTCTGACGTGAGATTCGTCACGTTTCAACGCCTCTGCTCGAAATTCTTGCTTTAGTGACCTGCGAAGCACCTTGGCTGCGATGTTTGAGTAGTTTATGTAACTGAAAAAAGTAACCTAGAAAGTTATATTTCTCTGTAATTATAATCAGTTACTATATATATATTTGCTTACGTTAAACCAGCTTGCCTCCAAGCGCTCATTTTGTTATTGTTCTTGTTTACTTTTATTCTCAAAAATAAATTGAAATTTTCCTGATTTCCACAGCCAGAGAGTAAAGTGAAATATCCATAGACTATAGACTACATAAAAAGCGCTTTTTTTTCCTACCTAAGGCCGGTTACAGTGCTCCACCGACCGTCTGTGCGTACGTCAGTCGCGCTTGTCGTTTATATGAAAATTCATAAATCATTACAGTGCTGGACTGACCGTACGCACGCGTATATTGCTACGCACTGCGTACGAGGACCGTCGGTCTAGCGCGTCCGCATGCGTGCCGTCGGTCGACCGACGCGCTATGGAAACAAATGAACGCGTTTTGTGCTGCACCGATGAGTGGACCGACCGTACGGATGTGTGTATCATCATCAAAAAAAGCGATTTCGTATTGAACGTGGCCAAATATATCGACACCGAGCGCCTAATCACCGAAGTTCGTCTTCGTGAACCGCTCTGGGACAAAGGACACGTGTTATATAAAGATCATGATGCCAAGTTAAAGGCCTGGCAAGAAGTATATGCTGATAATTCATCAAAACTTGATCGTCATTCTGAAATAATTAAAAAAAACTTGAACGTTCCTTAAGCGTTTTCGAAAATAATAAGCAGTAATTAAACTATTTGCAAACGCTTCCCTTTTGCGTACTGACTATACCAATCCGGTCAGATTGTTGGTCAGGAGAGCACTGAATGAAGCAAACTGACGATCGGTTATTGCGTACCGTCAGGACGGAACGTACGCACAGACGGTCGGTGGAGCACTGTAACCGGCCTAAGCTGATAGCCTTGAGACTTGAGAGGCTATTTCAGCGAAAAAAAGCGCAACTACGTACGTATCGTATTCAAAATTGATATGATAATCACAGACATGGACATACAAAGTAACTGTGCGTGAAATACATAACGAGAACCTCACAATTATTTCTGGGAATTAAAATCACCCGTTAGAACCATATGGGTATTGATTAATTTTAGCAGAGAGTGTAAAATTGTTCATGGACATTGTTCATTTGAGAGAAAAAAAGATATATTGATTACATTATTTTAATTGGATTGGTACTTTTTTTAATAACAATATTTTTCACTAAAATTGCAGTTCCACAAACCCATACCTACTTTAATCTCCAAGACCAATGCATCCCGGGATATTTTAAAATATTTTACAGGCTTTAACCGCGTTTCTGAGACTGCAGCGAGTGATATTTATTTAGTAAGTGTTTCCCAAGTGATTTAATATGAATGACATTTTTTTATTACTTTTGTAGACAGACGAGCATATGACTTACCTGGTGGTAAGTAGTCACCGTCAATGATCGAAATTAGCAATGTCAGGGGCAAAAATAATTCGAATTCGAGTTTTTTTCGATTTTTTGCTTTTTCTGAGTAGATTTACTATAGTAACATATATATATATTTTCACCATCGGAAAGTAGAGATTTCAACGAACAGAATACATACCAACTTTTTGAAAAAAGCTGATATTTTGACGAGTGAATTTTCGATTGAAAATTAGGGTGCTTTTTCGATATTAATTCAAAATAAGGTGAAAAAATAAATATTTCTAATCAAATAAATTGCAGCGTATTTGGGACATAAAAAGGTAAGTTTTCACCAAATTTCGTGAAAAATTATTTTTTCTTTGAAAAAGAAACATAAAAAAACCAAAAACTTGGTTTTTTGAATTTTTCACATAAATTTTGAGGTTATGTGAAAAAAGTGTAAATACAAAAGTTTTAGATCTTTTTATTACCTACAACTTTGCCATTTGACGTTTTTCCATAGGACATTTAGTTAACCCCCCCCCATCCCCTTCCCGACCTCAGATCGCCCGTAAATAAATTTTCCTTCCATATTTATAATATTGTCCTCCTTTTCTAATGGGTTTCATCCTACTATTTTTTTTTCAATTTTTATTATTTTTAAAGGCTTCTACCCTGGTCTATAATAAATACGGCCATTGCCAGCTGACTGACAAAACCTGCGCATGCCGGTAGGCAGCGGCTTGGTCGGTAGGCAGCGGCTTGGCTCTGCCCCTAGCATTGCTGAAGTCCATGGGCGACGGTAACTACTCACCATCAGGTGGGCCGTATGCTCGTCTGCCTACAAGGGCAATAAAAATAATGCGCAATGTAGGCGTGAGGTGATGGTTTGCTTATTAGATATAAAATAATTAATAATTGGGAATTTAATTGTTTTTATGATCGAACAATTACCAATAGTCATCGAACAAACGATAATTGATCAAAACTAATTAATCTGAGCGATAAAAATAAAGATATCTAGTAAGAGGGGGCAACTTAAGGGTGATCATTTGTTTCATTAATTATAAATAAATAAAAGATGAACAAACAATTTTTATATTCGAACGTTAACGAAACAACGACGAACAAATAATTAAAAATAAAAAAATCCAAAATAAAAAAAGGGGGCTAAATTCAGTAAGCCCACTTAAAGTGAAAGTAAGGAAAATCTGGAAAGTTGATCCCGATCAAAGTTGTCGAAAGTTGTCAATTGTCAGTTGTCAAGAATAGCAAATAGCAATTCATATTTCGTCCATAAATAGGTAGGTACCTAAATCCGAATTTTTCGATTTGTTTACTTCGTTTAAACGCATCTGTAATAATTGTAAAACAAATTAATCTGATTAAATCGATTAAATACTCAAAAAAAATCCGAAAAAGAGAAGAATTCGGAAATCGTTACTTAGGTCTTTAAGCTTATATTCAGTCGACAAACGTTTCGAGTTGGCACTTCGATCATTTTATCCATATGTTTAAATCATATCCATTTAAACAGGATTATGTTAAAAAATAACTAATGACTCGATTTAAAGTACTCAGCTTTACCTAACAGTGTATGTCAGTTTAAATTTACACAATTCTTATAATTTATTGTAGAAGAAATGGATGCTGCCGATCGTCTCCTACAAAACGACGAACATAAGCCCCGTGATAACTCAGATGGAATAATATTCGCACCGCCTAAACCTTCAGTTAAACGTGATATTACGAATGAATGTCAGTTGTTTATAAAAGCTGAGGATGGTGGAGGAGATGCATCAATAAAAATCAATGAAAATATGCCCGGGGAGAACAGTGGTAAAATTTAGAAAATTTGTTAAATCTTTTGTAGTACATTAAGTAATAACTAATGATATGTTGAAAGATATAAAAGTGTGTAATTCATTATCAAAACATGTCTTTTTCATAAAAACATACTACTCTTTTAATGATTTCATCATATAACCATAATATTGGTAAAATGTTGAGCAGGTACCAAGCTTTGTGATTTTTTAATTAGTTAACAGTGCCTTTTTAGATATACTTTTTACCACACACATCTGGCTCTTGAATGAACTGTTCTGCACTATACTTCCTGAATGCTATATATCCTTCTCCAAACAAGGCTTGCAGAAAGTATTCTAAAAGTAGTATAGTAAAGTATACTAAAAAGTTTATACTTCAACCTCAGGTCTCATAGTGAGTGGAGGCATTTATATTGTTATTTTTTGTATAGCTGTAATTTCACTGCAATAGTTTGAAATTCCTATCCACCTTATATTATGCAATCAGAACTTGAATTGATTGGTCAGCAATAGAGGAGCTTTTATAAATACTATTTACCTAATCATATTAATTATTTGGTTTTCATAATTAATACATGTGTTTAGTAGGTATTATTTGTAAATTAATTTATTTCTAAATAAAACCACTATTAGTATTCTTATAATGATAATTTATTTAAAAAAAAAAAACCTTATTTGATATACTCATTTAGAACTTTATCAAATATGTGAAATAATTAGTAATAATTTCAATTTAATTAAGAAATAAAAATAATAATTTCAAAAGTGCAGGAATGTCACTAATGTTACAAATATGTAGAATTAAGTGTAAACACAATGTTGAGAAATTGTAACATACATAACTATGAAATGAATCAAAATTAATAGGTATGTCATTCAAATAAAGCACATTTTCTAAAAGTGGAATATGTACATTATATTATAGGCACATAGTGGCTTCTTTAATATATTTGCATTAAGGTATATAGCCTAGCAAAGTTTTGCAAATGGGATAGATAACTAGTATAGCAAAATTTTATAATAGGGTAGATGATTGGGCTAGTATAGCATAGGCATTTTGGCACCAATAGTATAATTGTGAGGGATCTTAATGTAACTTAATATCTTAGGGGATCATAATATGGACCGAAAGTAAATAATCTATTTAATAGAGCAAATAATAAAACTTGAAGTGCTTAATCGCAGCCAGTCACATAAAAATAATTTAGATATAAATGCATGTATAATGTAATATCACAATGTGTTACACTTGTAGTTGTTGGTTTTATTTCAGGAAAACCAAAGTTTGTAACATCAACTCCTGATGAAAAAAAGGAAAGCCCTTCTGAAAATCAAATTGCTGATTCTAATCCAGAATGTGATATGGAAGGTAATATGAAACAAAGCCTCCATTGCCGAATTCATCAACCCCATAAAATGAGATATAGAAAAATTACTTACTGGATGGTCGAGCTCATGATCCACCTGGTGTTAAGTGGTTACCGGAGCCCATAGATATCTACAACGTAAATGCCGCCCCCTACCTTGAGATATGAGTTCTTAGAAGTTTTTACAGTACAATGGCTACCTCACCCTTCAAACCGAAATGCATTGCTGCTTCACGGCATAAATAGGCAGGGGGGTGGTACCTACCCATGCGCACTCACAAGACGGGGTACCACTAGTAATTACGCAAATTATAATTTAGTAGTAGTAACCCAAGTAGTACCCAAAGTAGATTAACATGCAAACATTATTGCCTTATGTAATTTTTAACACTTGACAATCGGTTTTTTTTTGTCTGAAATGAAAATGAAGTACATATATGCATGTTTTCAGGTGTTCCAGAACTACCTTTAGATGAAGGATTGCCTAGCACTGTCACAGTACTAGATGCGCCTGATGGCGGAAAGGTATATTTAATCGGTACTGCACATTTCAGTCTACAATCACAAGAAGATGTATCTCGGGTTTGTAGTCAAGACATTAATTAAATAAGCTAAGTCCATATTATAATAAGCAAAAATGTTACTTATGTTGGCACTATTCTATTCTATCAGCCCACAGATGTACACTGTTGGATATAGGCCTCCCCCAAGTCTCGCCACAAAGATCGTTCCTTGAACTTGATAATTAATGTAGTTCCAAACTTAAATTAAACTAATGATTGAAAATTGAATTTTGTTATAGTGTTTTATGACATTTAGGTACAAACATTTAAGTTTTTTGTATAGTAAATTTATATTTCAGGTAATACAAGAAGTAAAGCCCCACATTGTTACAGTTGAGTTATGCGTTCAGAGAACCAATATTTTATTGCTCGATGAAGAAGTCATTCTTAGAGAAGCTAAAAATATTAATATCAAGAAAATAAGGTCGGTATTTTGTGTTTTTTGACAAAGGATCAATTATTTTCCATTATACCTTACTAGTTTCATAAGTGATTAATTTTTTAACTGTTTTAATAATAATAATAATGTTTTTACTTTAGAACATGAAACTTAGTATTTAATTTAATGTGTTGTTTTCAGGGCAACAATGGCTCAAAATGGTGTCTTCAATGGACTCATGTACATTCTTCTCTTAAATATGTCTGCTCATATCACCAGAGAGTTAGGTATGGCACCTGGTGGGGAATTCCGACGTGCTATGGCAGAGGTGATTATCTATACTGCTATAAAACCATATTAAAAGTACATACCTACTGTATTTCTTCACTGAAGATGCTTACAAAAGGAAGATTTAACTATTTTATCTACTTAATTCTTGCGATTGAAGTAAATTTTAGCCAAGACAAATATTCCTAAAACACCTCTTTTTTTTTTTCAGGCGAAAAAGATTCCGAACTGTGTTGTACAACTCGGTGACAGAGCGATAGACGTTACATTGCATAGAGCTATCGCGTCACTCTCCTGGGGACAGACTATAAGATTCATATGGCATTTACTTACGTCTAATCAAACTATAAGGTAATCTTTGACCGTAAGGTTGTCAACTCTTAAACCTGACCATGAATCCTAATGACCTATTATTATTTATATATAATTATTATCAGACCTATAGTATTTGCTAGCTTAACAAATAAACATTAATTTCCGTTAATCTCAAGGTAAACCGTATATTAGTCCCGTTTTGGTTTGCTATACAGTGAATGTTGTTCTCAAACATCTGCATGTAAAAATGAAAAAATTCTGAAGCGTGAATGTCGCGTTCTATTTTCGATTCGCATTAGGAATAATATTTTTAGAATTCTTAATGTTGTGTATATTTTTTACAGCTTAGAAGAAGTGGAAAAATGTAAACAGAAGAAAATGTTGGATGATATGTTGGAGGAAATGGCTGAAGAATTTCCCGCATTAAAGCAAGTGTTTGTAGTTGAAAGAGATATGTTCCTGTGTCATTCCCTGCAAGTAGCTGCTTTGCAGCCGCGTAAGTACCCATCGATGATTCAATAAAAAGAATGCTAAAAAAGTATCGTCTCCATCAGCAGTTTCAGTACTGGCATCTTTTACGTATCATTCGTCACAACTGAATAGGTGGAGGGGGAAACTCAATGTTGACTAATCGAGGGAAAACCATGTTATGTTCATTCGAATGAAAATCTTTTCATGTATGCTCATATTGTGTTTGTAATTTATTATTGTACTCTCCAGTATCAAATATATAGGAACTGGATCCATTCTGGATACATACTGGATCTAACACTGTCACTCAGTTCCACTTATACTACACTCTACTTTGTATAAGTATTGTGTGAGGGACTGTCGCTGTAAATGTCTATCCAGTAATCACTTAACACCAGGTAGACCGTAAACTGGTCCATCTTTCCAAGCTTAAAAAAAACATATTTCGAAATGTCCATTATATTGTACAATGAGAGAGCGTCCCTTGAAACTGGAGCGGCTTAAAGTAGGCCCGGGCCTAAAATTGCATTATTTAAGGCCGGCCCTAATTAATGCAATTTTAACATATTTCAAAGTTACTTTTCTATGACGGATATTTAGTTTTATCGCGAAAACAGTTCGTGGACTACCGTCAAATGCGTATGCCATTCGAAAAATTTGTACTCCTTCTACGGGAAGTTGAACACCGGCGTATTCGTATCTTATTTTTCCTACCTATTCGCTGGTAGTCTTAAGGGACTATTCCACTACGCGCGAATGGGTGATAAGCTCATGGGTTCAATCTGTGAGAATTTGCTAATACCAGCCCTAGCAAGGGAATTCGCTTCGCAGAATCTACTAACGGATCTGAATCACGACCCACTGAGAAAATCGGGCGAGAAACTCAGTGGGCTGTGTCTATGATGTCCCGATACGAGTACAGTAGATGCTTTATTCCGTAGAACTCAACTGCATAAAATAAATGAAGACATAAGTGGGTGAAGGGGATTTGATACAATTTGTTAATTTTGAGCAAACGGACAATAAATTTTTGTTACTTGTACTTTTTCGACGTTCATTACGTGTCATTTCTAAAAATATCCTTTAAACTCAAAGTTTTAAGGTCTAATATGGTTTATAGGCACACAGCACCTTCATTCAATGTTAAAACTGAAAACCTTTAAAATTGTACTTAACCTCTTAACTTACTTTAACTCATGTCTTCAAATATTAGTTGTGTAAACTATGATAATAATAATAAAAATTGGCTGTTAGGTCACGAGCCTTGTCGCATCGTGGGAGTCGTTGGGATCGGCCACGTCGGCGGCATCGTGGAGCACTGGGGCAAGATCAAGCCAGAAGACATTCCGCCTTTGTTACTGTAAGTTCATTTGAATTTTTGTCATCAAGAAGATAAAAATATAGTTACGCGCTGGTGTTCGAGATAAATAAAAATTCTACCGAACTATAAATTAAAACTGCATTAACACTTAGAACACTCACGGAACGCTTTAATAGTAATCTTTAATATCTTTTTTAATTTAATCTTTAATAATAATTTAATAATAAATTAATTTAATAATAATCCCGTAATTAGTGTTACGCCGGTAAGAGGAACGCCATCTATCGTCAAATACTGGTGGTAGGACCTCTTGTGAGTTCGCGCGGGTGGGTACCACCCTACCTATTTCTGCCGTGAAGCAGTAATACGTTCCGGTTTGAAGGGTGGGGCAGCCGTTGTAACTATACGCGAGACCTTAGAACTTATATCTCAAGATGGGTGGCGCATTTACGTTGTGGATGTCTATGGGCTCCAGTAATCACTTAACACCAGGTGGGCTGTGAGCTCGTCCACCCATCTAAGCAATAAAAAAAAATAGCCGAACGAATATCGAAGGATCTAGTAACATCTAGAACGCTCGAGACGCAAAACGCCATCTATTGTCAGATAGCAGAAACGCATATCGAAAATACTCGACTTGTGAGGAATGTTCTCGATAGTTTTAGGGATGTCTTATCGGCTATAAAAGCGTTGCAGAGATGGTACGCAGTTTGTTAGTAATCGAAACTACTCGAAGCGAGACAACGAACGGATTACCTGAAGCAAAGCGGAAGAAGCGAATTGAGAATTTTAAAGTGTTTGTGAAGTGTTTTAAGTATTCTAAGTGCCAATACAGTGATAATTTGTACTTCGGTAGAATTTTTATTTAAGCTTTTTTTTTTAAGCGCAACGACATTGAGTGCACCAGGTCGATGTCTAGTTTAATGACAATAATGGCCGTCTTATATTTCGAACCGGAATTTGTGAATGTCAGCGAGCACGCAACTTATTACTCTAATGACAAAAAAAACGTTATTTTTTAATAGGTCGAATTTGAAATATGTCGCCTACGAATGGCGACTATCAAGCAGGACAGGCTAGTCTGACGTTAAAGGCTTCGTCAAATAGAATGTGTATTAAAATACTGGATAATGCCCGAAAAATTTATAGAATTAGTTAGAAAATACCCATGTTTATACAATGCCACATCTGAATCACTCCACATCTTAATACTTTTAAATTTTCAGACTGAAACAGAAAGTCACTATGATTTGGCGAATGCGTTGCGTCAAGGAGCATTGGACTCATCTAGTCAATTTGTGTGACATGAAAAGAGCGCGACGTTAAAACGCAGCGCTAAGTACGCGTTCTGTTTGACGAAGCCTGTGCGAGTTCTTTAACGCTCTCGATAGCGTAACAGTTAATTTAAATGTCTATGGAGTTGGAACGTTTGCCGCTAGGGGCGCTGTTCCGACTGCATACAAAGGACAATGACCAAAAGTGGGCCAACTTTATGTCTAAACTATTTGTACTTGAAAAACTATGCCTTATTTTTTCACTTGTTTAGTTTATGTATCAACATTTCTTTCACCCTGGCATTGTTTTACAAAAAAATAAATTACTTATTTGATAACATTTCAAAACTGAGTGCCATAGTTTTTAAATTCGCCAATAGGCAAAGGGCTTAGCCCATACAGCCTTATAGTAAACCTATATGCTGCCAGACGAAAGAGTTGTCTGTCACTTGAACAACAATTTAAAAAAAATAGCTAATGGCAATAATTCACAGAGTTTTTAGTTTATTTTTGTTCAATTCCATATTTATATATTGTAATAATAATTATTACTTAAAACCATGAATTATTTGATATTTTTAGATATTAATGATTCCATTAGTAAAAATCTCAATGGCCTACCATTACTCTATTCTTATTATATATGATCAGAGAGTTTTGGCAGCAACCCGAGTGAAGCGTCACTTGAAGTTTTATTTTAATGTTTTTTTAATAGTTTATTGTGATGTATAATTTATAAATTAGGTGTTGTTTTGTGTATTAAACGTCAATAATCGTTGTTCACGATTATTGAGGCATTGGAATAAAACTGTGGCTAACATAGCAGGGACTGTTTTTTTTTTTTCAAGGTAAAAGGTCTGCGGAAATTCGCGCTCACGCAATGTGTTATTAATCGAGTTGACGTCAAACTTCCAAAAAGCTTTTTATTGACATTAAAAAAATATAACTACCACAGACTAGGCTGTATAGGCTACGCTCTTTGCCTAATTATTGGCGAATTTAAAAACAACAACAACATTATCGTTGCCGGCTTCCGGATTTTCATTTCATTTTATTATTATTATGAGGATATAATAATAATAAAATGTACGTAAGGGCTTATTTCTAGCAACATTAACCACAATTAACTTATTTAATACTATAATGATGAGAGCGATTATTGATTTCGAAGAAAACAATTAACAACTCAATTCTAGCTGCAGAAAAAGACAGATTCCTCTTAAACCTGTGTGAGAATATAAAAATCGTTTTCTGAATATGAAACGATATTTCTTTGTCTATCAAGTTGTTTCTCAATTAAGTTAAAACCATCATCACACGACAACTTTTTTTAGGGGCCTAATCGCTCATAGAAAATGGGCATTGTCCTTTGAGTTAACTTTACGCTATCGAGAACGTTAAAAAACTCACACTAGGCACACTGGTGCGCGCTAAGTACGCGTTCTCTTTGACGAAGTCTTAAAAGACATGCTTGTGTTGCGTACAGAGTACCGCCACCGTCGTTGTCGACCCGCGTGCTGCGCTCGAGCGTGCGCGTGGCGTGCGTGTGCGGCGTGCTGTACGCCGCCTACCGGCTGTTCCCACGCCGCCTGCTGCCCTGATATTAAGGTATATACCTACGGATCGGATTACGGATCGTACGGATTAGATTCCATCCAGCGAGAAAACGTTCGTTGAAAGGAATCTATACAAAACATAATAACGATTTAATTAAAGTGTGCTTGTTTATTGATTTTTTGGATAAACAAACAGCAACAAATTTAGATGATTTTTACGTGTGGTTTGTGGGACGGAGAATGATAGACTAAGTACTTTGCTCCAATTTAGTTATCCGTTAATTTATATAGTGTAACATTTAATTTATCTACTCAAATAAACTCATGGACTTTGGACAGGCAAAGACCAAATTAATAGATAGATAATATAACTAAAAACTATAACACTGAATCCTAGAACGTATACAGACAATTAACTAGTGCAACCTATTGTATTTGTAAACGAATATATTTTAAACTAATTAATAATCAAAAACGGATGTTTGATATAACTTCACGTTCAGACAGGTCCCCCAATTTATGTATGTAGGTAATGTTTAACATGAACTCCTAGTTCTTCGAGATATTATCGAAATCATCATACATTTATTTTATGTTTCAGAGGATTATTAATTTATGTAAAGATAAACTAGAAGTGTTGATAACTATACGTCTTTTTGTATCCCCACGATCCACTAACGATGCTTTTAGGTACCTAAAGCACCAGTAAATTAATCCATAGACACAGCCCAATGAGTTTCTCGCCGGACCTGCTCAGTAAGTCGCCATTCCGATCCGGCGGTACATTCTGCGAAGCACTGCTCTTGCTAGTGCTAGTGTTAGCAACGTCCTCAGGTTAGAGCCCCGTGAGCTCACCTACTAGTTAAGGTTACGCTGATATAGCCTCTCAAGTCTCTCAGCTTAGGTAGGAAAAAAAAGAAAAGGTGAATCTAGTATGATCCCTCGAGGTCACTAGAATAGGTAAAAAAAATAAAAAAGTGGTACATAACTATGGCAGTTTGTTTCAGTTGGCAACACGTTGACGTCGATTCGAAGGCTACGAAACTTGTCTGTCGGCTCACATTTTACGTCCGGACGAGCGCGCCTGCCTCAATGATAAGATGTAACATGTTCGCAAGTCGTTAAAAACACTTTTACGTTTTGTTTCTCTTTTATTTTAATATAGACGATTTTCCGTGACCACGGAAATTGTAAAGACTGCGTTAAAAATAGAGAATTGTTAAAAAAAAAATTAATAAAAAAAAGATTAAACCGTAAAATTGTTTTTGATCTTGTCTATGATTATGAAAATCTTGAAAAAAGAAACTAAGTTCGCAAATTTTATTAATAAACGAAAAAAGAAAAATTATAATTAATAATATAAAAATAAATTAAATAGATATATATATATAAGGAAAATAGCTTATTATAATCCTTGATAAGGTATATCACCTACACATATTATACTGAATTTAAATGTTGCGCATGTGCGCAATTTAATATTATTACTTCACAGATGTAGATTACTTACCGGTTCTAATTACCCTTTTACGGGATCCAGTTTCGATTTCCGGTTAGATTCAATATTTATTTTAGAAAAATATTTCCTTTGCACCAATTAATTCCATCGTTTTAATTGGCAAGCATTAATGAGTCACTCCTACTACGTAACATTGAGTTGCATTTTCTTTGAAAATGACTTCGTATTATGGTAGTATGAATTATAATGTGAAACTATAGTCTGGTTGGCGCTAGATAATGTATCACAGCATGGCGGACCGCAAATCAATTTACGAATTTTAGGAATAGACTTTTTTCCCTACCTATTCGTTAGTAGTCTAAGGGGCTATTCCGACATCTTCGACGTAAATGCCGCCACCCACTTCGAGACATAAGTTCTAAGGTCTCAGATTTTATAGTACATATAAACAAATAAACTTAACAATAAAACAAAAGTATAGTGCTATGAGTCATTGTACTGGAGCGGTTAAGGACACGTAAGGATACGCCGAAGATGCCTCAAGACTGCGGTCGCTACCCAAAGTGGCCTTTTGTACATTAAGCTCTCGTTGCAAAAGTGTTTTGCGCATTCGAATTTAAAATTTTGTTCTTATGTTACAAATAAATAACTTTCAACAATAACAATTTATAATATACATACCTACAAGACGATGATTTTGCTCCATTTGTTGTATTTAAAATGCAAGTTTAAATAAACATGTTGTATTTTGATAAGTGTCTTGTAATTTTTGTTACAGTAAGTACTAGAGAGTACTTAATACACGGTATTATTTATATACTATTAATTATATATCCTGACTTATTATATAACGTAATGTTTCCTAGTACTTTCTGTTAAGTTTTTGTTTTCTACGCTTATTGCAATAATAATTGAGTCAAAATTTTACAGTAAGGACTGTGATAATTTAAAAGGTAAAAAAAATCCATCCATGTTATTATAGATAGATCGTAGAATTTATATAATTGAATACAGTTTGTACCTAATTAATATTTTTAGTATTAATTAAAACATCGTGTTAGGCAGGACTACCTACTCAACTATTTGAGTTTTAACTGAATAAAAATAATAAGTAGTGTATTACTGAATAGTACGTATTTGTTCGTGGCAAGTACTAGGTAGTCGTTAAGAATTTTAAGACACAGCTTCTGTTTACCTTTTTGTTTATTATTTTACAGTTTTTGAACTAAACAAATAAGATATTTCAATCTAAGACCACCATTCATAACAATAAGCGTTTATTGCTTAATTAAATAATTCTTTGTAGATTTTAACGAAGGGAAGTTGGTGTGTTGCCTTATTTAAAAAAAAAACAAATTAATATGGCAATACTTTTCGGAGGATGCTATTGTGTTGCCTTATTAAAAATGAAACAAATAATGGCAATGTTTTACGGATTGACAATAGAAGTCTATAACCAAGCACAAAAATACTGATTGCGGGTTGCTTCTGTGTGAAGAGCTTAGTATTGGTGGATTACCTAAATCATGTGTGAAGCTTATAATGGTAACGAGTGTATGAAAAACCGTAAAATTCTAGAAGAAAGTTATTTAAAATTAATTGAACAATAACGGCAAACACCATAAACTCTATTGTTATTTTTCGAATTACATAAAAAGAAGAGTTTGTTTGTTCGTTTTCTATGCGTTAATCCGATTGAATTGAAACTTCTATAGAGGTAGATGCTATTAATTTGCATTGAAAATGTCCGGTTTAATATCATGAATGTACTACAATTATTATCGTTATTTGCGAGTAGGTTCAATAAATATGTTTATTATCCTTTATATAATATATAAATTAAATATGTTTAATATGTTTATTTTCGAACAGAGATAACGACAGCCAAGCGTGACAGAGATTCACTGGTCGTCCTGCTGAACTGTATAAGAATAATATTAAATGAAACTTATGAATATGGATAGGTGTATCTCATCTGATGTATAAGAAGATTTCTATTCCTTATGACTATGTAGTTAAATATACATGTTGTATATCGTTCAAACAATACTATAGGATTTATTACTACTATTTTATGCTGGTTGTTTCTCAATATTAATACATTAAATATAATAGAGTACAATGAACATGTTACCATCTTTGAAATGAACGTTAGGTTTAAATTTTGTAAGTTTAATTTTAATATTTGCCAATAAATATCTTATTAGTTACTGAGAGTTGCTTTTTATTCCGCTTCCATTACACATGCAGTTATGCGTTTCGGTTCGAAGTAAAGTAACAGTAATATAACAAAAACAGTGTTTTTTGGGATGATCTCTGTTAGGATCACGGATTGTTACTTTCGACACTCTTTCTAACACTGAGATGTAAACTTTAACTCTGTATGTAAACAGTATACAAATAAAACGGGCAGCGACGCGCTCGGTATACCAATAAGCCTACAGTTTCTCGTCGGATCTTCCCAGTGGGTCGCGATTCCGATTCGGTGGTAGATTCTACGAAGCATTGTTCTTGCCAGGGCTAGTGTTAGCAAATTATTTTAGGTTGAGCCCGTCAGCTGACCTACCCGACCGGACGTTGCTGAAATAGCTCCATAAGCTACCAGCGAATAGGTAGGGAAAAGAAATTAGTCTTTTTTAAATACATTCATACATATTCCCTTACATGAAAAATTATATGAAGCGAAATGAGATGAAGTTGATAAATTAGAGACTTCAATCAATTGGGATAAAATTAAATAGAACGAGATAATATGGGATGAAATAAATTCTCAGTAAAATAGTGATTATTTACTGAGAGTTCAATTGACTTAATGGAAAATAAAACTCTAGAAGTCCAGCGGCTTTATTTATTTTCCCCAGATTTGAGCACTTCGACATATTCTAAACAGCTAATAAACTACCATTTTACACATTTAAACCTGTAGAAACAGTAAATTTACAAAAAACAATTCACAGAACTTCGCTACTCGCGCTCCAGCTAAAAGTTCAACAATGTCTTCAATAAATTACTCACTTAAAAATATTTTAATTTGCCTAAAAAGTAACTGTTTTGTTTTTATCTTCCAGTAGAAATTTGAATAACAAAATCAATGTTACTCAAGGTGAATCCATACTCCTTGCAAACGAATCAAACCCATTTGTGACATAAATTTATTGTTTTAACCTATCAATTATGGTGCAGTAATTTATAAATCAGTTTTCGATACCACCTAAAATAAATTTTCGTCTATTTTACAGATATGTGACGAAATTCCAGTTTTTATAAATAGTGAAATAAAATATGAAATGCCCAATATGTGTAATAGCTAGACAATTGTTATTTAAGAATATTGAAAGCATTGTCACAGCAAAACCAAATACTGTACAAACATATTATAGTCGTAAGTGTTTAAAAACATTCTTATTCAGTATTTGGGGCATAACATCAGCGTACCTAATCATAAACATACAATGTAGATAGGTAATAAATTCAACTTTATCACTATTTTAACCACGTAATTCAAATTTCTGTACGTTGTTGCCTACGAGTTGTTGCCATTTGGTATGTGATTTAAAAAAATGCTTTTACATCTTTAAAATAAAATCTGTATTGTATTTAATGTGGTCACGATTGAAAATACTTATCTACACTACATTAGCCTGGACAATATCAGATACCTAACTGACTGTAATTTTTTATTCTAATGAAATACGTACATAACAAATGTTCACGATTGACTTCCACGGTGAAAGAATAACGTCGTATAATAAAAAATCAAACCCGCAAAATTATAATTTGCGTAATTACTGGTGGTATGACGTCTTGTAAGTCCGCAAGTAGTCCGTGTTACTCTGTTTCGCTCTTAGCCTAAGCAGCTATTCCAGCTTCTTCGGAGCTCACGGGCTCAACCTCAGAGAATTTGCTAACACTAGCCCTAGCAAGAGCAGTGCTTCGCAGAATCTACTCACGCTACGGTCTGCCTCTTTTTGAAACGAAGTAGTTTACGTACATAGTAGCCAGGCATTATGGTTTAAAGACTAGGGCAGTCATTATATAGTTTCATTGAGACATCCTCATAACTAAAACTGAGTTATGTAATTCACGTATTTTGTTTTATGGGATTCGATAACATCAGTTGGCCGTCACTTTCTCCAACCAATAAGTGAAATAAAAATATGATTATGAATTGTAATACTTGCAGAAAAGGTTCTATTACGAAAGAAAAGTGATGTATCCCAGCATTTACCAAAATCTGCTACACTTTTGCAAAATGATAAACAAGCCACGGTCGTTCTTTTGGGTACAGTGCACTTCAGTAAACAGTCTATTGAAGATGTTTCAGAGGTAACGTGGCATATGTTGTTCACTAGTAATATTTCTATGAATGGTCTGCTAAAAAATAATCGTGGGTTTGTAATCGGGTACTACAACTCTTGCTACTTATGCTTGCTGGAATCTCATTATTTGCATATTTTTTTTGTTTTGGATAAATTTCGTTAAGGATCTACGGACGAGGAGGACCAATGTGAGTGTGATCTCTAAGCCAAAATGGTCACTCTCGTTTCGTATAAAACCACAATGGCCTCTCCAACAGCTTTCCACGACTCAAGGCCAGAGGATGTCTATAAAATACCTACCTAGACGCAGATACGGCAAGCAAGCGCTAACCCTCACAGGCCTCTAATAGATATTGTTTCTCCCGCATTGATCAGGAAACCTCATGTGACATGGTAGGCGGGGAACACACCAGTACCCCTTAGGCCGGGACCCGTATCTGCAAAAACCTTCGCTCGGTGGAAGTTTTCCATTGTTGTTTCATTTAAAATAACAAATAAGCGGGATCGTAAATTAACATATTTAGGCTTAAAACACACTTTACTAGGTACTAGTTCTCAATATAGCAATTAGGGAGTTACTTATTTTTAAGTTAATATTTATAAGTATGTACTTATAAGTTATTATTAATCATAATGAATATACAGGACAAGAAAAAAGAATTACAGTGCACTTTAAAATATAGTAGTCTGAAGAAACGTAATTTAGTATTTTTTTGGATTTTCTCTAGTCGTATACGACCCCGGCAAGTGTAAAACGACAAAAACTGTAGTGTCCAAAACGTCGGAAATAATGTAAAGATAATAAAAGGCGCCAGGTTAAAACCGTAAAAGTAGTTTTAATTATAAAACATTATTTTCACTTAGTGCAACTTTTAAACTGATATTGACATGGCTTAATGCAATATTATTAATAACGACTTCTACGGTGGAGGAAGAACATATTGAATAAAGTGAACTTAGAAAATTTAGATTTGCACAGTTAGGGTTGGTAGACTGTACTATGAGTCCTTTACGGTGGGTACCACCATCTTGCCTATTTCTACTGCGTAGTATTTTTTGCGCTCTGGTTTTCAAGGATAGAGAAACAAACAGTTATACGGTAACTGAGATTCGACCTCATATCTTAAATTGATCATTCACCTTGTCTTACGACACCTTGACGTTAGGCTTAAATGTGTATGAGTACGGATATTCGGTCTTGTTTATCGTAAAATTATTTTAGATAGTAAAGATACTGAATCCCAATGGTATTTTGGTAGAACTTTGTCGCCAAAGAGTATCATTATTGGAACTAGACGAAAAGAAGTTTTTGGAAGATGCAAAAAATTTTGATTCCAAAAAGCTAAAGTGAGTTTTGACAAATCATTATTTCGCCTGTTTGGTGTCGTTCTTGAATAGCACCACCCCATCTCTTCCCGTAGGTGTTGTACAAGGAGTCGAAGGGATTCAGCGGAGAAGTCTCTAAGTATTGTACTTCAAACCTGAACCGGTAACTTTTTGGTGTATAAATGTAAACCCTCACGGGTAGGTTACACCAGCCTCCTTGTCGTCGCAAAGCAGTCATGCATTCCGGTTTCAAGGGTAGGATAGTTGACTATTGTTATACAACTATCGTGATTGAAACTGTGGTCGATGTCTCAAACGTATTGAATAGGAGTTGTAATACCAGTTTTTGGGGCGCATCTCGTTGGACTTGCGCCTACGCGATGAGGGCAGTAGGTGCGTCTTATCGCAGTTAAACCGACCAAAACACTCAGTGGATCGAAAAACTCGTGGCTGGGTCTCAGGTGACGGATTTGGGGGTGAGCTAACGCGTTTCTCAGGGCTTACATCTTCGCCATTCTGTCTCCACGAAACGCCGAACCGGCAGTCGTCGATACGGCTAAAAGTCATTATTTTTGGCATTCATTAAATAATTTATTCTAATAATTAGAAGATAAGTAGACAGTTTACTTATCTACAATTCCAAATCACTTCGGATATTTTTTTATTGTAAGTATAAACTTAAACTAAAATTTAAAACAAAAGGTTTTTAACAGACAAGCCGTCAAAGGCCAAAATCTCGTAACTGGTATGCTCCATGCCATGCTGCTCAAAACGTATGCTGATATAGCTAAAGAGCTAGGTGTTGCTCCTGGAGGAGAATTCCGGAGAGCATATCACGAGGTAATCAAAAACCCTACTAATATATAAATGTGAATGTAAGTTTGTTTGTTACGCTTTCACGCGAAAATTACTCAACCGATCATCATGAAACTTTGTAAAATTGTAAAATATTTGTCAAAAAATCTCAAAATCTAGCTTCTTCAACGCCATCTACCGGTTCAGTAATGAATTTCCAATCCTGAGTACTGTAAATGAAGTCGCGGGTAAAATTTAGCGTTATGCCAAAGTAACTATTCCACGCGGACGAAGTCGCGGGCAAAAGCTAGTACTCTATAATAAAACGTTTGATTTCTTTAAAATATATGTTCTCTTATCATAATAGATTTATCTACCAAACAGTTCGATGAATGTATGAATCCAAATTTTATAGATTTTATATTTTATTTTTATTTCTACGAATACTGATTAGTTCAGTCTGAAAATTCTTTCAAAATAAAGATTAAACCTACGTTAAATCTCCTGGAATTCAAAATTTATTTCTTTTTCAATAATTGCAAAGGGAAACAAAAATGAAAATCAAATGAATACGAAATCGCGTTAACCAATATAGTTTATGTAACAGTAGCCAGCAGAATATTTTTTTTACTAATATAGTCTTAAGTAGCAGTATCAGTATTTGGTACAAAATTTAACGTATACTTGACAGATGCAAAAAATTCCTGGATGTAAATTGTATCTCGGAGATCGACCGATTCAAATAACAATAGCACGAGCTTTTCAGTCGCTAAGTGTCTACGAGCTGGGTCAAGTCCTGTATCACATTTCAACATCGAACCCGAAGCCCTTAGAGTATGTGTAATTGACCCTCGTTTTTGTATCTAAATTGTAATTTAGTCTTTAGTACGTTTTTTGATAAACTTTATGTGGGTTATCAAGACCGTTGCCGCGTTGGTATGTACATAAATATGTCAATGAACTCATAAATAGCTTGTAAAATTAAAATCGGTTTGAGCTCGTTGTTGATATGTATATGCCTTACTTGAAATATAACATAAAACAAACTTTTCAAATTCGACGACTTCAACACAGGATTTTCAAGTCGGAACCCATGGTGCGGCACAAGTGAGCAAGATGGTCGGAGCAAAACCGTATTACTTACCGGTGCTACCTATATTAGCCCATACCACTAACCATGCAACAGCGGTCTTCGTAAAAAAAAAATTATTGCTTTGATGGGTGGACGAGTTCACAGCCCACCTGGTTGATGTTAAGTGGTTACTGGAGCCCATAGACATCTACAACGTAAATGCGCCACCCACCTTGAGATGTAAGTTCTAAGGTAGGCTGCGGTAGGCAGCAGCTTGGCTCTGCCCCTGGCATTGCTGAAGTCCATGGGCAACGGTAACCACTCACCATCAGGTGTGCCGTATGCTTGTCTGCCTACAAGGGCAATAAAAAAAAAGGTCTCAAGTATAGTATAGCTGCCCCACCCTTCAAACCGAAACGCATTACTGCTTCACGGCAGAAATAGGCAGGGTAGTGGTATCTACCCGTGCGGACTCACAAGTGGTCCTACCACCAGTAATTACGCAAATTATAAATTTTGCGGGTTTGATTTTTATTACACGATGTTATTCCTTCACCGTGGAGGTCAATCGTGAATATTTGTTGAGTACGTATTTTATTAGAAAAATTTGTACCCGCCTGAAATTTGAGCATCGGTGTATCGCTCAACACGAATGCACCGGACGTCTTATCCTTTAGGCCACGACGACTTCCTAATAGATCGCCTACTTTGAATTGGCTGAGCCTTTGCTCGCCCACCTGCACTGGTGAAACTGGAAAGGCCTCCAGGCCACCAGTGATGCCTCAATCACAAAAAGTAGTTTGAAATTGTAGGTTTAGTTTATACCTCGTATTAAGTTCACCAACTGTTATATGTGAGGTCAACTTGAACTTTCTCTAGTAAAAATAATCTGGAAAAGTACAAAGACAAAGAGTTTGTACAATCTCAATTTGAAGAAATAATAAAGGACGTGCCGGCATTCAAAAAGATATTCCATGTTTTTGTCGATGAAAGGGATAAATGTCTTGCATATTCATTGCAAGAGTGTGTTCGTTCAGGTTAGCTGTTAATGAATTATTTTTTATTTATTGACACAGGAAGGCGGCTTCACGGCCCATTTGCCCTTGAACGGTTACTGTAGCCTGTAGACACCACAACATAAACGCTGCTGTAGGAACACCATGAAACGAAATTAAAGTTTTAGTGGCTTTGGTACAATGGCTGTCCTACTTTTCAAACCAGAATTCGTTTATCGTCGCTAGTCTAGAATTTTCTGAAGTTGGCCGCAAGATTTTTTATATTATGGCATAGCAGTATCTTCTGCTGTTTATGTAGGTAATAATTAATTATTAATTAACATTTTAACAGTGGAAAATCCACGCGTACTAGGAGTAGTTGGCATGGGTCATGTGGACGGAATTATCAAGTACTATGGAAAGATGAAGCAAGAAGACATTGTTCCTCTGCTCTTGTAAGTGAAGGTAGTTTTTCTGTTTCAATATATCAATTATAAATGATTATCTTTTACTGACTTTCCGATCTACGTGTACTATATATCTTATATCGAGTGATTGAACACCCGTGCAGCTTTTGATTAAAAGGTATCTTGCCTATATTCTTTCTAGCCGGGGGGTCCAAATTATTTCTATAACGAATTTCGTCAAAATGGGTTTAGTTGTTTTGGCGTAAAAACGTAACAGATAATCAGATTTACCTGAGTAGGCCTCCCACAAGATGGAGAGGCGACATTTTGAAGGTTGAAGGAATGCGCTGGATGCAGATAGCGCTCGACCGGTCATGGTGGCGAGGCTTTGAGGAGACCTATGTCCAGCAGTGGACGTCTGTGGACTGAAGTATAGATTGCTTTGTAGCTTTAACTTAGTAATTTTCTGTACAATATAACCTTTTTTCATTAAAATCGAATATTGGAAAAAGTAGTCGTCATTTAACGAATTTAGGAATTTACTTTTGTACTCTTCAGTAACAAAGCAAAAAAATATTGTTAAGGTAAAAGTAACTCCTGTCTGTTACGTTTTCACGCCCAGACTACAAAATGGATTTCGATAAATTCTTTATGGAAATAGGTTGAGCCATAAGAAAGAACATCCCTATGAGGAGGCAGTCTCCTCCCGGTGATGGTCACGGGGCGACCTAAGGGGGTTGAGGCTGCGCCGCACGCTACCGTCACTCTAGCGCGCTGGCACCAGGAGGACGGGACGGCCTGCAGGTGTTGAGACTCACATACCCCGCGCGCCCCCTAGGCGCGGGGACCTCGTAGGAGGTTCGGAAACCGGCCCGAAAAAAATTTATTATAATAATAATAATAAGAAAGAATATAACTATATTTCATTCCACTGCTGAGTACGAGTCTCCGCTCACGTAATATATAGTCCGCGCAAGCGGAGCTGCGGCCGGAAGGGTAGTTAAGCTGTTTGGTGTACACGATTTCTAGTTTTTAAATCACAATTCTTAAAGGATTCAGGTTTAAGAATTTAATTCAAAGTGGCCGCTGAGTTAAAATGCCAAGTTTAACTTACTGTAGCTCATGCTATTAGACAATCTTGTCCAAGCACTACTGGTACTTTATTGAAATTCACAGAAAACAATCTTATAGAAATTCCTTACCAGAGGGTATTTTTGTACGTTCTCGATAGCGTAAAAGTTAGCTCATATTTGTATGGAATGGGATCGTTTGCGTACGTTTGCCGTTAGGGGCGCTGTTTCAACTGCATACAAAATTGGGTTAACTTTTACGCTATCGAGAACGTTAAGAAACTCGCACTAAGCACTCTGAACATGGAAGTCGGTCTTGATTCAAACTTGAGAACTGAATTCGAAGTCTCCATTATTTTAAAATAACGGTTGTCTATATTCATAACTAGAATACAACTATGGTTGTACGGCAGTCAGCAGTAACAATATGGAAGATATGGCCCACCATCAGTACCGTACCTATATATAATAAATAAACTAATAAATGTCTATTAAAACATGAACAGGGATTCATGTCTACTAGTACCTACAACAATTTAAATTATCCACATTTTTTTCAGGATTCCTCCTCCGCCATTTTACGTTCCGATAATTCGTAAAGGTTTGAAATTCACATTTTATTTTTTATTATTTTCATTTTTTTATAGGATTATTTTTGGATAAAATTATAATCATTTAAGCGAATCTAGTCTTTTATTTACTTTTACAAAGTATTCAAGGTTAGTAAATAAATAAGTGTAATTAATAGATATTTATAAGGTTATTGTATGGAGTGTAGGGTGGAAAAATAAATTCAAATTCAAAATCATTTATTTCAACTTGGATGTCATCAAAAACACACTTGTTGAATGTCAAAATGTAAAAGAAAATGTTAACTCTACCACCGGTTCCAAAAAAGCCACAGTCCTGAGAAGAACCGGCGAAACAAACTCAGCGGGATAACATTTTCATAATATTTAATCAAATTGGCAGTTTTTTCTATGCTTTCTTTAAAAAAATCGGAAGGCAAGTGAGAAGTGAGTCCACTCAATTCAGTTGGATTTTATACAATTTTAAACCAACGTTCACTTCATCAAAAGCAAATTTAATATAATAATAATTAGGTATAATACGGACGTTAATTTCAAACCAAGAATACGTAAATTTAACTAGATTGTCGCGAACATGGATATTAACTTTCATAAATGTTCTTAAACGTTTAATTTTTTTTCCTATATATTCTAGTAACTTGGAGGGGTTATTCTAGATTCACCGAGCTAGTAGGTGAGCTCACGGGGCTCAAGCCAGGAGTGTACTAACACTGGCCCTAGCAAGAGCAGTGCTTCGCAGAATCTACTATAAGATCGGAAACGCGACCCACTAAGAAGATCCGGCGAGAAACTCGGTGGACTGTATTATGGGTTAATAAATTTGTCGCGCCCTTCGTCACAAGCGAAGGGTTTGGAGAGGACGGTGACCGGTGCTTGAGATACCTCAAAGCCAACGGGGCCAATGGATCGGGAGGACCCGTAATGACGTGTTTTAGGCGATGTCGATTCGGGTTACCGGATTGGGTATGGCGTTTCATAGGCACATCTTAGCAGGAATATAGTAAAGTGAAAGAGCAGTGAAACTATTTAAGGTTTAAAAGTAAATTATAGTTCATTTCGTATCTTTAAAATACTAAGTCGTTGAACATGACTTCTCGGGCAATTTTAATAAGTTCTCTATATTATTGGGGCTTTTTTTTCTTTAATTTCGTCTCATCTCTTTCCACCTTGAATGTGTTTTTTTTCTAAGTTGGGGAACGCGAAGAGTGAAGTTGTGTGATTCGTTTTATTTTGTCTAATTAGTGTTTCTTCAGGTTTAAATGTGTAATAACGGTGGTTTATTAACTGTTTAATATCTGTGAAACTGTACAAATGTGGGAAAATGGACAAAGCCGCTGGACGTAACTTCGTGGGATCCTCCAAAATGTTCAGTGAAAAAATCTCATTAAATGACCACCATTTTACTGAGATTATATTTAATCCCATATTATCTCATTTCATTTCATTTCATCCAGGTTGATTAATGTCTTAAATTAATCATCTTCATTTCATTTCATTTCACTCCACATTATAATTTTTCATAAAAATAAGAATAGGTATAAATTAAATATGAGACATAAAATAAAGGTCATAAAATCCCTTAAAAAAAATATTTTTCTAAGTACTGGTCTACGACACTGGCAATAATGTTTTTACAGGAAACCGTGTCTCCATATACTTAGGTATTATACCTACCTACACGGTGTTTACCGTAGATGCACCGTAATCTGGTCTCTATCTACCGTCAAGGTAATATTATTATTACCTGGTCAAATATTACCGTATTAACATTATAAATTACGTTTTTGTAAATATTTTATCATTTACTGAGTACTTAAAACGAATCTCAGTCTATCAACTTAATAAATTTTGCAATGGCAATATTACAAAAATCCCAAGAGGAATCCCCAATGACAAGAAGTTTATCTCCACCACGCAATCTGTTCTCGTCCTTATTTCTACATAAGAAAGAAATAAAGTACGTGTGACCTCCCGATCCATTAACGGTGCTTTTAGGTACCTATTTACCTCAAGCACCGGACAGACCGGTCACCGTCCTCGCCGAAACCGTCGCTTGCGACGAAGGGCTCGATAAGTAAATTAACCCATAGATACAACCCCTATGAGTTTCTCGCCAGATCTTCTCAGTGGGTCGCGTTTCCGATCCTATGGTAGACTCTGCGAAGCACTGCTCTTGGAAGCGATGGTGCGAAGCACATCTCAATGGACCAGTGCTAGTAACACTCTCGGTTTGAACCCCGTGAGCTCATCTACACGTAAAGCTTTTTTTTTTTATTGCTTTATTGCTATTCAAACTGAAACGCATTACTGCTTCACGGCAGCAATAGGCATGGTTGTGGTACCTATCCGCGCGGACTCACAAGAGGTCGTACCACCAGTATAAATGGCCACTAGAGGCCTATCAGCATCAGTTGAAAAAAAATGTACGTCTGATGGATGAAAGACGTAAAGTTTCAGGCCAAATAACGACATGTTGTCAAAAATGAATAAATCCATCGATGAAAAAAACACTGCCGTGCTAGGAGAAATTCAGAATAACAACAAAATATTCAGACTTGATTGGTTCATTCATAATAATGTTTTTTCCTTTGAAAAATTACACGGTAATTTACACGGTATACTTTTACTAAATTCAACATATCTTTGCAACACGGTAGTTCTTGATTTATTACTTGATTTATTGACATAGGTACATGGAGACTTTGAACCCAATACAAACTGAAAAAAAGAACATCAAGAGAAAACACCTACTCCCACTATTATCTGTCTGTTCATTATTACACCGGTCACTCACATGCGCACGAATACGCAAACCTGCAAGTGTAGGACGACATTTGCGAATGATTATGCAAAGTTTTCGCAGCATTCGTGGTTTTCCAAGCTGTGTCGGTTTTTTAACAGACATCAAAGCGCGCGAACCTCGAACCTTCGCGTAGTCTCCCACACATTCGCTTGCCCAGTTGCGCCGACGATTGCGAAGGTAACGGACGTATCGCCATTTTCATAGTTCGTGACGTCTACTGTGTAGCGTATCTTCATTAAAAGAAATCCCATAAAAACAGCATGGCTGATAATGATGTCTGGGAAAGAATTCAAAACTCTTTTTCTTTTCAACGTTCTATTGACGACTTAAAAAGGAGGAGAAATTCGTGAGACATTCGTAAACAAGTGTAGGAGGAAGCGCAAACGGGTTCGCAAATTGAGTATGCGAACCCATTTGCACAGTCGCTAGGTTTGCGAATGATTGTTTGACGGCCCTTCACATGCGCGCAAACATTCGTACAATGTACGTATATTCTCGCGCATGTCAGTGGCCGGCATTAGTCTCTGAACTAAGTAGCCATAGATATGTTTAAGTTGACATAGAGGTCTTTATATAAAGTCAAAGGTCTATACCAGGCACTGAAGTAGGAAACCTATGGAAATGAAACGTCAACAAAAAATTCGTGCCACTGTGACGCATTGAAGTAGGAAACCTATGGAAATGAAACGTCAACAAAAAATTCGTGCCACTGTGACGTCATCTGGCCACAAAACATGGCGGCTTTAGTGCTGCTCAGAAGATTTTAATGTTAGTAGGTTTTATCGATAAACGTTCTTGGCTTATTTTATTTTAAATATTGTTGTGTATGAATGTATTTGTAGAAATTATACTTTAATAGGAATTAAGTATATTGTTATGTGCAAAGATGATGTGATTTAGATATTATGTGAAATCTAAGACGAGTTCGTGCTTCAAATTTTCCAAGTAAACGATATGACGATTTTTAAAATTTGCTACACTGATTTTATAAAGTTGTCGTTTGCCGCAAAACATAAAGATATGGCATAGTACAGTGCCATCAGCCCATTTCTATCATGCTAAATGTTATCGTATTTTGAGTACGTGTTTTTCTTAGACTATTACAATCTATTTTAATTGTTTTGCTGACTCTAAAGTCCGTAACACACTACCGCAGCGCACCCCAAGGAAGGTGCGCCGCACCATTTGAATCACTTTCACTTGAGAGTGATTCAAATTTTAAACTTATCAAGGGACCGCGTGAAAAAAAAACACCTACAGAACATTTATTCATTATTAAAAACGTCATTCCTTGTGACTTCCTCTCTAAAATCACTTAATTATTAAATATTTAACGAATTTACAATAGTGTTTTACTCACTGCGAATAAAACTATTTTATTTAAATAGTTCCGAAGAGATTTTGTCGGTAGCCTTTTTCCCGAAATATCTTCAAAATGGGTGCTATTTATATAAGCAATTGTACGTATAGAACAATATGTCGTGTCCCTACTATATAGGTCTATGCTCCGTCTAATGAGGCCGAAAATCCGCCATGTTTAGCGCGCCAAATGTCATTGTCACGTAAGTTCGGCCGTCTGTTTTGGGTTGTACATTATTTATTGACTTTGATATCGATTTAATATGATTGATTATATAAAATTTCATAATTTATCATGCTTAAAACATACAAAAATAATAATTAAAAAGTTTTTTATAGGATCTCAAGAAAGTCGATGCCCTAAAACTATTATCTATATGTATTTAAATTCATTATGGAGCCCTCATCCGAAAAATCCATTTTTCGGTCGGAATCTATTGATCATGACACTAATCATAAATACCACTTTAAAATATGTCATCAAAACATATTTAGACATTCTGTTTAGATATTTCGGGAAAAAGGCTACCGACAAAATCTCTTCGGAACTATTTAAATAAAATAGTTTTATTCCGCAGTGAGTAAAACACTATTGTAAATTTGTTAAATATTTAATAATTAAGTGATTTTAGAGAGGAAGTCACAAGGAATGACGTTTGTAATTAATGAATAAATGTTCTGTAGGTGTTTTTTTTTTTCACGCGCTCCCTTGATAAGTTTAAAATTTGAATCACTCTCAAGCGAAAGTGATTCAAATGGTGCGGCGCACCTTCCTTGGGGTGCGCTGCGGTAGTATGTTACAGACTTTAGAGTCAGCAAAACAATTAAAATAGATTGTAATAGTCTAAGAGAAACACGTACTCAAAATACGATAACATTTAGCATGCTAGAAATGGGCTGATGGCTTTGAACTACGCCATATCTTTATGTTTTGCGACAAACGACAACTTTATAAAATCAGTGTAGCAACTTTTAAAAATCATCATATCGTTTACTTGGCAAATTCGAAGGACGAACTTGTCTTAGATTTCACCCATCTAAATCATATCATATTTGCACATAACAATATACCTACTTACTTCCCTATAAGTATAAATTCTACAAATAAATAATACTCAACAATATTTAAAATAAAATGAGCCAAGAATGTTTATCGATAAAACCTGATAACATTGAAATCTTTTGCACAGCACTAAAGCCGCCATGTTTTGTGGCCAGATGACGTCACAGTGGCACGAAATTTTGGTTGACGTTTCATTTCCATAGGTTTCCTACTTCATTGAGACGGAGACGGAGATATTTACGTATATTCATGTTTCATTTTATGTACGCACTGAAATACTGTTATATTGTTTTCCTGCGAGTTAAAGTGCTGAGTAAGAACGAGATAGATATATGTTTATGTGTGTGCCTTCAAAATGGATGCTATTTATATAAGCAATTGTACGTATTGAACAATATGTCGTGTCCCTACTATATAGGTCTATGCCCAAAACAGACGGCCAAACTGACGTGACAATGACATTTGGCGCGCTAAGCATGGCGGATTTTCGACCTCATTAGACGGAGACGGAGACATTTACGTATATTCATGTTTCATTTTATGTACGCACTGAAATACTGTTATATTGTTTTCCTGCGAGTTAAAGTTCTGAGTAAGAACGAGATAGATATATGTTTATGTGTGTGCCTTCAAAATGGGTGCTATTTATATAAGCAATTGTACGCATAGAACATTATGTCGTGTCCCTACTATATAGGTCTATGATACCAGGCCATAAACTCAAAAAAAAAAAAGATATGTTTACACTGTTTACAGTACCGTACAATGGGGTAAATAGGGACAAAATCGACCTTCAGATTGAATTTTAAAATAGTTCCAATTAAATAGTCACTGCTCAACGAAAGAAATAAGTTGAGTCTTGAACGTACCTAGGTGATAAAAACCGTTACATAATTTTAATTATTCATTTTAAAGAAATAATCGGTAAAATAATGGTCGTCCCAATTTACCCAGCGTCCGGGGTAAATTGACACGGTTAAGGGTTAAATTGGGATATTTGTAAGGGTTGTCAACTCGCAGTACTGCGATATATAGGTAGGTGCCATATAATTATTTATATGGACCGAAATGATGAATACAATCCATAATTTAAGCACAATACACAACATAGTGTAAATTAAGCTGGTTTCTATTCCGAAGCGATGTGACGTGAATGATAATCAACAATACAATGATCAAAAAACAGTATGTGCATGTTATATTTTAGAAAATTATTAATTATTTCCTTAAAAATCACAACTCTGAAACAAAATGATAAAATAGAATAAAAAATAGAAAACAAAAGGACTGGAAATGCAATAATACAATTTTATTTAATCAACATTTTCAAAATAATCTTTGAGCAAGAGTAAGATATCAGGTGAATAAGTTAAAAAACAGCTTTATCTGATTACTGCCAATAATAACAAAAATAAAAGAAATTCTTTCTAAGCTAAATAACTAAACTCAATTAATTCACTCACTCATAATTGGATATCTCGGATTTTTAATTAATGTTACATTTAAAATCTGAGGCCTGTTTTTATTTGTGTGTGCGTTTTGAATGTTAACAAAATCATGATTCGACGCGTGAATAGATTCTGAAATAACAAAAGTTTTGATTCGTTTGAGTTCTTTTAACTTTTAATTTTTTTTATTGCTATAAAGAACATACGACCGGGCAGATTTTACAAGGTAAATGTCGCGAAAAAAAAGTAATTATATATATACTTTTATTTTACCTATAATACTTACATAAACTAATTGATAAACACATTAACCTTCTTTACATCACGCAATTAAGTGATAGTATAGGCTAAAAAATCTATTATAAGATATCAGTGACAACCCTAACAAGCCATCCCTATTTTGTCTTTTGGCGTTCCAATTTTGTGTTTTCTCGTCCCTAATTTTTCCAGTCTCGTTCCCAATTACCCTACAAACGTCCCAATTTTCCCCAAAAAGAAAGGAAAAAATATACATTTTTTATTTTGTCGAAATATTGTATTTAAAATAAGAATATTGCAACTTACCGTTTGTTGTGGTATTTCCAGGTGTATTAAAAACTTATATAAACTGTGATCTTATTGAAAAAACAACGATAATATTACTTTTTTTTAAAGTTCTTTAAGCTGTTTTAAAACGCACTTTTCAACCACTATTTTCAATTTAATTTGACGAATTTTTGGGACCAACTTAACTCATATTTAGTACTTGCATAGTTAACTTGGTTTTTCTTCTATACATTGATAAATATTAACATAAACAAAATTAGGTAGATTCCGTGCTACAGGTACTTTGAGAATCTTCCGCAGGTTTGTCCCAATTTACCCCAGGATCCCAATTTACCCCATGTCATGGTACGTGCCTACTCCAAGGAACGGCGGTCAGCGACTCTCGCATATTTACAAAACAATTCATGACATTTCACACTAGTTATACATAACTGAAAAGTAGACCATTACTTTCATCTTACCTGTTTTTCTTCAGTATTGCACAAATGAAATGCAACTCCTTTAACTTAAACGGCTCCAAGTTTTAAATTAGGTCTTGTTGTTATTGAATTAATAAATATGCATCTATCTATATGCCTTGTTTGGCTTACACAAATTATCTTTCCTTTGGTCGGAAGTGATTGTGGCTGCAGTGTGAATAGAAATGGAGAAAAAGACCGAAATAATTTATATTCAGGCAATAACAATGAACAATGCTCTGTTGAAAATATAAGTGATAAAGTTGAAGATGAACAGCGGTCTAACGAAATGATGGTATTAGTGCCGGGTGGGGAATACCAATATGGAACTGATGACATTGTAATTGAAAATGATAATGAAGGACCAAAGCGAATTGTCAAAGTTAAAAGTTTTTTTTTGGATAAGTATGAAGTATCAAATCAGGATTTTAAACACTTTACTAGAGTTACAAATTATAAGACTGAGGCAGATATTTTTGGAGACAGTTTTGTGTTTGCACTTTTTCTGAATAATACCTTTAAAGAAAAAATCAAAGATTTTCGAGTTGCCCAAGCTACTTGGTGGTACAAAGTGTTTGGTGCCAATTGGAACCATCCTTTTGGACCCGATTCTAGTATAACAGGTAATTTATTAATGTAAAAATATACATGTTAAGAGGAATTATTGCTTGTACCTAGTTCATAAATAGGTATTCTGTTGTCTCCACCATGAATAATAACATTGCAACCTAATACAATGTTAATGCAATTCCTTGCAAATTATAAGTCCCTATATTATATCTGGTGTGGGAGGGATCTTACAAAATCTATCCAATCACATGATAACATGTGAAAATATGATTTAGACTGACATCAACTGTAAGTATTAGGAGTCTTATCAGTAACAGTAGACTTACATGCAATGATGATGAAGTTGATACTATTAACAACGTCAATGATGATGATGATTGTGATACATTTTAAACAATATTCTGTGTTTAGATGTAATGGATCACCCAGTTATACATGTATCCTGGAATGATGCGAAAGCCTATTGTAAGTGGAGAAGGGCAAGACTACCTACTGAAATAGAATGGGAAGCAGCATGTAGAGGTGGACATCAAGACATTAAGTATCCTTGGGGAAATAAGCTTTTCCCAGAACGACAATACAAGTAGAGTTAATTAATTAAATAATAATATATTATAATAATTAATAATTTTATGTTAAAGGGCAGTATTTTGTAGGCAGCTGCTTTGCTGTGCTCTGGCATTGCTGATATCCATAAGTGATGGCGACTACACACCATGAAGTGGCCACCTACATACAATGGCAATAAAAAAAATAGAATTTCTAAGACTGTTACTATTCACCTTAAAAGTTTTATTAGAGCCTCAAAAAATTACTAGTAGGGCATATTTTAAGCCTGCATGGGTACCATTCTCTCAGTTTGTTTGCCGAGTGCTTTGTGTAGAAGTTGGTGCAGCAGCAGCAACAATTCTATTAAGACTCACCTTGTGTACCATTTAAGAGCAACAGCAAGGCAGTAAGCTCACCACCGATCTATACAATAAATATGTTTTTACATTTAAAACAAATTCATCAAAACTGGCCCCACATAAAGTGAGCTAAGGGCAAGAATAAGAAGATGATTTAAAGCAAATCCACCAAACTTTGTATCTAATATATTATAATAATATGTTTCTCTTCTTTGTTCCGTTTTGTTGTACAAACTTTTTTCCCCTCAGGGCAAATATTTGGCAAGGAACCTTTCCACATCATAACTCTGCCAAAGATAATTTTGTTGGTACAAACCCTGTAGAATTATTTCCTCAAAACGATTTTGGTCTTCATAACATGGCTGGAAATGTTTGGGAATGGACAGAAGATGCATGGACTGAAGATGATGTAAGTGAATTATAAGTACAGTCAAATGTCAAAACAAATATATAAGGTTTTATTGAAAGTTATGAAATTGATTATATGCAACATGTGACTGAATAGGCAGATACAAAGTTACTTTTTCTGATGTTGGGGCTAGAAAAATTGTGAAAACTTCCTTAGAAGTAAAAAGAGTTTTGAATGTTTGGTATGTAAAATCATATCATTTCTTAAAACTTGGTACACATGAATTCTGCGTATTGATGTGTAGCAAGCAATGTAAAATACACAATATTCTCTTAAGAACCTCAAAGAAACTGTAATATATATTGGGAAATTTCTTTTAGATAATGTTTTGTATAATTTTAAATAAAAAAACTTGATACATCTGAGTTTGTTCAACCATCAACACAATAAATATCCACACTGCGGTGGTAATGGGCTGAATGCTAAAGGGGTATATTTCTTGAAATAATTATTGATGTCTATGTGATGACATACAACTGGTAAAACTGTATTTTTATATTTCAGCCCAAAGAGAAGGTGAAGAAAGGTGGTTCGTATTTATGCCACCATTCCTATTGTTACCGATATAGATGTTCAGCACGATCACATAACACTATAGATAGTTCAGCAGGGAATTTAGGATTTCGGTGTGCTAAATCAATTTAATTATGTATTATTTTTTAAGTTAAGATAATAGTAACATAATATAATAATATAAAGGTAGGTACTTAATAAATAAAAGTTAAATCAACCTGTTCATTTTGTTATTTTTATATATTATTGTTTTAACATTTCAATTGTGACATTTTCTAGGATAATTTGTATCATGAAAGACTTTAATAAATGTTATTAAATGAAATTCGTAGGTAGTATTTTAATTTTAATTCATTTTTAACTTTTTAGGTACTGACATGACCTAAGTATACTAAAGTAAGCAAAAAAAAAAAAAAATATTTTTTTTATAAATTAAAAGTAGTACCAATTTAGGTCTACACTTGACTAAAACCATGTATTTTTTAAAAGACAAGTATATGAAAGATAGTCCTAATCTTATACATTTAAACGAGCAATTCTTGTATATTAATTAATATATATACAATCTGAATCTCGGAAACGGCTCCAACGATTTTCATAAAATTTAGTATACAGGGAATTTTGGGGGCGATAAATCGATCTAGCTACGATTTATTTTCAGAAAATGTTGTTTTATTCGTGTTTTTAATAATCAACTCTTCCCGACATCTATTGGCGAATAATAATACTATTTTTCTTAATTGAGGGCAACTAACCGCTTTAAAGACACAAGATGACGTTATCAAAAAAAATTATATAATAAAATATAATATTTTTTTTACTTTTTTTTTATTGCTTAGATGTATCGACGAGCTCACAGCCCACCTGGTGTTAAATGGTTACTGGAGCCCATAGACATCCACAACGTAAATGCGCCACCCACCTCGAGATAAGTTCTAAGGTCTCAGTAGTTACAACGGCTACCCCACCCTTCGAACCGAAACGCATTACTGCTTCACGGCGGAAATAGGCGGGGTGGTGTTACCTACCCGTGCGGACTCCCAAGAGGTCCTACCACCAGTGATCTCAGTATAGTTACAACGGCTACCCCACCCTTCGAACCGAAACGCATTACTGCTTCACGGCGGAAATAGGCGGGGTGGTGGTACCTACCCGTGCGGACTCCCAAGAGGTCCTACCACCAGTGAATCTGGTAATTGTTATACATACTAATATTATAAATGCAAAAATAACTCTGTCTCTATTTTTGTCCAGACACAGCCCACTGAGTTTCTCGCCGGATCTTCTCAGTGGGTCGCGTTTCCGATCCGGTGGTAGATTCTGCGCAGCACGGCTCTTGCTGGGGTTCGTGTTAGCAACGTCGTCAGGTTTAGTGTATATGGGTCTATGGGTTTGAGCCCTCTGAGCTCACCTATTAGTTAAGGTTACGCTGAAATAGCCTCTCTAGGCTATCAGCACAGGTAGGGGAAAAAAAAGCGTGCGCCGCTTCGATCAACAATAGTAACTAGATTTCGGGTCGGTGCAAAAATCCGTCTCGTTAAAATTAAATAACAGCTCACTTGAGATGTGAGCTCTTATTATGTTTAGTTCTCTTCAGACACCAACCGTCAACCAGACGTCAACCCGTCTCACAATGCAGCAGTGTGTATTCAAAAGTTGCAAAAATAATGCCCGAAAAACCAATTTACCGGCCGGAGTATCTTACTTTCGGTAAGCACATGAACTTTAAGTTATATTTTAAGCTTTAATAAATAATTGTTGCGTCTATTTCTTAGATGTATCTTGAGGTGGCCAAGAAAATGAATAAATGCGTTTACTTCTTCAAATACTCATTATATTATTTTTAATTAATTTACAAATATAGAATTGAAATGCGCGTCCATCTTTTTTCTTCGTGTTATAATAATTTTAAATTTTGACAATTGGTGCCACTGTTGCGTTTCCTGTTTTGTGATTGGTTCGTGCGATATGACGTCATCGTTGGCCAATCACAGCCATCAATGTATTACGTGACGTTGATTCGTTAACATGCTCCCGGCCTTGGAAGCACCAGGTTCCAACAATTGGCGGTGATCATTCAGGAACCCAGTAGCTGCTACCGTGCGTAATCATTCTTCATATAAGGGAAGCGGACAGATTTTGGAGAATGCCCGTCTCACTATCCCATCCTCTTTGCGAATATCAGCCACACGTGACAAGCTGTCTTTGCCTGGATATGTTTTGATAATTCGTCCCAAGCTCCATTTCAATGGCGGTAAGTTGTCATCTTTTATAAGAACCAACATGTTTTCCTTGAGCTCACCCTTATGTTGGTACCATTTGCTCCTGGTTTGCATCTCTGACACGTATTCTTTAGCTCAGCGGCTCCAGAAGTGCTGGCGGATCTGTTCAACTCTCTGGTATCTGGTAAGTCGACTAGCCGGAACATCGTGAAGGTCATCAGGTACAGGTGCAGTTAGCGGACGGCCAACCAAAAAATGAGCTGGGATAAGTGGAAGAAAATCCTGTGGATCTGAGGACATAGGGTTTAAAGGTCGGGAGTTGAGGACAGCTTCAACCTGCGATAGTACTGTGCTCATTTCTTCAAATGTAAGGTGTGCGTTGCCAACCACACGCCGCAAATGATACTTACAGCTTTTAACACCAGCCACCCACAAGCCCCTAAAATGACTAACATAACACGGTATCAATCTAAAATTTATATTTTGAGAAATCGCGTAGATATGCCTTAATGTCATCTGAACAACAATTTAAAAACTTTGCGAATTCATTCATTGCGCCTACAAAGTTGCGCCCTTTATCGGAGTATATTTCAATAGCTTTTCCTCGACGTGAAATGAACATCTTCAGTACCAACAAATAAGCATCTGATGAAAGGTCGGTCACAAGCTCGAGATGTACAGTGCGTGAAGCAAAACATACAAATAAACATATATACGATTTTTGTAATCTTGCTCCCCTACCCCTACGATTTAAAATGAACACTGGTCCTGCATAATCCACTCCACAGCGTAAGAAGGGAAAACCTGGCTGCAGCCGTTCTCGAGGCAGATTCCCCATTATGGGATTAAGAGTTACAGCGCGCAATCGGGCAAACTTCATACAACTATGTACCAGCTTCTTAGCAAGATTACGACCTCCAATAGGCCACCATGACTCTCGTAACGTATACAAAAGAAGTTGCGGCGCAGCATGCATCATTCGAGTGTGTTCGTATTCAAACAATAAAACTGTAAAATTATGTAGTTCTATACATATGGGTTCAATACGCATAGCATAGCTGTATGTGTATGTTATTTAACAATGATAGGCAAGAAACAAATCGATCCCATACTTGCGTGACGTCACAAGGAACCGGTTCATCCCAAATAAGTTTCAACAGCCAACATTTTTGTAATAATATCTTAGCGATAGTAATAACTGGACTAATTAAACCTAAGGGGTCATAAATTTGTGATGCGCTAGATAAAATAATGCGTTTCGTAATAATATTGTTGGCATTATACTTAATTTGCGTGTAAAACATTAATTCATCTAACTTATTATTATCCAATCCATCTAATACCGTACAGTTTTGTTTTGAACGTTATCTCTTGCTAGGCCGAGTTTTTTTGTAACATTTTGCACATCGTCATTAGTAGTGCAGTCAAAGTTAAATATCCATTTACGTAAAATTAAACTAGCCGATTTTAAAACCTTATCAGTGCCTTCGCAAATTTGATTTAATCTTGAAATACTATTTTGACTACAAATTAAGTCGTCCACGTAAAAATTATCATTAGGTTTCTTTCACGTACGGAACCTCACACTCTTGCGCTAATTGTTTTAAACACACCGTGATGAGGTAAAAAATAATGTGGTGTTTAATAACTATGTACAAGACTCATGTGGCGTAAGTTAATGTATTCGTGTATAAAGTCGATATACATTTGTTTGTAAGTAGGATTACGTTGCAGCCTTTTTTCTAAAGCGTATAAAGTGACGTTCAGCTTGTGTGCGCGTGTCACCTAGTAACTTCGGAGAGTGCTTGAACGGAAATCGAACCTTAAACCGCCCGTCCGTGAGGTTGTTTTAATAAAGTGCTCCTTACAGGTGCGCTTCTCGTTACTTAACTTAGGAAAATTAATTGGTAATTCTTCGATTTCCCAAAAATTGCGTAATAATTGATCTAATGAGCACGTGTCACTGTCAACGGTTTGCGTAAAGTTACAGCTAACATGTCTTTGTTTGCGTGTAAAAGATTGAAATGAGCCCGAGATTATCCAACCAAGATGCGTATTTTGGAGATGGGAGCCATTTTTAAGTCGTATTTTACCTTCTCTAATTCCCAAAACAAATCCGCGCCTATTAATAAATCGATCGGCTGACTATCATAAAACGTCGGATCTGCTAGTACAATGTTATCCGGTATGGTAAACAAATTAGCGTTATATGTCTTCATAGGTAAGTTTGATGTTATTTGTGGTAGAATTAAACACTGAATGCGTGCAGCATAACTACTAGTGCGTGATTGGATCTCTATATTACAGTATTGCGAACACTGTAATATTGAATTCCCTACGCCGTTAATTTTTTGAGTGGACTGTAATATTTGTGGATTTAATTTGTCACAAAGTGTTTGTGTGATGAATGAACGTTCGCTGCCACTATCGAGTAAAGCGCGCGCTTGATGGTAAACACCCGACTGGCTACGTATTTCTACAATAGCTGTGGACAGCAAAACTGGTTGCGCTGGATGCATGTTATCAATTGTGTCAGTAGTTTGCGCCTGAAAAGAGTGTGCGTTCGAGTTATCTTTCGTATTAGACGGGACGGCTGATTGTTCACAAGATGGCAACGTAACTTTAGGGAAACTATGATCATAATTTTTAATGACATCGCAAATTAATGAATTATGTTTTTTATCACATTTTCGACACGGCCCGAACACACAGGTGTCAACAGTATGTCCTGGACGCATGCAATTAGGGCACAACTGTTTGGTTTGGATAAATTTTAATCTATTTTGTACACTAAGGTCCAAAAACTTTTGACATGAATATAGCGGATGTAAATCATTACACATTATACAGGGTCTGTAATTACGTGCATTCTTTCCTTGTGATTTATTATTATTATTTGGTTTATTTGAAACTATATTGCAATGAAATTTAGATGTTAACTGGTTACTGAATTGCTTTTTATTATTGTCTGTCGCGCTATATACGCCTGCTTTACTGTGTGATACTATAAGTGTTTCCAAAATATCCGCCCTATTTCTAAGAAACTGAAGTAAGTCATTTAGTTGAACTACAGTTTTGGTGTTATTGGTTGATGTAATTAAACTACACTTGTGCTGTTCCCATTCCCGTTCGGTAATGGAATCTAATTTTGTGACAATAATGTAAATGATTAACGTATCCCAATACTCTGTAGATTCCCCTAAAAGCTTTAAAGCGCGGAGGTTTTTTAAAATATTATCAATTAATTTGCGTAATTGCACTGGTGATTCTTTGGTCAACGATTGCATGGTAAACATGGATTTGACATGGTTATGTACTAATAATTTCGTATTATCAAATCGATTTAACAGTAGTTCCCAAGCAACTTTATAATTATTAGCAGAGAATTCTATGGAATCTATGACCGATTTAGCGTTACCGGACAAAGACGATTTTAAATAATGAAATTTTTGAATTTCTGTAATTGTTTCACTATTATGTATCAATGACAAAAATGTATCGCGGAACTCTAACCAGTGCTCATATAAGCCGTCAAAGGTGGGGACAGATATAGTGGGTAATTTAATACTTTTGGAACTTGTAATCGGTGGTTCAGACATCATACCTTTTGACTTTTCATCAGCGGTGGTCAGACATTCAGCAAGGGCAAGAATATTATAATATTTTTGCTCGAAATCTTCACGCGATTCTAACTGTTTTTCAATATCAATTTCAACACTAATGTCTTCTATTTGAGTCTGAACGAGGTTAAAATCATTCATTAAACTTTGCGATCCTGCCACCCGCAGTTTTAGCTCGGTACGTTGATGAATAGTTAATTCTACACCTTCGAATGAATTCACGTATTTTCCAAAGTTAGTCAAACGACATTTAATAGATGCGCGTTTTTTTGTAAGATCTTTCATCAATAATTCTACATTCATTCTACATTCTTCAATAATCTTCTGATGTAGCCATTGTGGAAACAAGTAAATGGTGGTGTACTTACAGTTTTTAAATAATAAAACAAAAAAGTACGTACGCAAAATGAAAAACAAAAAAGGTTTGAAGAAAGCAGAGTACTACTATATGAGTCGTCTATTATCAAAGGCGGCAATCTGTACATTTGGACAAAAATTTTTTATTGATATGTCAATACAGATTTATTTGAATATAATCGTCCCCTTCAAAGAATACGGTTCAAAACCTGCATTAAATAAAGGTTAATAGTTAACCTGTTATTTATCTAAGATGTCGTTCCGAAGAGTTTTGTGACTGCCAATGGAATACAAAGTCAATAATTCGTTTTTCTGATTTACCAATCATTGTCCAAAAGTCAGATTGCCGCCTTTGATAATAGTCGACTCATATACGCGAAGGGGAAAAATTTAGCAAATTTTGGTTAGCACGCCTTGCCAAAGCACTGTAATCTTGCGAAGCTGGTGAGATTTTCCGAATTTTCCTTTTCAATGGCCGATGCGTCTCTCAAGTAAGCGTCTGGTTCAACTTAATTGATGATCTGGTGCTGAAGGTCCAATAGAAATGTTGCGTCTATTTCTTAGATGTATCTTGAGGTGGCCAAGAAAATGAATAAATGCGTTTACTTCTTCAAATACTCATTATATTATTTTTAATTAATTTACAAATATAGAATTGAAATGCGCGTCCATCTTTTTTTCTTCGTGTTATAATAATTTTAAATTTTGACAATTGGTGCCACTGTTGCGTTTCCTGTTTTGTGATTGGTTCGTGCGATATGACGTCATCGTTGGCCAATCACAGCCATCAATGTATTACGTGACGTTGATTCGTTAACAATAATATTAAATTTTAAACAAAAATACCGATCTTTAACCCCGCTACAAATTTTGGCCAAGGCTCGCCAACACATGGACGAACTTTTGTTGAACAGAACGGTAAATGATGGAGTAGATTTGTGTTGTAATAATTTTTAAAAATTTGTTAGCAGTACTTCAAAATTGGTTAGTTAAAATGGTTACTTCGTTACAACGTTACCACCACCCTGCTTATTTCTGCCGTGAAGCAGTAATGCGTTCAGTTTGAAGGGTGGGGCAGCCGTTGTAACTATACTAGACCTTAGAAGTTTATTTATTTATTATTAACATAGAAGTAGAAACACAAGCATAATGTGCATCTGTGCTTGAACTAGGTGATAAAACCTGTATCTCAAGCAGCAGTGCTCCTCGTACAAAGAATACAACAGCTTTACTTCACAGAAACAGAAAGTTAATAGACAAGAAATACACTGAAATTCATAGAACTTATATCTCAAGGTGGGTGGCGCATTTACGTTGTAGATGTCTATGGGCTTCAGTAACCACTTAACACCAGGCGGGCTGTGAGCTCGTCCACCCAACTAAGGAATAAAAAAAAATTGTTGAGGACTTTCTTATCTTGAACACAGATAAGAATATTATTATGAGTTTAAACATTATGACGCCACCTCTTTGGGGTCCAAAGAATACTCCTTGTTTTTCAAATAATGCATAACCAAAGAACGTAATTTTAAATTTGGAACTCGCGCAAACTATTCGCATTCCCGCTTCTCTGCACACCACAGGCGAAATTAATAATAATAACTACTCTTACGGTTAAATCTGGCGTTTTTAATTGCTATATTAATATTTCCAACGTTTCGAATACCTACTTTATAGTTTTCAAGATCGACTTAAGGTCAGTCGTAACCGTGAAAGTCGTCAAATATGTCAGTGACTCGCGGAAACAAGAAAATATTAAAAATATTTAAATCTAAACGAAGCCCGCTTTTTTCAACTGCTATCGCCTCATATAAAGACTTACTACAATTAAAATTGTGAAGTGCTCGCGCATCGTTTTTCGCTGAAAAACAAGAGTCCTTATCAGAGAACATCAGGTGAGTTACGAGTTTTGAATTCTCCGATTCAAGCGGTTACCGCGCCGCCAAAATAACGCTAGCGCCTGCGCATCGCATCGCCTCAGTTTGAAACATTTGCAAACCGCATCGGTGTAGCTATTTACAGGCCACACCTGAATTTATTATTTAGACAAATTACTACGACCCAAAGCACTCATTATGCTAGAAGATTCTCAAAGAAATTCTAATTTTACTTTGCAAATAACACTAATAGAATATGTCCACGACTAAGTTTACAAGGAATGTGAATTCAATAATCATGCACTAGTTAAACTATTAAAACGAATGTTAATTTTATTATATATTTAATTGATAATTTTTGTATAAAAATTACATAAACTGATTTTCATGGTTTATGAAACAAAATTTATATTTACAAATGGCGAGTTTCAGTTTATAACCAACTGCATAAATAAGCAGAAATTTTGTTTGGAGTTATTTAAAAGCACCTTAAAAATTTTGCTAAGTACAAAAAAAAGGAAGACTAAAAATAAGGAAGTTCGTCAGTAGCTACCATTATAACCCGTCATCGATTTGATCTTAATGATGTCACGGTTAGAGTGAAAGATGCGACAATAATAATAATAATCTTTAAAGTCTTACTAATGTTTATAATATCGTAGTTTTTAGTATGACACGAAAGAATAATTTTTCCGATTTTGATAAATAGGCGGGTTCGCAATTATAATTTAAATTCTGCTTAGTTTGTACGGCCATGAGTCCGCATGAGCTTTCATCAACTTTTGGTACATCTGTGATGGTACAAAAATAAAATGAATTTCATATTTTTACCATTTCTTTTTGATAAGTTTGACATATTATTAAGAAAATGTTATGGAGCCCAACAAATCTTATTTTAATTCTGCAACTACACGGATTTGGGGCTGTGAAAAATTATATGGAATCGTGTTTTTTTTCTTTTAGGGTATTAAATAATCTGTGTAGATAAGTACTACTTCAATAATAAGGCAACAACTCTCAATCAGATCTCAACTTCCGAGACGATTGCTCTCAATTAAACGTAAGCAGAAAATAAAACAAGGATTTTAGTTTTATTAAAAAAGTAAATGAGATAAATTGATCACTTTAAACCGTGTATATTATTAGTAGGTATTGAATATTCATAATCATCAGTAATTATTGTTCAATTCATCACTATAACCGTAACATACACATGATATTCATAAATAAAAGTTAATTTAAAAAAATAAATAACCAACACAACCAGTCATTGCAAATTAAAACTAGGATGGATTCTATAAAATAAAATACAGTAACTGTAATTGAGATACAAATAGAAAATTTTCCAACCAATAAAAATAATGTCATTTAACAATTTAGTGTTATAATATAACATGACAGAGGCAGGTTGCCTTAAAATAAAATTATAGTTAATATAATGGTATAGGTACATACTGCTTCATTAGGTATTATATACATATTGTATTGACACTATAAGTAACTGGATTATTGTAATATTTAAAATATTACAATTCTCTCAGAGTGTAGACTGTAAGTAACTTAACAATAGCCATCAAAAAAATATTTTCTCCTAACTAATATTCCAATTACCGTTTATTTACAAGCTTATCAATATTTAGTTTGTAACAATGGTAAAACAGAAGCACCTCTCACGAAAACGAACAAACGATTCGTCTTATCTTAGGAGCTTCCGGATAGGCAACAATCCAAACGGACCGTCGTCGCACCGCCGGTCACGTCCGGCCAACTTTAACATTGACAAAACAAAATTTACATTTTCGTCACCACTTAACCATATGTACACTAGATAAATCACATTTAAGACTACACCTCTAGGGCTACGGAAGCGGAGGCCGCGGCCCCAAGAGTCCGCACGTTACGTCCCGCGACAACCAGGTTACGAATCACAGTCTACTACGGAATGCTAAGACTTTTATCCGTCGATTGGAACGCACAGTACTGCAGAACGCGTTACGCTGTGTCTCACATGGCTGACGGAAAACAGACCGGTTAAGTGTCCGACACCGCGCAACGCACACCGCAGCGTTGTGCGATCCGATCGACAGACCCTAGCTTTAAGAGGGCGGCGGCGCGGCGTCAGTTGCCGGCCGGCAGAACGGTGCGGGCGCGCGGCATCGTGCCGTTCGTGTGAATTTTGTTGAATCCGTTCTTTAGCGAACCGTTCTGGTAGGTCAGCTCTTTGATCTCGGTCGTCTCCAGTTCCGGCTGCGGAGACTTGGCGCGCACCTGTATGAACAATTGATTTGATTTGATTGATTGATTGATGGAGAAAAAGTCATACAATAGAATTAGTTAAACTGTACTGTACCTTAGGTTTAGAGTAAGATTGGTCGTAGAAGTCCTTGAATAGGAAGAAAAACATGACCGCGTGCATTCCTATCCACCAAACGAATGCACGAGGGTAGTCGCATTCGATGAACAACAACTGGAATGCATGTACCATGATGCCGACGAATTGCACCTGTGATAAAATTTACGAACATTATTTCCTTAGTTTCTTTAATCACATGGTTTTCAACTACAAAAAGATAAATATGACCGATTTGATGATCTCACCATTTGCAGAGTTGTCAAATATTTCTTCCACCATAGATATTTCCTCATGTGAGGGCCCATAGCTGCTAGCATGTAGTAGGTATACATGACGATGTGTACAAACGTATTGAGGAGTCCGAAGAACGTAGAGTGTCCGCCTGGCGTGAATTTCACTCCGAACCAAACGGACATGGGCATCACTCCGTGGTGGATCACGTGCAATGTTGATACATGATCAAATTTCTTTCTCAGCACAAAGAAGATCTGTAATGGCATTGTGTAGAATTATAATTCCGTTAATAGGCACTTTAGTTTTTTAGCCTACCTACTGCCAGAAACCTCAAGGGACTATTCTACCTTCAAAGAGTGTGAAGACGAGCTCACGGGACTCAGTCTGAGCCTTTGCAAACATCTTCGTTACTGGTGGTAGGACGTCTTGTGAGTCCGCACGGGTAGGTACCACCACCCTGCCTATTTCTGCCGTGAAGCAGAAATGCGTTTCGGTTTGAAGGGTGAGGCAGTCATTGTAACTATACTAAGACCTTAGAACTCATATCTCAAAATGGGTATCGGCATTTACGCTGTAGAAGTCTGGGCTCCGGTAACCACCAGGTGGGCGTGAGCTTGTCCATCCATCAAAGCAATAAAAAAAAATCTAAAAAAATTGCCTTAGCAAGAGCTGTGCTTCACTGTATGGATCAGAATCAGATCAGTTGTGCTTGTGAGTTAAGCTGGAATCCTTCGTTGCACTCGACAAGTTCGGTGATCGGTGCTTGGAATAATTAAAAGTACCGAGAGTGGATCTGGAGGTTCCGAAATGATGTGTAATTATTTAGTAATAATGAAAACCAACTATTAATTTTAATACTTAGTTTTCAAAATTTAAAAAAAAGTTCATGAATTAATTCAATATTTTTAAAATCATGAATTGATCAGATAGAATAAATAGAAATAATGATAGAATAAATAAATTCATTAATATTGTAAGAAATTCGAGTTATCCAACGTTTTTAGAAACAGTGAAACATGACTTTAATTGAAGTTTCTTGAACAAGGAGTTTTGGATTTAAAAAAAAAGACTTATTTAATCATCATCTTACCGTATCAAAAAACTCCGTGAACTTTGAGAAATAATACCACCAACACGCATGTACCATCTGTTAACGATATTAAAGTAATATGAGTATCATAAAATATTCATTGGTTTATTTTATTAGTGCCTATTCTAAAAGAAACATTCATTTTTACACTGTTATAAATTCCCATTTCCAAGCTTTCAATAGAGTTGTATTTAAATTATGTACAGCCATTATTTTTAGTTTTAATTTTACGCTAAATAGCTTACGTTTTGACTGACTATTTAATATCATCGATTATGATTACCTAGATACAATTAAGGTTGATATACTCAATGAGTTTCTTAAATACAATCGTTAGAGTGCGACCACAAGACTATCGTATACAAGTGTATGATATTGTCATGTGAGATTACCTTTTTACGGTTAACTCTTTTATAAAAACGTGCCTAGATTCAGGGTAGTCAGACAGAAAGCACTATTTAAATGGATCATTCATTTGAGCCGAACTGTTGACGATGACGCTAATTCGCATTCGAGAAAAAAAATCTAATCTTATAATAAAAACATGAATTCATAAGAAGCAATAACTATTATGTTAATGCGTAGCTATGCATGTTACTGTGAATGGATTCAGTAAAAATAAAAAAAATACTAGTTAATAATTAATGTATTTTTTAATATGATGGTTTGAATTAATGTGAGAAGATATATTATTTAGTCGGTTTCTTATCTTATCTTAATTATAATCTTCCACTCTTTATTATTAAAGCGCAAAAACTGTTCCATCTTATAAATTAATTAAACACGCAATAAATCACATACAAATATGAAGGTCCATTAATAAATTAAAAAGCGTTAAGGTGGTAGGCAGCCGCGTTTGCGTTATGGTGCCCTACGGTCTCCCGTAACAACTTTATCAATTGGGCGGTGAGCTTCGTCTATACATCTAAGAATAAAAAATATATGAAAAGTGCATTTTGGTAGCAACTTTTTGTATGAGACCTTCGCTGTACCGAGTTTATTAATTGACTTTATTTTTAGTTAGTTAGACTTAGTTGTTGATTTTAATTATGGAATCACAGCCTGGCGGCTCTAAAATGAATTCACCACGCAAAAAGCGTCAAAAGGTAAGTTAATTTATTAATTTATTTGTACTTGAATCACTACCATAATAATACAATAGATAGTTTTATCATAAACACAGCTGACTCGGACTCTTCCGACGAATCATCTTTGTCTAGTACAGATTACAGCGATTAAAATTCGAACTTTGTAATAATTTATTTAAATAAAAATGTTTTTTACTCCTGAAACTTTGTTTACATTTTTTATCTCGTCTGGTTGGCCTTACTTTACATATAATCTACGGCAAAGCAATTCATGCGGTTTGAAGGACTATCTGGAAAGGTAAATGAGACTGGCCTTGTGGTTCAAGGTCTAAGGATTCCCGCAACCACTTAACATTGGGATGACAGCCTAGTTAGAGAGCAATGAACAGAACAATTAGATCCTTCAGTATTAGAAATGTACTAATCAAACAAACGTTATAAATAGATTGTCTAAAACTTCTGACCTTCTGCGATTTGACGGATTTAATTTAACTAGTATTTAGTAACTAATCCATTTAATTTATTAAGTTTCAAAGATTTTGTATGTGATTTTTTGTTGTGAGAGAACAGTTTATAATGATTTCTATAATACAATCAAATATTCTATTGTAGGATTGCGGTATCGGAATGCCGATATGAAGAGATGATAGCTAAAGATGATCTGATAATGAATCCGATGCCATGAGATATGTTTTTGAGCAAGATGACTTAAATTACATCAAGATCGACGGGCCAGGTCATATCAGTACAGGTCTCGTATTATTTTCCCGATAAGTTTTGAATATGGCAAGTTTTTCGAAATGTTGTGCCGATAGATAATTCAGTATGTATGAGGGTAGTTATCTATTTCGGGATATAATTGATATTGTTCGACGCTAATAACTTTATTTAAATAATACTTAAAGTATATGATACATAACATAAGATGAAGTGTAATTTTGTTAAATATGTGAGTTTATGTGGTCACTTTTTGTAAGGGCAGCAGAAATGATATAGATTTTTACATTGGCAGATTAGCAAGAGGGGTATAACCAAGCATGACATTAAATAGGGAAAAGAATATTGTTATGCTGCGATTTGAAATTTAGTTTGTTTCTTCTCTCAAGCCTATTTTATTTTAAGAACTGCAAATGCGGTAGTTAGGTGGATGTGTCATGAGCCAGCAACCGGGCACTGCCAATAAAACATTTGGAAGGTGGAAATAAATGTATGTATATATGATTTATTTGTAACAAGATTATTTTGTTTTTTGGTTGTACTTTAAGATGTTTGTTCTAAGTTTTCATTTAATTCAATAATTAATAACTATTTCTGAACAAAGTTATTAGCGTTGACTTGATCTATGAATGTTTGCTTATAATGCTTGATCAATTAGTGTAATAAGGTGCTGAGGTAAACATAAAGTAACGAAAGTGATAATTCACCCTCATTGTTTGTGGATGTTTCGAGTGGTCGACCGGCTGACATTGAAAGTTATACCTGCCTGTGAACCAGCCCGCGGCCCCAATCTGAAACAATTGCCAACACCAGGCCCTTATATACATTGGTTGCTACAATTAGTTGTTGAGTATTTTCATACTTTAAATCTATGTTAATGGTATCTACCTACAATGTAGGATACTATGCAACTTCCTGTAGTGTTAGTAATAATACAAAATAACTAAATAGGTATTAATTTATTTCCCAAACTGTAACTAATATAGAACCATTTTTACCCTAAGCTATTTACAGTTTGTATGTGATATTCCTGCAAATTATATGATCTTTGTTTGTATATACACATGAGGGTTAGTGGCATATCTTGATGCAGGGCAAATACATCCCATGTGTTCAAAACTTACTCTAATAGCTACAGGATTGTCTGTGTAGTCCACAGGTTGGCATTTTAAGCTGTAATGAAACAGCCAGCCCCCCATCATACTCTAAATAGAGCATATTAAAAAAATGTATCAAAATCAATTTAAAATATTATATACGACAAATTTTGCTCACTACTAATAAATAAAATAAACCAAACACATTTCTGTTTACAATTTTAGCCAACAGAAATAGACAAGGCTTTGCAAGCTATCAAGTTCTCACCAAAATACAGTAATACAGAAGAAAGCATTTTATAAAAATCAATTTGGAATTATAATTTGGTAGGTACTAATTTACGAAATATGAAGAATAGCTTATTAGCTCATAGAGCCAACTAATATATATAGTATTGCCAAAAAAGGTATGGAATATTAGAAATTGTAAACCTTAATAAATGGTAAAAAAAATTTGAAGTCATTTTATCTTGGATGTGGAAAAATCTAACAAATTATTCCAGATCTAAGAATATTAGAGGTTATATTCTTGCACATTTTTACCAGAATTACGAAGAGATTTCAAATACATGTTAGATGTCTGGCCACAGGTCTACATAAAACAATTGTTTACTATTAATCAAACATTGATTTATATGCACAGTATATTCTTACCTCGTAGAAAAGCCATGCACTGAATATTACTTGGAGAAAGTTATATAATATTAGAAGATTTTTTAATTCATATGGTTTTCTATTTTCCATAAATTGTGGCCCTAAAACCTGCAAAAAAATCAGTAATTAAAAAAATCAGTAAAAATATAACATAATAATGAACAAATTATTTAGTTTAGTGAATACCTTGACTAGATAGACATAACTTAAACATATAATTAATGTGGGTAAAGGTGAGCTCATAAGGAACCATGGATTAGTCCGAGGGTCTGAAAAAGAAACAATTTTAATTTTAATATATCTATAACATAACTGCTTTGATACTTCACATTAAAATAGAATACTAATGGTTTTTCAAAGTAAACTGTGTGTAGCACGTAATAATTTAGTTTTAAATAATTTTAATTTATCACAACTTTATTCAAAAGGACATTAAACTGAAAGTTATATGAAGTATTGCAAGAAATTATGAAGTAACATTTTATTTTATTTTACTGGTTTGTTTTCTGACAAATATAAGGTTTGGTTTATGGGTAGTTTAAGCTTACCTCCATATTTATCCATAAATACGTGCATATCATTTAAATATTCCAGTATTAGTGCCATTTTGTAGTCTTCTGTAAAACAAATTATTTAAATTATTTTTTTGAAAAAATAACGTCAAGAAATACAGCTTTCGTTTCAAGTAGGTAGCGGTTATGACATTAGATAAAGCATACCCCAAAAATATATACTTTGTATGACTATTTCGTTTGTATTAACTTAAACATTTATTAATAGTAAAAATTATTTTAGTTCTTCATTTCATACTACAAAAATCAAAATGAAAATAGGTTATCCGGATATAGTTCTCAACGACAGTTGACACTGTTGACAGTCTTGTCACCAGTCACCTTCGATTACAAAAAAATTTGTAGGTTTCGTAGCGACTTGACGTACTGAGTCACTGTTCGGTGCTTACTAATTGATATAGTAGGTAGTATCAGAACAGTAGACAACATCAATCGCTCAATTATCGTGCCATCTGATAGTAATTATTTATTCCTTGAGTCTTGTGAATAGACCGGAACGTAACGGAGTCCTATGACTGAATGATGGGACATTTTTTAAGTGCAGATAAGACCGCCGCTTCGTGCCTTAAAGAGGGAGGCCTCAATCATCATAAGTGGGAACATCTCGTCTCCCGTCTAGATTATTAATAAAATCAGCGTCTAAGGCAATAACGAACGCAATATGCATTTTGGGTGTACAATAGTTTTCGTAGATCATCGAAATTTACTTAAATAAGCTATGAGAAAACTAAGCTGATAAAAGTGAATTAAAAGCAAGGGTGGAATCTAACCTTTATCAGACAACTAAGAGCTTAGGGGTATGATTTGATTGTACGTTACCAACAATATAGTATAATTTGCGTCAACACGGTTATACAACTAAGTTCGAGAAATGGGTGCCTCTTAAAATTATACAATGTACCTCTGAAATACATCATTGAAGGAGTTCAGGCACACGATGCACAAGCTTCACGCGCTTGGCGATACCTTCCACTGATCAAGGCCCCTAATATTACTTCGCAGTGTAAACTATGATTCGTCACAATAACTCCCGCAACCTATGAAATATTTAGAAAGGATATGGAGAAAAAAAACAAGTGTTGAAGTTTGTTTTGAGTTGTTGATTGGGTACACTAATGAAGGCACTTTACGATAGAATTTTAACATATGATGAAAAGTGGATTCTCTAAGATAATCGCAAATCAAAATTTGAATGAAATCATTCAGATCAAGTAGGCACTAAAGCGAAACGCATCCACAAAAGTGTGTACAGTCAATGTGATAGTCGTTCCACACTTAAACTTACAGAAGGTAGGTAGCTTATTGAGATTTAGCGCATCAATAGCACGTTGTTATTGAGAAAAAACTTGATCAATTATCTAGGTGACTAATCAACATCTATAACTCACGAGAATCAACCTTGACTGGTCAAACGGTATTTGTCATTATTGCTCCACGAGAACGCAATTGTTATAGCTCTAAATGATCATTGTTTATTTCGGAATTTGGACAGTTTGTAGTAAATAATAATAAACGCCTTAGGAACAAAAATGTATAGAATTTGCAGACTGTTCTATTGCAACTGTAATAGCTTTTTCTCGAGATGCAAAAATGTAGCAATGTACCTAATAACGGCGCAAATATGTACTTAAAAAAATGTGTATGTAGTTATCATTATAAAACCGCATAAAATAGTATGAAAATTTCATCAATATGTACTTCAAATAACTAGTAAAGATTTACCTGTTCATTAGTAAGTGTACGTTAATGTAGTTGTAGTTTAAGCAAAATAATATGTTCAAGCGATGCGGACCTGTGTGATGCTTATACGAACAAAATAATTTAACGAACGAAAAAGTTTAACGATGAAAATATACAAATATTTGTGTCGTAAGGATGCTTAGATAATATTCACCCTCTCCTTAAGGACTGGGTGAATCTTGACCAACTATGCTTTACTTCTAGTTTGACACACGTGTTTACCACCTGTTGTTGCGCATAGTTGTAAGTTCCTTCAGTGTATAAAGGGGATGGCCCATTTTAGGCCCAAAGCGGACAATAGATTATAGAAAAAATACTTAGTGCATTAATTTTGTCATAAATAAATATGCATTTACTTTCTTGCAAATAAGCGCCACTATAGTTTACAATAAGTAGTTTAAAAAAAGTAACTCTATTGAAAAAACAAGGATTTTTATATTTGCGGGAAAAATATTGCCAGCTTCAAATCCTTTTACGTATGAAGTAAATATTTTGAGTATATAAATAAAACATATAAATAAATCATTTTAAGCATTATCATTAATCAAACGATTTTAATGGATTTTATGCACATAAAATAACATCGAAGACATACCCATTGGACTTTAACTTGTAACTATACTTGAGACCTTAGAACTTATACCTCAAGGTGGGTGGCGCATTTACGTTGTAGATGTATGTGGGCTCGAGTAACCACTTAGCAACACCAGGGTGGCTGTGAGCTCGCCCACCCATCTAAGCAATAAAAAAAACTTTACTAGTATTGTTATTTAAATATGTACAACTAAAACAAAAACATAAAAAATAATGTGTACTCGTAAAAAAAAGATTAAGATATAAATCAATTATCGGTTATTTAAAAAAATAATCGATATATGAATTTCATATAATTATTTTTCTTTATACTGACAACACTGAATTTAATCTGACTGACTGATACTTCGCTTGCTGCTTGTGGTGTTGTGCTTGCGTACAAAATGGATGTGTTTTGATTTTTCTTCGATTTATTTTACTTTTATCAATAACGTTTCATACTACGACTAAAAAACATTGTTTGAATTGTGGTTTTACCCTGACCGAGATTTAAAACCGTGTATATGCTCTCCTTTGCTATCTTTAGATGATACTAATTGTGTATGAAGATGAAGAAAATATAGATATTTAAAGAATTAAGTGTGTTTTTATACCCTATTGGATAAAAATACATTAGGAACATCTTAAACATTAAGAAAAGAAAAGTTCTTGAAGTATCTCACAATCCGAGACTTATTTATATAGAAAATTAACCTCAAAACGAGTTTTTATTTTTATTATATTTTTTATAATAGTGGCGTCAATTTCAATATATTTTTTAGATATCCAATACATTTAAGAATTTGAATCAGTACATTTTTATAGTAATATTTGATGTCCATCTTGGGCCTAGCACACTATGGAGAGTGGGCAATCCCCTTTGTTGGAGGAGAGCCGACGACAGTGTGGTTGCGAGGTGGATACTGACAGTATGGGCAGACGCAGGCTGCTTGCCTCATGTAGTAAAGCCGAGCTCTCGCATATTATCGTATTAAATTAGTAGTTACAATTGATTAATTTCGACATTTTTCTTACTCAAAAGACAGATTCAGACTCATTTGGCTCCGCAACCGTGAGTCAAGGTCAAGGTCAACGAGTACAATTTGTTTTTAAATTGAGGTTATTCTATTATATAAAATCAAAAATATAGTATTGTGAAAATAAATGCTTTTTAAATCTTTAAGTGATAGTAGAACATTGTAGCGAAGTTGAGTGAATTGTTTTATTTTGTTAATCTTGTATTTCTTCAAGTTTTAACGTGTATTTATTAACTGTGTAGCATCTATATGTGCAGCAGTACACAGATGTTGGCAAATGAAACAAAACCTGGACGTGGCTTTTCGGGCTATTCAAAAAATCCACTGAAGTCTCAGTAAATAACCACTATTATTATTATTATTGAGACTTGATTGATTTCATCTCATCAATTCTCGTTTCATTTAATTTCATCTTATTCCGCTTCATATCGTTTTTTTTACAATAATATAATATATGTCGTGGATAACGACTTTTAGTAATATTAAGAAGTTGTTTTGACTATTATTTTAAATGATGAAATGTTGTTTTGATAAATGTCACAAAGTGTAGGGTACACTACGTGGTGCCACAGTATAAAATGGCGGTACGTGGACAGAGTCGTGGCATTCCGTGTCAGACAGTCATTCAGTCCGTATCAGACGGTCGGTTCGTCTCAGTCAGTGAGTCAGTCAGTCAGTCAGTCGGTCTGTCGGTATGTGCAACGAAACTGTCGGTTTATCCTGTCATTGTGAAAGTTGTGTGTGTTGAGTTTCAATAACTATTATTCAAAAAGTTTTATTGACGTTCAATCGAATACGAGTGATGACGGAAACTACCGCTTAGCCATCCCTGGTGGCGCTGCCGTCGACATCAGAAGTGGGATCAGGACTCTACTCTCACTGGCGTGACGTGTTTGAACATGTTCAAAGTACAGCGAAAAAAAACATGATGCAGATCAGAAATCAGAATACCAGTAACGGTATCTGAGATCACGGGTCGAAAATTCATCGGGAACAGACAGATGCCGATCCATGTGCTTGGTGCGCTACGGTTGATATGTACCTCGATGAACGTCTACTGGATGGTGCATAGCTCATTGTAGTCTTCAGTGGGGCCCTGAAAGGCGGTGCCTTATCATGTTGTCGCGGATTTCACAAGTAAGTGTCACATGGAGGCATTTGCGACTTATTTCTCGCTCGTTATGCAAAATTCTTGTTGCGACGCTTATCAATTTAAGCAATGGTAAGCCACAAAAGCGTGAATGGTAAGCCACAAAAGCATACGCAAGTCGTGTAATAACGTCTGCTACCTCGATGGAAGATCTGAGCCACGAAGAAATCGTCACATCTTACGTTCTGGCTCATGTTGCCCAGTTGACTCTCGACTTATCACATGGCATTTACTAGCGGAAATACGACACGTAACACGCTTTTGCAAGAAATTAAGGCAAGTGCAAGTCTCAAGTGAAACTTCGATCGCAATAATGGATCTGTCATGACGAGTGAGTAGTTCCGACACGAATCGTTTTTAAGCCAATGACTACTGCTACAGTTACATGGCACTAGTGCAGTAAACCAGGACATGAGACTGTGAATTGTCGCTGAAACTTTAGAATCTACTAGATTCAATACCAATAACATTACACGTTCGATGACTTCGGGCTCCAACAAGCAAGCAAACAAGAAAGCAAGCAAGTTTCCGTGGGGAAGAAAAATGGACACATCTGAAGTCATCGTGACCTGTAAGATAAGACGTCCGGTGCGTTCGTGTCTGGCGATGCGGCGGGGTTCGGGTCCCGCTGGCGGATGCCAGTTTTTCTGGTGAAGTGCGTGCTTGACAAGTGTTTGCGGTTGGCTTCCGCAGTGTGGGAGTAACATCGTGTAGGAGAGGTGGAACCCGCAAAATTGTAGTTTGCGTGGTGACTGGTAAGATTTGCTGTGGTAAAAAGTTTGCGTGGTGGTAAAATGTCTTGTGAGTCTGCACAGGTAGCCGGAGGTGAGTCTTCCGCGGTCGCGGCCTAACCAGTCCGCGAGAACCGGGCAGATCGCCTCGACGGTACGGAGGCCGGCCGACGGGTCCGCCAAACGACGAGACCACGCCTCTAGCACGGACTGCCGAGATTGGAGCCCCCGCGCTCCGGCTACACTTGCGCTAGGGCGCGCCACCTCGTAGGAGACTGTGAGGTATCCTTGAATGACTCTGACTACGATCGCGCGCTGCCGGCGTCGCAGCGCGGCGACTTTCTCATGGGTAAGGACGTGGCACCAGACGGGTGCTCCGTATAGTGCCATCGACCGCACGGGTACCATCACCATGCCTATTTCTGCCGTGAAGCAGTGTGTATTTCGGTTTGAATGGTGGGGCAGCGGTTGTAGCTGTGCTAAGACCTTGGAACTTGTGTCTCGGGGTGGATGACGCGTTTGCGTTGTGGATGTCTGTGGGGCCCAATAACTACATGGCACCAGGTGGGCTGTGAGCTCGTGCATAGTCCAAGCATCTAAGCAAAAACATTGCCACGAGTTGCCGCCGAGGCAAATTGATGGCGCGATGTCATCGACGGCCGCGAGCAACGCAGCAGCGGAGCAACGCCGTGACGTGCCGGTAGCTGCGTAACATCTGGTATTTTGGTAAATGAGAAAATCTGGTGAGTCGTTTTTATTTTTATTTGGAATCTGGTACCGAATGTTCTCTTGTCGAGAAATCTTTATACGATGGTTCTCATAAAAGGTTTCTGTTGTTTTGACCCAAAACTGTACAGAACAAATCCTATGCGATGGTTTATTACTTACCTATTGTATGTCATGTACTACCTGATAGTTGTTTTAATCGGTTCAATGAGATTGAGCATTCAGCGAAATAGAACACTTAAATCTAGTGTCCTTAATCAAAGCCCAGACTTGCGTTATTGATGACCAAGCTCGCGATGAGCTCATGGAATTGTTCTTGACAAGAAGTGCTAGAAACAAATCTTTTTTTAAATTGTTTTATCCAACGTATAAAAAGGGTGAGCCCTCTTGAGCTTTTAATAGTTCGCGTGCCATACCCCCAAAGATTTTTACCGATATGTGATACTGAAAAAGTTTCAGAACCTTCAAACTGACATTGCTGCAAGTACTCTAGAACAATGAATGTTGATTGACTGTCGATTAGAGTCACAGGGATGACTGTTGATTAGAGTCACAGGGATGACTGTTGATTAGAGTCACAGGGATGACTGTTGATTAGAGTCACAGGGATGACTGTTGATTAGAGTCACAGGGATGACTGTTGATTAGAGTCACAGGGATGACTGTTGATTAGAGTCACAGGGATGACTGTTGATTAGAGTCACAGGGATGACTGTTGATTAGAGTCACAGGGATGACTGTTGATTAGAGTCACAGGGATGACTGTTGATTAGAGTCACAGGGATGACTGTTGATTAGAGTCACAGGGATGACTGTTGATTAGAGTCACAGGGATGACTGTTGATTAGAGTCACAGGGATGACTGTTGATTAGAGTCACAGGGATGACTGTTGATTAGAGTCACAGGGATGACTGTTGATTAGAGTCACAGGGATGACTGTTGATTAGAGTCACAGGGATGACTGTTGATTAGAGTCACAGGGATGACTGTTGATTAGAGTCACAGGGATGACTGTTGATTAGAGTCACAGGGATGACTGTTGATTAGAGTCACAGGGATGACTGTTGATTAGAGTCACAGGGATGACTGTTGATTAGAGTCACAGGGATGACTGTTGATTAGAGTCACAGGGATGACTGTTGATTAGAGTCACAGGGATGACTATCATTGAACACTTGTAGTCACAGGGATGACTATCATTGAACACTTGTAGTCACAGGGATGACTATCATTGAACACTTGTAGTCACAGGGATGACTATCATTGAACACTTGTAGTCACAGGGATGACTATCATTGAACACTTGTAGTCACAGGGATGACTATCATTGAACACTTGTAGTCACAGGGATGACTATCATTGAACACTGATAGTCACAGGGATGACTATCATTGAACACTTGTAGTCACAGGGATGACTATCATTGAACACTGATAGTCACAGGGATGACTATCATTGAACACTTGTAGTCACAGGGATGACTGTCGATTAGGGTCACAGGGATGACTGTCGATTAGGGTCACAGGGATGACTGTCGATTAGGGTCACAGGGATGACTGTCGATTAGGGTCACAGGGATGACTGTCGATTAGGGTCACAGGGATGTCTGTCGATTAGGGTCACAGGGATGACTGTCGATTAGGGTCACAGGGATGACTATCATTGAACACTTGTAGTCACAGGGATGACTATCATTGAACACTTGTAATCACAGGGATGACTATCATTGAACACTTGTAGTCACAGGGATGACTATCATTGAACACTTGTAGTTACAGGGATGACTTAGTTACTGTGTACATGAATTGTATGGGGAGAACTTGCAGCAGTAGTAAATCACTTATTTTCGTTTGTGTAATCTTTCAATGTCGTTATAGAATTTGTGTTTAGAATAAAAATTATTTGATGACTTTTAAATTTTCCGATAAGTCGTAAAGTGTAGTCAGGAGTGATCGAGCGGAATAAGTGTTTCCGTGGATGTTTTTGATTGTAGGTTAACAATCACACGAGGACGTGTGACGTGTCAGAATGGCCGTGTCGTGGATAACGACTTTTAGTAATATTAAGAAGTTGTTTTGACTATTATTTTAAATGATGAAATGTTGTTTTGATAAATGTCACAAAGTGTAGGGTACACTACGTGGTGCCACAGTATAAAATGGCGGTACGTGGACAGAGTCGTGGCATTCCGTGTCAGACAGTCATTCAGTCCGTATCAGACGGTCGGTTCGTCTCAGTCAGTGAGTCAGTCAGTCAGTCAGTCGGTCTGTCGGTATGTGCAACGAAACTGTCGGTTTATCCTGTCATTGTGAAAGTTGTGTGTGTTGAGTTTCAATAACTATTATTCAAAAAGTTTTATTGACGTTCAATCGAATACGAGTGATGACGGAAACTACCGCTTAGCCATCCCTGGTGGCGCTGCCGTCGACATATATAACTATAGAAACCCTTTAATTAAGGTTTTATAAACTCAACACTGGGAACAGTGGCATCACAAGAAGCGAGTTGCCATACTGAAAAGGCATCAGACAGGGATAGATTTTTATTATGATTTTAAAATATCAAGAATCGCCGTACTATTATAACCTAGCTGTAAATTCGTTCCTATGGGAATGGTTCACTAACACCCGTTTATGTTATAACTACCAATTGTATACCAGGTGCCGCAAAGCTATTTAATATGGGGCTGCAAATTAAAAAAAGGTTTGTAATTTATGACTTTATTTTCTTCGGTTTTCGCGAGTCATAGATTTAATTAAAGCTGTACCTATATATAAATTCATTATTTTCACGTTTCAAATACTTTAAAGTTACTGTGGCGGTAGAGAACTAACGTGTTATTCGTCAGCATTTGAATGTTATGCTGACCACCGTCTTAATTTTGTTTATGAAAAATAAGAATTGTTGTTTCCCTTTAATTAAGTTTATTCAAACAAGATGCACTGATTTTCTCGCTAGTTCTTCTCAGTGGGTCGAGATTACGATCCGGTGCTAGATTCTGCGAAGCACTGCTCTTGCTAGGCGTTAGTGTTACCAAATTCTCTCAGGTTAAGCTCGTGAGCCTATTTAACCCGGAATAGCCCCTTAGGCTATTCGCGAATAGTTAGGGGAAAAAAGATCTAAGACTACCTTGAGGTGCGCCTATTTTTTGGGGTATAATAATTCACGATAAAATAATCCCGGATGTTAGATCTCTAAATTTATTTCACTGATTTTATTCTTTATTGTACACCTAAAATGATTAGAGTGAAGAATTTTCACCAAAGAGGAATTCAAATATTTGAAATGATTAAATTTGATTAAATTTGATGTTGGTATCTAATTTATGTATAGAATCGTAGCTTACCTTAATATTATTTATGTTTTCGAGGCAATTGTCTTAGTTCTGTCCTCCTTCTGAAAACAAAAAAAGTTTTGTGCTTGAGTCATTCGTTTAATATATTATTATGTAAGTATAGCCCTAACTTAGAACTTTTAGCAACAATTCAACAAAAACTATTTATATTTTTGATGCTGTTTATTTAGAAAAGGTTTTAAAAAAGATGTGTGATCTCGTGGGACACCGGATAGGAACGAAGTTCCTTATTAAAAAAATATTAATTTTAAGTTCTATTCGAGGTATAAAGAGAATAATTATTCCGGTATACATTTTTTATTATGATTTTCTAATTGATAAAAAAAAGCTATTTTACAAAGTTATCAACTTTATTTTATTCAAAATGATTTACAAAAAATATATAATAATAATAGAACAAAGAAACAGCTTTTTATATGAATAATAATAATAACCGTCATCACGTAGACTATATATTAGACACTGTATAGCCATCTACTCTATCTCATCTACTACGACTATACATAAATAATAAAAATCTTACGTTACGGAGGTTTTTTTCCGGTTAGGGTACACCTTCGCATCGTCACATAAGCAACTTCGTTCCAAAAAAAATTCTAATTATGAATTTGAAGTCCTCGTGGTCTCAAGGATAAGACTCCCGGAGCATTGATATTCGAACGATGTGACTGTGCCGGTGTTCTAATCCCGCAGGCAGGTACCAACAATTTTTTCTAATGAAATATATAGGTACTTCATAAATGTTCATGAATTACTTCCATAATGAAGGAATAACCTGTCCTGGTAATGGAAAGGCCTCCGGGCCACCAGTAAACTTTCAGTCATAAAAAAAAGTGAAGGAATAGCATCGTGTAAAATCAAACGTGCAAAAATTATAATCTGCGTAATTACTGGTGGTATTACGCCCGTCTTGTCAGCGCGCACGGGTAGGTAATACCACCGCCCATTTTTTACATAAAGCAGTAATGCATTACGGCAGGCGCTTGGGTGATGTAGTGTAAAACAGACTACGAACTCATGTAACAAGGCGGGTGACGGCATTTACGTTGTTGATTTCTATAGGATATGCTAACCATTTAACTCCAGGAGGGCCGTGAGCTTGGCCACCCAACTAAGCAAAAAAATCATATAATATGAATCATAATATATGTAACCATGTTTTATACGATTGTAATTATATATGCATTACAGGACGGTCTATGTGAATTTTTAATGATTAATTTTTCTAAGCCTATGCAACACACTTGCAACAATCTCATTCCCGATCCTGCGGACAGAATGGAAAGCAGTCGACGTCGCCCAAAACACGTCATCTCGGATCCTCCCGATCCACAAACGGTGCTTCTAGGTACTTCAAGCACCGGTCACCGTTCTCGTCGAACCCGTCGCTTGCGACGAAGGGCTCGACGAGTAAATTAACTCTCAGACACAGCCCACTGAGTTTCTCGCCGGATCTTCTCAGTGGGTCGCGTTTCCGATCCGGTGGTAGATTCTGCGAAGCACGACTCTTGCTAGGGTTCGTGTTAGCATCGTCGTCAGGTTAGAGCCCCGTGAGCTCACCTTCTAGTTAAGGTTCCGCTGGAATAGCCTCTCTAGGCTACCAGCTTAGGTAGAAAAAAAAAAAAAGAAAAAAGCAACAATCAAAATTAATAATAATTGTATACCCATTTCTATACATTTATAATAAAACAAGTATTAAATTAAAATGTATTCAAATATTTATGTATCGTATTATTGCAGTATTATCTATTTTCAAAGTATTTATTTCCTACGAGCGATTTTAGTATGATGAAACGATTACTATTTTATGAACTTGTTAAATCATAAAATCTTTCAGAGTTACTATTATTTATTATCACAAGCAAAAAACATACTGCGTATTTTATTTAAAATGTAAATCATTCATTAATAAAAACATTGCCATGGACAGCAACATTCTTATGTCTTCTGTCCATTCTGTCCATCGATTTCTGCTTCTGTTCTGATGGAGAGTTAAGATCAGATACATATTAGCATATGTTTCAATACCTGATTCGTCCATCAATTGGGAAATAATCTTCTTAACCTATAACTATGAATTTTTGCAGTCACTATCACACACTCAAGGTTTTCTAAACCATTAAAAAAATATATTGCTTAGATTGATGGACGAGCTCACGGCCCACCTGGTGTTAAGTGGTTATCTGAGCCCATAGACACATACAATGTAAATGCTGTCACCCACCTTGAGATATGAGTTTTAAGGTCTCAGTATAGTTGGTCTCAGTATGTCAGACAGGCATGCGGCCCACCTGTTCGTGTGTGGTTACCGTCGCCCATGGACGTCAGCAATTCAAAGGGCAGAGTAAACCTGCTTCCTAAATAATTTTAAGTAAATTTTGTTCATAAATGACAATTTCAAGAAATTAATTTATTATAGAAATTTGGGTATTTGAAATTTCATTTACCATTATTTTTATGAATTGTCGATCATGAATATTATGGTTTTATGCGATATTCATAAATGTTATCTTGACCTATTTCGACTAGGTGTGTCTACAGTTGGTTCGTGTGATAAGATACAAGCTAGACACGTCAGATATAGTGATACGACAGATATTTTTCCTATCGTGAAATCGTGCGAGATAACAGTAATAAATATTGTTAAGTCTATCTAATTTTACCGAAGCTTATAACGCGCGAAATAACTGCAATTTCGCGTGGATTGAAGGTTTATGCAAGTTATGCAAGAATTTTAGTATTAGCACTTGTAGCTTGTCATAAGAGAATTCCAGAAAGATATAATGAAACCGTTACGCATTATAATAAAATAAAACTTGCATGTTTCACGCTGTGAAAAAACAAGACTAAAAATTACAGTACAGCTAAAGCAGTGAAATATATCTGCCAACAATCACTGTCACATTGTGTAATTTTATAATAAGATATTTTAGGGTTGGCTATTACTATAATATAATAATGACCAAAAAAAACCATTTCATAATTGTTTTTTTTTTGCCAAAATATTAAGTTATATAGTTTATAAATCTATGCGAGAGCAAAGGAGCGTTGTACTTATCTATCTAACTTATCCACCTAAAATTGTAAATTACAGAAATAATAAAACAGTAAACCTTTGTATTAATGTGTAGTTGGTTAAAAGTTCATTCAAAAATAAATTTGCAATATTACATTATTTGCTAACTAATTACACTGGTCATCATTTTTAATAATTAAATTACATGTCTTATCTTTGTTTGATGCATTTCTAAGAATTTAAAACACAATTGATACGTGTCCCTTGTGAGATTTGTGAACTAAGTTCACGAGTGAGAATTCTTTGGATATTTTTTTCTTCACACAGTATGCGTGACCAACAAATACGATTGTACAGTCATGTAAATTTGTTGTGGGTCGATTCTGTTCATAAATCTATACATAGGTTATGTTCACAAGCGACTTAACCCAAGGGCGGATCCAGCTTTTGCGCCAGGAGGGAGTCACATAGTCAAATTTTCGATGCGCTCGTTCCCAAACGCTTGCCATCATACAAAGTTATTATATTATATTAAATTAATTAAATATTGAAGGTATGTAGTTACATAAAATCTGTATAGTGACAAAATATATAAATAAAATCATTAGGTTCAATTAGTGGTTCACCTAAGTCCTGGAACCAGCTCAGGGGGGGGGTCATGACCCCATGACCACCCCCCCGGAATCCGCCGTTGACTTAACCAATGAAATAATAACATCGTGCAGCAAAATATGGCTGCAACATCGTAAGAGTTGTTACTGGTAGTAAGACTTTGTGAGCCCATATGTGTTGAAATCACTTCCCGTCTATATTTTCGATTGATAGGATAAGTATAGCCTCTTTTAATGGAATTGAGACTGTTCTCACGTCTCGAAATGCGAATGGTGACATTAACATTGTTATTTTATGTTCTCATGGACTACATCAATTAAAGATTAGAATTTCTATTAACTCGGGTAATATTTTAATACCTGGTTGTGATATAATGAGAATGCATTTATTGCCAATAATAGCATCGAACTCGTTGCGATTTTTGTATTATTTGGAAGTTATAGTTGAAATTTCAACACAGCTCTCAGTTCAAAGTAAGGGTTTTATTTTGAAGGCCTTGAATAGGGACAACTCGTAGGTTTTATTGAATTATGTGTCCAGTCGTTTGAAGATAATCTCTTCTTAAGTGCTCTTTTCGGAGTTGCCAAATCGAAATTCAAACGTGTTGGTCAATTCTTTCCAGACGGTGTCTAATCATAATACGAAAAAAACGTAGTATTTTAGAATGTCTCGATCTACATGACAATATTACATAACGTAGTTTAAGACAAAACTGGCTTAGGGAGGAAATCAATGAAGTAGGAAACCTAGGTCTATGGAGGAAATACAGTATGACTTAAACTAAATATATTCTACGCCGTCAAAGTATCTAGGCTGCAAATTTTTAGTGAAAACTTTTTTGATGAATTCGATTAAGAAATTTATTTCACATTTACGCTTGTAAAGTTTTCAAATGAGAAATTAATTTAGAATTTTCAATAAAGTCCCGAAAACCATGATTACTTAACTAATTCTTAAATTCTAAGATCAAGACGTGAGCAGGGTCAAAACTCATTTAAGCATTGCAACCGACATTGGACCGACAAATTGGAAATAGCTGTCGTTAAACAAGTTTATATTTGGGGATGTTTTGTACTTTATAGTTTTAGCTTACTGATAGGCAACAGTAGGCCGTAAACTAACTGGGTCATTGGTTGCACGTCGAGTTAAGTAACAGAGAACAGCACGGGTCGCGGTTCTCTTACAAGAGCAATGTGCGAGTTTTGTCTCGTTATACTTGCACCATGCACTGGTATCTCAACACCACAAAAACATTAGCGATTTCATAAAAATAAAACAGTCTAAATCTGGTTTCGAAATTTAGAACATCGAGATTTAGCAATTTCGCTTGTTAAGGACTGCGATACTATTTCAATATTAATTGCATGTGCTTTAGCGGGAAGTTTAATGTTGTAAACTACAATAGTTTTAATTGTAATCATTTATTTTTAAAGAAGAAATTACTATTCACTGCTGTATAGTAAAGTTTTCTTTTTTGGTATTTTTTTATGTTTCATTTAGTTTTACTGTTGATGATAGTTTTTGTGTAGTCTCCAGAGTTGTTCTGGAAATGTAGCAAGTACTGATTGCACATCTGCTAACCATTGCTTTCATGGTCGTCGCGTGGGAATGGACGAACTTGGAATTATAATTATTTTTACATGCCAGTGGACTTAGTCGGCCTCTTGAATACAAACGTCAAACAATATTACCTTAATTTACATTAGAACACATACTGCGGCAGTTCAGAATTAAGATATTCGAACGGTTATTCTACCAATACCATATTATACAATTCCAATACCGAAAAAAATATTATGTACCTAAATCAGTTAGTATCAATTAATAGTAGAGAAGGAGAATAAAATGGTCTACTACTTTATGTTCTGTGAAAGCAAATGCGGCGTTTTATTATATACTTTAGTTAAAATAGTAGTTTATTGTAACAATTAAACGATAAATAATCTGCCTTTTCAAAGCATCATTATTGGATTACTCACGGAAAACCTTATGAATAAAACTCATTATTTTATCTTTCATACTTTATTGTTTGAAGTTGGTTGCGGGGAAAAACATGTCAAATTGACATTCAAGTAGTGTCCCTGGTATTTACAATCGACGAGCATAAATAAAAGATCAAGAGCAATACTGACAACGAAGAAATGGTCATTTGTTCAGGTCACATTATTAAATACGAAGCTAAACTTAAGTTTTTTTTTATTGCTTAGATGGGTGGACGAGCTCACAGCCCACCTGGTGTTAAGTGGTTACTGGAGCTCATAGACATCTACAACGTAAATGCGCCACCCCACAATGGCCAACTTAATTTATAGGTGGTATAAGAAATTGGTAGAATCTGAGTGTAGAGATAATAAATAGAAATTATTGTAACTATATTGTCTACCCCCAGGTATATTTTTAACGATTGGTACTGATGGTCTTTCATAAAAAAATCGTTTTACAATTTTTATCTCTAATATGCAATGTGAATTCTATAATGAGGCTTTAGAGGGTTAAATACAAAACTGCCAAGACAAACTGAAACAGTCTCAATAAATAACCGCCACCCGCCACCGCCATACCGATACTTTTTCATCCTATCTCATCTTGTTTTTTACAACCAGCTCAACTTTCAATATGTAGTGCAACCGTCTCTTTTTTCGAAACATCGTTGTGTGGTATATACATGGAATATATCTTCCTAAAAATTTCTGAGTATTTTTTTTGTTATACTGAGATACGGCCCGCGAGAAGGACGTCATTAAGCTGTAAGGTTCTGTTTTTTGCCATTTAGTTACACGGCAAAAATAGAAAACACATAAAATTATGTATTATGTGTGAGTTTTCTTTTTTTCTCTTTTATAGCAGTTAATATGTAAAGAAATAGGTTTTATTTCATACGACATAAACTAGTAAATTATAACAAAATTGTTTTCATTCTAATGATAACGTTTTAGTAATGAATTAAATAGTGTGGCATTGTTTAGTATAATTACAATTGGAAAAATCTTATTTAAACAAAGAAATTTACTAATTGATTGTTCTGGTTTTTTATTGATTATTTATTTAACGGCCGTCTGGTGTAGTGGTAAGTGACATGGTCACTACACAAGGGGGTCGTGGGTTCGAATCCCGCCAAGGGAAGATATTTGTATGATAAATATAAATGTCTTTTCCTAGGTTATGGATGTATATTAAATATATGTATGTGTATAATAAAAATCTTACATTTATATCCGTTATCTGGTACCTGTAACACAAGTTCTTTACGAACTTATCACGGGGCCGGTTAACGTGGCGTCATTGTTTGTAAATATTTATTTATTTATTTATTTTATTTATGGGGACCGATACTTTTTCGTAATAAGTACAGTCAAAATCTGTTATAACGACATCGAAGAGACTGCTCATATTCAGTCGTAAAAACCGATAGTCGTAACAACCGGTGATGTTTAATGTGTGTCGTGCAAGTACAAACAAATCGATAGGGATTTATTGGAAAAATATATTTACATAATACGCGATTTTTCTTCAAAATTAATTTGTTTTATTTTTCTTTGCGACATTTTGAAAGTTTCACGAATAACTCCACAAAGTTTTGGTGCTTGTGTATAGATAAGTAACAAACTAACTGAAGAGATATGAAGAAGCGGGCTTTGACTCTACCGCATGCACGTGTTTTGTTTCTAAGAATTAGAAAAGACCCTACACTAAACTAAATCCTATTGTTTTCTTTCCTGATTTTAAAAGCCATTGAAGACAAATGTGCATACCTATTCAAATTGTTTACAATACAGCTGAGCCGGTCGTTCTAACAGATCTAATTCTCCGAAATATTAGATAAATGTGGTCGTTTTATGAGGTATGTCGTTATTACCAATGTCGTAGAAAGCAATATTTTTAATAAGGCGGTCATATAGCATTCAGCCGGGACCTTTGTTCTTGGTTATTATAACCGGCATGTTGTATTAAACGATGTCGCAGTAAACGGTTTTGACTGTATATACTATAATTGTGTTTGTAACTATTCAAATACTCAAGTGGCTCCCTACAAGCTATGGCTGGAACGCCCTCATATTACCCTTCCTTTAGTCTTCTGTTTTTCCCCTATTTGTTCGCTGGTAAATTAAGGGGCTATAACAGCTACGCGCGGACGGGTGGGGGAGTTCACGGACTCAACTAAATCAACTAAGAATTTGTCAATACAGGCTCTAGTAAGAGCACTGCTTTGCAGAATGTACCACTGAAAAGGTCCGGCGAGAAACTCAGTGGGTTGTGTCTGTGGGTTAGTCCTTTTACCGAATGCGACGAAGAGTTCAGACGGTGGACCAGGACGAAGGAGGAAGAGGACGGTGACCGATGCTTGAAGTGACTAAAATCACCGAGAGTGGATCCAGGAGATCCAACAAGACATGTTTCGGTCAACGACGGCTTTGCCTTGCCCTGTTACCTGTATCGGATTTGGATTCTGTATAATCCTTCTTCTCCACGCTACGTTCCGAAGTGCATTGAATTTTAATGCTTGGCATTAATTTTTTGATGTCAGAGAAAACTTGTAATAATATTGTAGATTCCTGTACACTCATCATCATTCTCCTGCCCTTCTCCCAGTCACCTAGGGTCTGATCAACATGTTTTCTTCTTCCATACTCTTCTATCATATACAGTTTCTTTGCTCAATTCCCTCTTACATATATCGTCCTAGAGGCAAGACTCTATACTGTACTATATTATATAATTGCTTTTTAACTGTCGAAACCGTCTATCTCTGGAATGGTTTTTCAACAAAAAGTTTTTTTATCAATCTGTGATCCAGCGGCCGACCTTTGCATCATTACTTAAAAATCATTGTTGCGACAATTGCCAACATAATATTAATGTCCTAATACGATTTCCTGATGCAATCTTTAAAATTAATTAACTAGGCAAAATACCTACATTATTAATAATAGAAAAGTACATATATATACTACATAGTTTCAATAGAAATACGTACTAAGTAGGTATATAACAAGATAGCTTTAATAAATTATAATTGTAATAATATCATAATCACGAAAATGTGTTTGATTGTTCTTATGCAGCGCAACGAGTTATAATAGGCATAGGAATGACAAAATGCTTTTTGTTGTGGCAAAAAAAACGTACTTCATTGCTTTAGAATTACATATTTTACGCAGGTGAAACCGTTGGGTCGTCACCTTGTGTAAAATTAAATTGCGTTTATTGCGTTTATTTTATTATAGTTTAGTTTATTTTAATGACGATGGTAATAATATTAATTCATTGATATCGGCGTTTTATAACAACGTGACGCTTAAGTGGACGAAATATTTTTAGTACTGACAGCAATATTGTATGTAATATGATTTTGTCGGTACCTATCGTCGTCATCTACAGTGGCGCGTGTTTGCACGCTATCGGAGACGTCGAAAACTCCATTTTGTTATTGTAATTAGTTTTCAATGTATAGCATTTCCAGCAGAACTCCAGTAGATAGAAAGCATGTGTGATTCGTCTCACAAATAGGGCTGCCACAATTAAAATTGTGACATTATAATTGAAACTCCTATTTTACTATTTTCAATCTGAAAGCGTGAGTGATTAATTTCTCATGATTGTAGAGCCTAATGAATCCATGTAATACAAGGTTCATTGGAATAAATCGCTGTTGCTCTAGTTTTATATTTTATTATTAGTCACTTATTTATAATAAGTTTTGTACATTTTGAATGTAGTCGTATTAAAGTTAAATGATACAAAGATTTTTCTATAGCCTTTTATAATATTTTTAATAAACAAAATATTTCTAATATTTCTAATAGCTGTGGTCTAGTAACCATAATCGTATTTATATAATTAGTGTATCAAATTCTGAGAATGGGCGTAAAATCAATCGGAACATAATTAGTATTACTGATGTCGCTGAACATATTATGCAGAAAACGATTCGTCCACTTTTTTCATTGGACACCGGTAGCGAAAAAGAAATACAGTACAAAATACAAGGTCAGCGAGCATTGCTAACTCTGACTCTTGTGCAGACGAACGAACGCAGACACGCAGGCTTGTGACGATCTTCTACTTAACTATATTTGTGTAACTCATACAGTTTATTTACTTCCACAATCACAGATACAATCTAACCTGGTTCTTTGGTCGGAAATTAGAAAAATAAATTGGGTACTTTCGAAGGTTTCAAGGTGATTTTTCATGTTTTAAGGCCTTGTGTGTTGATATTGATGAAGAGCTACATACGGTTTTGTTTCCATTGAAACTTGGTTTTCTAACAATGTGGATGAAATCATCGATCTCGGTAGTTGATTTTCGCATCGATTCCGTAACGTTACGAAGTACTTTTGTTGGGTCATTATTAACGACAAGATTGCTAACAATGTATGAATGATGTTGCATTCATTTGTCAAGGTTTTTATTTCACTGTACAAATGCAATGTATTCGATTTTCTATGGTACCTATTGTGGTTTTAAATATGACGTCACTTGTTGCAACATTAACTGCTATAATTCATTGTTCAGCGATGTCATAAGCTGATATTAGGTTTTTGTAAAAGTAAAAATGTTTATTGTAGCACTAGCCACGCATTAAACGATTGTTTTTTTATCTATTATTTATTCGAGCAAATAAAATACGTCAAGTGTGCCTTGAATTTATTTATTTTAGTGCCCACGGTCTTAGCTTATTTAAAAATTAAAACTGCAAGGTTAATGCTATAACAACTCTATTCAAATGTTTATTTACATTTATGAGTATATATATAATATAATCAAGATCACATCTGTAAATGCTTTTGTCTTCCGTATTATAATCAAGAAATACTCGATTAAGCGTGAATATTTATAATTGATACCTCGAACATTGTTTCTAAGAATGAGGCTGCCAATGCAAACAAATACATATAAGCTTAAAAATCTAATACAATTTGGTATATTCAGGCTACTTGTAACGTTTTCTATTGAGTACTTTGACCCACAATCTAATTTTTACAAATAATATGCTTAAATATTATGATTATGGTAAATTTGGGTAGTAATGGTCAATACTGATTTCCTATGTCACAAGCATATGTATCTTTATGGTCATATCAACCTTGGTTCAGTATAAAAATGTAGAATTGGATGTCGAAAATAATGCCGTCTAATAAAGTCTGTCATTGGTGAAAAGTGAGTCCAATGTTTGTGTGCGTGTTACGGCTGATTGCAGAATCTAGAGCGGTCGTTTGAGTGAATCAGATTTGTACAACACTAGTATAGTAGTGCGCTGCTCTCGATAAATAGTAGAACCAACGACGGTTAGAAACTATGTTTTAGAGGCTATATTGAGCGATGCACCGGTGTTCGAATTCCAGGCGGGTACCAATTTTTCTGATGAAATACGTACTCAACAAATTTCAAACCCGCAAATTTTAGTACGTCATAAATGTCTATAGGCTCCAGTAACCACTTAACACCAGGTGGGTTGTGAGCTCGTTCACCCATCTAAGCAATAAATAAAAAACTATTTTATTACTGGTGGTAGGACCTCTTGTGAGTCCGCAGGGGTAGGTACCACCGCCTTGTCTATTTCTGCCGTGAAGCAGTAATAAGGTGGGGCAGCCGTTGTAGCTATACTAAGACCTTAGAACTCATATCTCGGGGTGGGTGGCGGCATTTCCGTCGTAGATGTCTATGGGCTCCGGTAAGCACTTAACAGCAGGTGGGCCGTGAGTTCGGCCACACACACACCTAAGCAATAAATAAAAAAATGCGGCCCATGATGACATCGACTTACTTTTGTGTCTTACGTATCGATCTCCATAGAACGAAATTAGAGAGGCCCTTTCATACAAATGTACAATATCCGTTCATCTCGTGGTTGGTACATTATTAGGTATAATATAATAAGTAGGTCGGGTCATTGTTGTAATAACATGTAAAAATAATCGCTGTATGATTAAGCCGTTGTAAGGTTTGCGTTAAATTTAAAAACTGTTTTTAATTTATTAGGTATTTGTTTTTATTGCTTTGAAGGGACTTGAAGTAAGTTTTATCTTTGAAGGTGGCGAACATGGGGAAAGTGATTTCCACCGCCCATGTCTACATTATATATATCGACCAAGAGCTATATCATAAATGTAAGGTTGTATTTAGTTTCCAGAGTTAGTTTTAAATAGGAAATGTAACTGGAAACGTACAGTGCGTCGTTAGGCGTGATTAAAAGCGTTATAGGTAAGGCGGTTGGAGTACTAGTATTCACGGATGACTTCCACGATGAAGTTATTATGTTGTTTTTTTTTATTGCCGTATAGGCAGACTAGCATACGGCCCACCTGATGGTGAGTGGTTACCGTCGCTCATGGACGTCAGCAATGCCAGGGGCAGAGCCAAGCCGCTGCCTACCGTTTAATACTCTACATTTGAAGAAGGACAGGTCATAGCGCTCGGGAAACACCGTGGAGGGGAGCTCATTCCATAGCCGGATGGTACGTGGCAAAAAAGATCTCTGGAAACGCACTGTGGATGAACGTAGTGGCTCCAGGTAGTATGGATGAACTCTACTCCGGTGGCGGGCGGTGCGATGGTAAAAACGAGATGACGGTATCATCTCGAGCACTCCCCATGGAACATACGGTACAGAATACAGAGGGAACCGAAGTTCCTCCGCAGACCCAGAGGTTCCAAACGATCCGTGAGAATGGGATTATCGACAATCCGAACGGCCCTCCTCTGTAGGGAGTCAAATGGAAGAAGCTGGTATTTGGGAGCCCCGGCCCAGAGATGGGAGCAGTACTCCACGCGAGGCCGGACTTGTGCTTTATAAAACAAAAGCCTTTGTATGTATGTATATTTATGTTAACCAACCAAGTCCCATAGAGAGTCGTTGAAGTTTTGCTCTTTTTTAGATCAAGCTAGCACCGGCACAAGTTTATGAAGCACAATGAAACGAAAGTAATGCGTTCAATTAAATTGTATTTATCAATTAAAATGTAACTAATTGATCAATTCTTGTTTTGAATAACAAATAAATAATTTGTATTAGTTAAATATTTATTTATTGTAATATTCCACGGTAAAATGTAAGTTAGGAATATTTATTTAGTACATTTGCGCGCAAAGTCTTGAGTTCATTCGTTTGTTATGGCCGAAAGGGCGGAGTCTACGATCCAAATGGCTAAAAGAAATTACCACACACATTGCACACCACAATATTTGTTTTTAATGAATACCGAAACGAATACAAGTAAATGTCGATCGCGTAACATGTGCAATTCAAAGATTAAAGTTGATAAACTCGACAAAGATATCATTATATTTGAAGAAGAAGCTGTTGAGTCATGAATTAATAAAATTGATTCTAAAGAATATAGTAACGAATTGTCCGTTGTGTATATGTTTTGCGCAACACCCGGAGGCAGCGGTCTCGACCCTGAACTCAATTCGGAGGCGTTCTTTTGCAACTGATCGGTGGTCGGGTGGCGCAGTGGACGTCGCCGGTGTAAATGTAAACATTTGCAGGCGCAAGTCGATCACACGAGGCCGCACGGGACGTGCTCTAACACTAGCTATACCATTCATGGTGGCCATCCTTGCTATATGTACACGTCACTTTTATGTTAATTATCACAGTTCCTATAAACCTTCAACGGATTTGGTGTTTATTTTGACACACCACAGCGTCTATTTAATTTTTTGTGTTAGGTTAATAATTGTAGAGATAATGCAATAGTAATTTTCATACAAATAACATGTAGTTTAAAGTGATGCTTATTGATTGAGTTTAGAACATGTATTTTACATGTTTTTTAAAAGAAAATTCTTATTACTAATTCTTATTAATAAGGTTAGATTCATTAAGAATTGAATTAAATGAATAGTTGTATAATTAGGGCTGAAATTGAATGCTTGTAGTTCGGGAGTAAAATGGTCCCCCAAATACGTCGCATAGCACAGAAACAAAAATATCCTTTATTTAAAGATTTTATGCTTTAATATAGGTAATAGAGTTGCACAGATGGAAACAACGAACATACATTTAATAATAATTTATAGCTTAATGATATGCATGTGCATAAAATGTGTTAAATTCAAGGTTTTGGAATATGAAAAAAATCTGATTTTCCAGTTGATGTGCCGTGTCATGTTGTTATGAAATAGGGAAAATGAATACAAAAACAAAACACGCTATTTGATTTGAAATCAATTTCAACATTTTAATTATACTAACATTGTTGATAAACCGTTTAAGTCCTAAATTGCAACAATAGCCTATTGTGTATAAATATAAATACGTTCTGAATTATCTAATAAATTAGAAAAAACGTAAAATAAAAACAAAGAGAAGGCCGGGTTAAATTTTTTTTTTTTTCGTTTATAATATTTTACAGCTTTCTACTTTTGTTAGAAATTATTAGAGTAAATTGTGCTCTATACCGAGTTAAGTTTGAAATTATCTAACTCAAACATTTAATTAATAACGTACCAACTAGCTATTGTTATATCTCTTTCTGGGTCCTGTATATATAGCGAGGAATGATAATAATAATATGTATATACGAGTTTTAATTCCCTTTATCTTTGGATCATAGAAAAATTAATCAAAATCCGTTCAGCAAATATTGAGTGTTGCTCAGAGGAACAAATTTCGAATCAAAAGATCGCGAAAATAGCTCTCCTCAATTTAAAGAAATAGATCTACTAGAGAATAGATCTAGCACTTCAATCATAGTTATTGTAATAATTACTTAAGTAGTCTAATGTACTTGCTACATGTAAATAAGTGTCCGAGGTAAGCTTTGTAAATTAAAAAAATATATTTTAAATAATAAACTCGGAATTACAGCAAACAGTCATCAATCAGATTGTGTCATCAGCAACGAATTAATGCAAATAAAGGAATATTAAGTTTCATAGTACTCAAGTTCGCAATAATTTTTTTTAGTGTTATATCCAAAGCTGTTATATAGATTATTAAAATTGCTAGAAATTATATTTAAAAATTTAAAAATAATAACAAGTGTTTTATGTTTAATAACATATTTTATGTTTTATGTTTAATAACATATTTTACAATTATAATATATAGTTGTAGAAAAAAAAAGGAATTTTAGAGTATAAGTTAAATAAAATACAAAAAAAAACATGAATTGCGTTGAAAGAGACACAGAAATTAGTAAAAGTTGTAAAGTACATTGTAGAAATTTTTAGGAACCCCTATCAAAGTAGAATAAGAGAGTAAAACCAAAAAAAAAAATTTCCATTTACAGTTGGATTTTTAGATTTTTCTTTTGTCTTATGAGAGCCGGAAACACATTCGAAACAAGAACACCCATACACCGAATACGTTTGACAAAGATACTATGACCGGGAATCGATTTCAGAACCCGTGTTCATATTGCCAGGGTCATTGAACCACTTCTCTTGAAATTAGATATGTAAAATAACTCGTTTATTGTATACGAGTTCAGTGTTTTTGTTGAGTGCAGTAATTTTCCAACTCAAACGTGCATTGACGTCAATGAGACTATATCGGAAAAAATATATATAACAAAAAATAATAGGTACGTATTTATCTTGGATTCGTATTAGCCTCGTATTGTCATTAGTGCAAATCTTATAATCTTTTATTACATTGAACGTCTTTATTTTTTTAAAACTGTTCGTTTCATTTATGCGGCTGTTTTTTAATATTCCACATCAACGTTTGGGTTTTATTAATGTCCTAGATTAATTAACCTTTGGTATGACAGATTGGTATAACAGGTATTAATTAATCTTCCGCGTCGAAAGGAAATTTTCTTTACTTTATTTAACCTTCAAATGGATTAGATCAATAAGTGACATTTAATTATTCTGTACATAATTATGTTAATATAATTAAAAAGTTTTTAGGGTTAATATAATCTTTTTTATTTTTTATTTCCGACGTTAAGAATACTTAAGAGTTCTCGTAATCACGGATAACTAACGTGCTATTCGTCGATATTTTTATATTCTGCTAATTACCTTCCTATTTTTTTTGTTTCTAAGAAATATTTCTGCGCATTTAGGTTTCTGTAATGAAATATTCCGCAGTATAGTAAAACAGTTTAATGTTTTTTTATGAAATTTTAGACATTTGTGTACATGCAGTATAAAGTGAAGATTGAGCTTGATACGGACGCTATTCGTCACGTAAATGCGACATAATGTATTTTATCAAGTATTTTGTCCATCGGAGTTTTGCTAATGTTCACTACGTTCCGTACGTGGTCGTGGTTGTCGAGGTAGCGTCTTAGCCCGCTAGGGAGGCATGTTAATCTCATGTCATGTCACTGGCCAGGCGTAGTGACCTTACGTCACGCGGCCACCGCTTTGCGCTGTAACACGCGTTGGGAATACTAACGCCACCAGAACGCCTTGGTGAATCCTTGGCTTCAAAACCGAGCTCCTTTCTTAGTGGAATGTTGCGTCTATTAATGATGTTTAAACTAACTACTCGCGGCTCTGCTTCACTGTTACTGTACTAATGAGTAGTAAATGTATAAATCATCGACATTTATATGTGACATTTAAAACCCGACCAATTATTATTAAATTAAAAAATACAATCAGTCCGTCGATTAGTATAGTCCAATGACTTGTTTCAGAATATCATAAATGTCTTATTTATAATGTGACGATAACTTTGTTTTAGGAATTTGGTTTCATTAAATTAACATCGTTTGATCTCCGTAACCTTTGATCGGGCCAGTCTCATCATATTAGCGAGATGTTCATGATTATCGTTTCGCAGCGACGTTAGATTATTAGATCGTCACGAAGTACACATTCCTGGTGCTGACGATTGTTTTACATGACTGCAGAGCCTACAATAGAGGATGGTTATAGCCTTGGTAGACTGTTAATCAACACAGTAACTACCGTATAATTACTAATTATTTAAGACCGAATTCCTTGGTTGTTAGACGTTTTGTATTAGAAAATATAGTTTATTATTTTTTTGTCCAGTTTATTTTATATGTACAATATGGAATATGAACATTAGGAAAATATTTTATTATTATATAAAAATTACCTTACTTATACTTGTTATTCATTACCTTGTACATTAGTAAGAGATCGTCTCTGAGAAATTTATTAGCAATGAATATTAATTATATAGTGTCTATGAGCTCCAGTAACCACTTAAAACTACTGGGCTGCGGGTTGGTCTAACCAATTAAAGCAAAATAAATTTTGAATTATGTGAAATTGGAAAATCTGAATGATGGTATTAAAAATCTTGAACATCTCGTCACGTGACTCGTCCAAGTTTTAAATAATTAATGAAATACCAAAACTCACCTGCGCAGTTTAATTTGTACAGGCGATGGATCCTTTACCAGAATCGTAGTTGTCGAGAACGAGAACACATTCACTACCGGAGGATGTACCTACTGGTGCTCTTTGCCACTGCGAGGCGAGTGAGGGCGCTAGGGTTGCGTACGCGTTAGCTAGCTACGGGCAGCGCTTGCACACCGCGCGCAGGTGACTTCTGTACTGGCGGCGCGCGCTGTTCCGCGCTCTTTTATCATATCGCCACTTCACGCACCTTCAACTTGACTTCTCCTCTGTTCGCTTCAATATTGTTATTTCAGGATCACTTTTTAACACTATACTACGATTTTAAGTTCACAAAATAAGTTCGGAGACCTTGACTTCGACTGTCAGTTTACACATTTATCTGAACTAGAGGTCCCGCAGTAGTCGAAATTCGACTATAAATAATTAATTGGAATTGTAAGTTTGTATACTATTATGATTGTATTTTATACTTCTATAATCACAAATTTCGCCAAGACTACACTATAAAAAATATAAACAAAGACAAACAATAAATTAATATATTCTCAATTTGACAACAAACGTCACGAACAAAAGTTTGACAATAAATAGTATGCATGCGTGTGTGCGTCAAATACATGGTATATAGTGTATGTAATGTTTTCTTTATTGAATTAATGTATCTTTTATGCATTATTTAAAAAAAAAATAGCATTGTGCGCTTCTTCTCTATATTCTCTATAAGTGTGGAAAATTTCATACTCCTCCGTTCGCGCAATTTCCGTAAAAAGGGATACAAAGTTTTTGCTTCACGTATTAATATATAGAGATAAATAATAATTACAAGAATCTGCTTTTAATAATTAGTTTACAGTTCATATTAATAGGCTAAATAATTACTATAAAATTATATTTAACACTATTAATGTTTTTTTTTCAACTTGTTTAAATAACGAAAACAAAAATACCTACATACAAAGATCACTTAGTTCCTTTTCTCTCCTGACTAGGCGCGTCGACACCTCCGCCTCCGCCATTCGCCCAATCACGATGTACGACCAGCCCATACCGTGAGCCCCGAAGGTCAAATACTTAGGCGTCACCCTCGACAGAAGGATGACATTCCGCCCCCATATAAAGACGGTACGTGACCGTGCCGCCTTCATACTAGGACGTCTCTACCCGATGATATGCAGGCGAAGTAAAATGTCCCTCAGAAATAAGATGACACTCTACAAAACTTGCATACACCCCGTCATGACCTATGCAAGTGTAGTAGTCGCTCACGCGGCTCACACTCACTTAAAATCATTCCAAATTATTCAATCCCGTTTTTGCAGGATAGCCGTCGGAGCCCCGTGGTTCGTCAGGAACGTCGACCTCCATGACGACCTGGACTTAGAGTCCATCAGTAAGTATATGCAGTCGGCGTCGATGCGCCACTTCGATAAAGCGGCACGACACGAGAACCCTCACATCGTGGCCGCCGGTAACTACATTCCCGATCCTGCGGAAAGAATGGAAAGCAGTCGACGTCGCCCCAAACATGTCATCTCGGATCCTCCCGATCCACTAACGGTGCTTCTAGGTACTTCAAGCACCGGTCACCGTTCTTGTCGAACCCGTCGCTTGCGACGAAGGGCTCGACGAGTAAATTAACCCTCAGACACAGCCCAGGTTTGAGCCCCGTGAGCTCACCTACTAGTTAAGGTTACGCTGAAATAGCCTCTCAAGGCTATCAGCTTAGGTAGGAAAAAAAAAGTTCCTTTTGTTTTATGTTTTCAAAGTGTCTTACAGCATTACAGTAGTTAAGTGGCTTTGAAATTATTTTTTTCGTTTCATAAAATTATCATGAAAAATTATTAATATAATATTATTGTAGGTTAGTGTGGATTATAATACTTTTTAAAGTTTATTAAGCGAATACGAACACACTGTCCGCTTGATAGTGAACTTTCCGTATTCACCAGTGAATAATCATTTTGCACTAGAAGAACATAGTACATTAGCATAGCATATAATTTGCTGTAGATAGCAATCTGGAAATCACATGGAGGTGAATTAATTACAGACTCAGTTAATACGTCACAAAACATATACGGAAACGCAAGCGGACGAATGGATGAGCACAGCGATTTAAAAACGCACCAATGATTAGAAATACGGCCTCATTATATTATTAATAATTACGTCGTGTAACTAATCCTAGGCGAGAATGTCTTGTTTTCTGATACCGTGTTTTATTACCTAAGACAATATTGGCAGCAGACTCCAATGAAATAATATAATGAGGTGGAACTATTCAGTTTGTTAAATCACGTTTATGAATGAGGCCTATGCGGATAACTATAATTATTATTATAATCATTATAAACATTTTTCAGGGAAATTCTCAGTACGTCCGAAACATCACGAAGGGCTTAAAATAAAAAATCAGTTCCTATTGCTTTTTAATGACGCTACTACAAACTTAATAATTGTTAAAAATCTTAAACCTTCCAAATTTATCGTGCTCAAGGTAAGATCTGTCCCCGTGGTACACGTGGTTGTGTAAACAAACACAAACAAACACACCAAGCCCGAGAATACAAATCAAGAGAATATGTACTATACAAAATACCTTATTATTTAATTATATTTTCTTTGTTGTACACAAAAAAAGGAAATATATGACGAAAAATGTACAAAACCACATAACCACGATATAATGAAATGTAAAAAAATAAAAGAATAACATATAATATGTAAATATTTAAAATGAATATACATACTACGACGATATAACAATTCAAAATACAACACAGCACCAGTAGCCAAGGTCACTAACCATGAGACCAACGAGCCGATCAAAGAGTTGTGGATAGGCTTTTTTTCCTATTCGCTGATAGCTATTCGTAAGAGCTACCCCGCACGGGTTGGTGAGCTCACGGGTTCAACCTGAGAGAATTTTCTAACACTAGTCCTAGTAGTGTTTTGCAGAATCTACCACCAGATCAGAATCGTGGCCCACTGAGAAGATCCGGCGAGAAGCTCAGTGGGCAATGTCTATGAGTTAGTTCGCTCACCGAACTTTTCGTCGAAATCGACGAGGAGGACAGTGATCGGTGCTTGAGAGGCCTAAAAATAGCGAGAGTGAATACGGGGGAACGGACAAGATATGTTTCGGGTGACGGTGGCTTTGCGTTGCCCCGTAGCGGTCGGATAAGTAATTAGCAGCCGCCACGATTAGAGGGTTTTTGTGTCGCGCCGCTTTATCGAAGTAGTGTTCTGACGCTTCCTTAAGATACTTACGTATCGGTACTAAATTTAGGTCGTCGTGAAGATCTACATTCCTCCCATACCACGGTGTTCTGACGGGTATCCTGCCGAAACGGGATTGGATGACCTGGAGAGAGTTAATGTGTGCACGGGCCGCGAGAGCGAATACTATACTTGCATAGGTCATGACAGAACGTATTCAAGTTTGGTAGAGTGTCACTTTGTTATGAAGGGACAATTTACTTCGCTTGCAGATTATGGGGTAGAGTCTACCGAGTAGGAATGCGGCTCGGTAGTATCCTATATAGCACATAAGATCCAAGATATAAACAATCGTTATTCGTAATTTGATTCAGATTCATTTGAGCATTTTTGCGGAACTGAGTAGGTAACAAACATACAAACTTTCGCATTTATAATATAACTATAGAAGATTAAAATAAAAATTTAATAGTAGTAAAACTTCTAGAAAACTTTTTGATTGTAGTCTTTTCTTGGTAGCGTTGTGAACAAGTTATTGTTTTAACCGCATATAATATATGACTTGATGATATATGATAATATATGACTTCATAATGATATTTGTAGCGTCTAGCGGTTTCGTCCGCGTTACTTTTTTTTATTCGGTATTTAAGATGTTTCGAATACATTACAGTTCTTGTGGAACCTGACGCTTATTCGTTCCTCGAATAATTTGCAAACTATGATTTGAAATAAATAAAAAATAGCTTAGCGTTTCTTTGTACACAGAAAGTATCTTGTAGTAAGTTAACTACCAGTATCTTGTTAGATGAACATCAATCACAATTTTTTGTATCTATTGTTTTATTATTACACAGGTCACTTATTTGTCGTTTGTTTGTCTTTGATACAGAGAGTTCAAGGCATTTGTGGCACTCAACATAATAATATGGGGATGAACTTCAGCATGTGAGGTATGTGTTTACGTCATAAGCGAGAATAATTTGAAATTCCCCAATCGTGAGCTTGTTTTTGTCTCTAATTTTTTTAAACCGGTTAGAATATGGTAAAATAAATAATTAGACGTGAGATACACTTAAAGACCTATGTATTTTTTTGTATTAAATTAATTAGACACACTACTAAGCCTGCTTTGAAAAGTATAATATAGATGCAGTATGTACATTATTTCTAAATGAAATTAATATTCATTGTTAATCTAAGCGGTAATCGGCTGATGTTTATATATCAACTCGAGGTACTGAAACTAGAATGAAGTCTAAGAAAGAAGTAGTGGTAATTATTAATATATTTTTTCTCTCTCTACCTTCCAAGTTAAATTATTTAGTGCTAATAGTTGTCGAATAAAATGGTTCTAACATGTGGCAGATTTATATGTAGACCCTAAAATCGTTTCGTTTTATTTAAAAATTTTCACTTCAACTCGAGTTACGAGATATGATTTTCATTCCCAAAGAAAAGCGATTTTCTTACTGAACGTATTTTTTTAAAACTCGTTTTTGCTATAATGATTAATGTTAGTATGAATAAGTCGGACAATTCAAATTACTTACCTACAAATACGTATCATAAATTAGGCAGTATGAAGTCATTTAAAGGATAAAACACCCGAGAAACTCGTTTATCAAACAATGCGATTATATCGGTGTTCAAATCAGGCAGGTAAGAACCAAGTTTTCTAAAGAAATAAGTATATGATACTTTATATAAGTATATATTTTATTACATAATTTATGTAATAAAAAAAAATAGAAGAACATAATAAATAAAATTCGAACCGCCAAATTTTGAATTGGCAAGGTGCAATGGACACACACACGTGTACGTACAATAATGCAATGGTTTGGAAAGGTTGGAAAGGAAATAGCCGTTATACGATACGATTGAGGCTTCGACCTCACGTCTCAAGGGGGTGGAGGCAGTTACGTTGTGATATCTATGGGCTCCCGTAATCGTACAAACAAGGCTGTGAGCTGGTTTACCAAACAAAAATGGGTAGGTAATTGTAAAGGTTAGGTTGTAAACGTTTTTAGTAGTCAAAAAGAGCTATTCGGAAAATGAAGTATTTTTCATTTGAATTTTGCTGGTTTTTTTTAATTAGATTTGATCTAAAAAAATCACGAACTTTTTTCCTATAATTGATGAAACCTAGATCTTAGATTTGATAAAATTTTATCATTTTGAGCTTTGTTTAATTCTGGAAAGAAAATAACCTAACCTAATTTAACTAATTTCTTGTAATTGTTGTTTTTTGTTTTCAGCATAAAAAGCTGTTCAGCGATTTGAAGTTGCCGTTTTACAATACTGGTCATTCGAAACGTAATTTATGTATTTAAATAAATTTATTTGTTATCTCTGTACCAAAGTTTTACGAAATTTGAGAAGAAAATCAGACTGTTGGACTCGTGAATCTGTTTTTTTTAAAAATCAAAATGCCTAAATTCTTAGTTGATGATGCCATCTGCCTTTAATCCAGAATTTGTTAAAACTTACGCGAAGGCTTAACGAAACTAAATTAACCATAACAAAAGCAAAGTAAAACTGGCTAAGTATTCTTTTTTTTTTCTTTGCTTCAAGCATAATACGTCATGGCAACGCCCGATTCATAATGGAAAATAACGAAACGAGTATTTGGGACCACAAGTAAGTTGCATGCTTATGTAAATTTACAGTCAGGCTGTGTTTTTTCATATTTCATCGCGCCTCTGAAAGTAACATACAGTTAACCGCCTGTGATTCGCATCTTATTCTAATTGAACGCTCTAATGCTGGGGCAATTGACATTACCGACAACTGAGTTCTTACCAACTTGTTCTTAGTTCACTACTGTGCTTCTCTACGTTTAACGGCTATGAAACCCTGTGCTGACTTGATAATTTATGGAAATAATTATTGCGAATAGCAGCTTTTTTTAATACAAATATTTTATAGAGAATTTAATAGGTTGGGGAAAAAGCTTCTTCGCATTTTCTAAGAAAATTCACAACATTTTTTGATATCGTTTATTTACATTTAATTAAAGTACGTAGGTACCATTTTGTTAGATAACTTTTTACCACCTTGTAAGTAAGGACATGATCCCATTGCTATAGAAATTTTCTGGCTTAAGCGTTTTCAATCCGGAAATTTTGATGTCAAAAATGCACGTCGCTCTGGTCGCCCTATTACGGATAAAATGGATGCCATTGTTGAAAAAGTGGAGCAAGATCGACATATCAGTAGGTACGACATAGCTGAAGAACTGGGAATTGACCACAAAACAGTTTTGGCGCATTTGAAAAAAACTGGGTGCACAAAAAAGCTCGATATTTGGGTACCTCACGAGCTCACTGAAAGAAACCTAATGAGCCGTGTACTCATTTGTGATTCTTTATTACCACGTAATGAAACCGAACCATTTTTGAAGAAGCTGATAACTGGTGATGAAAAGTGGATCACGTACGACAAGAACGTGCGAAAATGGTCGTGGTCAAAAGCCGGTCAGGCTTCACAGACTGTGGCGAAACCCGGGTTAGCTCGCAACAAGGTGATGCTGTGTGTGTAGTGGGATTGGAAGGGCATTATTCATTATGAGCTGTTACCACCAGGCAGGACCATCGATTCTGAGCTCTACTGCGAACAATTGAGATTAAAGCAAGAAGTTGAGAGAAAGCGGCCTGAATTAATCAACAGAAGGGGTGTGGTTTTTCATCATGATAACGCTAGACCTCACACATCTTTAGCCACGGAGCAAAAATTAAGAGAGCTTGGCTGAGAGGTGTTAATGCATCCGCCGTATAATCCTGACATTGAATCCTTCAGATTTCTACCTGTTTCGGTCTCTTCAGAATTCTTTAGGTAGTGTCAGATTAAAATCACGAGAGGACTGCCAAAATCAACTGTCGCAGTATTTTGATCAGAAACCCCAAAATATCTCTAGCAATGGGATCATGTCTTTACCTACAAGATGGCAAAAAGTTATCGAACAAAATTGTACCTACATACTTTAGTTAAATGTAAATATGCGATATCAAAAATTTTTGTGAATTTTCTTAAAAAATACGAAGACACTTTTCCCCAACCTATTAAATAATATTTAATAAAGGAATTGCGTCTTATTCATTAACGCTTTTTGTTGAAAACCTAATTGATGTGTATTTGGCTGAGCCCTTGCTCGCCCACTCGCCTGGTAAAACTGGAAAGGCTTCCGGGTCATCAGTAATCAAACATAAAAAAGTACAAATTTTTATAATCATTACTGTCACTAGTTCTTATAATAATGTGGATGTTGCCAGTACTACCACGATAAGACCAAGAAAAAAAAAACCTTTTTTGACCTTATTTCCCAATTGTATTAAATCCATATTAATTGTCTAATGGGTTGGCTCGCTTTTGTTAAGCTTATGCAGTACCTACCTGCGTCATTTAGCAAAAAAATAATAATTTTTACAATTAGATTCTGGAAATCCCACACATTTGATTACGCGCCAAAATTTTGTTACACATTTTTTACTTGAATATATTTAATAAGTTATAACAACTTAATGGTGCAAAACAGATGTTTGATGCTCAGATCGCAACGTAAATTTTATATTGAGGAATATCTGGTGAGTCATATATCTTGATATTATATTGACCATTCATGGAATATTTTACAAATCAACGTTGTCGATTCTGGTACAATCCGGTGTTAACTTTTAGGTAAATAAGCTGGCCACATACTTATGAGAATCATGTGGTATCGATTATCATTTTATACGATAACTTGTTATACTTGTTTTGATAGATATTAAAACGGATAGTCTTATAGTGTAGTAAAATAATGTTGACAACATTATTTTCTTAGGTTGTACAATGTTGGCTCATATGTATAAATGTTATAATAATTGCAAAAAAGCTTAACAGAGTATATTATATAGTCTCGCTTATTGTTTTAAAGTATTAAGTAACAGCCGAACATATGTATTTTAGTACTACTATTAAAAAACCATAGTTTCTGTGGAATTATTGTTTTGCTATCTCCTCCTCCTTGCGTCGCATTTCTCAATTCTGAGGGTCGTGACCGCCCCTCTGTATCACTTTCTCTCGCACGACCTTTCTCTATCTGTTTTTGTTTCTGGCGGTGTGGAGAGCATTCTGAAATGTGGAATCAAGAGTGGTGCTGATCTGATCTTAGTTATAGACAATAAAAAATGTATGCATCCGATTTCAACTATTCATTCACCTTGCAGGATAATATGTTGCCATTATTGTTTATGTCGGCTAAGCATTCTCTGGTGCCATAAGTCATTTCAATATGACATTTTTAATTAAAAAAAAAAAGGAAAAGAATATGTGTCTGAGAATGTGTGGTGTATAAAATAATAATGTGAGGAATGTTGTTCTTCACGACGACTTAAACCTAGAACCGATACATAGGTATGTTAAGTAAGCGTCACAACGCTACTTTGATAAAGAGGCGCGACGCGATAGTCCTCTTATCGTAACCGCCGCCAATTAAATATATCTGACCCAGGTGATGGGTCACGGCAGAGCCGCTATCACCCACAACATGTCTTGTCAGATCCGGACTTAGTGCATTTAGGCTTTTCAAGTACCAGTCACCGCGAACTAGCCCACAGACACAGCCTATCGAGTTTCTCGCCGGATCTTCTCTATGGGTCGCGATTCTGATCAGATGGTAGATTCAGAGAATTATTGCTTTTGGTAACGTCAGTCTTAGCAATTTCCTCAGATTGAATCTGTAATCTCACCTACCGGACACTGCGTATATTATTATAAAATTTGTACTATAATTTAAATTTTTAGATAATAAAAATATCTCGTCTTGTTCTATGGTTATTTCTTAGTAAATTATACCCTATTAATCTTCATTAGATCTCTGATATTTGCACCGTTATGTATCAATGAACTTGTTTTAAAACGGCAAATAGATGAACGGCTGACGAGCTAAGTATAAATCTTCAAGAAATGATTAACTGTTGCGGGACTAGGCTGTGTCGTAAGACTCAGATGTGGTGCCAAAAAACTTGTGTTTCGAATTGTCAACATTACTATATGTTATAAATAGGTGTGAAATACCTACATTTATAATTCTAAAGCGTAGAATATTTCAAGTCCTAAATAATATAAAAAAATATATATATTAAGAAGTGCGAAGAGAAATGAGAATTCTATAATCTAATCTAAGTATAGAGAATTCTAAACCTTATATTTGTAAGCATACTCGGGTGAGTTTAAGGCCCGCATAGTGTTAAGTGGTTACGCATAGTGTTAAGTGATGGTCAGAACAAAGTGAATGCTGTTGTCAATCATGAAATTTGTGGAATTTCAATTGAATTGGAATAGTTAATTCTAAATTAATCTTGAATCCCGAACGTATCTCTGCTTCGAAATAGAAATTATATACGGCAATTAAAAATCCTTCCTCGACTATTTTATTTCTTAATATTATGTAAATTCACAGCTTAAACAAGTTTCACGGCTAAGTCCGGTATTGAGTGAAATATGAACTTGTATAAAATGGTTGAGGATATAAACGAATATGTTGGAAAGGAATCTGAAACATTCACTAGGATAGAAATTTCGCACCCTTGATTTTAAAAATCTTAAAGGTTAGATTTTATGTTGACCTTAATATTCTAATTTCATATACCTGCTATGTATATCTAAATGGCCAACTAGATAATAATATGTACATATACGGTTTGTTAACTTTGCTACTTAGACAAACAGTCCGGCGCGGCTATTAATTTATAATTAACCTTTGAATTTTAATTTCAAGGGTAACTTATTGACTAAAATCAAGTATTTGGCTCGTATTTATCCAGGGGAACGCAGGTTTGTTGTAGTTTCTAGAGCAATTGTTGATATGAAAGTAATATATATAGGGGAGGTGATTTTCCGTAACACAATTGACACAATGATCAGGGAGTGGAACAAAAATTTAGATGTTTGTTAAATAGCTGGAATTCAGTTGGAACCTACTATTATTGGCGGCTTGTAATTATATAAAAAAACGCTACCACATAATCGGTTCAGTATGCACTGGGGCTTACTGGTAGGTCGTGTTCTATAGCTTTAGTTTCCATAAACTCGTGAACATATTATGTTTTCTAACTATCTATTCAATTTGCACGACTTTCAAACTATTTCTCTTCGTAATCACTTCCATCGGACAAAAAACCTTCAAACTTGATTTATGTAAACATATTTAATTGTTTGATTTTGTGTATATTGATTAACTAATATTTCCTGAGTAAATCTTTTATCACGATATAAATAAGTGGCTAACATTAAATTACAAGGATAAAACTGCAATGTATAGAGCTAAAATAATAAGCATCTGGATTTATTGACCCTTGTGGTTAGTCAGTTCTGTTTCGAAAACGAACAACGCCCCTATCAAATTTTGTAACTCTTTTATTACATTTTTGAATACCTTTGTAGGCAGGCGAAAATACGCCTCACCTGATGGTGAGTGGTTACCGTCACTCATGGACGTCAGCAATGCCATAGGTACAACAAAGTTGCTGCCTACGGCTTACTGAAATGTTTGAATACTGATAGGTAATAATACTGCATAGGTAATAAATTCAAATCATTTTGAATAGATTTGGTAGAAGTTTAATTACAATCAAATAAACTTTGTTACGATTAGTCAACATTGACCTGTTCATAAAACTTATTGAACCTATTTTTTATAAGTACCGGTTGTGTCATTCAAAGATGTTGGTTATAGTGTAATAATAAAATATAACATAATAACATAATAATAGCATACTAAATTAATGTAATATTTAAGGTTCCGTAAACAACTTTGATTAGGATGAAAGGGAGTCAAAGGCTCCCGAATTATTCATATGATTTTAATTCACGTGGGAGGAGATAAATTTTATCAATTTAACATTTGATGGGAATGTTTATCTCCACGATGACCTGGAGCTTGATTCAATCAGTAAGTATATACGGTCGGCATCAATGCACGACTTTGAGAAGGCGGCACAACACGATCCCTCTTGTCGTGGCCGCCGGAAATTACATACCCGATCCTATGGACCGAATGGTGAACAGTCCACGTCGCTCTAAACACGTCATTACGGATCCTCCCGATCCATTAACGGTACTTTTAGATACCTCAAGCACCGGTCACCGTCCTCGCCGAGCTCATCGCTTGCGACAAAGGGCTCGACGAGTAAATTAACCCATAGACCCAGCCAGCTGAGTTTCTCGCCGGATCTTCACTGTGGGTCGCGTTTCCGATCCGGTGGTAGATTCTGTGAAGCACGGCTCTTGCTAGGGCTCGTGTTAGCAACGTCGTCAGGTTTGAATCCCGTAATCTACCTACTAGTTAGGGTTACACTGAAATAGCCTCTCAAGGCTATCATCTTAGGTAGGAAAAAATGGCCTTGCGACCTGACCAAGACGGGTAAGCAAGCTCAAAGACCCGGCCGGGAAAAACCGAGTCGCAGCTCCAAATTAAAGGTTGTATGCGAAAGAATAAAACGATTCGATTTACTAAAGTACATAAATGTACAATAATTATACGTAAATTTACTAAATACTAATTTACTAATAAAACTATATTTTATTCGATTAAAAATTACACTAAAACGACATTTGTTCAAATATCCACATAGTTTAAATTTACAATTCGATGTTTCTTCAATCTTAAAAGTATTGAAAGATATTTAACAGTGCCATGTTCGTTAACGTAATAAATTTTTCATACTGTGATATAATTAATGGTCTTACGTTACTTTAAATAAACAAATTCTTAGCACATCCATAAATTTAAAATTATGTACATTGTATTGTACATATTTGAAATTTAATTTAAATTTTCGAATAATGCAAATACACTTTAATTTATTTGCTGTTACCGTAAGATTAATTTAATATTATTTTGTAATTTTTGCCTCTTACAGTCTAAAATAATAAAGTATATTGAATTAATGTAAAATATACGCTACACATTAAACAGTTCCAAGGTAAGAGTTTCTATATAATGGAAACACCGGAAACACGTACGAGACGGCAGCTAATGGAAGGTATTTTGTAGAGTTTTTGGGGTTGGATAGCAGTCAATAAATAAAACTTATTTGAGACTTCAATCTCATATGGCAAGGTGGTTGTCGGATATGGTGTCTTTGGCCTCAGAAAAGTAGGCGGGTTGGTTTGCTTACTCATCTCCGGTAGTAAAATTCAGATATTTGAAACTCATAATAATTGAAGAAATGTTAAATGTCGTCATGAATTCATTTAATATAATAATAACAGTAAAATACAGTTTATCTGTCCATTGGCGAAAAGTACTAAAAATATAAAAGGTTAACTAAAAAATTGTAATAGAACATAGTCCTGAATATTTTTTAGTTACATTTTATCTGTCTGTCTGTTTTTTGTTTGTTTTTTTTTTCACGCACATATCTGGAACCACTGATATTCACAAAATTTTCACAGGCAGAGATTAATTTAGAGCAGAAGAAGCTTGTTTCATTAAAATTATCATTATTCGGTCGCAAAAAATTATCACCTGCAGATTTGTCTGTTTCAAAACCTACCACACAGTCAACAGTTATAGGAATTGCATCAGTGCTGTAATATTGGCGATTCAATAAAATTTATATTAGGTTCACTTTTATTTCTGCTTCAGAATCGAACTCCTTCGTGTAAATACTGTCGACACAAGTACTGTACAAAACTAATTGAGACTGATGGCGAAAAAATAATCAGAAATATACAAATGCTATAGCAACGTTATTTAACACTTAGACGTGAATTCCGGCGCCAAGCCATTCCGCATTCAGATATGTGAACGCGGCTTCATCGAAAACTCTGCATATACCAAAACAATGCCTACAGGTTTCAGCAACTCAGTTTAACCAACTTTAAATCAAAATTAATAAATTAGGTCTTTACTTACGAAATTGCCATTTAGTATAGAGAAAATTAAAGTCATTTTTATGATTTTTATTTATATTTATCAATTAAAATATGCACCCAAGGTATCGATGCATCTCTGCGAGCACAGTAGTAAGCTTTTGCTACGACCAAGTTGCTTTACGTTTCCATGTATTTTCTCATGTAGTATTTATAACAATACTTACATAAATGTATATTATTTATAATAAGTATGCAGTAAGTGCGTTCTATTGAACTCTTCTGAAAGCTGGTTACTAGTTAAATTTATTTACAATTGCACCATATCTTTTAACACCGTAAAAGATCTAACGTACATGATATGTGAAAAGTACCTAAAGATTATTGATTTCAAATACCATCAAACATCAGTATAAGTAAATAAAATAAATAAAATAATGTTTTAGCGACTTACTGACGGAAAATCCCATCTTAATATTTATTGTACAACAAAAATATTTAAAAAATAAAATAAGAATGAGAACACACTTTAATACGTTTTTTTCAAAATAATCTCAAACAATGCATACAATCAATTTCGTTCGACATTGGACATTGAGAAGTTAAAGTTCATAAAAATACGTATACGGAAAAACAAGTTATAAATGTCAAATACTTAAGCTTTATACATAGGTTCTCTCATCCATATTCTCAGTTCCAGACAGAAAATTTTCTAGTTCTGATTAATGATAATCCTAGTTACTTAAACAAATCGCTGGGAAATGTTTTAAGAAGTTGTTCGCGAAGATCCTGTAATCTCTGTTTTCCTACCGTTCCACCTACCACCATTAATATATGTTTAGCGGTTGGGTCGGATTTGGATTTGTTACCAGGCGTCTTTTTCCTGGGTATCACTGAACCGTGCTTAGTTCTTTTTTTTTTTTTTATTGCTTAGATGGGTGGACGAGCTCACAGCCCACCTGGTGTTAAGTGGTTATTGGAGCCCATAGACATCTACAACGTAAATGCGCCACCCACCTTGAGATATAAGTTCTAAGGTCTCAGTATAGTTACAACGGCTACCCCACCCTTCGAACCGAAACGCATTACTGCTTCACGGCGGAAATAGGCGGGGTGGTGGTACCTACCCGTGCGGACTCCCAAGAGGTCCTACCACCAGTGATATCTACTCCAACTTCATGTTTCCTCAGCACTCATTTATTAATCGAAATTTGAAGAGAGTCCACAGCGACGGTAATGGCTTGAGCTTGGCGTTCCCGCGATATACTTAGACTTTAATAATTTTGCAATACCATATTTTTGTCTTCGTTTTTCTATTCCGATTGGATTAGAAATTATTTAATAAGTTCCTTACTGTAATTTGTCTCAATTTCCGGATCATAGTTTATCAAGTTTTGTCTGGATATTATAATATATGTATGTACATACGTCTTAAACTTAACTGTACCGTATCGTGTTCCGCGTATTATAAATGCTTAAATGTTTTTTGTTTTTATAAAAATATTCGTTTTATTTGCAAAACATAAAACATCTGTAATGAAATAATTAAGGTGAGTAATTTTCGTTTCAAATAATTGTATTTAGTAAATGAGTTACTTATTAACTCAAATTCAAGAGCATGGTCATGCAGTTCCAAGTTCAAGAATTGATATCACCGCGAATGAATGTTGTTTTGTTGAAAATGACACCCATAAAATTAATCATTTGAACCAGTAATATAAATTTTTACTGATGTAGTGTAGATTGAGTTTACACATGTTGTTATGACTGTCCTGGAGATCTGCTACGAATATAATTGTACATTTCACGTTGAATCACAGGATAGCAGAGGATTCCAACAAATAAAAAATTTTTTTTTTTAAGACAACAGATAGCCTGATTTAATTACCCTTGACATCCCACAAGAAATACGAAAATCTGCACAAAATTACGAAATATTTATTTAAGCAAATTCACGGAAATCTGAGTCTTTCTATGATAATTGATGACCTTCCTATTTTCAAGGTGAAGTTTGTAATACTGGTTCTAATGAATTTACCCTCTTTTTTTAGAATAATGTTTTTTTAATTCATATCCGCTTCACCATCGTATCGAACGTCTCGATGAGGTTGCGTTGATGGATGCACAACAGCGTGTGGCGTATCCAGCCGATTCGCTTTTTATTTTTATTTTTTATTGCTTACATGGGTTGACGAGCTCACAGCCCACCTGGTGTTAAGTGGTTACTGGAGCCCATAGACATCTACGACGTAAATGCACCACCCACCTTGAGATATAAATTCTAAGGTCTCATGTTTTTAGTTACAACGGCTACCACACCCTTCAAACCGAAACGCATTACTGCTTCACGGCTGAAATAGGCAGGGTGATGGTACCCACCCGCGCGGACTCACAAGAGGTCCTACCACCAGTAATTACGCAAATTATAATTTTGCGGATTTCATTTTTATTACACGATGTTATTCCTTCACCGTGGAAGTCAATCGTAAACATTTGTTGAGTACGTATTTCATTAGAAAAATTGGTACCCGCCAGAGATTCGAACACCGGTTCATCGGTCAACACGAATGCACCGGACGTCTTATCCGTTAGGCCACGACGATTCAGCGAAGCACTACTCCTGCTTAGGCAGATGTTAACAACGTCTCTCAGGCTAAGCCCCTTGAACTCAAGCACCAATCAAGATGAAACCAGAATAGCCTTACGAGGCTACTGGTGGGTAGGTAGGAAAAAACAATGGTGGTCATTTAATACCTAAAACTAAACATGGCTTAAATAAATAAGGGTATTTAGATGTTTGCAAAATATGTCGAACGAATACAGCAAGCAGTCAGTAAATATTGTTGACGTAGGTACGTCAAGTGTTTTGTAGTCGTTTTTTCATTGTTCGTCGTGATGACCTTAGTTGGACTTACGTCAGAATGGGAAATGAAATATGGCGCTTGAACTTTCAGTGTGATGTTTTTAGGGTTCTGATCTTCAAATGTAAAAATAAAACCGGAGCGCTTTAAAAAATATATATTATACTTTTCCTTCTTTTCTTTTTGTAACTAATCGCCTATAGCCTCGACATGCTATTACGTCTCCTCCAGGCTGGTAGGTTCTGTCTGATACTTTAAAACATTTTGTTAAGGTAGTAGTAGTATGCTTAAGTGAAACCACGAAAGCTTACAGTAGTACTCAATAAATGTACCTAAAAGTTTTCCGAAATATGCTAAGGTTCTGTTATATGGTTTACAATAATATATAAATACATTTCCGAAAAACTGCTATTAGCTAAACATTAGCGCCGTCTATCATCACAGCTTAAACTAAACACTGAATTGATGTCAACTGATTTCTTCTTATGTTAAAAATTAACTTTCATCTATTCTCCTTCTTGCGTCGTATTCCTTATTGTTGAAGGTCGTGACCACCCTTTGTATCTCCTTCGCACGCACGATCTTTCTCATCTATTCTGGCGGTGTGGAGGGCGTAGTGAAACGTGGAATCAAGAGCGGTGCGGATCTGGTCGGACCAACGTATCGGACAAGGTCTTTTCCCATCTACCTTACCAGTCACGATGAGCCTTTCGAGATTGCTTTCATCTATTAATAATATAAAAAAAGCAATGCCGTTCGTTGATAATTGTATCGCTTCACTGGACCGATCTGGTTATTTTTGGTCTATAATGTTCTCAATAGTCCGAATGAGATTCTAATGCGAATAAAAAATGGCCCGGGTAGATGACATTAATCAGCTTTTACTTTTGTGGGTCTTTGCGTTCTGCAGGGGTTGGGGTACACCGCGGACCCAAGGACGTTTTTATGTTTTTCTCTATTCCAAAATGTTATGATAGCACCTACGTTATTAATCCAACAAGCAAAATATAACTTTTCTTCTTCTCTTAAGAGAACATGGTCAATTTCATTCTATTACATTTCTTTATTTTATGAAATCCCAAAATTTTACTGTGAAACACACAAACACACACACACACACACACACACACACACAAACACACATCAAGAACATTAATTAGTACTAGGTGGATGAAGAGCCTTGTGTATTCATAGTTTGCAGTTGAAACAACTAGGGCGCGAGTTTTATTCGCACTTGTCCGGCTTATTTTTTAATTCATATATCTTATAAACATGTACCACAATTACATCAACACAAAAACAAAACTCATCCAAATCAGTTCAGATTTTGCTTAGATTGATGTGCACAAATGCAGAGATAAAGAGAGATCAACTCTATTTACGGCTTAAAATTACAAACACATCAATATATTATTCATAGATACTCTATTTTTCATGATCCCAATGTGTACTAAACAAATTTAACGAGGTATTAACGTGAGATACCAAAGATGAATTTTAGTGATCATATTCGTTTATTAATTACACTTCATGTAAAATTTATATTGGCGGACTTAATTTTCTACCAGTCAACCAAAGGTAGTGCAGAGTACATAGTGGTAGGTAAAAAATGGTCACATCCACCCTAGCGCAGCAGTTCCCCAAGGGTGTATTATATCACCGCTCCTGTTCAATATATATAAGGAGCTTATAATGAGAATCGCCCTCGAAATCTAGTCGGATGGAATAACTATCGGAGGTCGAAAGATTTCAAATCTTCGTTATGCAGACGACATCACTTTAGTCGCGTCAGGTGTCACCCCTATGGAGGAGCTACTCGGCAGAGTGGAATGCGTCAGTCTTCATTTCGTACTTAAAATTAACCGCAACAAGACAAGTGTCATGATTGTCGACCGTGCTAATAATAACTCGCCAGAGGTCAGAAAAATTGCGAACGGCGATGTCGTACAATCATACATTTACTTGGGTGCACTGATATCGAATAGTGCCGGGTGCGTTGATGAAATCAAGCGGCGTATGACTATTTTGACGTCAGCAATGGACAGGCTGAAGAAAATATGGGGGACTCGAAATATCACCGAAGCCACTAAAATCAGACTTGTAAGAGCGCTACTCTTCCCAGTTTTTCTTTAGGCTGCTGAGACCTGGACATTAAGAGAAAGTGAGAAAAAGAGGATAGATGCTCTCGAAAAGTGGTGCTGGAGAATGCTGCAAATATTGTGGACGGAGTTCAGAACGATTCAGTCAATTCTACAAGAACTTGGCATCAAGCAGCGACTATCGGACTAAGGTCATCACGACTGCAAAACACTTGACGTACCTACGTCAACAATGTTTACTGGCTGCTTGCTGTATTCGTTCGACAAATTTTGCAAACATCTAAATACCCTTATTTATTTAAGCCATTTTTAGTTTTAGGTATTAAATGACCACCATTGTTTTTGCCTACCTACCTACCAGTAGCCTCGTGAGGCTATTCTGGTTTCATCTTGATTGTTGGGTGAGCTCGCGGGGCTTAGCCTGAGAGACGTTGTTAGCATCTGCCTAGGCACGAGTAGTGCTTCGCTGAATCTAGTACCGGATGTGAATCGCGATCGACCGAGACGATCCGGCGAGAAACTCAGAGGGCTTTGTTTGGGGGTTAAGTTTCACGAAGTGTTTGACGAGTTCGACGTCGCATTCTCACTTTCTTCGGGCATATGTCGCGGCGGAGTGACGACTCAGTTGAGCGCCTTGTGGTGCAGGGCATGATAGAGGGTACAAGACCGTGCGGCAGATCACCGTTACGATGGACCGACTAAATAAAGGCAGCTCTAAGCGGTCCTTAACGAGTGCACAAGAAGGGCCGTGGTACGCGAGGAATGGCGACGTCTGGTGAAGCGCACCACCACCCAAAGCGATGACCTCGACCACTCTGCCAAGAGTGCATACGACTGAGAAGAAGAAGAAATGGTAGGTACAATGAAATTTATATTAAATTACAAATACATATTAGACTTTTTCTATTTAATTTACCAGGAGTTATAAATAGGAATTGTAAGTTGTAATAAACATGGCGTTGCTCTGAAAATAAAGGTTTTATTATTTTAATAACTTAAAACATACACAACAGTAACAAGCAGTACAATCACATTATAGGTATCTCACCTGAAAACAAAGAAACGACATTTAAAGTCCACCACTCTCAATTCCTTATAATAGTTATCCAATTTAATTTAGTAACAATATGCCCGAACATGCCAGATGTCAACCCTTCAATCTCAACGCATGTCACCATTATGGACAGGGCTGTCTATATAATTACGCAGGAGCTATAAGGGCGCTGTACAAATGTAATATAAAGAAATATAGTTTCTTTACATACATACACAAAAATACATACATACCATACATAAGCGTAAATATATATATATATATAAGTATATGTGTAAGATAGTATGGCGAAATCTAGCGGATATTTAGTTTAACAACAAAAACACTTATTTAAAAAAAACACTACTTGTAACGTCGCCATGTCAATGGCTGACTGTCATTTAGATTTTTTATTTTAAAATAAATTAGTGTGCCAGTGTGAATTAAACAAAAACTAGTCCGATCTTCCCACTCGGCTATTCCTGCTTATTCGTTTGCCTCAGACGAATCAGTCGATAGTTTAATAAAATCAGCAGGACTAGTCGTAAGTATCAGACCTCCTTCATTCCCGATCTTTAACGTCGTCCTCTCCTATATTTCTCTCTTAAAATTTATTTATCCATCTTCTTTGGTACAGCGATAAGTCTTCTATCGTTTTTCTCTTTTTACAGTATACTGCTTTGTGTGAAATGATTCTGGTAAGGTGCTTTCTCCAACTTCTTGCAGTCTTCTTTGTCTAACTTCTTGTAATCTTCTTTTTTAATTTCTTGTAGTCTTCTTTGACCTCGTCCTTCTCAACAACAGTAGCACAAAGTGGTATTTTCTCCATTATAATTCCATTTCTTGTAAACTTAAGTTCGAATTCACGCAGTACATTACATAATTATGTAGTCGTGATATGGTCGGAGCTCGGCTAACTTCGTGCTACGACAAAGCCTAGCCGATGGAGGCGCATAGACGACATCACACTTACCAACCAGCCTTCTTGAAGAGCGGTGCCTCCGTCCTAAGAACTGTCATTCGTTTTCTGTTTGCTAATGTCAAGAGACGATTTCTAAATTGTTCTACGACAACAAACGTGATTGGTGTACTCAATATTTCTCTTAGCTCGATCACCGTATTCGCCCCTACGATTTCTGACGATGGTGTTAATAACTGTGGCTTCTCCGACATACAAATAAGAATAAGGATGAAGTTTAAAAATTATGCACGCGCTATGTCTCTGCACCATCCGCCAGCTGATATACACAGGATGAATAAAACAAACAAAAAAATGACAATACTTTAAAAAACAAATACAGAAAATAAAGTAGGTATACTAATAACGAAAAACATAATTTAAAATAAAAAATTTAAAATGATGATTTATGATTTAAGATAATTTAAATAAATGACGTTTTACCGATATTTTTTTCGTTAGATCTTAAAACTCTTTCTACGTACGATTTCTACATATCTGTGTTTACACTCTATATCTAACGCGATTCAATTAACAAATAACTGATTGTAATTTTTAAAACGTTTCAATTGAACACTATCAAAATGAGTGAAAATGAAAGTGAAAACGAAGAAAATTCTCCTCCTCGAAAATTAAAAAAGATGCATTACAATCAAAAATATTCTCAACTATGGGAAAAAGAAGAATATTAGCGGCCTGTAAATCTGTTTTATCATTGGACTTCTAATAAAAATAGTTCATATATATGTCTTATCCAATCGAAAAGTAAATTAAGGATGCCAGATTCTTATTGGAGGGTCTCTAAAAGACTTGAAAAGTATGGGTGGTAGATCTACAAAATTTTCATAGTAGGGTTGGTTGGAAACTACCAACTTGTAGACCCTATCTCCCACCTTGACGAATTTTGAGTTGGCAACTATCTATCTATCACTACCTACTCCGGCCACCAGCTATCGTTCCTCCAAAAAGAAGTTCTTGGATATAATTAATCTTGTGTAATCTCTTGTGTAATTGTAATAAAAGTTTAAGGAACTATGAAATTAGTATACCTATAATCATAGTATGCATACAATACAGTATACTTGTTCCTTGAGTTTTTGTATCACAGTACAGGCTAGGTACGTTTAATTTATTGATTAACGCTTACAATGTAATAAAAAGACTCCATTGTAGATTTGTATCATTTGTGTAAGAAATTATCGCTCTTGGGCTTGAAACATTATACACTAACTTAGTACGTTGTATCATCGTTAAAATTTAACAGTTAGTGTTGGAAATGTTATATTTTTTTTTTTAATTACTACTATACCTACTATTAAAATTACAAGGATCATGTATTTTTCTTCCACTTATTCGCATCACCCTAAATATGGCAGCCGTATGAAAAACCCTCAACAATGAGAGTTGCGTGACGGAATAGTCGACGAATTTGCGTTTGATCCCATAACGAACACAATTAATGTGTAGAGAATTAAATTTTAAATTCCCTCCCCGCAAAGTGAGAGACAATTAAAGCTGAAAAGGTATTTAGCGAGAAACTAAGCAATTGCAGTCGAGAGAGTCGTACATATATACAACACGGACAATTAATGAAAATAGACTACATATTTAATAACCTACATGTGGCTAAATGCACGAAAATTTCCCCCAGGTCTGTCTAATAAAAGATAGCAAAGTAGAGTTTTAAAGAGATTAGCACATCCCTGTACTTCTTCTTTTTCATAGTCGCTTCACTCATGATAATAGTAGTTGTGATCGCCATGTTGTATTGGAAGGGGTAGGTTTGATGTGTTTTACAATTTCCTGCCATCTCTCCCTACTTGAGGCCATTCTGCTGCACTCCCTTAAGGGAACCACGCTGTATTTATCTGGCTAGATATTACAAATCTATAGGATGTACTGGGCTGTCTGTTTGTATTTATGATTGTGTGTTAAAGAACTTCAATTTTTAAGTACGTTTAAATTTTTTGAAATAACTTAATACTCGCATTAGTTTTCCATCTTACAAATCTCAGGCTTAACATTCCTAACCCACCTTGAAGGAATGACGTCAGAGAGCCAGCCGGTAATTTAATATTAAGTTGAAATCAATTACAGCATGGACGGATATTTAGCCGACCCCATTTAATAAACAAGAGGAAAATTTTCGGAAAGTTTCGGAAGAAAGATAAAGAATATGATTACAGATTACTATACAATTACTTTTGTTGTTTAAGTAATAGACTATGTAATTGCCCTCCGTGAGTTTGGGGGTCTTGTTTGACGTCTAAAACAGTAAATCTTACGTAATTCACTCTTTTCGAAAAAATTCAAAAGAAAAATAGGGAATATGATTACAGATTACAATACAATTACTATTGTTGTTTAAGTAATAAATTGCGTAATTGCCCTTCGTGAGTTTGGGGTTTTGTTTGACGTCTGAAATAGTAAATCTTACGTAATTTACTGTTTTATAATCAGTAGGTATTTTTATACGAGATTTTGTACGTATTTCGTAAAGGTGACTGACCACTGAAGGTGATTGTCATAAATGTTTACTTATCTTTATCTCAATAAGGACGCATCTATTTAAGCCTTATTGATAATAAATATTGCAAAAGTCTATGGATTAAATAATTTTTTGAGGAAATTAATGATGGTGATAGTACGTCCATACTTTAGAGGGAAACAGATTTAAATGGAAAGGAGACGGAAAATCGTGGGCCAAAAATGTAACAACTTGGAATGCAGGAAAAAATTTGTCATATTTTTTATATAAGAATATAAAAAATCACCTCAATCCTTTTTCTGGGACCGGAGAAAAATGAGAAAGTTAGTTTTTGTCGGTTTAGCGGTGTGATCGATTTAATTAATCGATTACAGGATTATAAAAAAAAACATTGCACTAGGTAATGAATGCAAAGTCATTAAATGAGTGATTTATACTTGTTGTATACAAGTGCGGTATACGCCAGATTTAATTGCGATTATATACATAAATGAAGAAAAAGTCTATTATTACTTAACAAAGTAATATGATTATCGATTTCAAATCGATTGTATTTTTGATGACAGCTTTGACAGTAAGCTGACATGACGTTTGTTCATAGATTATACAATTATTTTTTGGCGCTTGTTAGTTTTTTCTGCTCTACTCGTTTTGTATCTTCGACGCATTTTGAGTGTGTATCTATCGGGCTGTTTTTATATTTTCAACGATCACTGCTTTATTATTACGGATTCCAACTCTGCCAGCCTTGTACGACAATTGCTTCTACACTGGACACCGAAGATCGCTCACACGTTTGACTTGAAATTGTTGCATTGTGTACTGTTGAAATTATGGATCGCTGTGTGAATTGTGGGATAGCAATTCCATATTCCATACCTGATATATAATTTAAAAGATTATCCAATGGATATAATAAACATTTACTTATGCTTAAATAAGTTATTATTCAGCTCTTTTAAAGAGATTTGTTGGACGGTTACATTTGAAGGGATTGGGTTCTTTAGGTGATGAGGGGCTATTTAAAAACACAACTGCTTGATTATAATTATATTGCAGATAGCTTGAACACTTTTAAACCATTATACAATTATTATCTTTATATTTTTTAATAAAACTATTACATGTTTGTCTTGCCGTGTCTAGATGAGAAGTCACTGACATTTTCTTACGAGAATACAATGATCTGTTTTTTAAAACATTTAAAATAATTCCAATATTCGAAATCTAATCAAGTGTCAAGTGTTGCCTGCCATTACATTTAATATACAAACTCCAACACACCCCCTCAACACTTGCACACATTTTTCTCAGTCTATAATTTAATACCAAAAAAGAATAACACTAACCTAACCTTCATAAATTAATTCTTTCCATACATACCTAAAAAACCTCACAACCACTTACATTCCGTTACTTCTACATAATCCCTCTCAATTCAACCAACAACTATTCATTCAACCTTTCAAACTTAATACTATCTTTAATGTCGCTACCTTTAATCCTTTCTTACTTCTCCAACTCCAATTCGATCAAAAATGTACTTTCATTCAACCATACAACCATTCAACCTTAACTTCCCTCTTGACTCACTATATAAAACCCTAACTATAATAGTCTAACTCCTTCTCGACTTCCTACATAAACTCTTCAAGTTTATTTAAAACTTTTAACGCCTTCTCAACCTCTTTAATAACCTTAAACGCCTTCTCAACCTCTTTAATAACCTTAAACGCCTTCTCAACCTCTTTAATAACCTTAAACGCCTTCTCAACCTCTTTAATAACCTTAAACGCCTTCTCAACCTCTTTAATAACCTTAAACGCCTTCTCAACCTCTTTAATAACCTTAAAACTCCTTCTCGACCTCTATAACCTTAAAACTCCTTCTCGACTCTTTTACCTTTAAACTCCTACTCGACTCTTTTACCTTTAAACTCCTACTCGACTCTTTTACCTTTAAACTCCTACTCGACTCTTTTACCTTTAAACTCCTTTATCTCCTTCTCAACTTATTTAACGTTAATCTCCCTCTCAACTTCTTTAACCTTAATCACCTTCAACTCCACTCACAAACCACATAACTCATAACAAATAACCTCGCTCAACTTCAACAAACTCAACATTTCAATTCACATAACACATACAACCTTACATTATTCATACAACCTTCCATTATCTTTTATATTTTTCTCACTTCCTAAATTTTCCCACTTTTTGCACATATCCGTTCAATTATTTTAATATAACACAAAAACAAAATTCCTAACATCTATTATAAAACAACAATAAAACAAAACTATAAAAGAGACAAAAGAATTTTAGAAAACAACTGTAAGTTTGAATCAAAAATGATACTTCTTCCACGGCTTAGGATAACTATTGTTTTTTATATTTTTATGGTCACCCCCTTAATTGTTTGTCTCTGTTGAAAAAGAGCACCCCCTTAATTTTGAATTCATTGAAAACACCCCCTTACTTTATGAATTATCCTTGTCTCTTTTTAGTTATATCTCTTGTTGTATATAGCATTTAAATTTCCCTATCAATCTTATAAACTAACCCATTTCTCCCGAAACACAAGTTCACTTTTTTTAAAATGAATACACTTAAAGTCTCAAAGTTTTCCATGACCAGATTTTCATTTGTTAATCTGAAATAATTTGTTCCACTTTCATTTGTTTCTCTATATTTTGCCTTTTAACAACATCTTCTCGAACTTTACGGCATTTCTACTTCATTACACTCCATTAGTATTATTTCCTCTAATATTACCTTCTCGAACTCCACTAACTCTCCATTTCTTCCTATTTCACCTTCTCGAACTTCATTACCTCCATTACTATTATCTCCTCTAATATCACCTTCTCGAGCTCCATTAACTCCCATTTCTTCCTCTAGCACCTTCTCGAATTTCATCGACTTCGTCTTCACGATTATTTTTATTTGTTACTTATGTTAGTATTCTCCCTTCCATTACCTTATCTCATGCTCTTATAATAATTGTCTGTTTGGTCTTTCAGCCTTTTATAACATTTTATATATTTTTGAATGGTTTTATTTTCATTAAATTCATTACATATTGGTTGCTAAGAAAAAATTTTACAAACAGTTTCGTTTCCATGGTGATGTTGTTGGCTTTTTTAATTAGCAAATTATAATAAATATTACCTTATAAATTTGTTCTGGGCCCATAACCTGTTGGACGGTTACATTTGAAGGGATTGGGTTCTTTAGGTGATGAGGGGCTATTTAAAAACACAACTGCTTGATTATAATTATATTGCAGATAGCTTGAACACTTTTAAACCATTATACAATTATTATCTTTATATTTTTTAATAAAACTATTACATGTTTGTCTTGCCGTGTCTAGATGAGAAGTCACTGACATTTTCTTACGAGAATACAATGATCTGTTTTTTAAAACATTTAAAATAATTCCAATATTCGAAATCTAATCAAGTGTCAAGTGTTGCCTGCCATTACATTTAATATACAAACTCCAACAAGATTGTAACATAACCTAACTTTTACTAAATCTTTATTAACTCGGCTCTCAGATTGAGAAAACTTTTATAATTTCCAGCAAGGTACTGATAAATCTGAATCTATTAATTCATATTAGTTTCATCACGTTACATTTGGGCCCAAAAATGTATGTAATCGTTTCAGTCTCCTTTCTAATGTTTGAGTATATAGCTACAACATTCCTTTGCAACCCGTAATACGTACGTCTCAACATAGTGCTGAGATCCAATCGTCAGCAATTGTTTTTTTTGTTTGGGTTTTCCCGAACCTTATACTACGTTACTTTTAAATACTGTGTTGGTACATGCATACGCGCTCTATAGTATACCAATTTAAAAAGCACAACGCATTATTAAGAGTTTATATTTAATTTTAGCTCTTCTTCCGCTCGGTTGGTCTCGCAAGTTCATTGTCTTATTAAAGGTCATCTCTTAAGAAAATTGTTACCGTCAAAAATTAACAGGACACACGAGACAGATTCAGGTCGTTAATTGCGGCTAAATACATGGCACACTCTGATGCTCTTTATAGATTGATAACGCATACTTTTGATTTTATAAGACGTAGGATGGGTGTTGGTGTTAAATGCTCATCCTTCTGCAATATATACTATAGATATTACAACCACCTCGAGACATAAAGTGATTGTAATGTTTCAATGGCACTGTATGACGGCTAGGCGGCTGCCCCATTCTTAGAAACCAGAACCCACAATTTTTGCTGTAATTTTTTTAGACATGTGATGTTGTTGTGTCTTAAAGTATTGGAAGCCTGATATAGTGGTATCGAGCCACGCGACTACGACAGTGTTCAAATGCCGCAGACTGATTTAGAATTATTATCTAATCCAATTAATTTCCATCAGCGGCAATCAATTTTTTAATCAATAACAAGAAAATTGTGACGTAGATCTTAAGCCTCGAGTTGGATGACGGGATTTACGATTTTGTGATGTCTATGGGCTCTGGTAATCACTTAACATCAGATGAACTCATTCACCTTTCTAAGAAATAAAAAGAATGGGATGACGTCGTTTATATTTGTAACTTATGTTAGAAGGTAGTTCGTTGTTAGTGTTTAGAGGTTTTTAATTTATCTTGCTTATAATGAAAATGTTGTTTTCTTAAATATTGTTTTCATTTCATGTTAATGTACTACATACACACGTGTGTGATGGTAATGTTGAGGGTTGACTGAGACCTAAGGAAACGATGTGTAAAATACTTTACACGCTATTTGCAAAAAAGATTGAACTGGGTGACAGATGATCGCACCTCCTGACCCACGCTGGTTCAGACCTCTTTTTTTCCTATCTATGCTGATAGCCTTGAAAGGCTATTTCAGCTTCGCTCTAACGTGTGTAGGTGAGCTCACGGGGCTCAAACCGGAGTGTTGCTAACACTGACCCTAGCAAGAACAGTGCTTTGCAGAATCTACCACCGGATCGGAAACGCGACCCACTGAGATGGTCCGGCGAGAAACTCAGTGGGCTGGTTCAAACCTCGTCGCGGATGAAGCAGCCTAGGTAAAATATATTTCGGATAGCTCGATGACTGAAGCGCCAGGTGGTCTTGGCGCTGATCTTGCTGACGCCTTGCCCTGCCTATCTTAGTTGAATTCTGTCACAATACTAGATATTGAGACTGTCAGAGAGAGGGTTTTAGTCAGCTTAACGCTGATATGCTCCTTGTATCGCCCCCAACGAATACACGGAAAGCCCGCCATTTCTTCTTGACTTAAGTCAAAAACTAAAGAGAACGTAATTAACCACTCCAGGGGAGTATCTCTTTATAATGTCTTCTAGATTATCGAAATATTGTTAAGAGTTTTTGTCGGCGTCAGAACAAAAAAGTTTTAGGCGATAATCGTACGAAGTGCTCTTGCAAAACATAATCCGTGTACGTCATATTATTATAATAATTATACAATGTTACGCGAACGTTAAATCAACCTTATCTCAACTTTTCCATCTCAATATTTTTTTACAACAATTTTGTTGTTAATTAGATCCGGTTGTTTTTATTCGCGTAAAAAAGCATGCTCCGCGAATAACAAAGTTATTTCGGGTTGATGTAAATCAACTCACGTTATTTTTAAACCTGTGTATTTTTAGGTTTTATTACTGAATATGTCTTTGAATAAATTTTTAGTCTGTTTTTATATTATTCGATTTTATGAGTTGTCTGGCATGTTACGAGGAACGCAATATTTAATTAAAGTAGGTCTTTACCTATGAAATTGCCGTTTTACAATACTGGCCATTTGAATCGTAATTTGTGTATGGCTGACAATAAATTCTAAATTCAAATAAATTTTATTTTAAAAATATGAAGTCCTATTTACTCAGCAGCAGTTTTCAATGTTAGTATCGAAACAATATTGGTCCATTTGCGTCAAATTGGCAAGGTAAAAAAACTATCTAAGTGGCGTACGAACGGCCGTGCGGTGTAGTGTTAAGTGACATGGTCACTACACAAGGAGGCCGCGGGTTTGAATCCCGCCAAGGGAAGATATTTGTATGATAAATATAAAATGTCTTTTCCAGGGTTATGGATGTATATTAAATATACGTATGTGTATAATAAAAATCTTACATTTATTTCCATTATCTGGTACCTGTAACACAAGTTCTTCACGAACTTAGCACGGGACCACTTAACGCCGCGTGTTTAAAAAAAAAAGGAAACAACTAAAGGATCGCCAGCGTAAAGTCGCGTAAAGGTATGCCTTGCGTTGCTTAATAAATGCTCTCAGGTATAATAAATGCTCTCAGGTAAAACATCCGTTTATTTGTGAGATGGTTCTGGTTTGTCTCGAACACAACGAGCTACTATTTTTTTTCCCCTACCTATTCGCTGGTAGCCTAGATAGCTATTCCAGCTACGCGCAACGGGTAGGTGAGCACACGGGCTCAACCTGAGAGAAATTGCTAACACTAGCCTTAGCAAGAGCAGTGAGTGGTTCGCAGAATCTATCACTGGATCGGAATCGTGAATCATTGAGAAGATCCGGCGAGAAAATCAGTAGGCTGTGTCTTTTGGGTGAGTGAACTCTCGTCGAACTTTTCGAAGAGTTCGATGAGGGCGGTGACCGATGCTCGAGGGATCTAAAAGCATCGAGAGAGCATCCGGAATCCAACAAGACATGCTTCGAGCGAAGGCGGCTTTGCATTGCCCCGTCGCCTGGGTCGGATAGGTAATTAGCGGCGGCCACAATAACAGGATTATCGTGTCGCGCCGCTTTGTCGATGTAGTTTTCGCTACTACTATCACTATACATGAGTACTTTGTCTAAAACACGCTTTTATTTTTTACCTGATTCTTAGCACATTTTTTTTCCTACCTAAGCTGATAGCCTTGAGAGGCTATATCAGCGGAACCTTAACCAGTAGGTGAGCTCACGGGGCTCAAACCTGATGACGTTGCTAACACGAACCCTAGCAAGAGCTGTACTTCCCAGAATCTACCAACGGATCGGAAACGCGACCCACTGAGAAGATCCGGCGAGAAGCTCAGTGGGCTGCTTAACACTGAGCACTGGTCGCAGGACCTTGAGCACCTAAGAGCTATCACCAGCTTCTTTATTTCTGCCGCAAAGTATTTAGGAGGAAATAGCTACTATTACAGTTTAATTAAAACTTCAACCTTACGTTTAAAATTTCGTAGACCATAGCTTTCTCATCTGGATTTACCCGGTAACTGCTTAAGATCTATAACCGTATGTTTAAAATCAACGAAAACAACGAAAAATCAGTTATAAAAATCACAACAGTAAGCGAATAACATTTTTTTACAAGTTTTAGCATGGATTGTTAATATGGAATGAACAGAATTAGACATATTTAAAAAAAAAATCTTATTTTAAAGCCGTTAAAAATGTTTTGTTCCGATGAATTTCTTTGTAATCGAATTAAGGTTGTTTCCACATACATGTCTGATTAGATTTATGTCCATATGCAGGTAACGATATTTACGCTGAGAATGGTGTAACTAACCTTTGCTCTTCCACACGAAAAATAAATATGTACAGATGTATGTAAACAATTATAAATTATTGTACATGCGAATCACGTTGGTTAAAGAATAAACATTATTTCCGTATGTGTATTAAATCGCACTCGACAGGTTTCAGTATGTTTTATTTCCGCTCCTTTACTACCTTTATTATTATATGTTTAATTGCACAATATGTCATTATTGAAGTGATGCTATTAAAAATAATAAATATTCAATTTCTCTTAACGAGATCGCAGCTTACTGGGCCAATTCACAAAATACATAGGTTTATTATATCTGAGTGGAGTGTTTGCCAATGAAATATACATATAGAGTGCACAAAGTTTATATTTTGATGTTTATTTTCCATTCAGTGTTAACGATACATATAACGTATCTGGAATGTACGATAAATAACTAAGCAGACGACATAATATCATGATGACACTTCCAACTATGAGTGTTTGAGTGGCTTTTGGCACTAAGTATGTAATCGAAGTTCACGGTCACAGTAATTTCTGGAGCTCATAGACACTATAATGTGAATATCCACCCACCTCAAGATTTGCGAAGTCTTAATTGATTGTATGGCGATTCTGCTGCAAAAACTAAACCGTACCTTTTCAAAGTGGGAGCTTGACGTAAATCGTCTTTTATGTTAGACGAAGGAACACTATCTTTCCTCCGATCGTCCTCTTTGGCCAATCAATACCCCGGGCTAGTAATTCGACGGGTCCCGCCTACCCATTTGTCGTGTCTGTCTCCAATAACACCCCTAATCTGGTTCACACAGAAGGCAACCATTGTGGACGCCCTAGATCTTCAAGGACTGCTTTAACCCACTCCTAGTGCATTTGAATGCCTTTAGTACTTATATTCGAAGAACTCGCCGACGACCAATGACACTAAGACGTGATACTTAGCCCATAGGATTATCCCGCTGAGTTTTTCGTTGCTTCTTAAGCGAAACGTAATCGCGAAACAGATACTCTCTTGCTGCTAGGCTTTCTTTGAGGGCGTTCGAACCGTTGATAAAGGGTTCCTCTTAGGGCTGTGTCTTCGAGCTCGCCCCCAGAACCTGGTTAAGCATCATGACCTACAAATTAAACGCAATCTTTCTATAAAAAGAGTTGTCATGAGAACGAGCATCCATCATCACCATACTCAGTAAGGACTTAAAATGAAGTGAAAGGAATTTTTCAAAGAATTACCAAGGTTTATAAATTCAATTTCTGGGAAATGTCCTTGTGTTTAATATTAATTTTATATTTGGTTTCAATCGTTTTCAGATCAATAATTTGAATAATATTTTTGAAACGCTTTGAACATCTGTATAAATTATTTTCGATACAAATATTGTATTTCCTTGATAATAATGAATTGGTCTTAATCTACATATTATTTTGTTTCAAATAATCCAAAATGTTAACGACGTACATCCACGAAGATTGGGTCATTTTTTCTCGGGTTTTAGGTCCGTACCTATGTTTTCGCGTTTTAGGGGGCACGATGGGCGAAGATGGTAAAAGCCAGGGCCAATGATGGTATAGGCCCACAAAATGACTCTCGCCAGACCCCCGATCCCCGACCATGATAGAGCCCGGACAAACTTACCGCGGTCAACACTATAACCAAACTTGCAGCTCACATCAAGGACCTCCGGCCGGCGGATCCTTGAGATGTTCGACGACTCTACGTGGGCCGTTACGTAATGAGCACTGGTAAGGCGGGCTCTTCAAATTGATTTTTTAATTTATGTACCCATTTTGCCATGGTCGTCTTATACTTTAAAGTACTAGTAACTACTACATTTAGGTTGAAAATTCCCAGAAAAGGTTGTGTTTGACTGTTTGTGTTTGATAGAGTTCATTGATGATTTTTTAATGACAAAACATAATCTTTAAACATTTACCTGTATTATTATATTTGTAGTATGCGTAAAAGGTCAGTATTCATTGCCAGTTCGTAGTTCTCTTGGTTACTTGACTACCATATATTTCTCAAACGATTAAATGTCAAGTTACAGTGGCCACGATACCAGTACAACCCTCGTATCGTTGCATAATAGTAGACTTCGAATAAATATGTATTGTTTGAGGATCAAAGGTCATTTTACTTTGATAAGCAGGTATTTTTTATGTTTGAAGGATTACTGGTGGCCCGGAGGCCTTCCCGGTTTCACCAGGACAGGAGATAAGCAGGTAGTGATGTCGGGGCAAAGCCCCTCATTCCTTTAGAGTAGTTTGCTATGTTAGTCTCACAAACAAACTGTCTCGAAATCCCAATTATTTACTAGTCGCGCTTATGAGTATTTTTAGGGAATTATTTTATAAGGTACCTACTTGTTTATTTTTTGTTTTCGTTAGCTTACACAGTGTTTTGCATTGTGTTAACATTGAGTTCTCATTCCCCTGTGATAGTTGTGTTTATTATTATTAGTATTATTTTTATGGTGATATGTAAACCATTATTTTTTCAGTTTTATGGTGTTGTTTTCTGACTAATGTACATTCTAATCTAAGTCACGCGCTCCTGTCTTTTATCCTATTTCTACATTCGTGAGGTGTGTTGGGAGCCCCTATGGAATGCTTAGTGTAAAATTAATATTGGGAAGATTAATGAGAAGAAGAAAACAACCTTTACTGGTTTGGATTGTTTTCTTTTCGTTTTGTTCGAAATTTTTATATGTATTAACATAGGGTCTGTATGAGAAATTCCTTTTGAAAACCCACGGGATAATAATAATTTTCATACAATTAGCTATGTATAGCTCACAGCGGAGTGTCTCCGTGTTTCACTAGTTTATAAATAAAAATGAACCGTTGAACGCTTTGAACGGTTTTAATTATAAATTTTTTTTTATTGTTAGATGGGTGGACGAGCTCACAGCCCACCTGGTGTTAAGTGGTTACTGGAGCCCATAGACATTTACGACGTAAATGCGCCACCCACCTTTAGATATAAGTTCTAAGGTCTCAAGTATAGTTACAACGGCTGCCCCACCCTTCAAACCGAAACGCATTACTGCTTCACGGCCGAAATAGGCAGGGTGGTGGTACCTACCCGCGCGGACTCACAAGAGGTCCTACCACCAGAGATTCCTTTTGAAAACCCACGGGATAATTTTCATACAATTAGCTATGTATAGCTCACAGCGGAGTGTCTCCGTGTTTCACTAGTTTATAAATAAAAATGAACCGTTGAACGCTTTGAACGGCTTTAATTATTAATTTAATCGGGGGTCGAATTTATGTCTCAATGTGGGCGGCGGTACTCACCTAGGAACATTATGATGTCTATTAGTTTCGGTAGGTACATAATTAACACTAGGCAGGCTGAGTGTTAAATTGCACTTACATTAAAATTGTCACAAGCTTATACCAAAATGCAAAACTGAATTTAGAACGTGGAAAACTATATTTGTATTTATACTATTACATAATATAATTATAGTCAGTATAATTGATATGTATTTTAAGACATTTTGAAATTCTTCTTAATATGTACTTCAGCATATTCTCAAGTAGTTTGCGGTAGGCAGCGGCTTGGCTCTGCCCCTGGCATTGCTGAAGTCCATGGACGACGGTAACCACTCACCATCAGGTGGGCCGTATGCTCGTCTGCCTACAAGGGCAATAAATAATAATAATGGTCCCTAAAAGCCTCTCAAAACATCTCGAGAGGCTTGGTCTCAACAAAAAGTCGGTGGTGGCCCAAATGCAAAAAGCAGTCTTGCTCGACAATGCCCGCCGTATAGTTCGCCAGTTTCTCTCCCAATAGTCCCTAACGCTCCGGCCGATTGTTGCCCACCTCGCCGGAGTGTGTCCTGCCGTCTTCTCAGGCGAGGCAGTGTTACATATAATAATAATATAATACATATAATATAATACATATAATAATAATAACATTTAAAAGCTAACATTTTCGTATGAAGATCCACAGGTAACTCGGTTTTTATCTATAAGAAACAGGCTATTGTAGTTTGATGCTAGTGTTAAAGACTAATATTTGATCTTGCAGCATTTTGCTTCGCGGCAACACATTTAAATTTGCAATTTAGTTCGTGTCGTCATTAGTCGCTCTAAGCGTAAAATAAATCGTACTTAATACTAATTACAAATGACATTTTTTTGTAATCGTTGTTATTTGTGTTAATTGTTGTTTTGTTCCAATATAGAATTTGTCATACTTATTTTATCTACAGTTCAGCCTCAATCGATAAAAAATATATTCAGTAATTAGCGTTTCTTTTCTCAAGCGGGGTCAACTATTTTAGGACGTCTACTAATTCATTTCAAATGTTTACATTTCATATTAAAATAACTCAATAGCTCTTATAATGTCTTACGTTTTTATTTTGTTGCAAGAAATATTTTTTGCACAATAAGCTAAGTTATCCAAAATAGTAAAAAACGGTTTTCAATTTATTGTTAGGCAGAAATTTTTAATTTCAAACCTTTTCAATTGGACGCTAGAGGTTATTGTCAAATAAATAAAAAGATGCACAAGTAGTTCATGACGTTATTTAGTACTATGGCTCGCACAAGAACGCTCTACAGAAGTTTCCACTACGCACTAGCGACAAGTAGCCTCTCTTCCTTATTGCCTCTTTAAAAGTAATTGCTACGTCATTTAACGATTCATTCGAAATGTTATGTTCATAAAAATAATTTACACAATGAAAAAGAAAAGATACCTTTTATTTTCTTTCGACCTAGATAGTAGTACTGATTGATATATGTATATCGAGACACAGTAGCCCGAGCATAATCAAAACAAGCCACATAATATATGTTATATATACTTGGCGAAGTATCAAGTTATGATATTTTATGTAAGTACATAGAAGGCTCAGTGATGTTTATTAACAAATACCTCGGCTCAATGGTAGGCAGATATATCTTAATGCTGATGACAATGTACTGCGACTAGCGTAAGTACTTTCCATAGTGAGTAGGTACCACCGTCCTGCCTAAGTAAGCCGCGATGCTGGTTCTGGCTTGAAAGGTTTTGAAGTCGTCTTAAGGTGATTAATGGTCACTGAAGACTAGGTGACTCGTATGCTCGTCTATTAATCTAGTGTAATGAAAAAATGATTCTTCCGCCATTATATTATATATTGTACAGTTATTGAGAATTCGACTCTATGCCTCAGCTTTGATGGCGGAATTTACATTGCAGCGTCTAGGTTACCTAAGGCCATGCGGACAGACATCTCGTTTACCCATGAACGCATAAAATACACGATTTCAAAGATTGTATTAATGAATGGAAAAATTTAATTGTAACTAACATTATTTCAATTTCTGCCTTGTCATACAGTGCGTCCAAGTATTCCAAGGATAGTCGGTGCATTATTGTCATTCCATTCCTAACGTTAGCGTAATATTACTATTTTTATTAAAGGCAATATTGTCATTCAATTCGTTTAATTTACATACTACATTTTAAGTCCATATCTATGTTTATACGTAATATAAACGAGACGAGTTTATCGGCGAACAAGAATCATAAGGATCCGGATATTTTATTTATATGGGTACAAAATGCCAAATGAAGTTGGGATGCGTAATGATTTTTGCATAACTGGTTCGAGAACTGTTTAAGACGAGTTCTTAAAAATGTTAGGACGATTTAATCCGTCATTTGATGATGTCGTCATTGATTATTATTAATAATGACAGTTCGATGCGATTTTCATAAATATACCTAGTCCAGCCATAAGTTCTGTTACAAATGAAAATGCATTATTTTTTTAACGAAGTAAATTTAATATTATAGAAATGTATACCTACATATTTATTAAAGTTTCAGCAAAAAATAAAAAATAAAATTATTCGTTCTTTTTTTTGCCCTTGTAGGCATATGTAGAAAATTTTTCATTGGTAAAGAGGATATTTCTGTGTCTTTCACCTTTTTTCCTTTTTTTGTGATTGAAAGATTAGAAATTGGTTGTCACTGGAAAGGTCGAGGGCAAGCGACCAAGAGGCAGGAACCCGACCCGTTGGACGGACCAGATTCGTGCAGCTCTGGATACCATAGTGCACGATGCTCTGCACTCAGCTGCAGATAGGAACAGATGACGGCGCATTATAAAAAACAAACTGTTTCAAGGCCATGACCACGACCCTCAGTAATGATGAAACCGACGCAAGGAGGAGGAGGAGGTGACCCGAAGGCCTTTCCAGTTTCACCAAGACAGGTGGGCGAACAAAGGCTTAGCCAGGAGGGGTGGGATTTGCTAACAACTGCCCGAGCGCCTCCGAAGGAGACCTAACAACTCAAGAGCAATTGCTTCGTGAATGAATCTACTACCGGATCGGAATCGCGACCCGCTGAGAAGATCCGGCGAGAAACTCAGCGGGCTGATGCATGGGTTAGGCTGCACGTCGACCTTTTTGTCGAGTTCGACGAGTACGGTTACCGAGGTTTAGGGACCTGCTCCAAGTATTAGAGCTGAAGGCGTCTAATGCAAAGGTTATTGGATCTGATGGATCCGTAAGGACGTGTCTAGGGCGACGACGGTGACTGGCTCCTGCACGATCAGGATTCGGGGAGTAGTCAGCGGCGGCAACGACAAGGCGATTATCATGACGCATAGCCTTATCGAAGTACCGTTCCGACGCTGACTTCTTGTATTTCCGAATTGATTCGAGGCCCAGGTCATCGTGTAGGTCAACGTTCCTCACGAACCACGGAGCCCCGACGGCTAAACTGCAAAAGCGGGATTGTAGGGATTGGAGGGTGTCTATATGCGTGCTTGCCGCGTGAGCGAATACCATACTTGCGTAAGTCATGACGGGCCTTATGCAAGTTTTGTAAAGTGTCACCTTGTTCCGAAGGGACATATTACTCCGCTTACAAATCATGGGATAGAGTCTGTCGAGAATAAATGCGGTACGGTCGCGGACTGTTTTTATATGCGGACGGAATGTCATGGATGCATCCAGGGTGACTCCCAGGTACTTGACCTTCCTGGCCCAGGGTATAGGTTGGCCGAAGAGGGTGATCGGGGGTGTGATATTTCTCCTCCTAATGCGTGAGGAAATAAGCGGTGAGTTTCCCCTTTGAAATAACACTGCTGTGCTTTTCGCTAGGTTGATGTCTATGCGCCATTTTTGGAACCACTGTCCTAGGGCTACGGCTGCGCTCTGAAGCTTCTTCGCAATAAGGGACTTATTTCTATTCGAATAGTAAACAGTCGTGTCGTCGGCGAATAAAGCTAACTGGGTCGGCGGCAACCGGGGAATATCGTTGACGAATAAGCTAAATAGGAGGGGCGAGAGGACAGAGCCTTACGGGACTCCAGCCGTGAGAGGTCGTGGGGAGGAGCGGGTTCCTTCGACTCGATATCGAAAAGAGCGGTTCGACAAGAAGTCCCGTATGATGAGCACGAGACTATCCGGCACGCCCATGTTGAATAGTTTGAAAATCAAACCGTTGTGCCAGTCTTTGTCGAACGCTTTTGCGACGTTGAAGAAGAGAGCTCCCGTGTAGATTGGTTTTGGTCGGTTAAGCCCTACGAGAATGTGCTCCGTGAGGCGGTGCACCTGTTATACGCATGAGTGATTTGCACGGAATCCGAACTGTTCATCGATGAGATGCGATATTTAGCGGGTAGTGAGTCGGGGTTAGCGGAGCGACGATATCGAAGGCGAGATCATCGACTATCGCGTCGAGCCGCCTGCCATTAGGGGTTGTGGTGTGTGAGTTCCACCTGATGTGCTTACAATTTAGGTCACCCGCCAGAATGACAGAGCTCCCCATGCCGAGCAGCGCCTCAATATCACTGCTTAGAACGATATTATCCGGTGGAAGATAAACGGACGCGATAACGATCGGCGCGTGTCCAGTCAGTGAGATTCGGCATACTGATGCTTCGATGTTAGTGAGCACGGGGGGTCGAGCGGGATGCAGTGCAGGGCTCTTCTATAGTAAATGACGGTATCACCACCACGAGCAGTAAGCCTGTCGTTCCTAAGCATGTTATATAGTTTTCACTTTCAGGGTCACATGGTGCGGGCTTAAGTACAGTCTCCTGCACTGAAAATATGTTGATTTGATGGTCACGCAAAACATCACAAACCTGATCACGTTGATTTGCGAGACCGTAAGCGTTAAAAAATCCTATCGTTACGGATAGGTGCTTTATTCTACTTATGTACGCCATTGATTTCCGGCGGAGTGAGGGGAGGACGTACGTATTTAACGACGTGTATACGTCATTCATACGTATTCTTGCACAGCGGCGATGAAGTGTTGTGCAGTGGAGGCGGCGCGTATGGCGTCGCCCAAAGCATTAACGCGATCAAAGTTGATCGACTGAAAAAAGTCAATCGCTAGAGCGAGATTGTCGGACGCGATCGGAGGGCAGGTCGCGGGGGAAGGACGAGTTGCGGGGGAGAGAGTTGTAGCCGTGTTCGTGTACGGCAATGGTTTAGCCCAGGCCGAGAGGCTGGGCACCGACGCCGGCACGAAAGCAGGCTTAGTCTTCGGCACAGAGGGTGCCGTGGCTTTGATGTCTGGGCCGGATTTATTTTAGGGGCTCGGGGGCAATCACGGTAATTCCGCGGGGTGACCCTGTGTTCGACACAGGACGCAGCTAGGCGGTTCCGTCGCTGTTTTTTGATTGCGAGCGCAGAAGGCCGTGGCGTGATCGCCCAAACACTTAACACATCGGGGGCGCGCGTGACAGTTACGGGAAGAGTGCCCGTACAGTTGATAGTTATGGCACTGGCTAGGAGTGCCTTTTTTATGGGGGGCTTCGACGGCGATACCGGAGAGCCTACAGACGGTCTGTGTGTTGAAGATTTTCTTACCCTCAGGGGTAGGCTGGAGGGCGACTAGAACCATATTATATGGCTTCCTACCGCGACCGGTGTGCATACGGTGCACAGAATTTACTGGTAGGCCTTGTTCTAACAGGTCGGCTTTGACGAGCTCTACATCTAATTCTTTAGGGATTCCGCGTATTACAACGCGGAGTTCGCGCTCTTCCTGGAGCGTATAAGTGCGGAAACTTATACGCTACTTACGAAGGTAAGAGGTGAGGGCTCTATGGTCGTCTGATGATTGCACCTTTATATGGATGGCCATGGATGTGCCACGAACAATTATCTATTATCACAGATAGTCACTTCCGATAAAAGACTTGAACGCCAGATGTGCTAGGAACCGAGGTCGGGCGATCGAACGGTCAATGAGTGCGTCCGCACGCGACGGGTGCTTGAATCGGAATGACTGGGGTGGGTCATAGAGTGTGTATGTAGTCACTGATATACATTTATATAATGTATTAAAACAAGTATCAAAGACAAGCTTTATAACGGATAACTTGTTCCAGTTTCTTTGAAAGAAATCTCAAAAAGGAATGCTGCGTAATTAATGTTCAGTCGATTTTCTAATAGCCTCAATCAACCAGTTATACATTTATAGTTGTGTCGAGGGCTTAGTAACAAAATTAGCCAGTGAAAAAAACAAAAATAAGAACTGAATTAGTTATTGCTTCAAATTTCCATATCACATCACAAATTACATTCAATAATAATTCTACGTTTTTGTTTTCATTCAATTTAATGTATGTACAATGACCATGAGATTTATTAGTCTGATGTTTTTCAGTTGCTTAATATGGTAGGAAATATCCCTAAACTTTTTGTTGTAATCATACTTCATAATTCAACAAAAACTTCAAACACATTCAACAGCTCCAAGATTACTATGTTTTTCTTATGTATCTTACAAGTTAATTGTACTAATATTAGCATAGCAATTTAACGCAAAAATCTCGATACAGAGCAAAGTCCATTATTATCGTCAATTCTGCCGTCATCTTGTAAGTGTAAACATAATATCCTACAACGTTTCGAGCTTATAACTTTAGAGTATAAATAATATTATGACGTTAATAATGTTTTGGTCATTCCCACTTCAGCTTAACATACTTGATATTTTTTAAATGTATTGTACGCAAATGGTTTGACGTTATAAGATATAAAGCGAAATTATTTATCAATTATAAACATAGGTGTGCTTAATTAATATGAGTGCTTATGCTGGTTAAATAAGACTATAAGTATTTTTCTTTTGTACGTAAGTCGCCACGTAACATGGCAGTCGGGTCGATGGCTTCAAGTTATTACTGAAGCGCAAATTACACTTCACGTTATGATTGAATTAAATCATCTCTGAATCTTGAGGTTTTACGTCGAAGTCTTAATAAGCTTAATGCAATGTAACAACTTACTCCGTAGGTTCTTGTACTCCTAAGTAAGTACATTGGGACTGTGTGAGATCTTACTCATGTGAGATATTTTACTGGTGGTAGGACGTATTTTGAGTCTGCATGGGTAGGTTGCCACCACCACCACCACCACTTTGCCTATTTCTGTTGTGAACTAGTAATGCGTTTCAGTTTGAAGGGTGGGGCAGCCGTTGTAATGTAAAAGCGAAGACTCATGTCACGAGGTGGATGGCAGCATTTTCATTGTAGATGTATTTGGGCTCCGGTAATCACTTAAGACCAGGTGGGCCGTGAGCTCATCCATCCATCTAAACAATAAAAAAAGATTCTTCACTATCTTAATGAAGTAAATAATATATTTTTTTACAATGTAGTTAACTGTATTACCTAGAAGCTGAGTAACAATCGGCTATAATTGCGTGATTAGAAGCGTGAAGAAAACATAAAACAAATCACATGCAAGTTCGTAAATTAATTTTAATTATGTGAATTTTTTAACTTTATTTGGTCCGATGAAGGTCAGCGAATTTAAGTGTCTAAGTCGGCCGACCTGTTTTTTATATTTAAAGGCTCCGAAAAAATGCATATTTTAAATGGTTGAGTATCTACACTTAGGTACATATAATTTACTAGTGAGGCACAGCCAAGCTTTGTGTAACCACCGTACAATATTGGGAGAAAAATACTGTATATATTAAATGTTATATGTCGCTATGTTTAGGAATCTTGTTTATTTCTTATTAAATATTCAATCATATTGAGGTACATTTTTTTTGTAGACACAAGTGTTTTTTTTTACTAAACTAGAAATATATGAAACTTAATTACCAAATAATTACAGCCGACATGTAAATATTTAGTAAGCTGGTTAGTTATGGTAAGTAGTACTAATTTATTTTATTGTGTAGCTGCTAATGCTAGCAGTTACTAAAACTCATGAATAAATGCAATTTAAAAGAGATTTTTATTATACGACTATATAGCTGACCCGGCGGCAGACTTCGTAGTGCCTCAATCGATAAATAAAATACCTATAATTTTGTATAACATAAACTTAAAACAAAAGAAAAGGAAAAACAAAATTGTTATTTTTATTTAATTCTGAGCAATTTCATATTAATCTACCTTTTAAAGGTAGATTTCCTTCGTCCTTCGTGAAAGCCGGCTACGTCTATATTGCCTCTGATTATTTTATATCGGTACGTGTCTGCGGACTTTGCCCGCTTGCGTATTCGGTTCGCTTGATATTACACCAGGCCTCCGATTTCGACCACGACAGTTTCAATAATATGTTCTAAATGTCAAAAAAATCTGCAAGCAATACTTTTATTTCATATTTATAATTTGTATAGAAAAGCAAAGCACTAATTTTTGTTTTGTCGGTTCCTGAACTACTGTTTGTTATTCGTCTTTAAAATATATTTTTAACTGTGTTCATAATTGGGAAATATAATTTTATTACACCGAATTATTATAATACTTATAAATAGTTCACTCCGATTCGCGGCTTTATGACCCAGCTCGGCGTTCATTAAACAACACCGATTGCTTTTTATTATTAAAGATCTTACATTCCGTTCCATTCGATAGATATCTTAAGCCTGCCGAATCCTTTGTAGCTGTTTGCGATTAGTTTATCTATTGAAGAACTTCAAAGAAGCGCACTCAAAATCGTTTGATTGTATCATCGTTTCCATATAATTGCTGTTGATTTGCGAATTCCTAAAACACTAACACAAAAACAATAGGTACATCATGCAATGATCATTTCAACCGATAGTGCTGTTTACGAATAGCTACCAAACAGAATTGCCTATTAAACTCGGACGTGCCTATGTAGGTAGTCACAGGATTTTTATACGGTACCTATACATTATTTTTGGATATCATCTCTGTAATTATCTTTTCCTCGTCAAACTCCTTCACTTTCCTTCTAATTTTAGTGGGATATTCTGAATGAATATTCTGGTGGGTGTTATTATAGGCACATATTCTATTTCTGACCTAAGGATAGCATAGTCGTAAATAATTTGATACCTTACTACGACAATATTATTATAGATTTAGACAACTAAGGCATTAAATTAATGATAGCGTGCGTGTTGGTTCATATTATGGTTCTCGATGCACATCGTAGCCGAAAGATGTTCATACATTTTGCATTTCTTACGTTCACTAGGTTGAATAGCCTAAAATCTTCACGTGTTCGACGTAAGAGATTACTAAGGTATTCACTGGAGAACGGGTAGCGGCGTTATCAAAGTATAATATCAACATGCTCGAATCGTTAGTCGGTATTTACATGTACGTCGTCGTGTCGGTAGTTACATTTACATTAAGTCGTGGTGGCTTAACGGATAAGACGTCCGATGCATTCGTGTTGAGTGATGCACCGGTGTTCGAATCTGAGGCGGGTACCAATTTTTCTGATGAAATACATACTCAACAAATGTTCACGACTGACTTCCACGGTGAAGGAATAACATCGTGTACTAAAAATGAAACCCGCAAAATTATAATTTGCGTAATTACTGGTGGCAGGACCTCTTGTAAGTCCGCGCGGGTGGGTACCATCACCCTGCCTATTTCTGCCGTGAAGCAGTAATGCGTTTGGTTTGAAGGGTGGGGCAGGCGTTGTTACTATACTTAGACCTTAAAACTTATATCTCAAGGTGGGTGGCGCATTTACGCTGTGGATGTCTATGGGCTCCAGTAACCACTTAACACCAGGTGGGCTGCGAGCTCGTCCAATCACCTATAGAAGCAATAAAAAAAATGTACGTATTGTGAACTGGTATGGGTAAATTTTGCTGTCACATTTTATGCGTTCACTTATAAAGGGTATGCCTGCCATACGTTGTGATGTATGGCCTTCGGTAATTTAAATTAATTATTCGGTAATTAATATGCCCTCGTATATGGATGGAGTGTGTGAATGACGATATGAGAGAGAGAGGAATCAGTGTTGAGATGACAGCTGATAGAAGAGAATGGAATAGAAACATTCGCTGTGCCGACCCCACCTAGTGGGATAAGGTGGTGAAAAAGAAGAAGAAAAATTCGGTAATTAATACTAAATCAGCGTTGAGCTTGTCCGGACATCTATAGTAATATAAAAATTGCAATACAGTACACCTGGGCGTAATTAGCCTTATTTACGTTTCAAACAAAATCAATATAATACCAGTACAGATAAGTAGGCCATTATGTTTGGTTGGGTAATACATAAATATGACTTACTCATTAGTAGAGTCCTTGGAAATTTAGATTGCATGTCTCGTTTTGTACTAAAATCGTATTCATAAATACTTTAGCAAAGCCTTGCATAGAATATTTATCACATTTAACTAGGTAGTTAAGGAAATTAGGATTTATTTTTTTACCAATTTCACTTAAATTCTTAATTTGCCTGTATATTTTTGTGTTGCCTCAAAACTTCTTCTAGGTGAAGAGATTTTGATGATTCTTTTTTTATTTGAAAGCTAGTGCTTTTCATGTGGTCCCTTTAATTTCTATCTAAGATCTGAAAAGTTTTTGAGTTATCCTTAATAATAATAAATTTGAAATTGATTATATTGCTAGTTGAATTTTATTTTATTGAAATCTGTGCCCATTTTGTTGATTTCTTTTATTAGATATGTTGCAACTTAATTTGTTGTATCTACACTAATATATAAATCTACAGTGGTTTTTACGGATGTTCCTTTATAAGTACTGAACCATGCATCCGATCGACTTGAAATTTAATATCCATGTAGAAAATACATGTACTTAATGGATAGGCTAATATTTATGTTGCAGTGTTGGACTCCCTACACCAGTTGCGGGGACGTTAATGAAGAGACTAAACTAGACCTAGACTAGACTATAAAACTACAGCACCTTTCATCAAAAGTGACTAAGGAAACGGAAGCGACAGCCTGCTATTAAATTACAAAAACCAAAATATTTAGAATGTACTGTAAAAGTGCCTTTAAAATTTTGAACCTTTTGAATTTTTGTCCAATTAACTGACAGTTATGTTGTGATAAGCTACAACTTTACTAAAGAAAAAAATTAAGTATGTCGTAACTTAGCTAGTCTCGTTGAAGTCTTTTGCTTACTATTAGTATTCTATTGTTGGTCTAAAATACACTTAATATTTTTCTTTTGTGTCGAACGTTATGATAGAATTAATGTGATAGATTAAGACTTATGATAGAAATAAGTGACACGCAATGCTCTACAAAGCCTCGAGATAACGTCTTGTGGATATACGACAGAAGGGAAGATCTTCCACCTTGCGGATGGTATTGCTCGGTAGACTGACGGTCCAAATGTTGTTGTTTGGAACTTGTATATATGCAGACTTATCTTGAAAATGTCATAAGCGAGATTCAGGCACCTGTCAAATATCTTGTGTTCTCTGATGGCTAGTCTCATTTCCATTGTACTGTATTGTACTTTAAATTATAACGCATTATTAATTAACAACATTTAACAGCAGTCGACGATACTGGGGCCCCCGAGTTTGAATGAATATATTTAATAGTAATTAGTTCACAGTAGTTGATTAGCATACATGTGGTTCTAAATAAGTAATTTAAAACTTATCAAATTTAATTTTTTGGATTAAGTTAAACTAAATTTAATTGATTCGCGTGTAAATTATGTGAATGATAGGATCATTCAATAATATCTGATTAAATAGCTATTGCATTAATAATTGATTAATTCACATTGTGAAGTTTCTGCAAAAATCGAGAGACACCGTACTGCTCATTTACGCTCCACCGAAGTTTTGTATACGTGGACAATACTGAAAGACACTCCTGTTGTCTGTACCTACTATCCAGCTATGTCACTTGAAGTAATAAATGGTGAAGTCGAATATTGCGGAACATAAACAGTTTTTAGTTCAAAAAGAGTGTCAAGAATAAATTCTGCGGCAGTCGACTAATGCTTAGCCCAGACGGACGCTGCCCTAACCCATAGACACAGCCCACTAAGTTTCTAGCCGGATCTTCTCAGTGAGTCACTTTTCCGATCCGGTAGTAGATTCTGCAAAGCATTGCTCTTGCTAGGGCCAGTGCTAGCAACACCTCCTGGTTTGAGCCCCGAGAGCTCACCTACTCGTTAGGGTTACGCTGACTTAGCCTATCAAGGCTATCAGCTTAGGTAGAAAAAAAAAGGTGCTGCCTTTTATGTCATCTGTAACTTCCTTTAGTTTCCACGAATATTGGTGAAGCCTCAGCATCTGCGAAATTAATTCAAAACGAGTGCTACTGTCTACTTGTTAATCAAGTTCGAGCGAGACCGAATACCAAGACCAGCGTCTGTGGAGCTACCGCGGGTAGGCCGCCTACTTACTGATTGCAGATTTGCGCTTTAAATTTGTATTTCGTTTCCGGTCATGACACCGATGCTGTGATACACAGCATGCCAAACTAAAAAGGTACTTAGGGACTATTTACGGCCTATTTACACTCGGCCAGTTAGACGAACGACGACAAGCCTTGATGAGTCTGGGCAAATGAACTGTTCACAAGTTGGCGAGCTATAGCCAATATCCACAACTTGTGGACCACAAGGACATAAAGCCAAATATTCACAAGGGTATATTTGTGCCGCGAATTCATCGTTCGATATCAATTCTACGTGTCCCTCGGCGAGCTTTGTTGTAATAATGTGTAATAATTAGTCTTGGCGCATGAAGACTTGTTCGGGCGAAATTTAGGTCACGAGTGCAGTAGTGGCAACAACAGGAATGATTTTCTTACAGTTGTCGATGAGACGCGAGCTTAAACGCATCTGACGGTAGATGGTTAGTACCATCCATGGTCATTAACAATGTCAAGGGCACAACAAGAATGTTGCTTACCGTTAAACTGTAGTCATTCGTTACTAGAAAAATGTTGTTGTCGAACGCAAATTTATCGCGACGCACCTTTGGACTTTGTCCTCTAGTGTATATGGGGCCGAAGATTTTTGTTGGGCGATAAATGACAAGGTCATGGAACCTATCTCTTCTACGTATAAATACTCGGCTTATGTAAAAAAAAGATTTGATTGTTTTGTGTATTACTAAAAAATCCAAACAAAAAAAAAACAAAAAAAAGCCCGCTTCATAAGCTATAAATGTAAACAGACCTACTCACTTGTAGGAAGATCAGTTAAAGTTTATTATTTATTTAAACAAATAGTTAATACATGCTATATAATGGTTGTCGTCGGAATTTGCCGTTCCTTTTGTGGTATAATCATGTATGCTCACTTTATTTACTTTATCGGTCTCTGAACAATACGGCAAGTGGCTCGATATTTAATTTTGTCTCGGTACAAGCAAAATCTTATTTTTTTAGTATCATTACAAACGACATTTATGTTTAAAACTACCATTTCATTGACAACATTACTGTCATCATAATACGAGATATTTTATTGTATTTTTACTAGAAATCAAGGCACTAAAAAAATATTTTTTAATTGATTTTGCTGCATCCTTAAATCGAGTGTAATCGTATCAGACTATTATCGGGATCAAATCCAGTGGGCACAATTATTGTATTGAAATATTATAGATGAAATGTTTTGCGCGGCATACGTTCCACATCGATGAACAAAGAACTGTATAAAATTTAAATTCAGAGCAATGAAAAAAACAACAAGAGAGATACTTAATAACTTTTGTAGGCGCATATTTATTTTTAATGACATTTACCATTTTATGGTCGAATAACCGACTCGAGTAGGTTTATTGCCAATAAGTAATAAAAAAAAAGTTATAAAAATGTGAAGTATAAACTTACGTCCCATCCGCAAACAACAAGCGAAATAAAAAACACAAAAGTTGAAAAATCGTTTATTAAAGTAAATAATTAATGCTGTAATAAAGTGAACTCGTAGCGTTTACTTGAGCAGACCTGAGGCACCCGGACGCACCGAGCGCTGGCGCGGCGCAATCCAAGCGAATCAATCGAGCGCGATAATTTAATATAAAAAAAAAAAACACAAAACAACATTAATAATGTGCACACTATTCCCAAAAAAGAATACATTACATAGTCGCAAAAACAATAGGGATGTCACTTAGAATATTTAATATGCAACAGCACAAACCACAAAGTCTAAGAAACAAAGTGATGATGTTATTTCTCAATTTGTAATTCCTGAACGGATTCATTATTTTCTACATTTCGTATCATAACATTATTGATTACAAAAAAAAAAAAACAAGATAACATCCCTATTGTAGCGAATGTATCAATAATGTAGTCTATATAATAGTTTTTGGTTTAAATAATGAAATTTTGTCCACGACATAATTTATCGTAAATAGACAGTGAATATTATACAGTTAGACTAATTGATAAATAAGAGAAGTTTAAAAGTGTTACACTTTAAATACAATAAGAAGCACGTAGCAAGTGACGTAATGAAGAAAATGTTTGAAGAAAATTTGTCAAGTTTTATAATGGATGTTTAGACACCGATTCTCACTTGTCGTAAAACTAAAATTCCGTGAAAATGCTTTGTAAATATACTTTTGACACGTACCCATAAACGAGATTTTAGTCGGAATTTTACGAAGGCGTTAATTTATTACCTTATAATTCGTTCTATGCTCCTATTAGGTGAACTGGGAATAATAGGAGAGTTGATTATTTTTTTAGTACCCCCCCATACACATCTACTGTACACGCGATCAATGAAAACATTTTAAAATCTGTTCAACAATAAAATAAATATCAACTTAATTTCATACAAGACAGAGAGAGCAGTAGTAAGTTACGACGTCAAGGCTAACATTGGCCATGTAAATTATACAAATATTCGTTACGCAGCCATTGCATACAAAGCCATTATTTGTCAGCAATTTATTCAATTAAATTTTTGGTTTTATTTTTAATTAAATTTCCTTAAAGCTTTTATAAAAGGCGTTATTAATCAACTAGCCTATTGTTTGAACTTGACCATTGTCTGTAAATTACAGGCAACGTTTTTCATTTTCGTTACATCGCATACGACGAAGTGAGCATCAGTTTTACTCAATGTTTTGAAATACATATTCCTATGTCTATAAACTATTGTGTGATGTTATACATTTATTCAAGTCATTATTTTATTAAAATACTGCAAAATCTAATATTTAATAGTGACTGCGGGATACATTGTGTTAATACAAAGCATCCTTTGGTTCCCCCAATACATTTTAGCTAATACAAATTTTCAAGACCCCAAGTCAATTAATTGATGTGTAGAACAACACGGATTTTCTGTTCTTTATTTGAATACTGTAATAAGTTTAATAAAAAACATAAAAACAATTATATAGTTGATTGGAAGAAGGCAATACACAGTATTGAGTCCTACAGGTAGCAGCAAGGTACGCAATAGTTCGACACTGGACCATACCTAACTATATTTTATCTATGGTAACATGATTCAAGACCTGCACGCGGCGACCTCATGATAAAATTATATTTACAAAAATCCGTTTACCTTCAGTACACCTAGTTACAATTACCATAACTATTATACTCTATGATTAAAATATATATACACATACATAATACAAAAACGCCATTTCATTTACACCCGGCGCACGAACGCAGTACGTATTGTGATTTCTTTATATTTCACAGTTCCCATCTTTACATTTTATAAACGCGTTTAAAAGAAAATACAAGACGGTACAATGTAAGTTTTAACAATTTCTACAGCTTTATCGATAACATTTTGTACTAAACTGAAAACAAGGCCGAAGAGTATTGAAGCGAACTTGACAACGTGACATTTTGTGCATTGTAAACATTAGGAAGATAACAGAGCGCGAGCTGTTTTACATTACAAAGGGTAATTAATCTATGTGACGTGACACTGTATGAGTTTGTTCACATCGAAGGATATAATCTATGCGACATGTCAAAGTTTGTTTACGTCGAAGGATATAATCTGTGTGACACGTTTAGGTTCGTTCACATCGAAGGATATATGTGGGACACGTTTAGGTTTGTTCACATCGAAGGATATAATCTGTGTGACACGTTTAGGTTTGTTCACAGTGAAGGATATAATCTGTGTGTCACGTTCAGGTTTGTTCACATCAAAAGATAATCTGTGTGAGATATTTAAGTTTGTTCACGTCGAGAAAGGATGTGCGTCGCACACTCGCGGCGTGCACTATGAGAGCGGTCTCCGACGCACGAACGCGTCCGCCCCGGACGAGGCGTACGAACTGGGCACCTCCGACCCCATCTCCTGCTTGTAGCCGTTCCTGCCGTTCAGCGAACTCGAGCTGTCGTCCATCACCGCCTGGAAAGTATAATTGACCAATCAACGATCTAAACGTTGTCTACGTACATATCGAAGGGTGAATGTCTATTTGGTTTAAGCGAAATTTATCATTTTTAATTAAAGGTCCGTTTTATGTGGTATAGCGGCCCGTTCCGGCTTTGCTAGGGTCTTTAACAAAAATTTCAAAAATATGATACACACATTAAGCCTTATATTTGCGTCAGGTTTCTAAAAATAGACAATTATAAAGGTACTTTGAATAATAATAATTATTTTAATGAGCTTTTATTTTCATTTCAATAATATTTGTTTTTATCTATTTTTTTCTAATTTTCGTAACATTATTGGAGTCTTAGGAAGGATCACTAATTAAAAAAAAAATTATAGCCTAGGTCACTCGGGGATAGTGTAGCTTCTAAACAGTGTAAGAATTTTTCAAATCGGTTCAGTAGTTTTGGAGTCTATTCAGTACAAGCAAACAAACAAATCTTTCCTCTTTATAATATCAGTATAGATAGTATAGATTACGAGTAGTATCAACAGTTCGATGTTTTTAATTGAACATCAATGAAGTTTACCCCATTCAAATTGTTAAAAAAGGGTTCTCTTATAAAGTTGCAAAAAATGTAGCGTTAAACCAAATTGACGTTCCCCCCTCGAAATTGTAGTTCTTCGAAAATTTTACATCGACTAATATTACTGAGACGTTTTTTTACAATGTAACATTATGTCAAGAATGATTCAAGTGCTGTGTAGTGCCTAGCATAATTTCTTCGCGTGGGTACCACCATGAAATGGCACTAAAGAATTCACCGGTGAATGAGCAGTTGCGTTCATCATCATTCTCCTGCCCTTCTCCCCCGGTCATATACCATTTCTTGGCTCACTCCCCTCTTACACATATGGTCTTTCACGCAATCCATCCAATTTTTTCTTAGGTCTACATCTTCCTCTAAAATGAGCAGTTGCGTTCTTGGAGTAATATACCCGCGTATTGCAAACATTTGGAAGTAACCGACATTTTTAGAATTGCTTTGTTATTGAGGTCCGGTTTTCTCTATACCCAAAACAAAGTGACTCACAAAAAAGATTTTGTTTTGCATTTGACTATAACGCATTTAATGAGATTTATTATTAATTTGCAGTTAATGAAGTTGTATGTATTGAATCGTAGGATGTGAATACATAAGGATCTAAAGTTGCAAAATAATGTACATAGACATTGAGGGCAATTAATTCTCAGCTGTCGAGAGGATATGAAGATGTATGCACGCCTTGAGTGATTTGTCAATAATCCTTAACTATAAGGTTTATTGATTTGTTGAAAATGTGTTTTGCTTATTACAAACGAGAACCAATACGTATTGGTACTTTATTTGAAGGCTTATTAATTTTTAATACTAAACTAAATGGTAATGGAAATGTTTGTTTGTTGGTTGGCTGATTTCCAAATATGGAACCAGACTTACATGCTTGACTATATCTCGGTCAGCATTTTCAAGAGTAGGATAGCTTTTTTTTAATATTTTTTTAAAGCTAATGTGGGTGGACGTGCTCACGGTCCACCTGAGGTTAAGTGATCACCGGAGCCCATAGACATCTACAACGTAAATGCCGCCACCTATCTTGAGATATGAGTTCTAAGGTTTAAGTTTACAGTTCAATATAAGTTTCAACTGAATGACTCGACGTAGGCTCTGGCGTTTATGTAGTTATTCTATGGGCTCTAGTAATCACTCATCATCGTGCGGTTTAGGAGTACATACATCAGACCAGCCAAAAAAAAATTGTCTTAAATCTACAAATAAATATCAACGAGTTGTTTCCAATGAAAGGTCGGCGAACACAATGAATATTTTTTTCAAATCTATACTAATATATAATGCTGAAGAGTTTGTTTGTTTGAACGCGCTAATCTCAGGAACGGCTGGTACGATTTGAAAAATTCTTTCAGTGTTAGATAGCCCATTTATTGACGAAGGCTATATGCCTATATACAACATCACGGTAAGACCAATACAAGTGGAGCACAAAAAAAAATGTTTCATAATATTTTCACTTTCTACGTAAATGAAGTGGGGGGGTAAAATTTAGCGTTATGCCAAAGTAACAATTCCACGCCGACAGAGTCGCGGGCAAAAGCTAGTTATCAGAATAAGTTTTAACTCACCATACAAAGTCCGTTCTGAGCCTTCGATTTCCTCTCGGCGGTTGTGTACCTCGCTTTGTAGAAATCGCTGAAGAGGAACAAGAATAAGAAGCCGTGCATCGCGATCCAGTAGACGAAGACACGAGGGTATTGACACGACGGCCTGAAGAGGACTTGGAGTTGATGACTAAAGATCAATACGAACTGAACCTGCAAATAGATTTATAGTTTTATTTTTATTGCATAGATGCGGTTAACTGGTTACCGGAGCCCATAGACATCTATAACGCAAATTCCGCCACCCATCTTGAGATATAAGTTCTAAGGTCTCACTATAGTTATAACGGCTGCCTCACCCTTCAAACCGAAACGCCTTACTGCTTCACGGCAGAAATAGGCGGGATGGTGGTACCTACTCGTGCGGACTCACAAGATGTCCTACCACCAGTAATGACCCAAATTATAATTTTGCGAGTTTGATTCTTATTACAGGATGTTATTCCTTCACCGTGGAAGTCAATCGTGAACATTTTTCAAGTACGTATTTCATTAGAAAAAATGGTACCCGCCTGCTGGATTGGAACACCGGTGCATCGGTAGATACGATTGCACCGGACGTCTTATCCTTTAGATCACAACGAATTCTCAAAAATGTACAAAAAAAAAATTATTTACCAAAGTCATACGTTCGCCTTTCTAAAGATTTTAGTAAAATAGTACTCTTGGGGTTGACAAACATGTTGCATTCTTCCTTATCATGTCTAGTTTTGGCAGCAACGGATAAACAAGGCCGACCAGATTTTACGTAGTAGCATTAGTCAGTTGATCATTATGTTTACCATACAATAATATGTGATAATTCATGATGATATTTATAAAAATGAATGTTTATTTGTATGTTTGTTATTTGTGCGTTTTGGTGAACATGTTGGCATTCCAGGAGAGGTTTTTGTCGTAATACCCTCATTTTCTAAACGATAGCGCGTGTGCAGTTTCAATAAATGAGTCATAAATGAGTTCCATATATTTATATGGCCACAGAGGACCGGGTTTCGTTTGATTAATAAATAAAACCCAAAACCTATAAAACAAAGTTCAATAAAAAACACCTATGATGGAGTGACCCTATTTTAGGGCAAAGGCCTTCTACATTTTAGAGTCCATTGCCTTTTTATTTTTGTTCCCTACCTATTCGTTGGTAACCTATGAGGCTATTCCAGCTACAATACAACAATCCAACATTCAAAGTATTCGAACACGTGATAATGTGAAAACATATTATTATTATTACATAGAGGCATACGGTCGAATATTTATGAATTGAACTTTTCAAATTAGTTCTCATTTATCATAAATATCTAGTATAAAAACCGGAATTGCGCTAAATATATTTTCAAGATATGCTAGTATAAATGGAAGAACTATGTACATACGGGTAGTTGGTTTACCGAGAAATAGCTTCCGTTTAATGAATGATATGAATATTTTCGTTCACACAAAAATATTATTGTCAAGTTAAAATTTCATTGAATAATAGACCTACAATTATAGTTTGGCTTCAAAAAATAAAAGAAAACAAAAAAAGGACTACATCATCCGTATCAAGTGATTTTGCAAATAGTAGATCCGGTCTTATGTCTCTGAAGTATTTAGATAATTAAATGTATTTACTCACCATCTGGAAGGCTGTGAGGTATTTCTTCCACCAGATATACTTCTGATACTTAGGACCCATGGCAGCCACCATGTAGTAAAAGTACATTACGATGTGAACGAACGTGTTGAGCAGAGCGAAGAAAGTGCTGTGACCACCTGTCATAAAATAAATACATACATTTTACTTTCATTGAAGTGATAAAGTCTTAGATCGATTCGTCTGAAGTGTGGTTGTATTTTGGAGTTAGGTATCGATCCCTGGTTGGATACGACGAGTGATCAAGACACATGACCCAGCCGGGAATAAATGGAGACCGGCGCAAACTTACAATACGCCTTATTATCAGTTATTAGGCAATTTTATAAATTTAGCGGTTACAATTTTTATTATCCGATGTTATTCCTTCATCGTGGACATCGTTTGTGAGCACCGGCACAGTCACAGCTTTTGATACGAGTACATCAAATGTCTTATCATTTAAGCCATGAAGACTTCAGAATTCAGAAGAAATTCAGAAAGAGTCAGCGTCTTCATTAAAATCTTTCATCTTCGAGACCTGGGTTTATTTATTATCTGTCTGTACCCATAACACAGGAGAGCGTTGCTTAGCTGGGCGCCGTTGAATTTGGATTAACAAATTAACAATTTAATCCAATGATATTCTTTGTCACTAAGACCGCGCAGCGTTACCAGTAGAGACATAGACGCTGGACGACATAAAGACAAAAATAGCTTCGCGTTTTGCGAATCAAAATTTTAATGCTACGTCAACACACATAGGTAACTTTCTGAAATTCCCAAAATCATAGCTTACGTTTTGAAAAGAAGTAAAAAACATGTGTGATTTGCGTAACATATTCTATGAAACTTTATTAGGAAACTACCACTAAACTATAACAATAAGGAAATCTGACGTGTACGGCGAGGTCAAGCTTTAATTTAAATTTATTTTGATACAATAATCAAAATATTTTTATAAACATTATTATTTATGTCAAAATTAGCATGTTGCCAAATGTACTCTTATTCGAACGAAAATAATAATAAAAAAAAAAAACAAATTGCCATTCATATATAATACACATAAATTAGTTGCCATTCTTAAAACGAATAGATCAAAACATTAGTCTAATTTCATTTTGATAGTTGGAAAGCGTCTATTAATGTAACGCAATAGGATTTTGAAATCAAAATTTAACTCAAAGTTCTAAACTATTCTGTTATTAATATGGACGTTTGAAATTCTATAGCAATATGGGAAATTCTGCTGTTGGCAATTCGAATTAACGCTTATCGCTTTTAACTAAAAATAGATAAATTTTATCGACATGTAAAGACATTAATAAGACAAATCTTAAAGACAAACCTCTTGTAAATATTTGCATGTTTGATTTACATACATATAAGATCACATTGCGGATGTTGTCATGCTAATGAACCGGACCGGCTAAGGTTAGTGTTAACTCTGTTATTTTCCCGACATTACATGTCCAAAATATGCCGTTTTCAACAAGACAAACTGCGATCGGAGTCGCAATTAATTATAAATTTTATAAGCTGTGCATATTTACTTACGATAAATGTATTACTATTCATTTACAATTTATTTATTTTTCACTTTAGATTTGAAACAGCTGTGTAATAAAGCAAATACGCGTTATAACACTTACGTATTTGCTTGAACATTTGATGTCATTCTCTGTTTACTCTATTTGAATTTTCGTGAACAAATACAAAACATATTAAGCTTAGTTTATTGCTAGATTTTAGCCGTAGTTTTACTCTCGTTAATATGTAAACAAAAATATCATTCGTGAACAGTACTTTTTTCGATGAAAGGTACCCTGTGTGTCTTGACAATGAAGTCACAGTGAAGTCTTGACAATGTGTATACAACCCAAGGGCTCGACGAGTGAATTGACCCATAGACACAGTCCACTGAGTTTCTTGCCGGATCTTCTCAGTGGGTCGTGCTTCCAATCCGGTGGTAGGTTCTGTGAAGCACTGCTCTTCCTAGGGCCAGTGTTAGCAACACTCTCCGTTAGTTCCCCGTGAGCTCACCTACAGGTCCAGGAGAGGCTGAAATAGCCTCTCAAGGCTATCAGCATAATTAGGGGGGGGGGGGGGGAAGTACTAAGACAGTTACACGTCTATTGTACTTTTAATAAGTAATTTTAATAATAATAAACATGGAGTAGTATAAAGAGTTCGTGATTCTCTCGATGTTAGAGTGACGGAGAAGGCTTATTATGTACCGCCATCTTGCCTATTTTTGCAGAAGCAGTCATGCATTCCAAGTTAAAGGGTGGAACATTAGTTCATTAGTTATGAGCCGTGAACAATAAATTTGATTATTGGGCGAATGTTGTTTAAATCCATTCAGAAACTAGGGCTGCAGAGCTAGTCATAAACACACATCCACACTTACTTCAAAAATACTACCCTCATTATGAGGTCGTCGCGGCGTCCGTTGAAAATGTTTGGAAGTTGGTAGGTTTTACGCATTCAAAGTATTCGAATATTTACACACGTGATAATGTGAAAGTTAAACAATTTTGAACGTCCTTGAATAAAAGGCCACTAATGAAATTCCACCACGGACTCTCGCTTGCATCACGCATTACGTAAAAGAATTTGTGTCGAAATAGGATTGAGCAACTAATGAGCAGGACTACGGCGGCTTGGGTTTTTCGGAACGGCTGTGTATATGCAAAATATTTTGAATTTTGAAGGTCCAATACGAGATTTACGAACAAGGAAATAATTAATTTTCGATTTCGTTGACAGTATTCACAAATTATTCAAAATCTAGTTCGAATTATGAATAATTCGGAAGTATTAGAGGTCGCGTAAATTTGGAGCTGTTATTGAAAACATTATTTGCATAAACAACGCTCTGTTGAAATATTTTGTAGGGAAAACGATAATGGAAATGTGTGGTCAATGTGGTCACATATACATTTACTAAACCAGTCGTGTTTTTAAGAATTAACACAATTTAAAAGCTTTTGATCGAAGATACTAAGTAATATACATTAAACGTTTAGTGTGTAGTATTTAAAAGGTGGTGTTTGGAAAATACCTATTTAAATTTCGATACTGTCGTTAGTTTTAGAAATGAAATTATTTTTTTGGTATTCGATTACTAATACTGTAATGTTTCATTACTAGTAACAGAATTTCATTGTTTTTTTAATCCTATGTACGTAATACAGTGCTCACGATTGGCGAACTGTTCGCGATCTATATTCTTGCACAGACGGTTGCGTTGGAGTAACTTTTAGGTCAGCGTAAATACCGATTTTTTTATTGTCGATTTGATTTTTTGACGGTCACTTGTGCTGATTGAATACCACAATTTAGCCATGACCTTGTACTTGGTAATCCACACATTAGTGTAGGTCGCAACAAGGTCCTCTACTGTAAACATCGTGTTACAGAATATTAGCATATGTTAAAAACCTTCAAGCGACCGCTTGTGGAACATTTATAAGGCGGATGCGTTTTCTTTGAAATACGTTTCTTTGTAATGAAGCTGACTAACATTTATTTAACCTTTATCTATCAAATTAGGACGGATTTGACTGAGTAAGGTTATATTTAAAATAGCACTAGTTTCAAACAATTAATATTTCATTTCGTATTAAGATACGTTCATTTCAGCTTATATATGTAAATAAAAATCACTGTTTGTATGTATGTTGTTTCTTTGTGCATTTTTGAACCATTCTTCCGACTGTGACGGATCTTAGTATGTATAGTTGATGTTGATACTCCATGGGAGAATTCTACCACAGTGCCATACTACTACGGACTATATACCAATAATTATTAATTCAGAAATCTAGTTCATATCGAGCGGTGACAGACTATTTGGTTTAAGCAACATTATTGCAACTTTACAAGAAATTTTAAAATTTGGAAAAAATATCAAACCAAAACAACTTGTTCAACTATTTGTATGGGGTAAACTTAACCGAAGTTACGTGTTACTTTTTTTTAATTGAAATTATTAAAAGTTGTAACTGTAGTTGTGTTAGAACATCAGTTTCAATGTTTATGTATAAATCAAATCACTGAAATTCGCAGACGGAAACAAATACTTAAATGAAACAAAAAAAAACACACACACAAAAAATACACGTTTACAAAGTCGAGTCCGCTAATTATTCATTGAATGTGCATTTAAAAAAGAAATATTATCGTTGATATAATAATATATACAATTTATTTTTATTATTCTTTTTGTTTTCGTGTTATTTATGAGTCTGTACCAAACTTCTACGGGAAAACTTTAGAGATTTTAATGATTACGCGCTCGACTTTTATTAGAAGATAGAATAGTATCATGTCTGCTGTACGATGGCTTCGCCTTATTTATTACCCGACTTTGTAAATCCGAAGTCCTAAGTTTTGCTATCTTAAGCGTCGCTGCTCCGTCTATTGCAAGTCCTGTCTATATCGAAGCAATCAGCCGTTCCGGCATGACGGTGTAGCAATTGAAGCCCCATTCCTATGTTTCAAGGTGAACGATGGCATTCAGGTCGTCGTGTGTACTGCTCTGAGATATTTACATGGTGAACCAGCGCATAGTCAAGCTGACTGCTGTCACAGTAAAGTCTAGTAAAAATAAACACGTCATTTCGGATCCTCTCGATCCACTAACGGTGCTTTTAGGTACCTCAAACACCGGTCACCGTTCTCGTCGAGCCCGTCGCTTGCGACGAAGGGTTCGGTGAGTAAACTAACCCATAGACACAGCCCACTGAGTTTCTTGCCGGATCTTCTCAGTGGGTCACGTTTCCGATCCGGTGGTAGATTCTGCGAAGCACTGCTCTTGCTAGGGCCAGTATTAGCAACGCTTCCTGGTTTGAGCCCCGAGAGGTCACCTACACGTTAGGGTTACGTTGACATAGCCTCTCAAGGCTTTTTTTATGATTGCAGGATTACTGGTGGTCCGGAGGCCTTTCCAGTTTCACCAGGACAGGTGGGCGAGCAGAGGCTCAGCCAGGGAATCCGCGAATCGGAGTGAACTATTTATAACTAATAATTCGGTGTAACAAAATTATATTTCCCAATTATGAACACAGTTAAAATATATTTTGTAGACGAATAATAAACAGTAGTTCAGGAAAAGACAAAACAAAAATTAGTGCTTTGCTTTTCTATTCAAATTATTCTATAAATATGATATAAAAGTATTGCTTGGAGATTTTTTTTTCATTTAGAACAGATTATTGAAGCTGTCGTGGTCGAAATCGGAGGCCTGGTGTAATATCAAGCGAACCGAATACGCAAGTGGGCAAAGTCCGCAGACACGTACCGATATAAAATAATCAGAAGCAATATGGACGTAGCCCGCTTCTACGAAGGCCGAATTAAATCTACCTTTAAAAGGTAGATAAATATGAAATTGCTCGGAATTAAATAAAAATAACAATTTTATTTTTCCTTTTATTTGTTTTAAGTTTATTTTATACAAAATTTTAAGTCTTTTATTTATCGATTGAGGCACTACGAAGTTTTTTTCCTTCACCGTGGAAGTTAATCGTGAGCATTTGTTGAGTACGTATTTCATTAGAAAAATTGGTACCCGCCTGCGGGATTCGAACACCGGTGCATCGCTTCAATACGAATGGACCGGACGTCTTATTCTTTAAGCCACGACGACTTCTACTTATGTTGTGTAGACATTTCGGTGTGATCCGAAACCAAAACACGCTTGTTTTTTTTTCCTTCATACCTACTGATCTCTAAAACGGCTGTATCGGTTTTCCGATGAAATTTTAATTAAGTTTTTTTTTAAATATTCTTGAATTGGGTATAACTTTAAATACCTTTTTTTAAATTGTTTTTTATTTCATTAGCCCCTTGTTTTACCGCGATGCATACCTAGATATTTAGTTAATGGTGCTTATGTCCTGACCCAAACAAATCGCTATTTGAGGAACTTTTCGCACACACCGGTACCGACGTTGTGAAAATTGGATGATACATGATAGTGTAACCATAATTTTAGACCTCCTTTTGCTTCTTCTATTATTAAGTACGTAAGCACTGGCAGTATTGTCGTATAAAAAATATAGTGTATATGTATATATAAAGTGTACATACCCGGCGCGAATTTAAGTCCGAACCAAACAGACATCGGCATGATCCCGTGATGTATCACATGCAACGTGGACACGTGCTCGTTCTTCTTCCGTAGCACAAAGAAAAGCGTGTCCATAAATTCTGTGAACTTGCTGAAGTAGTACCACCAACACGTGTTCGCCATCTGTTTTTGTACATTAAAAAAAGTATATATGACAATTATGAAATAAAAAAAAATGTGTTGTTTTTTTATTGCTTAGATGAGTGGACGAGCTCACAGCCCACCCGGTGTTAAGTGGTTACTGGAGCCCATAAATATCTACAACGTAAATGCGCCACCCACCCTGAGATATAAGTTGTAAGGTCTCAAGTATAGTTACAACGGCTGCCCCACCCTTCAAACCGAAACGCATTACTGCTTCACGGCAGAAATAGGCAGGGTGGTGGTACCTACCCGCGCGGACTCACAAGAGGTCCTTCCATCAGTAAGATTATATCTGTAGATTGAATCGATTTAAAAGCTGTAATTAAAAGCGGAACGTATGATTGTTTCGCGGCAGAAATAGGCAGGATAGAGGGGACACTCATACGATTTTTTTTTATTGCCCTTGTAGGCAGACGAGCACACGGCCCACCTGATGGTGAGTGGTTACTGTCGCCCATGGACATCAGCAAGACCAGGGGCAGAGCCAGACCGCTACCATTAAAATATAATGCTAACTACCGTCTATTTTTTCATAAACAATATTTCTTGGCTTTTACTATTCTTTCAAAGAATTTATAGTGTGTTAGGCTCTGATAGTTTGTTTGACTTGGTTTTTCATTTTCACGATAAGCGGTGCCAGATAAACATCAGCCATCTTCTCCATTAAAGTTAGGGTGTTTTTATTTCTTTATTTCAATGGCATCACGCACCATATTTTAAATTAACTGGTTTTCCTGAACGAGCATTTTGATTTTGTCATATATTAACTTTTTGTAAGCACTATATAATACCACCATACTGCGAACCATTATATTATAATAAATTAAAAAATTTAAAGGCATCTCGCGTAATATGTAAAGGGAGTTTTAATTAGGTCCGCGCTTCGCAAAAACCGAAGAAAAACGGTGTTTTAAATTCTGAGTGCTTTTACAAACTACTGCGAAGAATTTATAAACATTTTACGGAGCTATAAATTAAACAACCCTTGGTAATAATGTGTTGTTCTTATACAATATTTGTCATCTTTCTTGCGTTCTAAATAGATACATAATTTAACATTTATTATTATATTTTTAACTGTTTATTTATTATAGTATATTGTTTCTACGTGTTACGTAGAAACGTTATGTAACCTTCATTTGAAAATTAATTAAAAAAGTCCGAAATGTATTATTGTTGTAATTTCGATGTAACACGGTTCTTGAAAAATATAATTACGCGGAAACGGATTCTAATCGGCTCAGTCATTCAATGAAATTGGCATGTTTTTGTTTTTCAATAAGAAATGTACCAAACCTACTTTCGTGTTTTTCATTTTACGTTTACTTTATGTTAGAACTTTATTCGTAGTTATATTTTCTACTAGACGAGTCCCGCGATGTTACCCCCGATTATTGTCGTACTGCAGGAGACGCCGCGGGGCGAAGCTAGTCTAAAAAAGGTAGCCTAAGTAACTTCTTAAATCATCAGCTACCTATCAGTGAAAGTCCCGTCAAAATCGGTCCAGCCGTTCCAGAGATGGGCCGGAACAAACAGACAGACAGACAAAAATTGTTAAAAATGTTATTTTGGTGCATGTACCGTATATATATATGCATGTAGTAAAAAGCGGTTATTTCAATATTACAAAAAGACACTGCAATTTTATTTATACGTATATATGAACAATGACTTGGTATTAATATATTTACATTTAATCGTCATTAAGAATTTCATTGATACTATTGATGAACCCGTTCATTGTGTGCAAAAAATTTTGACAGTATTTTTCTCTTTGCTAAATCACTTTCAAATTTTTACAATTAAACTGGATTGCATTCATTTTCAGTGTAACTTATTTATCGAATTTAATTTTTTCTTGGTGACTCCATTTATTTTAAAACTAAATATTGTATTTTACATTGACTTTTCAATTGTTGTTTGATAATTCAAAAGGTTACGATTTGCATAGACTTTTTGTTTGTGTAATCTTGTATCGGAATTGTAAAATTAATTTAAATAAAAAAAATATGTAAACTACAAAATTATGATAATAATACATACCCTCATGGCCATTGGACTCCGAGAGTAATCTACCAGTTGACACCTAAAGTCATAGTGGCCCCACCATCCGCTCATCAAATACTGCGAAAAATAAATCAATGTTAGTATAAAAATTAAATAAAAATTTTTAGCCTAGTGGCATGAAAAAAAAACTTACGTATTCGCTGGTAGCCTAAGAGGCTATTTCAGCTTCTCCTTGACGTGTAGGTGAGCTCACCGGCTCAACCTGACAGAATTTGCTAACAAGAGCCCTAGCAAAAACAGTGCTTCGCAGAATCTACCACCGGATCGGAATCGCGACCCACTAAGAAGATCCGGCGAGAAACTCAGTGGGCTGTGTCTATGGGTTAGTTCGCTCGTCGAACTGTTCATCGGAATCGACGAATTCGACGAGGACGGTGACCGGTGCTCGAGAAGCCTAAAGAAAACATCGATCTATAAAACTTTGCAACGCACGCAACGTAACCCATAATTATTCACGCCACCACCAATTGCTTGTTCACGAAATACGAAAATTATAAAAACGATATGTAAAACGTAGCAAATAAGTAGTTATTTGTGATTTTCTAAGTCAATACATTATTCTTTTTTTGACTTCAGGAACCTTTGTTCCGTATAATAATGTGGCGTTTACAATTCGGTAATAATTTAATTTTATACGAAAAAGACAGTCAAACTGTTTTGCATTTTAAGTAATTATTCCCTATTACTGGTTGGTTTATAGTGGTCGTATAGAGCATGTTATTTACTGGCAGTAGGAAGTCTTGTAAGTCGGGATAGGCAGGTAGCACCGCCCTGAATATTTTTGCCGCGAAGCAGTGTTCCTCATTGAAGGGTAAGGCAGCCCTTGTACTGTAGAATTGAAACTTTGAACTGATGTCTCAGGGTAAGTGGCGGCATTAAGGTTGTTGATACCTATGAAGGGTTGTTGATACCTATGGAGTTTGGTAATTATTAAACACTAAGCGGATCTGTTTCGTCTATCCATCTAAGCAATAAAACCAAGAAAAAACACTGATGATTCCGCTTTATGTATTGCTATGGTTCAGAAGTAGATTGATTATTATTTGCTTTGTATAATACTTTTTTTAAATTTTATTGTATAGATGGATGGACGAGCCCACAGCCCACCTGGTGTTAAGTGGTTATCGGAGCCCATCTATAACGTAAATGCCGCGCGACCCCACCTTGAGATGAGTTCTAAGATCTCAGTATAGTTACAACGACTGCCCCAACTTTCAAACCGACATGCATTACTGCTTCACGGTAGAAATACGTAGGGTGGTGGTACCTACTCGTGCGAACTCACCAGTAATTAAGCAAATTATAATTTTGTAGGTTTGATTTTTATTACCCGATGTTATTTCTTCACCGTGGAAGTTAATCGTGAACATTTGTTACGTACGTATAATATTTCATTACAAAAATGGTACCCGCCTGCGGGATTCGAATACCGTTGCACGATAGATACGAATGCACCGGACGTCTTATCCTATAGGCCACGACAATAACAAATGTTCTTCATAGTATCTCTGGTCAGAACAGCTCCTAATCTAAACCTTTTGAGCACTTACCGGACACCGTCAAGGTGGGTGGTCTTTTTTACACCACTCAATCATAATCGTCCTTGCGAAAACTTAATACTAGCACGTACACGGAAATAATTATGTACAATTATTTTGAAAGATCGCACACCTCGTAGAATATCCAGGCGCTGAAGATAGTCTGAGCCATGTTGTAAACGACGAGAATATTTCGAAGTTCGAATGGTTTTCGATTGGCCATAAGTTTGGGGCCAAGCTCCTTCGCGCAGTATGCGTAGCACACGCACGCGGCTAGGGTTGGCCACGGCGATGACATCATCGGCCAGTCTTTCACCCGAGGATCTAGTAACAAATAACCACGCAATTTCTATGCAAATTATTTTAATTAATTTAACAGTTATGCTTGTCATGTCATTATAAGACAAGTAATTAATCGTAATCACAGTCAATAAATTTCTAATTTGACTCCCAAATAAGAAATATCGAAAGATTCAATAATTTAGTGACCTTCTTTCGTATCGTTATGATAATGAGGTGGAACATTTTGTTCGTGTGCCAAATAAATTAGTTTAAGACTCTTAATTTTTTTTACTTAGCAACAAAAATAGAATAAGTATAGTAGAAACCAGTTAATTGTGAGTGATTACCAAAGACCTTAGTCACGGACTAAGGAGCTTATATACATATTATACTCAAATAATAATAAATATATGCACGGTAATTATTATTACATTTGTTTACGAAAGCTAGGCCACTCAACGCAAACATTACAAGTTTTTTCCTTATGTGCCTTAAATGTATATTTTATATTCAATTTGCTGTAGTCAATTTTAATCACAGTTTTAATTTTAAATGTCTTTTTTACTATAGGTACCTACATATTGCTTCTATATTTTTTTTCTACTATATTATATATTGATTTTACACTACTCTGTCAAAACTATTAGATTAAGATTGGTGCAGTATTTTTTTCTTCCTACATTAGTATGGGTTTGAATTGGTCTGAATTTTATGCTGAGTTATTGCCGTCGGGCCTCAATACCTATGCAATTGGTTGAGTGGGTAAAAATTGACAATTATCTAGGTTATAAAATAAATCTATATTTCACTTGTGATTGTCACTTGTAGGTAGGGTGGTATCGTGAGCTCGCTTTGGCAGTAGCACCGTGCTGTTTGTTTATACCACTAATCAGGTAGGAGGCTGAAGAGGTGCTCATCTGCTCAAACGTTATATAAACCTTACATCCTAATGTAGGGCATTGACTTTGTGGTGTTTATGGGATCCGATAAGCGCTTGTAACTGGGACGTGAACTCGTTTTCCTTAATTGCTAGTTTTATTTAAATTTGCTACTTTTGTGTTGTAAAATTAATACGCTCGGACATGCGAACGCGGATATGAAACATATTACTATATATATATTTATATTTTTATTTAGCACTAGCTGACCCGGCAGACTTCGTAGTGCCTCAATCGATAAATAAAGGACCTAAACTTTTGTATAAAATAAACTTAAAACAAAAAAAAGGACAAACAAAATTGTTATTTATATTTAATTCCGAGCAATTTCATATTTATCTACCTTTTAAACCTTCTCTGGACTTCCACAAATAATTCAAGACTAAAATTAGCCAAATCGGTCCAGCCGTTCTTTAGTTTTAGCGAGACTAACGAACAGCAGTTTATTTATATATATGTATATAGATAGCTTTACTTAATGGGTTAAAAGGTCAAACGCAGAATTAACAAGTATATGAGTATTGCAAGGTCACGCGTCAGTTGTCAGTCGTGTTGCAGCAGAGACCCACTTGAGTTACCGTGACGTTATTCCACAACGGAGAGGAAATTTACGTTTTCGATGCGAATCGCACTGTAATTCTTCTTATATAACCTATTGGGCAAATGTTGCCGTTACAACGCTCTGCCGCTATTCGACGTAAACTAAGCACATTTTTATACATTCTTTTGTTATTGTGGGATTCACTGACATCACTGTAATTTATTCCAAATTTAGGTTTGTAAGAAACAACAAAAATTTAAATATTTACCGGAATAAAGAAATGCCATTTAATTTTGTGTTGGTTCCTTGCTCAGTTCACATTGAATTATGATTCAAATTTAGTGTGTAACTGATTTTAATTTTAATATTAAGTCACAACAAATATATTCTTAACGTAATTATAATACAGAACAATGTATTAAAATACTCAGAGGCGTGAATTGCTTGCGTGCGTATTGTGCGATAAGATCAGAGATAAGGCTCTAAATGTGAGTATAGACGTAGATAGCAAAGACGAATACATTTAAACTGAACCTATATTTTAGTATATACAATTTAGTAGTGACATACAATATTTACTAAATTAATACAAAAAATATATGTATTCGAAAATCCTAGAGTGCGAACTGTTTTTAAATTACCAGGTAAAATTTTGCGAAGTTAACATTTGACCGTATGCTCGCTGTTTCTTAATGGCATTGGACAGAAAAAGTGAAAATATATATGTGAATGACTTTATTAATGACAGACTACTCATATTTCAAGTATACGAGTATTAGCAGGAAAAAATAACTCGTTTTAAAAGTATACATTATTTTGCTACTGAAATAAATTTGTAATGGTAATTATAATTTTTTTTCTCGTTGTTTTAGGGTTATCACGTGTTTTTTGATAAGCGATATAACTTATGAATTTTAAATATTTATTCTAAATTCAAAATACGAAATCTCCACATCATTTTATTTTACAAACTCATATGTGGCATTTTAGCAAGTTTACGCCTGCATATTTTATTCACAAATCAACGTGTCATTAGATGGTAACGCATAAGTTTCATTGTATTCATATTACATTTTATTCTATATGTGTTCAAAACTTGTTATGTATTTTGTTGATATTTTTGTGTGCTATGTAAATTGTATTATTACTTACCGCCCCTGCTGTCCATTAAATCACTATACCAACTTGAGACGGTCGCCATCTTCGTAAGTTACCACCAATTACTTCTGGAACAAAACACGTTTGTTTTTATTACAAATTTTATCCAAATACCTTATATTAAATTTAACGAACTATAGCACAATATTTTATTACATTAACCTAATTTTTTAATTTAAATTCAATTCATATACCTAAGCCTTTATTAATAGTAAGTAGTTAAAAAGTATACTTTATTAATCTAATTAATGATAAAAGCTCCCACGCCCATGTGTTCATTAGTAATGTTTTTTTTTGTGAAGGTCCTTGAGGTTATGTTTTCATTTTTTACTTAATTCATTTGTGATCTACGGGTTTCATACACCCGCTTATAATTTTATATGTATATCAATACGAATTTTTGCGGCAATGTTTGTTTATTCGTGCTCTAGACATTCATGCATCGTTGATCCGGAACTTTGTAATAGTTAGAAATTTAGGTAAGGTTTCTGCGTTTTTTTCTACGATAATTAGCAAATGGGGTTGATTCTTCATACATATATTTTACACACACACTAAGCACGACTTAAAATAAAATGGACACGAAACAGAAGCTGCCCTTATTAAAAATCTAATTTATTGCTACATTTTCAGCTCTGGTCTTCATAGGGATTAATTGTTTTTATGGCAATCCTTGACTGTAATTTGATATGAGATATGATATATTAAATATATTTGTTTGAAATGACTCGCACGCCACCTTTTAGGTCCTACACGCCTTCCTTGAAGTGCTGACAGCAAATTATCAATTTCTGTTCAAATTATCAATACGATCGGATAAATAAACGAAGTACGTATAGGATGTCACGAAACAACAAAGGCTTTCAAAAAAACATCAGGACAGACTAAATATTCAGTAGCTGCACCAACACATTATCATATTAGGTATTTTTACAGAATATTTAATATAGAAACACACTTCCATCGCAGTTTTTTCAAGATAGTAAAAGAGTCCGTATTGTAACAATTATACTTGGCTACTGAAAGATTTTCAATGTTGTTTTGATGTGTATTGAAGTGTCTATATTCTTTCTTTGTCTCTCCCTCTCTTTATTTCAAGACGAAACTTTATTTATAAACGAATAACAGTGTTTATTTAACGGATATACAAAATGATTAAAGCTAACAAAAAAACTAAATTTAAATAACGGTGAAGATTTTGGATACAAATACCATTCAATATAGTACTATGAATAATATGATAGATGATACTATGAATAATATGGAAACCATAAATTTGTTCTGGTAAAACTTGATTAGCGTTAACTTTTATGAAACCAACAAACATGTTTTGATCTCGTAGCGAGTTATTTAATCCGTTGAAGTATTAGTAAATTTTTATTTTATTTCTAGCACTTTTAATTTGATTTGGCGCTGTCATGCAGTATTTTAAACCGTGCATATTAATGACATTCCTTATTAGTATATACTGCTTTGTTATAATAGTGAACGACCGTTATGCGGAGATGTCAGCAATAAAATTAGTCTCTCGGTGGCTCCAGAAAGTCTATTCATGTTCGTCCGGAGTGAACTCTCTTTTTTTCTTCCTACCTATTTGCTAGTAGCCCGAGGGGCTATTCCAGCTACGCGTGGACGGATAGGTGAGCCATCGGGCTCAACTTTTATTTTATTTTTTTATTGCTTAGATGGGTGGACGAGCTCACAGCCCACTTGGTGTTAAGTGGTTACTGGAGCCCATAGACATCTACAAAGTAAATGCGCCACCCACCTTGAGATACAAGTTCTAAGGTCTCAGTATAGTTACAACGGCTGCCCCACCCTTCAAACCGAAACGCATTATTGCTTCACGGCATAAATAGGCAGTTTATGCCGTGAAGCAGTAATGCGTTTGTTCGGTGGTACCTACCCGTGCGGACTCACAAGAGGTCCTACCACCAGTAATAAAAGTACCTAATAAAATTTGGTAACATTAGCCCTAGCAAGAGCAGTGCTGCATAGAATCGGTATGGCGACCCACTGAGAAGATCCGGCGAGAAACTCAGTGGCAGTGAACTGTCAGAGTGGCGTATTTCAATGGGTTAATTTAAATTTAGTTCACTTAAAAAAAAAATTAAGGGCGTTTACTGCAAAGAAGGAGTCGTTTGTCATGTCCAAGTCCGCGAATGACGGTGACCGCTTGAAATCAGGCGAGAAGTGAGATTGTCTAAGTAACATAAACAGGTCCAATAAGTAATCTTGCGACATTGTTACCAACTTGTATGCAACAAGTTTTGCATGCAGAATCACCGATTAAAGATTTTCCGTCTTCTGTTTTACATGGTTCAATGCAGAGCTATATAGGCTAGGCGGAAAGGAGTAGAGCTGATTAAAATTATAGACGTTCTTTTGCCTGTGCTATTCACACCGGCGCCGGTTTGCTGCGGTCGGCAATATTTGTTTTAAGAATTTTCAAATAAAATTAATACAGTACGTCTGGCATCGATAAGACATAGTAACAACACTTTATTAGTGATATAAGAATGCGATATCGCAAATGTTAAAGATATAATAGCACGTGTGTCTTTTAATATCACGTAGATTGATATCGTCATGGAATGCATTCTGTGAAATGTTCATGTACAGTCATAATACTATTTATACAAGTTTATAAGGACAACACTGATTCCTTTAACTGGGTACAATCACAGGAAATGACAAGTGAGTTCGTCAACTACGTTATTAGTAACGATCATGTAACACGGCAGATATTTAGATGTCTCAAATAGTCCAGTAAATCCGGATAACACGAAACAGTACCGGTGGGAACTGAAAACGGAGAGATTCTACGGTCAGTGCGTGCTGCAAGCGATTGCACAACACAGAGACCTTGACCTGCTCTTCACGGCAAAATTCACTTGCGCACACTTGAACTATATTACTTCTTTTCAATCAGCATACCTTCTTTTTAATATAAATATATGGCAGGCATGTGCCTAGGAAACAACTATAGCTCCATTTAAATTTTTTTTATGAATTGTAAGCTTAATTTTGGTATAAGTACCCTTTTTAAAATTTAATTGTAAGTTATCAAGCATTGATAGCGAATCGATTAATGAATTATTAAATACCTCCATTGCGAATAGCTTGATTCGTAGGTAAATATATTAATGCTAAGGCACTGACAGCATTGCCTATTTTATGACGAGAGTAAAACTAATCAGGATTCCACGACATACATAAAATGTTGTCAAGGACAGGACGGTCCAATAACTTGCAAGGAAAAAGATAGCGGTTTCGTCTGAGCGTTCTATGAAGCAGTCGCAACTTTCACCAGGCCTTAGCGCGCGGTCCGCGGTCTTTACGTAAGGGTGTTGCGCCAGACACGGCCGAGGCTTGCGCCCTGCGGAACCGTTGACCCACTGCCACAGACTCGTACGTACCGTGCCCGCTGGTCGACATCCCGCAGAACGTTCTCAAACATTGCGTTAACGTTGTGCATGGCAATGGCCCGCGCTTTAACTTGAAAACAATTATGAAATTACCGTTTTTATTACAAACTAGGTTAATTGCGTTGGCTACAAAGTAAAAGTCGATATCTACAAATGCCCATTTCGTGATTTGATAATCTTGACTTACAATGGTTAAAGGGAATGAAGATCCTGTTTGTTTCTTCTGGAGCATATAACGAACCTGCTATGATAAGAAAATCCAAACCATTTCGATTAAAAATCTAATTATATTGGCTCAAATCGAATTACAGCAACAACACAAATTTCCATATATTACAAAAAATATTTCAAAATATAAGATTTGTTTTTTATTTCGTATTTAAGACATCCTGTTTTTTTAAATCCGGCGGGCTATGACTTATCGACAAATCAGATTTTATTAGCGTAGGTAAATATTTCTATCGTGACGTTTCGAGTAGGAATGAAAAGTATTTTCCATAAATTTTAACGACCTATACACGTGAACATCACGGATTACAATCGTCTTTTAAATTTCTGTTTTGTTTATGAACATATAAATAACTATTCAATAATCGATATTAAAATAGTTAGAAAGAATATGAATTTGTCATAATTAAGCAATCTATAAAGATTTATTTTGAAATTATATTATATTAAATATAATGTATATGAAAACATTTATTAAATAAATAAATTATTTTTTGTACTGTCAAGATGAGTGAATCTAATGAAGAAATTCGATACATTTTAAAATTTTACTACAAAAAATGCAACGCAAGGCGCGAAAAAAAATGCGATGTTTATGGACCTAGTGCAGTGTCTGTGAGAGTAGCACAAATTTGGCTTAAGCGTTTTCAATCCGGAAATTTTGATGTCAAAGATGCACATTGCTCTGGTCGCCCTATTACGGATAAAATGGATGCCATTTTTGAAAAAGTGAAGCAAGATCGGCATATCAGTAGTTACGACGTAGCTGAAGAACTGGGAATTGACCACAAAACAGTTTTAGCGCATTTGAAAAAACTGGGTACACAAAAAAGCTCGATATTTGGGTACCTCACGAGCTCACTGAAAGAAATCTAGTGAACCGTGTACTCATTTGTGATTCTTTATTACGGCGTAATGGAACCGAATCATTTTTGAAGAAGCTGATAACTGTTGATGAAAAGTAGATCACGTACGACAAAAACGTGCGAAAAAGGTCGTGGTCAAAGACCGGTCAGGCTTCACTGACTCTAGTTAAATGTAAATAAACTATATTAAAAAATGTTGTGAATTTTCTTATAAAATGCGAAGATACTTTTTCCCCAACCTAATATACTAATATACTGCTTCTATTAAAAAATATTTTATAATAAACGAACCAAAACGTATAGACAATCATACAACATTAGCAATTTTGTGGACCGAAATGGTAATGTTTTGTCCGTGTAATAATGACATGCAATTACTAAAATTCTTTTTTCCGCTGTAGATTGTATTGCAGATTTTTGTTACATGGTATATAACAAATAATCAAAAATTTGTTTATTATGTACATAAAGAATATAACATTATTTTTATATTGACATTAAATCGAAAGTCAATATCAACAAAATAAAACCAGACAAAGTGATAATTATAAAACAAAAACGAAACATGAGCGAGAGAAATAAATATAATTTTAAACGATTTCTTTTCGAATTCTTCGAAAATTTACTTTTCCTATCAAATATTTAACGTTATCAAGCAAAATTTGATAAGTAGTATTTAATTTTTAAAATAAATTTATTATCTTTATCGTCGGGTTTGTGTCAGTCAGCAAATAGTCAATGAACTTATGTAACATATCACATTTCACATACGTAAATGATCAATTGAGTTACAATGTCCGTAATAACAGTGAAATGAAGATCATAATGAAGAACATAAGTCATAACCATAACCATAATATAACATTACGAAATGTCAGCGAGAATTTTATTTAAGAGGAAATGCGGGTTGCCTTTTTCCAGACACAATATATAAATTAAATAAAGGCAAGACATACAAGAATACCCAACCATATTATATACAAAAAAAAAAACAATATCATCCTAAAAGTTGAGTATAAAGTGCACGGACAGACGAATACAAAACGTTGATAAGTTCATCCATTAAGGTTGATAAAGAATCCGCGAGGATCGGTACAAGCGAACCGTTAGCTTTTTGGATGAACAGAGCGTCGAAGTTGAATTTGTCGTCTGCTACTCTGTTGCCATCGCCAATTAATGTCGTTTATCAAGGTTCGGTGTACTCTCCCACGCATTAAGTCTTGTATGTTAATGATATGCTGACCATTGATGGCCTTAAATTCCCTATGGATCGACAATCTGTTTTTCTGCAAACGTGGTTCAGGACAGACCATGGAAACTGGTGTATAAAAAGGTGGGTGGGTACACCTGGTGTAAAGTGATTACAGAAGCCCATAGACGTCTTAATGCCACTACCCACCTTGACACACGAGGTCGAATTCAAGGTCTCTCGCGGCTTTTCGTGGTACCTACCAGTGCGGATAAAGAGTAAGAGCACAAACCAGCGATTTTCAAAATTATTTTCTGTCTGTTTGTTTGTTCCCGTACATCTCCGGAATTGCTGAGTGGATTTATCAAGGTTCGGTGTACTCTCCCACGCATTAAGCCTTGTATGTTAATGATATGCTGACCATTGATGGCCTTAAATTCCCTATGGATCGACAATCTGTTTTTCTGCAAACGTGGTTCAGGACAGACCATGGAAACTGGTGTATAAAAAGGTGGGTGGGTACACCTGGTGTAAAGTGATTACAGAAGCCCATAGACGTCTTAATGCCACTACCCACCTTGACACACGAGGTCGAATTCAAGGTCTCTCGCGGCTTTTCGTGGTACCTACCAGTGCGGATAAAGAGTAAGAACACAAACCAGCGATTTTCAAAATTATTTTCTGTCTGTTTGTTTGTTCCCGTACATCTCCGGAATTGCTGAGTGGATTTTTATTTACTGATAGATAATTTGGGGCAGAATTTAAGACTGTTTTTTTGGATCCTTAGAATCACTTTTATATTGTTAGACGTTAGTTGTTAAATTATATTTTTGATTTTTATTTTGTTAAGTTTTCACGTGCAAACCCCTGAACCGATTTTCATAAAAATAGGTATAGAAGTATTTTGAACCCTGAGAAAGAATATAGGCAACCTTTTATCACACTGCTGAATGCTGGTTTCCGACAATGCGATATATAGTGTAGTCTACACATGCTTATGGAATAAATAAATAAAAACCATATACCATATACATATCATTGATGTCCACAAAAAAAATTGCATGTAAAATAATTACTTTTAAATTATTTTGAATATAATTATAATACTTTGAAGAAGGACCCTTTTGTCCGTACCCTTTTGTACGTTGCCGTTCGAGCGATGTTCAATATCGAAGTTATTTGGAGGGCAAAGTCAAGTTGGCGTAAAAATGCTGCGAATCCTCAACAAGCGAAGCGGTACTTCAGGTTGGACAAAGATTTATGCTTTATAAAGCGCAAGTCCGGCTTCGCGTGGAGTACTGCTCTCATATCTGGATCGACATCGTTTGGAACCGCTGGATTTATGGTGGGACTTCGGTTCTATTTGTGGTTTATACCGTATGTTTAACGGGCAGTGCTCTGAGGTATTGTTTGTGATCATCCGATTATTTCGTTTTTACCATCGCACCGCCCGCCATCAGAGTAGAGTTCATTCATACGTAGAACTAGAGGTGCCTTTCCAGATATTTTTTGCCACGTATCATATGGCTACGGAATAACTCCATTCGACGGTGTTTCCTGAGCGCTATAACGTCTTTCTTCAAACGAAGTTTGCGGAGATTACTCAGTGGTAGGCAACGACTTAGCTGTGCCCCTGGCATTGCAGACTTCCACGAGTGACACTAATCACTCACTATCAGGTGGGCGGTATCCAATTCTGCCTACAAGGACAATAAACTCAATGTTTGCTAACTTTTTTTGCTTTCTGAATGGTAAAAAATTTTATAACGTCGAAAACTTTAGGTGACGCAAGAACAAATAAGCCAATTTCCATAATGACCATCAAAGTTTGTAATTAAGTTAACAAAGAGGCGACATTGATGCGCTGAATTACGCAAAGTAATCGATATGCGGTGATGATCAATTGGTTGCGTCGCGAAAACTTAGCAAGCCAAGTTACATAATGGAATATGGTACAATTTGAAACGATTTGTTTTCGACCTCGTTCTCATGTGAATATTTAATAAGATTACACCAGAACTTGGATTGCTTGTTTATGTAGTTTATAAGTTATACATATTTTTGCTTAGGGAGAAGTCGGTAGAAGCCACTTCTCGCCCTTTGGATGAAAGGTGGCAATATTATGAGTGGAGTAACGTGTTATAACTACCTCATTGCTCCGAATCGTCCAAGCACCATAGAAATTGAGCCTGAACAAAGCAAAATACGTTTCATCATCTTATCCGGAAGACTGCAATAGGGCTATGAAGAGTTTAGATGTAGTCTAGCACGAACATATGTTATTTATATGTATTATTCAAGTTTGATGATTTCTGAATTCATAAAAAACCTTACTTCAGTTATAAGCAAACAACGAAACTAATACATCTTATTACAGAGTAAAGTTTTTACATTTCCTCTCGTATTTATTTAGCTCTTGACAACGTAACAAAACACATTTTTTGTCGGCACACGCTGGCGAGTATGTAGTTTAATCGCAATCAGTACTCATGCCTTTAACAATGTAAATGCAATACTAACAGGGTGCCAACCGAATATGGTCTCCTGGCTTCCGAAATCTGCCTACGACTTTTACTGACGCAGGTGAAGACTGGTTCACGGACTTTTTTTTTTGATCAGAAGGAAATCGCTGTTTTTCTGCTTGTGCGTTGTTGGTTGTAGGCGAGACAGATAGGTGTTGAGCCGACTAAAACGTCCTGTTGCTCAACAGTCCATGTCTGAACTTCGGATGAGATAGAGCTCAATCAAAAGAAAACCAGACGAGACGCGTCTCACATCACTCGCCGCCATCCTGCCCGCTCTGGACACCAAACCGGCGGTCATCAGTACCACGTCTATCGGTTCTCAGGGTCGTCGAGCTATCCAGTCTGCCTAGATGGCGCTACCATCAGCTCGGGTCGGGGAGTGTATTCATACGTCACCCAGTTGCTCGTCCCTAATACGCATGTAGAGCAGCTTATACCTTGTCTTCTTGAGTCTCAGCCGGGATCTTCTTCGATCCCTAAGCCGGCATACGGAGAGGACTCGAAACACTTAGGGGGTCAGGATTATGGCGAAACCCCTAACCCGACTCCCAACTCTATGGCAATATATTGTTGCGAAGAAGAGTATAATTTCTCATGCGCTGGCGCCTGCTTCGTCTAAAACTATCAATCCGTTTGGATTGATATAAATACCATATACATATTAATAATTTTCCGTTCAAAATTGAAATCCTTGCCTGTTAATGAGATGCTGGCTTGTTTAATTAGTTCCACAATGGCCTAAAATTTTATTTAAAATTTATTCTTGTCAGCTGAGACAACAACCAGTAGTGATCGTTGAATTTTTTTCAATGTCAATGGTAACCTTACTAATATGTTGCTGAATTCTATATCTGTGTTGATCGAGTGTGACGTAATGTATTAAGTTTATTAACCATTTTTGGTGAATACTTATGTTAAAACACATTTTATTAACAACATTGAGAAAAGCAGCAGTAGTTTTAATTTAAAAAAATGTGAAATAATTCCTGAATTTTATTGATATATTATCGGTTGGGTTAGGAGGAAAAATAATTAGCAGCATTTATAAGCACGTTTATCAATATTTTCGTTACGCATATTATATGTAGATAATATTTATATTGTATACCCAAGCACGTCCAGTAAAATTGATTTTTAACAAACATTTATGTTTCGATGACACGAACCGATGTTTTGACAAAAAAAATAAAAAAATAATAGTAACATGTATTTTACAATATGGAATTTAAAAAATATGATTATTTGTGTTACGGAAAAATGTTACAGATTTCCTAAAATTACGAAAATTTTAATGTACTTACGGTGACAATATATGGGTTAAACAGAACTGACACGTAACAAACGAAGAAAGGACCGCCGGACCTTTCCAAATGAGCTTGGCTATTTAGCACACAGCTTGAATACTAATAAAGACTAGCGCGACTTTCGCGTATTTGTTGATGTATGTGCAAGCGCAGGTGCTGGCGTCCAAGGCGGACACTGACTGACAAACGCGCGCGCCGTCTCCAACCATTCGCCGCACTGTCCGGTGTGACAGACTGCGTCACATCATCTGCGTCACATGGACGTCATCCACCGAATTTTGTTCAATTATTGAGACATCCCTAGCTACTATGAAAATATTTAAAGACGCTGTACAAACGGATTTACACTTTTGATTTTTAATCATCGATTTATTAGTATTAAATAAACGCGTGACGCTTACTGTTCGTGTTTCAATTTTAGTACTATCGATAAAATTTTATTGTATTCATGACTAAAATAGACAAATTTAATTTGGTTATTCGTTAAACAACTGCTACAACACAACACACACGCACGCAGAAGAGCAAATTTTTATTAAAATTAAAATTAAATTATATCTATATATTAATACGTGAAGAAAAAACTTTGTATCCCTTTTTACGAAAATTGCGCGGACCCAGGAGTATGAAATTTTCCACACTTATAGAGAATATAGAGAAGAAGTGCACAATGCTAATATCTTTTTAAAATAATGCATAAAAGAAACATTAAATCAATAAAGAAAACATTACACACACTACATACCATGTATTTTTGACGCACACACGCATGCATACTATTTATTGTCAAACTTTTGTTCTTGACGTCTGTGGTCAAATTGAGAATAGATTAAATATTGTTTGTCTTTATTCATATTTTTTTATAGTGTAGCCTTGGCGAAATTTGTGATTACAAAAGTATAAAATACAATCATAATATTGTACAAACTTACAATTTCAATTAACTATAGTCGAATTCCGACTACTGCGGGACCTCTAGTTATAATTTAATCTATAATAAATACGTTGATTTATGCTGTCCGTCAGTAACAACGTTTTTGGATTTAAATCATTAAACGTGGCGTGGTGCGGCGTAGCGTGATATCAACCCTACTTCAAATTATTAGGCCCTAGGATTCAGTAGTTATGGGTAGGCATTAGTATGTAGCCTAGGTTAGAAAAAAAGTTACATTTGCATGTGTCCAGGGAAACAATCAGGCTATATTTATATTCATGCGATAAACGATCTCCGATTAAGAAAAGTAGGTTGGTGGAAAGTAATTTAAAATACTCGAATTCTCGCAAGTGAAGTTACGGGCGAGAAGCTAGGCTTGGGTTTTTATGGCTAATTCGTGATTTTCGACCGATTTTCGGGAGTTCTAAATTAGAAACAGTCAGTAAATTAGAAAATTTACAATCGCAATCGTTGATGTAATTTCAAATGCAACATTCTCACAGTCTTACAAAATAATATGTATTGTGTAACCAGGACTTTTGAATTATGTAGTAATTATTTAGTCCAGTTTCATTCATTTAAATTATAATTTTTTGAGACAATATGTTTCTAGGTTGAATAAGTGCATTCGCTTAGATAAAATTCATATAAATTGGTTACAGTAATAAAATAGCTACAGCGAACGAAGTAAATATATACTAATGATTCGTTTTTTATTGCAGAATGAATAAAATTGACTCTGACTCAACGATCTGCAGACTCTTTTAGATTCTAGAGCTTTTCAAAGAGTGGGCCTCAAAATGTCCACGGAAATAACGAAGATCATGACGAATAGGGATTTTATGACCAGAACAGTAAATGCTAGAATATCTACACTAGAAGTTGTGGACAGAAGCGTGAAGTTATTATTGCGGGCCTAATAAGAAAGACCAAGATAATATTGCAGTTTTTTTATGAAATTACATGCTAATTAATTTATTAGCAAAGTGGTCCCATAAAATCGTCTAGACAATTTAGACTGCAGATCATTACTCCGTTTTTAGATAACTAAAAATCATTTAAATTTTAAACGACTTTTTGACTACCCTTTTTAAATTTTTAATTTACTTGACTAAGACTTGAGAGAGTACCAAGCATACAGGCTATTTACGGTCAGTTACTTATGTTATTTAATAAGTGAAAAATAAAGAGACTCAGAGCTAAATTTACTGCTATAACTTTTTTTTTCAGTCCGGCCAATTTGACAGTTGTCATTATGCAGTGTCCCTTTCACATAAGGTCCCTGCTATTTCTTTTCATCTATTCTCTTTCTCTATTTCTGGTATTATGTGACACACATAATAATATTAGTTGGAGTCGTCTAGTTATCGGTTTTATCTTAGATACCTCATCCCGTCGTATGCTGGTTTCGGGTGATATACCAAAGGACTTGGGAACTAGTAATTGCATAAGTAACGCAATTCTTTTTTGGGCCACAAGTTCTCGACCGAAGTTAGCATTCAGAACTATTTTTATAGAGCATTAGCAAAACAAGTTCTTTTTTATCTCATAAAACAGATTAAGTTATGTGACGTAAGTAAATCATATATTCGTTCAAGAACATTATGATCGTGTTCTTTTGAAATAACAAAAACAATAGCTGAGCTGAATAGTTTTTGAATCGCCCGTAGCCCGTAGGTAGAATCGGTGTAGGTACTCGTAATGTTCCCCGTAATTGTTTCAATATTATTCAAACTAATTAACGTGTTTACGTTCGATTTCAAACGAACGAACGAACTTCTACGAGGTAATAATAACAGTGTGTTGTAAAATCAAAGAAGTCAAATTGAGCAGTTAGACGACGCAAGTGTCATGTTGACCATCTCTGCTGTAAAGCATTCATACGTAGGTGGGAGAGTTATAAAATATTTATAGAGATTTCGATTGCTATGCTTGAGATTGTTTTCTGCGCGATTGATGTGCTCAAGAAATTGATAAGTTTATAGCATTAATAAGACGCAAAAGAGTTATATATATATAAATATAACTCTTTTGTATATATAAATATTCGTCGTCATCGTTGTGGCCCAAAGGATAAGACGCCTTGTGCATTCGTATCTAGCGATGCAAGGGTGTTCGAATCCCGCAGGTGGGTACCAATTTTTCTAATGAAATCGTACTTAACAAATGTTCACGATTGACTTCCACGGTGAAGAAATAACATCGTGTAATAAAAATCAAACCCGCAAAATTGTAATTTGCGTAATTACTGGTGGTAGGACCTCTTGTGAGTCCGCACGGGTAGGTACCACCGTCCTGTCTATTTCTGCCGTGAAGCAGTAATGCGTTAGATTAAGGGTTTACTCCCTGCACCATTCCCACCCCGCGGAACTCCATGGTTATGAAGATATCAACGGTTAATTTTTTTGATCAAAATTGCATTATTTGGTCAAAATCGAAGGGAGCTAAAGTTTGAATCCGCCTTATCTCCGGCGCTGCGGGAAGAGCAGCCCTTCCACCCTTGGGTGCCGAAGCACGGTCAAACGTGCTCGGCTTCGCAGCTTCGGCTTGTTGGTCGCCTACGGCGACTAGCCTCGGCCGCTCCGCCTCGCACTGTTTCGTCACAGCGGGCGAGAACTGCTCTCCCTCCGCGCCTCCGGTTTTTTATATACACTCTAGGGGTAGGGCAGACAAAACCAGGTGAAAAGTGGGGTGCTCTGATTCGCTTTTCCATATTTTTCGAGTTGTCCACACTTGCTAACCATTAATTTTTTGCCGCGGTGGCGTTAATACGTAAGTACCAAAAATAATATCGATTTGATTCGATTTAACGTATTTGTTCATAAACTACCACTGGTTTCAAGAGCCATTCCTGAGAAGTACCCACGAAAGAGACGCAATTTACTTATTGGTTTTTAATTGAAGTAATACTTACTATAGAACAATCTAATATCACAGGAAGACTGGCGGGGCGTATTCTTGTTAAAAACTGGAACTCTGTAAATAAACAGTTTTGTTATTGTCAGGATAAATTATTTAAGACACACATTAGTAAATTATGGGCAGGTAAATATCTGAATGTAGAAATAAAAAATTTATTCCGAGTACGGTTTTTGAAACTGTTTATCGATCAATATCTGTACATGTTTTATGAAGGAAAGAGCGTAGAGTTGTAATCTTAAGGTCCACTAAGCGGTTCTCGAAGCCAAGACAGCTTGAATACTGTCGCCGAGCCTACTTTGAGACATGAGGGCGAAGTATCAATAGCATTGGAATAACGGCTTTCCTATACTTTAATTCAGAATGTATAAAATCAGCCAGACGCTAATGACAAATAACCTAAAATTTAAAATTAAAAACAATCACTCACATTACCATTTTTGTGAAATAATAGTGATTTAAGTATTTATTTAAGTATTAACAAAAAAATCATAATTGTGACGATTTTTTGCATTCCAGAATCAATTATAACAAAATGTAATTCAAATCATGTTGGTTCTTAGAATTCCAAAAAAATAGACAGTCATTCCTGATAAACACCAGTGAAACAAACTCAGCAGGCTATTCTGGATGAAATGTCTTTTTTATTGCGTAGATGGATAAGAAAACTCACGATCCACAAAGTGTTAAGTACCGGAACATATAGACAAACAACATGAATTCCGACAACCACCTTGAAATATGCGCCAATTTTATGATGGTAAGATTGAATAAGTACCTAGTCAGGTCATAAATTCTGTCACATGTTTAATGTAAAATAATTGAAACAAGTTTATTCATTATGTAACCATTCATATACCAAAATGAACTTAACAAAACATAGATTCTTATGACACTTAAGTTTATGCAAAATGACCTCCGTGATTTTGAATACAGGCCTTCAATCTGCGCGGCCAGTCGTCTATCGCAGCACGAACGAGGTCCATGTCAATATCGGCGGCTGCCTTAATCAAGGATGTCTGGAGTGACTCCAAATTGGGATGAGGCTTTGAGCACGCCTTTTCCTCCAAGTGTTGCCATATCTTGTAATCTAACGGATTCAAATCTGGACTGGAGGAGGGCCAGTCTTCATGCCGGATGAAGTCGATTTCACGCGCCGCCAGCCAGTCTTGTGTGCTCTTCGCTCTATGAGCTGGCGCCGAATCTTGTTGGAATACCCAGTGCCTGTTATTGAACATGGTATGAGAAACAGGTTCCACAAGGTTCGTCAGGACTGTATTTTGATACACAACTGCATTCGTTTTTACACCTTTCTCACAAAAATGTACCTCTGTTAAGCCCCAATAAGAAACTCCCAACCATACCATGAGCGAGGATGGAAAATGACCTCGTTGGACACGCGGAATACGGTTGCTCGCTTCTTCACTACTGTGTGCGTACACCTTATCATTTTGTTTGTTGTAGGTCTCTTCTACGGTAAAAATTTTTTCATCCGAAAAAAGAATTTCCCGATATTTTTTTCCCGCGTACCGCTTCAACAAAGCGCGGCATCTCTTCAGTCTCAGGTCCATTAGACGAGCATTCAAACGATGTCCTGTTTTTCTTCGATATGCCCGAAGCCCTAAGTCTTCGGGCATATCGAAGAAACCCTTTTCACCGTGGTTCTGCTTAACCCCATCTGAAGGGCCAACAGTTTCTGCTTACGTTTGGGATTTCTTTGAATTCGCGCCTTCACAGCTTTTATCACTGCTGGAGTCCTAACGGACCGAGGGCGACTACTTCTTGACCTGTCATCTACACTAGAGTCTTCATTGTATCGTTTGATGGTACGATAAACGAATCTTTTGGTTACATTAAAATTTTTCAGTATGTTAAAAATTTGAATTGGCGCGTAACCGCAACGATGCAACGCAATAACTGCAACACGGTCTTCTTTAAGCGTCCACTCCATATTTAAAAATGAGTAAAATTCTAAAAGTATACATTTTTATTTTCATGAACAATTCGAAATTCGAATTCAATAAACTTTTTTGTGGCCAGCATTCTAAAAGTAAAGTTTTTACTGTGTGACAATACTTATGACCTGACTAGTTATATTAAAGATTGTTCACTCGTATAATATGGACGATGGTCCTGAAAGACATTTCATAGTAGTGTGATTTGTTGTTTGCGTGAAATATCGAAGAATAAAAACTGTCCGATTTCCCAATAATATGCGACAAAAATAATTAGGTAGTACCGGCCTGTATGAGCACATATTTTTACGTTCGTAAAAACACTGAAATACAGTAATAGTATTGATTCACCTCAGCAGCTCAAACATGCCGCTTTTGCTGTGAGACAACAGTGAACAAAATGCGATTTTGATTCGAGCGTGGGTCAAAGTAGCTTTTTAATTTTCAATCTTCAGTGCCATGAATTGACATTGTTCAGCCATCAATTTGAAACATTCGAATTTTACTGTGCTCTGTCTCTTTCACATGCATATAAAAAAGCGAGTGCAAAAACAAACCCCTTCGAAATTCGATTTTGGAATTCGACCTCAAAGTAACCACGTTCGGAAACGCGTAATACCCTAAAATTTAAAGTTATTTTTAATAAAGAAATTAAGTTTTTTTAATAGTTATTTCAATCTATTCCTGTTCATTTCTATGTCTCCTAAGTAATATGTGTTCTCACTGCTGAGGTGAAAAGTTATGTGTGCTATACGAAAGCAAAGTTTTTTGCATCTCGTGCTGTTGAGTCCCTAACTACGCTCAGGATTCTACAGGATACTTTGAATCACTCACTACGCTCGTGAATCAATCATAGAATCCTTCGCTTGCTCGGGACTCAAAATCAGCACTGGAAACATAAAACAACTTTGTTGATGATGACACGTAAAATTGAGATAGATAACGATTAGTCATAAAAGAAAATATAAGAAATAAATGACTCATTCGATAATTTTATCGATGTATTATATGTATATATAGTTTGATTATGCAGTATTAAGTTGATAAATAATAATTAATGGTTTATCGATATCAGGCAATTAGTCAGCTAGCCTTGATATTGACCCAATTTAGGCGTTTAGCGAATCGCGGCATGCCTAAACGCTCTAAGACGTTCAGATCAATTTGGACAGCTTTTTTTTAATGAATATTAACACGTTTTAAGTATTTCCTATATAAGGTAGAACATAGGTTAGACCAATTTCAGTAAATATAGCTTAGGACATAATATACTATAGCGGATAATGGTTTAATATTATTATTATTATTAGGTACATATTATAAATTGTTTTTTTTTTTCAATTTGGATAATTTGTTTTTACTTCCTTATTTAATAAATCAAGCTTTAAATATACCCTATGTTTAATAAAATTAATTTAATCAACATACAATCTTAGTAGCTTTGTACAAATGATATTTAATCAGCCTTTAAATATATTATATATAGAGCTATAAAGTTTAATAGATAAAGAATGCACTCATGACTAACATTTAAAAGGTTTCAGTTTTGAAGCAATTACTACATTGCTTTAGGACTAGCCTTAATATGCAATTTAAAAATAAAAGATTCACAAGCAGATATAAAAAGTATAAACAGTTAGAATTAGAAGTAAGTATAAAGAGTACTACAGCTTTTGAAACAGTATATACCATTATTATCTAAATAAATAATTTTATAAATAATATAAAAAAAATAGTTTAACAATTATTACGCTACTTTATATTTTGTTTTCTTTTAATAGACTTTATGCTAAGATTGTGTAGAAAAGTATATTGAACAATAATAATTACCATCAGTGTAAATTTCTATTATAATGCAAAAATCAAGCCATAAAATACACATTTAGAATGTTGTGACTGGAATTCTTATTTATTAACACATAAAGCAGCTAACATACTAGTTATAAATATGTTTCCAGCAGCCGACACAGATTAAGCTTTTGGCAATAATCTGTTGCAATACAAATGTTACATAACTGAATTCTCAAATAAAAATTTTAATGTTACATCATATCTACTTTTCATTTACAATACTATCGGTGATTTAATAAAAATATCATGATAATAATTAAAATTTTAGTTTACTGTCTTTTTTAATTTATGTTTATTTTTTATTATAAATTGTATCAGTAATGATCTTTTCAAAACTTGTGTTCTTTTGGTGGCAGACATTGTTATCTGAGAAGTAGCAAAATTTTAAAAATTGTTTTTTAGTTGTATGTATTTTATTAAATATTGAAAAAAAAATTGCTAATTGACTAATACAAAACCTAACATCAACTAAATATCTGCTTTTTTATATAACTAGAACTGAGAATTCTTAGCTGACCTATTGTTCCAACAAGTTTTCTAATAGGTATGTATTTTTCAACATTACAGTTTTGGTGGTCACGAATGACTAAAACATTCACAGAAGTTGAAATTTTGCACTCACTACTCTTCCATGATTCATAATATAAATTGCTAAAAAAATTTTTTTTTTTGTTTCCTTGCACATGGAAATAACTAACAGTGCCTTGAGGTTTGACAGTTTGCATGACTTGGGGTTTCAGAAATTTCATGATAAGAGATCCTTGGTGTCAAATGTTTATCCAATTTGAAATTACAATTATTTAATTAATTTATGTTCCAACCCTCATTTTGACACCCTTATACATTTTCACTTATTCAGGTTTGGTTTTTACTACCCACAAAATTAACCACTTTTAAGTTGCATTTTCAGATTCAAAGAATTTATTATTTGAGGAGCGTAGAATTTTTTTTTTGTTTTTATAGTTAAGTGATTATTAAATAGAATAAAAAAAAAAGAAAGCAAAAATGATCCTGATAAACTTTGTTACATTTGTGGTGATATTACTTTAAAAAGTCAGCACATTAGTACACTAGTTAGACACCATTAGTAACATAAGTTAGGAAGTCATATGAACAGTATTTTGGCTTTGCCCTTGTACAACATGAAAAAGCATGAGTTCCACATATCTATTGTGTTCTTAATGGATAGATGGGTGAGAAAATCTCTAATCTATACTTCTTGCAATTGAATACAGTGAAAGATTTCATCAAGAAACTTCTATCGTTTAAAAATGTTATCAATGCTCTCCATATACCATATACCTACCATATCTTTGAAAGGTTATAGTTTTATGTTTGTGAAATAATTTGAAGCATATTTTCATTCTAATACTTTTATATCTATTCAAATTTCCACTAATTTTATCCTTAGTTCTATTGGATAGCAAGAGCAGTTGGCGTTTTTTATATTATTCGTAGTTAAAACAGTGTTTTTTATCATAAATTCAAGATCCAATTTCTAATAAAATTAATTAAGGTTTGTTTTTTCAACAATATCTTATTGAGTGCTTTGTATATTTTATCTACTTTTACAATTTATTAGAAGGGCTGTATAATTGAAACCTATAGTTGTTATTTTAGCTAATGCGGCTTCTGTATGTACTTTCAAAATTTTGATTTCTTGAAAGTAAAGCTTCATAAAAATATTTTTTTTAATAAACTAGTCAAATTTTATGAATTTCACTTACCCTTGATCGCATCGATGTACAAAGACTTTAGAAGAAGTTTTTCAAGCAGTTGATTAAAAAAAGGGATAAGTTAATCTAGAAACCGTCTATTACTATAAGATCCAATCTCTTGATGACTAATATAGGTTATAAAATAGCTTACACTGGTTTTCCCTAAGATATATTGCTTCAATTCAGTTATACTATCATGTAGGTCAATCTTACTTCTAAAAATAATGATTACAATATATGCTATCTATCAAATTTACAAAACTACAAACAAAATTTCTAAAATAGAATTATTTCAACCCACTCCGGCACCACCCACCTAAGTAGGGCTGCGCAGTGCGTGTTTGGTTGGCCAAAACGTCATTGTTGACTATACCCTCGCGTCTTTTTCTAGTCGATTTTTTCGAACATCTAACGTTGATGACGATATTTAATGGTGGGAAATAAAATGGAACGGAAAGAAAAGAAGCTGTTTTTATATGAAATTGAATATGCGATGAAATGAAAATAAGTAAAAGTTCAGTAAAATATTGAGAATTTACTGAAACTTCTATGGATTTTTTTAAAGAATCCGAAAAGCCACGTCCCTCGTCCTTATTGAATTTTTTACCACTAGTGCACCTACCTTCACAAATGTTAAGGGGTCAATAAATCACCTGTATTATATGCTTAGAACTGAAGAAACACTGAATTAAGTAGATAATAAAATAAAACTATTGGCACATCTCGCGATCCTGCTAAAAGCGTAGGGGCTTTAAAATCACGCCAAGCTTTTTTAATAAGATTTCGGACTTGGCGTTAAAATTATAAAATCAAGATTGATTAGGTATGATAAATTATAAAATTTATTGGTCCAATGATAGGGAGTTATGGATTGTGTGTGTACATTGCTATTTTTTAATGCTGTTTGTTCACTGTTGATAAAATCAATTATTTAATAACAGGTTGGGGAAAAGTTTCTTCGCATTTTTTAAGAAAATTCACAAAAAAAATTAATATAGTTTATTTACATTTAATTAAAGTATGTAGGTACCATTTTGTTCGATAACTTTTTGCCATCTTATAGGTAGGGACATGATCCCATTGCTATATAAATTTTGGGGCTTCTGATCAAAATACCGCGACAATTGGTTTTGGCAGGCAGTTCTCTCGTGATGTTAACCTGACACTGCCTAAAGAATTCTGAAGAGACCGAAACAGGTCGAAATCTGAAGGTGCAAGGTCAGAACTATTCGGCCGATGCAATTAACACTTCCCAGCCAAGCTCTCTTAATTATTGCTGAGTGGCTAAATATGTGTGAGGTCTAGGGTTATCATGATGAAAAACCACACCCCTTCTGTTAATTAATTCCAGCCGCTTTCTCTCAACTTGTTGCTTTAATCTAATCAGTTGTTCGCAGTAGATTTCAGAATCGATGGTCCTGTCTGGTTGTAGAAGCTCATAATGAATAATACCCTTCCAAGCCCACCACACACATAGCACCACCTTGTTACGAGTTAATAACCCTGGTTTACCCACAGTCTGTGAAGCCTGACCGGCCTTTGACCACGACCCTTTTCGCACGTTCTTGTCGTACGTGATCCACTTTTCATCACCAGTTATCAGCTTCTTCAAAAATGGTTCGGTTTCATTACGTGGTAATAAAGAATCACAAATGAGTACACGGCTCATTAGGTTTCTTTCAGTGAGCTCGTGAGGTACCCAAGTATCGAGCTTATTTGTGTACCCAAATATCGAGCTTATTTGTGTACCCAAATATCGAGCTTATTTGTGTACCCAAATATCGAGCTTCTTTGTGTACCTCATTTTTTTTCAAATGTGCCAAAACTGTTTTGTGATCAATTCCCAGTTCTTTAGCTACGTCGTAACTAACGATATGCCGATCTTGCTCAACTTTTTCAAAAATGGCATCCATTTTATCCGTAATAGGGCGACCAGAGCGACGCGACGTGCATTTTTGAGATCAAAATTTCCGGATTGAAAACGCTTAAATCAAATTTGTGCTACTCTCACAGACACTGCACTAGGTCCATAAACATCGTAAATATTTTTCGCGGCTTGCGTTGCATGTTTGCAAAATTTTACAATATATCCAATTTCTTCATTAAATTAACTTATCTTGACAGTACGAAAAATAAATAAAAATCACACATTTTCCTAATTTGAATTTGGAATTATATTCTTTAAACTTTTAATGATACCAAAACCAGCCAGATACAAATAGTATAGCCAAAGAGATTTTATTACAAATTCATCACTATAATGCGAAAATACTTTTCCCCCAATCTATTACAAACAATGACAAACATACCTACATTAAGTTATGATTATCTTATTTCACCCACTAATCATCATAGTGTAGTGCGTGTTGTTTTGATTCTATTCGAAATGGCCATCTTTGGCTTTAATCTGCTTGGCCACGAATGTATGGATTTACGCACTGTTTCCTTGGAAAACTTCGCAGCAGTAGCGAGTCCAAAGATTTTTGAAGAGACTCGATGTCGTCGTCTCGTTTAGATCAGGCCATGTCCTCTAAAACTGAACATAATTTGAAGTTGAAAGGGTTGAGATCTGGGCTAGACGAGGGCCATTCTTCAGCTCTTATAAAGTTCAGAACGTTGGTTTCAAGCTAGGCTTGGTTTGTGCCTTGTGACCAGGTGCAGAGTCCTGCTGGAAAGTCCACGGTATATTTTCAAAAAGTGTATTGCTGCGAGGTTTCACAATATGATCAAAGACTGTATACTTTACTATTACTACACTTTGGCTGAAGTTTCCTCTCCTTTTTCACAAAAATGTAGTTTTGTGACTCCTAGATAGGACACGCCCCACCAAACCATCACTGACGCATGATGATGACCACGTCGTACTTTTCCGATCCCTTGAGCAGCTTCTTTAGAACTGTGAGCTTACACTTTATCATTTTGCTTATTGTAGTGTTCTTCAATCGTGAAAAATTTTTAATCGGTTAAGAGAATATTTCTGTGCCTTTCACCTGCGTATCGCGACAGAAGACGTTTGGATCGCTTCACTGTCTTTAATTGTAAAGATTGATTTAAGGCATGTCCTGTAGGTATATCGACGATAAGCATTGAGCTTCAGGTCTTGTTTTAAAATACGTGACAGAGTCCTAGTGGGAATCTTCATTTCTGGGGATAAGATGTTTTGTTTCCTAATGGGGCTTCGACGAATTCTGGCTTTAACAGCATTAACAGCCTTTGCAGTTCTAGCCGCACGCAGCCGCCCCGATATTTTCTGGTCTTCGACATACGAAGTGTTGTTGTATCTCTTGATAATACGATATACGAACACACGGCTGATACCAAGCTTTTGAAGTGTCTAGAATATGACCGAAGGCTCCATACCCAAATTGTGCAAGGCGATCGCTGCAATTCTATTTTCTTTAACACACCATTCCATATTGAAATTTGATAATGAACACGAAAAAATATGTGAAATAGCGCAAAATTGCAAGAAGTTTTTAAAATATCATATGTGTTCCCAATTCAAAATAATTAAAAAGTCCAAAAAATTATTTTTTTTATGTAACAGTATTTATGGCGAGATTAGTTATTTAGTAACGTTAAAATTTCATTAATCAGTCTTTCGACTATCCATCTCTTTGTTTAAAATTGTAAATTACCATATACTATTTTGACTTTTTTCAGTTAACGACGAGCTTCATCGGTGGCACAGTGGGCACAGCATTACTTTATTAAATTTTGTTGATGGTTCAAGAATTCAAGGGCTACTTGGAGGTTATCAAAGCCTATACATTTCATAACCTGATTGCCACCACTCACATTGAGAAATGAGCTGAAAGTCTTAATTCTACGGCCTTCAGACCCTTCAAACTGGTAGGCATGACTGCTTCGCGGTAGTAATAAGCAGGATGGTCACACATGTGGGCTTTGAACATACCGAGGGCTTTATCCTTTCAGCCACAACGAATTCGTACAAATGAACCCACCATTTGTACACCACCGATTCTTTCGTAAATATTATTTTCAATAAAACATTAATGACAATAATGAACGTCATTACCAACATTCTGTACTTAAACAATGCCTTGATGTCAGTGGAATTGCCTAATACGATTCGATTGAACACTTATCTGATTTCCGAAGCGCGAGCTTATGAGTGAAACAAATTTAATGAGATATGAAGAAGCTTTTGATCAGTTACCTTAGAGCAGGCATGGACAACCTTCACGGGACACGGCTGTTTCGGCCGCTACCTGCACCTCGTCGCCCGGAATGCGAAATATTTGGAATTAAGAAAAATTTGCTAACACTGGCCCTAGCAAGAATCATGCTTCGCAGAATCTACCACCGGTTCCAAATCACGACCCACTGACAAATCCGGCGAGAAACTCAGTCGGCTGTGTCTATGAGCTAGTTTGCACGCCGAACTCTTCATCGTAATCGAAGAGTCCTAGATTTTGACATCCTTGATGTTTTGAAAAATATTTGACTGCACAAATTAACGTGGATGAAGCTGCAAGCCAATTTTTATTTAGGACGTTTAGGTAAACAAATTCAGATAGATTTCTGTAATTGTAGCGCCATCTTACGTTGAGAAACATATTCGTTTCAAACTTTTCCATCTAGTGGCGAATAGTAAATCTCATCACGACTATTTGTCAAAAGAGGCCGACATTTGCATCTAAGCATATAAGATAATTGCGCCTGCAGCTTCGGAATAACACAATAGTAATAATGGTAGAACTGCTGTAAAAACTATTACAGGATTTGGACTTGAAATCTCTACAAATAAATTTAATAACTGTTATTATTTTAATTTATCATATTAGCAATGACCCGGAAAAAGCATTATGTTATGAGCGTTTGTTTATTTGCGACTATGACGATGTTTGAATGCCGCAAGCAGGCAGGTACACATTTTTCTCCTTAACAAATGTTCACTCACGATTGACTTCCGAGATAGGAGGAAGGAATAACATCACGCCTGCACGAGTGGGTGGGTACCCAATACCCTGCTTATTTTCTATCGTGAAGCAGTAATGCGTCTAGATTTGTAGAGTGGTGCAGCTGTTATATTGTAAAACAAGTGAGACGTACAGCTTATGCCTCGAGGTGAGTAGCGGCATTTGTGTGGTTGATGTCCATCTTATATATTTTTTTAATTTTTTTTAACCTATGCTGATAGCCTTGGGAAGCTATTTGAGCTTCGCCTTAACGTGTAGGTGAGCTCACAGTGCTCAAACCGGAAGTGTTGCTAACACTGGCTCTAGCATGAGCAGAATCTACCACCGGATCGGAAACGCGACCCACTGAGAAGATTCGGCGAGAAACTCAGTGGGGTCGTCTTACATTAAATTATATACTATCTGGAACCGCTGTGATCTTTCACAGGGCGTTTCAAGAGATCCTTTTTACCACGTACCATCCGGTTCTAGAACGAACTCCCATCTACGGTGTTTCCCGAGTGCTATGTCATGTATTTCTTCAAATGGGGTTTGCAATGACTCCTCAGAAGTAGGCAGGAGCTTGGATGTACCCTGGGCATCTCAGAGGTCCACGAAAGCACGAACGAAGCAAAAGCATTTAAAAAAAGTTGTTCGCATTTATTAAGGATCTTATTCCAAAGCAACTGAGACCTGAGCTTGTGAGCAACAAAGGTTTGTTCGAGATGCATCGCCAGATACGGATGCACTGGACGTCTTATCCTTTAGGCCACGACGACCGTTCTACCATCAGGTGGTTTCAGGAACCCGTTTTAAAACATGAGATTTAAGCCGGAGCAGTTGGTTGTTTTACCGCATATAACTACAGCACAACTAGGCGGGATCTTGGTAATAGCTTACCTACACGAATTCATAATATACCGTTAGCATTATTAAAGGCAATAAATGATACCCAATATTGTTTGTTAATAGAGAATACAAAATATACTGAGCATTAAGTTTTTATAAATCGACCTTGATAACGTTGGTTTCGCGCTCCGGTTCTTTTTTACACATTATATGTACATATTATCTTTAATCTGTTATTTTCTGGTCCTTATTTTTAATGAATAATTTATCGGTACACAGTATTTGTGTTCAAGTCGAAATAGTGTTTTATATATAGTTTAATAGATTTTCTTTTTAAACCGATACTGTAGCCGTACTTCGCCATTCTTGTCTGAATTTGCATGAACATGCTTTAATTATTACCGTAATTTAAATCCGGCTAATTGGTACGGAAAAAAAACCAAGATCAAATTTTAATGTGCGTTTTATGATACGTGCTGAATTATAAGTTTCATTCGACTTGTTTATAAGAACTTATACTAAATAATTAACAAATTACTTTTAGATTTTTTTAATTGTCCTTGTAGGCAGACGAGCATCGGCCCACCTGATGAAAAGTTGTCACCGTCGCTCATGGACGTCAGCAATGCCAGGAGCAGAGCCAAGCCGCCTCGCTACCATTAAGTACTCTCCGCAAGCCTCGTTTGAAGAAGGACATGTCATAGCGCTCGGAAAACACTGTAGAGGGGAGTTCATTTCAAAGCCGGATGGTACGTGGCAAAAAAGATCTTTGGAAACGCACTGTCGATGAACGCAGCGGTTCCAGATAATATGGATGAACTCTGCTCCGATGGCGGGAGGTGCGATGATAAAAAGGAGATGAGGGGATCATCTCGAATAATTCCTCAGAGCATTTCCCATGAACCATACGGTATAAAACACAGAGAGAACCGAAGTCCCTCCGTAGACCCAGAGGTGAGAGCAGTACTCCACGCGAGGCCGGACCTGCGCTTTATAAAGCACAAGTCTCTGCCCAGGTGTGAAATACCGCTTCGCTCTGTTGAGGACTCCCAACATTTTAGAGGATAATTTGGCTTTACCTTCCAAATGACTCCAAAATTGAATATCGCTCGAAATATCGACCCCCAGAATCGCTATACTCGAGGAAAGCTGCAAGGGTACTCCTTGAAATTCCGGCGTTATGACAAAAGGGTCCTTCTTTGCAGTGAACGCGCAAACGTGTGTCTTCAATGGGTTGAACTGAACTAAATTCAGTTCACCCCACTTGAAGACTCGCCCCAGAGAGTTCTCCACTCCACAACACAAGTTTTATAATAATAATAATAATAATAATAAACATTTATTACAACCATTAATTTACAGAAAATGAAACAAAAATTAAAAGAAAAATAACGAGGCTTGGAAAGGGTTACCGGCTCAGCAATGCCTAACAGTAACGAAACAATCGGTACACCAGTATCAGACCGACCAATCATTATCTGAGCTTAGAATAAAACAGTAACTGCAACTAAAGCAATAAAAACAATGAAATACATATATTCGTTCGTATTCGTAAATCGTTTATATATATTAGAAATAAAAAAGGACCCAAATTGGAACCCTGAGGTACACCCATTTTCAACAAGGTGCCTGAAGATCTATTACCTTTCACATCTACTGTTTGTATCCTTCCTGATAAATAGGAAGTAATAAGTTCCAATGCACTATCCGTAATACCATACTGATGTAGTTTCCTCACCAATGTTTCATGTTCAACACAGTCAAATGCTTTGGATAAGTCACAGAAAATTCCAAGACAATCATGCGATTCCTCCCAAGATTGAAAGATCTTTTTGATTAGATAAGCACCTGCATCAGTTGTAGAACGACCCCTGGTAAACCCGAATTGTTTATTATGAAGCAGGTTATTTGAGTTAAAATGTTCTAAAAGTTGTGTCAAAATAATTTTTTCAAAGATTTTACTCAACGTAGGGAGTACTGAAATAGGTCTATAGTTAGAGGGGCCATCAGTACTACCAGATTTAAAAAGAGGAATCACTTTACTATGTTTCATTAAGTCAGGAAATACACCACACCTTATTAATGAGAATTCTTGGTGGCTATTTCTGACTTTTAGCTGTGACACCCAGGTTCACGTCCCCTACTGACCGGCGAGCGGTGGCAGACACCGTTTCAATGGCGGTGGCGGCTTCAATGGCGGTGGCAGAAACCAATTCAACTCCCTATAACCCTGTCAGCAACCCACGTCCCGCGGACTTGCGCGCACGTTTACTCTGCATGTTCCAAGTATCACCAAGACTCACCACCAACAAGGAGGAGGAGGAAAGGAAAAGAATAGAACTGGCTCTCCAATCCACACGCCGGAACACAGCTAGGCTATTTGGCAGCGGACTTTAGTTGGAGGGTGGTTGCCAGCCAGTCGAACTAGGTCCTACCACCGATTGTGTTTTCGGCTCCCGCTTAGCACCAACCAGGGGTCACTTGTACGGAATCGTGGGTTAAACCTACGGAGGCGGGAAGCATGAAGTCCTATTAGACGCATTGACGCAGACGCAGACGGAGTAGCATTAAATAATACACATTTTGCGAGATTTTACAAGATTTTAAAAGCTGACATATACGGTAACTATTAAGTTAATTTGTTAGTAAGACGTGGTTCAACTTCTCCAAGGTTCGTTACTGCCCGTATCCAACGGATTCCTGAGATATTTAAGGTTTTTCTTTTATTGTTTTCTATGTAAACCAGCACTGCCTACCGTTCAGTATTCTCCGCAAATCTCGTTTGAAGAAAGCGCTCAAGAAACACCGAGGACGGAAGTTAATTCCAAAGCCGAATGGTACGAAGTAGACGAGATCTCTGGAAACGAACTGTGTGATCGCAATGGTTCTAGGGAGTATGGATAAGTTCTGCTCAAGTGGCGGGCGGTGTGATAGATCTCCAACAATTCCTCAGAGCACTCCCCATGGAACGTACCAAATACAGAGAGAACCTCCAGAATTTCCTCCAGAGAACCAATGGTTCCAAGTTACGTCGACGGTCTATGCCATAAGTATATAAGTACCATATCGGAATTTGTTTTTATAGCATCTCAAAATTGCTAGCTATCTACTTACTAAAAAAATTATTTTATCCGTGAAAATGTCAATTAAATTAAATGGATTAATTTCTAATTCAGTGTCAGAGAATAGCTACCTAACACGTACCGTTTAATAATCATTTTTCAAACCGTACCTTTTTAACGGCAAACTAAATGTTTGGGTTGGTTACTGTTTGGTACATACATATTTAATAATAATATATTTTGGTTATATTTTCAAAAATGTCTAATATAATTAGAAAAACTAGTGTCCTAGTCTTTCGAAGTGATTTCGCGCACAGGCTAATTTTCAAAAGTATTTGATTGTTTATTTTATTGCTCTTTTCAATTAGAATATTTTTATTAGTATAAATCTGTTGTCCATAATTTTAACTTTTTTGTACGTACTCTAGTTATACTCTTAGATACACAGTTTTTTTATTCTTTTTTGTTTTGTTATGTACAAAAGTTTATAGTCCGTATATAAGTACACACGCGGTTTTTTTTTCTGTCGGTGTAGTTTGTTAGATTTCATTGTGTGGTCAATGCTTTTAAAGAGTATTTAAATACGTAATTTTTTCTGATATTATTCTGTAATAAAAAATTATTTTTAGGTACGCCCCTTCGTATTTAATTAATAGTAAAGAAACATACTTAGTAGGATTTTATTTCGTTTTGGTAAATGTATGTACATATAGATATATACGGTTAGTATAAAAATAATTTAATCAATCTCTAATCCTTCAAATTAACAAAATAACCCATAAAATAACATAAGAAGGACCCTTTTGTCATGGTGCCGGAATTTTAAGGAGTATCCCTGCAGCTTTCCGCGAGTATCGGGATTCTGAGGGTCGATATTTCGAGCGATGTCCAATTTCGGAGTCTTTTGGAAGGTAAAGCCAAATTGGCCTCTAAAATGTTGGGAGTCCTCAACAGAGCGAAGCGGTATTTCACGCCTGGACAGAGACTTGTGTTTTATAAAGCACAGGTCCCGCCTCGCGTGGAGTACTGCTCTCACCTCTGGGCCGGGGCTCCCAAATACCAGCTACTTCCATTTGACTCCATACAGAAACGGGCTGTTCGGATGGTCGATAGTCCCGCTTTCACGGATCGCTTGGAACCTCTGGGTCTACGGAGGGACTTCGGTTCTTTCTGTGTTTTATACCGTATGATTCATGGGGAATGCTCTGAGGAATTATTCGAGATGATCCCCTCATCTTCTTTTTACCATCGCACCTCCCGCCATCGGAGCAGAGTTCATCCATATTATCTAGAACTGCTGCGTTCATCGACAGTGCGTTTCCAAAGATATTTTTTGCCACGTACCATCCGGCTTTGGAATGAACCCCCCTCCACGGTGTTTTCCGAGCGCTATGACATGTCCTTCTTCAAACGAGGCTTGCGGAGAGTACTTAATGGTAGGCAGCGGCTTGGCTCTGCCCCTGGCATTGCTGACGTCCATGAGCGGCGCTGACCACTTACCATCAGGTGGGCCGTATGCTCATCTACCTACAAAGGCAATAAAAAAAATTTTCATTTCGGATTTTTATTGTGAGTCAACTGAATTCATAAATTGAATGTCATAAATGCAATTGTATCAAACATACGTCGTGTACGACATTCGTAAATTACCTCGTTTGCGAATTATAAAGAAACAGTTTTAATACGTTAATGTTCGTTTCGTGGATAAACACGAAGCTTCGAAGCTCTGAAGTTGAAAAGGCTCGTGATTTATTCGAAAAATATTTTATTAGGATGGTTTTATGACTAGGATATTAAAAACTGCGAAGTTACATGTACCACTAGTTTGCTCTTGCAGGCACTGCAAGAGCAGTGCACCACCAGCACTCAACACGCGGACCCCGAACACACCGAGTTCGTCGACAGGGAGGTCGAGCGCAGAGCTTCCCTGCCGCCCTCGGACGCGTTACCCCCCATTACCACTTCCGAGGTTAAGGAGGCGATCGATAGCCTGCAACCACGGAAAGCTCCCGGCTCCGACGGCATCCGCAATCGCGCGCTTAAATTGTTACCAGCCCAACTGATAACGATGTTGGCCACCATTTTAAATGCTGCTATGACGCACTGCATCTTTCCCGCGGCGTGGAAAGAAGCTGACGTTATCAGCATACACAAGCCGGGCAAACCGAAAAATGAAACCGCGAGTTACCGCCCCATCAGTCTCCTCCCGGCGATAGGTAAACTATACGAACGGCTTCTTCGTAAACGCCTCTGGGACTTCGTATCCGCGAATAAAATTCTCATAGACGAGCAGTTTGGATTCCGCGCCAGACACTCGTGCGTCCATCAAGTGCACCGCCTCACGGAGCACATCTTACTAGGGCTGAATAGGCGGAAACCCATTCCGACAGGAGCCCTCTTCTTCGATATAGCGAAGGCGTTCGACAAAGTCTGGCACAACGGTTTGATATACAAACTGTATAACATGGGAGTGCCAGACAGACTCGTGCTCATCATACGAGACTACTTGTCGAACCGTTCGTTCCGATATCGAGTCGAGGGAACGCGTTCCCGGCCCCGTCATGTCACAGCCGGAGTCCCGCAAGGCTCCGCCCTCTCCCCGTTACTATTTAGTTTGTATATCAATGATATACCCCGGTCTCCGGAGACCCATCTGGCGCTCTTCGCCGATGACACCGCCATCTACTACTCGTGTAGGAAGAAGGCGTTGCTTCATCAACGACTTCAGACCGCAGCTACCACCATGGGACAGTGGTTCCGGAAGTGGCGCATCGACATCAACCCCACGAAAAGCACAGCGGTGCTCTTCAAAAGGGGTCGCCCTCCGAACACCACGCTGAGCATCCCCCTCCCGACTAGGCGCGTCAACACCTCTGCCCCCGCCATTCGCCCAATCACGATGTTCGACCAGCCCATACCGTGGGCCCCGAAGGTCAAATATTTAGGCGTCACCCTCGACAGTAGGTTGACATTCCGCCCCCACATCAAGACGGTACGCGACCGTGCCGCCTTCATTCTAGGACGTCTCTACCCGATGATAAGTAGGCGAAGTAAAATGTCCCTTAGAAATGTGACACTCTACAAAACTTGCATACGCCCCGTCATGACCTATGCAAGTGTAGTGTTCGCTCACGCGGCCCGCACTCGCTTAAAATCATTCCAAATTATTCAATCCCGTTTTTGCAGGATAGCCGTCGGAGCCCCGTGGTTCGTCAGGAACGTCGACCTCCATGACGACCTGGACTTAGAGACCATCAGTAAGTATCTACAGTCGGCGTCGATGCGCCACTTCGATAAAGCGGCACGACACGAGAACCCTCTCATCGTGGCCGCCGGTAACTACATTCCCGATCCTGCGGACCGAATGGAAAGCAGTCGACGTCGCCTAAAACACGTCATCTCAGATCCTCCCGATCCACTAACGGTGCTTTTAGGTACTTCAAGCACCGGTCACCGTTCTCGTCGAACCCGTCGCTTGCGATGAAGGGCTCGACGAGTAAATTAACTCTCAGACACAGCCCACTGAGTTTCTCGCCGGATCTTCTCAGTGGGTCGCGTTTCCGATCCGGTGGTAGATTCTGCGAAGCACGGCTCTTGCTAGGGTTCGTGTTAGCAACGTCATCAGGTTTGAGCCCCGTGAGCTCACCTACTAAAGTTATAAAGTTAGGGTTACACTGAAATAGCCACTAGGGCTATCAGCTTAGGTAGGAAAAAAAAAAGCAGCGGATTCAGTTTGTAGGTATTATTGTTAGAAAAAAGAAAAAAAGGCTGAAAACTCTGTGACTTCTGTATCTTTAGGAGTAAAACATATGTTCAAGGAGACTCCACGCGATGTTTTTCTTAGCATAAATTAAAATATTTTTAATGAAATAAAAAAAAAATCGCCTTTACTAAAAAAATTTACGATAAAAAAATATAGTTACATATGAGTTAAGGTTTTTTTTTTGTCACAGACCATTTTTTACCCAGCCAATATTTTTTCAATTTCATTTTAAAGGCTTTGGAATGAGCTCACCTCCACGATGTTCCTCGAGCGCTTTGACATGTCCTTCTTCAGACGAGGTTTGTGGAGAGGCTGTCCCTGTCATTGCTGACGTCCATGAGTGACGGCAACCACTCACCATCAGGTGGGCAGTACGCTAGTCTGCCTATACAGCAAATAAAAATATATATTTTTTAATTAATTACATGCTGTATTCTAATGTAAAAATCCAAATTACGATACATTTGGTGAACATTTGATTTTATTGATTGATTTTATTTTATTTTTTTGTTTTTCCCACTCGTTAGTATTTTGGACCAGGATGTTATATTTTTTTAAGTACGAATGATTATATATAGCCGGGAACAAATCACATACGATCATCTATGTCTAAATTAAGATGCCCTGTGCTTTGGTTATCAGACACTGTTATGCATAAATACTTATAAATAAGTTCAAATATATAAGAAATTAAACACTTAGACAAATAGCAAAAAAACCTGTCATCACACGAATGTTTGTCCTATGTGGAAATCGAACCCAAAACCCTCGGCCCAGCGGTGCTGGACACTGTACCATGGAGTCAGTCAATTTAAAAATAGATTTTTTAAACTTATTTAAATAAATAACTATCGTAAATTAAGGGTATACTTTGTCTTCCTAAGCAATATACTTTGTTAATAAAATTAAATGCAATATGATTCGAATCTGTAAATGAGTTTCCATATTCAACACGAAAGCAATTTTAGTATCTGTATCTTTTAAATAGCACCACAGTATTTAAAATTTAGAATTCCTTATGCATATCAACATTATGTTCGTTACTTTGTAAGTTAAACGTTTTAATAAAACTACTGTCTGATTAAACTTATTTACATCTATACATATAAGTAAAATTTGAGTGTCTGTTTGTAATATTGAAGTAACCGCTTTTACACGCATAATAATATGAATTTATATACGGTACATACACCAAAATAACATTTTTTACAATTTTTGTCTGTCTGTCTGTTTATTTGCCTGTCTGTTTGTTCCGGCTAATCTCTGGAACGTCTGAGGCGATTTTGACGAGACTTTCACTGATAGGTAGCTGATGATATAAGGAGTAACTTAGGCTACTTTTTTAATACTAACTTCACCGCGCGGCGTCACCCGCGGTACGACAATAACTGCGGGTAACATCGCGGGAACAGCTAGTTCATAATAAAAACAGAAAGATCCAGCGTTAATACGCCATAAACGAAGTCGATGACAGCAGAAGGCTTAAACGATAATGTGAGAAAAAATTGAATCCACGGATGAGATTGGATGGGCTTAATTTGTTGTTTATGACGTATACATATAAATGCATTTTCTAATATATGCATGTTTCTTGATAAAATGTTGAACCAGTCCAGTTGATGAGGTTGGTTGCTCGTTGAAACATGCTCAATTACAATAAATTAAAAGAAAATTAGAACAGGTTCATTTAGAATGACCGAGCGATAACAAATAAGTTTCATGAATCTTGCAATCATTAGCTACAAAATAAAAAGATTAGTGAAAAAAAAAGAACACTTGTGAATTAAAATATTTAAAAAAAACATTTATTAGATAACGTTACTTTCAGGTTTTAAACTCTATTTGCTGATTTTTCTCAAAAAAAGGACTATTGCTTTTTTCTAATAATAATATTGTTACTGAAAAAGCTCCTTTGCTAAATAATCAAAACATAAATAGGAGTATTTAAACAATTTCTTCAAAGCTAGTAAAAAAATAACTAGAAATCAATACTTTTTTGTCTCCAAAGAATTTTTTTTTACTATATCTTATTAATAAAATGAAATAAACATAATATAATAACAGGTAGTTCGTATTGATTTATGTCATTTCAATTATAATTTAAATTACTGTAAACAATAAAACTAATGTTTAAAAACATCATATCCTTAATAGAGCCGATTATACGTTACTGCGTAATCTTCCAGCATAGCGTAAATAAAAAGTGGTCAATCAACGATAAAGCACGTTGTTATTAGTATCTATTGATGATGGAGCCCTTATCGCGGTGGCTGCGTGACGTCAGACAAGGCTGTGATATATACTGGTGTGCTGAGCGCGCGCGAACATTACTAGTGGCAGAGTGACCCGCGCCTTGCCCACGCGCCGCACACTTCGCGGTATAAATCTTGTCGTTAACCTTACTGCCTCCTGACTAACTGCTAAATAAGTAACTTGAATTGCAGTGCGTAGTGAATACCCGTGTTGGAGATTTAATTGAACCGGTAAGTTCTGTTGCAATTTGTTTATATACGGATTTCAGGTCGTAACACACGTTCCCGTGCTTGCTTTTAGCTAATAACTGTTTATTTTCGCATATTTTGTAAATTAAAGAGATATAAATGTAAGCTTTTTAAGTAAAAATAAATTAAAGTAAAAAGTTTATTAGAGAATCTGTTTCTTTAAGGCATAAATTCAAATAGTTGAGGGATATCTATTGATTTACAAAGTTTTTTTTTTCCAATGAAAATTTCAGAAAAGGAAAACTTCAGGCTTAGGTCAAGAAGATACAATTTTCTTTTTGGATTATTTGGTGTCCTTTTTTTCTTATTCATCGTATTTATTGAAAACTCCCTTTAATTACTTTCATTATTTGCTTTTCAAATTTTGGTCATAATTCACCAGTTATTACGAATTTTTGCAAAAAATTTTCTCTAGCGACACTCGGTAATTTGCAAATCCTGTAAAAGCATTTTTCTCGGGTTTCTAGCAGGTTCTATTCGTTTCTACCTGACACTCAGCAAACATATTTGCTATAGTATAGTGTACTTACTGTATTAACATAAATACAGTAAGTACACTACATCAAAGCAGGGCGTAATATGAAACAGCCTTGAACGAGGTTATCTCGTTATGTAAATAATCGGGTTAGGGGAAGTTGGCTAGAAAATTGATCAGGTATTTTACCATTAACATTATTAATTATGTTTTTTATAACAATAAAATTATTTTTACAAATATAGAAGCATATTTTAATAATAAAATCAAAATATATGGATAAAATTCGAAGTCGGTATGTTTGTATTATAATTATGTACATTTCAGTTAATTTAGACTCTTTGGTATTTCAAATATTCTGACTTTCTTTAATTATTTATTTCTTATGATATATTTATTTTTTTCCTTATTGTTAAGAATAGTCTTAGTTGTTGAAGTTGCCAAATTCAATGCAACACCTATTTGAGGTTGACGGCTACCAGCATCTAATCTTCTAATAATTTGCATTTTATTTTCAAGTGAAATTCCTTATCTTGCTTTATTTTCGTGTTTTTAATATCACCCACGATAAAACTAAAAGTCATAATATTTCCCAATATATCAATGGTTTTATAATATAAATTTCTACTTTCAATAACGTCACCGAAGGTTTGTTTAAAAGCATAAAAATACGTTTGTAAATATAACACCGCAGGAAAGAAGAAAGACAGATAAACTGTTTTGGATATCGGCAAGCCTAAGGCTGCGTACAATTTCAGGGAATCTAGCAATCTATATATTAATACGTGATGCAAAAACTTTGTACCCCTTTTTGCGAAAATTGCACCGATTGTGGAGTATGAAAATCCCCACACTTATAGAGAATATAGAGGAGTGCAGAATGCTAATATTTTTAAAATTAAGTTTTAAAATATGCATTAATAATACACGAAATCAATAAAAAAACATTACACATACTATCATGTATTTGACACACACACATATTCAGTGGTGGTCGTATAATTAGAAGCACTAACAACGTACCTTGGCATTATGTAAGATACTTCACCGCAATCGTTTTTATTTTGAAATTAAACAATAAATAGGACAACAATATGTTCAACGATTTATCATTTATTAGAAAAATAATTTAAAACCCACTGCACAAGTGCAGTTTCAATTTTACATTACGGACAAACATCTAGATCAGTTTTAAGGTATGAACAATAATGGTCAACTAATTAGAAACAACAACAAAAAAGTATAAAAAACAATATTTTTTAAATATTAGTAATTAGTATTGTTATTTACGAAATAGCTACTATTCTCAGCCTACCAATAGCTATAATTAATATTTATTGGTGTACCCCTTATTTTCAATAACAGCACTGCAACGACTTCATTCATTGATTCAATCAATTTCATATATTTTTATGTAGGGATAGGATTTCATGCTTCAACAAATGCTTCATATGGTTCGTTTTGACTGGTGTAACGTTTGTTTCAGACTTTCTTTTTGTCTATCCGGACTATTTGCTGGCCAGTCTATTCAAATAAAATAGCGTTGAACCGAAACAGCACTAAACGAAACAGTGTGTGTAGATTTATTTAGGAATTAAAAAATCACGATTCTACAAGCATAACGTGCACGACCAATGAGACCGAGGTTGTTCCTGTCCTGTAATGTTTACGATGATTGGTTAAGATAAGTCGAAGTCAAATTTCGATATGCTTATTAATAATTATTGCTGATACTCGTCATTCAGTTTCTTATTATTCCAAATATCCGGAAATAGAGAAGCACTATAGGAAGATTAGTTTAGTTTTATATTGCATAAATGGGTGAATGAAATCATGACTCACCTGTTGTTAAATGTTTGCCAGATGAAGTGAAGAAGGATCATAAATACGGGTTTATTAGTAACTATTTAAGAATTCTGACATATTTTTTAAAATCCGTTATACAGTCAACCTCAAATGTTACAACATGAAAAGCATCAGGTCAAATTGGCCATTGGTCAAATCTGGTCAAAAAAAACGTAAAAATGGCTGCCGATGGCCGATATCCAGTAAGTTCTGATTCGATGGGCTTATATCATCGATAACAAAAAGTGGTGGGACTACATCGTACTTCGATATATTTTGGCTACCCTTCAATGTTAAAATCTTCACTCAGGCCCAAATGCACAATAAACTAGATTAAATTGTTTGAGCTGATAAAATTGTAAACCCTTCGGGGCATAGAATTTGCTCTTCGAGGAGTCTAATTTGCCTAAACTATTGTATCCCGCAAGAGGATCCCGAGAAGTTACGTCCAGCAGCTTTGTTTCATTTTCCCACATTTGTGCACTTTTACAGAATGTAAACGGTTAATTTACCACCCTTATTACACATTTAAACCTGAAGAAACACTAAATAGACAAAATAAAACAAATCACGCAACTTCACTCCCCGCGTTCCCGCCAAAAAGTCCTCTAACAATAAAAGTTTTATTGAAAGTTCGACTTTTCAAAAATACCGCGGAAACATTCGATAGAATGAGCCGTGCATATGAAAGAACAAAATGGTGATAGTATGTTATAAACTTACGTAATTCAATGAAAAATTATTCAAAATTTTACTAATAATTGCCTTATTTTATTTGCAATAAAAGATTAAGCGGTGGTTGGTACTTCAAGGTACTTCAAGAGCTATTAAAACCAAAAAAGTAGTTCCGCCTTCAAGGCAATATTTTTTCATGTTATGGGTAGCGGAAAAATGTACGAAACAAAAAATGTATGTACATCCAAATACCGAACGTCAAATGTCTGTATGAAACATTGAGACTGGTTGCAGGGCATATTATACACTCGCAGTAGCAGGTATCACCAATCTACCTATTGCGCGATGCAGTCATGCGTTTCGGTTTGAATAATTTAATTAAGATTTTAACCCACGCTTTAAGGTGTGTGGTGACATGATTATGTCTATGGGCTCCTGTAACGACTTAACAACAAATGAGCCGTGAACGCGAGTACCGTGTGAACGAATTCAGGACTCATTTGAGAGATGGGCATTATTTTTATATAAAAACTGGCTGACCCGGCAGACTTCGTAGTGCCTCAATCGATTAATAAAAAACCTAAACTTTTTTATAAAATAAACTTAAAAAGGAAAAACAAAATTGTTTGTTTTTATATAATTTCGAGCATTATCATATTTTTTCACCTTTTAAACCTTCTCTGGACTTCCACGAATAATTCAAGACCAAAATTAGCCAAATCGGTCCGCCGTTCTCGAGTTTTAGCGAGACTAACGAACAGCAATTCATTTATATATATATATATATATATAATTATAGATAGATAGATAAAAATACGTACATTGATTTAGACCGGAAATAATAGCAAAATTTGAAAATAATTTCCTCATAAACGTAGATACTAGACAGTTCATAATAACAAGAGCCCATTAAAATATTATTTCGAGATTTGATTTACGTTCAGCCTTGCATTATCAGTCACAAGATGGTCACTATCATAGAGGTCGTACTTTGGTGTATTTTTAGAACTAATAAGCTCTCATCAATTCATTTCGATTTATACAATGAATTAATAATTGCATTATTATCTATCTCAAGGAATATTTAAATGATTTTACTAAAAATTCTTCAATTTTTGATTATTGCAAATTTATTCGGAATTAATTTTTAAAGTAAATCGTTAGTTGCGGTTTAAAAAAATGTCTACCGCACATTTTTATGTAATTTGGAAAAGTTGTATAATTAAATAGGTTTAAGAATTTGATACAATTATTTTTAATAGTGTCTAGTTTGGCAATTAATAGAAAACTGGATTTATTAGTTCTTTTGTGGTCAAAATTCTAACAAAAATTATGTTGTACAACAATCCAAGTTTGTATGTATACCTGAATATGTTCATAGATTGTTCTGTAAAATTAATTACAACACCAAATCAAACTATAATTATTAAATCATTAATATAAATTTTCGGGTATTAGGATGATAATTAGGCGTTTGTGATATATATATTTTTTTCATATATTATTTTGCATAGCATATGTTATATGTTCCATATGTTATTCCATAGCATGTTATTACAAGTCGTTTGAAATACTGGTTATTTTGATTTAACTCTATACAGGAGAGTATTTTCGATAATCGACATCGACTTTCGACTTCTGATCTCTTTGTCTTTGTACCGTATTTTCCAGGCAGATTGCACGAGATGAAATATACATTTCTTTTATACTATCGCACCTTCAGTCACTGAAATAGAGTTCATCCAAACTAAAGTGGATTCATCCATTTTGAAGTGATCGTGGCCTGCGGGATAAGATGTCTGGTGCATTCATATCGAGCGATGTGAATGTGCCGGTGTTCGAATCTCGCATGCAGGTACCAATTTTCCTAATGAAATACGTAATTGCCAAATCTTCACGAATGACTTCCACGGTGAATATACGTAACGGTGGGTATTTGCTGGTGGTAGGGCTTCTTGTGAGCGCGCACGGGTAGGTACCACCACCCTGCTATCTCGGTTTGAAGGGCAGCCGTTGTATTGTAAAAAAGCTGAGACTTAGAATTCATATCTCGAGGTGGGTAGTGGCATTTGCGTAGTTGATGTCCAAAATACAATCTGGACCCGCTGGGTTTCCTGAGAACTTTTTTGCCATGTGTCATCGGGCTCTCGAATGGACTCCCTTCCATGGTGTTTCCCGAGCGCTATGATATGTCTTTCTGCACTCATCAGCAGTAGGCAGCGGCTTGGCTGTGTCTCTGGCATTACTGTCGTCTACAAGAGACGGTGACTATTTACCATCAGGTGGGTCGTATGTTCATTTGTCAGCAAAGGCAACAAAAAACGAAAAAGTCATATATTTTTGTGAGAACAATAGTACATACTAATTAATGTATGCTAGTATTTTTTATCAAAGCATAATGGTGTTGAATTTTATTTTGTGTTTAAATTTTTAATAGTGTTGAATTTTATTTTTGAAGAGTTTTTTTTTTTTTTCATTTGTTATAGATTATGCAATAAGATACATTTTAATGAGGTTCTATTTAACCTCTAGACGAGGTACACGCATACCATCAATCATTCTACTGAGAGGGTTCAGCTTATTTTCAGTTCGATGGAACGTAACTTAACTCGTTTACAATCAAATTATCAATTGTTTATAGAAAATTTAAATATCAGATTCAAGCGGTAGTACGTCTGCTATACCCTTTAATGCGACTGTCACATTTTGAATATAACGAATTTAGAGAGAACGCATTTTAAGTAACCATTTAATTTACACCATTTATTAAATTAAGTGTTTTTGAAGTCTAATAAATAAAATTGTTGTGCCCTAGTTCTTTTAAAACTTCTTTGAAAAAAGAACTAGCTTCCGTTTTCATTTTCTCAGGAAGGATTTATTTAAATTATGTTAATCCAATTAATTTATAAAATGAGCTCTAATCAGAACGTTTTAAGGGTATATTATAAAATTGTTCGGTTTTAAATTAATTTAATAAAATGTTAACGGACATCTTTATCAAAAGATAATTAATGTAAGGTTAATGTTAATTATACAACATAAATCCATTTGGGCTCATTAAAAGTACGTTATACATTATAATTAGATTGGTTAAGCTTTCTAATTAGTTTAGTTACGTGCGAATATAATTTGCTAACTTTAGTATAAAAAACATTGACCAAAATACATATTTTAAACTAATATCCTTAGCATTTCATCTCAATGGCAGGTACAAGGCTACCAAAGTTTCGTAATTTATTGTTTTAAATTACGTGGGCTTATTAAATATACCTAATAACATAAATTCAGGGCTTCGTGAATAGCTAAGACGTCGTTATAATATTGATTGTGTTCCGGAATCGACCTTAAGCTGTTTGGCCCGTGAATGTTATTTGGTGAGATATGATATATGTATATAATTTGAATTCATTGTTATTATTCTAGATAAACCGGGTTGGTATTAATTAAAAACGTTCGTTGTAAATTAAATTTTTGAATATTGTGCTGTTAAACATAAGGACAGATTTTAGGATGTTTTTTGATGAGGTTATATGAAAATCATCAAGAAGTGGGCTTCTCATTCAGTTCGGATCCCGTATAATAAAAGCTATTTATATTCCCAACAATCGAAGATTTTATGAGAGATTTGTCACTTCCATGGGCGGAGGAGAGCATGATCGCTTTCAACCAACGTTTGAAAAACCTGCGCACAGAGCAGTGACTCTTTTCCATTAAAAAGTTTTTAAAGCATGAAAACTGTTTACTAATGGACTACACATTGAAAAGCAGCAAATGTACAACTTTACATTTTGTTTATGAGTTAAGTTAATGATTCGATGTACCTTGCACTATTAAAATGTCATAACAACTTCGACACTAACAGACTTGCTTCAACGATCGCTTGATACTGTCAGGTGATCAATGGTTTAATATTTGTAAGTTGATAATAATCTTGGCATTTATATGTATAAATGTAATTTCGCAAATAAGACAAATCGATTGACCTTTTCAATCCAATTGATTTTGTAGTGATAAGGAAGCAGGCCGTGTCTAAATTATAGCCAAAGCTTTCAGAATTTAAGCATAAATGCAGTTATTGTAAAATAAACATAAAAAAATCTAATTTTAAAAGTTCTAATAGATTTGAAGCCAGTTTGTAGCCAATAGGTCTTACAAAGAAAATCTACATTACACTACAATTTAATTGTAATGACACAAAACGGTAATTAATGTAAATTATTACTGCGATACATGGGCATGCATTCCTACTGAATGGAAATATGAGGAAAATATTTTCTGCGTTTGAAGGTCGCACGGAATTTACAATCACAATGAACTTGTGATTTACTGGTGGTAGGATATCTTGAGGGTAGGTACCACCGCCCTACCTATTTCTGCCGTGAAGCAGTAACAGAAGCAGACCTTAGAACTTCTATCTCAAGGTGGGTGGCGCATTTTCGTTGCAGATGTCTATGGGCTCCAGTAACCACTTAACACCAGGTGGGCTGTGAGCTCGTCCACCCATTTAAGCAATAAAAAAATTATTCTGCAAGTGTTGGAGTTATCACTTAAGCCAGACAAAGCGGATAAAATAATGTAGATGATAACAAACCTTAAGGGCAGGTAATAAGTAATGCGCGAGACGTGGAATGTGTCCGTTTCCTTTTACGTAATATACGCGGAGTCTAGTGTGGGTAGCAGAATCAATGATTTTCTGGTTACAAAATGATTTGCTAATAATAATTTTTGGCAAACAAAATTTAAAATTTAAATATGTGTAGTGGAAAGTCCGGCTGTGGTCACGGTCAAACCGTGGGCAGGAAGTAGGTGTGACATTGAACTTGCTTAGTTCGGCGCATGCTGCCAGGCGACCGATTGTCTATGTCAAGTGCCACAGCCTGGAGTGTCGCAAGCAATATCTAAGTCCTCGCCTCTCGCAACTGCCGTAGCTATTAAGTGATGTTGCAACTAAAAACTGCCTAGGTCTGTTGTACTGGGGCGCCTTAGAACATTCTCGAAATCATTCATTAGTTATATGATGTTCGCAGGCTGCAAATTTTAGTGGTATTAATTTCGTTTATGTTTTTATTAAAAATTATAAAAAAAAAATGTATTACTGTGATAAAATCGTTTAGGATTATGTGCCATTATTTCATTTCACACCAAAAAGACTCCCAAACTGCATATTTTAAGTTAGATGTTCATATACCAAATCTAAGACAATGATAGCTACTTTTATTACGGAATTAAAGCAAATTATTTTATTTTATTAAAGCCATCTTGGAAATTTGTAGCTTAATTTAAAGATTAAAATTCATTTTTAAATGTGTACATGTTAATATGATAATAAATTGCCATTATAAAACTACCTTGTTGACTCACATTGAATCCGTCACATTGTCATGTTAAGAGGTCGTAATAATAACAGTAGGCTTACATAAACAAAGACAAAACCTTCTCATTAACTTAAATTTATATGCGTCAAGCATTCGGTGATTTATTCTATAAAAATTAATAGAGTTACACAATTATTTGACAGTTGGCATGCTTAATACATTCCAGTGATTTACCAATAAAAAAAATATACGGTAGTTCAAAATGTAGCCATGAGAATTAGTATTTTAATGTGGTATGTATCTGAAGAATTCACGTTTTCATTTTGTTTTACAAAAGTTGTAGTTGTGTCAGACTTTTAATGTTAGAATTAAAAAAATAATAGTTAATAAATTAATTTTCTGTACATTAAAAAAATGGTAAGCAAACCCTGAGGCTCTTGTCGTAAGTAATACAAAAATTACTTTAGTTGAAATTGTTTTCTTTTTCATTAATTGTTGTCGGATTTCAATGTTTAGGTATTGCAAAAACAACATTACATTACTGAAATAAAAACTTCTTTAGCCGCGTTGAGCACTTTTTGGTAAGGGAAAACCTCCTGGGTTCTCGTCACCGATATGCTAGTGTTACGTATACCGTATATCGTAGACTATGTCTGTGTCTGTGACTATAACATCTTGTAAGTTCGCGTCACTAACATGCGTAATAGTTAGTATATTTGTAACTATACAGGTGACATATTGTGCAGCATTTGTGCTGTGTATTTACAAGTCAAGTTTATTTGCAAGTAAAATTCAATGGATTTAGTTAAAAGTTTAATGTGTATATTAATTGTTATTTCAATTAAATTGTATTTATATTTTTTCATGATTTTGCCGATACAGCCCGTAACGTAACAATAAATAAACCATTTAAACGTTTGTTATTATAATTGTTGCTTGGCGTGTCAATAGATGTGAAAACCAGATAGATATTGATATTTTGAATTTAAACATTATGAAACTTCAAAATTTAATACTAAATTTATAAGTTACTAGCGGCCCGCTCCGGCTCCGCTCGAGGTCTTTATCAAAAATTTCAACGACGTTGTTTTATTTTTTTTAAGTAAAAGAACATTTATTGCGGCATAACTATAATATTTAGACATATACTGTCGCAACGTTTTTTGTAGATAATAGTGTGTTCTACAAAGTCGTAGTACATTATTTTATTCTATGATCAATAGTTTTCGCAGGGCACGCGATTTAAAGAATATTTTAGGTAATTTTTTTACACCTTGGGTTACATTATTGGAGTTATAGTGAAGATCCCTAATTTTTTTCAAAAAAGATATATAGCCTATGTCACTAGCGAACAGTGTAGCTTTCAAACAGTGAAAGAACTTTTCAAATCGGTTCAGTAGTTTCAGAGCGTATTCAATACAAACAAACAAACAAATCTTACCTCTTTATAATATTAGTATAGAAGTATAGATAAGTTTTTACTTCCATCGGCAGTCCTTATGACTGACAGTTTTGTTTTATCTTGTCTTTCACTATTTATAAAAAGTAATCTTTAAGAAATACACTAAGAATAATAATTACTGGTAATAGGGCGTCTCGTGAGCCCGCACGAGCAGGTACTACCATCTTGCCGCAGTAGAAGCAGTAATGCGTTGTGGTTTGAAGAGTGACGCAGCAACTGGTTGTACCGGTTGTACTGTGTATAGAACTGAGACTTGGAACTCCTGTATCAAAGTGGGTGGCGGCATTTACGTTGTTAATTTCTATGAGCTCCGGTAAACACATAACACCAGGTGGACTGTGCGCTTGTATACACGTCTAAGCAATAAACAAAACCCAAAAACAAAGCAGATTACGTTAATTTTATTTTCTTTATTTAATTAAATTTGTTTTCCATTCAAATTAATTCCAAATGAAATAAACACAATGACGACTTTGATTTACGTGAATAGTGAGTTGCGTGAACTAAGTTTTAAATTGTAAATTAAAAAAAAAATCCTTTTGCTGAATATTTTAATAACAAGTCGGAATAATTAAAGTAATTTGGTGGAACAAGTGCTATATGCTAAAAAGGTAGGCTAAAGTTTAAGTGTATTTTTGCTTCTACCTTCGTGACGATTAATAAATTACAATGTAACTGTTAAATAAAATTCGCAAATATTACAATATAGTGTCGCAAAACTACCAACTTCTAGTTAGATGAGCTGGATAAACCTCAGTCTTCAAAGGAAAGAATAAATATAAATTGTACGTTTTTTAAGAGCGCAGACAAAAGGAGAAATGTATTACTACTTTTACTCAGAAATATATTATATTATTATAATCAGAAATATATTATATATTAGCTTACTGCAGAAATAGGCCACCACCCTGCCTATTTCTGCCATGTGTAGCCCATAATTACACAAATGTCGCGGGCTTCATTCACATTACGCGATGTAATGCTTTCGTTTTTGATTTCATTTTTGAACATGTGAAAATAACCTATGTCATTTTCTAATGATGTCTACCTGCCTAATTTGAACACTTGTATAGTCGCATCTCTCAATATTAGTACACTGGGCCTCTTATAATTTGGGCCACTGTGACTCGTATGTATATAATCTTTTAAATATTACTACAAGTGTTACTTTACACGAAAAGTTTGAACTTCTTTGTTTACCTAATTATATGATTAATGGTCGTGCAGTCGTTTATAAATTGCTAACGTGCACATTACTCAATACACTAATAAAATTAATTTCATGATAGATAAATCACATAATTCAAGTAATAAAAAAAAAGAACACAATATTCCTAACCTAAAAGTAGGTACATGTTATTATCCGCAACATGCTTCGTCAGATTACAGAAATAAAGTTATCAGCAACATGCTTCGTCAAAAAGTACAATACTTACTTTCAGCTGCAAGCGTCGTCATAAATAATAAAATTGTTCAACTAAATCGAAAAAAAACAAACCCATTAGATTCGTTTTATTTGCTTCGTACTAAGTCCGCGAGCATTGTATCTACTGCGACGATTACAAATCCCAGGTTGCCGTTATTGTTCTTTTGTTTTACCGTTCATGCAATTAATGCGGTGACGTAGAAACTGTTCAGAGGACTTAAACAGCAGCAACAGCGGAAACAATTGTTATTCTTTTTTATCAATGGAATTACACCTTATTTATATGATACCAGACAAGGTTAATCTATATGACAAAAAACTTAGAAATAGAATTCGTTTGGTTCACTTCTGTCGCGAGAGTTATTATCTTAGTTCGGTAGTTCTTTTGACGTTCAACAAGTATGTACTTTCATTTATGTTGAATTTTTTTTTTTTGATTTGATTTGATTTGACTTAATCGGATACGTGGTTATCTAATTTGTGGTTAGGCACTGAAGGGTATATTCTGATTGCTGTTTACCTATTTATCCTGTTACAATCGACCGTTCTACTTCTGTGAATTTAGTTAAACTAGAGTGAAACTTCAAGTTATAATTTGTCATCCTGCCTCTCACGGCACATCAAGGTTGTTATTGAGGCAGCCCTGGCGTAATCCGAGGCGGTAACTTGTCAACTAAGTCGTGTGTATGCGGCGCTCGCATACTCGCTCTTGTCAATACGCAATAAACTCTACGCTTACTGGGATGCCACGCTGTGCGACGTATCGTTCCGCAAATTTTATATATGTAATTATATTCTATGCAACCAAAATATAAAAACGAATTTCGACTATAGTTTGTCAGAGTAAATCGCCATTGTAAAATACTATACATATAAATAAATATTTAGTAAATGTCCACTTATAGAATACTTTAATTTCACTAGTTTCTTGGGGTCTTCAAAGAATGCTGAGGCCACAAAAAGTTGTGAGCTGAGTACAATTAACAACAAAATCTATATAACTATAACTAACTATATAATCTAGTAACTATACTTGAGACCTTAGAACTTACATCTCAAGGTGGGTGGCGCATTTATGTTATAGATGTATATGGGCTCCAGTAACCACTTATCATCAGGTGGGCTGTGCGCTCGTCCACCCATCTAAGCAATAAAAAAAATTTTTTTTGTGTTTCTTTAACCAGAAGTTGTATAATTGATCATACGTGTGCGTCATACTGGCAGTTTGAACATCTAGATATACTGACTGACTAATCTGACTTAGGTTTCGCTTCCCTCATTCATAATTTGAATACGAAGGTTGTGCTGTAGCCACTGGTGGATTTACACTAGGGACAGTCGGGGCAAGTGCCCAGGGCGGCAAAATTTTAAGGGCGGAAATTTTTGAAAGTGAAAATTTTTTTTTAGTCTTGTCAAGTAGCTCAATATAATTAATTAATTCTAATAATTAATAATTTTCTGTTTAATTGATAATTCAACAAATTCAATTTACCCATTAGTTGTGAATTATATTATAATTTGGGTACTTTTGGTAAAAATTTTCAAAATAATTTTTTCCTTGGACATTTAAAATAATAATCGATTTTTCTATTTTCTGGAATTAGAGAAATTTAATTCGTTTTTTTTTGGATGTAATATAATTATCAGTCACCCCTAGTGCAAAAATTTTTATTGTTGTGGGGAAAAAACAAATATTTATTTATGTGTTTGGAATATATAGGTATAACATATTATAACGTTTATGCAATCAATTTAGGTATTTTAATTTTGAAAAATGATATATATAAACTATAAGTTTAATTACAATTCCAGTATTGGGACGGATTTTTTTCCGGTGCCCAGGAGCGGCATTAGGTTTAAATCCGGCCCTGGCAGTGGCATGCACAAAACGCTACCATCAGCTGTCTATTTATGACATATTACAATCATAGTTTCACACACACTACTGGTGGTAGGACCTCTTGTGAGTCCGCGCGGGTGTGTACCACCACCCTGCCTATTTCTGCCATGAAGCAAAAATGCGTTTCGGCTTGAAGGGTGGGGCAGCCGTTGTAACTATACTTGAGACCTTAGAACTTATATCTCAAGGTGGGTGGCGCATTTACGTGGTACATGTCTATGGGCTCCAGTTACCACTTAACACCAGGTGGGCTGTGAGCTCGTCCACCCATCTAAGCAATAAAAATAAATAATTCCTGTTTTAAGGTTACAACAACAGGCGTTATGTACAATTGACACTTGAACCTCATGTCTCGAGGTGGGTGTGGCATTCACGCTGAAGGTAACCGCAAAATATCGGGCAGACCCTGAGCTTGTTTACCTGCTTATAAAATGAGCAATGACTCTGCCGAGTGGCGTATTTAAAGTTTTTCTCTTGTGGAGCTTATAGTATTTTAAGTGCTTCATAATACGTATTTTCTTCTGCATCCACGTAGCTTACGAAATTGGGGAAGGCGGTTTTTCTAAAAAGTGCACTTTGTTAACTGTCTAGCGCATAGCTTTAATAGCAATAATGGGTCCGTTATAATAAGAACAAAGATTTTTCAGGTACTGAATGTTAGTTTCCATGTTAGTATACATACATATATAGTTCACAAAGGTCCAATGATTCGCAAACAAAATCTACGTTACAGAAATAAATTGATTTTATATAATTCTGAAAAAAAAAACAATAAAAAAAACCATTATATTTTAATCGCAGTAACGTGTAAAGCGCAAATTATGTAGTTAAGATAGAAATTTAGTTTAGTTTGTTAGCGCAAATCTGTTCAATTATAATTTGCGTAATTACTGGTGATAGAACCTCTTGTGAGTCCACACGTGTAGGTACCATCAACCTGCCTTTTTCTGCCGTGAAGCAGTAATGCGTTTCGGTTTGAAGGGCGGGACAGCCGTTGTAACTATACTGAGACCTTAGAACTTATATCTCAAGGTGGGTGGCGCATTTACGTTTAAGATATCTATGGGCTCCAGTAACGACTTAACGGCAGGTGGGCTGTGAGCTCGTCCACCCATCTAAAGATATGTGAGCATTAGGGATATTCACACAATACTGAAAGCACCCATCAACTGAGCAATATTCAGGAAGACACGTATAGGCATCTTTCGAGTGGCGAAACTAAAAACTTACATTACCACTACGTAAGTTATTTATTGATACTTTTTAGATATAGTAGGATAGTTTCAATGCTCAACCAATTTATAAAATGTTATCATAAATTAAATAACTATAATCCACGGACTACCTTTTGGAATACGAACGATGAGTTTTCTCCAGAAAAAGACATATAGTACATTAGTTCTACTTTTAGTGGACTATTCCATTTCTTAATTATGGTTTAAGTTATTTCGTTTCGATATCCTTTAGTTTATGCGATGATATATAATAAAATAATTTTATTGAATATTCAATTATTATAAAATTATACGGTTATATTTGAATTTTCGATCATAAATAACTTTGATGGTTGAAATCCGGACATGTTCCAACGTGTTATATCGGCTGTATAATTAGCAGGTTTTATACCCTTCGAGATGGGTTTATCTCGCAACCATTAATAGTTCATTGAACTCAATCGTATTAATGAATTATCTAAATAATAATTTCTACGGATATAAATGATTTTGTCTACGTCAATAAGACTTTCAAGGCCCCACGGTGGAAAGTATATTAGCAGTTTATAAAAGAATTGAGGAACTACTAAATTATATACCATACGTGTCGTTGAAACAGCAGTAGCCAGCTGTGGGCTGGTGGTGAATTAGATCGTTTAATGATCTTAAATCAGCTTTAAAACGTAGTGCATTTATTTTGAGTCTTATTTAAGAGCATATTTATTAATAAATAAAAATAAATTAATAACAATTAGAATTAATAATAATAAATTTAAAATAACGTTAGCCACTAATTCGATAAATAAAATTATCGGATTAACGGCTAACTTTATTTTCCATTCGTACACAAATGCTCAAAGCATTTTAATTCGAATTCAAAGCCTTCATCAACTTAAATGTCATTAGAATATACCTTTTTAATATCAAAACATGTTAAAAAATAACTACAGTCCCGAGTAGAATCGGCTAAACAAACTCAACAGTCTGGTCTTTTTTTGATTATCCGTTATTTTTTATTCTTTTCTCTTCTTTATTATCACCATATTACATAATGTACATAAAATACAATAGAATTAATGAATGGAAACGGTCTGGAGTGACCAATTCATTTGAGCATAAAAAATGTTCTATTTTTTAAGTAGTCACTAAGACTAGGCTTCCGCCAAATTTGCATGCACTACACTACATTTTACATCGCGTGGATGGAGATCTGTGCAATCAGTACTAAGATAAAAGTGTTGGGTTTCGTCGAAAAATCCAAAAACTCTATAATTATAATATTATTATTACTATTATTAAATCTTTATTTCAGTAAAGAGACCATACATTTTGATCTTAAGTATTATTTATAATCTATGCTAGTAACTTGTAAACCCAATATATAACCTGACTATTGAGTCTTTGCCTGTTCTAAGTTAGGTATACTTCCTTTATTACTACAATTTCACGTAGTCTTCGCTTTACTCAAAATACATAAATTGCATATTTTTTCTGTCCCTACCTAATCGTTGGTAGCCTAAGGGGCTATTCCAGCTTCGCGTGGACCGATAGGTGAGCTCACGAGCTCAACCTGAGAGAATTCATAACACTAGCCCTAGCAAGAGCAGTGCTTTGCTTGAATAGTAAAAATCAAACCCGTAAAATTATAATTTGCGTAATTACTGGTGGTAGGACCTCTTGCAAGTCCGCGCGGGTAGGTACCACCGCCCTGCCTATTTCTGCTGTGAAGCAGTAAATGCGTTTCGGTTTGAAGGATGGGGCAGCCGATGTAACTATACTTAGACCTTAGAACTTATATCTCAAGGTGGGTGGCGCATTCACGTTGTAGATGCCTATGAGCTTCATTAACCACTTAACACCATGTGGGTTGTGAGCTCGTCCACCCATCTAAGCAATAAATAAACAAAGAATCTACTACCTGATCGGAATCGCGACTCACTGAGAAGATCCGGCGAGAAACTCGTGGATTATGTCTATGGGCTAGTTCGCACGTCGAACTCTTCGTCGGAGTCGACGGATTCGGCGAGGAACATAAACTGCCCTATGCGGTACACTTTCAGAGATCGTCCTGGTTATGCCTCAAATTATAAATGTTTGCAACTCCGCTCAATCCGTAGCGGTCGTCGTTGTGTGCAGTCGCCTCGAGTTTTTTGACCGAGCGGAAGTGAACAAAGGTTTATGATAGTCATGAAACTAGTATTTAAGTCATGAATTATTCTACAAGATAATAGTCTGACTACTTTACTTTTTACTTTACTGTGGGAATAATAACATTTACATAAATGATGGACATGAGGATTGTCTCTAAATACATATATTTTAATCATACTTCGGTAGAGTTTGTTAATAAAATGATCCTAACAGTTTCATGACTGTAGTGTAGAAAGGGAATCAGCATCCTATTTACAATAACGTTTTGTCTCGTTTATTTATATTAGGTAAATAAAGATAACAAGAGCTCTTATTCTTTACCAAAATTCATTTTCCTAACTGAATTTAATTTAATTTGATTCTGTGATTTGGGCCCGTGAACGTTACACACAGAATGACTTATTTTCATAACATGAAAAGTTTAAAAGTTGCCATAGACACAGTCCACTGGGTTTCTCGCCGGATCTTCTCAGTGGGTCGCGATTCTGTGAAGCACTACTCTTGCTAGGGCTTATGTTAGCAAATTCTCTCAGGATGAGCCCGTAAGCTCACCTACTCTTAACTTTTAATTACGAAATAAAATTCTGCAGTATTTTTTGTGGACCGGTAATTAATGAAAATACTAAAGTAATAAAATCTATTAATCTTGTAATCAAACGAGTTTTGATAATGAAGTAGACTTTTTTATTCTCTTATTTTTTGCTTGCGCTTCCCCTGTCACACCTCACGCCCCCGCTGCCACGGGCCATGACTCTTTTGGCCCCAGGGAAGTGGTCAGCATCCTTTTCATACAAAAGAGCCAAATATAGACAATACATAATTAAAATTTATTCAAACAGGCATTTCTTTACATATGTATTTACTTTATATATTTATTTACATATTCTTTACATATTTTAGCCGAGGAGTCAAACAGCCGCATGCGGATCGCGAGCCACATGCGGCTCTTTGGATATGAAACTGCGGCTCTTTAGTTCCATATGCAATATTATGTATTATATAAAAAAATATTCTTAATCGACTAACGAGGATTGGGCACTATTTCTATTCTCAGCCCGTTGTTTTAAGTAAATGTTTAATTGTTTTCATTTTTTACTTAAATAATAAGTGATTAACTGATAAATATATATATATATTATCTAATTTCTTGAAAAAATACTACTTATATAAGAATAAATAGATATTTTTGTTATGAATAATTAGATTAGTTGTATTTATTAAAAAAATTTTTTGCAAGTGCTATTTATTGTTCGCAAGAAAAAACTTTTGTGGTTCTTTTCAAATTTTGTAAATTGTAATTTTTGGCTCTTGCGACTCAAAAGGTTACCGACCTCTGTCCTACGGTAAGCACGCTCAAGCCTGGAAGGGGCAGATTTGATGCATCTTACGATACCCCACCACTGACCCCGCTCAAGGCCATTCTGATGCACTCATTTTATCATATTATTATGTATACTCAAATAATTTACAGCACAAAAGTTCCTTGATAGTTTTCTAAAGGCTTAGAGATTAAAGAAATTTTTTTTGGGTTTTGTGACAAACCCGCCAAAAGAGTTATTTATCTTACATCATAGACCATCGCCGTCAAAGCAACGCTATGCTTATACCTAGTAGATTGTATTTATATTGTGCTCATCAGAAACCTTGAAGAATTCGTTAATATTTTATTTTATGGCACATTGACATCGCACTAAATTTTCAAACAGGATTAGGAGGTAGAAATTACAATTTTAATTTATATCTGAAGAATTTCCACTTATAAACGATACAAATCGCACGGATAACCCTCTTCCGAATTTTGAACACTAAAGAATATGTGATTATTATATTTTCAATTATACTTTCATTTTTTAACATACGATAATTTATATATGTATTATTTGCGATTGAAAACATTTCATTCGATTTAATGAGCCCAAATGATAAACGAAACAACTTTATAGCTACCGGTAAATAGCAATGAATTCAGCATTTTTAATTAATATGTTTCGGAGCATTATTTAATCTGACAATCTAAATTATTCTACCATAAAGCTCTCATAAACGTGAAACATGTACAAACAAAAAGTATTTCATTATTATTTCCCAACAATTTTTTTAAAAATAATCACTCCATTAAATGAATGCTATGCATTTATAACAGTAAATAACAACATGCATATTATTATATGAATATCTAGATCTTGTTATGATCGTTAGCTGTTATATTCGTCTTAGGAAGATAATCATTGATTTGACATTATGTAAAGTCAACTGAGAAAATGTTGAAATTAATTAAATTAACTTAATAGCATCTGTTGATTTATCTTGCTTGGCCAAATTCTCGACATGTTTGATCTTAAATGAAATTGCTGCTATGAATTATGATTTTTGTTTTTGTCCACTAAACTTCCGCACAATTGAAATAGATAAATATGTCAAAGAAAATCTTTTTTTAAGCATATCGCTTAAAACTCAATAATACAATAGCATCAATTATAATTTGGAATGTTGAAATAATAAAAATCGGACTTAATGTCCCACAAATCAAGAATTATTATTTCTTGTTCCATTCAGTGTTTGTACTTACAAAATTATCGATTTCTGGTTTCTGTAAACTAATGTCAGAAACATTAATGATTAGCTGTGGTTATTTCCATTAGGTTTTAGGTCAAATTAGGCAGGAAAAAAGACATTTCTAATATAGTTCGCCGTTATTTTTTAAATGAAATTTTACTATTGTATTGATGGGTGAACATGCTCACTATCTACTAATCACCTGGTGCGAAGTGATTACGGAAGTCCATATATATCATAACGTGAATGCTACAATCCACTCTCAAGTTGAATTGTTTTGCATGACTGCCGAAATAATCAGAAGCTTGGTACTAATCTTTCTCTGCCACCAGTTTTCTTACATTGCAGAAGTCATTCTTGAACACGTGCTAAGTACGTATTTCCTTAGAAAAAAAAACCTGCCGGCTGGATTTGATCACCGCCAACTCATCGTTTAAAATACAGAGCATAGAAAAGTTTAGCTAAAAAAATGAATCTTAAAGGCTATTGATTGTAAATCTATATACTATGACGTGAAGCAAAAACTTTGTACTCCTTTTTACGAAAATTGCACACACAGAGGAGTATGAAATTTTCCACACTTATAGAGAATATAGAGAAGGAGTGCAGATTGCTAATATTTTTTTAAAAATTATGCATTAAAAATATGTACATTAAATAAATAAATAAAACATTACACACACTACCATGTATTTGACCCACACACATAATATATATATTCTTTGTTTATTGTCAAACTTTTGTTATTGCTTAAGGTCTGTGGTCAAATTGAGAATAGGTTAATATTGTCGATCTTTAAATAGAATAGAACCATAAACATGTTCAAATTTATATTTCAATTAATTACGATACATATCTACTGCGGGTATCTAGTATTAATAAAACAACATACACAACAAAAGTTGAATCTTGAAGGTTAAGTATTATATATATTATTAATAGATAGGAAGAACTATCAACAATATTTTTAACGGTGTGTTTCTCACTCATAACTAGTTTTAAGCAGTTTCAGTACGAATTATATGTCTGTCTACGTTAGATATTAAGTTGAAATGTTCATATCGGATTATAGGACTTCTTTAATTTACTTTATGACCAAAATAACAGATAGAAAGTTCGATTGTTCTCACCGTTCTGTTTGCTAAACTTAAAAAATACCAGACATCTAAACGGCCCTTTACACACCGCTTACCGAAGCCATTGGGCATCCCAACCAGAATTCCACTACGTAGCTTGACTCTAGGTCGTTGTCTCAATTGTATGGTAATTGTTTTACAACAGGCAGAAGTGCGGTTATGCTTCTCGCGGCCTTCGACACTGACCACTTTCAATCATTTGGTTCGCGCGATGATCTGACATTTACCCGGTTTGAAACCCGGATCACTATTTCAAATTCTGTCGTAGTTGCAAGAGACTACATCTGGCAGAGTTACACAATGCAACGAATATTTAATAAAAAAAATTGACACCGCTTATTGCATCTAAAATTAATGATGAATGCACATTCTTAGAATAGTCATCGTTAATTAGTTTATCCATTAGGCTATTGTGTATTTCAACTGTTTTCAATTGTTGAGTAGAAATATTTCAATATTGACATTGAAAACAAAATCAAAGGAACTAAATATTTATTATTAAAACATTCACGTACGAGCGATTAGCCTTGTGTGATTGGTGTGAACGGGATTTTTGATGTTTATTTATTTATCCATAATGTTACGCGCTCTTTTTGCATTTTATATTGACATTTGTTACAGATGCTTTTGGGTCTGTTTACTTTGTCCGAATGTTAAGGTCGGTCGGTGACGTTTGTAGTGACATTTTTATTACATGAATACACTCTATGAATGAATATTTCTTTTATCCATTAAACTCTTACTTTTTAGTGTGATGTGTACTCGTCATTTACTATAGAATTTTCTGGATCTGATTGATAAGTAAGGGCAATCCCCTTGCTTATTTGAAATGGGTTTACTAAACTAAAAATAATTCTTGAAATTGTTCTTTGGAAGTCTCACCTACGTAGTCTGATAGGTGCTGTTTGTTCTTATTCTTCTTTTTCTTCTTAATTATGGCTCAGCACCATTCGTGCGTTGGGCCAGTGCTGTCTGTTGATGCCATCCGAATTTGCGTTTTTTGTCTTGGGGTAGGTACCAATTTCTCATGAAAATTGTGTATCTACCATATGTTTTTAGTCGAGTGTAATAAATAGCTCATGACTCGCTTGGTGAGAAGCGGTTTACGGTATTTTGCTAATTTTTAGATAAAATAAATTAATTATTTTAATAAGTAGACAACGTCGAAACCGCGGGCTTATGGTATTAAAAAAGGATTACAAAGGGAAGTATACCTTAATGTTGTAGGCTCACTTATTATTACCTTATCTCTGACGTTTACAGCTATGAAAGGATTATATAAACAAAACAGAAATAATTATATTAAGGACAAAATGAATGAATCCGTGATAATCATGATCAACATTTATAGCATTTTTTACATTTTAATTAGGTATATTTTTGAGAACGATAAAGTAATTCACATTTATTTTAACTAAAGATAAAACAATTTGTACAGTTTAATCTTTCGTTTATAATTCTAATTTAATACTATAATTTCAGAAAATTTGAATACGTTATACATAATTAGACGACCAAAGTGTTTATGCTGATATTTATATATGTTTTAACTAGCGTCTAATTTTCTATAATATAATCTTACATTTGTTTTGCTTTACACACAGAAATAAGTAGAGGCTTGGCAATTTGTTTACTTGGATTTTCATCCTCTTGGTGAGAGAATCCCAGGTGTTAGATATACATATAAGATACAAAATAAAATAAAAACGCGTTTGAGTAAACCATCAAAGTAATTGTAATTGCGATAAACGTAAGGGAATACAAAAAGGAATTCTAAAAAAAATCTTTATAAATAAAATATATTTTCAAGTAGCCTTGTGAATATGAAGGCCATCCATTTTAAGGCCGAACGTACTGAACCATAATCTACTGCCACATATACATTTGTACATACTACATAAATTATGAAATTATAACAAATACTATTAAACTATTTTTTTAGATATTGAGTATTCGAATCAAATTTATTATTCAAAGAGACTTTTTTGGCTTGAGAATTAAACAAAGCAAGCAAGTATACGATACCGAAACTATTATTTATTCAAATAGATCTTTTTTTATGAATTTCCACATCATTCTGAGAGGAAAAAACGAATATGTTGTTTCCAGGGATATCATTTAACGATTTGTTCTACTGTAATTTTTGAACGTGTACCAAATAGTTTCGTAACATGTGAGCCATAAAATAGATTCAAATATTTATTGTTTTCTCAACATGCAATAAACTTTCCGTTGTGACCTCCAAAACGTAATGTGTGTGTATAATATGGTAGAAAACCACCGAAACGATTGTCCCGTAGTGGATGTAACGTGTCTCATTCGGATCACGGCCAGTTTACCCTGACATTCGCTAAACTTGACGTTCAGTTGTAAAACGGTTCGAGTTCTTTCACCAACAATCGTTCACGCATTCGGCACCGGCATTGCCCAGAGTCAACACACACTGCTCGGAAATATGTATTTCATGTGAAAAAATTGGTTGTTGCAGTGAAAATGGAAGCGCTGAGTAGGCTTGTGGCGGGCTACCATGACCTGATGGATAACAAGAGCGATCAAAGAGTCAAAGATTGGTTCCTCATGTCCTCACCCTTCCCCACCTTGGCGATATGTCTTACATACGTCTTCATCGTCAAAGTAAGTCATTTAAAGTAATATCAACCAAAGTACTAAAAATTAATTTAATTATTAATAATTTCAACCATGCCAAAGGCAATTTTTTTTTTATTGCTTAGATGAGTGGACGAGCTCACAGCCCACCTGGTGTTAAGTGGTTACTGGAGCCCATGGACATCTACAACGTAAATGCGCCACCCACCTTGAGATATAAGTTGTAAGGTCTCAAGTATAGTTACAACGGCTGCCCCACCCTTCAAACCGAAACGCATTACTGCTTCACGGCAGAAATAGGCAGGGTAGTGGTACTTACCCGTGCCGACTCACAAGAGGTCCTACCACCAGTAATTACGCAAATTATAATTTTGCGGGTTTCATTTTTATTACACGATGTTATTCCTCACCGTGGAAGTCAATCGTGAACAATTGTTGAGTACGTATTTCATTAGAAAAATTGGTACCCGCCTGAGATTCGAACATCGGTGCATCGACTCAACACTTATGCACCAGACATCTTATCCATTAGGCCACGACGACTACTGTCATTATTGTCATTAATTAACTGTCATTATGAATGTTTCCACTGGAAGTTAAAGCTATTGTTAATATGTTATTGCGTTTCAAACGCGAACAATAATTAAGTCCGTGATTTTAAAGAATGACTCGTTTTAATTGCTATTACATTAAATTCGCATATTTTTGAATGATTCATGAGTTGTTTTCTGACAGGTACTTGGACCGAAGCTAATGGAAAATAGGAAACCATTCGAATTGAAGCAAGTTCTCATTTGGTATAACTTGTTCCAAGTTATATTCAGCTGTTGGCTCTTTTATGAGGTGATTCTATTTTTTAATATTTTTACCTCATAATAATGTTTATTGATTCGACATTTACTGAGTAAAAATTGCAACAGTGAGATGCACCATTTCGAAATGTAGCCTTCTTCATCGAACTTGTTTGCATCGAGTAGTAACTGTTTTTTATTCCCATTTAATGTAAATAGCTTTTATAGTTCATGTATAGTAATAGTTCTTTTTAAAATAACAATGAACTTGAATGGGTTTCGCAGCTTCATATTTTTTTTATTTTTTTTTATTGCTTCGATGGTTGGACAAAGCTCACAGCCCACCTGGTGTTAATTGTTTACTGGAGTCCATAGACTACGACATAAATGCGCCACCCACCTTGAAATATCTAATATATCTAAGGTCTCAAATATTTACAACGGCTGCCCCACCCTTCAAACCGAAACGCATTACTGCTTCACGGCAGAAATAAGCAGGGTGGTGGTACCCGCACGGACTCACAAGAGGTCCTACCACCAGGAATTAATACATTAAGTAAACATATTGTGATAATAAGCATTACAATATGCATTTACCTTTATATGCTTTATATCCGTGCTGTGCTTACTAATAAGGAATTATATTTTATAGAGTATAGTCAGTGGGTGGTTCACGACGTATAGTTTCCGATGTCAACCAGTGGACTATTCAAACACTCCAGAAACATTACGGGTAAGCTATAAATTCTAATTATTAATAATGCTATTTAAAAATGTGTACATTTTTATGTTTGTTACTCAACCGGTCGAAAGTATTTGGATCAAATTTCGCACAAAATTACAGGCATTAATACGTAGAATACATAAAATACCACAGTTTATTGATGGTTTGTGATTTTACGTACCAACGAATTTACAAATCGACTGGTCGCTTATAAACCAGAGAGTGACACAAGAAATCTATGCTAATATTATAAAGCTGAAGAGTTTGTTTGTTTGAACGCGTTAATCTCAGGAACTACTGGTCCGATTTGAAAAAATATTTCACTGTTAGATAGCCCATTTATTGAGAAAGGCTATAGGCTATATAACATCATGCTAAGACCAATACAAGCGGAGCACCAATAAAGAATACTCCAAAATAGTTGTTTTTTCTTTTTGAGAACTTCCGCTGCGTGTGCTGCAGAAACGGTTAAAGTTTCGCTAAAATAATTTATGACAGAATTGTTCCCCTTTAGAAGATCTAAAAAAAAGTCCGCGTCAGCATATATCTCTATGTTATTGTTGGCTCACTATAACGTTTTTTATGCTAATCAAATTTGTTCTAAAATAAAGCATTATTTGTGAACTATTCCACGCGGACGAATTCGCGGGCAAAAGCTAGTTATTCATAAAAAGCATACTATGTGTATGTATGTATTTCATTATTTATGAATTTTTTAAGCGTAGGTCACGTCTAGCGTGAAATTTATTCTAAACTGCAAATGTTCAATGGAATGTCAGAAGCACTGCCAATCAAACTGTCTGTTGATAGAAAAAGTATCAATTTTATAAGCGTTGAAGCGGCCGTAGCCCGCGGGCCAATGGGTAATATACTCATATCGAGTACGTTACAAGTTGGCAACATAAATGCAGATTCAATTCTTAGGGACAGATTAATTTTTAAAAATAACACGTACTTTACAAACTTATTTTCAAGAACGATTTCCACGACTTTACTCCTTAACATCATATAATAATAATATTAAACTACCATAATTAAAAAAAATTGCAAATTATTGCTGCAAAGTAATCATTTGTAATCTAAGCCGTCGGTCGACCTTATGCCTCAGGGATTTATGTTTATTTCTAAATACTGAATAATAACGTATCGTAAAATAATTTCAAGTTGAAAGCCGCGAATTGTATGTGAATATTTTTTACTACTTTTGTTTCTTTACTTCTAAATAAATAAGAAATGAAGTTCTGCTTAAAAATTTGATTAGCAATATTATTTGTGAATAAGTCTAAGTTAAAGATAAAGGCACATCGCAGAGCACGTGGAAGCGTTGATTTATAGCCTTTAAATTAATTAACACAGATCAATCAGTACTTTACTTGATAATAAAATAAAGGAAGTTTTTATTTTTTAATAAAAAAGTATGTGTTGCCTGTTATTGATATCTTAAATGTTAATTATAATTTTTTTTGCAGACCGTCAACGGCTGTTGGTGGTATTACTTCTCGAAGTTTACAGAGTTCTTTGACACGGTGAGTTTTATTTTTTTGTTGATGTAGAACCATCCAATTTTGTTTTTAGTAGCCTTATTACGTAGTACCGCAGATCACTTACACGGTTATTTTATATTTACAGCGTGTACGCATTAGCAATACAAAGGACTGTTTATCGCCTTTGAATTAAGACCTCCTTGATATTTAAATGACTGGACAATAACTATAACTATCAAGATTGCAGAATAAGGTCGACATTTACTGTCTTTTATCGATTTCGTTGTGCTTACTAGTAAACAGGGCGTAAGGGAATCATTCACAAATAGCAATTGTGTACTTATGTACTTAACTATTTAAACATAAATTGAATACACATAGTCGTTAGAACTCGAACATAATCGAACAACTCATTAGAATTATTATTTTTATAATAGGTATTTACCTATGAAGTTGCTGTTTTACAATAGTGGCCAACGTAATTTATGTAGGTATAGCTGGGAATAAATTTTAAATTTAAATTAATTTTATTTAATTAACATGGAATTTTATTTTTAATTCTGTCATTTGTTTATTGAGTAGGGTGTTATTTTCAGTACATTTGTATCATTTTCATCAATACAATAAAAATAAGTAGGCATTATGGACTGCGAGTTCCGTCGCAGTAGCAATGCCGCCCACACAAACGGTTTATAATATTAATGACGTGTACGGAGTGAACATATATTTGCTTGCAAACTAATGTCAACAACGACAAATTAGAGGCGATATGGAAAATGACAATCCACAATCAACCACTAAGTCAGCAATAGCTTTCAACATTAGCATCAATCATTAGTACAAAGTTTGAACAATTTCTTGGCAGGAAAAAATTCAATACCAGAGAGGCAATATAAAATGCCTTTGAAGGATTTCTTGGCTCCCGTGCATCTGATTTCTTCAAGAAAGGCATTGAAATATTATCGCTGCGTTGGCAGAGATGCGTCGATGCCATGGGTGTATACTTTGATCGAAAGATTTTCTATTTATTTATAAAATTGTCCTTAACTTTTTTATATACTAAATGAAAACATCAAAGGTAAAGACCTAATATTAGCCCTGTCCATCTTCATAATCATCGTTTTGGAGAACGGTTGCTTTCGACCCGATATTTATAGTTTTCATTGTCAGTCTTGTACGGGAGGTCTCTTTGATCGGTACATTCCTAGACACTATATATACACTATGCTGCACTATGCTGCACCATCTGTTTTGTTGACACTTGCATTTCATAGAGAAAAAGGTATTTTGCTTTAAATAGTACTTAGAAAATACAGAGAAATAATAATGTGTTTATTTAAATTTAAGCAAGTACATTTAAAGCTTGCGTTTTTAAAGTACATAAAGGCTGTATATTAATATAACAAGGCTGCTTTTATTACATACTTCCTGTTAAAATTGTTCATATAGGCGAAGGAGGCTAAAAATATATTGTAAATTTATAATGGACATTTTCATATATTTCCCTAATATTTTCGAAACATGCACTCATGTTGAAATAATTCAATATTCTTATTTTTACTATTATTATTTTATTGCTAAGTGGGGCTAAGTTGGGACGAGTTCATGGCCAGCCTAAGTAATCATTGGAGCCCATAGACATCAAGAACGTAAATGCCGCCATCCAGCTTGAGAGATCAGTTCTAAGTCTTCCAGTACAACGGCTGACCCACCCTTAAAACCGAAACGCATTACTGCTTCATGGCAGAAATAGGCATGGTGATGGGATGCGGGTTCACTAGACGCCCTACCACTAGTAATTGCGCAAATTAAATTTTTTGTGGTCTTGATTTCGATTACACCATGTTATTCCTTCTCCGTGATAGTCTATCGTGGACAATTCATAAGTGCGTATTTCATCAGAAAAATTGGTACCTGATGCGGGAGTCGAACACCAACACGCTAGATACGAATGCACCGGGCGTCTTATTCCACTCACGATGATTGGAATAAGACGCTGTGACGACTCAAACTATTATAATATTAAAATTAGAATTTTTAAATATATACGTCTGTGTTTGAAGCCTCCTCCTCCTCGCGTCGTTTCCTTATTGCTGAGGGTCGTGACCATTATAATTCGACATGATTTTACTCCCTGTAATGTCCCGCCAGCGCTTCCGATCATTGGCCGCATGAAGGGCGTCGTGGAATGGGATCTCTAGTGTGGTGCGGATTTGGTCGAACCACCTTGTCGGACTGCGCCCGCGCGGTCTCTTTCCCTCGATCTTCCCTGTCACGAATAGTTTTTCTAAGCTATCCGGTGTTTTCCGAGCAATATGACCGAAGTACTTGAGTGCGCGACGAAGGCAGAGTGTGGACAGTCTAGTCTTGATCTGCAGTTGATCTAAGATAGACAGATTGCTTCTCTTCGCTGTCCAAGGTATCCGGAGCATTCTTCCCAGCACCACATCTCAAAAGCATCCACGCGTTTGCGATCAGCCGCTTTAAGGGTCCAGGTCTCCGCTCCGTATAGAAAAATGGAAAAGACCAGAGTGAGCACCAGTTTTAACTTTGTTTTCTGGGTAATGTTACGGTCCTTCCAGATTTTACCGAGCTGGGTCATGGCTCCCTTTGCCATTCCAATACGCCGTCGTACTTCAGGTTCGCTGGATCCAGTATTGTTAATGTTGGAGCCTAGGTAAATAAAGTTGTCAACAAGCTTAAGGTTTAGTGTTCCACTAAGCTCCAACTATTTTGTGCGATCAACGACCATGATTTTAGTTTTGGATCTGTTGATGGCGAGCTCCATCTCCAACCCTATGTGCTCCATCCTGTTCAGAAGCTCTGTCATCTCTGCTTCTGTTGTGGCAAGCAGAGTGGTGTCATCTGCGTAGTGCAGGTTCGTCACTCTGACACCACCTATGGTTATGCCTCCATCCCAGTTTTCTAGGGTCTTACGCATGATGTATTTATTCGCCGTATATATTAAATAGAATGGGTGACAGGATACACCCCTGGCGAACTCCTCGTTTGAAGCCTACGTGGCCTAAAAGATAAGACGCTTGGTGTGCTCGTATCGAGCGATGAAACATTGCCAGTGTTCGAATCCCGCAGGGAGGTACTAATTTTTTAAATGAAATACATTTTTAACATATGCTTAAGAATTATTTCCACGATGGAGAATTGTGTTATAAAGAAACACGTGAAAATTTTAATGTGGGTAATTACTAAGCAATTGAGACATAGACTAAGCGTCACGGTGGATGGCTGCATTCACGTTATGAAGTCAATACGTTCCATTAAGTATTTAAAACCAAGTAAAACGTGAGCTGGTTCATCCTTCTAAGCTTTATATATTTCCTTTCCACGATCTCATTTAACTGATATCTTTTCCCTCGACTGTACATCTGTTATTGTAACACAAACATCCCTGTTGGTGTTTGGTCATTAAAATATTATGTTCACGACAAGTAGGTACAGTGTGAACTCCAATTCATATTTATTTTCATTATGTCATCACTAAAAAAAAATGTGTTGCCAAACAAGTGAAGCTACCTCATCCGAAATGTGATGAAATTACGTTTTTAAACATAATCATTGTAACTTTGTGCATATATTTAACTATTAAATTCCCGAATACGAATTCTTGTATGATAAAACAAACTAAACAGTACCACTAAAATAGTTATAGTACATTAGTCGGTGAATCCGTATTAAGAGTTGGCGCGGATAAATATCACCTTCATACCTACTGTTTTTACGAATCCATCATGCGTTTCGTGTAGTAGGGCCCGGAAATGCAGAATAACGCTGTCAAAGATGTCATAATGGAGATTGCGAGTGTAACAGCATTGCGAAGTCTATTGGCCAGTTATGATAGAGGAACCTTCAGCTCTTTTGCCTATTTGCAGCTGTAACAACCTCGTAAGGGCTTAGTCGCCGTTATTCAGGGTCTCTGGTATTATGCCCTATGAAGTTTTCGCTTATTTGAATGAATATGTTAGAGGAAGCCTGAAATTGGCAACTGTGATAGAGAAGCTGAGAAGTGCGCGTTTGGGATGGTATGGACATGTGATGAGACGAAATGAAAATGAGGTTGGTAAGAGAGTGTTAACTATGAATGTGGAATGATATAGAGGAAGAGGTAGACCTAAGAAGAAATGGATGGATTGCGTGAAAGACGATATGGGTAAGAGGGGAGTGAGCGAAGAAATGGTATATGATAGAAGAGTATGGAAGGAGAAAACATGTTGCGCCGACCCCAGGTGACTGGGAGAAGGGCAGGATAATGATGATGATGAAGTTTTCGCTTATTTGCCTCTTCTCACTGTCAAGGTAGACAGCCGTCATTAGGGCCGAGCGTTTCCGCAACGAACGCGGCACGGTGGCCTAGAGTTATTAACATACCAATAGTATAGTTATATATGTGAATAATTCGTTTACTTCCTTGTTGAATATTCTAATGAGAAATCCACTGTTTTTTTTTGAATCACTTACCAACTAAAATAAAAATGCAAACATGCCGGTTACAATACAAAAACCATTGTTAAATTTTATGGAAATATAAAATTTATAATCGTCATTACATTTGAAATTTAAAATAACAGATTTGCGCAAAGTATTTCGATGAAAAAAAAGGATCAAAAAATCGAAAAAAAATACGATGTTAGTTAATTAAAATTAACTTTTGTCTTGTTGTATTCTCTAGTTCTTCTTCGTGATGCGCAAGAAGTTTGATCATGTGTCAAAGCTGCACGTCATTCACCACGGTATCATGCCAATGTCCGTTTGGTTTGGCGTCAAATTTACACCTGGTAAGTACAAACTTTTGATTTTCTTGTAATCTTTCCACCACACCAACTGCAAAACATTGTAATGCAGAATAGAATTGTATCACAATTGATGACAGGTGGCCCGCTTCCACTAAGGTTCGTGCTTCTTTATTGAAATATTGTTTTTTTACTGTTTTTAATATTTACAATAAATTCACAGTATCATTTGTACTTAAGCTACTGGCCAAGATAGATAGCCAAAGAAATATTGTTCCGAACTTTTGAACGATCGTGGATTTTCTTCTTTTTTTGGATACAAGTGCACGGGCCACCTTAAATTATATGGTTGGTTGGAGTCTTTAGACAATTGTATTATCTAACGAATGCTCTACCATAAAAAATCGAACGTGTGTCTATTTCTTAGCATAAATAGGCATGATGGTGGAACCGAATCAAACAAGCTTTCAATATAACCTACCAAAAGTACTCGTAGTGTAATGTTTTATAGGTAAACATTAAATTGCTTGCTCCGTTGCGATTGATTCGCAAATTTCACATAGACACAACATTTTCTATTAGCTTCATTTAAATAAAGCAGTGTAATGTGTTTACGGAACTGAAATAAATTGTTAACTTTACATATTTGGTACATACTTTTTATTTTAATTGTAAATTGCTTACAGCGATTTAAAAAACTATTTCTAATTAGATTCAATTTACCTTTAAATAGATTTGAAATTACGAATAAAGAAAAGAAAAATGTTATTTTTTCTAAACTAGTGAGACCATCTATTCTGCTTTGGCAACGTTTATGATAGGTATATTGTCTGAGATATGGCTGTGTTTTGTTAGAATTACTAACGCTTGATCTGTAATACCTTTATCTTATTACACCAGACTCCTTCCCCGACATACTAATAAAATCCCTATTTAGTATCAATTCAATCGAAAAAGCGACGTGCTAACCTCAAACATTAAATTGAACGGAAAAAAAATCCACAAATATTTACTTTCAAATATTGCTTAAGCTGCAATTATAATACCTAACGTAAACTGATGTGCAAACGAGCAACTTGATGAATTTCTTTCAAACTTTTATATTATTTTCTGTACGCGTCTGCTTTTTTCTTCTTCAGTTTGAATGGGCTAGAATAGTTTCGATGACGCTTATGATGTGCTTGCACGATTTCGTATCCTTTTGACACAAGTGATCAGTGTGTTCGTCTGCCCTTTTGAATAACATGGACGGAAAAAACGAAATTTAGCCTTTGTCCTTTAGGATAACTTAAGATTAACTTAAGATAAGAGCTTTTTCTATTGATTTATTCTTTGTAATTCTCTTTACTACTCTTTAGACAGACGACAACTGTGTGAAGTTTACTTTGTTTAAATGTCAGAGACTCGCTTAGAAGTTAATGTTAATGAACAAAGTGTTAAGCGAGTTCCACGTAAGTAAACATCTGAAACCCGTTCTATTTACTTTGTTGCACTGTTTACTAATGCGTGTTTGAAAACCTCGATTTGGGGACCATGGGCGAAGCAAACCATAAAACTATGAGTTGAATGTCTTGCTTAACAATTCAAATAGAATCGAAGATTAAAACAAATTAACATCATTTGTAAATCAAATTAATATAACATAGTAACTGGTTAGAAATAGTTTGAAAGAAATGTGTGACTTCAAAAATCTTTGTTTGATCCGACCATTTTGTATAAACCATAATAACAATTTATATATTCTTTATATTGGATCAAGTTAATTAATGATATATTAGTTATATATTTAAAATGCCGTGCGACATCGGAGTGGACTCATTTCATATACGCATAGACTCAGCCCACTGAGTTTCTGTCCGGATCTTCTCAGTGGGCCACGATTCTATAGTATAGATCCAGGAAAGTGACATTTTATAAGTTTAGGGCTAAGCTGTTACTGTTTCAGATAAACTCAAATTATGCACACAAGACTCGCACGCTACTTATTGTACGTTAATATAATAGTATAGTACCAGGTCAGAAAAAATCCGAAATAACAACAACGCGAACGCACAGAATACAAATAAGAAAACAAACAAACCTATATAGATTTTATATCCTAGATTAAGAATGAACGGACTTCCCGTAAGCGGCAATTTAACCGGTTTCTTTTTTTTGTAAATATAATCATCTATAAAGACTGCCAGTTGACTACGCATTCTATAGAATATTGGATAATCTAAATAGCCGAATACTTACATATACGTAGTGTATTTTTTACATGTTTATATTAGCACAGTATATCACGAAAGTAAACTTGCGGAATACGCTGCTTACATCTGTCCAAATTAACGCTAGTTTTTGTGAAACGTAGATTGTTGCCCACTACGAGTATCTAAGTAACTTCATGTATGTGTAGGACGTTTTTTTTTTTTGTATTCCAAACCTACCTGTTACCTTAGGTTATTTGTTCCATCGGTATTGAAATACATATTTCAAATGAATATCTGTCCAAATTAAGCGCGATTATTGCGTACTATTGATGTAAGTCGAAACATTTTCGGTGACTTTTGGAACGAAGTTCCTTGCGGCAGGCTTGGAGGAGATAGGAATTTTGCTGCGCGACCGAACTGAAAAAAATGTGATAGTAAAAACCGTAAGAAAAAGTCCGTGGAATAAGGCCTTGTTTTCCGCACAGCGATATTTAGCTGCGCGATTATTTACTCGTAATTCTTTTTTTTTTTTTTTATGTGGAACTTCGATCCTATCCGGTGTCCTACGACACCACACATCTTTTTATTTATTTATTCCGAAGTATGTATAGGTACTAAGTTCACTATAACTATAATAGATTTACGATCAGTCGTTAGTGAACGTGAAAACGTTTTTGAAATTATGGGAATAACAAACGCGAGATTGATTAAATTCTAAAAGTAATATAGTTTTAATTATGTCTACGATCCGAATGTAATGAATACATTTGATTTGTTAAAACTGAATCGCCCACTTGCGCTAAATTTCGAAGCACATTTATTTAAAGTAATTATGAGTTTATGGCTTGCTCAAGTTACACTTGGTTGTGAATTTTTTTTTTTTGCGATACCTCTTTCTTGTCTCTGACATTGTTGTGATATTAAATATGGATATAAGTTATAATATATAGGTATAAATATGGATATGGTTATAAGTTACATACACAATATAGAGAGAGGGTGTAATGTTAGAGTAATATTTTTTTTTATTGCCTAGATGTGTGGACGAGCTCACAGCCCACCTGGTGTTAAGTGGTTACTGGAACCCATAGACATCTACAACGTAAATGCGCCACATACCTTGAGATATAAGTTCTAAGGTCTCAGTATAGTTACAACGGCTGCCCCACCCTTCGAACCGAAACGCATTACTGCTTCGCGACAGAAATAGGCGGGGTGGTGGTACCTACTCGTGCGGACTCACAAGAGGTCCTATCACCAGTAATGAATCGAATATTATTTAAAAACATATCATCAAGACACATATGTTTTAGACATAATATCACAGTTGATAGTTATATACTATCTACACTAACCGTTATGTTAACATGATTTACATTAAATCCGTTAGCAGTAAGAACACGTTTTGTCTTTTTAAAACCAGTTTGACGATAGCTGAAATGATCGCAGAAAAAGTAATTATGTAAAGTAATTGATATTTAATAATTATTTTTAGTCATGTGACTTTCACACCTTCCAAACTTTACCGCATTAATAATGTTCATAAAATGCAAAATTTTATATTTGTGTTCTTCTATATAATTATTAAATAGGTATATTTTTGTAGCTTATTTTGTTTATTTTTTCGTGTAGGATACAAAGTTATTCTGATTGTCGAAATTTTGTACAGTTCAGAGATTCACTATACAAAATATACCGAGTACCTACTGATTTCGAATTAAAAAATCGATTATTCATTCAATCATTTATTAAAACAAATTATTATTTAACAAATAAAACACATTATTATAGGGAAAAAAACACGACAGCGTAAATTAATCTCATAGATTATCAATCAATCTTGAATAATGTCAAGAGCGAAAAATGTGTGCTCATTGGATATTCAATTCTTTAATTAAATTTAAGCGTTTCAAAGCGTTAACGACCTAATGAGTATAATATTGACGTAAAGTGATAAGACTAAGCCAGGTTACGAATCTTCCGGTTAATTTGTCTTCGAAGTCAATGTATACTAATTGAGGTTCCAAAGTCTTCTACAACTCTTCCATTGCACTAGTTGGTTAGACAAGTTCACACTGCACATGGTTTGAACTAGACTAGAGGTCCCGCAGTAGTCGAAATTCGACTATAATTAATTGGAATTGTAAGTTTGTACACTATTATGATTGTATTTTATACTTCTATAATCACAAATTTCGCCAAGCCTACACTATAAAAAATATTAATAAAGAGAAACAATATTTTTTTTATCTATTCTCAATTTGACCACAGACGTCAAGAATAAAAGTTTGACAATAAATAGTATGCATGCGTGTTGCGTCAAATACATGGTATGTAGTGTGTGTAATGTTTTCTTTATTGATTTAATGTATCTTTTATGCATTATTTAAAAACAAAATATTAGCATTGTGCACTTCTTCTCTATATTCTCTATAAGTGTGGAAAATTTCATACTCCTCCGTCCGCGCAATTTTCGTAAAAAGGGATACAAAGTTTTTGCTTCACGTATTAATATATAGATAATAGACCCCATAGCGTAACGTAAATGCCACTATCAATCTTGATGTATGACGTCGATAGCCATATAATAAAGAGTCTCCACTACTTTTATTTATTTATTTTTATTGCATAGATCGATGTACGAGCTCACAGCCCATCTGGTGTTAAATGATTACCGGAGCCTATAGACATTTACAAAGTAAATGCCACCATCCACCTTGAGATATAAGTTATAAGGTCTCAGTATAGTTACAACGGCTGCCCCACACTTTAAACCGAAACTCATTAACGCTTCACCGCAGAAATAAGCAGGGTCCTACCCGTGCGGACTCATAAGAGATCCTACCACCAGTAATTCAGCAAATTATAATTTTGCATGATTTTTACACGATGTTATTCCTTCACCGTGGAAGTCAATCGCGAACATTTGTTAAGTACGTATTTAATTACAAGACTCGGTACTAGCATGCGTGATTCGAACACCGGTGCATCGCAAGATACGAATGCACCGGACGTCTTATCCTTTAGACCACGACGATGTCAACAACTTACTTAGCATTTCATCGCAGTTGTGTTGGGGTATGCCTACGTAAACATGTCCATAAATACACACGTCCTCCCCACCTGGCCTCCCACGAAACTGGAAAGGCCTTCGGGCCACCGTTAATCCTTCCATCATAAAAAGAATAACATTATGCGAATAACATAACGAAAGAATAACATTATGCGATAAAAATCAAATTTCCATTTATAAATCTGCATAACTACTGGTTTTAGGGCGTTCACACAGAGATGAAGTCTCTTGTTACCACGTCATAACAATTAAGATGAAAAATATTTGTTTTTTTTTTAATGCGCTCGACAGCTGGTTATGATAATCGTAAATTTATTTATTATGATTTATTTCTATACATTTATATGATAATATATGCGATTGACTAGGTGGCGCAGTAGTTAGAGCTTCTGATTGTTGCGTCGAGGGTCCTGGGTTCGATTACCATATCGGACAAACATTCGTGTGATAAACAGATTTATTTGATCTTTGTCTGGGTGTTTATTGTCTACTAGTTAAACGTACATAAATATGTACATAATATATAAACCTTTGGTTTCCACATACATATTGTATACATACATAACACAGGGAATCCTATTTTGGGGCCGAATGACCGCGCGTGACTTATTCCTGGTATTATTTATTTATTGTTAGTTGAACTGTAATATATAATACCAGAATCTTAAGATATTTAAAAGCGAAACCAACCAACCGTAAGATTAAATTAATAAAGCGTTTTAAAACGTCTCGGCGTAAATCCGAGAGCACACTATAGGTATTAATTATTAACAAGTACGTCGCACACAGTCGTTGATATAATAATTGACGTCTTAAAGAAAATTTCTACGTCGACAGGGAATCCAAATATGTTCTTTCTTTTTAACGGCTGCTCACTAAACGGATGTGAATATTGATGATGTCACGGATGCTAAATGGAAACTGCAAACTTATATTCGTACATACAGGTTGCTAGAATATACTGTCTATCACACTTTGAGATGGTTGTTGAAAATCTTTGTAATTTTCGCATAGTCATGTTTAGATTTAGCATTTTAAATAGCTTATCACTACGCTGTTATGATGTGAATCGTGCTATTTACTTACAAAATTGCTGAAATAATTGGGGATTTCCCTCCGTTTTTATTAAGATCCATTATCTCCGAGGAGCAAGCAATAAAGTAAATTGTTTCCGTTTAAAAAAAAACGTAATCTATCGAATATTGTGAATTTCGAAGTTCAAGCGTTGTTTTTTTTTAATATTTCCACTTTTCTGCCCGTTTCTGCCGTTTGTTTAGTCGGTTTTCGATATTTCCAGAACGGTTACACCGCCACATACAAAAAAATTACGAACAAAAATTAATTAATTCAGAATCGGTCAAAGTTTCTTTTCTTAAGCTTGATTAACAATGTAACAATTATAGTTGACACGGGCTACTTGTGGCTTCACAGTTATACATTCTACATGTTTACTTAAATGCCAAAACATCAATGAACCAACCCAGTTGTCCTTGTATTGAATACACAACGATCAATAGGTGATTTGTAAACAAATATGAATGGACGCATCAAAAGTGGTTTTCTCATTTATTAATCTCAGTCGGTAATGTTGAATATATATTTGGTAGTAGTAGTAGGCCTAAGAAACGCTGATTGGATATGGTAAAGGCGGATATGGAGGAGAGTAATTTCACCCAGAAGGATGCCAAAGACCGGGAAAAGTGCAGGATTTTAAGTAGGAAAGCGGACCTTGGTATTAGACCGGGAAAACGCTAGGAAGAAGAAGAAGAAGAAGAAGAAGTAGCAGTAGGATACTGAGCTGTCGAGTCATCGTGATGTTAGAAGACTATCGGAGTCCAACTTGAATGTTACCGTTTATTCAGAAACATCATCTCATATTGTCAACTATTAGAATGATGGATATCCTAAATCACACATGAAAATATACAGTATGGCAACCCCTAGTTATCTTAATCTACTCCATCATCAGCTAGCAAGAGGAACCATTCTTGAACTAGACGCATCCAACGGATACTTAGAAAATTTCTTTAAAAAAAACCTTTGCTGAAATATTTATTCCTTGTTAGTTTGCGTATTTTATGTGTTTGCTTTGTTTATTTAAGTTGGTTTGAAACGTATATAGTTGTTGTTGACTACAAGGAAAGTATTATAGCTATTGTAGCGATAAGTAGCGTGGGTGTTGTTTCAATAAACTGAGTTTTGGGGTATCGATAAATCCACTGAGCAGATGAAATAGCTCGGTAGACCGACGGTCCGAATTTTATTGTTCCGAACTTTATATGCAAATCTATCTTGAAATTGTCGTTAGCGTGATTCAGGCATCTGTCAAATATATTGTGTTCTGTGACAGCTAGCCTCTACACCTATGCTCCTTAAAAGATAACATCACAAAATGACATTTAAAATGTATGCCACGCATAATACATTTTACGGAGACATACAGAGAAATATGATTAACGTCATATACCTTCCCGTGATACATAACTAGGCACTTAATCCATTCATTCAATTATTTGCTCGTCATAAAATATTTAAACGAAGTGGACTCGAAACTTCTATGAGCGAGGATAATGCTTCACTTACAATGATTTATGTTGTGTGAGCAAACTGATGAGTGTGCTCGAATGTTGTAACGATTATTTGAGAGCCATTAAGCAAACTAAGTCAATTCATGTGAAGAATATTCTAGATGCGATATAATAAATTGAGCAAAAACATTTCGACCTTAGAATGTTTGCTCAAATAGCCGGCAGTTCGTATGACGTTTCGTCATTATTTGCACGAGTAATACGTTCAAATAATCTCACCGGACGATCTAAGTTCGTTTTTGATCCTCATGAAGACGTAAAACTTTGTAGTGTCTACGTCAGAAGCGAAAACAAACTAGGAAATTATAGCTGGCCCATACATACTGGACAAACAAAAAATATGGCTCTTGAATTCGTGGTGTGCTCATAATGAAAACGCATATTTATTAACCTTGGCATTAATTACATATATCTTGAAGAAGTTCGTAATATTATGCTTTAATAATTTTAGTGGTGATTAATTTTAAGTAGGAGTACAAAATCCGGATAATTATTATTAATCTCCTTGAACAAAACAAAAACGACCTACACAATGTAGTATAAAATTATGGTTCGGTGCCATATGATATTGGACGATACTGGTATAATATTTACAGATTTAAATATATATTTAAAAAAAAAAGATTCATAATATATAACCTTTTGAAATATTTTGTGGTGTGATGAGATGTAAAACTATTTAAAAATATATTGTAATCCTTAATATTAGCACGAGCTGGAACTCTAACCAATGAACAATTAAATGAACCTGTTTATGTTGGAATAATCAATAAAATGTTGCAAAAACTTCTTTAAATGAGGGTCGCACTTCGCGACCCTCATTTAATAAATCAAATTATAAAAGTACGTAAAATTTTGAATAAACTGGCTTAAGGTAAAATTTTACCGATTTAAATGTCAATGACCTCATGAATTAGGTACATTACCTTTATTTTATAATCATAGTATTTATAGTTAGATATACATGGACCTTATAACTTCCTTAAATTGAAATTTTCTTATGTTTGTTAATTTAGGTAATGATAATTCTAATACGTTTCCCATCAGCATTTTACGTCTGCCACATGCTTAGATCGTTTACTTTATCTTTACTTTGTAATCATGAAAACTGGTAGATTAATCTAAAATATTTTGTCTTCTTCATTTTTTAGATATTAAAGGGATAGCAATCTAGATGCATACTTAGTACATATATTAACTTTCATATTAAATCGTGAAGTCAGAAAGTAGATACAGATCTATAAATAAAAAACTTAACCATACTGAATTTTGAATTACGTAGTACAATTTTAGACCCTGTGATTCATGTTTTTTTATCGAAAAGAAATAAAACATTCAATTCGTTTTATGTTTTATTTTAAGTCAAACGATGAACCCAAACGCTAACCCACACAAATATAAAACCTTCTTTATTGCCAAAAAAAAAGTACATACTCCGGATCATTATCCAGTTTTATTTTTTTTGCAGGTGGTCACTCCACATTCTTCGGTATGCTCAATACTTTCGTACACATCGTAATGTATTCATATTACTTGCTGGCAGCCCTCGGACCGCAGGTTCAGAAGTATCTGTGGTGGAAGAAATACCTAACCGCTCTTCAAATGGTACGTTTATTAACTTTTCTTAAATGATAAATAAGGAATTAAAAGTTGTACGATTTATTAAAGGAGAGCTAAAAAACCCCTTTTTAATTCTCCATTCGAATTATTAACATCATTTTGAGGTACAAATTCTCAAGGCAGGTTGGAAAAAAAAAGGTTGGCGACAGATAAGATAAGTGGTTGTAATTTAAAAATATGTATTATACAAAGAACTGACAAATAACAAACCGAACTAGAAATTAAAATATTTTATTTTATTTTGCCTTGTATTGTGATAAGTCCTTGATACGTGTGCAAATTTTAAGGTAATCACACGTTTTAATTTTGATTAGAATTAGTTAAATATATACATAAATTATACGATAAAAAGATTATTGCCACTCCGCCTATACCCAAAGGCAATTGGAGACATTAGTAGATGAAAGGGGTTAAGTATCATTTTTAAGATTTTTGAGTTTTTACATTGAATGAAGGTGCTTTGTGCCTATAAACCATATTAGACCTTAAAACTCGTTCAGACTTAAAACGTGTGAAACATGCACGTGATGAAGGAATTATGTATGAAATTCTATCATATCCCCTTCATCCAGTCATGTCTCCAATAATGTAAGTTATACCATGGAATCAACATCATATTGTATCGTTTCCGTTGCGCTTAACAAGAACAAGATTATTAGTTTCTTGAACAGTATCTCTCTCTCTCTCTCTCTCTCTCTCTCTCTCTCTCTCTCTTTCTCTTTCTCTTTCTCTTTCTTCCTCTCTCTTCCTCTTTCTTTCCCTCTCTCTCTCTCTCTCTCTCTTCATCTATTTTCTTAAAGTGGTTTTTAGGTATTTCAAAAACCGAAACATCGTAGATAGTATTAAGTTGAGCATCGCGATGCATTTAATTTTAGTTGAATGTTTATGTCGAACTTCTTTTACATAAAATAATTTGACTGTGGCTTTAAATTACATAATAGAGTTTTCAATATGTTTTAAAATTTTACTAGTTAAATTGGGAGTGATCAGCTCAGACAGGACGCGGCTTTCGGGAATAAGTAAATATAAATCACCAAGATCATAGCTTAAAACAACTGTGAAGTATACGAAACAGGAGGATTATACACTTATTAAGAAATTAATCAATATTACTGAATTTATTATTATTATTATTAATACTTTATTTCAGTTATTTTTTTTTAAAACCATAACATTTTGTTAGTAATAATTACTTATAATCTATGTTAGTAACTTAAAAAATCTAACACATAACTATCATTATATACATTTTATACCATTATATGTATATATATATATTTTTTTTTTTTCTCCTTCCAAGTGCCTACTGCAAAGGCTATTGATCAGCAGTCCCTCGATCTTGCTCGATATGATTCTCAAAAGACTGTTGCCACTGTCACGAACTCGACGCAATAATAAAATATATAATAAAACCGAAGTTAATTATCTATTCGAGATGAGAACAATAAAAATGCGAGATTAAAACATAAAGGCGCTTTTTATTCATAATGTTTTTGAGTAACGTAGAAAATTGTTTTAAATGGGTTGTAGCGACACCTATGGGCGCATAGAAACAACTTTAATAGTGTCGACAATGTCTCATTTAAATTTTCACTATAATGAAAACTGACGAGCGACTGTAAATGCGATAAGTAAATTAACGGTCATTAATAGCCAATTAAATTTTCATTATTAATAGTAAGTTAAAATACAAACACTAGAGTGGCAGCATAAAAATCAATAATGTACGATAGAAATCAAAATGCAACCATAAGCAAAAATCGAACACTTGTTTTGCAACCCAAAGCATTGAGTTACTATATTACAATGTAAATAAATGATACATTACAATGTGTTATAAAAATACTGTACAAGTAATTTTTCAGAAGCGGAGTTAAATGAATGTCATGAATGTTTTTCAGACAAATCGAGCTAGCCGCTTAAGTAATAGCAAAACAACAACCTTAACAGTTAATTTCCTTTTGCAATTAGGCCATAACCGCAACGCGTGTTACTTATTCGTCTCTATATATTTTTCAAATGTTTATGACAACTTGTTCATTTGTAAGTGCATAATAATCTATCTATAATTAGTATACTTAAAAAATGAATTACTGTTCGTTAGTCTCGCTAAAACTCGAGAATGGCTGGACCGATTTGGCTAAATTTGGTCTTGAATTATTTGTGGAAGTCCAGAGAAGGTTTAAAAGGTAGATAAATATGAAATGAGTTGGAATTAAATAAAAATAACAATTATTTTTTTCCTTTGATGTGTCCCCCGTTGGACGGATTCCTTTTGTTTGTTTTAAGTTTATTTTATACAAAACTTTAGGTCTTTTATTTATCGATTGAGACACTACGAAGTCTGCGGGGCCAGCTATTTTTTTTTAAATATATATTTCTAACTTATAAATATTTTTCAATCATTCTAGGTCCAGTTCGTACTCGTGTTCATTCATGCGTTCCAGCTACTGTTCATCGACTGCGATTATCCACGAGCATTCGTTTGGTGGATCGGCATGCACGCCGTACTCTTCTACTATCTGTTTTCTGATTTCTACAAACAGGCCTACCTCAGGAAGAGCAAGGTAATGACTACGAAATTACATTTAACCCAAACCACCCACTCAAATTACGTATATATAACCTACAATAGTAATTTTATGATAAGTCAACTGACTTTACATGTAAATAGTTCTACAGGTCATTAAAGTAATCATCAGGATCATTAAATTAAGTTCTCTCCCGCAAATATTAACTGGAACGATGCTAGTAGAGGGGAACAGACAAAAATGGTAGATACTATTTTGAGTTCGGACTGATTAGACCACTTGTCTATATCTGAATCAGAGCAATTTTGACATTTGAAGCAAAAGCCTCTTTAGAGCATTGTGTTTTTAAATTTTACTATACGAAATAGTGACAAATATTTAGTTACGCTTATAGGGTTTAGCCGGCGAGGTAATTAGATTGAATAATCCCGAAATTGTTACTTTTAACGCATATGAATTTGTGTGTAATCTATTTATTTATTCCAAAACAGTTGCCACTACGACATGTCGTAACATTATAATTACAGTAGCCTTTTTATATGATAGCTTCGCTACAGAAACATGCAGAATGGTGGGACCTACCTGTATGGGCTCACAATATACTTTACAACCAGTAATCATATGCTTAAAATTTCTACGGTGCTATATTTTACTACACTATGAATTTATTTCTGGAAGTCGTTTGTCAATACGATTTTTTTACATACGTATTCAAAGAAATCGTTACATGCTGTCAATGCATTTATTCACGTCACTCGACAACTACTCTTGTCTTACCCGTCTGGCTATCAAGAGCAGCAAAAAAATCGACTACAAAATAAAAATGTTAAAGAATTATTCATTTGATTTCCAGAAGGCCAAATCTATGATGAAAGTGGAGGACGAACCAGTCAAGTATGAGACAAAGGAGATGAAGCTTCCACTGCTGAACGGTTTCAGCAATGGCTCAGCACTTGGTGACGTTCGGCAAAGGATGGCGGGCGCCGTGGCTTCACAGTGAATCTGCCTCACTATCTTATATACACACCCATAGAAAATGAAGCAATGGAATTGTTACATTGTATATATACATATATATGTGTGTACGATTCCACAAACTCCATTGTAAGAAACAAAGACAATATACCACAAAAAGCCTAAAAGCGGCTGCAGTTTTCGTCGGGAGAAAGCTCAATTATTTTTAAGTCATCTATTTAGTGATTTTAGTAACTTTTAGTTTAGAAATAATACAAAATTACAATTTTTTTCATCTAACTTAGCTATTTATTTTGGTGGATACGGTAGGGCTAAGGTGGCCATTGTTGACTTCGTTATTTATATCAGGGTTTTGTAGGAAAAACTATCACCAAAAAAATTCAGCTCAATCTACCTAGGTATAGGTTCTGTATGTTAATTTTTTATCAATGATTGAAACGTGTTATGAATTGAAAACTCGATTACTGGTTTGTTTCAAAAGATAATGTAAGTATTTTTAATTAATTTAAACTAAAATCATGTTCTATCTCCGAAACAAAGAGATAATAATAATAACTTGATAAAGATATCATAAATTCACACGATACATTATTTTTAGATATTAAACCATTTTGTGTAACTGAATGTCATTTTATACCAAATTATAATTTGTGTTGAAAAAAAAAACTAAAAATAAATTTATTTTTCGAGTAGGAATTTAACAACACGCAATCGCAATTTTTTGAATTTTTATTCAATTTCCTTTTTTCGCTACGTGCTGTCATAAAAAGTTATGACGTGTTGACTGAGTTTCCAACCAAATAGCTGTTATCATTGTCGATTGTTTCAGTAAGCTCTAGGCCACAGTGTGTTAAAATATTGTAATAGACTTAATTATTTAAGAGTAATTTCGAATATTTCGAAAGGTGTACAATAGGACAATCAATTTAAAAAAAAAATTACTTACCTTATTCTAAACTGACTATTGATTATTTGTGTGGTTTTTTTTCGTAATAAATTTTACTGAAAACAATTTTCAATTCAAAAACCTATGTGAAACTGCTTACGTCTGACACATTATAATTTACATGCTACACTACAATTTGCAATATTTCGTACGAATAACAAATGATTTTTTGTGCTTAGCTGTAATAACGCAAAAAATGAATATTCTATTTCTATCTATTCTAAAATCTATTTCTATTCACATTTCCAAAAGACCTCATGCTCCTTATGTTTTATTTTCTAATTCACGATAAGGGTAAAATTAGGGGAACTTTTTTACGGGTTCATTAATCGATTACAATAAATTACAATCTACTTCATTAAAGAACCTGATTTTCATAGTATTTTTTTCCATTTTTTACGAGTTTAGCAAAACCTTCAATTGTTTATTGACATTTTTAGTGATATAAAAGGATAACTGTAAAATAATTCAACAGATAAAAAAGTGAAATCAATGTAGCATTGTTTGCATTATTGTGATTTTATGTAACTTTGATTTTTTATCGAACATAAAATTCTCAACTGCCGAATCCTTTACTACTTTACTGTCGTATCCTAAATTAAAAATGATGTTAAATTTAAAACGTAGCATTGAGTGAATCACCCGTTTGCTCTCTTGTTATTATATCGAACTATTTATATTGTTACACGCGTAACAATATGTTTGTCAATAGAAATGAAAACGGTACAAAAATTACAGCAATACACTTAAACTTTGTGATATTTAATAATAAAAATAAAAATTACCATCTACTTTGTTTTATTTTATAACAGTGGTAATATGGATCCTAAAAAGTACACACATCTTTAAAATCAAACTTTATTATAGTCGATCTTCCACTTTTCTTCACTTGACGAGCTCACCGCCCAACTAGTACTAAGTTGTAAAGTTGAAGATATAGATCATAACACTGAAGGCCAACATCCCCCAAAAACATGAGTCGAATGAGAAGATGTTGCAGTCCCAATTGGATTGCTAAACGGAATCAGTATAATCGACAGTTTCAAGGCAGAGATAATTAAGACGGAGATACTAGCTATTATGCAAATGTACATATATGTCAGTAAGTTTGATTTATATTACACGATGGTATTTCATACATTGTAGAACTAGTTAAAACAATCATGATCATCGTGACCATCAGCTTACAAAAGTCCACTACTGGACATAGGCTTCTCCCAAGGATTGCCATAATAACTAGTCCTAAGCGGACCACATCCAATGCATTCCCGCAGTTGCTTAGCAGGCTGTTGTCGTCCATGTCGTGGGAGGCCTAACCTGCGTCCTATCTACACTGCGTCTTTCAGTGAGCGTTCACCACTCGAGAACTTTTCGGCCCTAACGGCCATTTGTTCTTTCAACAATGTGCTCTGCCCATTGTCATTTCAATTTCGCAATCCTTCGGGCTATGGCGATTACCTGCCGATTACCATGGCTCACCTGCGAATCTCCAAATTTCTGATTCGTTCTGGTACGAAAACTCCACGTATACTATCTCCATTGACTATGAGCCTTCTGATAAGGCTCATTATCAGCAACTACGTCTAACTACCGTCAAAGACTCGCGTTTTAAGACACACATTTTTTCCTCCTTCCCCGGTATTATCTTAGCCGGTACTATAACCAGCAATAGCGAATCTGCTGGGAACTGGGAGCCGGTGCTAAAAATCGATAGTGTGTTGACCAGAATGGCTGACTTTATATTCAGAATATGCAAAAGGTATTCGTTGAAGACTATACAAGTATACACCCCTACCTTAGCACACTCCGACGGTGAGGTGAAGACTGTGTACAATGCTATTGCCAAAGTCAGGCACAGCTCTAAAACTCATTTGACCGTGTCATGGGGATCGGGTTCATTTGGATATTGGACCACTGTGGAAACCTAGTTGTCGGTTTCATATAAAAGGAAGCACTATTTACGATGAGCTCTTTTTTCAGGAAACAGGATTAAAGGAGGTGGACCAAATAAGACTTTCATAGTTACATCGACAAAGGGCTAATACTCAATTATGTCTCTGTGATCAACGCGATTAAAACCAGAAGTGATCATCGGATATTAAGAGGAATATCGATCTCAATATCAAGCTAGAGAGATGCGACAGATGAGGTCTACTCTCAGTGGAGCACCGGCTCATATCCATAATCCCGGGCACTTTTAGCTCAAACTTCGACTGTTTCAATTGCCTTGGAAGTTCCCTGGACAATTATAGTGACGTCCGCACGTGTAGGTACCATCACCCTGTCTATTTCTGCCGTAAATAAATAATGCGTTTTGGTTTTAAGAGTGGGCAGCCGTTGTACTATAAATACTGAGACTATGGTGCATGGCGGTATTTACGTTATAGATGTCTATGGGCTCCAGTAACCACTTAACACCAAATGAGCCGTGAGCTAGTCCACGCATCTAAGCATTTTTTTAGCAAGCTATTTTTTACTCGTAAACACTTATTTACCAACGAAAGTGAGGAAACGTAAAAAGTATAATAACTTTAAAGTTTTCATACATTATCATTGTTGTATCAAATAATTTACATTGCAGTCTTTAAAAAGGTCTAATTTCGACAACTTTAATGAAATTTAAAATTAGATTAGTTAACTTTATATCTGTACGAGTTTAAATGTTCAATTTAAATGCAAAATACATATACAAAAGAAAAATTAGTAATATTGCCATCTATCGACAAGTAGCGAAACTATAAGAAACGTATTTCAATTTTTACACTAATACATGTGTGTAGAAAACCTGGAATTCTTTCTAAATTGTAAAATCCGAGTGACGTGAGATGTAGAATACGAGTAATTAATATTTATTTTAATATAGATGATTGCAGAAAGATACAATTTACGTAAGATAGTAATTTAATGAAAATTCTTTACGTCCATACAATTTACAAAAATATACCGATGAATTAATAAAAATCGTAATGAAAGTATTTCGACCTCTGAGCGACGACTAGTAATCTATAATTCCACTAAGTAAGCTTCTATTTTGATACACAATTCACCCTACGTCAAGTAGTCGAATCTTCTCAGTGGCGATTCCGATCCGGTGGTAGATTCTGCGAAGCACTGCTCTTCCTAGGGCTGGTGTTAGCAAATTCTCAAACACAGGTTGAGCCTGTGAGCTCACCGTCCTGTCCACGCGCAACTGACCCCTTAGACTACCAGCGAATATGATGTAGGGTTAAAAAAAGTGGTTACGGGAGCTCCTTTCAGCGGAATTTCAGATTCAATTTCATTTCTTGATACAAAAACTCGTAGGTATGTATATCCAAAAGACAAAATAATACGAATAGGTATTACAAAATAAATCTCCTCACAAATACTTTTAAGCTATCGTGGTTATCTACATTAAAAAATGTACTATTATGTTTTTAACGGACTTCGGACCGTTTTTTCAGAACACTTTGTATTTTTTTAATTCATCCTGAAATTAGATTTCGCTCACTTTGTGGCTTCGAGTTTTGAGTAATTTCGTAATACGAAAAAATGAACTAAAAAAGACAGATTTATCTGCTCATCCTATCTGTAGTTTTTAGTTTACCGATGATCAAAATTTCTACTTATGTTATGTATTATTTTTATTTATTGTTTAGATGGTTAGAACAAGCTCACGGCCCACCGTGTGTTAAATGGCTACCGGAGCTCATAGACATCTACAAAGTAAATGCCGCCGTCCACTTTAAGATATGAGTTCTAAGGTCTCAGTATAGTACAAGACTTGCCCCACCCTTCAAACCGAAACGCATTACTGCTTCACGGCAGAAATAGGCAGGGTGGTGGTACCTGCCCGTGCGGATACAAAACACGTCCTACCACCAGTAAACAGTGATCGCTCTGACCAGGGTCTTCTTTTCCATTCGATATTGAATCTCCCTAGTCCTAAATGACCAACCGAAAACCTATGTACTATCTATTTTACAATAAAAGAATGCTCAGAAAAAGAAAAAAATGGGTGCAGCTTACTCGTTATGCAATATTGTAAATGAAGAAGTCCTTTATCACATTATTGTTATTTTCTTATATATTTATAGTACTGACCAATGTACTGACCGTAAATTAGGAGCAAAAGGTGACTAAAAATCAACACTTTTTTTGTGCCACATTCTCCTGTCCCTACTACTTTTTTTTCCTTTTGTTTGCGAATATATCTTCTAAGGATCCCTTCTAACTGCTTATAACAGTTCGACATTATATGGGGGTATATTAAAAAGTTAAAATTTAAAATCATACAAACAGACCTACAATTAATTGTTATTGAAAATCACCAAATCATTTCATGCTCGTAACCCGGGACATCACGTGTGCCTCTTGTTGATAGATCGCAGCTTCGAGATTGTGCATGTATATACGTAGTACTTACTATCATTTTCAGTTTTTCTGATAAACGCATCTACGTCACGCATTCGCAATTACTCACAGTAGACGTGTGCATATTTTATAGAATTAGAATTGGTTGTTTTGAAAACCACTAGATGGTCTTCCAGGAAAAACATATAAATAATTTAGAAAGGTGGTAGGACCTCTTGTGAGTCCGCAGGGGTAGGTACCACCACCCTGCCTATTTCTGCCGTGAAGCAGTAATGCGTTTCGGTTTGAAGGGCGGGGCAGCCGTTGTAACTATACTGAGACCTTAGGACTTATATCTTAAGGTGAGTGGCGCATTTACGTTGTAGATGTCTATGGGCTCCAGTAACCACTTAATACCAAGTGTGCTGTGAGCTCATCCATCCATCTAAGCAATAAATAAAAAAATTACACAATCTAACTTCTTAGCAAACTCTTAGTACTTTCGGCACTTTTACTTCCCACATGCTTATATAGGTACATGTCTCAATTAGACAATAGTTAGTTTCCTACAAGGTTACAACCATAATACCAATGGGTGCAAAGTTCACTGAACGGGTGTTGTTTCAATTTCAAACATTTTTTTACTCATTTTTTTAATAACATTGACGTTCAAATATGCAAGATCTTGTAAACACATTGCACAAGCAAGGTGTGACTTTGGATCGTGATTATCTCCTTACATGATCGTTGTTGCAAAGTGCTGGGAGTTTCTTTTGTGCCGTCGCCTATGAGTGCGGTGCGATGCCTAAACATCTAAATTGTTCACTAGTTCTCACGGGCTTTGAGAATTGACACGAATTGCACAAGCTATTGTTTTTCCTCAACTTTATTTACAATGAAATATTTTACAATCTATAACTTATATCCTATTTTACACTGATCATTTGAAATGTTTATTTAATCAATTGCAGTAGTATTACAATGTAAATTTGTATAATCGTTCAATAGAGTGAATCATTTAATTGACATGTTTATAGAAAGAAAAAAAACTTCTTCAAACTTTTGTACTTACTAATAACTGGGTAAGTTCCAAAGTTTGATTATAAAACTTATAACCAATTGAAAGATTATTTATTATAATTACTATCACAAATAATTTAGGGTAACTATTCGTAGACAATCGCCTCTGTGGGTGTCCTTTCTGTTAAATCACACATAACATAATGAAAGCAGCAACTTTGAATTTTACAATACGTTTAAATAAATAATATTACCACGACACCCATAGAGACCAACTAATTTAATGGCAGTGTAATAGTAAAATGAAAATTTATAAAATTATGTTTTAACTTTAGTTCTCCCGAATTCTTCGATTTGGTCGTATTCCGAAAAACCGGGATCTGAGTCGTAGTACGCGTAGTCGTAGCTCGTATCTTCTTTATTGTGCGAAGGCTTAGCGAAATGCGGTGCTTTAGTAGTGGGTCTTGGCACATAGGTAGGAGATATTGTGGGTGCTACAGGCGCCCCGGTACCACGGCTGTGGGGTCTTGTTGGTCGGCTTTCTATAGTTTTCGTGGGTAAATTTGTCGTAGGTTTTGCATTGGCATTATTATATGATGCAAAATTTGGCGCCTCACTAGGGCGCGATGTTGTAGTATAAGTTTGGTAATAGTCAAACGTACGCTGGGCACTAATAGTCTGCGGTACAACTGTGGTTGTAGGCAGTTCAGGTGCTCGAGTTGTTTGTGGAGGATTCGAAACCGGTGTGGGAGCCGGCCTGAAAGGTCGCGGTGAAGTCTGGGATTTTAACTTTGACGGAGATTGTGTTTTAGCCAATTTTTTTCGTTCTTCAGGCAATCTGTTACCACTGGCTGCAATATTCAAAGAATGCGCTCCAGACAGAAGCTCTCTGTCATACAACTCCGGTCTATACAAGCCGTCGTCTTCACCTTGTGGTGGTCGATATTGTCCGTCATCTTCTCCAGATTCGTCATAGTTGTTAGCGGGCGCGTTGAAACCGATGTTAGTGTTGTAAGCAACTTTATTTAGATTTGCAGGTGGTTCAGGTCGGTACGTGGACGTGATTAAAGTTGTCGATATTGTTGTTGATGCAGTCGCAGGGCTATTAAAATAGTTAGTTTTAGAATACGGTACGACGTTATTTTTTTCGGGTTCATAAGGCACGCTGTTATAATTTTTGTACGGTGGTGTATTCGGGACAACATTTCGTACATTATTATAGTTGGATGCAGTGGTTTGGGTGCTTCGATTGTTGTAATTTCCATTATTATTTTTGTTTCGGTTGAATTCGGGATCACGGGGTGCTTCGTCAACGTTAAATCCATTGCGCACTTTGAACGAACGATTATCATTTTGCAGGTTGTAGCCAGCTGTTGATTGCCCTTCATTATTGTACAACTCGACTAATCCTTGTTTCTTGTTCACTTTAGGCGCGGCGGTAGTCTGCGGGAAAGTAATCTGTGTAGCTTTGGAATTGTAAAATCTATTTTGTTTCGGTGTCACTCTACTTACTTCAACATATTCATCTTTATATTCTCTAAACTGGGGTGGCAAGTTCGGAGTTGTCTCGCTTTGCCTCTGTGTGGGTACATTGATTGTAGTGAAGGTTTGTTGGTTTTGATATGGCGTGCTAGGAGTTGTGTTACTTTGCTTATTCTGAGGATTTCGACGATTAAAGTTTTGCTGTGTCAGTTCGAAGTAAGGTTGTTGTGAAGGTAAATTAGGTGCGTACGTGGTTGGAACCGGCGCAGAACTAGAAACTGGGACTGGTCGTTTTCTCACGAGTTTACGCTTCGATGTTTCGTAAGGTGGTAAGCTTGAGGGTTGTGGAGCAAGTGGTGGTGATACTGTCGTGTATTGCGCTGTAATTGTAGTTTTAGGGCGAAGTGTAGCTCTCCTGAACGACTGCCGAGGCTGTGTCTGAGGAGCTTGGGAGGTGGGTTGAGCAGGCGCTACGGGTGATACTGGATCGTCACGGCCACGGTCACGTTGTCCAGTGAAAAAGTCGGAAGAATGTGCCGCACGAAGATCAGACCCAGCTCCGTTTGATGCGCCGTTGTTTTGTGAAAGTCGGCGGTCACCGGTCTCGGCGCGTTGAAGGCCGAATTCTGTTTCTTCTTCGCGATTAGCGGGAGATGACAGCTTTCTCGTATCATATCCTATGGCAACATAACAATAATTTATTTGACTACTTATCCACAATGATGCATTGATAATCGCTCCGGTTCTTAGCAAATACTGGCCAGCCATTTATAACAATATTTTTTAAATAAATGCTATTCGTGAAATCTTGATAAAAAGCAGAATAAGCGTTCGTTCTTAAAGCGTAGGGCTGACCGCTACCGAACGCATTTAATTGATATATTTTTCGCTAATTGTGTTATAAGTATGAATGTTGAATGCATGGCAAACATACAAGCATTTTTACGATTATGAAATTATAAAGCCAACTTATGCTAATCAAATCAGTTTTGTAACAATCCACTGTAAGATGATTCGTCAATACCTTTAGCTCTGCATCGTATAGTCCTCAATTATTTGGTGTTCTATGGATAAAACGTTCAGTAAATTACTAAAATTAAAGTTTTTTTTTCTTTTGCCTTATATGCGTTCTTACCGCTTTAGTAGTAACAGTCACAAAAAAACAATTATTGTCTATTTATAATTCTGTCTGATTTCTCTATGATGATGAGAAATCTAATGAAATAAAAAAAGTTAAAAATGTAATTGATGAATTTGAGACAATTTTAAAATTATATTATAATAATTATAATTTTAGATGTTTAAGGCTTTGGTTTGTACAAATTTTATTTGTGAGGGTTATAATGTTAGTCGCAAAGCAAGCTCACCGGATCCGATCCTGTAGAGATCAAACTGACCGTCGTAGATATCCGCGGGACAGGCGAGGGGGTCGTCATCTCCCCAATCCGTGCAGGTCTGCGCTTCCTGGTGGAACAGCGTACCGGGGGGACAGAAGAACCTGAAGTCCCGGATCCCACCGCCGGCGACTCTCACGCATACGTGGAAGGCCTTGCATCCGGACTTGGCGTCAGCATAGTACGCCCCCAGGATGCGGCCCTTACAATTAAATCTTTCTGCTCCCCCTGAATACGACATGAATCATGTTGTTACATTTAATTTTGTTACATTTGATGCCTTTGTTTACACTGGCATTAACATACATATTATATAGGTTGAAACACAAAGTTTCCACAAGGAAAAATTCACCACTGTCTTAAGGATCCCAATTTTATATATGACTAGCTGACCCGGCAGACTTCGCAGTGCCTCAATCGATAAATAAAAGATCTAAACTTTTGTATAAAATAAACTTAAAACAAACAAAAGGAATTCGTCCGACAGGGCACACATCTAAGAAAAAACAAAATTGTTATTTTCATTTAATTCCGAGCATTTTCATATTTGTCTACCTTTTAAACCTTCTCTGGACTTCCACAAATAATTCAAGATTAAAATTAGCCAAATCGGTCCAGCCGTTCTCGAATTTTAGCGAGACTAACGAACAGAAATTCATTTTTATATATATAGAATAGAAGACAGATAATAGATAATAGATTAGAGGATTAAAGTATGCTATGCTCTCCAAAAGTGAATATAAAACATAATCCACGGAATTAATATCGGGAATCGTATCGAAAGAACTTTATTACCGAGTGCTGGGTCTTACTTAAAGCCTGACCTAACAATAGGCTGAATTTATGAACATATAATGTGGTGTTAATAAGAGGCTTAACTAGTTTCTCGAGAGCTTTATCGTGATACACTTGTATCCATTATTGGAAAACTTTTTCACGAACAATTGCATCTGTCAGTCCTTGATATCTAATGCCTTACAAAATCATAACTAAGCCCGTTTTTTTAACGTATTAAAAGGTTAACAGGTTCACGGCCCATCTGCTGTTAAGTGGCTACTGGAGGCCATGGAAACTGTGCAAATGCCGCGACCCACTTTGACACTTCAAGTCGAAGTCTCGGTTGCATTCTATAACAGCTGTTTTATCCTTCAAAACGTAATCCATGATGTTTCGCGGCAAAAATAGACAAGATGACAGTTCGTACTCTTACACTCAAACTATCACCAAACACAAGCGGCAAATAACCAGTAATTAAGCATTTCTTCTTCTCAGTCGTTCACTCCTGGCGGAGTGGTCGTGGTTACGTAAGTCTTAATATTTGGTTGCGGCTTTTGAGAGGCTTCTCCATCTCTCTCTATTTGTGGCGGTACGTGTACACTCAGTAAGGGAACACTTCGTAGAAAACTTAACCAAGTCTGTCCACCTTGTGGGTGATCGGCCGCGAGAGCGTTGACCGTCTACTCTTCCTTGAACCACTAAACGTTCCAATGACCTTTCATTACGAATGATAAGCATTTAATTATAGGATATTATTAAAATACCGGCTTTATATTTTATTATCAGTGCTATCCAATGCAATAATATGCAATCGATAGACTAATAAAAAAGAAGGTTTTTGATATTTCAATAACTATATAATAAAATAAGAATAAAATAATATTGTTTTAGGCTACACGCGCATCATATTGTCACGGCCATGAAGTTCTCTTTGTCATCCCACTCTATTGTAACAAGGACCGGAACGAAAACGAAAAAATATAATTAGCATTTAATTAACAATTAAAATTTTACTTTATTTATTTTTTTATTATTGTAATCATATTTATGGCCAAACGGTGTATACACGAGTTAACTTAAGTTCTTTACTGTTGTTTCATTTTCAATAATAACTAAGAAAATAAATTACAACAAAAATCTGTTCTTTTTTTTATTTTTTTTATTGCCCTTGTAGGCAGACGAGCATACGGCCCACCTGATGATGAGTAGTTACCGTCGCCCATGGACTTCAGCAATGCCAGGGGCAGAGCCAAGCCGCTGCCTACCGCTTAATACTCTCCACAAGCCTCGTTTGAAGAAGGACATGTCATAGCGCTCGGGAAACACCGTGGAGGGGAGCTCATTCCATAGCCGGATGGTACGTGGCAAAAATGGTACGTGTTCTTACGCAATTTCAATATTCCATAGTTACGATAACATTATTATGATGCGAACTTAATACATTCACTAAACATATGGCTTGTGTAACGGATGCAGGTAAATGTGAGTCAAGTTATTGAGTAAACATGTAACATAAGTACGTAAACGGTCTTTCGGCGGTTAGATTGGTTTCGTACAAACCACAACAGAATGTGGTAGCAGAAATTCATACTCAAACTTACAAAACTCCTATGTAGGTAATAAAATTATGGATGACCACACCACCACACCACTGGGATGATCGATCTATTCGTAAAACTTAGAATTTAAAACTTTTAGAACACTAAACATCCCAGATTAGTCCGTTGAATGCCCGTCTATCTTTGGATAGTCAATCGTTAGATATAACTTTGGTTAGGAATATAGGAAATTTAACACTACGGGTAACTTTCTTTTTTTTTTGTTATCTTTTTTTTTAAATATATGAAAATGTTCCGTAGGAAATATTGAAAAACCAGTTTGTAAATTCGGTGCTCAGTCCTTTGTGATGTCACCTGGGGCATTTCTAGTATTATACAATGCAGATTTCATAAGATTCATACGTGCGTAGTAAGGCGATTTTTTTCGCAAATTATCAAGGTTTTTTAGTAAATGTACTTTCAAATACTCACTGTTACTGTCGTGGTTTAATAAGGGTCTGAAATTTTTAAATATCGGAATGCGACTCAATACAGTTAAAACAAATAACAGTATAGCTAACGATTGAGGACAGTGTACGCGAGTAATGAGATATTTGTGAACAAGTACCTACTAAGTAATATTAATTTAATTAATTATTTGATAATATGTTAATTTATTTTAATCATATTAATTTAGTACTGGTGGTAGGACCTCTTATGAGTCCGAACGGGTAGGTCTGTCTATTTCTGCCGTGAAGCAGTAATGCGTTTCAGTTTGAAAGGCGGGGCAGCCGTAGTAGTAACCATACTGAGAGCTTAGAAATTATATTTCAAGGTGGGTAGCGCATTTACGTCGTAGATGTCTATGGGCTCCAGTAACCACTTAACACCAGGTTGGCTGTGAGCTCGTCTACCCATATAAGCAATAAAATAAAACAAATATTATCTCCGGTCTACTGTGTAAAGCATAGTAGTGTTGCGCAAGAGTAAGTACTGAATGCCGCAAGGTGCATCCTGCGCAAAAGGTCAGCGTACTACCTTATAATGCCTTATATAATGTAAGGTATAATGTGTTCAACGTGTGTGATATATTTAGACTCGGTCGTTTAGAAGATGCTGACGGACGGCAAATGTAGGCTAATGGTCGCGATCATTTTAAATGTAATCAACGGAAGATTTTCAACTGATTTTCTGATTAAAAAAAAAATTACATTAATGCTTACTGCGTGTTTAATGGTCACACAAAAACTTGACCATAAGCATCGTTATGCAATATAAAATGCTAAAAGTAATGTAATTGAAGCAGGCCCGGCGCGGCGAGAGTTTCGGGCTGTGATGAACCAAATCGTTTATAGTTTGATGAATAAATTTCCTAACATTTAAGAACTTTTAGTACATAACTTGATATGGCGTGAAACGGTCGTGTTGTAAGCATACGTGTATTCAATTAAAAAATTTCACGCGATTTCGGCGTGGGTATCCGTACATTTCACACTCGAAATGCAAATACAAATAAATGTTTCGTAACGGAAGAAACGTCTTTGTTTTTTGGATTAGACGTGCTATTTGGACATGAGGAGAGCAATATAATATGCGACCGAAGAGTTCATCGAGTTCAGGGCTGTCCGATTCACAACAGAAATTAACTAAACTAATAACCGAATGCTGTCGTATTTTAACTCAAGATTTTAATTGAACTTCCGTAAGTTACATGGATAATCGAATTAAGAATTCCCTGCTTTTCGCAGACATGAATACAAATAAGCAATTATTTAAAACATTTCTTTGACAGCCCTAGTGAATATAGTGTGATGGTTGTACTCAGCAAAGTGACGTAACCTATGTTGTGATGAGTCGTTTAAATTTTATAGCTGATCGATAAAAAACTTTACTGAAAGAATATGCAACGTCTTTCGATGAATAGTTGCATTAGGTCAATGACTTTGAATTACTTTCGATTTTCATTCATACGTATATGCATTATAAATATTTCTATTTGTATTATTGATATTAATAACTGTGTCGCAAAATCGTAATGTGTCCCGTATTTAAATGCTAATTTAGTTCAAATAAAATTTAAATTTCATGTTTTTTCTATTGATATATATGCTCTTAGCACTTCATCAAGACGTATAGGCGTTTTTTATTTACGTTTGTGCATTTCAAATTCGATATTGACTGAAATTTTAATACAATTTGCATGGGTAATTTCCTAAATTGGAAAAGTATTTAGTATTTGTATGTTAAAAATGAATTCCCTAATAGCTATGCTAATAGTAAGCTATGTAAATTTTAAAACAGCTCTTAATTTGGGGCACATACAATGTTTTCTCATATCGAAATTGAGATACAAAACAATTCGTGTCTAAAGTTGCGTTTATCGTAATTATATAATAAAAAAATATAGATGTTATTAGTAAGGAGGTGAAGGCCACAAAACGGTTGGATAATTTTCAAAATAATCGAGATATTTAGTTAAGTTTGTGATGAACCTTGAATTAACTCATCCACTCTCCGGTCGTCACGCCGCCCCAGTTTGTACGGAGAACGGGCCGTGGGAATATCTCTTATGTAAATCCGGCGATCAGGGATCTTTATCTGTGGTTCTAAATCTCTTTGACCTTTATGAGTTGCTAATATTTAATTCGATTCAATATTGATTAATTTAAACCAAGCAACACAACATTTCCATTCCTAAGCTCGTTCTCGCGTTACTCAATTAACATCGTTCATCAATTTAAATCATGGCATGGCGTAAATATTATTTAAATTTCGAACTGATATTTTTTACTATACAGTCATGTTTCGTTGAATTTCAATAAAAATAATCGAATGTCTTTTTGACGATTACACTTGGACGAAATAATTGTTTTAAAATAGAGATAAATTTAAAGAAGAACGATCTCTAAAAACAAGTGTACTTAGACCTTTCAACTTGTGACCACCCGTCTGCCTCGGGGCACAGAGCGAATGGAAAGTGCATCATTGCGCAAGAAATACTTGCGCGGTACGTACACAGCCAATATACAAAATGTATTGTGCATCCCTAATGATCGCGTGCAGTCTGTGTATCTTCATACGAGTACAAAATATAAATTGTTCTTAAATTTGTTCTGATAATAGGATAAACCGCGTTACTTTGAAAGTTTCTCTTAATAAATAATTCAAAGTGTAAATGTTGCGGTAGTAACAATAGTTGAATTTAAACTCTAGATTTTAGATCTAATTACATCTTAGGTATATCACAAAATGTTTTAGAATTTTTTGGGAATTTTTGAAACGGCAATACTGTTATTAAGCAGGAGATATTGAACTTTCTTGCTCGATTATAAATTGATTGTTACATATTGAATTGGTTTCAAGATATAATGATTAAGCTATTAGATCGCTTCGTTGTTCTTCTGCTACCAAAGCAAAGTCTGTTAGTATGCTTGTGACAAATATGTATTTGATATTTTGGGTCTCAGTTTTGTCTTTATCACGTATATGTATTTCAAGTGCCAATAATACGTAGAAAATCTAAGCTGAATTTGAGGACATTGAAAGTGAAACGTTAATTTATTATTAATAATGATCGCACAGTGATCGAAATGCCACCATAATCACTGACACCTCGACAATTATATTTGTTTTAAGAATTAGATATTATTTTATTTCTTGTTCTTAAAATTCCTAGAAAAACTGAATATTCCTATTTCAATATATTCATAACACTCGTCAATAGTTACTAAAAAAAAATCGAATGAAAATCAAAGCATTAAATGATACTTAACTATTTTATGATGGTCTATTCTAATATACATAGATTTTTTTTGTAAATAAACAAAGTCTTTTTAGTTTGGGAGCTATTATAACTATCATACAGCGAATGGTGTTTTCAACGTAGCGATTTAAATTGACCTAATTGCTTTTAGTTTTAATCAATGACTGCTTAAATTGTATCGAAATTTCAAAAAGTTGAAATAGGGATTACATTTCACTGAATAGAAAGAGAGAATCAAGTGTTCCGTATGAGGTGGATCATCAAAAAAAAAATTAACCCCTATCGGGAGAAACCCTCGTTAATGCGGAGGAAAATCGTAATAATGTAAAATATAATTTAATTGCAAAATTATTTGGCGAATTAAAAACTTTTAAATAATGTACATTAAGTAAATACCACATAACATAAATATACAAATATTTCCTAATGCGCGAAAAAAACGTTTCCTACGATAAAGTACACGATATTTTACTCATTTATACATTAAATTAGAACATGAAAGTACCTACATATTTTTAGTTACGTTCAAAGAAAAAAACAAGTGAAGAAAACATTTAAAATTACGAAACCATGGTTGTTGTCTGCAATTCAAGCTCAAAGACTTTAAAAAGTAGTTCAGAATTTATTCTTAATAAAGTATAGGTACAAAACAAACACATTTTGCAAAAGTTTATGCAAAAACAAAGAAACACAAAATTAATCTGGTCCTTTTCCTCGTTGTCGGAAAATTCCAAAAGCGGATTTTCCACCAAATGCTTTCCCGATTATATCCGCAATTGCGTCACAGTGCACGATGAGAGAACACCACAGATCACACGATGTTTCACTTACCAAGTACAGGGAGCAACGTCAGCAAGATCCACAAGGGGGACATGTTCTCGCGATGTGCGTCGCGTAGGAACTGGCTAGAAGTACGCATGCGCCGCCCGCCCGTTCTCATGGAGGGGAGATCTGAAAGCTCGCCGCCCGCCCGTGACCGTCGACCATCCGTCAAAGTTAAATGTTAATGAGTAAACTAATGTAAGGAAATATTAAATTCCTTAAAAATTAAAATTCATTGATAACTTTTGTTCATAATTCCAAAAAAAAAAAGAATGTGGAAATGGTATGGGATTTGTTTATGTATATGTATGTGTGTATGTGTATGTATGTAATGTTTCATTGGATTGGTACACCGCGCGCAATTCGTTTCCAATTAATTCTTGTCCACCTGATGGTTGCCTGGAAGAGATCGCTCTTAGCGATAAGCCCGCCAATTGTGCTTTTTTTTATTTAATGTATCGCATTGCTTAGTTATTTTTTTGGTGTACAATAATGAATACTCTCTTTCTCTCTCTCTCTAAAATGAAATTATCAGAACGCCACTCTGAGGAATTTTGCACGCAGTCTGTTTAATGTTAATCAAACTCATAACTATTATAATGTGCGCAACTACTCTTGCAACTTACCAAATAATAACCTTTTTTTTTACCTTTGTTCTTTATAATTTACCTGTACGCCAAGCGACTCATGATTTATTGTGAATTAATATATAAGTATACATTTAAAATAATAGGATGTTTTGCAAATGCTTAGATGCTGATAAAGAAGTTAAAGGAAATCTTTAACTTACAAAATAGATAGGCACTACCGTGCAACGAACTACCTTTTAACACTTGTGAAATTATTTTACGACCATTTATTGACACTTGAAATTTTGAAGCCGCTGCAATTGCAACGGTATTATTTGGTTTCCAAATTTTATTGGTGTACATTATTATAACAATCGCTCATAGCCGATCTATGGCTCCACTCTAAGAACCGTAAGTTTGAAAACTAGTCACTTGTAAATAGAAATTTGCGAAATCAAAGACGACGTAGCCTAAAGGATAATGACAGCTGGTGTACTCGTGTCGAGCGATGCGATTATGCCGATGTTCCAATCCTGCAAGAAGTAAGCAATTTTTCTAATGAAATACACACTTAAATCATGTTCACGAATGACTTGTACGAAGAAGGGATAACATATTATTATAATGAGAATCAACCCCGCATAAACTATAATTTTCATTATTACATTTATACAATTAACCAAAATATATCAAGTCTCAATGTAGGTGGCAGCATGGGCTCAGGTGAATTCGTTGATTCCATAGATAATACACATAAGTTAGTTATAGAGAAGCAACTCAAGCACTAAACAAAAATGTTTGCGGGCATCGGTCACTAGATGGCTTCGCTTCGATTTCTTTTTACTTTTTTATTACTTAGATGGGTGGACGAGCTCACATCCCACCTGGTGTTAAGTGGTTACTGGAGCCCATAGACATCTACAACGTAAATGCGCCACCCACCTTGAGAAATAAATTCTAAGGTCTCAGTATAGTTACAACGGCTACCCCACCCTTCAAACCGACACGCATTACTGCTTCACGGCAGAAATAGGCAGGGTGGTGGTACCTCTCCGCGCGGACTCATAAGAGATCCTACCACCAGTAATTACGCAAATTATAATTTTGCGGGTTTGATTTTTATTACACGATGTTATTCCTTCACCGTGGAAGTCAATCGTGAGCATTTGTTGAGTACGAATTTCATTATAAAAATTGGTACCCATGCCCGAGATTCGAACACGGGTGCATCGTTCAACACGAATGCACCGGACGTCTTATCCTTTAGGCCACGACGATTCATTGCTCCTGTAGATAGCAATAACATATTACCTATCTTATATTTTATTTTGAATAAAGAATTTTGTAAATTTTCTACAACAAATAAAGACTTGTATGATTTATTAATTGTTTATTTTCTGTGTTTAGTTATACAATAATTAAATTTATTTTAACAGCATAAATTTTAGGGGCATCGGCTACAAGATGTCGCTAGTTTCTATACAAAAAAATATTCGTCTTAAAGTATCGCAGTTTCAGGGCCCTGGTTCACTCGTCTGGGCAATAAAAAAGTAGTTTTTAGTAACTTCCGGGCCCATTTGATCTTTATCGACATTTTAATTATTATTTATTAAAGACATCTGTCGTGCTTAAGAAACACATCATTCAAATTATGAAGCAGGATGTAATGCTACCTACATCCCAATACAAAACTCCTTTATCGAACCTTCGAACCATCGTTTCTTGATGTAATTAATCACTATTAGATTGATGATTCACTGTTTATTTCCAAACAATCGTTACGTCATTCAATCAGATAAGATAAATCAAACACATATCTAATAATTAAACATACTTGAACGAACGGCATTAAGAGAATTTTGTGATTTGGAGACAACACTGTTGCTGTTTATTAAGGCAGGTGAAATAAAGTAGAAAAATATTTTTTTGTGCAGCAAGCAAAAATAAACTATACAAATAATAGAATTTCGATAACCATAAGATAAATAAAAGCAACAAAAAAAATTATAATACACTGTGGTGTTAAAAGTACATTGCGTAAAATATACCTAGTAATTAACTGAATGTAACAGTATAAGATGAAATAGTGATAAGGCACAAGACGTTTTCCTAAAAATAAAATGTATACTAGTCAGAATCTATGGTAGGTGCCTGGTTTGGCTGCCCCACGGTGACCACATCAGGTGGGTCGAAGACCGTATACTGACGAGCGTATGCTTTCTAAAACAACAGTGTAATATTAAGATAAAATTTTGCTGTTTATTTAATTATTCAATATATAACAGCGTATTTCGATATGCTGTAAATTATACTATAATTTTCAAGACTGGTAAAGAATAGATGTATAATGTTGTTGAGAAACTTCATATTTGTTAATTAATATCTTTAATCGTACTTGTTACTATTTTACATTAACTAATTCTAATTCGTAAATACGTAGTTTTCATTATCCAGAACTGGGACAAGTCGTGAACGGCACCCATAAAGTCCCGTATTGCCTAACCAGTCGATCGCGATGTTTCGTGTTCACGCTTCCGTGGCCAGTACTCGGGAAACACGAAGGTTTTTAAACTCATTCTCTTGTACTTTCTACAAAAATATAAATGCTATGTAATCGAAAACTTTAGTGTATATTTAAATCGAAAACATTTTTAGGTATTGATAGATTGCATTGGCTATGTATTTAGGTTGGTGGTCCTCTTTTGAAAGACGTCAAGTTTATAATGAATAGCTGTCAATCAAGATGTCCATTCTAGTCCTTGATAGGTCATTCGATTCACAAAGTATATGATGTTACCTTATAAATTATACAAAAACAGGTGATGTATCTCACGATAATTATAATCTTGTTCCATCTAATTATTAAACACGGAAGTCATAAGTATGTTGAACTTTATATTATATTGATGTTAAACTTGATAATTGCTAATAAAGACTTGAAAATTAATTATCTCATTTTGATCAATAAACTCTACTCTGATTTATTCCAGCACATGGCTCAAACCTATATAAAGTAAAATGATAAGTCGTCGATCCATTGTTTTCTAAATGAATAATTGCGAATCCATTGCGGCTAAAAAAATATTAATCGTTTGGTGATTAAAAATAAAATCTAGTATCACGTTAAGCCTCGACTTTGTACTGAAACTAAATGGAAAATGATCGTAAATTAAGGATTACGTGAAGCTTTCTAAGGACCAAACCTCTGACTTTGAGTAACAGATATGAATAGTCGGAGCAAGTACAGAAGTTAATGTGTTATTTAGCTAAATTATGCTTCTATACACCTCGCTATTTTTGCATAAGAGTGAAAACAGAAAAATTAACTCGTGTGCATGAATCGTGGTTACTGTACTAAGGTCACAACATGACTCTACACGACGCGACGTAACGTGAAGACATTAGAATGACGCGTGATAATCTCCGGCACGTTTTACCCACAAAATGTCTAATTATACTTAAATAATTTTACTTGTTGTAAAATGAAAGTATGACAGTGTGATAGGAAATTTTGCTTGTAGTGATTTAATTATTTGGCTTGCAAAAGTTTAATCTGTCGTACCTTGAACCTCGTTTAAGTATCGACATCTCTTTTTAATAGTTCTGGACTAAATAGGTGTATTGTATTCATGTGAAAGCTCTTTTTGTAGCAAACCTTTTTAAATTCTGAATATAGTAAAACTTTTTTAAATGTTGTTTAAATTCTAGAAATTAATCTCATTTTTAAGATCATCCAGTTGGCAGATGAGCTCTTAGAGTGCGATGTTAAGATGATAGTGAAGCCCATGGACATCATGATGATAATATCCAAACCCAACTTGAGATTGCTACAATTTCATTAAAATAATGATCAAACTGGAGTGTGTGCCTGTTTTGAGGCAGAAACGAGCAGTTTTTTAGCTGATAAATGTTTATTCTGCAACATTGGCCTTATTAAAGTTTCCGATATCAGTCTTCTCACTTTGATGGGTTTTTGATGTGTGATTAAAAAAACTTCAGAAGCTCTTTCAAAAGCTGATAACTTTTCCAATTTCAATGGTCTGATAATCGTATTTACAATAATGCCTTCCACCTTCTTTTTTTATATCATAAAAGCTTAGTACTTATTTCTACAATACCGGACTTATTATTATCTAGGTAAGTCTTTCAAATAGTGACTATTTAATCTAAGTAGGACATACTGTTGGCCACGCGTTAATATCTGGACAGCTCTCGATTTTAAATACCTCTATTGTGGTTGCCGATGACTGGCCGCTCATTTATCACGTTTCTCTTTAGTTGTCTTCATTTATGTCACAGTGATAATGCAGTGTTGGGCTTTAGTCCCGACGGACACAACCATATTTGTACGGTTGCTCAATGTGTGCTGCTATGCATTGTTTTACGGTTCTCCTATGGAAAGGTTAAGTGCATTGAGCAAATGAGCTGTTTAGAATACTGTTGTTGAATTATAATTTAAAGTTTTTGTTTTTTATATTAAAAAAAAAGGTGCTTTTTTCTCCTACCTGTTCGCTGGGAAAATTTGCTAACACTAGCCCTAGCAAGAGCAGTTCTTCGGAAAATCTACTACCGAATCGCAACGAAATTGGATAGTTGGAATTTTCGTTTCACGAATTTTTACAAATTGTTTTTTTTTCTTTCATTTTTCGCTAAAAGCATCATAATAATACGGAAACTTCTTTACGTAACTTTGGATTAACCGTATCAGATTTCTCAGCCGTGTAATTTTTAAAGTACGTATTTTCTTATAAAATCCTGCAAAACATCTCTCCATACGAGTATCGAATCCTTACAAAACATATTATTACTACCGTAACAAATTTATTCGGATTTGTGTAAATTCTTGCAACAGAACATGCGAGAAATTTACATGTAAGACATTGAGCAGCAAAACATCGCCAACGGTTAGGAAATAGCCGTGAATCGCAAGACGTTTGACCAAATATCATCACGCGACTACTTTTATACGTAGAACTAACTAATGTCTCAAGGTGGGCGCCATCACTTACTTTTTAATATCTATAGACTCCAGTTAACATTTAAAACCAGGTGGGCTCTGGATTCATTCGCCCGATTTAAAAGAAGATCATTACCAAAAATATTTTCCATAAATCGGACAATTACGGACACAATTTCGTTAATATCATGATTTACAGTATTTGCATTTTATCAATTGTTGTTTTAATAGGAAATTGTACATATAATTGTACTTAAATGTTCAACTGTAAATACTTGCTTATACTCGTAAACGCACAGTTGATAGTCCCATTAGTTTCCTTTCCCCGGCAGTTTCTTAGAGAACGTAACTTAAACGCAACTTAACTTAACTTGACGCGTCTAGTTAAATATTGAGCTATTTCTGTGGCGATTACGCATTCCAGTTTTTTAAAGTGAGATACGTTAGAAATTAGGGTTTTGAATTGATGTCTCAAAGATGAGCTTCGAGAATATCTTTACTTCAGATGAGCCATTACTTAGTTCGTCCGCCTATCAATGCAAAATCGTATAATCTGATTAAAACTCAGAAAGAGTTAACCATGTAAAATCCTGTGGCGATATAAAAAAAAACATTTCACAGTTCAAATTGAGCCCTTCGACCTTACGCCTTAAGGTAATAAGCGACAATTTCATTGCGATGTGTAGCTAACTATTTAACTCCAAGTAGACGTACTCTCGCTTACCCTTGTAGAGCAATTTTTTTTTATCACGTATTTATTGAAATTTCGAATAATTTCGAAAGTTATGAATAAAGGTACATTTAAATTATATTATTTTGAATATAATCTGTATGTAGGTGCGGAAGCCGATAACATCGTAAGAAAAGATTTAAACGCGCGAACACATATTTACGTTATAAGTTATAAGTTACAACTTATTTCATTTCTAACTATATTTAAATATTTTTTTCTTAATTAAAATATTCTAGTTATGTAGATGTAATCGAAAGAGCAAACTTAACTTTCATTATGCGATGTCAATCGAAAGTGATAGAAATGTCAGTCAACAATAAAATGTAGCGGTCGTTTCACTGTCGGTTGTAAAACAGAATGTATGTATGTACATACTAGTATCCAAGTACAGACATTTTGCAGCATGATATTACTTTGGAACACTACTTATTCTATTAGTAAAATAAAAAAGGGTGCGTGTAGGTACTTATGTACGCGCGTAAGAAGTAATACTTTATTTTTATTAAATTTATTTCTTTTTTTTATTTAAATTTTAATCAATTTGAAAAAAAATCGATTAAACAACATCCTCAAACACGCATATTGGGCATCTCTTTTCTTGAAATCGAATAAATTCGGTAATTCTCGGTATGGTTCGGAATGTTCACCTGCTGCTATATTCAGACTCGCCAAGTTACATCGGTCGTATTGTAATGAGCGATTTAGTGGGCAACTTCATTCTGTTAATTTTTTGTCACGGTGCGCGCGCATCGTAAAATTTCACTCTCATAAATTTTTCCGTGCCTAAAGAAGTATAGCTTCAAAAGTAAAATAAAATAATTCATTGATTAAATATGTTATAACTTTGTTCGTAATTAGTTTTTCACACTATAAGTACACTGTGTTTATGACTTTTCTTTTGCTTTATGTTGTTCTTGTAATGTGAGCTCTCAAAATCTCAGCTGAGTCGTAGAAATTAAACACTAGAAAACTCTGTCAAAGATTATACAAATTATTTGCTCAGTCGAAGAAACTACATACTTTATTTGATTTAGCGATTTAAATTTGAGTCACTTAAAACTGTTTAATACTATAGAAGAAAACAAAATTGGCTCTTACTACTGGATACATACATACTCTTTTTTTTTCGTACCTTATCTGATAGCCTTGAGAGGGTATGTCAGCGTAACTCTAACGTGTAAGTGAGCTTTCGGCGCTCAAACCTGAAGGCGTTATTAATATTAGCCTTAGCAAGAGCAGTGCTTCGCAGAATCTACCACCGGATCGGAAACGTGACCCACTGAGAAGATTCGGTTAGAAACTCAGTGGGCTGTGTCTATGGGTTAGTTTACGGTGACCGGTGCTTGAGGTACCTAAAAGCACCGTTAGTGGATCGGGAGAATCCAAAATGACGTGTTTAGGGAGACGTTGACTGTTTACCATTCGGTGCGCAGGATCGGGTATGTAATTTCCAGCGGCCACAACAAGAGGTTTTTCGTGTCGTGTCACCTTTTCAAAGTGGCGCACTGATGCCGACTGAATATACTTACTGATGGATACGCACTCTGTTAGGTAGATTAAGCGTTGAAAGTGCACGAGAAGTACCATTTAGATGGTTAAACTATTACAGCTACTGTCGTGGCTTTTAATGACCTACAAATCGACAATACATTATACAAGAATTTTATTCTAATGATTATTTTGACGCTGTACGGATGCTTTGTTCCTTCACATTTTTTTACATACGAGCTAATTAAGAAACGAGAATATACCCTCTTTTACTGGTCAATAAAAAAAGGCAACCAAATTAATGTGTTTTTTGTCTATGGGCTCCGAGCGCTTAATATTAGGTCATCATCAGTCGATTGGTGTGGATACTAAATTTATGATTGCCTGGTATGTTCATTAAATGTATTTATTATGTTCACTGGCGGCTTTCATATAGGGGAAAGTGGATCAGGAATTTTTGTTCTCACTTGAAAATTTATGAAATTCAAAACGATTAAAATACTTGAATGATAATTTATAATCAGTGTTTCATTTTTTTTTTAATAAAAATAAATCCTGTACAAAAAATAACATTTCACAAAGAGTTTCTGCTGCTTAATACGTTCAATAATGTACCACGGTGTTTTCCGAGCGCTATGACATGTCCTTCTTCAAACGAGGCTTGCGGAGAGTACTTTATGGTAGGCAGCGGCTTGGCTCTGCCCCTGGCATTGCTGACGTCCATGAGCGACGGTGACCACTTACCATCAGGTGGGCCGTATGCTCGTCTGCCTACAAAGGCAATAAAAAAAAAAAAAAAAAAAAAAAAAAAAAAAAAAAAAAAAAAAAAAAAAAAAAAAAAAAAAAAAAAAAAAAAAAAAGTTTTAACTATAGATCTAACAACTGACGCTTAGATCATAAACCTCTCATAGTTTTTGCGCTATTCATGGATTTAATACGAAAATGCACAATGTTCTTACGTTATGTAGGTGTGACACAATCTCTTACTGTATCTTAGGTAATAATTCATATTATATGAAATATATATTATACTAACAGGTGGTAGGACCTCTTGTGAGTCCGCACGGGTAGGATAGGGAGGTAGTAGGTACCACCACCCCGCCTATTTCTGCCGTGAAGCAGTAATGCGTTTCGGTTTGAAGGGTGTGGCAGCCGTTGTAACTATACTGAGACCTTAGAACTTATATCTCAAGGTGGGTGGCGCATTTACGTTGTAGATGTCTATGGACTCCAGTAAGCACTTAACACCACGCGGGCTATGAGCTCGTCCACCCAACTAAGCAATAATAATAAATAAATAAAAACTACAAAATATTTGAGAAAATCTTACCTTTTTGTTAGTACCTTTTGCTTGTATCTGTAATTTAGTAATTAATCGGAACCCAAGGATATCCGACGTGAATGTCGTCAAACTCGTAATGAGACAGGTGGGACTACCTCGTCTTCTTCAAATTAGTGTGAATGACTCGTAGGGTTTACCTTTAATAGTGGTTATTGCTGTACGTATGTTAGACGTAACTTTATATAACGTAACTTACACATTACGAGTAAGCAGTGTCAAAACTACGGTCGATCATTGCCAAAACTCCTATCGAGACGCTTAATATACTAAAATGTTTTTCACATAACTGTGAAATACGTGGTTTTCGGTTAAAAGTTAAAATACCCAGTTCAAGAGAAGAACATTTGAGAAAGGAACGTTTATTATGGAATATATTTGGATAAGTGGAAATGTTTTTTTTTTTTTTTTTTATGATTGAAGTATTACTGGTGGCCCGGAGGCCTTTCCAGTTTCACCAGGACAGGTGGGCGAGCAAAGGCTCAGCCAGGAGGGGTGTGATTTGCTAACAGCTACCCGAGCGCCTCCGAAGGAGACCTAACAGCTCAAGAGTAGCTGCTTCGCGAATGAATCTACTACCGGATCGGAATCGCGACCCGCTGAGAAGATCCGGCGAGAAACTCAGCGAGCTGATTCATGGGTTAGGTTGCACGGCGAACTCTTTGTCGAGTTCGACGAGTACGGTTACCGAGGTCCCTAAGCCTGCTCCTAATGTTAGAGCTGAAGGCGTCTAATGCAAAAGTTATTGGATCTGATGAATCCGTAAGGACGTGTCTAGGGCGTCGACGGTGACTGGCTCCTGCGTGATCAGGATTCGGGGAGTAGTCAGCGGCGGCAACGATAAGGCGATTATCATGACGCATAGCCTTATCGAAGTACCGTTCCGACGCTGACTTCATGTATTTCTGGATAGATTCGAGGCCCAGGTCATCGTGTAGGTCAACGTTCCTCACGAACCACGGAGCTCCGACGGCTAACCTGCAAAAGCGGGATTGTAGAGATTGGAGGGTGTCTATGTGTGTGCGGGCCGCGTGAGCGAACACCACACTCGCGTAAGTCATGACGGGCCTTATGCAAGTTTTGTAAAGTGTTACCTTGTTCCGAAGGGACATTTTACTCCGCTTACAGATCATGGGGTAGAGTCTACCGAGAATAAACGCGGCACGGTCACGGACTGATTTTATATGTGGGCGGAATGTCATCGATGCATCCAGGGTAACGCCCAGGTACTTGACCTTCCTGGCCCAGGGTATGGGTTGTCTAAAGAGAGTAATCGGGGGTGGGAAGTGGAAATGTGTGGCCTGACGTATAAGTCACTTTATGTATCTGCATCGAGTGATACGACCATGCTGAAGTTTAAATCCTCCATCTAACTTTTCTACTATTTTATTCTTACCTTTTTTTATATATCCATGACGCATGTTTGATTAACTTCTTTTAATAAAATCAAACCCAAAAAATTTTTGGAGTCTACGAATAACTAGTGATAAGATGGTATTTTGAACCAGTAAAGTAAGTACTTCTACCTATATCTCCCATAAAGTAGTCATTAATTCCGCTTTGGAAGATAAGCATAATACACCAAAATTGAAACTTTGGTCTCATATTTCAAGATTGGTTGTGGTTTTTACAATTGTTATCACTATAGATTCCGGAAATTACTAAATATAAGACATGCCGTGAGCACGTCTGCTCAGCCACTGCAGTAAAAGTATATTCATAAAATAGACCACAGATCCGTTTCCAATCCGGTAGTAGATTCTGCGAAGCACGGCTCTTGCTAGGGTTCGTGTTAGCAACGTCGTCAGTTTTGAGCCCCGTAAGCTCACCTAGTAGTTAAGGTTACGCTGAAATAACCTCTAAAGACTCTCTTAAGGAGGAGAAAAAAAAGACCAATTAAATTCAATTTACCTAATATCAACACATTCGCTTATTCATGATAACAATATTTACTTTCCATAATCCATAAGAGTCGATTTTGTTTTGAAAAATAAAACAAGTAATTAATAAACAATAAATTTCATTTTTCTTTAAAGTACTAAAGAAGATGTTATTACGTTGGAACGTTGCGAAACAAGCGTAGAATGACTTGCAGGCAATTAAATTGTGTGATGCTGGCACTTCACTTAAGCCCATACGCACATTTCTATAGCCGTTTCATATTACCTAAGCTAATTGTGATATTTAAATTAAAACTATAATTAATACTAAAACTTATTATTTGGCCCAAAAATACTGCAATGACGACATCGACTTACCTATGCTCTTGGCATTGCTGATGAGCTACAGTGAGTACACATCATCAAGCGAACTCAAACTTAGCTGACTGCGAATTAAATAAAAAAGTCCTATAGGGTGAAAGGAAAGTAAAGTAGCATAGTAATATCTAACTATCCTACGGTTGAAACCGGTTGATTGCTTTGCGAAATTTTGTGGAACGGTCTCCGTACAGGTTTCACAGCATAATAAGTACGTAATTTTACAAACTTGTAATTTTCCAGATCTGATTTTATGACACGATGTTGTTCCATAGTCGCAAAATACGTTTGACATTGCAGAGCATCTACACAAAATCAACCTGCCGATTCTACAAGAAGGTGAAAGTTACGCTTCATGTTTTGTTAGTGTGACTATATTTCAAGGCCATAACTGAACATCTTGAAACCGTACTATATAAGTTCTCGACCTTCAAGCGCTGTTGAAGGATTCGTGGAGGCAGTGTTCGGAAATAAGGAGTAGGAAGAGAAGAACGATACAAAAGATCCAAAACGAAGTTCTAAGTCTTGGAAGTCGACGTTCTAAGATGAAATAAGAAGTGGTTCATAAAGCTATATTGTTAATTATATAATTAGAAGGAGATCCGTAATCTAGGAAAATTGGTACTCGACCGACTTTGACAATTTATAAAGTGAATATTTTATTTGCGGTGTAACTGAAACGATGAGCGAATTGGAGGAGAAAAATAAGGAGAGCTGACTAGGCTCTCAGTAGGCTGAGAGCTGGGATGAATAGCTACGATAGAGAGAGAGAGAGAGAAAGAGAGAGACAGAGCGAGAGAGAGAGAGAGAGAGAGGTGTAGATGAAACGAAGACGATTTCACTCAATAATTTTAAGATTCTATCTAGATCGAAACGGACCATTACTTCATTGGCTTCAGGTAAATAATTTAGGCCACATTATCATTCATCTAAAACGATAGTGGCAACTTGGTGGCAACGAGAGTGACGATCTATGAGGATGTAATCATGCGGTTGTGTAATAAAGCCGCAGGCGATGTTTAGGGTCATCTCATGAACCATACAGAGAAACGGCGGCTCCCACTCTGCCGAGGTCAGATCATAGCTCGGAGAATTTACATAGACGTGCCTTATCGAGATTGTTTAAGATTACCATTTTTAGTGTCGTAACAATTTTTTTTTATGATCAGATAGATGCACTACTTGGCGTATACTATTTACGTTCTAAAACACATAGTTTTATTTAACTTAAATTTTTTGTTAGCATTGATGGAAATGTGTTCTGTTTGGAAAAAAAAAAGTATAAATATGTACTGGATTCCGTATTAAAACAGAAATGCGTTTTTGTGGGATTTATAATAATTAAAAGAAACTAGTATCGATTAAATTTTTTTTATTAAAAAACACATAAAAAACCACGGAATGAGTAGGTATATCAGAGGAACTGTGAAAGTGGCCTCGATAATTAACAAATCAAAGAGCGGCGGCGGTATGGACATGTGATGCTCTTTTTATACATAATTAGAGATGTATGGAAATGGTGGTGCAAAGTAGAGGGGAAGAGATCGACCGAAGAAGAGATGGATGGAAGGAGTGACTGTTGAGATGACGGTTGATAGAAGAAAATGGAAGAGAAAAATTAGCTGTGCCGAACCCATCTAGTGGGATAAGGTCGAGAAAAAGAAGACATATAAAAAAACAATACCCGTTTTTGTATAGTTCGTATTCAATTCTGAACTATATCTATAAGATTTTGATTTTATACAAACGATAGAGTATTTATTTTACTTTTTTTGTTTCAAAATGTTCTCTTTATTTTTTTGTCAATTTAAGGATGTTAAAAATTGTACTGAAATTCTCAAGTTTTTTGAATATTTAGCTCCAGTAGCAAAACTACTTATATATGCATAGATTTTTCTTTTTTATTACTTATATTGGTGGACGAGCTCATAGTCCACCTGGTGTTAAGTGGTTACTGGAACCCATAGGCATCTACAACGTAAAATGCGCTACCCACCTTGAGATGAGTCGTCTATTATCAAAGGTGGCAATCTGTGCATTTGGACAAAAAAATGTTATTGATATGTCAATACTGATTGATTTGAATATAATCGTCTCCTTCAAAGAATACGGTTCAAAACCTGCATTAAATAAAGGTTAATAGTTAACCTGTTATTTATCTGAGATGTCGTTCCGAAGAGTTTTGTGACTGCCAATGGAATAAATACATAGTCAATAATTCGTTTTTCTGATTTACCAATAATTGTCCAAAAGTCAGATTGCCGGCTTTGATAATAGTCGACTCAGATATAAGTTCTTAGGTCTCAAGTAGAGTTACAACGGCTGCCCCGCCCTTCAAACCGAAACGCATTACTGCTTCACGGCAGAAATAGGCATGGTGGTGTTACTTACCCGTGCGGACTCCCAAAAGGTCCTACCACTAGTAAGAGATAATATGAAAGTAAATATTTAACATTCAAAAATCAAAAGCATTCGATTTAATTTTTATTCCCACCAACAACAAGCGCAAACGACTCATTCACGGAAGAACAATATTAAACCGGAGCTTCCCTTTTACTTAATTGCGATAATTCTATTGTATTAAAAATATAAACTGTATCTACCTTCAAGACTGTTCATTACAATCGCACCGACCTCGCCGTAACCTTTAACTCGGAGGATGCTCACATTCCGACACGGTGAATATTGAAACGACTATGTGGAAACCCTTTGTTTCTCAAACAAATATAATGCCGTCGAAAATTTGTACAAATGGACAAGTCAAGTGTTAATGGGAAATTTCCCATTAATTTTACTTGCTCTGCTATGTTGTGCAAAGGATTTTTGATTTTTCACAGTCTTCAATGAAAAAGCAACTTTTAAATGGCTACAAATGATTCATTGAATCATTTAAAGAAACTAACAAAATACGCTTTTATAGAAAATCCGCGTTTTTTTTACAATAAAATGTTTTTTTCTTACCTATTTTTAATTCAAATTTATTAAAATATATTTTCTATTTTTTAGTTGGATTTTCAATAAAAGCGTATTTTGTTCGTTTTTTTTAAAACTAATATTTACTTTTCAGTTTTTTAGTTGAATTTCAATTTTTTTATTTTATTTTTTAAATATTGAATTCTCATCGGGCCTTAATTAATATACCAAATTTAGAGTTAATCCGACGTTTTTAAGGGGGTCAAAATCATTTTCAAATATTCAGTTACAAACATACATACGTCTGAAGCTAATAAAACGTATTAAAAATTAATTGGGTTATGTCATTCTCGGAGCTGTAAGTGACGCAATCGTATCGATAACCGATCATTACGGTCAAACGATATGCGGGAGCTTGGCCGTGCCGGTTACAACGGGCCATTATGACCACGACTATTCAAAAACAATTGAAAAGATATTAATTTGCGATTAGATTCATAAAATTTGGCTATAAATTTTTCATACTCTACGACAGCCCAAATAGCCACGGGCTACTTCGAATAAAGTGTCTATCAAATCACATAGACATTACGTGAATGCCGAGACCAGTGTGCTTAGTGCGTGTTTTTAACTTCTCGATCGCGTAAAAGTTAACTCAGATTTGTATGGAGGTGGGACAGCGCCCCTGAGTGCAAACGAAGGGAAGCTATTCCAACTCCATACTAATTAGAGTTAACTTTTACACTAAGCACACAGGACACCAGGTTAATTTGTCAGTTGTATTAAACGGCCAAACCATTTAAACCGTAATGTATGAACGCAATATAAATAGGGAAGAATGTAGTAACCGTAGGTGTTGTGGACTGTAGGATTAGGATGGGCAAGGAACTTAATAAATAAACTCGCGAGGATCGCACGTATACATTTTTTATTTTGGAAATTTTATAATTTGCTTACAATAGCACGTTTTACAAAAAATATTTTTTTTGACATTTCAAAATTCAAAAGTAATGTTGCCACCACAACCGCAACAATAAAAAAAATGTATACCAATTTGTTGGGTTGCCAACAGTAGACGTTCTAAAAGCCTTAGAACCATTTCTTATGCATAACTCTAATGTAATTATGTCCAAATACATTTTAAATAGGTCTAATTAACATCTAGACAGTGCTTAAATAATTTTTGTAATACAGCCGAAGTAAATTGAAATCACCAAATATATCGTATCGCTTGCTGAGCAATCTCATAGGTTATTCTCACGCCCACGTAATTTCAATACTCTAATTATATGGTATCATTAATCATGTATAAGGTAACATTAATGGTAACATCCGCTAAGAAGTACCGAATGTGTGTACAAGGCTTTTTAGACGCTCTCTGCTATTGTTCCAATTTTTGTTTAGATCAAGTTCACATGTTAATTCGTATTAATGTAATGAGTTTTACATAAATAAAGAATTATTTATTAGCAGCATTTATGGCAGCTATAATTTAAGAAAAAAACTTTGCTCACCTCGGCGACAGACATTGCTTGTAATGTCATTGATGTCTAGGAACGAACCGTATAGTATATTTGTCTAAAATTTCATTAGAAATCGTAATTGAATGCTTGTTCAATTACTATTAAATTTAATTAAGATCTCTTATAACTACTTTTTAGATCAGTTTATTGATCACCGGTTACCGATCGCCAATAATTTTTAAATCGCCAATAAATATGCTTATGATATTCATTAAGTAATTTAAAATGAACGCAGTCCATAATTCGTAGTCAAAAGATCAGACTTTTTTATATTTTAAGTCCTATGCTAATTTAATTATTTAGAATACTTAATGTAAATTCATGCTGTGAATGTAAACATGATTTGAAATTTTGTAACACGTAAAGTAAATAACTAATTACATTAATAACTAGCAAATTAAACAATTATAATAAAGAACGACCACAACAGATTTTAAAGATATACTTATTAAACAATCTATATATATAAAAATGAATTGCTGTTCGTTAGTCTTGCTAAAACTCGAGAACGGTTGGACTGATTTGGCTAATTTTGGTCTTGAATTATTCGTGGAAGTCCAGGGAAGGTTTAAGACAGAGTTTTTTTAAAAGAGAGGTTTATTAAGGTGAGAAAATATAAAAAACAAATAATTTTGTTTTTCCTTGATTGTGTCCCCTTGATGTGTCTTTTATTTATCGATTGAGGCACTACGAAGTCTGCCGGGTCAGCTAGTTTATTATAAAAATAATTAATTAAGCTCTTTGCTAATGTATAAGAAAGCACGATGCGTGAATATGACATACGAAATACATAGAAAGTAACAAATGCGTAATGAACACATGTTTGTGTGCATGTCGTTCACATTAAAAGGCCCCTCGCCATTATGACATAGGAAGTCGTAAATGCGAAAACCACAAGCACCATTCACGAATTACATTTCACTCTTTGTTGAGTCCATAGCGGATTCCTCTAATTTACACATTATGCACAGTATTACACAAATTACTAAGTGTAAGTTTCATGGTAATTACGAGATCTTTTTAAATCATATTTTTTCGCTCTAACAATTTTATTTCTTTAAATAGCAAATAAGTCTAGCAGAACATTGCTTCCTTCCTTTTATATACACATACTTCCTATGTTGAGGTGATGATTTAATAATGCAATTACCTCGAAATTACTCAGCAAGTATTTGCACTATACCTAGGTTATTTTGATATCTATTTAACAAAAGTAAAAACAATTGAAAGAAAAAATTTTAATCGCTTTTATTGCTTCATCAATTATTCAGGAATATAGATTTCACCAAGTTAATACACAGAAATTTAGTAACAAAGTAACTAGAAATATGAAATTCGTAGTTACATTCATAATTTAAATTTCCCGGTACGTACCTACGTGAAAGCTTAAATTAAATCATCTACATAGTAATTTTTGCCATAGTGTGATATGATGTAGCACAGTTTAATTGCTGAGAGGTTTTGAAATAGTCAATGACTTATTTCGGGACAGTTCTTAACAATAAATACCCCCAGACACGCCGGTCATAAATGACCATGAACCAAATACTCTTCACGGTGTATAGCCAAGGACCGAGTTATATGAATGAGCTACTGTTTAGCGAACGAACCATATCGGACTGAGGTAGCCTGTTAACTCTTTGATGATCTATTGTTATTTTTTCATTAGTGATGTAATTTTTGCATTTTGAAATTCACAAACGATACGGTGATTATTTTTATTGTGTTCGATTGCGATTTGTTTCTTATTTTCGAAGCCACAAGGCTTAGTTAAGTAACAAGTGTTCTAAAAGTGAATTCCACTATTGTAACATTGTTTAGGTATAAATAAGCATGTTTATAGGGCACAATACGTTTTAATACATTTCGTTTTCAAATATAATTGTCACTTATAGTTAGTTAGTTTAATTGCCATTTTGTAAATTTGATCACACGCCTAAACAAAACTTTACTGAAAGGTAAATTACGGATTCGAATATTACACTAATGCTGGAAATGAAACTTATAATAAAAATGCGCTGTAGAGATGTATATTATAGGAAAAATAACTATCAGCACCTCTATTATTTAGCAGGTTGCGAGAATAACATATTATATATTTTTTTTATTTATGTGACGCAATGTATGAGTCACAATAAACATGTTTTTGTATATCTTCTGTTCGAACTTAATAACTCACCTCAATTTACAGTACATTATCAACCTATTCTGATGTTGTAAATCGACCTTCTAGCTACAGCAATTCTTTAATGGTTTACTGAACAAGTCCCACTGCAATTTACTACGAAATGAATATTTTGTAATAACATTTAAAATAAAACAACTCATAGATAAAATACAATAAAACAAAAACAAAAAAAACAGATAATGTTCAACACCAAAAAAAAAACCAACTTCCCGCGATAGCTGATAACGAAGCATTAAGCGTGAGAAATGTCTCAGATGATGCACCTCAGATCAAAACCGCAGACATAACATACTATTATAAATACTAGATGATGACCGAGCTTTGGTCGACATTTTCTTTTTTGATAAATTCTGTTTTTTAGAAATTATATTTAAATACGAATTACATATTGATAAAATGATGAAATATTGTGTCTTTAAAGCAGTTAGTTGCTCTCAATTAAGAAAAATTGTATTATTATTCACCAATAGATATCGGGAAGAGTCATAAAGCTGATTATCGATAAAGTTCATTATTGAAAACACGAATAAAACAACATTTTCTGAAATTAAATCGTAGATAGATCGATTTGTCGCCCCCGAAATCCCCTATATACAAAATTTTATGAAAATCATTGGAGCCGTTTTTGAGATTCAGATTATATATATATATATATATATATACAAGAATTGCTCGTTTAAAGGTATAAGATAAGCGATTTTAATAGTTCGTTCATTGTACATGTTAAGCATAGGCATCGCAATAAAATTTTGTGTCATCGTGGCCTAAAGGATAAGATGTCCGGTGCATTCGTATCGAGCGATGCACCGGTGTTCGAATCTCGCTGGCGGGTACCAATTTTTCTAATGAAATACGTACTCAACAAATGTTCATCCGTTTATCTCCCCCCGGACAAGCCCCTTCTGAGCAGTGACATCGAGTCACTGTTCGGCATGGGAGACTCTGTCATCCTGGCAGGCGATTTAAATTGCCACCACACTAGGTGGAACTGCCATCGTACAAACGTTAACGGTAGGCGTCTCGACGCGTTTATAGACGACCTCACCTTTGAAATAGTCGGTCCCCCAACTCCAACATGTTATCCGTATAACATCGCGCTCCGTCCGAGCACTATAGACCTGGCATTGCTTAGGAACGTAACTCTGCGCTTGCGTTCCATCGAAGCAATGTCAGAGCTCGACTCAGACCACCGACCTGTCGTTATGCAGCTCGGTCGCCCTCACAACCCAGTCACTGTTACGAGGACCATGGTGGATTGGAATAAGCTGGGCACGTGCCTAGCCGACGCCGCTCCGCCAATCCTCCCTTACGGCCCGGATTCGAATCCATCCCCAGAGGACACCGTCGAATCCATAAACATCATTACCGATCACATCTCTTCCGCGATCATTAGATCTTCTAAAGAAGTCGATGTGGAGGACAGCTTCCACCGCATCAGACTGTCCCCCGATCTTAGGAATCTCTTAAGAGTTAGGAACGCGGCAATCCGGGCCTACGATCGTCTTCCCACGCATTCAAACCGGATTCGGATGCGTCGTCTACAACGCGAAGTCCACTCCCGCTTAAGCGACGCGCGTAACGATAATTGGCATAGTTATTTAGAACAACTCGCGCCCTCCCACCAAGCATACTGGCGACTAGCTAGGACTCTCAAATCCGAAACTACCGCTACTATGCCTCCCCTCGTACGCCCTTCAGGCCAACCACCGGCATTCGATGACGATGACAAGGCTGAGCTGCTGGCCGATGCACTGCAAGAGCAGTGCACCACCAGCACTCAACACGCGGACCCCGAACACACCGAGTTAGTCGACAGGGAGGTCGAGCGCAGAGCTTCCCTGCCGCCCTCGGACGCGTTACCCCCCATTACCACGGACGAAGTTAGAGACGCGATCCACAACCTACAACCTAGGAAGGCACCCGGCTCCGACGGCATCCACAACCGCGCGCTTAAACTCTTGCCAGTCCAACTGATAGCAATGTTGGCTACAATTTTAAATGCCGCTATGACGCACTGCATCTTTCCCGCGGTGTGGAAAGAAGCGGACGTTATCGGTATACATAAGCCGGGCAAACCGACAAACGAAACTTCTAGTTACCGTCCGATTAGTCTCCTCTCGACGATAGGAAAAATTTACGAACGGCTCCTTAGGAAACGCCTCTGGGATTTTGTTACCGCGAACAAAATTCTCATAGACGAACAGTTCGGATTCCGCTCAAAACACTCGTGCGTACAACAAGTGCACCGCCTCACGGAGCACATTCTGATAGGACTAAATAGGCGTAAACAAATCCCGACCGGCGCCCTCTTCTTCGACATCGCGAAGGCGTTCGACAAAGTCTGGCACAACGGTTTAATTTATAAACTATACAACATGGGGGTGCCAGACAGACTCGTGCTCATCATACGAGACTTCTTGTCGAACCGTTCGTTTCGATATCGAGTAGAGGGAACTCGTTCTCGTCCCCGTCAACTGACCGCCGGAGTCCCGCAAGGCTCCGCGCTCTCCCCGTTATTATTTAGTTTGTATATCAATGATATACCCCGGTCTCCGGAGACCCATCTAGCGCTCTTCGCCGATGACACGGCTATCTACTACTCGTGTAGGAAGATGTCGCTGCTTCATCGGCGACTCCAGATCGCAGTAGCCACCCTGGGACAGTGGTTCCGGAAGTGGCGAATAGACATCAACCCCACGAAAAGCGCAGCGGTGCTCTTCAAAAGGGGTCGCCCTCCGAACATCACTTCGAGCATCCCACTCCGTAGTAGGCGCGCAAACACCTCCGCCGTTAGTCCCATCACTCTCTTTGGCCAGCCCATTCCGTGGGTCTCGAAGGTCAAATATCTAGGCGTCACCCTCGACAGAGGGATGACATTCCGTCCCCATATAAAAACGGTACGCGACCGCGCCGCGTTTATTCTAGGACGACTCTATCCAATGCTTTGTAGTCGAAGCAAACTGTCCCTCCGTAATAAGGTAACTCTCTACAAAACTTGTATACGCCCCGTCATGACGTATGCAAGCGTAGTGTTCGCTCACGCAGCCCGCACCAACTTGAAATCCCTTCAGGTTATTCAATCACGATTCTGCAGGATAGCCGTCGGAGCGCCTTGGTTCCTTAGGAATGTGGATCTCCACGACGACCTGGAGCTCGACTCTTTTAGTAAGTATCTACAGTCGGCATCGCTGCGCCATTTTGAGAAGGCGGCACGACATGAGAACCCTCTCATCGTAGCCGCTGGAAATTACATACCCGACCCAGTAGACCGAATGGTAAACCGTCGACGTCGCCCAAAGCACGTCATTACGGATCCTCCTGATCCATTAACGGTGCTTTTAGGCACCACAAGCACCGGTCACCGTCCTCGTCGAACCCGTCGCTTGCGACGAAGGGCTCGACGAGCGAACTAACCCATAGACACAGCCCACTGAGTTTCTCGCCGGATCTTCTCAGTGGGTCGCGTTTCCGATCCGGTGGTAGATTCTGCGAAGCACTGCTCTTGCTAGGGTCAGTGTTAGCAACTCTCCGGTTGAGCCCCGCGAGCTCACCTACTAACGTTAGGGTGAAGCTGAAATAGCCTCTCAAGGCTATCAGCATAGGTAGGGAAAAAAGAAAAAAAAAAAAAACAAATGTTCACGATTGACTTCCACGGTGAAGGAATAACATCGTGTAGTAAAAATCAAACCCGCAAAATTATAATTTGCGTAATTACTGGTGGTAGGACCTCTTGTGAGTCCGCACGGGTAGGTACCACCGCCCCGCCTATTTCTGCCGTGAAGCAGTAATGCGTTTCGGTTTGAAGGGTGGGGTAGCCGTTGTGACTATACTGAGACCTTAGAACTATATCTCAAGGTGTGTGGCGCATTTACGTTGTAGATGTCTATGGGCTCCAGTAACCACTTAACACCAGGTGGGCTGTGAGCTCGTCCAAACATCTAAGCAATAAAAATAAAAAAAATAAAAAAACTATGATATGCTCTTCTTATATATTGCAGCCTTAATTCACCAAACAAGTACTAATGCGTTTATAACTGTGTATAATAAAATCTTATGCCTTACATATCAATCAATAGTGACGGGCGATGCTTAAAATATCGAATAATGTAATGTACAAAAACTTAGTACAGTTAATTACCCATTGCTATCTTCTGAATGCAAGCTACGCAGGACCGGTCACTGTGGAGCCTTGGGGGAGGCCTATGTCCATCAGTAGATGTCTGTGGGCCCATAATGATGATGATGATGTTTTACTATAAACCAAAATAATAATAAAAAATCAAAAGTTAACAAATTTTTCTTTAGGTACATCATTAGGTACATGTTTTGCGAGTCATATAAAAACACACACGTAATAGTGGCCATATGTATATTAAGATAATTTTATTATCAGTACGAAAACTTAGTACAGTTAATTACATATTGCTATCTTCTGGATGCAAGCTACGCAGGACCGGTCACTGTGGAGCCTTGGGGGAGGCCTATGTCGAGCAGTAGATGTCTGTGGGCCGATAATAACGATGATACTATGAACCAAAATAAAAAAATATTTCAAAAATTAACAAAGATTTCTTTAGGTACATCATTCAATGTACATGTTTTGCTAGTCATATAAAAACACACACGTAATAGTGACCATATGTATATTAAGATAATTATCAGGCAATGATTCAGTTAAGAGCATCCTTATTGCAATGGTGACCTCTTCGTCAACACGGAACTGAAGATAACAATCGTAATTTTTTTTCTTGTTAAACGTGCGTGTTATCAAAATGGTATCTAAATCATATTTTTTGGTTGTTAAATTATTGACTAGCTAAATGTTAACGTCTTCTCATCAATCAATTGCAAGGGGCGCGCTATTGTAAAATTATGTAATCAATAAATTGCCTGATGTCATAGCGCATGATGCCATTAATAATGTTTGTGGTCTTACATTAATGGCTCCAAGTTGACATCTAAGCGATCTAATTTAATAATTTAATCAAGTGTAGATTTGGTACAAAGCGAATAAAATATTTGGAAAAGTCATTAGAAACATTAGTAAGGTACTTTTCAGTCTTGTTACCTAAGTAAACAGCAGGCAAATTACATTCAAACGTACCCCGGAGACGTAGGAAAGACAGTGATCTTACTTTCGTTCCGGTCCTTCATTCTTTAAACTTTCCCACGATTAGAACTACTTGATTCATTCTAAATACAAGAACGCTTACAAAATAATATGTACTGTTATGCCCCTGGGATGGCGCGTTCATGAGTGACGCATGACATGTGATCGACTGGGTCGTGGTCTTTCGATGACAACAAAACCAGGAAGTAAAGTATTTAAGTAATCAAATTGATGTATTGTTTATTCGGTCGAAGTTTTTATTTCGGGTCTTCACGTTTCAGTACGTATTGCATTAATTAACGGGCGTGAAGTAAATAAAGGCACACGCACTCTTAAAATCATTGTAGTTAACACGTCAGTTGCAACATGAGCACTGTTGTCGATTATTTAACAAGAGACAATGTGGTCGCGCTGAGACCGGAGCTTCTCACGGATGCCGAAGGTCGTGGATAACTCTTGTGCTCTTACAACACGCTTTAAATAATTTGATTTCATAACAAGCGCCCCAAAACAACTTCGCGTGGACAGTATGCCGAATTATTCTAACCATCATCATCATCATCATTTCAGCCTATCGCCGTCCACTGCTGAACATAGGCCTCTCCAATAGATTTCCAGTGCGACCGGTCCATTGCCACCTGCATCCAACGAGACCCAGCGCTTTTTACTAGGTCGTCGGTCCATCTAGTAGGTGGCCGTCCCACACTGCGCTTGCCAGTACGTGGTCGCCACTCCAGGATCTTTCTGCCCCATCGACCGTCCTCTCTTCGTGCTATGTGGCCGGCCCATTGCCACTTCAGTTCACTAATTCTACGGGCTATGTCAGCAACCTTCGTTCTTCTACGGATCTCCTCATTTCGGATTCGATCACGTAGAGAAATGCCGAGCATAGCCCTCTCCATAGCTCGCTGCGCGACTTTGAGCCTTCTAAAAAGATCCCTAGTGAAGCACCACGTCTCCGAGCCGTAAGTCATCACTGGTAACACACATTGGTTGTACACCTTTGTCTTAAGGCACTGAGGTATTTTGGACGAGAAGACGTTGTGCAGTTTACCGAACGCTGCCCAGCCGAGTTGGATCCGTCTACTGACCTCTCTCTCAAAGTTGGACCTACCTAATCGGACTGCCTGTCCTAGGTATATATATTCGTCAACAACTTCAAGAGTAGAGCTCCCAACAGTAACTATGGTGGGTGCAATATGGACATTGTACATGATTTTTGTTTTGTCCATGTTCATTTTAAGACCCACTTGTTGAGAAACCCTACTGAGGTCACCGAGCATACGCCCTAAATCTTCCAGCGACTCTGCCATGACCACGATGTCATCGGCAAACCGAAGATGAGTGATGTATTCGCCGTTAATATTGATGCCAAGTCCTTGCCATTCCAGAAGCTTGAAGGAATCCTCCAGAGCAGTGATAAACAGTTTCGGAGATATCACATCTCCCTGTCTCACTCCTCTCTTTACAGGGATTTCCTTCGTGCAATGCTCCTGTACTCGGACTGACATGGTGGCGTTATTATACAAACACTTCAATACTTCGATGTACCGGTGGTCAATACGGCACCGCTGGAGAGATCTAAGGACCGCCCATGTTTCGATGGAATCAAAGGCTTTCTCATAGTCCACAAACGCTAAGCATAATGGCCGATTGTACTCTTCGGTCTTCTGTACAATCTGCCGCAGCGTATGTATGTGGTCTATGGTACTGTAGCCTTTTCGGAAACCGGCTTGTTCGGTAGGCTGGAAGTCATCAAACCTGCGTTCGAGACGCTTCGTGATGACTCTTGAGAACAGCTTGTAGACATGGCTCAGCAGTGCTATGGGCCTATAGTTCTTCAATAAGGTTTTGTCACCTTTTTTGAAGAACAGGGTCACAACACCCCTGTTCCATGCCTGTGGCGGTTTTCCATCGAGCAAAGAGGAATTGAAGAGCTTCTGAAGGACTTTCAGTACCGGCGTCCCGCCCGCTTTCAGAAGCTCCGTAGTAATTCCATCCTCGCCCGGTGCCTTGTTATTCTTAAGCTGTTTGAGAGCCATCCTAATCTCGTACAGGCTGATGTCCGGGATGTCTTCGGTGTAGTGTCGGGTTAGCTTGGCTCTAGGGTCTGCAGCTAAACCTTGCGGTTCAGCTGAGACCGAGGTAAACAGCTGCCCGTAGAACCTCTCTATCTCCCGCAGGACCTCTGACTTATTCGACGTTACACGTCCATCTTCGGTCTTCAGCTTCGTCAGCTGGCTTTGCCCAATAGAAGCGTCTCTTGCGAACACTTTAGAGCCTTGGTTTCGCTCAATCGTCTCTTTGATACGCTGAGTATTAAAGGAGCGTAGGTCGTGTCGCAAGGACTTCATGATATGTCTATTGAGTTGCCTATATGACTCAGTGTCCTCCGAAGTTTGGAGCGTCATCAAACGTCGACTAGCCATGAGGTTTCGGGTGCGGTCGGATAGTTTCTGAGGTCTATTCTTACGGTGGGTTTTGAAAAATTTGGACCCTACCGTACGGACAGTCTCTACCAGCCTGCTGTTTACATCGTCCACTGATGCGCAGCTGTTTAGCCATTCGAAGCGATTAGCCAATTCGAGTTGAAAGCTCTCGGGGTTTTGGATTTGTGCATTCGACGGTCGAAGCGTTGACTTCATCAGACGCGATCTTTCCAGTCTGACATTGATATTCAACATGCCTCTGACGATTCGGTGATCACTTCCTGTTTTAACACTGTTGATCACAGAGACATCGTTGAATATCTGTCTGTTGGTGCTCATGATGAAGTCAATTTCATTTCTTGTTACACCGTCGGGACTCAACCAGGTCCATTTCCGTTGTGGTGGCTTCTTGAAGAAAGAATTCATCATAAAGAGTCCTTCCTTCTCCATAAAGTCCGCCAGCATCTGTCCTCTGGGATTCCGCTGCCCAAATCCAAATGGCCCCACTTTCAACTCATCATCGCCTCTACGGCCCAGTTTTGCATTGAAATCTCCCATAACAACGGTAAAATGTGATTGGGAGTTACGTATGGCCCTACTAATGTCCTCATACGTAGCTTCCACTTCATCGTCTGGATGTGACGTCGATGGGGCGTATACCTGTACAATCTTCAGCGAATACCGCTTTGAGATTTTGAGGACAAGGTATACTACCCTACTCGACACACTTTCGATGGCCACAATGTTGTTTATGAGAGATTTGTGGACGATAAACCCAACACCACCTTGGGACTTCTGTTCTCCCTCCCGGTAGTAGAACAAGTGGCCGGACTGTAAGGTTTTCGTATCCTCCCCCTCTCTTCGGATCTCCGATAAACCAATAACGTCCCAGCGCAACTTGTTCATTTCTTCTTCCAGCTCTATTAGCTTCTCGTCCAACCTCAAAGTGCGCACGTTGTATGTCACCAGGGCCAGTTGTCGTTGTGAAGGGGGGTGGTAGCCGGATCTCTGCCGGGGATTCTTAGCACCCCTTGCCCCGCCGTTACCATGGCCGCTACCGTAACCAGGAATAGCGGGGCCGCCGGGGACTAGGGGCCTGGTTCTGCGGTGTGTAATCATTTTGGAGGTTAATTAGCCTACTGGTACCACGCTGGCTAGACGGGTTGGTACAGGGTTTAATTTCGAGTTTTCCTTCTCTCACACTAGTAAATATTGTGTGTTATGCTTTCCCTTTTGTCGCCTCTTACGACTCCCCTGGAATGGTAATGGGGGTGGTGACAAAAGTATTCTAATGCCGAATTATTCTAACCGTTTCTTGTCAATTATAGTTCCTTTCCGAAATCAACAGTTTAAGTTTGATCTTAAATACATACGTAATTTTTTGTTTTGTATTGATGTGGTATTTGTTGGAATTTTGTGAAATTAAAATCGATTATTATAATACAGGACGACGACTGAGAATACTGACGAACTGAGAAGCTAAACAAATCTGAGCTTTCAAGAAAAAAAATAATATTTTTACTCGTACATACATATATGAATACATTTATTTAATTTTTTTTTAAAACTGTCAGTATTCAGTCCATAATTTCGAATATTGACCTAACGTTTAAACATATGTGAAGAAATTTGACATCATAATATATTTTTTTTTTTTTTATAACAACTAAGAGGCAAACGAGCAAGACGGGTCACCTGATGGTAATATATATTTATATATATAAATATATATGTATAAATATACATTATATATTTATATATAATATAATATATTTACGGAAGGCATGCAGGTGTTTCAACTATTTATATACTAAAGAAATCGTGTACCAGAAAAACTGCCGTCTATCTGCCCTCTGGTATGTTGTATTAATAAAAAGGTCCTTATTGGTTACAATTTTTTTAAAGCTTACAGAGGTGAACGAGCACACAGCCTATCCCGTGTGGTTATTGAAGTTGAATACATTACAACGTAAATGTCGCAACCCACCTTGAAATATGAGATTGAAGTCTCACCACATAGATGAGGTCTCAACACTGCTGCGAACTAGCACTTGGTTCAACCCGGATTAAATAAATAAGAATGAAATTTAATTATGTGGCCTAATTTTTTTTTAAATATAGTACACAAATATAAAGGGGAGTATTTCAAAGTCACGGTCCGCATTCCGTAAATGGTATATTAAGGCACAACAAGAATAGAAACATAACAGAATTGAGATAAAGTATGCGATTATTTTAAAACATCGACTAGCCTATAAAACGTCGTATATCCACTATTTTATACATAACCTTCACCCAAAGAGTAGTAATGATTGTGTCGCAAATGAATTTAGAAATAATTCGTAAATTTATTTTCACACAAAACGACAATTAAATGCTAATTGCAAATGTCCCTAATTACGTAGATATTACACACTTAGAAGCTGTAGTCATAAACTCAGTACTTTTGAGGTCAATACAAGTAATATGTGATAATTTTAATGTTAGTACACTTTACTTTTTAATTTTAAATGGTCTGTCTACATTTGAAACAATCGTTACGATTGAACAATTCAAATTAAGCTATCCTTAAAATGAGGTTGGTGAAATTTGTATTCTTTTCTTATTGTTAGAGTATTGCATTATTACAAATAAATGTTCTTTTATACGATAAGCATACGTTACGCATACGAACGCATATAAAAACTTGAAATATTACAGTTATATTTGGAAAAAAAAACCTCATGACATAAGAGTCATTTTAGGTTGATGAATTCAAAATGATCAAAGTTTATGCTTTCTTTAGAAAATTAGTAGCATGATTATTGAAATTAAGAGAATGCTAAAAACCGATCATACTACCGCATTGCAATACCGGTAGTACTAGAAAATTTTATGTTAGGTAGCAGCACCTCACCCATTTTTCCATCGCAACATCCACGCGATTTTGTTTGAAGAGTTGACTCTGTCGTTATACTGAAATGAGACTTAAACTTAATTTTTCAAGGTTGGAGCAGCAGCACAATGTAATGTCGATGGGTTTCAGTAACTATTTAATACCGGCTGAACCGTACACTAGTTCATCTGTCTACGCAATACTTAAAACAAGATTATCGCTTGAATGTTTCCTTTTACATTATATATTAAAATAATTATAGATGCTAAGAGACTATAGCAGGAAAACTTTGGACAAGGAAAGCTCTAAGCCGAGTAGAGTGGAAAGAAATGGAGGAGGCCTTTGCCAAAATTGGACAAACAAACGACATTGTCGATGTCATCGACTCAGCAGAGTCGTTAAGTTTATTAATTGTAAATATCCTTTTTGCGTCTGAATAAGGCTTTTATTATTATTATTATTATGGTTGCTAAGACTTCCTACGTTTGCTTATCAATTTTCTATAGACACTTGTCTATTGTTAACTCGCACGCTAACATTCAATATCGGGGCGGTTATTGTGACTATTAGGTGTTTATTCCAATATTTAATTGGGAATGGTGCTATTCTACCCATGGGGTTTGAAGGTATGATTAATTCGCCGCAGAATTATAGACTCATAAAAAAAATATTCAACGTAGTGGACAATCAACTGGAATCTTCTAGGATACGCAAGTTCAATAGGTGAATGATAGTATCTATTAAAATGTCAAGAAGTTGCCGTTTTAGATGTGCCGGCAACGGGTTCAGCATAAATCGTTTCGAAATAAGCATTGCGTGTTTGTATGCTCTGTACAAATAGAGGTCGTGTTTTTTTTTAAATTTAATATATTTTATTCGTTCGAAGGGATTGATTTTGTTAAATAGCGCGATGTTCAAAAACAGGACACGTTTACGTGGGGGTTTCTCTCGGTATTGTGTCTATAAACATCTGTTTGGAGGTTTATGATATAACAAAACGTTTACCATTTGCAAATATGTATCTAGTAATTTGGTAAATTAGCTCAGCTTTATTGAGGTCAAATCTAATACAATAATCTTAATTCGAATAACAAATTCCATTTTTAGTTGATTCGAGAGTATTTTCATGTATTTAATTATAAAACCGAGATCTACCTTGTCGACTATTAGAAAAAAACAGAAGGGAATATCAAATTTATTAAATCCAAATTAGTTCCTCATTACAGCCGTTGGTTGAGTCATCCGAATCAAGGTACTTGCGGAGTCGTGATCGGTTATCATTGAGTTTATTAGTTCCATTTTAAGCGAGTATATCGAACGTGCAGGGAACTAATGTGGTTAAAATTGTTTAAGTGGTTGTAACATGAGATTGCATGAATTCGTGGAAGTAGTTGGATTTTGCGTGTTTGATCCAAAAAGAAAACCCAAAAGTGTGCCTATTATCAATTCCAGTTTTTTTCAAAGGTGGCCATTAATAATCAACTGCATTTTTATTGCGTATCTACGCAGACAAACATGCCGCCCAACTTTGATGATGACAGAATTATCTCAGACAATTCCTCAGAGCACTTCCATCACATACGGTATAAAACAAAAAGAGACTCTCTCCTGGGCGGTTAAGCTTGAAAGGCGTTAAGGCCCAAAGACATCCCTACATCCCATAAAAACCTGAGAGAACTGAAGTATACTCCGTGTACACACACGGAGATTCCAAAGATCGAGAATGGGACTGTTGACAATGCACGGCTCTGTTCTGTTTGGAGTAAAATGGAAGTGGCTGGTATTTGATCGCCCCGGTCCAAAGATGGAAGCTTGTTTGCGCATCCACAGTAAATAAATGTTCAGTATCTTTATAGGAAACAGTTTTAAGCATGCGTTTGACAAACATTTGTTTTCAAGCGCTTGTTTACTCTCTCTAACGTCCCTTTAATCACTTTGATTTTAAACGCTATTTCTTATTTTTGTGATTGCAACAGATTCATTATAGACATTAAGGTTATACTTCGTTAGTAGTGAACGCTATAATTTACACAAGCCGAAGCTGTGCTGGTCGTGTCGTGAAAGGAAGCTCTTGAATAATCTAACATACCTACATCTTCAAACGACTTTAGTCCTTGATAAAACATGTACTCAAGCCATTCTTGAGTTAAGTAAATCTCGTGATGTCAATGATATAAAGTATTATCTCATTTACCACACATTATTCGTAACCTCCACTATTAGAGTCAATAAGGTTCTTCGTACTTTGTTTTATTGTAATTTTTTCAACAAATATCCATACGATATACTCATTTACGTATTCAAATAGCGTCATAACGTCAATAGTCAAGCGTCAAGCGTCAGTAGTGTCAAATCAAAGTAATGAGTAGTAGGATGGTAGTAGGATACTTCAACAAATAAGAAAACATTCCTAATGGCAAGGAAAGTAAGAACGTACATATATTTTGATAACAACATAAAACGCAGTGTTTAAGAGTTTTACGTGCTTTAAGAGTCTATGGTTTTGTATTTTTTTTATTGCCCTTGTGGACAAAGGAGCATACGGTCCACCTGATGGTGAGTGGTAACCGTCGCTCATGGACTTCAGCAATGCTAGGGGCAGAACCAAGCCGCTGCCTGCCGTTAAAATGATTGCGTTGATAAACGTTGCGTTGATTGATAATAAAAATTAGAATTTTTCATCATAAGAGAGATACTTAAAAAATAAATATTGTATTATGGTGTTGTATTATCGTTCAAGTAAATAGTATTCATTCTCATGTGGTCCGGAGGTCAGGTAAATGCCAGCAACATGGCGGAATAATCGTTGCCATTATTGGTGATTTTATTGAAAGAATGTAAACACAAACTGTGAATAATGGGGATTCGGTAATAAAAAAAGGACATAAATGACTGTTGGTTCAATGGTATAAGCCTACAAATTAAGTAATTAATTGTAATTTATTGCGTAATCCCATTTTGTCTATAAAAATATTACACTGCTTAAAATTGTAATAAATAGGTTCTGTTTCATATTGTGTGTTGCACATTTGTATTTTCATTTTTCATTCGTTCTTGGTCATGACAAAATAGAACAAATTATAAAATAGTGGACATTGTTAATTTATTAGTGCTGAAGGATTTTTTTTTCCTTTTTTTTATTGCTCAGACGAACGGACGAGTTCTTTGCCTAGTGTTAGGTCATTACCGATGCGCCTAAAGAATTTTCTTTTTTATAGGTAAAAAAGATACGATATCCATAAAAAAATCTTTATTAAAAGTCTCTCTTAAATTAAAGAGACCGAAAGAATTCAGATCCCACTGTTAAAATTTGTAAAAGAACAGAGCATGCAGGTCGTATTTTTACGGTGCATAGGTCGTGTCCGATGAATAGTATGATATTATGACGAGTTATCGCGGGCGCAGTGAAAGCAGTCGCGCAATTCTATTGTGACTCTGATTGATTTGAGAGATATAAGATTGGTTACCGTATCATCGGCACGCTATTGTTCTTCCGACTTTGGCAATTAAATATTATGAGAAAATGGCATTTACGGAGGTCTTCATTTTTCAAATTTGTTTCTCAACTGTGCTATTAATTCATTTAGAAAATCCTTACGTTGGTTGTACCTACGTTACACATTGTACAATCGTTGATTGGTCGTTCTTTCTCAACCTCTTTGACATCAATTCCCCTTACGCCTGAGAGAAAACAATTGTGCCCACACTACGAGTAATAATAATGATTCACCTGTAAAACCTGTACTGGTGGTAGGTTGTCTTGTGAAACCTCACAGGTAGGTACCGCCACCCGGCCTATTTCTACCGTGAAGCAATAAACCGTTTCGGTTTGAAGGGTGGAGCAGCACTTGTACTGTAAAATTCTGCGATTTAGAACTCGTCTCAAGAAGAGTGGCGGCATTTACTTATATTTTATATTATATTTACATACTTATATATTTATCGGTACTTGAACCATTGTGTGATGGTTCACTTGCGGACTAAATAAAAATAATAATAATATGTTGGTTCGAAGTAAGTATCAGTTGAATGGAATATTTTAAATGTATTTTTTATTTGATTAGTTTTGATAATTTTAAGTATGATTCAATGGTACTATGTACACATTTGGACTTGTTGTTGTTGTCTGAAATAAAATAAACCATTCATCACTCATTCATTCAATCATTCATTCATTTACGTGCTTTAGGCTCACTCTACAGCAGCCATCGATAAATAATGCGTGTTTGACCTCATTGCAATTCTCATATTCTCGAACGCGACTCATTTGTTCATCTTCAGTAAGTAACAAGAAAATGTTAATCTATTAATTTAGTTTATCAATTTAACAAATCAATAGAATGCGGTGTGTCTGTACATTTTAAAAAGTAATAATGATGTTAAAAGGGGTAATAAATTAGATAAACAGAACACAAAGAACTTTTTTTCTGCCTGTCAGTTTGCTTATTCACGGATATGCCTTTTATTATTTTCTTTTTTTTATATTGTTTTATTAAGTAGACTAGAGTAGAGAAAATAATATGGTTTTTTATTAAAATTGGATTTGCAAAAATTCTCTGACGTTTCAAATATCTAATAGTATTAAAAATACAAAAGTGGCTCTATATTTTACGTTTTCATCACGATGAAATTCAGTATAGAAATAGTTTGAAGCCTGGAAAATAATCTTTCATCATTCGGCTGAGCACGGGTTTAAAATTTAGGCAACGAAGGCGTAGCTGTGCGCTGATAACTAGCTTTAAATTATTTATTTTTAAATTAAATTTTATGATAATGACAACAAATTTGACTTGATTATTTCTCTAACACAAGCCAATTTAATTTAATTTACACTTGAAACAATTTTAGGTTGCGTCAGCTTCAGGCGTCATTCATCAACACGAAATCAGCAACAGATCAACTGACGTGTGTGAGAATCGAAAAATCGTGTGTTGTTTAACCTATTGCCACCTCCTTGCATGATTGCAATGGTGTTCTGGCTTGTTGAACTTGTTTACAGTAATTGAGGAAATCACTTTTCGTGCTTTCTGGGAAACTTTCGGTATTTAACTAATCGGGATTGTAACGACATATTATTATTATTATTGTATGACTCGCCAACTAAATTCGCATTGAAACTATTTTTCTCAGAGACAGCACTAAAGAGATTTTTATTCAATGTAAAAAAGTAATCTAAATTGACTGAAAAGGTTTAAATAATGTAAACATCCAGGTTGAGATTCAATTCCAATGACTTCAAAACATTTAAGGAATCGGTGGATTTGTCAGAATGAAATGTCTACAGTTATGGGGTAAGGAATTGTTTCCTCCTTATAAACATATTATAATACTTGTAAGATCAAACGAAAATTACTTAACTTTAACTGTATTCGAAGTATTTATGCGTTGTAAAGCAACGTTCATCCTATTAATTTTAAATCAAAGACCGCGCCGTTCATGTTTGATACATTCGAGAGGAAGCCACGGTAATAAAGATGCCTTACTGAGGCCAGATCTATGCAGTTTATGCAAATATGGCTTATAGAGAGAACGTGAACTATGTCAGAATTTACACAGATCTGAGCGAAATATTACTCAATGCTCCAATCCATCCAGTTTCGTTACGATGACGATACTAAAATAATATAAACTCTTAAACTAGTTTAGAAATTCACGTTTAAGATTTTGAAATGTACTAACTGGTGTAAATTATATTTTACTATATTTAAGCTGTATAATATATAATCGATGAGATTGCAATGTTATCTGTTAATAAAGTATATACATAAATATATAACTAAATAAATATTTAGACAAAAACCGAGCACATGCTTTGTGATTTTGGTGGTTCTTTAGACTTCACGCCAATCGCCTTAGATGGTGTATCCCTGCCAGTCTGCTCCGACTTCAAGTTCCTCAGCTCTATAATATATATACAACATAGACCGGAACGTAGCAAACCCACTAAACGCTGGTTGGGTAAAATGGCTACAGGTCTCTGCAATAGCATGCGATCGCGGAATGCCCCTTCAGCTCAAGGGCAAAATTTACAAAACGATCATTAGACCTGTCGTGCTGTATGGATCTGAATGCTGGGCGACGAAAGTAAAGCATGGATGCGTGTAATGACAAGAATGGACAAGATAAAGAATGAGTATATCAGAGGAAGTGTGAAAGTAGCCTCAGAATCAACAAATTAAAGAGCGGACAGTTAGCGTGGTATGAGCATGTGATGCGTAGGGATATGTAGGAAAATGGTAGTGCAAGGTAAAGAGAGAAGAGGTCGACCGAAAAAGACCGAGTTTGTGAATGACGATATGAGAGAGAGAAAAGCGAGTGTTGAGATGACGGCTGATAGAAAAGAATGATAAATAGGATAAGGTGAAGAAAAAGAACAAGATATAAATAAATAAATAAATATTACAATAGAAATGCTTGAGTTTCGAAGCGCAATTAAATGTTTTGTTGATTGGGGTGCTGTGCATAGATAAAATACACTTAAGGGCTGTTTTAGTTAAAATATTGCTAAGTAATGTTAATTCTTTGAACACTGAAACGACTATCATGTTTTCCTATTTTACAGAAGCAGTAATAAAAGCATTAGTAAACGAAAACGTGTCCATGATTATCGCGAGGTAGATTGCTATCAGCAGCGTTAGTATTTTTTCTTGTATGTGATTACAAAGTTATAAAGACGTGACTATTTTAGGTATAATGAATATGCAACTGATTGTTGGATGTGTTTATTTTGCTTCTTTGTAATTTCAATAGCATTAAGCGATAGGTTTCGCGGGATCGCGTTTATCGTTTTATTACTTGGTCATGGATTCGATTCCCACATTGGGCAATTTTTTATGATGAGTAGATTTGTTTTCTCTTTTCTGGGTTTAATTATCTATATTTATTTAAACATATTATTATGTAAGTTTGTTTATCAGTCTCTGGTACCCATAGCATTGCATAAAATGATCTTATAACTAAAATTAGATTAAATTTTGTCAGTAATAAAAACATAGACATAATTTAAAAAATCTGTGTGTTTGTAGTGTATGCATCAGGAGATCCACAATAAAACAGAAGATGGACGTTTTAAATTGTCGATTATCGCGTTCTCTCGGATATTTGACCAATTAGAGATTACGTGGAGATTCCAGTTCTCTCTGTGTTTTATATCATTTGTTCCACTGTGAGCGCTCTGAGAAATTTGTTTTTGTGAGTCGTGAGCCTGTCATGTAATTTTTACCACCACACAGCCTGCCACTCGAGACGATTTTATCTACCACCAAGAGCCACTGCGCTCATTCCCGGAGATCATTTTTGGCACGTGCCATCTGCTTTTCCAATAAACTTTCTTCCACGGTGTTCCCTAAGCGCTTTGATATATACTTTTTCAAATGAGGTTTTACGACAGTATCTACACAGCGGCAAGCAGTGGCTTGGCCGTACCCTAATTATTGCTGATGTCCACAAGCGATAGTAGCCATCAGTCACCGACGACGTCACTCGTCTTGATAAGATTTTTTACTGGTGGTAGGACCTCTTGTGAGTCCGCACGGGTAGGTACTACCACCCTGCCTATTTCTGCCGTGAAGCAGTAATGCGTTGCGGTTTGAAGGGTGGGGCAGCCGTTGTAACTATACTTGAGACCTTACAACTTATATCTCAAGGTGGGTGGCGCATTTACGTTGTAGATGTCTATGGGCTCCAGTAACCACTTAACATCAGGTGGGCTGTGAGCTCGTCCACTCATCTAAGCAATAAAAAAAAAAAAAAAAGAAGCTTGAACGGCTTTAAAACAAAATTCAAACAGCTCGCCTGATGTAAATGATCAATGGAACCCATAGATACTAAATGCATAAATCTGAATGAAATGAGGCAAATAAATGAAATTAGGTCATGTTAAATGACCTAGTTCACTAGAATTTATCTTGTACAACTCATATTTCTTTGCTTGACGATCAAAATGACACGTCCACTTAGTCTGTGAATTTCTGAACCTTGAACTTTAAACGTAAATGACCAGACAATAAGAACAATATGATGCGCTAACCCTTCACTTCAGCTTGTAATGTTTATTGATGGCACAGTTTCATGATAAGTGAATTTTTTTTTTAATAATTAGTATTTTGTGTTCTGAACTGTTTCCACAGCTTTTATTATTGCGTAGATAAGTGGACGAGATCCCAGTGGTGTTAAATGATTACCAAAGCCCATAGGCATCTATAACGTAAATGTAGCCATACAGTTTGAGCCATAAGTTCTAAGGTCTCAGTAAAGTTACAACGGCTGCCCGGCCCTTGAAACCGAAACGCATTACTGCTTCACCGCAGAAATAGGCAAGGCGGTGGTACCTACCTGTGCGGACTCACAAGAGGTCCTACCACTAGTAAGGTCCCCTTCACTGGAACTATCTCGACATCAGGATTTGCAGCGTCGAGAAGTTTTTAGCGGATACCGATTGCACACATCAGGCTGCCCCCAGGTTTCGCAGGTTTTTTCGATTATTATTTGTGTTATATTTCAAATTGTTTTCAATAAGCTTATCCTAACAAATATTATAGCAACCATGAAGTTTCCCATATGAAAAGCCAGGCCTTGTTAAACGCTTAGAAATTACGTAGGTACATTATGGATTTGTGCAACTCGAACCTGTCGACTTCTCGCGAAAGGCGCAAGTACTCCGAGGCCAAGAACGCGACAAACAGTAGGTACTATAATACGGAAATGTTCGTTATTAATTTAATTTTAAAAAAATATTAAAATGTCGAATTCATTGCTCTTCTCTTTGAAGTTTATTAAAAATGTAAACTCATTGCGATCGGAAACCACAAGTTAACGTAGTTATCGGTTATCGTAGTCCATAAACACCATAGCCCAATACCTTCGCCGACCTTGAGACAATGTCTAATTTGACACGACTATAATTTCATCTGTAACGCACGATCTCTTCTTATGTAGTATATCAAACTATAACCCAATAATATAACCGTATAACTAAACAAAAACTGGAACTGTTATGCGAAGTGTTAATGCAATGAACCTAATTGCATGTTGTGATGAATAAATAAATAATTGAATAAATTCTGCTCGTGTGCTAGATGTAAGAGACAAAGTTACGAAAATCCAGCTTCGATCTTCATTATTTATGGTTTTAATTACATCAATATGCCGTAACTAATCGATGTCTATGCTATTTCAATTGGGATAAGACATGACATGATGCGTATCTACGTTAGTTATTTGTATTTTGGTGCCACTACAAAGCTTTATATATATTGTGATGGTTGTATCTTTTGAGTAGTAGACGCATTAAAAATTTCTTTGATAGTAAAATTTAAATGTAAAGTTGTAAAATGTAGGTAAATTATTCCAGGATTTCCAGGTTCACCAGGGTGGGTGGGCGTAGACACAGCCTTGTTAACAACTAACAACAGGACCAATCATGTAAAAGTGGAATGTTGAAGATAAATTAACTGTTCGAACGCCCAAAGAATAACAACCAGTGCATCTCCGTCTAAGATCTGGCAAAAAACTCAGTGGGCCGATAGTATAAACTGTCATTAAGCTCTTCGAAGAGTAGGGTGACATGTGCTTGGTTTACTGTTAGGGTTCGAACTATGATTAGTTAGCCAAACGACCTTGTTAAGGAGGTTATCATGTCGCTAAGTAGTGCTCACTTCATGTATTTACAAATGGGTTAAAGACCTAAAACGTTACGAAGATCTATATTTACTACTACCGCATTCCAACGGTTACTCTAGAAAAGCAAAATGGTAAAATTTGGAGGAAGTCTATTTGAAGGGACATATTACTCCGCTAGCAGATACTGATTGGGAAATTAAGAAACAAATAAAAACAAACATTAAATTTTACTTTCACTTTTTATTTACAATATATTAATATTCTTCTTTTTTTTAAATTTTGTTTTTGTTGTTCAGGCACTAAATAAACATCCACTCCATTTATAGGTATGCTCAATTATAGGTATGCACCTAATCGAAAAGTCAGTGACCTCACTTTTTAAAAACTATATTATTACTAGTGATGAGGTAAATACATAAAACATATTGAATCTAAAATACTCTTCTTTACGCCTTTGGCGATCAGAGATCATAACAGCAAATCGATAATCTCATTATAATATGGCTAACCTAACCTAATCAAGAGCGAAACCTTTTCATCTAAAATTGCACACACAGCACGATACACAGACACGACGATCCTTTTGATATTCCACCAAAGCTCTTATGAAGCAAAAACTACGCACTGCTCAAAAATTAACTAAGCAGTTAGTTACTAAACATATAATCCATTATTCGAAAAATATAGGTTTTTTTTTTTCAATAATTATCACACTAGATATATTATTATGATATAATCTAAAGCGACGGTTAAAAAGTGAGGTCAATGAACTTTCGTGATGAATTCAGTCAATCGATTCAAAATTATTGCTGATTTAGTATATATTAGCTCCGTATTTCTGAACTCATAATACTGTAATTCATTGAACGACGTTGCCCTATTTATTATGAGCCACTCAGTACTTTATCGTTTAGTTAATTAAAAAACACTCACACAAATTTGTACTTTTCGTTACAATTAAAAAAAAAAAAGGATAAATAATTCGTATCGGTTCGCCAATGTAAATACTTTTTTTGCGTTTTTTGCAAGATGTAGCTCGATTTTAATAAATAATCGAACAATACGATGCCCGTAAATTTGCATATCAAAATAACGTCATTTATTAACCGACTTTAGTACTGAGCGGTCGGCATTATGCAAAACATTCAAAGTGCAGTCGAACAAACAATAATACTTAATAAATTTTAGGTATATATTTCAGATATGTATTCGCAAATTAATTCACGCATCGATTTAATATGTAACTAATATGAATTAACGTGATCCTCAATGTTCGGCAAGTGACAAACTAAGTCCTATGTAAGTATAAAAATATTTATATCTCTTTATTGCCACTGTAATTTGAGATCTACTCAATTACGCTAAAAAACGCTCTAATCTTATACAAACGCGCCAACAATAGTTTAAAACAGGTACTACTTTACAAATGTATATGTCAATTGTAACTAACGCACTATATTAAGGGTGCAACAAAATCTCTATACATATAAAAATGACTTATAAAAAAAAACGTACATTAACAAACAAAACGACATTCAGAAATGAATACTAGTGGTATGTATGTATATACTAAATCATATGATATACCGCGATACAAAATAATGTTTTACAAACAAATTCAAACTAATACCATTAAGTATTCATACCGTAGACGAACTCTTTAACTCATCATTAAGTTAAAATAGATTCTGTAATGTAAGTTCACAGATAAACGACACCGCGTGCAAACATACGTCGTAAATACTATGAAATCGAATGTTTAAACAACAAACAGCAGAGAAAGTTGGCAACACTAACAATCCGGAATATATTTTAACAAAAGCAACACTGAACATAACTTTGCTGTATTTCTAAAGTCGAAAACAGTTTTGTTTACGTAAACAAATATTCTATTCAATTAAAGTTTTACGACTTAATTACTAGAACACAGTTCTTCCAAGAGGCATATTTATCATATTATGTCGAAAGGATTTAACAAATTTTACATATTTTCAGTAATATCAACAAATTTATTTTACATTACAATATTGTTTTAATATTTCTTTAGCACATTTCTAAAGTATCGTTACGTTATTTCTCGACACGTAAAAGCCATTTTCAATTACTCATTACATTTACTTAACTTGTTCTAATACATAATCTGCAAATGAAAAATGCAGTTACGGTGGGATAAATACAGAGTATTATAATTATATATATATTTCAACAATTCAACGTAACGAGACCAAACGAGATGTACTATTTTAGAATCAGGCACTTTATTTCTTCAGTTGGCAGTACAATTTTATTCGATTATTTTAATAGTCGTCTTGGAGGTTTGAGTTTTGGTGATTTGGATCATGTGTCAAGTAAATAAGTCGTAAAGTGTAATAATCGGGTCGGATCTTGAGCGTTTGTTGTCATCGGTGCGTAGGGAATTTTATAGCTGTTTGGTTACATGAAGACGAACACGATATCGGGACGATTCATTCTTGTTTGCATCGATTTACATTTTTGGACAGGACGTGTTATGATCGTATCGACAGATCAGAAAATATTTTTAATATCTTTTATAGAAAAATAACATATCAGCTCTTTGTTTAGGGTTTTTTTTTAAATTAAACAATAGCTTCTTTTCTAAATAATAATTAATAAATATATTTATGTAAGATCTCAATTAGTATGTACAGAAGCTAAAGTTGAAACATCCTTAATGTGTGTTTATCAGAATAATTGGAGTTCAACCTCTTTAAAAAACCAGTTACGGGTAGTTCTTGCAAGCGCGTCCGTGCGTTCATGGACAGCTGCACCAACAACGACCCGTATCCAATTTGATAAGGAAACTGCCTTCTGTCGCGAACTGTGCATCTGTCCTGCCCACACCCGCCAAGCAACTATGCTTATTCAAGGTAGCTTCACGGTTCATTCTACGGGCGGTAACAAGCATACAAACAATTCAGTGCAACATTGTATAGTCCAGATTTCATACTATACAATTTTTTTATTGCTTAGATGGGTGGACGAGCTCACAGCCCACCTGATGTTAAGTGGTTACCGGAGCCCATAGACATCTTTTTTTTATTTATTGCTTAGATGGTTGGACGAGCTCACAGCCCACCTGGTGTTAAGTGGTTACTGGAGCCCATAGACATCCACAACATAAATGCCGCCACCCACCTTTGAGATATAAGTTCTAAGGTCTCAAGTATAGTTACAACGGCTGCCCCATCCTTCAAATCGAAACGCATTACTGCTTCACGGCAGAAATAGGCGGGGTGGCGGTACCTACCCGTACGAACTCAAGACTACCACCAGTAAAATAATATACATGAGACCTTGTATAGAAATATTACACCGTTACTAATTTTTTATTTATTTAAAGAGCTGTTCAAGATTCGAGCCGGTGCTTTTATTATTTTTTTTTTTTTTGTAACCGATCCCCGATATTATTTCGTCGAACGCTCAAGATCCGAGCCGGTGCTGTTGTTATTATTATTATAGTGTATTAAACACTGCCACGCCTGGGAAGACGGCAGGACACACTCCGGCGAGGTGGGCAACAATCGGCCGGAGCGTTAGGGACTATTGGGAGAGAAACCGGCGAACTATACGGGCATTGTCGAGCAAGACTGCTTTTTGCATTTGGGCCACCACCGACTTTTTATTGAGACCAAGCCTCTCGAGATGTTTTGAGAGACTTTTAGGGACCAAACCATTCACCGACACAACTACCGGGATTATTTCTGTAGATACCACCCTCCACATATCGGTCACCTCGTGCGCCAGGTCCAAATATTTGGTCTTTTTATCTGCCTCGGCCCGCACGAGGTTCTCGTCGTAGGGGATGGTGATATCCACCAGAAATACCCGAGACTCCGTCTGGTCCATCAGCACGATATCAGGCTTATTCGCAAGAATAGTCCTGTCCGTAATGATGGGCCGGTCCCAGTAGAGCTTGGCACGGTCGTTTTCGAGTACAGCGTCCGGCTGGTACTTATAATACGGTAGCCTCTGTTCGATGAGGCCATACTTAAGGGCGAGCTCTTGGTGGAGGATTCTGGCTGCTTGGTTATGTCTGTGCAAGTACTCAGTGTTAGCAAGCATAGAACAACCAGAGGTGACATGTCTGAGGGATTCACCCGGTCGGCGGCATAATCGACAGATGTCAGCTGTCCCATCCCTCAGAATGTGCTTCCTATAGTTGTTCGTCCTGATAACCTGATCCTGTATTGCACAGACAAAACCCTCGGTTTCCCCAAAGAGGTCACCGAATCGCAGCCAGTGCACGGAGGCTTCTTTGTCCACGTGGGGCTCATGCAGTGCCTGAAAGAAGCGTCCGTGCAGCTCTTTCCCTTTCCATATGGCCTCACGGTCAGAGGTACTGAGTACCGCCGGTGATTGCCACCCGTCTCTGGCCAGGGCTAGCGGGGTCAGTCCTTTGTCGCACTCCATGACCTCTCTGTGCATCACACTGTCAGCCCTCGATAGGAAATATTTCCTGAGACTGCACACCCCACTGTTGTGCATGACCTTGGCGCTATTATTACATTATTATTATTATTATTATTATTTTATTACTTATTATTATTATTATTATTTTAACCGATTCCCGATACTATTTCGCCGAACGCTCAAGATCCTTTCCGTGCTTTTATTATTATTATTATTTTTGTAACCGATCCCCAATATTATTTCGCCGAACGCTCAAGATCCGAGCCGGTGCTGTTATTATTATTATTTTTTTGTAACCGATCCCGATATTATTTCGCCAGACGCTCAAGATCCGAGCCGGTGCTGTTATTATTATTATTATTCTTTTTTTGTAACCGATCCCCGATATTATTTCGTCGGACGCTCAAGATCTGATCCGATGCTTTTATGGAGGCAGTTTATCTGCTGCGTCACGCGTCCATCACGTGAGCCGGCACGAGGGCAGCCGGCCGCACGACGAGTGCCATCGCCTCTTGTGCTGCCCCGATCCTCCGTCAGACAATTCCGCAGTCGACATCGTCCGGGAGCCGCCGTCACCCAGCCCTGGAAACGATTAAACAAACGATAAAAAAAATTAAGAATCAATCTCACCTTTTTTTTCTACCTATTCTCTAGTAACCTCGAGGAGTTATTCTAGATTCACCGAGCTAGTAGCTGAGCTCACGGGGCTCAAGCAAAGATTATACAAAGATTTAGCGATTTAAATTTGAGTCACTATTTAATACTATAGAAGAAAAAAAAATTGACTCTTACTACTGGATACATACATACACTTTTTTTTTCGTACCTTATCTGATAGCCTTGAGAGGCTGTCAGCGTAACTCTAACGTGTAGGTGATCTCACGGGGCTCAAGCCGGGAATGTTGCTAACACTGGCCCTAGCAAGAGCAGTGCTTCGCAGAATCTATCACCGGATCGGAAACGCAACCCACTGAGAAGATCCGGCGAGCAACTCAGTGGACTGTGCCTATGGGTTAATTTACTCGTCGAGCCCTTCGTCAGAAGAGACGGGTTCGGCGACGGTGATCGATAATCTCACAATGCACTTATGTATGTATAGACATTATCTTTTTTTTTATTAATCTCACGGCGGACTTGAGTTTTCTATGGGAGAGTTTTTCGAATACATGCGTTTAAGACGTTTTTTTTATTATAACGCAATCAGTGGTAGGAGATCGCCTAGTATATCGCGGATTCGTCGCTTGTATTCGAGAAACTATGTACATATTCAGCATAGTATAAAAAAAGGTTTTATGAAAGCGATTTTTTTCAGTAGCGGGCTCTTTGTTAATAAACTCTATTTGGATTTAATAACACGATTAAACAAGATATTAGTGTTTATTTACTTGTCTTGGGATGTTTCTGACACTTCTACGATATGCAAGCATTACAGTTTTTTTTCATAAATGTTATTTTATTATTATTTGTTATTGTAATATTTCGGGCGATTGTAGTATATCACTCTTCATGCAACGAACCTAACTGAGAGAACAAACGCGTGCTCGGACTGTTCCGGAAACGCGCAACCCATCGCTCTCTGCAATATCAACAATTTCATTTTTCAAAAAATATTATGTTAGTTTTTGTAATATTTTAATCATAATAATGTATGCTTAAACAACTGTACATTATTACGAAACAAAGATATAAAAATACTGTTAGAGACTAATTGAATATGCAATATCGAAAAGGGCACATCTCTGAAAAAGTAAAATGTTCAGGAAATGAAAAAAAAAACTGATTATTTTCTAAAGCAGTGTAAAATTTAAAATATTAACTTTTGAGATATATTTTAGTGTTAATTAGCAATTGAAAATTACTAGAATTATTATAAAATGGGTGTAGGTAAGCCTCAAAACTACATGTATATGAAAAAAAGTATTTGACAAAATATGCGACATGTGCCTTTTTCGAAATTGCATATTCAATTAAAAGGAGTGGCCGGCTGTGGCGCTAGTATCGCAAATTTAATGAAGCGGAGACTCCACGCTACATACATTGATTAGGGTAGATAAGTTTATCTTCACTTAATTTGGGAATTGGGGGAGGTGGACGACCTTAGCCCTCCTCGTCTCCCTCTTTCTCTCTGGAGGCGCCGGAGTCGGACATAGCCCGGTCCGTAAATAGATTCTCCAGCGTTAAAAAAAAAGGATAAATAAGTTCATGGTCGCCTACTTTGTCTCATCAGATTTAATGTTATTACATTTCTTTGTGGATAGTGTTAAACATTGTTATATTAGTAATTTTGTAAATATATTGTTACAATTCTCTAATTTCAGAGGAGAATCATACATTTTATTAAAATTATAAACTATATAAATTATTAAAAAAAATATTTGATATTTTAATCCTGAGCAACGATATTAGTTAATTACGCATTAATATCTTGAACTAGCAATTTGATTATTTTTTTGGCAAATTCCGAGTTGTTTGTATCTCCAATTTTGTGAAAATCAGCGCGCTGTCAATTCTTCTCAGTTTATAAAATGAGAGTAATTTAATCGTGAACAAATAAAGCAAACATGCGTGAATAAAGTGAATGATTAAAACGAAGGATTTGTAAATTTATAATACACATAAACCTTCCTGGTCAAACAAAATCTATTATTTACATTTCGATAATGGACGTTACACGCGATAAAAAGTTTCATCAAGATTTTTGTGACGATAGCATAAAATAAAATTAAGTTCATTGTAAGGCCTAAATTATTAGACGCCTGCGTGCTTAGTGCGAGTTTTTTAAAAGCACACTGATGTACCTACTCGTGTTGAACGATTTACGATTTTTTTTCAATGAAATACGTACTTAATCCAATGTTCACAAATGACTTACACAATGAAGGAAGGATAAATCAAATCCGCAACAAATATTATTTGTGTTATTAGTGATAATAGGGCGTATTGTGAACCGACATGAGCAAGTACCATAATACCTACCTACTACTGCCACAAAGCAGAGATCCGATTCAATTCAAAGGGTGCGAGAGCCAAATTAGAGAATAATGTTTCAAAGTGTGTCTCCGGTAACTACTTAACATATCAATAATAAAAAGATATACATAATAAAAATAATGAAAAAGGATCACAAATCACTGTAGTTGCCCACAGTTTATTCGGTAAGTAGGTCACGATCCTAAGCTACATTTACTTATGGGATGTACAGTTTACGAGGTTTAACGACACATTGGACACGTTGCCAAAAAGCCAGATGACAATTTAAAGAAGCCGGTAACAGGCTAGGTATGCGGAAGAAGGCCCAAAGGCAGAAGCCCAATGCATTGGTCGGACCAGATAAACTCTACTCTCAATACTTCAGTTCATTATGCCATCCGCTCGGCCAAGGATAGGAAGGTCTGGCGCAGGATAATCCAGGAGAAAGTTATTAAAGGAGCCTACGACCATCAGCATTTAGGATTATCGACGCAAGGAGGAGGAACGACAAAAGGAAGATCTTCTACCGAGCGGTTCAAATTGCTTGGTAGACAGGCCTTTTTTCCTACCTTAACCGTTTTTTTTTTATTGCTTAGATTAGTGGAGCTCACAGCCCACCTGGTGTTAAATGGTTACTGGAGCCCATAGACATCTACAACGTAAATGCGCCACACACCTTGAGATATAGTTCTAAGGTCTCAGTATAGTCACAACGGCTACCCCACCCTTCAAACCGAAACGCATTACTGCTTTACGGCAGAAATAGGCGGGGCGGTGGTACCTACCTGTGCGGACTCACAAGAGGTCCTACCAGTATTCAGCGTAACTTTAACCAGTAGGTGAGCTCACGGAGCTCAAACCTGACGACGTTGCTAACAAGAACCCTAGCAAGAGCCTTGCTTCGGAGGGTGTAGACAGGCCGTTCGAATGTGGTTCTTCGGAACTATATATGAAGACTTATTTTGAAAATATTGTTAGGGAGATTCAGGAATCTATCAAATATCTTGTGTTGTACGGTAGGTTCCGCTAACGACTACAGCTAACTAGCTACAGCTAACAGTAAGAGAAGTCTAATAAATAACACTTCTGTGAATTTTATTTTGTTCGTGATTATTGATGGTTATTTATCGTATTTAAAAATTTGCCATTTACGCAAAATTACGTAATTGATTTAAATCGCTGAGTTCATAAATAATCAATACATGTATTTTAGTCACGTCCTAATATTATCACATCTCAGATATATTATGTAATAACGATAGGTCTATATCGGTATTCTATAACGACTATATCGGTATTATGTGAAACAGTGAATTTGCTATGGCTTCCGTGAACATTTCGTTGCGTAGACTTTACACAGTCGAAAGAAAGTGCAAGAAATTGACATTATTAACGAATTTTTTTTTAACTTTTGCAGCAATTATCATTATTTAGTAAGACAATAGGTTGAACATTTAGTTAAATAAACCGGGGTTTATGATTTCCATTGTTGATTTGAAATCGGATTAAAAATGGCGGCATTGAAGTTTTTTTTTAATATGTCAACTCGACAAATATCTTTTTACTAGTAGTCCCGCAGTAGTCGAAATTCAACTTTAATTAATTGAAATTATAAGTTTGAACATTATTATGGTTCTATTGTCAAAGACAAAGAAAATATATTTCTATAATCACAAATTTCGCCAAGACTACATACACTATAGAAAAATAATATTAAAGATAAACAATATTAATCTATTCTCAATTTGACCAGAATTTAAGCAATAACAAAAATTTTACAACAATATGTGTGTGTTTATATATGCGTGTGTGTGTGTGTGTGTGTGTGTCAAATACATGTGTGTATAATATATATTTTTTATTGATTTAAAGTATTTTTTGGGAATAATTTAAAAAAAAATTAGCATTCTGCACTCCTCTATATTATCTATAAGTGTAGGAAATTTCATACTCCTTAGCCCGCGCAATTTTCGTAAAAAGTTTTGCTAAGTATTAATTCACAGATTAGTGTAAACCAACCTTGCCGCAGGTCCCTTTCGGTGAAGTATTCCTGCGCAGAAGCGTAATGCCTCTCGACGAGATACGGTATTACAGTCGAAGTGTGAAGCTCGTCGGAACGTCGAGATCTCGGATTCACTAGTTTCTCGCCCGGTTCGAAGGGCGGTGTTGCCTGCACCCATCTGAGGAATTTATGTCGAAATGTTTTTTTTTAACACGTTGACCAGGCCATGTAGGTCACCGGTGTCCTACACGGCGCCCTGAAGTAATTATATCGATTTTCTGTTACTAAGTTTTTTTGTTTGTTAATGCATATTTTAGTATTTTAAATCTCTTAGAAATAAATTCATTCTCATTATCTTCAGATTCGTCTTTCGCATAGTGTACTAGATGTTCCGCGCCTTAGTAAGATAATCGAAGAGAGAAATCGATATAATTACTTCAGTGCGGTCAACGTGTTAAATCATAAAATTTCTTATCATCATTATTAACGGGAGTCGTTTCGCTTCAAGTTTTACGTGATGTGCTGTCATAATTCGAATTTGATCAAGATTTACGTGATGTATTTCAATGATTCTATTCTATGAGGTACATATTATTATGACTGATTTTTGAAATAATCGATTTTATAATTTTAATTTAATTTCATAAGCAGTTTTTTTTTTCTGTAACAGACAACAAAAAACGTTCTTCACAGATATTCTTTGTATATTTACATTGTATAGCGTCAAGAACACAAACACACAGTTTATTGTTACAATTTTATTGTTACATACTATCCAATTCCGACGGTTTTTAATTGTATCCGTAACATCGAACGTGAACGACACCCAATCGAAGACAATCTGTGTGCTTAATGCGAGTTTTATAACGTTCTCGATAGCGTAAAAGTTAGCTCATATTTGTATGGAATGGGATAGTTTGCCGACGTTTGCCGTTAGGGGCGCTGTTTCAACTGCATAGGTAGAAAATTGGGATACCTTTTACGCTATAGAGAACATTAATAAACTCGCACTAAGCACACAGATCTAATGCATTACTTCTATAGTTTTATATTTTCTTTGGTTGTCGCGAGTCGAATACATAAGACTACATTTACGATCTTAATATAGTGTTTACCATATTTTACATTTGACATAAGTACATAATATATAAACAGTATTCAAATGTCGACGAACAACACCTCAATAGTCCGTGATCACGTAAACTGTAAAATAACCGACACGTCGGAAATAACAAAAAGAAAATATAGGAAACGCGAAATTGATACGTAATGGTATTTATTTTGCTTCTATAATTTCCTAAAAATTTTGATAAGAGATAAATATATTGAGTTGTAAGCTGTAACTGATTACGTTTCAGTTAGACCGTATTCGGTATTAATTAACATCGGTCACGCTTCGATTTCTTCACACATTTATTGAAACGATTCACGCGCAAATAAGAGCTATTTCTAGTGGTGGTAGGACTTCTTGTGAGTCCGCACGAGTTAGATAACAAATACCACCCAGCCTATTTCGGCCATGAAGCACTAATGCGTTTTGTTTTGAAGCCGTTGTACTGTAGAAACTTAGAACTCATGTGTTAAAATTGAGTGGCGACATTTACGTTATAGAAAAAAAAAACAAAGACATGCCAACTTCTGTGAAATGCGAACCAACTGTACAAAGTTCCGACTCATTTATATATAAATGACGCTCAAACGGATGTAGCACAAACAAAAAAACAAAAAAAACAACACGCTGATTAATTTTTTAACATTACAAGATTGTACGAGTATGTACAAAGCAATAATCAAATGCTTAACCAAACATAATTGTTAAACTTTGTTATTCTAATGTCCAAACACATTTTCTTCTCGAAACGATTCAAGTCGATCGCAATGTGATCCACGAACAAACATTAATTTACGAATTTCAAGTAGGTACCTATCGTCGTGCATTAAAATGTGTGTTCGGTTTGTTAACATAGAATAATATTTACATTACGGAATATCCTTGAAATTATGTCATCATTTGCAGCGTGTTCAATGTACATTATTATTATTATTCCTACCGTTTTATTGCAGTAAATGAAATCATAGCAGCGTTTTGTTGCGTTAGGAATTCACACACATTTCTGTTCTTTACTACTCAATTTACGTTACGAGTTTGTTGATGAGGGGAGTTTTTACATAACAAATATAATTTAGAATCGAATAAAAGTAGCTTCGCGTACGATTTTAAATGAGTATTATATATTATCATGTATAACCAATAAAATAAACCTTTTATTGGACCGATGAGAGTCATTTGCAAAAATTTCAAAATGTTCTATTTTATGTTTAATAATTATACATTACGACGGGATCATATTATGTAAGACTTCAAAAACGCAAATCGTAACAACTAACATAGTGAAGCATTAATTGTAACGATTTTAATAAAAAATCGCGATTAATTATGTCCACCGAAGAATCCTTTTTTTCTTGGTTACATCACTACCCCATTGATGGCGATCTGCAAACAGCTGCAGCTACAGGTTGCAGAGAATGAAATTTTGGAATGTAGAACCGAAATTTTCTGATTCTGATTAATTGTGGGACTCGTCGGACCCGCAGACAATTATAATACGAAATACTGGACGAAATAGGGAATTTAACCGATTTTATTTCAAAAACATATCATTCATGCGGTTACACAGACTGCACTAGAAAACACAGATACAAGAATATCTTGTTATTTCGTATTTATAAACAGAATCTAAAACATACATATTTCAAGCATGTGGTCTGTGTAAATTGATTGAAAATTCAAATAGGATACGTTTGCTTCCATATTAATTAACATAAAACAGACAAAAAACTGTCACTATGGTGAAAAAAGATATATCATTCATATTATGATGCAATAAATGACGTAACGTGAACACGTCATGGAATTTAACCAGACTTGGTAATTAAGAAAAATAGTAGATGTTACATAACAAAAAATACAGTGGATGATACGTACGCGTGTCTCCTGATCTCGTGGACGGTGGGTCTTAGTGTAGGGTCTCGGTTGAGCATGTGCACGAGCAGAGCGCTGAGAGCGGGGCCCACGCTCGCGGGCGGGGGCGCGGGGGGACCCCGGCTTATCGCCTCCAGCAATCGGTACACGTTGTCACCCTCGAACGGATACCTCCCTGTTGTCATGTTGTACCTATACAATTTAATATCGCACATCTAGTACACTCTATCAACTAAAGATCGACACTTTGATTTTTTCGCTCGAATCAAAAATAACGCCTATTTTTGCCGTGAAGCAGTAATGCGTTTCGGTTTGAAGGGTGGGGCAGCCGTTGTAACTATACTTGAGACCTTAGAACTTATATCTCAAGGTGGGTGGCGCATTTACGTTGTAGATGTCTATGAGCTCCGGTAACCGCTTAAAACCAGGTGGGCCGTGAGCTCGTCCACTCACCTAAGCAATAAAAAAAAATAAGTTTATCAAAAATGTTTATTAACAGTAAAACGGCTAGGCAGGAGGTCCTCACGGTATACTGTTGGTGGGGCCTTATTAAGCACGTGCAGGTACCACCACGGGCTTATGCCGTGAAGCAGTAATGGGTGGCACCACCTGCCCTGGTAAATCTGGAAAGGCCTCCGGGCCAACAGTAATCTCTCAAACATAAAAAAAATGAAGGATGGGGTAGTCGTTTTATTATAGAAATGATACTTAGAAGTCATATCACAAGGTGAGTTGTGAAATGTTCACTGTCTGTGTCCACTGAATGCCCGGCGGCCATTATCTTACTCAACAACAAACAAATATAAAACAAAAAACAAGTTAGCACACAAAGCAGTCAGGCAATCCGATTTGAATATGGTAAAGCTGTTTTTGCAAGTCTATTGAGTAATTCTCTTACATATCAACCCTATAGCACACCTTATTAATGAAAATTAGGGATTCCATCACAATATTAATAATAATAAAAACTGATAGAGCATCATAATGACATTATTAGTTCAAATAGGTATAATTGTTTATTTTAGATTTTGGCAAATATTTACATTCGTTTCAATTAATTAATACCAGTATTTAATTGTATTTAAATAGATTCAGGTCAGTTCCCACATGAAATGTAAATTTTCCTTTATTATTAGTCATACTATGTTTTATGTGAGTCATGTATGTACTGCAAGTTGAGGAAATCAATTTGTAAGTATAATAGTTGATATATATTGCATGAAGAGATTCCACTATTTAGTGTAGAATAGTTATTCTGAATGCTTAGTTATTCTGAATCCTATCCTGAATCTGACAGGATAACCATAATTCAATACATTATAAGCTTTGACCTGTGAGACATGACGTAAAATAACAATATTTATGTTACAAATACAATACAGGATATAATACCACCAGATAACACATCATGAAACTTGTTCATCAACATTTGTAAGGGACTTATTTTACATAGTAACATTGATATCTGACCCAGGATCGAAACCATAACATAACCACAGGACTTAAAACTATTTCATATCAATTTTTTAAGGGTATTTGCCACTAAGGATATAAGTCAACTTACAATGTAACTCCACTGCTCCATATATCAACTTTAGTTCCAGAAAATTGTTCAGCACCATTGGCTATCTCTGGAGGCTGGAATGCAGGTGAGCCCTGTCCTGTGTAACATATATCCTCCTGTGAAAACATGTCTAATGCCTGAAAGAATATATTTTTTTATATATAATTATCAGGTAAAACTTTAAGATTAATTTAGTTTTAAATAACATTAAGAGAAACTTTTATACTAATTCTGTACTGTCAGAATTGATGATTTAGAATTTTCAGCTAGTCTAATTGATTCTTGTAGATTGTCTATGAGATTTATAATTTCCTACATTGTTTACAAAACATATTATTGTATACACTAACAATTTAAATTGAATAATACAAATTTTCTTTAAAATGAAACACATTTGAATATAATTTAAATCAATATTTATGCATAATGGAATAGTCGTCGTGGTCTAAAGGATAAGATGCTTAAAATACCGCCAGCAAGTACCATTTTTTCTAATGAAGTACGTAGTTAACAAATATTCACGATTGACTTCCACATTGAAGGAATAGCATCATGTATAAAAATAAAATCCGCAAAATTAAAATTTGCGTGATTACTGGTGGTAGGACCTCTTGTGAGTCCGCATGGGTATGTACCACCGCCCTGCCTATTTCTGCCGTGAAGTAGTAATGCGTTTCAGTTTGAAGGGTGGGGCAGCCATTATAACTATACTGAAACCTTAGAACTTATATCTTAAGGTAGGTGGCGGCATTTACGTTGTAGATGTATATGAGCTCCGATAACCACTTAAAACCAGGTGGGCCGTGAGCTCGTCCACTCACCTCAGCAATAAAAAAAAAGTTAATCAACACTGTGACAAAGTTTTTATTTATTTATTATATTGATTGGTGAACAAGCTCTCAGTCCGCCGTGTGTAAAGTGGTCCATTGAGAATATAGACATCACAACATGGATACTATAATCCACTTCAAAGTGGTAGCTCCAATTTTCAAAATCCCCACATTTTCTTTTCATCTTTTAAGCATCAAAAAACAATGACGAAAATGGCTCAATCAATAATAATTGTATTAAGAAAACATAAACCTTAAAAAAACTCAGTATATATTGTTAACAGTAGTATTCAGTAAACGTGATTATTAAAGGCTGGTCTTAGTTATATTTGTTATTGTAGAGGTCCTTGACCAACAACAATTAAAGATGTTTTACATTTTATTATTTACACTTTATTGTTCACAACCTAGACTAGTGTAGGTCAAACACTTTATAGTTATTTCAATGTCTGTTTATTTTAACATTCTTGTGAATAATAATCATATGTATGTCCTCGTTCATAATTTGCAATCCTTGTATTGATGGTCATAACTATCACCTACTGAGAACCTTTATGATATTTCCCTACTATCCTGTAAACTCAGCAATATGTAGTACATTACATACTCATCGGACCAGAGTAATCAAGTAAAACCTTGGAAAAATTTACCAACTTTTAAAGTGTGTTAAGTTTCCTGGAAACATGGCAAATTTATTTGAGAATATGTTGTGTTCGTACGTACATTACAAAGCCTCATAGAAGCTTATTGTATTTCTAACCCATCAGTATAATTAATTGATTGGGCACATCACAAAATTGGGTATGACCAACTTCATTTTCAGTTTTCTGATGTAGTATGATGTTAGGGATATCCCAGCATTAGTTGACAGTTGGCAACCTATTAATGTTGTATTTAATTTGTTAATGTTTAAGCAATTAAGTGTTTGAATTGCCTATCAAAATAAACAAATGTATCAAAATAGTTTCCGCACTATGAAGAAATCATTAGTTAGTTAAGTTATCAAGATTGTTGGGCATGTAACAAACATACCTCAGCAACACCAAAATCTGTGATTTTGAGAGTTTGATCCAGTGTCAGAAGTAAATTTCCTGGTTTAATATCTTTATGTACAACACCCTGCCCATGTAAGTAATCTAATCCGTCCAGCAGCTGTAGAAAGTAATCATGAGCTTGTCTTTGAGGAAACTTTTTACCGGGACTTGACTCCAGCATGTCCTAAAATATAATCTGTTTATTTAGTTAAACAAGATTAAAATACATAGTGTAGGTACAAAAGGCACACACACACACACACACACACACACACAAACACAATGAAAAATCAATAATTCAAATAAAAAGTTACAATTTAAGTAGCGACCTCATGTCTCAAGTTGTGACATCATTCACAATGTGATGTCGATGAACTCTGGTGACCACTTTGTGACCAGGTGGAGAGTGAGCTGATTCACAAATTAACACAATAAAAAATTTCATTTCCATGTTGATTGGGACACTAGGATGATGATGACATGTATTTCAAAACTGCAAAATTTCACAACTTCTTTGGCTTTACATATGATATGAATTTCAGCATATTGTAAAACTAGTAGATACTTATTTGTAATATCAAAAACATTAAAATAACCCTTTTTTTCTTAAACTAAAAACACTGTAGGTAGTAAACGTAGTAGTAGTTCCGAAAATATATAATAAATAAAAATTGCCAAAAAGAATTTTTTGTACTATTATGACAACTATGTAATGGGACTGATATTTGTAGCCATTCCTTTTTGTGTATGACGAATGGATAAATAAATAAAGGACTTTGCTTTGTAAATCATTATAAAATCTCCTAATTCGTTAGGTTTATTACTGAACAATTTTTAGTTATTACCTTTTCTTTCTGCTTAGGAAATACATACTATACACCCTATGCTCCAGTGTTTCAATGAGAACCATTACAAAAATTGTAAAATGAATTTATATGATGCATTTTGATGGTAGGGTATTTTTTATTATTATTCATGCAGATAAGCAGCTGGCTGTTCTAGATTGAAGGGAAGGACATCCATTATACAACCAACCATCTGTCTTAATGTAGGTAGCAGCATTCAAATTATGACACCTATAGACTGTAGATGCTACTCAGTGGTTTGTGACCTAATCTGCCTAACTACAGAAAAAATGTTCAATTGTATGTTTATCAAAATTACCTGTAATACTCCAACACAGAATTCCATAACAAGATACATCTTTTGTTTCTCATCATTATAGATAACATCGACTAGTTCTATCACATTTTTATGTCTAAGGATTCTTAGTAATTGTATCTCTCTCTGTACATTTTGTTCACCATTTGGTATTCTTCTTAATTTCCTCTTTTTAAGAATTTTTACGGCTCGCCTACATAAAGATTGCGAGTCTAACATTTCTTTGACTTTTCCGTATGAACCTTCTCCTAAAACATCACCCATGACATACTTTCCAACCATTTTACATTTTTTCTTTCTGCTTCTGTATATAATATCAGCACTATCGACTCTATGAAAGCACAAGTTGGTTTGCTCTAAATTAAGATCTAAATCTTCTATCTGCTCATCGTCCAGCCATGTCACGGAATGGAGTTCCGGACTTCCATCCAGCATAAAGTTATCGTCGCTCTCTTGCGCTGCAATGACGTTTGATATCTCATACTCCACATTATCACCATCTGGAAGACTTTCACTACTACTGATTTTCCTACACATTCTTGGATCCATTATCTATCAAAACAACACATTTGTATTATTTTTTTCTGTAAATCTATGCGTATTGCAAGGCCTTCTGTCATGAGATCATAAACACATAACAAACAAAAATTGCATTTAAGAACTATGTACATAACACACGCAATAAAATTTTACTAATTTCAATTTACTTTGAAAATAAATTGCTTCACATTTACACTGGTAAATAAATTTTCTCAGTCAGATTACTCATAGTCAAAACTGTTCAACCAAACTCAATTTCAAATTTTTTATTTTTTATACAACCATTAGCTTCTCGATGTTTTAGCCTCCGACACAGACTACATAAAGTGCTTAATAAAATGATCCTCGTTGTAATTTAATAACTGTAAATAGATTTTGCATTATATTATGTATTATAAATAATAAATAGAAGCTTACTGGGATTTGTAAAAATCACAAACATTAGAAAAAGAATTTAATTCACTAGACGACGACGCTTCTCGAGTTGTCCGAAAAACATCCATCGAAGTACAAATACACCAATACAATGGGATCTTATTTAATTTCATCCCACCTCGCAGTGGCATCGCAGAAGAAGAAAAAGATTGCAAGTACGTGTAATATAATTATCATAATCATAATGAGATGGAGGAATAGCTGGGGACCTGGAGGTACTTCGAGCTTTAGCAAGACAGGTAGGTGAACACGGGCTCAGCCAGGACGGGTGAAATTTGCTAAAAACTCTCCGAGCGCCACAAATGCACCTACTACCGCATCAGATAGCGGCTGAAGCTGACTGAATTTTCTAAACAGTACAGTGATCTTCCTTTTAATTTATTGCGGTGGTGTGTGTTATTTTGACCTCAATACAGACCTTCGTAATAAGCTTAATCGTCTTGTTCTACTAGTACCCTATTTTCAATATCTTCACTCCAGCCATGAGAACTAAATAAGTTTCTGTTAAAATATTCCTTTGAATATTGTATAAACTATATATTTATATATGTATGTATATCTATTTGTGTGTATGCATAAGTATATATTTACATAATATTCACATTTGGTATGTTTCTATTTTAGTGTCTGTATCTATTTGTAATTTAATTTATATTTCATTGCGCCTACCATTAAATTTTACTCTGCATTACCTTTGGTTGACTGGTAGAGATTGCCTTAGGCATTATGTATTATGAATATTACATGCAATTGCAATGTATTAAATAAATACAAATACCTAAATAAATTAAAACTACTTTTACACGAATACAGACTTCTATCATTCGTGACCGTGGAAACTGTGGAGTACTTACCTAATTATTTATTATCTATAATTATAAAAGTCGAAGCTCTATATTGATGAAATTTTCAGAAAATTTCCAAAGGGGCCTAGCGGGTGGCCTTATATATTAAGTGGTATCTAATAAATGAGATTTGACATGACACTGGGGAGTGGATAAGTTGCACTGTGAAGTTTAGTAGCGGTTTAATCAAATTCAAATCAAAAGATCAAACAGTAAAGCCAGGCTTGAGTATTAAAAATATATAGGTATATAATAGGTTGAAGAAAAAGTTTCTTCGCATTTTTTAAAAGAAAATTCACAACATTTTTTAATATAGTTTATTTACATTTAACTAAAATATTATGTAGGTACCATTTTGTTCGATAGCTTTTTGCCATCTTGTAGGTAGGGACATGATCCCATTGCTATAGAAATTTTGGGGCTTCTGATCAAAATACCGCGACAATTGGTTTTGGAAGTCCTCTCGTGATGTTAACCTGACACTGCCTAAAGAATTCTGAAGAGACCGAAACAGATGGAAAATGTGAAGGTGCAAGGTCAGGACTATACGGCGGTTGCATTAACACCTCCCAGCCAAGCTCTCTTAATTTTTGCTGAGTGGCTAAAGATGTGTGAGGTCTAGCGTTATCATGATAAAAAACCACACCTCTCCTGTTGATTAATGCCGCTTTCTCTCAACTTCTTGCTTTAAGCTCATCAGTTGTTCGCAGTGGAGTTTAAAATCGATGATTCTGCCTGGCGGTAACAGCTCATAATGAATAATACTCCGTGAATAATACCCTTCCATTCCATACTATAATGCGAAAAGACTTTTTCCCCCAACCTATTAGTTACATATTCAGAAATGAGAAATGTTGTGGATCAAAATAAGGTGAAGTACATTTAATTCAATGAATGTTGATGCTTTACGAAATAAAATAAAATTAAATACCTAGTGTCAGTAATTAGTTAGAATTTACTGAAACTTCACGTGCAGTTTAAAAAAATCTGAGGACCTACGTCTAGGGACTTTATTTTATTTTCTTACACTTTTGCAATTTCATAGTTTCATAACGGATAATAAGCCACTGCCGTTATACGTTTAAATCCTTCACATAGCTTTGTTGCTAATGGTAGGAAGTATCATGACACCGCACATATAAGGCGTCACCATTCTATTTTTACCGTGAAACAATCAGATATTTAGATTCGAAGAGTAAGACAAGAGTCACAGAATGCGTTTGAGACGATACACGGTTACCACTTAATAGCTGGTGGGTTGTGACTAATGAAAAAACATCGTCCTCATGTTTCAAAGTGAGAGACGACATTCAGATTGTGTTTCTTTGAGCTCTCTTCTACTGCTTAGTACTAGATGGCTCATGAAACCATCTACAATAATAAAAAATGATTTAACACTGGAAAAGTATATTTCAAACTATAAAAATGTTTTTAAATGCGTTGTCATGAAATACACATCACGAACTCTGGTATTTCTTGTTCATTTCTTTCTTGAGGAGTGACAGACGCATTAAACAAAGATCGCGCCAATTACGACGATCTTGAAGTTTTTCAATCGGTACTAACTTCTCCAATTGTTCGCACACCGAGTTTCTGCTTTTATTTGTCGTCATACGCGGAGCCGGTCCCATTTCATTGCTGACACGATAAATTGTCTCTCCGTATCTATTGTGAATAAAAAAAAAATTAAGCACAGCGTGTACTGAAACACATATTGAAGCCAAAAACCAATAACTAATTAACAACTAGTCCAAGGAAAACGAAAAAAAAGAAGTTCATTTACTAAGCTGAGTGTAAATACTAATTGTTATATTGAGCAAAAGCATGTTACTTAAGCTACTATACTTATCAAGAAAATAGCTCGCATTCGCCTCTCCCGTTTTTTTGAAAACGTAAGGCCCGTAAAACGGACCACTAAATACACACAACTTACCTATCAATATAACTTTGCATGCCTTCAGCATTCAAATGGGCTGTTTCTAGAGCACCCAAAAATGCATATCTCATTCCAAGTCCTTCCGACATAACTTTATCAATATCCGCTACATCAACAACTTTGTCGTCAACGAGACGCCAAACTTCATCAAGGATTGCGTATCTGAATCAGAAAAACTATTACAGTCTTATAATAATTTTTTTTCCCTCTACGTAAGCTATTGACCTCGAGGGGGTATACTAGCTTCACCGAACATATATTCTAAAATACGCACTCCGATTAGAAACGCCCTCGTCCTAAATCATTCTTAAATTTGAGAGATTTTGTAAAGATTATTAAATATGCCAGAAAAGTAATGCTCAACGTTCACATTGCTTCGAAGCCACAAAAACGTAAGAAGCCATACACTCCAAGCTCTACAAGATACACAATATACACACTTCTAATAAACGCTACAGAAAGCTTAAATAATTTTAGGTATCAAGCCAAATTTAGGTATCAGAGCATCCATCTAGATTAAGTGTCGTTTGACAAGTCACAGTAAACCTTCTCATACGGATTAAAAATAATAACCATGGCGCACTAGCCCTAAGCCAATGTAAGCACTGCAACGGTATTGTGTGGCACCTCCTAAGCAGGGAAAGTCCACAGGAAATGAATAAAAAAACTAGTAAACTAAATTGAATTAGAACAGAGCTGTCCATCAATCAAATGATGATAATAATCCTTCTAAATTTTACAAATAAAATACAAAAAATACTCACTGAATTCGATTCAAAACAAATCCGTCTATTTCCCTGGTCAAAGAAACTGGCTGCTGTCCGATCTCTTCCATAATTTCCCTGGTTTTCTTAGCAACTTCAGGCTTAGTCCAGGGTGCTGGGACAATTTCAACAAGGGGTACGTAATAAGGTGGATTCACCGGATGAGAAACAATGACCTGAAATTATTTGAGTTTTTTTTTAGTGCCTCGATGGGTTGACAACCTCATGGCCCGCTTGTGTTAAGTGGATACAGGAACCCATAGACTTCAACAACTTATATACTGCAAGGGGGTGGGGGATGGGGTAATATAATAAATGATAATTCGTAAATAAAAAGGGGAAAAAGGAACACTAATAGTCTAAATACCGGGCGCGGGCAGATTTTTAACATCAAATGGTGACATAGATATTATTATTATATTTTTTTTTTATTGCTTCGATGGATGCATGAGCTCACGACCCACCTGGTGTTAAGTGGTTTGGAGCCCATAGACATCTACAACGTGAATGCCGCAACTGACCTTGAGACATGAGTTCTAAGTCTCAGCTTTTACAGTATAACGGCTGCCCCGCCCTTAAGGCCAACATGTATTACTGCTTCACAGTAAAAATAGACAGGATCGTGGTATCTTGCGGTGCTTTACCCATGCGGGCTGTCAAGTAACCTTACGACCAATAGTAAAATAATGTATCTATTAGTCCATAAATTCACTGTCAGCTATCATGATTGTTGTTCGCTAGAAGACATCTTTATGGAATGTAATCGTGTTGAATCCATACAAATTTGCCTGTTACATTATTAAAATCTTTTAAGTAATGATAGTAAATTTTGTAAACTAATCAAAATCAAGTTATTTGAAATCGTCATGACTTTACTATTGAATTTCACGACTACGTCACTATACATAAACAGTTTTATTAAACAATATTTAAAATCTAAAGGCGACGAGCTTCACCTGAGACTTATGTTTCAATCCTTCAGAGAATAATGATGGCAAAGTAGTACTTGTTGAACTTGATAATATCGTGTTATCGTCAACTACGCTGTCGAGATTCTGGAACACCTTTTTTTTAAGGTCAAGATTCTCTGGAACACATTCCTGAACAAATATAGCTCCTTTAACTGCGGTTTCCAGATCCGTAGACCCTGGAATTAATCGAAGATTTAAACAAAAATTAAGGTTTCTTTGTTAATTTCAATATTTTCTAATATGGAGTTCAGTTTCTCAAGAACATACTTCATACACAAACTATAGGCTTACAAACAAGCCTATAGTTTGTGTATGAAGTATGTTCTTACAAAACAGTAAAAACAGCTAAATACATCGATCAGAAGTATTTGTGTTAACGTTTTAGAGCAGAAATCCTTAAGCTATTTTGTGGTTGTTTGCAACGAGTTTTGGCGATGACGATCTTCCTATTGATGATACAATATGATACATATAAAGACCCACAGAGTACCGTGGTATGTGAGGAATGTAGATGTTTAAGACGATTTAGAATTAGAACCTATAAGTAATATCTGAAGACAGCGTCAGAACGCTTCATAAAGAAAGCGGCGCGACACAATAGCCTTCTTAACGTGCCGCATCAAATTACACACCTGACCCAGACTACTAGGCCGACCGGTCTAGTCTCAGTGCTCTTACGTATTTCAAGCATCTGCACCATTTGACACTATTGCTATTGCAAATATTCTTTATCATTCCACGCTGCTCATATTTATTTGAATGACTTTGTCACACCTTCAGAATATAACGGTTGTCAGTTAGAGGTACAATGCAGCCTTATTAACAAGCCTGATCTTGGAAGCTATAAGCTAAAGATCAACTATAATTACCATTTGCAATCATAGGATCATTCATAACAGCTTGCTAGCTGATCAGACTATTATCATTCTTGTGCTGGGTTCTGCAACCAAGTCCGCACGGCTTAATACCATCATTTTTCAGTAGCTGAGTAATCATACGTTCCGATTTCGGGTAGAAGTAGTTATGAGGTAATTAAAATCTACCTCTTGTTTTAGGGTAAGGAGTGGCATTCAAAACATGCTGCCTATAATTTATTAAAGTTATATTAAGGCATTGAGCTGTGGATATGCTTAAAAATTCTTAGTATTTAATTCCAAGATTCTTTACTTTATTCAACTATTCATAACTAACTTCAAATAAAAAGAAGGAAGTTTAAAAACAACCATTCATATTGTATAATATGTACATACATACATCGCGCAAACAATTTATCTATTATAGATAACGAACGAATAAAGAACTAATTTACATTGCGATTCACACTCAGTATTGTAATTTTAAGAGGTTCCTTTATCTGATTCTGGATGCGATGCCTTGAGAACTGTGGAGTGGTGTCGGACTGCACCAAATGGTTGAAATACAATTCCTGTTGAGACAGATCCTAAGCAAGGAAAGAGAGCAACGTTATTCCAGACCATTAATCCTTCGTTTAACCGTTTTGTTTAGATTCTTAGTATTTAGAAAATTTATTCAATGCCGTGTTCAATGTAAGTATAACTCTTAGGCATTGTTCCATAACTATTACAATGTTTTTCCTGTGAAATTTTCAACATTCTTCATATTTTAAAAACAAATATGTATTAACAAAAAATTTAAAGCTGAACTTTATTATTTAAGCTTAGGTAAGTAATTGTATTTTAAATTTATAATTAAACTAATTTTTACTATGTAATCTCGCCTATTTTATTTGCGAATTTTTTAACACTTGACAATTTCATTTTCACCGACTTTAAGGTGTTAGGTATTCGTCGACATTTGAATATTGGTTCAACAACCTTTGCCCATAAAAAGAACTAATACCAAGTTACCCTAGTTAAATATACATTACTTGAAAAAAGCACCCTGTTCCTTTCCTTACTTACATTTACTTTGCTATCAAACCTGTTTTTTTTTTTTATGCCAAGGTAAAAAGTTTCTTAACTCACTCACTGGTCCATACATTAATTGTACTATAACAACGTTACGATGCCAGCTTTGGCTATGCGTATATGTTGTTATTATGCATGTGCATGGTAGATGAGAAATTCAATTCTGTAGGATAAGAAGAAGTGGTCCTAATTTAGCTTGCAACATTTGGCCTAAAAACACACGACCAAAAATCACAAATTAAATAAAACCTATTGAAATTCGTTCCGGATAGGATTTCCATAAAATGCGCTCTTAAGGGAAGCCTAAATTGCAAAACGAGTACCTATAACCATATTTAAAGTCTATCGGATGGATAGTTTCGATCTTTTCTCGAGTGAGTGGTATTTCGTTTTTATACATAAATCTATATTTTCATAATTAACTGTGTGTATTATTTTTCGCGTCTCAATTGTATATAATCGATAACCACTAAAATCGGGTAAATCGTGACCAAATCTTACTAAGATAATACATAATTAGTTTACAGCTGTCGTGACACTAATAAAACGAAAACATTCGATATTATCAACGACAGTTAACAATTGTTATCTTAATGGTAACATGGAAGCAAATAACAAAACACTGATATCGAAACTTGTCCGTTATAGTAAAAAAATATAAACGAAATTATGTGCACTGTATTAACAGTGGCAGGCAGTTGTTAAACATTAAACAAAGTAGCTAAAAGTCAAGGTGTACGAAAGAAACCTTGAAGTATATCGTATAGGTATTGAATTCGATTAGGTATTGATTATTGTAATTGCAGTCGATTCAATAAGACAAAAAATATATCAAAGAAATCAGTCATGGTCGAAGAGTGAAATGGGAAAGTACATCATCCTTTCCCGAAAGCAAACGTTTCAATTTAGATCAATATAGTAGTGTATTTTTTATTTACGGAGTGAAAAAAATTATAATTGACGGATAAAGTAATTTTGAATTTAAAAACCGGTTGACCTCTTTCATCGAAAACTAGTTTTCATTCAAAGGAAATACCTAATTTCTCAAGACACGTAGGTATGATGCAATGCACATAAACCAAGTCTTAACAGCGTAGGTATACATATACTGAAATAATTTTCAGACTTTTATTAAGAAGGAAGCACAGGCTCAACCAGGAGGGGCGGAATTTACTAGCAGGTGTCCGAGCGCCTCCGAAGAAGACGTAACAGCTCAAGAGCGTCTGCTTCACGAATACATCTACTACCGGATCGGAATCGCGACCCGCTGAGAAGATCCGTCGAGAAACTCGGGGGGCTGTATTTATTTCTAGGGTTTTTGAAGGCACTCACCTTTTATACATTGAAATTGTTCGCTAGCTTTGAGCTCGCCTCGTAACAGACCATCGTTTTCAAGGGTATGCAATTGGTATTTGATGTCCTCAATGGCATCGGTAATCTGTTTTGCGACTACATCATATACAGTAACCTGATAACCAACTGAGGCAAACAACATCGCCCATGATCTCCCGATTAAACCACTGAAAATCAAAAAACAGTATTATATTAAATTTAAACTCCATTGAATTCCATACTTGATAATGTCGCGCTGTAGTACTTTAGTTTTTAAATTTCAATAAAATTTCTTTTAGTACTCTACAGGTCGAGTACAGTAATGTACTTAAATATATAATAAGATGATTATTAAACCACACAAAACTAAAATACATTATACATATAGATGAACCGCTACTAAAAACTCAAACATTATTGTCACTCTCCCCAGTTTACTAAAAGCTTCAAACTAATGCAGTTTGGCGTTTTTTTTTACTCTAACGTCTTTTGATATTTTTCCATCTCGCGTCACAAGTACCTACATGTTGCTAAATTATTTTATGCATTTCATCTGATAACTGGCAACAATATTTTTTAAACAATAGTTGGATTCTTTCAATTTGTTTTATCTATCAAAATGTTTATTCTGAACTAATGACCTCTCGTTAAAAGATACGAATTTATGTTGTTGGTTATCATCATCGAAAGTTTGATTGACCTCTCGTAATAATATAATACTACAAAATCGGAATTATTTAATTCTGTGATGGCAACAAAATAAAATATTGGTTCCACCAATAGGTACGTGAGGACTAGCCGTAACTTGCGTATATACTTATGTATATTTCAATGTACAGGTGTGTTATATTTACCTATAAGTATGCATAGCACTTTACCGAAATCTCCATAACAATAAGAACAATATGATTTATTGTAAAATTACAATATTTAACAAGGCGTTGACATGCTTCGAAAGTAACTCGGACTAAAAAAACTTAAAAATATAAAATGAAAAATACCATGTCGAATCATTCTTAGAATGAATCTTAGTACTGAAGTAGTTGGTATGAAATTTAAGGTCAATTTTTACAAGTAAATAATTACGGGATTAAATAATAATTGACTTTGATTGACTCAGTGGTGTAGTGTTTAGCACCCCTCAAGATTGTGGGTTCGATTCCCACACCAGGCAAACATTGGTGTGATGAACAGGTTTGCTTACTCTTTGCCTGAGTGATTATTGTCTATTTAATATATGTATATGTTCTTTCTCTGTTGCAATACATACTTAAAAAAGTTTAATATATTTTCTTTATATTTTTAAAATATTTATAGTATTGTTTTCATAACAATAGGTTACTATTTACATATTTTCATAACAATAGGTCACTGAACTCGCCTAAGCCTACACTATGGCTGAAAATTGATACTGTGTTTAAACAGTTAATTATAGATGTACGTATGGTTTTTTTTTTCTGTGCGTCCTGGGAATATTACACCAAATACGAGTTTCGATTTATGGTGATATCGTCGTCCTCACCCTGTAGTTTAAGCAAACCTTTCAAAATTCATCCACTTGGTATTAATAACATTATTAAACTATAAATATATTTAATCTGTTAATAAATATAGTCCATCTTATTCCTTTAGATGGGTGAATGATCTGCCGGGTCATCTTGTATAAGGTAGTTACTGTAAACCATACGCGTCACAATTTGAATATTACCTAACCTTTAGACGTACTAGAGATTGAAGTCTCAATTGCATTCTATATATACCTAACGGGTACGAATTATCATAGAAAACATTATACCTGCCTGCGAGATTTACAGCCAGCTATAGTTGTATCGTTCGATATAAACAAGCATGCTTCTTTCCCTTTAGCCTACCGACGCGACGCTTCTTCTCCGAATTATATGAGTGTGACATACGAGCAAACGGACCAGATGAAATATTAAGGGTTCTGTTTTCTATCCACAGAATCTTAATACAAATGTTAACGTGAAAAAAAGTAATATGTGACGTGATATGTGACGGCTAAATAGACCTGAAGCTGTGAAGTTTACCCAACTGGATATTTCCAATTTTGAATTACGAAACTTAAATTTTCCTCACCTTCCAACGATCCCGATCTTTTCCGACTTGAATTTAGATGCCATGATTACTGTAGATGCGACCGTACCGCACGACAAACCTCTCGTGAATGAAGCCCACTTCACGCCAGATATGAAGCAAAATATTATGAACGCGACAAACTAGTTATCGCTAACGATACAAGGCTGCCTTCTACAAAGACGCCAAATGCCCGCTTAACATTTAGAAAGGAAGGAAAATTGTTTCTTTATTTACATGCATCTTAATAACATTTATTTATTTCTACTACTCACCATATAAACTTACACTCTCAGATATAGATACATTCAATCATACAAAAAAATTACGTGAAAAAAAGATTTATTTTACTTATTATTTTGAAGTAGATGTAGGTGAGTGGGTTATCGACTATTATTATGTTAACTAGTACTTGAACTCACAGAGAAAAAAACGCGAATACTGCCACCCACATTGAGATAGTTAAGGTGTCAGTTGTGTTGTTTGACAGCTATTCCAGAAAATGAGTGCTTCTCGGTAAAAACAGCCAAAATGGAGATAGAAAATGCAGGATGCGTCATAATAATCGCCTTATCGTTGCCGCCGCTGACTACTCCCCGAATCCTGATCACGCAGGAGCCAGTCGCCGTCGACGCCCTAGACACGTCCTTACAGATCCATCAGATCCAATAACCCTTGCATTAGACACCTTTGGCTCTAACACTAGGAGCAGGGACCCCGGTTACCGTACTCGTCGAGCTCGGCAAAGAGTTCGACATGCAACCAAACCTAAACATCAGCCCGCTGAGTTTCTTGCCGGATCTTCTCAGTGGGTCGCGATTTCGATCCGGTAGTTAGTTAGTAGTAGATACTCTTGAGTTGTTAGGTCTCCTTTGGAGGCGCACGGGTAGCTGTTAGCAAATCCCAGCCCTCCTGACTGAGCCCTAGCTCGCCCACCTGCCCTGGTAAAACTGGAAAGGCCTCCGGGCCACCAGTAATAACTCAAACTTAACAAAAATGCAGGACGATGGTATTTCCAGGGTAAATCTTATGACACAATTTATGATTAGCATCTTGGAAGTCATTTGACCACCTGTTATTAACTAATTATTAAATCCGATTTGACACAGAGCCAACCCGTAACTAGATTAATAATGTAAATCGTTGAAATTCGTTCAAATCTACCAGATTTAAACGAGCCTAAAGTATTCGATGCACTTTCTTTAGCATCTGTACACACTTTCAATACTTGAAAATGAGTAAAATGTTTAGTAAAAATGTCCTCAAAATATAAAAAAAAACTGTGTCACAACCCTGAAGTTAAATATCTATTGTAGTGTTGTTTAAGGAAAGTCATTTGTAAAACATAGCTGATCTTTTGGTTTAAATGTCAGAAAACAAGTTTACTTCTATGAGTGTACTCATTTTTTTATTAATGACGGCTATGATCTCATAATTAGAAAAAGTATAACCAACTAAAAATCATGTTGCATGTAAGACAACTTAAGCACGGCGCTGTGTGAATGAAAGAGTACATTTTACATAACATCTGAAATTTTTAGTGAATTTGAACCCTTTTTTCTGCTTAGGCGGCTGAATAAGGCCCCGACTCGCAGGGCGAAGTAGTTACCGAAGCACATAGACATCCAAAAAGTAATATTTTTTTTTATTGCCCTTGTAGCCAGACGAGCATACGGCCCTCTTGATGGCGAGTGATTACCGCCGCCCATGGACTTCAGCAATCCCAGGGGCAGAGCCAAACCGCTGCCTATCGCTTACTACTCTTCACAAGCCACGTTTGAATAAGGACATGTCATTTTTTATTTTACTTTTATTGCTTAAATGGGCGGACGAGCTCACAGCCCACCTGGTGTTAATTGGTTACTGGAGCCCATAGACATCTACCACGCAAATGCACCACCCACCTTGAGATATAAGTTCTAAGGTCTCAGTATAGTTACAACGGCCCATCCTTCAAACCGAAAGGCATCACTGCTTCATGGCAGAAATAGGTAGGGCGGTGGTACCTACCCGTGCGGACTCAAAAGGTCCTACCACCAGTAAGTGTGTCAGTGTAAGGGGTCAGCGAAACCTGTTGTGATGATCGCGATAACCCATCCTCTCTTTCCCGGGCTCTGTGTCGGATGTTCAGCCGAGGATACAGGGAAGCGTAGTAGTCTTAATAGGTAGTCTTTAACGTCTTGGTAATGAGGGAAATAAATAAAAAAAACATATATGTACCATTTTTTTATACTTAAGACGTGAAGTGCTTAATAAGTCTCTTACTATTCTAATTCTAATAATATATAGAAAGTTCACGATGAAAACAATTATTTTATATATTTACAATAATTGAGACAAATTTTACGATAATTATAACAATAAAACAATTTCCTTCCACTCACTGGTTAAAGCAACTAGACTTTACAATTTTACAAAAAAATAATCAAAATAATGACAATCTTGACAGCTACTAACAAACCTCAAACCAACACAGTAAGTAAAAAATAATCAAAATGGAAAAAGATTACAGTTATTTTTGCCATAAAAAATCTATAACTCATAATAATTTACTACTACTCTCTAAAAATACAATCAAACGAAAATTGAACAAAGTTAATTGGAAGTTTACAATTTTAAGTGGTTTTCATTTTTGTTGCTAAATTGCTCCAAACGGCCATTTGAGATTTTATTAATTCTGTACGAGGACATTAAGGAATTTACCATCTATGTTAGTTACCAAACTTGAGAACAGATCTAAAAAAAAACACAAATCACCAACGTATGTGTCGGATTACTGTTAGTTTTAAATAAAAACTGAACGAAACTAATAAGTATTATACAAAACTAATATGTATGTATACAGTATTTATTCGCATGCTGTTCCTGCAATTGCATCTTTTGCACTAATACTGTAAATGCTATAGTTCACTTCATTGGGATCGAGGGTCTTGTACAGGAACCGTGGGAGTTTGTCGACCAGGATCCACATTAAGCCTTCGTCATCAATCTACAATGCGTAAGAGTGTTCAGTTAGGTAAAAACTGTTCACTTTTTTTTCCTACCTAAGTTGATGGTCTTGGGAGACTATTTCAGCGTAACCTTAACTAGTGGATGAGCTCAAGCCTGACGATGTTGCTAACACTAGCCTTAGCGAGAGCAGTGCTTCGCAGAATCTACCACCGGATCGGAAAAGCGACCCACTGAGAAGATCCGGTGAGAAACTCAGCGAGCTGTGTCTATGGTTTAATTTACTCGCCGATCCCTTCGTCGCAAGCAACGGATTCGACGAGTACGATGACCGGTGCTTGGGGGACCTAAAAGCACCATTAGTAGTTCGACTGTTCACGTGAAAATAATTCTGTGTCACTAATGCTCAGAAGATTCGGGTAGGTATACCACATGCATTATTCTAACTAGTATTATAGTATCCCTAACTTATCATCCTACTATTACTCTTAGTACTTGTGTAAGGGATGTTCAAAAGCCCTACGGTAATCAGCAGTCTGCTATATCTGCCACCATGTATTTAAGTATTTTACTTTGAAAGCTAGGCCAGCGCTATTACAGTAAAAGCGATTTGGGTCTCGAGCTATCTATGCCAATAAAAAAGTGTGCTTTGTTATATGTATTACATAATTCAAAATCTTAATCGTCTTACCTTTAAGTCGTTTGGAAATTCGTAAAGTTTGGGATCACTGAATATCAGTACGTTGTTCTCAGGAGTGTAAGGTTTATTAGAATTCCAGCATCCCACCCCATCCCGGTTTACCTAAATATATAAAGAAGGATTATTTTAAAATATGAAAGTATTTCCCTAAGCTTTGGTAACTTCCGTTTTTTGGTTAAAGTTATGTAACTGATAAACCAGTTTTATTTTCTGAGTGGTATCAATTGAGTTATTTACATCAATACATTAATTTCTATTTTGCCGCGTTTTATTAACTTCATTTATTGTTCTTTCTGTTTGGAATCAGTATTATTCATCATTTATAAGAATTTTTAGATAAGTTGGAAATATTTAACATAACCCAGAAATACGTATCTTCGTAAACAATTGAAGAGGCATGCAATATCCCAGTTTCCAGTGGTCGTGAACATCGTCTGCATATTTGCACAAAAGAAATATATGCATTTAGTTTTACTTCCAAGAAAAGAACTGGCAATCAAACATATGTAATACGAAAATAAACGACACGAACAAATTTCTTGAGGAACGAAATGTTAGCTACCCAATCTTTAAAACTTTAAACAACAATATATGTATATTCTATTGCAACTCACCTGGCCATAGAACAACACTTGAGTATTGGGATCATAAAAACTGGCCGAGGCCTGCGTTCCTTGTCCTCTGTCTCCAAGAAGCTGCGGAATCAAAATTGATAATTAGTCAAATCTCTTAAAGTTCTCCAATGTATGGCTCGAGGATTGTTGAACAAACTGTAAGGTCTGACAGTGAGTGAAAATGCCAAGATTATCTCAAATATATGTTCTATATAAGCAACGTGATGACCATACGAGAAATATTACATAAGAGAAGATGCATGATACCGTAAGACCCTCAGAATTAAACAAACAAAACAAGAATAGTTAAAATTAAATTTTGTTCAGTATGTAGTATTGTAGAATGAGTAAGTATATCAGAGGAAGTGTGAAAGTAGCTCCGGTAATCAACAAATTAAAGAGCGGACGGTTAGCGTGGTATGGACATGTGATGCGTAGAGAGAAGATGCATGTGACTAGGAGGTGTATGGAAATGGTAGTGCAAGGTAGAGGGGGAAGAGGTCGACCAAAGAAGATATGAATGGAGTGTGTGAATGACGATATGAGAGAGAGAGAGGACTGCGTGTTGAGATGACGGTTGATCGAAGAGAATGGTAGAGAAAAATTAGCTCTGCCGATCCCACCTAGTGGGATAAGGTGGAGAAAAAAAAAGAAAAAGATAGTACAATCTATGTGCCTATAGAGTTATTACTAATGCGATTGTCTTTGTGAACTATTCCTATTAATGGCAAACATTTACAATCTGGTCAGTCTCGATACATTTACTAAAACATTATGCAATCAAACCGAAAGGCATTGAGTACCTTGAAATCGTGGAACGCTTCTTGTTTGTCAATATGTGTGTAATTGCGTAGAAGCTCCGTAGAAACGCAAAACTCTTTGGTGCTTGAGAATGCATGGAAGAACATTGTTCGGAATCTGTAATAAGAATAATAAATATTAACGCAATAGCTTCAATGACCTTATGTTACAATCATTACCTATAAGAACAACATTATTCACAACCCTAAGTGGAATGACGCTTAAATGCCATTCAGCATTTTTTTTATTGCTTAGCATCTGCATGAACGGGCTCACGGCCCACCTGGTGTTAAGTGGTTATCGAAGCCTATATACATTAACAGGATAAATACCACCACCGACCTTGAGAGATAAGTTCTGAAGTCGTAGTTTTTAAGGGCAAGGGCAATAAAAAAAACCGAAACACATCACTGCTTCACGGCAGAAATAGGCAGGGTGGCGGTACCTAGCTGTGCGGATTCACAAGACTTCCTACCACCTGTAATTACGCAAATTGTAATTTTAAGGGTTTTGATTTGTATTCCACGACATTGTTGGTTCACCGCAGTAATCAATAGTAAACATTTGTTTATTTTATTTTATTTATTTTATTTAATATATTTTGTACACACAGCTGTTGGAAGAAACACGACAATAAGGATACAGATTACAAGGGCACTTTAGTACTTATTTTAGTATTTATTTCATTAGAAAAATTGGTATCCGACTACGAGATTCGAACACCATTGCATTGTTGTACGTATTCGCCGGGCATCTTATCGTTTAGATCACAATGATTTTCTCTCAAATCTGCTAAGCGATGTTCAACAAAAATGTACATTGCTTAACTATGAAACCATAAAGAGGGCCGGGTGAAAGAGATAGCGTGATGCTAAGCCCTTTGAAACCATTTTTAAAAGATCAACCAACTATAACAACGAATTAATTTCAATCCTATGACTATTTTCTTTTACGTTATACTGTAAAAATGCATTAAATGAAATAATTCTAATGAAGTAAACATAACTAAACAAAATTAGATCAATACTACTTTTACGCTCTATTCTCGACTTTTTGTTTTTAAAGCCTTTAAACCTTATTATAATTGTAAACGCTACGGTTAATTTTGTCATTGTTTCGCATTTTCAGCTCGACGCAAGTTTCGACCTCGGTACGAGCATGCTTTTGTTTTCAGGTCATTGTCATAAGCTAGTATGAAGCTATTACGAAAGTTTAAGCGTCTGCAATTCAATAAAAATTCAAGACAATAATCATAGACAAGAATAGAAGATTATTATGAAGTATTAATATTTCTTAATATTTAATAATATACTTTTATGATTTACAACATTCGAATCGAATACAATATGTATTTGATTTTTATGTCCAATAACTTAAGTTTGGATTTGTCTTAACTTGGACAGCTTTGCATACAAAAGCATTGAGCACACATAATTGTAATCTACATAGTATATATACGTACATATACATACATGCAAACATAACGTGCACATTCTATTCTATAGTAAACGGATTTAATAAACAGATACAGTTGACGAAATCGTAATGGTGTTGTTTTTCTTACAATTTGAATACTCTAAAAAGAAGAAACTAAAAGAATTCGAAATTTAAAAATTAATTTGCTCTAAACTTTTCCAGTAAAATATGAAATCATTTTTAATGCTTACGTTTTTTATTGCTTGTTCTAGAATTATGTCGATTAAGTTTAACGTTATTATTCATTTATTTTTAACTAGCTTTATTTTATGTATCAATTCATTCTATTGCAGATGGAGTTTAAATAGTGTGTTAGGACCTTAATATGTGATTGAAACGTGACTTAATTAAAGTCGACGTGTATAAATCAAGGCCCGAATGAGCGTGTGAAACGTTCACTTATTCTCGGCTTTTGCAAAGGTGTAAAAAAAATACTAAGTAGTTACGTAACATCTCACTAAGCATAAATTTATTTCATGTATTTAACTTCCGATAAATTGGAAAATTAATTGGATCTAATGGAAGTTGATCAAAAGTAACAGAGTAAAATAAAGTCATGCGTCAAAAGAATATTTTCAGCTATCATTTATCTATCATTTATCGAATTCTTAGAAACACTACACATTATTGTAAGAGATGATAGAGATGAGTCTGTATATCAAAACTATTTACTAGAAAATACGATATAAATGATATTTTTCTGGTCTAGTTGGTTCTTAGTTGCGTTTGAAAAACTGCTGATTTTGATTAAATTTGATTGCTCATAAGGTATGTATGATCTGTGCGTATACATACGTGTGGTAAAATTATAGAAAAAATGGTGTATTGTTTTATCTGACTACGATATAATAATTTAGTAAACATAAATTTTTTTGTACAAATTGGAGTAATATAAATGAACCTAGAGCTAATTAATTCCTGTACACAAGGATAAGGCGATGACTAAAAACGTAATGGAAAATTTGTATTTTCATTACCGCATTTTCCTTCTTTTTTTTTCATGCGCGGGTGAAAGATGTTACGATTCACCTGTTGTTAAATATTTGATGGGAGCCCACAGACATCACAACTGAATACCACCACACACCTTGAGACATGAGATCGAAGTCTCAATTATATTTTATAACGGCTGGACAGCACTTTAAGCTGGAATACGTACCTGCTCCGCGGCAGGTGGTAGGAGGGATGATTGTACCTGCCCGCTCGTGCTTACAATACGCCTTACCACAAGTAATTAAATAGATTTACAAAATTTAAGCTTTGAAATTTACTTTGAAAGTTGAACATATTTTCATAATCGAATGGCTTGTACACTCTGCGCCATATACAAAAGGATAAAAAGATAGATAGTTCTATGAAATACATTCAAACGATTTAAATGACTTTTTATCAAACAATTGATACAGTATTTATATTGCATGATTACTGCATTTTCTTTTAAAACAAACAGGGTTAGACATTAAAATACGTTCACTCGCTAATACATATTATAAATGAAAACTCATGAATGTCGATACAGCTTATCTAACTTCATCATTTACTAATGTAAAGGCAGTCCTGACTATAAATCGTTCACACTTACCCGTTCTCTCGAGGTTCAGATAGCGCTAATGCAAATACTCCATCAGTCCAGTGGAATTCCACGCCGCCCACACGATACGACCCAGCCAGCGGTTCGAAGTGGAAGAAATGATGAGCCACTCTCCAAGAGTCGTTTTGTTTTAAACTGTACACTACCACACCATAGCCCCCTAGATCCGGGATATACGCAAACGCGTCATCACAAGTGTTTTGATCGACATCGACGACCTACAAATACGGAATGCATTTTAGTAAATAGACTAGAAATAGAATAGGCATCTGACTAAGTTAGTACTACTACTGAAGGAGCGTTTTGTTTTTTCACGGATATGTACTACTGTGCTGTTTTTTTTTGCATTAATTACATTAGTCAATCGTTTCGGCTTGAAGAGTGAGATAGCCGTTATACAACAAAGCATCGGCAGAACCGTGAGCGTCATCTGTTATTATTGTGGCGTGCAACCAACCTCTTTGGCAGGACATACGACCTACAATGACGAGACATAGACTAAGAGGGAGACTTGACATTGTAGCATTGTGAAGAGGACCATTCAAGTGGGTGGTCATAAGACCGTTCAGTTATCAACCTTAACAAAAACAATCATACATTTAAAATAATAAAAGTCATCATGATATTCATTCATTTATTTGCATTTATTCGAACGAACCTAAAATAAGGTAATCAATTCTTTCAATAGATGCAACTCGTTTTCTTTAGAACGATACGTCATGGCGTCATTGAAGTCCAAGTTCAAGGGTGCTTGTTTGTTATAAAGGAAAACGTAAAACGCAATTCTGTATTGAGCAAAAACTTACTTTGTCATTGGTTTGTAACTCGTTATTTTAAAGTGTGAATTTTATGAGATAAACTCCTTTATTAACACTATAATCGTTTATCTTGTAACTTAATGGGGTATATAAGCAACATTGCTTATTTATTTATCGTTTCTGAATAGGCGCAGAAAGAGAGTGTCCCTATTTTTGCTTTCCGAACATATTAACTTTTTTTTTATTGCCCTTGTAGGCAGACGAGCACACGGTCCACCTAATGGTGAGTGGTTACCGTCGCCCACGGACTTCAGCAATGCCAGGGGCAGAGCCAAGCCGCTGCTTACCGTTTAATACTCCACAAGCCTCGTTTGAAGAAGGATATGTCATAGCGCTCGGGAAACACCGTGGAGGGGAGTTCATTCCATAGCCGGATGGTACGTGGCAAAAAAGACCTCTAGAAACGCACTGTGGATGAACGCAGTGGCTCCATGTAGTATGGATGAACTCTACTCCGGTGGCAGGCGGTGCGATAGTAAAAACGAGATGATGGAATCATCTCAAATAATTCATCTCATAGTTATAATACATACATTTTATATTGAGATTAAGGTCAATATATACTTACGATATTAGCAAAGAATGAATCCTCTTTCATGTCCTCTAGCTTAAAGAAGTATCTATGAAGCAGTTGATCAGTTTTCAAATCGAATATCACGATAGATGGTCTGACAATTTGATTTCCTGCACCTTAAAAATAATAGAACCAAAAATTATCAAAATGCATAAATTAATTACATTCATAAAGATAAGTTTATGAATCTAAAGCTAATCTTAACATTTATTTACAATTTTATTTTTTTGCTATTAATTAACGAATAAAAGCAAATGTAACTAATTGTACGTTCATATAGAAATAATTTACATTTATTTTATTTTTTTGTAATAATAAAAATGAGAAACACCCTTTATTAGACAAGAAGACCCAACAATTACTTACTGTAATTAAGATTATTTTAAATATTTATATTGGATAATATAAATTAGACAGGATTAAATGATTAATAGATTATGATATGTATCAAAATAACAGCATCTTTGTTTTTCGTATCTAATCGCTGGTATCTTAAGAGGCTATTAAGCTACCCGGATTAGTAATAGCATGATTTTTTTTATTGCTTAGATGGTTGGACGAGCTCACAGCCCACCTGGTGTTAAGTGGTTACTGGAGCCTATAGACATCTACAACGTTAATACGCCTCCCACCTTGAGACATAAGTTCTAAGGTCTCAGTATAGTAACAACGGCTGCCTCACCCTTCAAACCGAAACGCATTACTGTTACACGGCAGAAATAGGCGGGGTGGTGGTACTTACCCGTGCGGACTCACAAGAGGTCCTACCACTAGTAAACTCACAAGAGTTCCTACCACCAATAAGAACCTACAAATATGATACCAGTATGAAACATACAAATACTTTTTTTCCTACCAAGTGCAAATACAAATAACCACCGGGCGCCAGTATTGATTCAAGCACGCATAACACCTCGTTCAGGCAGAAAAAGATTTATTTTCATATTTTAATTCAATTTAATTTGTTCTTATTTATTTATTATTTAACTAAATAACACAATTTTTATTAACATAAATAAGATGTTTAATTAGTGGTTGGAAACAAAATAATATTGATGCGTCGCTAGAACTATGTACTAGTATCCGAAAATGAATTTATACTTATATATACGATATTAACAAGAGTGTCAAACTGAGGAGAAGCCTATCTTTGTAAAACAGAAGGCAAGGGAGACTTGAACCTCATATCCCAAAGGCAACAGGTATTAAAGAATAATTGAGGTTAGTATTGCTTATGCCACATCAAAATGTACCACAAAACAAAAATCTAAAGCCAGACACGGGCGTGTATTAAAATCTACATATTTCAAGCATTACTTTGTGACTATTAACAATACCACCTAGAAATACAACCAAAGGTTTAATACCTTTCACATAAAACTGGATTTCTACGTTCAAATGCTGCGATTTACAATAATCCGTATAGAAATAACGGTAATTTGAACTTGTTGTCATGCTAATCTTACAGTAATGGAATTCAACTTGTTAGGAACCATAAATTGCAAGAAGGATAACGGTAAATGCAAATGTTGAAAGTTTATTATGTATTTTAATCCCTATTCCATAAAAACGATTTTACAAAGATTTTCATCGGGGTCGTGAATACATTAGCAAAGATTCACATGATTCTGTCGCTATTTATAAAATAAGTGGCTTTCGAGGATCTCCAAGTCAACTAAAAGTATATTCTAAAGATAACTCTGAAGCTCTTAGTATATAATATGCACAAGTACCTACATTTACTTTCTACAAAAATTTAGACTTCATACGATTCGCGATACGAAATACGGAAGTTTTGTTCTCAGAGTATATACCTACGTATGTTTATTGTATGAATTACATGTAAGCTCGGATTGCTCTCAAACTTTGAACGTGATATAGTTACTAGTGGTAGGACCTCATGTGAGTCCGCACGTATAGGTACCACCACCGCGCCTATTTCTGCCGTGAAGCAGTAATGCGTTTCGGCTTGAAGGGTGGGGCAGCCGTTGTAACTATACTGAGACCTTATAACTTATATCTCAAGGTGGGTGGCGCATTTACGTTGTAAATGTCTATGGGCTCCAGTAACCACTTAACACCAGGTGAGCTGTGAGCTCGCCCACCCATCTAAGCAATAAAAATAAATTTGTATGCTTTGATACGATTATGAAAGAGCAATGTTTAATTTCAAAATGGCAATGATCTTTCATCGAACATGAATTGTTGACTGGCCTAAAAAAAACCTATGACGTATTATCGAATTAAGATCTGTAAGTTTATGGATATTCGTTGTTTGGGTTTTCTTTAAATATGAACATTATATCATTTATATTAATATAGCATTACGATCGATTACTCTTATTCTTATGAACCCACAGACGTCCACAGCTGGACATAGTTCAAGAAAATTAAAATAATAAATGTTTACTTACCCCAAATATCAGCAAGACCAGTATCCATAACCCAAAGTCTGTCACAAGGGTCAATGTAAATTCTAAACACTGAAATAATAGTTTTATTTGATGGCAAATCCTTTGCTGAATCCGGAATGAAGTTGTCTTTTAGCGATGGATACGGCTTTAGAAGTTGATCTGAGGTACCATTCAAATCAACATAATTCAACGAAGAAGCGACACCATTCTTCCACTTGGGCACCGTTACAAACAATTTGTTTTTCCATCGCCCTAAGCCCAAAGGCAAATTATTCGCTGGTACAAAGTCACCACTTTTGATGGCATTCTCACGTTCAGCCGGTGTGTTCCATTCGTAATCTACTTCTTTCCAAGCAAATCGTAGCTGTGGAGTAGCAGCTTCACATGATGCCACTACTAAAGCAATGGCAAACGCCAGTAGTTTCATCGTCTGCAACAAACATTCGTATTCGTTCATATATTCCTTGTTTAAAATAATTGTGGTCCTTTTGGCGGGAACACGACAAGAAAATTTAACTGAATTGGTTTTATTTATCAATTTTGTGTTTCTCTAGGTTTAAATATATAGTTATGATAACGGTAGTTTATTGATTGTTTTTCATCTGTGAAAGTGCACAAGTGTGGGAGAATGAATCAAAGCCGCCGGACGTAACTTCTCGGGTTCTTCAAAAGAGTCTAGTGAAAAAGTTTCATTAAATAACTACCATTTTACCGAGACTTTATTCCATCCCATTCCATCTCGTTTCGTTTCTTTTGATTTAATCGCAATTGATTAAAGTTTGAAATGAATCAAGTTCATCTCATTTCGCTTCATATCTTTTTTAATATAACAGAATATAAGAAGTAAGACTTGACATAAAGGTCTCGTTACCAGCCCATAATATTTTTTTTAAATTATATAAAGAAAATAATTGTTCAAAATTTACAAAAGATGCGCTTGATTTTAAAGGCCTTTGAATAATAAGAACGGGTCCAAATTGTCTTTAATTAAAAACCTTATGGCGCGATAGCTTTGGCAATAAGTAAATAGTTCTCCCTCAATATAAGCTAATTTTCGAAAATAAATATTTTATTTACCGATTTCTTGTTACTCGTAACAAATTCCAAAATATATTGTTACGCAAATACATACCCACTACATATGATAGATTTTAAGAGCATAAGTTTTGTTAAACAGTCACAAGTGAATAACAATTGATTATGATACTATTTCACCAAATACTGTGCATCATAATATTTCAAAGGTAAAATGTGGTAATATGATAATGACAGAACAATACCACAATTGTGAAGCAGAGCATCGCACAATAATAACTGCTTCACGTTTTTGTTGATAGCGATGATCTGATTGAGAAACGACAAGTTAAGCACTTCAACCATTTCTAACTTATCGGAGTAGATCAAGCCGGTTATGCATTCAGGCATCATGAGAACTATGACGAAGTTACGTAAATATGACTAAAAGACGTGCATTTGCTTTTGTTGATTATCATAATGTACATTGACGTGCGATTGTTGTGACGGCAAGCTAATTATGATGCTCCAACCGGATTTTCAAATTACTTCCGAATGATTTTAATGAATACAACGTAACGCAAGTGAAGAGAATGTAGCAAAACTAGCAAGTCACTAGTTTTTGCGACAACCTACCAAGGTCAAATATTTGCTTTGATTTGATAGTGACAGTGTTTGTGCAAATAATACCCAATGATATTTCTCGATTACGGGAAATCAACACGTAAAGTTCGTCTTCAAGCGATAAGGACGTTATTTGCAGTTAACAAATGACAAACGTCAAAAACATTGTAATTCATGTTTAGGTACACAAGAATTTCTTAAGTTCTCTGAAGTCTAGACATGACAAAAACAGGCTTCGCTTAGTAATGCTTTTGTTTATTTGCTACAGCTGAAAAAAATTCTTGTACATACTTTTTATTATTATTTCGATTTATTTGTAGATGCAGTCATTGTCCCCCTAGCGTTAAATAGTTACCGGAACTACTGAATGACACAACCTGATTTAAGATGTGAGGTTGAAATCTCAAGTGTATGGTAGAACAGCTGGTAAATCACTCATGCGGTACAACGGGCATCATTATCATACCTAACTGCGCGGGCTCCCGATATAATTAACGCTTTCGTAGCTAACAGTAAAAGAAAATCCAAAAAATATTGAAAGCACAAACTATGTGTTTTTCTTACTGAATAAAATCGGAAAATATATAGATGGACCTACGAACAATAACTCTTGTTATTCAGATTGATATATTTACCCACAAATGTCGTAAGTTGCAATTTTACTTTATATAAGAGCAATACAAATACATGAATCTAACCGGTTTAACTATTCACTTCCGTTATATTTACAAGTACAATCGTCCTGTTACATTATTTCGATGCATTGTATATCCGCTAGAATACATAATATATCGATGATTATTTGTGAATTCATTTTAATTAAAATCAAGGTTAATAATTTTAACATTGACTGTTAAATGGTTTTTTTAACCTAGAATTGTTTATTTGTCATTGTTTCCGCTATCAGAATATTTTATAATATTAAGTTATCTGTTAATTGCGTTATTATATGATTCACTTCTTATATCATGCACTTATTATTACATATTAATATATTTTACTCTCTACAAACATCAGTAAAATAAGTGTATTTTTAATACGCTTTTTAGCTTCAGACGTATGTATGTTAGTAATGGTTTCTTTGAACATGATTTTGACCCCCTTCAGACCGTTGGATTAACTCGAAATTTGGTATACTTATTAAGAACCGATGACAATTCAATATTTAAAAAATAATAATGAGAAACTCAATCCGTGCTAGTCCCTCGCTTGAAGTATTCAGGAAGGCATTAAAGGAGCACTATCTATCAATTTAGTATTACTTATTTGTATTTATTTTATGTATTTCATTATATATGTACGTGTATGTATATGTTTACGTTATTTATGTGTGTATGTATACATATATGTAGTCTGATATATTATGTATTAGTGTTTTTATTTTTATTATTGTTATTGTTTAGATTGTAAATTGTAAATTGATTAGATTGTATTCTTCTACCCACTCATTTAAAGCTTTCCTTGGATAAGAACGGTTAGCTGGTAGAAAATTAAATTGTTGAGTTAAGCTCGCCATTTTTATATCTTATCGCAATTACTGTAATATTAACTGTGTGTACAACAAAGAATAAAGAAAGAAAAAAATTGAAATTCAACTAAAAAATGAAAAAGAAATAATAGTTTAAAAAAACTAACAAAATACGCTTTTATAGAAAATCCAACTAAAAAATTTTTATTGTAAGAAAACGTGGGGTATTCAGTATATTATCAAAATAACCCTTCTACTCATATCTGTTCATAAAATATTTATAACTACTGATACCATGCACCCCACGCTTTTTTTACAATAAAATAATTTTTTTTTACACTTTTTATTTCAAATTAAAAAAAAAACTATATGTTAGTTGGGTTTTCTCTAAAGCGTATTTTGTTAGTTTTTTTTAACTATTATTTATTATTTAAAAAATGTCAAATCTTGAGATGGAAGTAATCGGAAACATTAATATAAATTTTCTATTCAGCGAATAAATTTTTGCTATCAAATGTCAACAATAAAACGAAAAGTAAATTACAAAAAAATATTGTATTGATTAAAAAAAACTTACTTATGAAAGAGTGTACAATGAAGAATACAGGCAGGGTCAGTCTACGACCGGTTCGGCGGGACCACAAGCACAGACTAAAGCAATACGAGGTCTCGCAATCACTTTTATATATAGAACAACTTTGGTAAATAATAAAATGCACTCATCTCAGCTAAGATTTCAGAAGGGGTACGATTCGGTATTAGACAAATACAGATTTGATACAGATTTTGAAAATCTAGACGCCATATCTATCTCGATACTTAATAAATGAGAGGTGACCTTTATTTGATTTTTTTTATCTTTTTTATTGTCCTTGTAGGCAGACGAGCATATGGCCCACCTGATGATGAATGATTACCGTCGCCCATGGACTTCAGCAATGCCAGGGGCAGAGCCAAGCCACTGCCTACCGTATTTATACCGATTTATATACCAATTAATTACCGATTATCGATTATAGAATTAGAATTTTTATATTTATTGGTGGTAGGACCTCTTGTGAGTCCGCACGGGTAGGTACCACCACCCCACCTATTTCTGCCGTGAAGCAGTAATGCGTTTCGGTTTGAAGGGTGGGGCAGCCGTCGTAACTTTACTGAGACCTTAGAACATATATCTCAAGGTGTGTGGCGCATTTACGTTGTAGATGTCTATGGGTTCCAGTAACCACTTAACAGCAGATGGGCCGTGAGCTCGTCTACATACCTAGGAAATAAAAAAAAAATTATAAATCTTCAAAAAAAAAATTTTTTTTATTGTACAATACTTGAATCGAAAACATTTCATATTCATAACTTTATTGTCATCGATTAGGTACGCCACTATATACATATTTTTCTAAAGTATGTTAAGCTAACAACATAAGCTATTTAAGCGATAATAAAATGAAATAATATGTATTGTGTGCAGTGTATGTACCATTATATCGTCTATGCAATAAGCAATGTTTGAAAATCTATTGCGTAGCTTAACGTTGTGAATTCGGCTCGGGTCTAGTAGAATCAAGGCCTGCTCCCCGTGACCGATGTATCCGCTGTACATTCATCCAATTCAATTATACCATCACAAATGTGAAAAACAGAGGATATGCAACGCCAACAAATGTAAGCATTGCGTAAACTCACATTTTATTACTACACTATAAATTAAATGCATATCAATTTTATCAACAAGGATATTCATTCTTAAGTTTTTATATTTATTTTTCATATGATTTGAATAATAAACGAATTCGAATAATGATTTATGTAACTTTTTGTATTTTTTTTTCTGCATGGAGATAAAACATTTTATAAAAAAAGCCAAAAAAAAAGGTCAATTTGTAATAAAAAAACGAAACGCTCGATAAATAACTACTTCAAATCAAATAAACAAAAACCAAATTTATTAAAACGTGTTATGGTTTCAAGTACAAATTTAATAAGCATATGAAAAGCCTTTTATTTGTAAATAGTTATACATAATTATGTAATTATTGTAAATAGTACGTAAATAGTCAATTTTATAGTTAGTTTCATCGAGAAATTCACTATATTGTTTATTTTTTATCGTAAGCATATTGTTTATTTTGTCCTTGCTAGGTATTTATAAAGATTAACACATTTTTATGAATTTACAATGAATTTGCTGAACAAAAAAATTGACATTTACAACTAAACAGGATTCTGAAATCAAAAGTTTAGTCGCTAAAATCCCCACAATTGTATCAAAGCAAAATAACTTGTCTGCGTGTGAATTGTGTCATTTATTGTATAACCGAATTTTTTACTCACAATTCATCTTATACCTTTAAACGAGCAATTTTTGTTTATATATATATACAAGTAAAGTACAATCTAAATCTCGGAAACGGCTCCAACGATTTTTATAAAATTTAGTATACAGGGGATTTCGGGGGCGATAAATCGATCTAGCTACAATTTATTTTCAGAATATGTTGTTTTGTTCGTGTTTCCAATAATCAACTTTATCGATAATGAACTTTATGACTCTTCCCGACATCTATTGGCGAATAAAAATACTATTTTTCTTAATTGAGAGTAACTAACTGCTTTAAAGAACCAACAAGAGGGCGTTATCAAAAAAAAAAAAAAAAAAACAGAGCAAAGCTCGGTCATCGTCTAGTTATAATAATGCACTGTAGACTGAAGATATTAAAATGCATCCACAGGTTAAATTAACTTTATCATTAGCCAGGTACTTGGAATCTTTTAGCATTTATGCGTTTCAGTTGTAGTTGTATTTCAAATGTAGGACAAACTGTGACCGAAACACAACGAAACATCGATGCTATGTCTCAGTAATATAACCAGATCAGTGAGCTTAGTGCAAGTTTTTTAACGTTCTCGATAGAGTAAAAGTTAATTCAAATGTGTATAAATTTGGAGCGTTTGCCTACGTTTGCCGCTAGGGGCGCTGTTCCAACTACTTAATGAATTAACTGTTACGCTATCGAGAACGATATTAAACGCGCACTAAGCACATTGTTCCGCGGTCTCATCTGCTTTTGATCTCGCCAAATTATTAATACTAGAGGTCCCGCAGTAGTCGAAATTCGACTATAATTAATTGGAATTGTATAATAAGTTTGTACACTATTATGATTTTATTTTATACTTCTATAATCACAATTTTAGCCAAGGCTACACTATAAAAAAAAATTAATAAAGACCACAGATAACCCTTTTCTTTTTCCTACCTAAGCTGGTAGCCTGGAGCGGCTATTCCAGCGTAACCGTGGCTAGTAGGTGAGCTCACGGGGCTCAAGCCTGACGACGATGCTAACACGAACCCTAGCAAGAGCCGTGCTTCGCAGAATCTACCACCGGATCGGAAACGCGACCCACTGAGAAGATCCGGCGAGAAACTCAGTGGGCTGTGTCTGAGAGTTAATTTACTCGTCGAGCCCTTCGTCGCAAGCGACGGGTTCGATGAGAACGGTGACCGGTGCTTGAAGTACCTAAAAGCACCGTTAGTGGATCGGGAGGATCTGAGATGACGTGTTTTGGGCGACGTCGACTGCTTTCCATTCTGTCCGCAGGATCGGGAATGTAGTTACCGGCGGCCACGATGAGAGGGTTCTCGTGTCGTACCGCTTTATCGAAGTGGCGCATCGACGCCGACTGTAGATACTTACTGATGGACTCTAAGTCCAGGTCGTCGTGGAGGTCGACGTTCCTGACGAACCACGAGGCTCCAACGGCTATCCTGCAAAAACAGGATTGAATAATTTGGAAGGATTTTAAGTGAGTGCGGGCCGCGTGAGCGAACACTACACTTGCATACTAGGCTGCACTAAAAGTATCGGGAATGGAATATTTCCACTGTTCCTGTCATATTAAAATCTTTTTAATTGAAAACTCCTTGGTTTTAAAAATCGAATACCATTTATTTATTTAAAAAAAGATTCTCGGTCTTGTCACGAGGTTTTGTCAAACTTGTTTAGTCGTTGAGAAAATGGAATTGACTCAAGAAAATTCAAGAGCGATGATTTATTATGACTTTTGAAGTGGTTTAACACAAAAACAGTGTGTTGACCGGATGATTTCTGCATTTGGTGATGAGGCGCCATCCAAAACCACAATTTATCGCTGGTTTGCTGAGTTTCAACGTGGACGTGTCAAGCTCAGTGATGATCCCCGTCAAGGTCGTCCAAAAACTGCAGTCACCCAAGAAAACGATGATGCTGTGCGTAAGCTGATTGAGGAAGATCGACATGTGACATACCGCGAAATTCAGGAAACTTTAGACATTGGCATGAGTCAAATACAAATAATCTTGCATGAACAATTAGGTGTAAAAAAGTTGTTTTCCCGATGGATACCGCATTCGCTCTGTGAAGAGCAAAAAGCGGCTCGCGTTACTTGGTGCGTCAGAACTCTCGAAAGATTCCACGCAGGATCCTCAAATGCTGTATACAACATTGTATCAGGTGACGAATCCTGGATATACGCGTACGAACCCGAAACAAAAAACCAGTCACGAGTTTGGGTGTTCGAAAATGAGTTAAAGCCAACAAAAATTGTTCGTTCACGGAGTGTTGCAAAAAAAATGGTGGCCACGTTTGTCTCCAAAACCGGCCATGTTACGACTATTCCTCTTGAGGGACAAAGAACGGTTAATGTAGAATGGTATGCTAGCATTTGTTTGCCACAGGTCGTTTCTGAACTCCGTAAAGAGAACTGCAACCGCCGCATCATCCTCCATCACGACAATGCGAGTTCTCACACCGCGCACAGAACAAAAGAGTTTTTAGAGCAAGAAAACATAGAATTATTAGACCATCCGCCGTACAGCCCCGACCTAAGCCCTAATGAATTCTATACTTTCCCTAAAATAAAGAATAAATTGCGTGGACAGAGATTTTCATCACCTGAAGAAGCTGTGGACGCCTACAAAACGGCCATTTTGGAGACCCCAACTTCCGAATGAAATGGTTGCTTCAATGATTGGTTCCATCGTATGGAAAAATGTGTCAAATTTCGCAGAGAATACTTCGAAAAGCAATAAATACATTTTTAAATAGAAATGTTGTGTCACTTCGTTAATTCCCGAAATTTTCACTCGTAGGTCATGCAGATAACCCCCAATAGATACCGCATTATATAACATTTGTTTCAATTCGACTTCACCAAATGTTAAGGTAAGCATGAGTGGCGGGGACGTGTCAAGTGTGCTGTGATTGGATATTTCAAGGACAAACTTATAATGCATCAAACCATAGTGATGGGACAGATTTAAAATTGTTGATCGATAAATTTAGTAAGATGATCTGAATCATTGATATGCCCGGGACACCAGTGCTACGAGGCCCCGATTGTTTAGTGCTGTACAATTGTGTGTGCCCAAGTGTGTGCGTGTTTAATCTGGAGTTGCTGTCTCGGAGCGGAAACGCCCCGAACAGTGAGACGAAGGACCCGGGAACAGGTAAGTGGATCGACACTTCTTTCCTTAAACGATTAGTTTAATACGGGTAGGTGTCGACCAGCCTGTGTAAGCTGCGTTACCGTTTTATTTGAATATAAAACCGGCGAACGTTAGCGCCACCGAGTCTGGCCCTCCTGTGTCATTCCCAGTCCTCTCCTACCCTTCGGGGCTAGGCGGGGCGGTCGCTAAACCCGATAAGCTGGTCCAATGGACTACCAAGTAGTCCAGGGTTATTGACGTTGGAACCCCCTACCGATAGTTAGTTTAAGTTAGTCGTAGCGTTAGTGTCCTTTTGGTTTATTTTATCTTGATTACGTAGTAAATTTAAATTTAAATTCTAACAATACAATAGTAATTAATTCATTTTATTTCATATTAAATATTAACCTACCCGTTATTAATTAAAACTAGTGGCGCTGCTGTAGTTTCTTTTTATATATAATATTAAATTCTTTTTTCATTTCTACCCACTTTAAGTGTTATATTTTATTTTATTTTACCAAATATTACAATCATCGTAATTCTGTTATTCTGGCCTTCCGGCCGACTATCATAAGTGGTCACCCATTTATGTTACATTGATTGAGTTAACTTTTATTATTCTTTTTCATTCCTTCAGTTGTGTTAGCGATAGTAGGGTCTGGAGGGGTGTTCCCGTCACATTTGTTTATTTGTTTTCTTTATTTCATTAGTTAGTTTAAAATTCTTGATAACTGTTATTCTTATTTTATTTCCATTCTATTTTATAGTATTAGTTAATAATAGGTTGGAGTTCATGATTCCCCTACCAGTAATTGTCTTACTGGTTAAGGGACTCAAGTATAACGGGTAAGTACCTTACATAAACTCTTTAATTAATTATAGGGAATTATAGTTTAATTTTTATTAGTTATATACAGTTAATAGTAGAATCCGGAGTAAGAACCTACCGGCTCTGCTGTCGCTGACGGGATTTCAGCTGAAGCTGAATTGATTATTGATCCCTGTAGTAGTAGTTTATTGTTATTTTGACTTAATTCTTTTATTTTACATTTATTACGTTAGTAAATTTCTTTTAGTACTGACTTTGACTAATTAGTTTCTTTTTATTAAATATAGTTCCGTAATAGTCAAGTAGTAAGTAGTGACTGTAATTGCTGGTCGGCCGGGGAACCAGTGAACCAGTGAACTAGTAGGGTAGTAACATTTAGTCAACCGTTGAGACGGGGTACCAATGACCTCATAGCCATAAAAAACCAGCAAGATCATGTCGAGGGGGAACTCACCCCCAAATACCAGCACACCCGGCCCGTCTCATAGGGGACGTCAGGCGATGCCCGATTTACGTACCAGACCGATACCTGCTATCCGTATGGCCCCGATGGGTCCTCGGTTGGACAATTCGTCCGGGTCTTCGGCTGCGGCCGAGGGGGCCCCGAGGATCGGTCCGGTGGAAAGTATCTTTCCTCCGTCGACCGATCCCTCTGGGGCCTCTCGGCCGCGGAAGAAGGCCAGGTCCGAGTCTGACCGAGGCTCATCGGGTGACCAAGACAAGCGCCCGCGAATAGGCCCTTCCTCCAGGTCGGAGGGAGAAGAAAGCGTGACCACATCCACAGACCACTCCTCTACTGAGTCTGTAACTCCTTCCTCATCTAGATCTGCTTCCCCCTCTGGGAGTCCAATCCCAGATCAACCCGTACCCAAGCCTAGGGCTCCCGCCAGGACAGGGACTGCTCCTAGGCAATTAAGAACCCCTCCTCATTCTCCTTCCCCAATCTTGTCCCCAATCCCGGTGGACTCTACCCGAGGTGCCCCCGCCCTAAGCGGCACGGCGGGTAACCTGGACTCTACCAGGTATATGGACCTAGAGTCCACCAGACCACATCACGCCCCTAAGCCTAACCCCATTCCCTCTACCTCCTATGCTGCCATGGCAGCTAGGCCGAGTATTCCTTCCACCCAGAGGACATCCCAATCCTCTCATGTCCCTCCCCCGAGGCCGAAGGGTCGTGCCCAAGAGGAGCTGCGCCGACATCCGCCAATAATGGTGGAGGCCCTCCCTAATTGGTCCCGCCACATGGCGGCCATTAGGGAGCGCCTCGGTCGCGCCCCCTCGGTGCGACCCTTCGGCGCCGGCTTTAGATTCCTGCCGACGTCGGTAGAGGAATACAGGGCGGTCCAGGCCTACCTGTCGGAGGCCTCTGCCAGGGATGGTACCATAAAATGGTACTGCTATGCCCTGACAGGGGAGATTCCGACTAAGGTGGCTGTCCGGGGCCTCCCTGCCGATACTGACGCGGCAGAAGTAACCGATGCCCTGAAGGAGCTGGGGTTTCCGGCTCGTCACGCCAGGTGCATCAGGTCCCAGAGAGGGCGCCCGGGCTGCGTGTTTCACGTAGCCTTGGACCACCTCTCGAAGGACGACCTCGCCCGCCTGTACGCAGTCAATGAACTGCTGTACTTGCCGGGGGTGACGATTGAGAGATGGCGACCAACCCGCGGGCCTGCGCAGTGTCATCGCTGCCAGGCCTTCGGGCACGCCTCCAATAATTGTCACCGAGCGGTCCGCTGCGTTCGATGTGCCGGGGAGCATGTCGTAGCGGACTGCCCGAGGCCGAGGGACGGCCCATTCTCCTGCGCCAATTGCGGGAAAGATCACGCTGCCGTCGACAGGCGGTGCGCGGTCTACCGCAAGAGGGCCAGGATGATGGGAGTAACCGTCCCTCCTCCTGCGCCGTTGGTGCCTCGATCCGGGAACACAGCTCCTCCTTCTGTAGCTCCCATTCCGAAGGGGAAGGGGAAAGGGAAAGGGAAATCTTCCCAACCCCAACCCCCTCCCCCGTCCTTATCCATCCACCCTGCCGTGTCAGTGGAGGCCAATCCATCAGCGGCAACGCTGATGGCTGAAGCCAACGCTCCGCGGCGGGGTATGCCCATTCCTACCCCTCGTGGTCTAAACGCTGCAAGCAGACCGCCCCTCTCACAACGCAGCGCTCCAGCCCGTGCTGGAGTACAAACCCCCCAATTACCAGGTCCTAAAACAAATAAAAACAGGCTTAAAAAACAAACAAAAAAACTAAAGAAGAGAGCGCAACGGGACGCAGTAGCGAACGCTCCTACTGCATCGGCTCCCCCGTCAACAAATTTAGTAATGGAGGTTGATATAAACCCCCCCATCGACCCTTCGCAACCGGCTTCAATACCGGAAACGACCCCACTGCCTCAGGCCCAACCAGCCATCTCGGGCACATCTCAGCCCCCCCTCCCCCCCGCCCTCAGCGCGAGCGCCGCAGCGGTCGACAGGCCTCCCAGCCTGCCGGCTTTGCTGCATGGCTGCTGGCGCTCTGGGAGAACTTGGCCGAGGTGATCTCCGGAGTGATCCGCGAGATCGCCTCGGGCGCTAGCCCTGTCAGGGCTATCCTGTCGGGGTTCTACCAGCTGATAGCGAGGCTCAATGGCTAGCCAAGAGCTTCGCGTTATCTATTGGAACCCCGACGGGATAAGATCCCGGAAAAACGAGCTATTGGTCCTCGCCCGGGAGTACAACCCTGAGGTTTTACTGCTGGGGGAGACCATGTTAAGTCCTCAGGTTGAGTTCAGGATTCCCAACTATTTCATGTATCGACGTGACGAGCTTACCCCTGCCGGGCGGCCGTTCAGGGGCACTGCGGCCCTCGTCAGGCGGGACGTGGTGCATGATCAGTTGGATTTGCTGTCCTTCTCATCGACACGATCGGTCGGTGTGAGGGTACACACCTCGGGGGGGGATATGCGGATTTATGCCGCGTATAGACCCCCGGGGCCTGAGTTTCACCCTGAGGATATAAGACGGGCCCTGAATTACGACAGCCGCCCAGCTCTGCTGGTCGGGGACCTCAACGCGAAGCACGTCGCGTGGGGCTCCCGACTTAACACAGCAGTGGGCAGGCGGCTGTTAGAAGATGCCGATAGGGGCGACTACTCTGTGGTCGGCCCTGATGAACCCACGCACGTCCCTACCGCCGCGCGATATCAGCCCGATGTGCTGGACGTGTGTGTTCATAAGGGGCTACGGTGCCCCGTAACGATCGAGGCACTGTACGACCTGGGTACTCCCCATCTCCCTATCCTGGTGACACTGGGAATGGGGCTTACCCGGGTTGCGACTTCGCCCCTACGACCGAAGGTCGACTGGGAGCTCTTTAAGAGACGACTAGTCGACCTTCCCGTGATTCAGGACCCCAATACCCCTGATGGGGTCGACGATGCGGCAGTCCGCCTTGTCGACTCCATCAGGGGAGCGATCGACCAGGCGACGACTCTTGTGCCCAGCGGCGGGCCCAGAGGTAGACTCCCGGCCCATCTGAAGGCGATCATTCGCCGGAAGAGGGGCCTGAGGAGGCTCTGGGCGACAACTCGTTGTCCCAGGATCAAGCGCGAGCTTAATGAGTTGGAAGCGGAGTTGGCGGCGAAGATTAGCTCCTTCCGGGGCTACGCGTGGGAGGAACGGATTGAGGAGGCCCGTGAGGACCCCTCTTCTGTGTCCCTCCACCGACTTTGCCGCCAGCTCTCAAATCGGCCTGCCCCGACTTGTCCACTCGTGGACGAGAGGGGCAACCGATGCTTCTCGGCTCAGGCCCGCGCCGATGTCCTGGCCGCAATGCTGGAGCGGCAGTTCGTTCCGAATGACTCTGCACCCTCAGAGGCCGCATTCCACCAATCGGTGGAAGAGAGCGTAGTGAACCTACTCTCCTCCCCGGTGCCTCCGTTGGGAGTTGATGCTTTCATCACTCCCAGTGAATTGCGCCTCTCCATCAAGCGGATGAAGAGGCGCAAGGCGCCGGGTGAGGACGGTATTCCCTCCCTCGCATTCTTCCACTTCCCTGAAACGGTCGTGTCATATATGACACGGCTGTTCAATTCCATTCTGTCCACAGGACACTTCCCGGGAATTTGGAAATTGGGCAAGGTTATCGCCTTGCCCAAACCCGGCAAGGATAGGAGAAATCCCTCCAGTTACCGTCCGATCACCTTGCTGTCGCATGTGGGCAAGTTGTTCGAGAGGCTGCTGCTGAGAAGGGTGTCGCCGCACATCCTTCCCAGACCCGAGCAGTTCGGGTTTCGCAGCGGTCACTCGACAACGCTGCAATTGGTCCGCGTCATGCATCACTTGGCGGATCGGTCCAACGCGCGCCAGTACACGGCCGCAGTCTTTCTCGATATCGAGAAAGCCTTCGACCGTGTCTGGCATGCGGGACTGATCCACAAGCTGGTGCAGAACACGGACCTCCAGCACGCCTACGTGCGACTGCTGGGGTCGTACCTGGAGGGAAGATCCTTCTTTGTCGCGGTCGAGGGCGCCAAGTCGTCGGTGCGCCCAGTCACGGCCGGAGTTCCTCAGGGAAGCGTCCTGGCTCCATTCCTCTACGCTCTCTACACCAACGACATTCCCACGCTCGAGGGTAACCTCCAAGCGTGGGAAGTAGACGTGAAGTTGGCGCTGTTTGCCGACGACAGCGCCTACTTCTCGTCATCCAACGTCCCCTCTGCGGCCATTCTGAGGATGCAGAGGCTTTTGGACTTACTGCCCCAGTGGCTGGACCGATGGAGGGTCGCGGTCAACGTGGGGAAGACTGCGGCTATCCTCTTCGGTCCGGTCCGCACAACAGTCGTCCCGGGACAGCTCAGTCTCCGTGGCGCTAATGTCGAGTTTAGATCCAGCGTCCGGTACTTGGGGGTCGATATCGACCGGAGTTTGAGGATGACCGCCCACGCCAATAAGGCGTTGGCGGCCGCTCGCTGTGCGAGATTCCTCCTCCGGCCGGTGTTGGCCTCTAGGTTGCCGGTCAGGACTAAGCTCGGCATTTATAAGACGTATGTCCGTTCCCGTATCACGTACGCAGCTGAGGCCTGGTATCACCTCATCCCGCAGGGTATGCGGGCGAGGTTACAGGTCCAGCAAAATCTGGCTCTTCGCACGATAGTCGGAGCAGGGCGTTACGTCAGAAATGACGTAATCGCCCGGGATCTGGATGTGGAGTCGCTCGAGGAGTTCATCCGGAGGCTAGCTCGTAATCTTTACGAGCGGGCTGACGGTGGACCCCACGAGCACCTCCACAATATAGCTCCCTTGCACGCCAGACCACCTGATGGTCGGGCGCTACCAAGGGAGCTACTGGAACCCCCGGCTATGGTAAGATAGTCGGCTTAATCGGAGAAAAAAAAAAAAAAAAAAAAAAAAAAAAAAAAAAAAAAAAAAAAAAAAAAAAAAAAAAAAAAAAAAAAAAAAATTAGGAAGCAGAGGACAGCGGCCGGCGCCGGGGTGACTTCGCCACGGGCATCGAGCCGTCAGCAGACCAGCCCATCGTATTATGTATAAGTATATATGTTTTGTCGATGTAGTGCAGCCGTGCGCGTGCCCTGCCCTATGTGGCAGGGAGCTCGTCCCGGGCAGTGGGGTTTGCCCCGAGGCCCGCTCCGTGCCCCCGTAAGGGAGTACGACGACCCCGAAGAAGAAGAAGAATCATTGATATTTTAATTTTATTATTAGTTATCAATAAAAAATAAATTAATTCTAAATTATCCAATATTTATTAAAAATAAATGAAAAATAATCTAAGTATATTTCACTGATTTTTAAAATGAATCAGCTTAGTAAAAATTTGTCTTACAGAATTCTTAGGATCTGTCTTCCTTACTATATATCTATGTATTTTTCCACGACACTGTGTTAAATCAATAATATGATTACAATTTTCGTAATCAAATTGGTGATATATTTATTATATCAGGATACTTTCACCAACAAAACTACATAATGTTTGTGTTACAAAACGTTCTTTATCTTTATATAATATTTTACAACCTTATTTATTGAGCTTCAATTCAATGGTCTAGTATTAATAATTTGGCGAGATCAAAAGCAGATGAGACCGCGGAACAGTGTGCTTAGTGCGCGTTTAATAACGTTCTCGATAGCGCAACAGTTAATTCATTAAGCAGTTGGAACAGGGCCTTTAGCGGCAAACGTAGGCAAACGCTCCAAATTTATACACATTTGAATTAACTTTTACGCTATCGAGAACGTTAAAAAACTTGCACTAAGCTCACTGATCTGGTTATATTACTGAGACATAGCATCGATGTTTCGTTGTGTTTCGGTCACAGTTTGTCCTACATTTGAAATACAACTACAACTGAAACGCATAAATGCTAAAAGATTCCAAGTACCTGGCTAATGATAAAGACAAACAATATTTAATCTATTCTCAATTTGACCACAGACGTCAAGAACAAAAGTTTGACAATAAATAGTATGCATTCGTGTGTGCGTCAAATACGTGGTATGTAGTGTGTGTAATGTTTTCTTTATTGATTTAATGTATCTTTTATGCATTATTTTAAAAAAATATTAGCATTGTGCACTTCTTCTCTATATTCTCTATATGTGTGGAAAATTTCATACTCCTCCGTCCGCGCAATTTTCGTAAAAAGGGATACAAAGTTTTTGCTTCACCTATTAATATATAGATGAACTTGTAATTTTGCAAATCTTCAAAAGAACATAACGTGCGTAGTAACGTGTATATATATATTATACGAGTATATATATATATATATCCATAATAGATATTCTGAATGTCGAAATCGTATAACTACATTTGCTAATGTCGACTTATAGCATGCATTAAGATTTATTGCGGCGATAGCTAACAAAACGCTTTTAACTCTTTTAATTTCGGTGTGCAGCCATGACCATACTTTTTTCCTGTCAATTTCAACATGCATCACTCTGGTAGAACGTAGTATATCCATCCAGCTATCACACCTGCTTAACTCCTTTCCACGACGTAATGATAGACAATCAATTTTAAGGTCTAAATTCGAAGTAAAAACGTTGTACTTACTACTTTTGAAGTTAAATGAAGTAACAAAATATGAGTTATTAGCTTAAAAGTATTTTCGGAGGGTTTTCGCGAATTTTAGACATCATTAAAAGTTTAGCATTAAATTTCGTGATTAGTGTCTGTATATTCAATTTACCTTGTTGCGTTGACCTTTAAACTATGGGAATCATAAATATTTATTGAAATTCTAAGCCGGTTATACTCCTTTTTTATTGCCTAGGTGTGTAGACGAGCTCACAGCCTACCTGGTGTTAATGATTACCAGTCCGTAGACATCTACAACGTAAACGCTGCCACCTACCTTGAGATATAAGCTCTAAGGTCTCAGTAATTACAGTACAGCGGCTGCCCCACCGTTCAAACTGAAACGCATTACTGCTTCACGGCAGGAATAGGCAGGATGGTGGAACCTGCCCGTGCAGACTCAGAAGACGTCCTACCACCAGTATTTATGCAAAATATAATTTTACGAGTTTGATTACACGATGCTATTCTTTCACCGTGGAAGTCAATCGTGAACGTCTGATAAGTACGTTTTTCATTAGAAAAAATAGTCTGAGGGATACGAATGCAGGTACATCACAAGCTACGAATACACCGGACGTATTATCCTTTAGGCCACGACGACTTCGACTTCGACAGCTTGACTCCAAGATCCTGTTTTTACCTTATACGTGCAAAAAAACTTAAACGAAATTTTTATTTCATTATTAGGTAGGCAGGGAGAAGCCATTCAACAGCTTAGTGTGCTTAGACTTTAGACTGGTACTTACTTTAGACTGGTAAGTGTACCAAAAAGCTAGCTAATGCAATTGGACGCTTCAGTCTTCTGTGACCTTGAAAACTGTGAGATACATTTTATTTAAACCTCCGGAATTCTGCAAAATTCAAGTACACACGCAGAATTAACCTTAGCAAATTTTCGCGTAGATTTCCATAATTTTTCCTTTATTCACCAATAACGCTGTTGTACATGGTGAGAGGATTAGCCGTTTCCCTTGACTTTATTGCATGATTTTAATGATTATTAAATACAGGCATCTTGTTCATTATCATCTGGTGGTAGGACTTCTTGTGAAACCGCGGGGGTAATTACCACCTCCCTGCCTATTTCTGCCGTGAAGCAGTAAAGCGTTTCGGTTTGAAGGGTGGGGCAGCCGTTGTAACTATCCTGATACCTTAGATATCTCAAGGTGGGTGGCGCATTTACGTGGTAGATGTCTATGGGCTCCAGTAACCACTTAACACCAGGTGGGCTGTGAGCTCGTTCACCCATATAAGCAATAAAAAAAAAAAAAGCAATAATATCATCTTTTGACGTGGCATCAAACAATCTAGGTAAAACTTAATTTCATTTACTTTTTTTACCTATGTATTTTTCACGATAAGTTGCTGCTTAAATACAGTCAGGCGTCTGATTCTACACGTTACATTTATTATTATCTTTTGGAACCATAAACGCCTCCACCCACCTTCTGACTTGAGGTTAATTGACACACCAAGCAATTAGAGGCATCATTATGTAAGGTATTTCTACTTGACGTCAATAACACATTGTTTCCTATCAAGAAAAGACTAGACTTTCTTAATCAAAGTTCACAATCATTTGCTTAGTTACTGGAATCGTAATGGGGATTGTAACATGGTATTTATTGTGAAATTAATTCATACATTGATTGAACAAAAACATTGCAAATGTTAATAATATTTTTTTTTTTACGTGACTACGTCTTATAATTCGATGGAGCCGGCTGCACGCACGAAAAATCATGACTCATTGAGGCGTTCCATTTAAGGCAAAGAGGCACAATCGGCCTCCGCGTTCGGCAGCGTTCGACATCTGTCTCTCTCCTACTTGAGTGAGCGATGCATCCGCGTGGACAGCTGCTATACAATATACATTTACATGTTTTCTCAAGTATAAAGTTCAGTGAGAAGTGAATGTGGTGTCAATTGTCCATACAAAATATTTATCAAACTAATAAAATTAAAATTTTCTTTTGAAAAATGAAACCATTCCATCAGTATTTTCTCATTACGTTGTCATAATACGTGTTCAACTATCGTCAGTAAACCGACTTTACGGACAACCGATTTTTTTTATTCTACACCAGAATAACAAAAAATCCCAATTCTGAGTTATTTGCGGATTGGTGGCGCGGCGCTACTTCCTTTACAAAAATTTTTTTTTTTAAATTTTAGAGATTTTTGACAGTTCTTAACCAAATTACGAGACACCTTAGAGTAAAAACCAAGCGATCAAAACAAATATAAACGTAATCGCGTTAGTTAATGCGGACAAATTGTAAGACGTACACAAAAAACGTATTGTCCAAATTGAGAAACTCTTCTTCTAGTAGGTAAAAATGTTTTATCCAAGAAACGTTTTTCTGCCCAAAGACCGCAAATAAAGTTTCGCGATGAAAATAACTGGTCGTGACTTGGAAACTAACCGCGACCCTGAAATCCTTTAATTAATGTTATTATACGATTTTTGGATAATAACTGTTTTTTTAAACATCTATTATCATTTCTTTGATATTAAATAATGATCAGTAATAATGAAATCTGTCATTTTAACTATCGACTAATGTGGTTTGTGTAAGGTGAAGGTTTGGTCAATTAGATGTTAGGTTCCAAGACGTATTCTTTTCAGTTGTTTAAATAAAAATGATGCATCACAAAGATATTTTTTTTACAACATATTTTTATGGTAAATACATAAACACTAAGAAATACATATATATTTTTTATATATATTCTATCCGTGAAGCTGATTTCACGGAATAAGAAAAATATTTTTTTTTAAGGTACGATGAACACTGTAGATGAACGTGTCCATGATCCCTTGCATTAAACCCATATCACACTTTGTTGTTATTATTGAATAAGGGTACCCCGCTATTTATATCAAGAGTTTCATAACTTCTTCTTCTTTTTCTTCACCTTATCCCACTAGGTGGAGTCGGCACAGTAAATTTTTCTCTTCCATTCTCTTCTATCAGCGATCAGCTCAACACTCACTCCTCTCTCTCTCATATCGTCATTCACACACTCCATCCATATCTTCTTCGATCGACCCCCTCCCCCTCTACCTTGCACTACCATTTCCATACATCTCCTAGTCACATGCATCTTCTCTCTACGCATCACATGTCCATACCACGCTAACCAAGAGTTTCAGAACTGAACGTCTTAATTTCGGATACTAACGACTGATCCAAATAAATGTTTTATTTCCTTTATGTTTTTATTAAGCGTCCTATCAAGACTTGTCCTGCTGCAAATCTGTATTCTGATATTAAAAGGTGAAGTTTATATTTTAAACTTAGGTTTACTGTAATTTCTTATGTGTGCCTTTGAATATCAAGGCATCTCTTCCGGTGGGCTTTGTGACAAATCTTTGTGAAAAGTGACAAATCACCATAGAATAGGCAGCACGGTTCTCTGAGTACCTGTGTACTACGATCGCAAATCGGAATTTTCTGGTGGTAAGGCGTATTTTAAGCAAACTCCGGTGCGTATAACAACCATGTCTATTTTTGCTGCAGTCATGTTTTCTAGTAGGTAGGACAGTAGTTGTACATTAGAATACTATTGAAACTCATTTCCCAAGGTGAAAGACGGCATTCACAGCGTGATATGTATGGTCTGCGAACACCTAGTTACGCTGAGAAAATAGACCTTTTGAAAATTTTTTTTTAAGTGTTACTATTATTAAAACTTTACCGCGTTGCAAAAACAATGCTTGAGCATCATATCTAGTTCGATTTTTAGTGTTATAATGTTTGATTGGATTTAATGAAGGAATTGAAGTCGTCGTGGCCTAAAGGATAAGACGTCCTGTGCATTCGTATGTGGCGATGCACCAGTGTTCGAACCCGCAGGCGGGTACCAATTTTTCTAATGAAATACGTACTTAACAAATGTTCACGATTGACTTCCACGGTGAAAGAATAACTTCGCGTAATAAAAATCAAACCCGCAAAATTATAATTTGCGTAATCACTGGTGGTAGGACCTCTTAAGAGTCCGCACGGGTAGGTACCACCACCCCGCCTGTTTCGTGAAGCAGTAATGCGTTTCGGTTTGAAGGGTGGGGTAGCCGTTGTAACTATACGGAGACCTTAGAACTTAAATCTCAAGGTGGGTGGCGCATTTACATTGTAGATGTCTATGGACTCCAGTAACCACTTAACACCAGGTGGGCTGTGAGCTCGTCCACCCATCTAAGCAATAAAAAAAATGAAACCTAAAAATCAAGGTGGAACCTATACATTGCACAATGTACACATGTTTATCGAAGCGTTCGTTGGTAAAAGTGCGCGCCCGAGCGAAACTTCACGATTTCATCTCTGCGTCCGACTTGCTTATAAAATTCCTTGAAAAAAAATTATTAATATACACTTTTTCTAGAAAATAATAAAGACTTTTTCACGCAACATTTATTATAACAACCTTCCTTAATTAGGTACATTTCCTTCTATCTTATCCAAGATATCTTTAATCTTCTATTCTATAATAATATTATTAAATTTCGTTCACATATTATTACTCTAAACAAAAGAAGTAAAATTGAAAATTAATAGATTCGCAGTCTTAAATTTTACTGTAAGATAATGGGTTCTGAGAAGGAAATTTTAAATCTAATGTCACTAGATTGGTAAACATTTTATTTTAATTCCAAACGTATATAAATAATTAAAGCTACGCGACGAAATAAACAAATGCAGCTTAAAAATCACTTAAGTTTTATCACGGAAGCTAGCATCTCCTAGTTCTTTTACAGTTATAATAGTATTCGTTATCTGATGTCTCGTACGCTCTGTATCTATGCCGTGTCTGAGGTTCCTCTTCATGATGCTTCCTGTAACTTTGTTCTACTGACGAAGGTCTACGGCGATCAGGCCACCGCCTTCTGGCGTGGTCCTCATATACAGTACGAGACGGTCTACGGGATCTGGTTCTTGAACTGAAATAAAAGCTTGACTGATCACGTACATATTTTTAATATCAAAGTTCTGTAAATGGAACACGGTGCAATAGAAATGCCACCTTGAGAATTGTGCTATAAAATTTATTATCTGACATCTCATCTATCACTTTGGTCGGAGCTATACAAGAGAAAATCCTGGTCTATGGCCATTGAATTAGGATCTTGTCTTCTGAACCTGATTATTTTTTCTCTAAGTAAAGCCATTTACTTTTTTCCCCATTCGCTGTTAGCTTAAGGGGCTATTTATTACCTATAGCTACGCGCGGACGGGTAGATGGGCTTACGGGTTCAACCTGAAAGAATTTGCTAACACTAGCCCTAGCAAGAGCAATGCCTGCCTATTTCTGCCGCGACGTGTACTTGAATTCCAGATTACAGGTTGGGGCAGGCTATTACAATACAATTGAATCTTAGACCCCATGCCTCAAATTGTGTGGTATGATTCACGTTGTGATGTCCAAGGGCTCCGATAACCCCTTTATACCTATTAGATTGAAAGATCGTTCACCTATATATGCAACAAAAAGGTGATTGGAGATTTATAAGATCCGAGAAAATCCGCAATGTTTTATATGCTTAAGTAATGTTGGAACTAAAATTACATAGATATTTTAAAGATAAGTTGTGCGTTGGTTAACCGCTACAATGCAAACATTACAATGAGATATCTCGAGCGAAGTCTTTGAACTTCAAAACATTTCGTGCGCAACGGGTTCGCGTTATTGTTATTCGGTTTGCATAACGTGAATAGAATCGGGTGCGTGTGAAAATGTCGCGAAGTTACGTTATGTGCAAACAACGTTGTGCTAGGAAGGAATTTTAATTTATAATTAATCTTAAAAGAAGTTTCTTTTCCTAAATATTAGACGTTGGTGACTGTTGCGTTTGAAGCTGAAATAATATTATTATAGATTTCCCCGTTTTAGCCTTTCACCTTAAAACTGTAACATTATACATTAAAATTCGGACATGGTATCAATGTGGTTAGCGACATTAATGTTGTAAATATAGCATTTTCAATAACATATGCAATAAAATATTTAGACATTAAACACAAAATAAACCCGGGCTTTGCATAAAATTTGAAGATCCAACAGCTGTGCCAAGAGTAATTTTTACTAAAACTAGCGACCCGCCCTCGCTTCGCTTCGGAAGCTGTAATTTATTATTGATTTCTCCACTATTTAATGGATGTTATTATACATATAAACCTTTCTCTTCAATCACTCTATCTATTAAAAAAAACCGCATCAAAATCCGTTGCGTAGTTTTAAAGATTTAAGCATACATAGGGATATAGGGACATAGAAAGCGTCTTTGTTTTATACTATGTAGTGACAACTTATTAAGCACTTATCACACAAATCCTAAGCAAATGCTCGGGTCATGAACTAGAATATGGCTCCAAATCATACGGATCGCGAAGCGCGAAGTACCTACGTGTACGCATGCATGTACTCACTTAGATGGTTTTCTAGAATAGTGCACATTTTTCTTTTCTTTCTGCGGCCGCGACACGTATTCTTCGTCGTCTTGTTCGTATTCAAACTCCTCGACTGAAGGTTTCGAATTATGAAAAACTGGCCTAACGTAAGGAATGTGTACAGGATACGGTTTAACCACTGGAACTGTCACCTAGAATAATTTAAAACTTTTGTTAAGGCGAGATTTAAATTGGTGAGCTTTCACAATTCTCAAATTTGTTTCTTTTAAAAAAAATAACGACCACACTCACTCACCGACACCTTATGATACGAGATTCATTTTGTACATTACATTTTATGTTTTGATTCGTCATAAACATTTGTAAAAAAAAAACAACACTCGACTATTTGCAAATTTAAAAGCCTTAAAAACTATACACAAAAATAAAATCCGTTGATGTGAAAACGGCGCTTATCCATTGCCTGTTTATTTAAAGTATTGATATTTTTCAAATGATTCTCTACATGAAACCTAAACGATGAATGATGAAGATATTCGTGCTTTGCTTTCAAGGATGCATCATGCGTGTTATCATGCTATTTGTAAGTGCTGGAATTTTATGTGCATCATAAAATGAATAGCGTTATCTTGCCGTTCGATATCAATAAATATTTTAAGCCTTTCCTAAGCCTTGCAACAACAGTACCTTTGCAATACGATAGATGCTTTAGCAAGACAGTAAGACTTTACGAGTTGCTCGTTGCTTCATTCAGAATCATAAAATAGTTTATTCACATTTTATTACTAGTGGTAGGGCCTTGTGAGCCCACACCTTCCATCTTATTTTTTTCCACAAAACAGTAATGCGTTTAGGTTTGAAGGATTAAACACTATAGACTCTATAAAACTGAGACTTAGAACTCATGTTTCATGGTGGGTTGAATTTACGTTGTTGATGTCGAGTACGAGTTTTTTTTTTAATTGTATAGATAGAGATTTGAGGCTTGAGACTTGAGGTCTATATCGCAATTGTCTAGTAACTACGCAAATTATATTTATTATTACACAATGTTATTCGTTAGTTTGCATTTCATTAGAAATAATAAGTAGATGGCTGAGGAATTTGAACGTGGGCATAGTTGTATCTTTTTTTCCTACCTGAGTTGATAGCCATGAGAAACTATGTCAGCGTAACCCTAACGTGTAGATGAGCTGTCGGGGCTCAAGCTAAGAGGCTTCTCTAATACTGGCCCTAGCAAGAGCAGTGCTTCGCAGAATCTACCACCGAATCGGAAACGCGACCCACTGAGAAGATCCGGCGAAAAACTCAGCTGGGCTGTGTCTATGGGTTAGTTTACTCACCGAACCCTTTGGTCGGCAGGATTGGGTATTTAATATCTGGCGGTCACGACAAGAGTTTTCGTGCCGTGCCGCCTTCTCAAAGTAGCGCACTGATGACGATACTTGCTGACGGAGTCAAGCTCCAGGTCATCATGGAGATCCACATTCCTTAAGAACCACGGTGCTCTGACGGCTATCGGGGTTGAATGACTTGAAGGTGTCTTAAATTAGTGCGATCCGCTTGAGCGACACTACACTTGCATAGGTCATGACCGGGCGTGTGCAAGTTTAGTAGAGTGTCACCTTCTTACGAAGTAGTCGCATCACTTGATACAAATAAACCGTACGTCTTATCCTTTAAGCCACGACGAGTAAAAAAGGAGACTTGATCGTAGCCCATCTGATGTTACATTGTTGATGGAGTCACCATATCGAGGCACGTGGAAATTAGTACCGACTAAATAAATTTTAGACTGACCTCTTTTTCCACCGTCACTGGTACCGGCTTTTCTACCGGATAAGGAACTTTTTTAATAACAGGATAAGGTACTGGTTTCTCTATAGGTATTTGCAACTCGTGGACCACTGGCACAGCCACGGGCCTCGACACCGGAACATGGACAGGGTAGGGCTGGGGCACCGGTACTATTACTGGATGGGGAACTTCAATCTGTAAGTTCGGTAAAACGAATACTAAATCTTCGTATTTACCTCTTCAATCGTCTAAGCTTACCATTAACTGTCTCTTAAAGACATTTTCAAGACCGCTTTAATAAACATACATCAAGAGCTACATGGAGACATTCTCTCAAAAACTGTAACTATTCTCTATCAAGTAATGATATCGTAGTAATGAATATGAGCCACAATTTTGCTCTAATACCAATAATAATAATAAATATATTTTAATAAAATTAGACACATCATAACTTAAGGTTAAAAACAAGTGTCCCAAGGAAACTACTCAAGAAATTGCTTTCACTATTAATTGAAAGCTAATCTAGCGCAACACTATTCACAGACTATGAGTCGATAGACCCATAATAAGAATATCCAATACTTTCTTCAGTTACTCAGTGTTTTAAAATTGGCGACTTAGGAGAAATCCTAGTAACTTTAACTTTCAATAATGACTTGTGTTGCTGAATCGTAATTTTATTTCCATTTTATTATTGTTCTTTTATCAACCTCGATCAATTAATTATTGATATATTCTGAAAGATGTTCATCTAAACGCTTGGATGCACATTATCTTACTGACCAAGAACAAGAAAATAGTGCGAGACGTAAGCCAAGAGATTTTCCGATCCGCATTCCATCTAGATTTTTTATAAAAAATTTAGCCATGTGGTTTCACAAGCAATTTGCCCAATGGATATATTAATTGTTGTAATAAAAATGAAACATGCTTTCGGTAACTTAAGAATAAAATGCTATGATCATCGATGTTAATACTTACCGGGTATGGTTTTGGTACAGGGATATGTAAAGCCTTCGTATCTGTTCCTAAGCTTTCGTAATCCCGAAAATTGGAATCCCTATATTTCGATCTCAAATATGATTGCCTCCACCTGTCCACGACTTTGTTATAATAATCACTATCATCTGAACTACTGTATGCTGTGGGTTTGTAAGTTGGAACATATGATGGACGAGATGTATCTTGATTTCTTAAACCCAGTAAATCCTCTTCAGATTTAAAGCGGTTTGGTTCTTCGTTATTCCAATCTTTAGGTCTGCTAGATTTGTAGGGATTATGATGGCCATAGGGCCAATAATTTGGTTTATTTTCATATGGAGTGGAGTGGTAGTGATGATATTTATTCCGTTTTGGTATGCTAACAATTTCATCATCAAGGTCATCACTGAAATGTGGGTGTTTTTTAAACGATGGCAACTCAGTTACTTCATAAGTATTTCCCCAGTATGAGCTAGAAGACGGCGTGGTGCTCAGTTGACTTCTATAAGCATTAGAAAAATCATTCAACTTCTGTTGCGAGTCTTTAAATGACTTGATACTAGAATAATCACTAAACGAAATTTCAGGCATTTTTTTAAAAGTGGAAAATATCTGTTGCTGTGGATAATTCAAATCCACTAAGTTACTGCTTGCTGGCACAATTTCATCAATATTATTTAACGGATTTCTCGATTCATTAGATTCGTATTTAAATGTCATATTTATGTTATTATTTGAATACTCGTATCTTTTGCCATGTGACAAATCTTTCCAATTACGTATATTACCTGTGCTATTTTTATTTAAAAACCAGGGCTTTTCTTTTATTTTTTTCTTGCTTTCTGTAGATTTGATAGGTTTTTTATAAGGCTCGTTTTCGTTGTTATTTGGAGTAACACTATTTAAACTATAATGATTAGAGAAAATCGCATTATCGTCATTTATATTGATATGTTTATTAAAATTGTATTTGCCATTTATATTAGATCCACTTTTTACCATTTGACTATTATTTTCGGACACTGCATTTTCATACGCATTCCCAGAATGAGAATGTGGCAAAGAACCATAATCGATTATGTCCCTGGGTGTGGTTGTCGAGATACTATGAAATGAAATGGGGTAATGTGGTTTGAGATTAGTGAAATCGACGACTTTTTGAAATTTAATTGGATTATGTGTATTCTGAACTGCATTGTTTTCATTAGTATTGAATTTATTAACTGAATTTTGATTTTGTATATTTTTATCCGGATTGTTCGATTTTGTATCACCGTCCGCTGTCGTTTCATGTGTATCTGTTATCATAGGCATATTAGCATAGTTTTGATAAATCTCTTGGCTGGGAAAAGTGTTATTTTCCGTATAATTAAATCGTGTTGGTTCTCTAATTTTACCTTTATGAATTTTGGTACCGTATATAGGATTTTCTCTATCTTCACTATATAACTCTACGGTTCCTATATTTCGGTGATCATCGTTTGAATTTTCAAATGTTTGAGAATTAAAATAGTTAAAATTATTCGGATTGTATTGAAGAACGCCAGATTTCTGACCGTCATTATCGTTTACGCCATCAAAAGCTTGAGTAGCAAAATTGTTTCCAAAGTCCGTTGCATCGAGAGCAGTTGGGAAAGCGGGCGCGTACAATCTCGTTGATGATTCTTGATTGACACCAGCAGAACTAAAACCAGTGTAATCTGCGGAGGTCGGCATGAAACCGTCGTACGATCCGACATCATTAAATCCAAATGCTGAATACGAGATGACGTTGGCTTGTGGCGTGCTTGTTTCTTCATCGACATACGGTCGCCTGTTTTTCTTCGATTTCTTCGCTTCCGCAGAAATGTAGAGGTAAAACAACGCGATAAATAAAATATAAATTCGTCTTTGAGACATGTCGATTTGATCACTAGTATAATTAACAGCGCACTATGAACATTGTTTGGACGTGATGTTTAAATGGTTTCCGTCCGTCGACTGTGGACGTAATGGAATAATCGCGAAAACTGACTGGCTTCCACGTCTCTATTCGGTCTGACCACTACTAGTCACTCCTCGTCCTGAGAAAACGAAAGCGTTTCATGCATGAACAACTCGGAAATTTTCCCCGATTAATTCACTAATAACTAGTTTCGATGCATTCTGATAATTGAGAATATCGAAGCGTGAAAGAAAATTACCTTATCGCCTAGGAAATGTGTCTTCCGTATTTTTTTGTTACTCCTATTGACACATGATGTTAATTTAGCTATATCTGACGTTTCCAGTTAAAAAAAATGAAGCAATCCACTTATAACGTTAATTAACAAAATGGGTAGGTAATAAATATTTACATTCGAACAAAATGCTAATTCAAATTAATGCTAATTTTTATTTGGTTATGCGCGTAAATAAATAAAGAACTTTGCTAAAAACAAGTTTATTTGACTATGCAAATTATTTTCGTACAGCTTTAATTTTCAAACTTTCAAAGAATGAAACGCTTAAGAACTACGTTTACGTCATAAACTATCCAACTTAAAATGGCCACGGCAGCTTCCTAAGCTTCGAATAGTCAATCCTTCTTAATACGAAGGCGCCACTTTGTACTAAATTAAAATACAATTCAACTTAACAACAATTTTAACAGAAAAAGAAACGAAGTATTTAGTGAAAGAATAACAAGTGGAATGACTTTTAGTAATCTGATACTTGAAAGTTATCAAAAGTGATGAACAAAAATTTACATTTCCACTTTCCACTACTGATAATGTCCGATAGGTAATAAACAAACATGCGAATAGGCACAGTGGAGAATTTATATCGTAAGAATGAATATATAATAATTATATAGTTCCTAGAAGACAACGTTACTAGAATTTTAGAGATTCTAAATGTAATCTATACAACTATTACTAAATTATTTATGGTGATTATTATTTTTTATTATAAACTCCGATAAACGTTTATCATGTATTATGATATTTTAATATAAAGTTTAAACACTCAATAGAATTAGGTACATATACATTTAATATTGTGACTTAGACATTTTCTTGCTACAGAACATCACCTAGGTATAACAATTTATATGGGTTCTTTCACCTAATATCATTTAATATCTATTAATTTGTGAAATCTCTGTCTCATTTATTAGACATCGAATAAAATCTATAAAAAAATATTCTATCTTTGAATTTGAACACTTCGAATGCAAACATACTGGTCGACTATTAAGGGTATTTCAAGTTTAAGGCCATTACAATACAAGTGCAAGTGTATAGGATCCAAAAAATGTATTATCTTTAAAGGAGCGTTACATTTTCCGATAAAATCTAAGACGTGAACAGACACTACAATAACACTATTAAAATATATATATGTAGAATTTCTTAGTATGTACTATGATTTTGTTTTTTTTACTCTAATATTCATAGGATATCTACTTTTAAAATATGAATAAAACGTTTAAATATCTATCCAATATACTCTCTATAACTGTCAATATCTATCTACGTTCTATAAGGTGTTTCATAAAAAAATGTATTTGTATGTATTAACAACTATCAAAACTATTTGTCGAAGTTAGAAGGCTATCCACCAATATTTTTTATTTACCAAAAATATATGAATAGGCAACTTTAAAGGCGTAACAAGTAAGGAGATGCATGTTCATAATTGTGAAAAGTGTGCTTAGTGCGAATTTTTAACGTTCGCGATAGAGGAAAAATTAACTCAACTTTGTATGGAGTTGGAACGTTTGCCTACGTTTGCCGCTAAGAGCGCTGTTCTAACTGCATTTCAACTTTACAACTAACAAATTTAATATAAGTTAACTTTTACGCTATCCAGAACGTTAAAAAACACACACTAAGCACACTGAACGTGACTTCGTTATTACAGATTTGTTTTCTGAATTATTTCTTTTCTATAACTTCCGAGGCCCTTACCACGATTGTTTTATTAGACACTGTTATTTAACGAGTTCTTATTACGGTTTTCACAAGCGATGTGTTCCCCTATATTTTGACACCGCTGTAAATATATATTTAGTAAAATAGAAAGCGAGTTCAAAATTTTCGAAAAAAAGTGTCGATACCGTTAAAGTATAGGGCAGGGGCGAGTCATCGAGTTTTAATGGTAACACCAGAAAAGGACTGGAAAGAAGGTAGACAGATTTTTCCGTTCATGGCATCCTACCCGCAGTCTTCTGTCTATCCGTGATCATGGTCACTGTATTGCAAGCGCCAAATTGAGATTAGATCTCAGTAAATAATAGTGTGTGTAGTTTTCTAGAATTCTCCATAAAATAATGGACATGATAATTTTCGGTCTGATTTGTGAACATAATGATATTGTGTATCAAGTTAGAACAAAGAACATAGCTGCTAACATTGACAAAAGATTTAATCTTAGGTTGTGACTAGCAATTGATTTTATTGAGAGTTAATTTTTTTGGCATTATTTTTTGTCGCAATCACAGAGAATCAACATTCATTTGTTCACATCTGACGGTAAATAGTCACCGCCCATGGGCACTGGCAATACCAGATACCGGTTAATCTGTCTAATCTAGTTCTATCATATGTTTTTATCAAAATTGACAATGGCTTGCACTATTCGTTTATTATTTTTTACATTTTTGGTAATTAAAAATATTGGTGTACAGTGAGAACGTTAGAGTGAACTTCTACATTTTTTTGTGACGTTAAAAAGTTTAGAAAAATATCTTTTTTTTACTCTTGTTGGAGTCGACATTACCCTTATGGTTAACATGCAGTCGATGCGTCAGTCGTTCATTGCTCGATTCTATAACATTACGTATTTGTCAATTCTCAATTTAAAAAATTAAGCTGAAAAACGTAATAAATAAAAACATATTTCAAACCGTCAAACTCGAAGAAACTCTCCAATGAGAGATCTATAATAATCCAAGTACATAATAAATTGATACTTTTTGTGACACTTTTAGTGATTACTCGTTGAAAAACAATTAGGTATCTATACAAATATTATAAAGTATTATAAGTAATCATATTAACATTTTATACCATACAAGCTTTGCAAACAAAATGTTTCACACTCACACCATCTACAACCAACAAAACGCAAACACTCAATTCAATGGTAATATTAAACAAACACGCCTCGTGTATAATCAAATCTGAGCAGCCTTGTATTATTATTTTAGTCTGCGCTAGATGGCGATGCAAATAACTCAAATTCATCCATCTAGATGGCGCTGCTCGTGTTTAATCTGTGGCCTTTTTTATATCGACTTTTTGAACAAGACATGTGCCGTCCTAACCAGTTTCATTACTAAGAAGACATAGTTCATAGAATATAGTTTAGTACCAGAAGGATTCTCTAAAGGTAAGACGACGAAATTTGGAATTTCAGTGTGCAGAGGCTGCCGGTGTGTGCGCGGGAGGAGCCGCATGTCTCAAGCGCGCTCGTATCTCTTGCAAAGTCGGGTTTGTGCCCGGCTCTACTTCTTCTGTAGTCTGCTCGGCTTGTTCTAGTCGCCGAGCTCGCTCTGTCAGGGCGCGTTCTAATTCTGGAAAAAAAAGAAGAAAAAAAAATTGAATAATTCCGCGTGTACAACCCTCCGACCCCGATGCGAACAGTCGAACTCTAATCTGTTCTAAGCTATGTTTTGCCCAAAACACGTCGTTTCGGATCCTCCCGCCGCTTGCGACGAAGGGTTCGACGAGTAAATTAACCCACAGACACCGCCCACTGAGTTTCTCGCCGGAACTTCACAGTGGGTCGCGTTTTTATAAAAAAATTGATTTTTTAGCAAAAATCTGCCAAAATATGTTTTTTTTATGATTTCCTTTATTCCAAGAGAATGACTGTGGAATGACTAATCATGAGCTCCCTCGTGACATTTTTCTGCGAAAAAGCGGCGCATCACGATAGAGGGTTATCGTGGCCGCCTCAAAATACATATTCGAGTCAGGCGACGGAACTACGCAAAGCCGCCGTCGCCCAAAATATATCATATCTTATCGGATACTCCAGATCCACTCTCGGTGCATTTAGGCTCTCCTAGCACCGGTCATCGTTCTCGTCGAATTCGAAGCGCAATCTAACCCGTGGACACAACTCACTGAGTTTCTCTCAGTGGGTCGCAATTCCGATTCGGTGGTAAATTTAGCGAAGCACTGCTCTTGCTAGGACAAGCGTTAGCAAATTCTCTCAGGTTGAGCCCGTGAGCTCACCTACCCGTCCGCGCGTAGTTGGAATAGTCCGATAAGCTACCAGCAATTGCGTTTGGAAAAAAACCTAACATTCAAACAAATCATTAAAAACTTCAACAAAAACCACTTTTAATTAATGACGTATTTATTTTATCTACAAACGGAAAAGGAACATGTTTGTTATCAATCAACTTCGACTCTACTGTTTTGTGAAACCGAATGAATTCTAAATTGAATTAATGAACCATACCCACGACATAAGAATAGTTAGACCGTTGTTTTTACCATCAAAATTACTGACTTACTACCAAGACTACCAACTGGACTTGTATGTACTCAAAACTGTTTTTCGAACAATTTGAGCGATTTGAATCGTCGTGGCCTAAAGGATAAGACGTTCGGTGCATTCGTCTCTAGCGATGCAACGGTGTTCGAATCCCGCAGGTGGGTACCAATTTTTCTAATGAAATACGTACTTAACAAATGTTCACGATCTACTTCTACGGTGAACGATTAACATCGTTTAATAAAGATCAAACCCGCAAAATTATAGTTGCAGTGAAGGGACCTTCCTAGTGGTAGGACCTCTTGTGCGTCCGCACGGGTAGGTACCACCGCCCTGCCTATTTCTGCCGTGAAGAAGTAATGCGTTTCGGTTTGAAGGGTGGGGCAGCCGTTGTAACTATACTGAGACATTAGAACTTATATCTCAAGGCGGGTGTCGCATTTACTTTGTAGATGTCTATGGGCTCCAGTAACCACTTAACACCAGGTGGGCTGTGAGCTCGTCAATCCATTTAAGCAATAAAAAAACACAATTGAGAAACAAAGCACAATAAGCTGGATGTAGATTCCACAGCGTTTATCAATAACAGGATTTATGTATGTGGAAATAAATGTACCTAGATAATGATGAATGCGAACTTTTTCTTGGGTTTTTCCTTTCGTTCGTATCTACTAAATATCTTACTATAAAATGTAACGTAATCATAAACTTTATCTAGTATTGTAAATGTACGAGTAAGTGTAGGTACGAGTATCTAATTACTACCACATACTGCGTACGTTTATTAGCAAAATGTTTATCACGTCATATCAATTTGCCGAAGTCTATTGTATTTGTCTCGTATCTTGAATAGAAATTTTAAAAAAAATACGCGGGAATTCTATAAGACAAAGATTGTCGAAAGTAAAAATCACCAACAAAATATTAAAATCTGTCTTTGCAAATACCGATTACGGTACAGTATTACAAATTGACTGTATCAATTGATTTTCTCACAGTAATATAAGTAATAAGATTCAATATGGCCGCTATAATCACTTCCGATATTTCTAGTGATAGTTTTCTCTTAGGCAAATCAATCGGACAAAGATATGAGCACGATATTTTCACTTTCATTCAGTGTCGTTTGAGGTTTCAGATAAACGCTAATGACTTTATTGTCCTTTGTTGCTTATAAAATTAACTATTTAAATTAACAAAGGAGGGTTTATTTACAATTATTATTAGGAATCTTTATTTTTATTGTACAACACTATTTTAGTTTTTGGGTTCATTAAAAATAGTTGTGCTTGTTGTATTGAATAATGGAATGTTATATTCGCCTTGAAGGTGAACGGCCTCAAGATGCACCTGCGGCCGGTGTTCACATTATGCGCCCAATAATGGCCCTCAAACAAATATGCGAGCAAAAAATCAAACTAAAGATTCGTATTCCGAACGAGCAACCCCGACTCTAACGAGAATATTCCTAATTTATTTTATAGCAACAATTTACGGATACTAGTGGTTGTCCGGTAGTTGAAATTCGACAATAATTCTTAATTTAAATTATAAGTTTGAACATTATTATGGTTCTATTGTCAAAGACTTTACTTCTATAATCACAGATTTCGCTAAGGCTACACTATAGACAAATAATATTAAAGAAATCAATATTAATCTATTCTCAACTTGACCACAGACTTTAACAATAACAAAAATAGTATTTATGCGTGAGTGTGTCAAATATATGTTGGTGTGTGTAATGTTTTCTTTATTGGTTTAATGTATTTTTTATGCATTTAAAAAAAAAATATTCGCATTGTTCACTCCTTCTCTATATTCACTATAAATGTGGGAAAATTCATACTCCTCTGCCAGCGCAATTTTCGTAAAAAGCGGTTTGCTACACGTATTAATGGTAGTTTTCCAATTACAGAGCATAATGCGACTCAGTGACGCACAATGCCGAATTATGCTGAAGCTTAATTGGAACGTGAATTAGTTTTCAAATGCATCAGCAGAGTGTGCTAAGTTAGCACAGTTTTAATTATAACATTGATTATTATTATATATTTCTATTGAAACTACGACGAAACGAAAGCCTTACAATTTTTTTCAACATTAAATAATATTACTAACGATAATATAAACAAAATTTCGATCAATGCCAACTTAAAGAAAAAACACTTGTCAATTTTCTGTCACTGAGTCGGCATCGATTGCGAGTATCACGCGAGAGCAGTACTTTTGAGTGCTCGATTGTGCGAAGCGTTGCTGTAGTTGGAACATTCAACGTTGAGCATTATGCCGCATAATGCACTCTTCTGCTGTAATTAGAAAACTACCCGTATATATGTAGATAGTATTATGGAACTTGAAAAGGTTTGTTAAACTTTAGTATTTAAATTGTACGCGCTTCGATATCTTCAAGTTTCATAACAACAACAACAACAAAAAAACAGTTCAACTAATTAATACTTGCTGTATTTATAGGCAATTACGTTGCGGAAATATTACGTGAACAAATACAACCGAGAAGTCTTCGATTAGTTAGATTCTAGTTTCGTAAATTTTTCGAATAAAAGGAGTGGCAAGATTTAATTTATTTACACGGTCGCAAAATAGTTTTTGCTTTTAGAGCACTTGTTAGTGTAGATTTTTACTATTGGAAGGAAGGGCGTGTTTTGAGAGAGCGCTGATGCCACCAATTCAGGAAATGTACTATGTTCTTGTGACTTTAGACAGCCGTTAACAAGTACCATAAAAACTTCTACTTTATGTCTTAAGTTGGTTAGCAATAGAGTAATAAATATGTTTTTCAAATCCACTCTTTGATTTATCATTATTAGCTTTGACGTCGAGCGTATTTTATAGCAATATGCATTTTGATCGACCAATGCTACTGCATCTCATATAAAATTACGACATTTTTCGACAAATCACTGAAACGTATGAATAAATCACCGCTGTAATTTTATTGAACTACTAAAAAAGTAGAGTACCTTGAGTTTCGACCCTGGTCATCCGTTGTGTGTCTATTATTTATTTTTTTAGCTTAGTTGGTTGGACGAGCTCACAGCCCACCTGGTGTTAAGTGGTTACTGGAGCCCATAGACATCTACGACGTAAATGCGCCACCCACCTTGAGATATAAGTTCTAAGTTCTCAGTATAGTTACAACGGCTACCCCAACCTTCAAACCGAAACGCATTACTGCTTCACGGTAGAAAGAGGCAGCATAACATCGCAACATTTTAAATTTCATAATACGTTATTATCTTACTTGTTTTGAAATTGCGTATCACTTGAGTTATTCACGTTTCGGAACAATCGTCAAGGTCGAATGCCAATATTGCAGTGATATATGACCGTGACATTCAATTACTACATTGACAAGACAATCTACTTCATCATCAACAGCCCACAGTCGTCCACTGCTGGACAAAGGCCTCTCCCAATCTACACCACTGAACCCGGTCTGCGGCTCTCCTCATCACAATCTACTTAGCTGGGATATAGTAATAGTCCAATAAAGATTACAACTATCCCTTATGTAATAGCGTTATTTGTGGTAAGAAATGGAGCATTGATCGAGAATGAATTCTAGCGAGATAAGAGAAAATTATAAAGAAAGACAAACAATATTTAGTTAGATAGACCTGAGACTGTAATTAAAAAAGAATCGTACTAATAAATACCATAAACACATTGTGTGAAGATCGAACAAACAGACAACCAAATGAAGAGATTGTAACATTACAATATCGGTGATTTGAACTCAATCACAGCCCTATTTTACTATTATATGTTACCAAAATATTATCAATGTTATAAAACTTATGTTAAGGCTTTTGTTCATTCTAAGGCAAATGACTAATAATCCCAATAAGACCAGAGAAATATTGCACGATCCCAATACCACAGTGCAGGAGAAATTTAATATAATAAAATTGAAACTCGATTGACTTTTGTTCCGTCATTACGCAATCTTCAAATTCGTTATATAATGCAATTGATAGTTTTGGTGTACCGAATTAATTACAAGATATCTTGCTTTAGAGGTTAGCAATCTAATAAAAAAAAAAACAACAACGAATTTCTTACCTGGCGCATCCTTGTGTTGCTGTTCCCGCATTTGATTCAATATCTGCTTCTCTTTGTGTTTCGATAGCGCCTTTTCCAATTCGCTCTTTTGATTTAGGACATTCTTTCCTCTAAAATAAAAGAATAGCTTCATTCAAAATTAGCTATAATAAGTTTCTCAAATTAAATTTTTATTTTTTTTTCAAAACGATCCTGTTCAATAGAAAATCCTTGTGTGGGCTATTGAAAAATAGAATTGTTTATTTTTTTATTTTTTTTTAGTTATTAAGCCAGACCAGGCCAGAGCATATCTGGTGCCAATCGGGTATGACAACATGAATGTAATCGGTCACTTCGGGGATAGATAAGAAAAAAAATGGCATGCAAAACAGTGGTACTAACCCAGTCACGGTGGCCATACCACAAGGAATTAAGATATAATAATAATAATAATAAATAAACAAATCCCGCACGGTTATCAGGCTCCAAACTTGGATCGCCTGTGCTATGGGAACCAGAGACAGATATCCATACTCATATACGATTAAATAAATACATACGAGTATATAGATAATAACCACCCAGCAAACAGCAAACAAACCTGTTCATTATAATATATGATTTTTGTACCCGATGTGGGGCTCGAACCCACAACCCTCGGCGCCTCGGTCAGGGACGCTAACAACAGCACCACCGAGTCAGTCGTAAGTCGAAAAAGTCTCAGATAAGAATTAGGATATAGAATTAGGACTGTACTGTTATGTAAGATACAGAAGCTTTCATGTAGGATATTTTTTATAGGAATTTCTGTAATCCAAAATCTCTAATAAAAAAAAATCATAAACAGTTCAAGTGGAACCTTGTATGGAATTGTTGTAGCGCGAATGACCAAAACAAGGATGCACAATACGGTATATGACGTCACGTCATTAAAATGCAAGCGCGCGAGTGAGATAGCAATGTCGCTGCTACACCGGTTTTCTTCATACCGATCATTGTTGATCTTGAAGTGCCGATCTTCAAAATATGAATTGATGATGACAAAACACGAACGCATCGGGACCACCGAAAATATGTGATAGGGAACCTTTCAGTCAAAGTGTGATTATATACACAACAAAATTATAGCGACTAAAAAGTTGTATGTAACTTAATTAAAAACCGAAGAGAGATGGAGAAACGTCTCTCGAAATGAGGGAAAGAGAGAGGGTACAATAGGCAATCTTATCGCTAAAAGCCCTCTCTTCCAGACAAAGCCGTTTATCTACAGAAATTCAGAAAAAGATACAGCAGGTATGGTTGCTTTATACTATTATTAACAATAGTTAGATTTTTATTATTAATTATTAAGTGAACTATTTTATATTTAAATATACGTAGTATTAAGCGGTAGGCAGCGGCTTGACTCTGCCTCTGGCATTGCTGAAGTCCAAGGGCGACGGTAACCACTCTCCATCAGGTGGGCCGTATGCTCGTCTGCCTACAAGGGCAATAAAAAAAACCATATTAAAATGGAGTTACAGCTTCGGAATGAGCGTTGACTGCATATCTCCGCTAGTAGATAGCACATACTTTAAACATAAAAAAAAATTGCAGACAAAGACTAAAATATGCGAAAACAAGCGTGATGAACATTAATATCGATTAGAAATATAGAATGAGATAAGAAAAACAACGTAGTGGCGACGTTGTTGTAATCTTATCATATCGTGTTGTGATACGGAATCCATTAAATGTATTTAACCTTATATGGTAATGTGGTATTTCAACTGATATCAACATTCACGGCGAATTGTGCAAAGTTTACCAAATGGCTAATAAAATGCGCGTCACAACAACATTCGTTCCATTCGGCGGATACTTACTAAAGTTACTGTAATTTATACAGATCGCATTATAAACAGCAGATATTACATAAGTTTACTCATTTACCCACATAGACATTGTCAACAAATGTATTTATCATAAATAATACACGCAACAATCTCACAGTCACTATGCCTAAAACACAATTCGTTATTGTTTCATACAAAGCTCCCTCGAAGGATTCCCACGCGCGGTACCTGCATGTGTGAACTATTCGTTGGCACTTACTGCAATGACGTCATATAACTGCATTTTTTATTTATTTCGCTGCACATCTGTTCTCAAATAAGTCCTGCTAGTCTAACGTTGCGTCACCCATAATAATCCTTCGTAATAATGTATTCGTATTGCGTTGTTGATCTCAAATCAAATTAATTCGTTTTGTAACAAATTTTGAAGGTTTACGACTTTTTAAAATGTTATTGTTACTTGAAGCGTTCATAATTAGGCCGATTTACGTTAGTGTCAAACTACCAAGCTAAAAACTTATTAGAGCCAGCTAGTTCGTTAGCTCGGTTTAATCCCGGCTAAATTAGTCCTCGGCACATTGTCACTGGTGCTTGCGAAGTATAGTAACTCTGTTTACAAGACGAATTAAGGCCACCGTCGTCATCTACATCGTTCTATATCTAGACCTAATTATTAGAATTAATGAGCCTAACGCTTTTCTGTTATTGCATCTTGAGTTGCACATAATTTGGAATAATTAACGCTGTTTACATTAGATTAAGCTATCGAGTTTGTTATTTGAAAATTAATCTAATTTATAAATAATTACCATCATTAGGTAATATTACTTTGACTTGTGACCTTTGTTACTTATGTAACGTTTAGAACAACTTTTGTTTGTTAGATTGATGTAGGTTTATGATAGACTATCAGATAGGTACATGTACAGTATTTATTTGTTGGAAAAAATCCGGGTTTACCAAATTAGGAAATTACTGAGTGTTCAACGATATAATTGAAATTCATGACACCAATAGAAGTTTTACATAATTTGCAAACATTATTATTCCTTACGCATCGCGTTAATTGAAGACACGAAATAATTAAACTTAAATTAAAACAAATACATAAACTGGAATCTTTCAATGTTTGTTGCACTATTTACTAGAATGCATTAACAATTATATGCTAGCAAGTCGGACTGGAATTGCTTCCTTCCGGAGCTTGCAGAAGCGGAAATAACAGGACTAGATGGAACCGAGAATCAAATTGGACGTGCAAATGGACTATTTCAACAGGTTGACTCTGTATTCAAGGTAATCAATCGACTGCATTTAGATAAATGAATTTTGGAAATTCTGAAAATTAACTACATACATACAAAAGAGTTGTGCAATTTAATAAAAATAGAAAGAGAATATTGTAATTTCAAAGATCCAAATGAAACTCCAATAGCTTGGCGAACCACAAATTCCAATGGTTCGTGCAACAGATGTGCAATAATTGGTTTGGTGCCGAGACAGGATGCGGCACACCTGTCTGCGAGAATTTAAACTTAGGAACGGCAAAAACGAAGTATTCAGTTTGTTACCCTAATAAAATTATAACAAGTATTCTATCATTATTCCTGGGACATTTTTACATAATTTCTATTATAATATGTAATAATAGGCAACCAGATACAATAACAAAATAATCCAAAAAGTAGTTAAAAGAGACGATCAATTAACTAAAACAGACAATAAATACTTTGTGAAATAAAATATTTTATAGTTAAAATCTATTAGCTCTCTTTTGAAAACTAATCACAACGCATGTTGTCAGATGTAGCCAATAGTTATATTTTAGTATATTATCTATGGTTCATTAATATTAACGTATTAGTAACATAAATATTAGCATATTTTTAAATACTAGTGGTCCCTCAGTTGTCGATATTGGACTATAATTAATTGAAATTATAAGTTTGAATATTATTATGATTCTATTTTCAAAGACTTTACTTCTATAATCACAGATTTCGCCAAAGCGACACTATTGATTAATAATATTAAAGACGAACAATATATATTAATCTATTCTGAATTTGACCACAGACTTTAAGCAAAAACAAAAATTGGACTTATATAAAGTTGAATAAACAAAATAAATAATGCGCATTTGTGTCAAATACATTTTTATTGATTTAATGTATATTATTGTATTCTTCTCTATATCGTCTATAAGTGTGGGCATACTCTTCTGTCCGCGTAATTTTTGTAAAAAGGGGTACAATGTTTTTACTTTACGTATATAGTTTAACCACAAAGTATGACGTCATATGTGGCTAATCGTTGTTTTAGTACATAATCTATGGTAAGCTTATTGCTGCAAGATTTTTAACTACAAAACTAGTCTGTAACTCATCAGATTATTACCACAAATACTACAAAATTCAGCTTCCTGTTTTTTTTTGTTTTATGTAACAAATATTTTTTTTTAAATCATGAAGACCATTAGGTCAAAAGCAAAAGACGGCTTCTTCTCCGAGACACAGCTTATCAAAAAGGCTTTGTGACAGGAATGAAGTACTTATTAAGGACTCTTCGCTGTAACAATGGACAAAGGGTAACGCGACCACGGGAAAAATTCCTGATATTCCGGTACCATAGCTCAATAAAATGATGTGCTATAATTTAAGTTCTTGCTATTGTTTATGTGTACTATAATTTCGTGGAGCGTTTCTATTAATATCTGCTGACTTGTCGGAGATTGTATTTACGACAGACTTGTACAAATAAAGATTTATTTTTTTAAATTTTAATGGCCTCTAAAAAATCACAATATGTTAAATGGAAAAAAAAATGTAGGTACTCACATCCTCTGATTAAAGAGCAGCTCTCTATGCAAGTCCATACGCTGTGGACTTTCTAAGCATGGATTTGGCAGTCGTCGTGGTGCGATGAGGCTTTCACTCCCCGCACCACTCTCGCCTTCTTGCACCATATCCACGGCGCCCAGGTTTGCTTCCGACACCAGCGTGGACACCAGGTCCACGCCGCCGCCACCACTTAGAGCGTCCACAGATAGCACTGGAAGAAGGAAACTTTATAGAGTATATATTTTTATTCTTTTTCTTCTTCTTCTTATTCGCATACTTCATTGCTGAAGGTCGAGTCCCTGAAAGCCCTTCGTGGCTCTTTGTACCATCAGCTTCCATTTCCTTCGGTTTTCGAGTTCTCTCAGGGCGGTATTTTTATTAGAACATATTATTTATTCATATAATACATTCATTATTCACAGAGGCATTCATTAATTGAGAATTAAATAGGTAAAGTGTATATTATCGATAATAATAAAATAATAGAGGGCCGACAGTTTTGGATCTTTTTTATTTTTACTTTTTGAATATGTATTTGATTGCTATCTAAAAAAACTGTAACGATATTTCTTTTATTATAGAAATCTTAATTTACTTAAGTGGAGTAATCGACAGATGTATAATGTTTTGAATCACGCTAAGGTTATGGTGCTAAGATGAATATAAAAATATATTTCGTAAGTGTCAAGTGATGGGAACAGTTGCTTGTTGTAAATAATTTAGAAATAAAATGATAAATACACTACTTATGTAGAGTTAAATACAGTTGATTATATAGATACCAAATATGCCAAACTATTTATTAATAAAACCGAAACATTCCATTTTGTTTTCATCCCATAAGTTTGGACGTACTCGACGCAAGCCGTTCAAATTTGTTTAATGAATCATTTGATGATATCATCAAGGTGTTATGAAGTCGATGGCATTCCAATCTACACATTCAGATACAAACTTTAGGAAAAAAATGCAATCATATTTTATGAACTCACTTTGAATCAGAGTTAAATAAATATTTGAAATATGAGTAAATACGCTACTAAACAACTAGTACTAAACTAATACTAAACGACTTAAAATTAAATTCAATTAATAAATTTTCGTGTCTTTAATTAACAGCAAATACGAAATGCGCTTTTTCCCAACATTAAAACTTACATAATGGAGAACAATTAAAACTATTGCCTATGTGTATTACAACATTCGATTTCAAACTTGAATATAGAATAGGTGAAACAATCAAGTGGATTTAACAATCACATCGCTATAATGTAAGTAAAAGTGAATAACACAATATTCGTACTACACATTAAAGGCGTGAAATCATGAGTACTTTGTTTTATAGCTGTGGCCTTATTCGCCTCGATCCACAACCGTGGTTGTAAGTCCCCCTGATCTCGGCTTAATAAGAGTGCGAAGCCCGGAGCTCTCGCATCCTTCCTAAGGAAATAACCTAATATTACGTGGGAACTCTTTCTAGGGGAATACTATTTTGAACGTTTAAAACGTTTCGCAACTTGTTCCTGCTCGTTATCTCGCGCCACGACCTCATTCCGGGCACTTGGTACCAAACGGAAACTGTGCAGTTATGAACTCTTGAAATTCATTTCACAACTTTCGCGTAACTGAACAACGAAAATTTAAAACAAAAGCGCGACTCGAAAGCAACAAACAATAAATTCGTTTGCTTAAACAAATTGAATTAATGAAGCGATACAATGACTTTGATACGTACGCTTTATGTGGCCTAAGTAAACGAGTTATATGTATGTGAAACCTAAGAACTAAGACTTATACACGCTTCGATCATGTACCATAGAAAACTTAATATGTAACCGACCTCAATATATTGAATTCAATTTTACTACCGTATGTCGAAACCATCCGTGAAAACTATATGGCAGCAGTGATGAACGATAGCCACTTATAGATAACCGTTAAACTTTATCGATTTGGCATTGCATGCTGCCACAGTAGCTGTCCCAATTTTATAGGTTTATAGTTCACTTGATGGCGAGTGAAAAAAGGTTTTATACAATATTATGGCTTATATACATTAAATTTTTAGTACATTTTTGAACGCACTCTGATTTCTTTTGCAATTATATGAAATGATTGCGGTAGTATCTTAACGACCATGATAATCATTGATAACCGCATCATTTGAGAAATACTGGATAGTTTGGGTTATTATTTTGTATTAATTGCTGCCCGAATAAAACATTGAAATGTAGCTCGGAAAATTGGAACCAAATGATTACAAACAACTTTATTTGAATTTAAACTATACAATTATAAATAATTCAGCTCCTGATCAGCTAGTATGTACATATTTTTTTGTTCAGAAATGACCTCACTCCACTGTAAGTTTGTCTTTGTTTCGTATATGACGCAAATTATATACATCTACTTTAAGGATTATATTACTTAGCAGGTCGCGGTTTCACGATACAACGTCGACCTTGTAACCTTCATTAACTGTTGCTAATAAATTAAGAGTCTGTTAGAATAAATTTAACGTTGTGTTATTTTTTTACCAGAATTCACGAATATTCTGGAATATAACGCAATAAATACCTCATTCAACTTCTTCTTATTTGTAATTCAATGACGTGAACTATTTATACGAATATTATCACTCTGTTAATGCGGTAACAAAATGTTAAAAACACTTGACTATTTATTCTTTACAGAATGTTTACTTAAAGGAACAGTAGACGCGTAGGTTTCCCTACGGACAATTTCGTGCCGACAAATGCACGACATAACACACACGGCTATTTACATAATACCTGTTATCAGATACACAACATTCACTTAAAAGACCGATATACTCGTACTGTACTTACAAAAAAGTCTGTTGTAATTTTGTTTGCTTTATTATAATGTATACGAGCGCATTTAAACTCCATTGTATACCCGTCAAAGATTTCACATAGCGATAATTAAATTATGATAAATGTAATTTTTAAGTAATCCTTAATTAAGATAGTTAAATTTGAATCCAAAATTAATTTTGTAAATTTTAGCATGAAGTGACTATCATTCGATGTAATTTACATTTTGACGCAGATGAGCTTGCTAGACATGATCAAGGGGTAGTAGCAATAGTGTTTCAGATGACTGTGGTCCCGTAACTTCTGATTAATAATCAGGCGACCATTATGTAAGATCCTCAATTAGTTAAAGAATACGTAACGACAAGGTTTCTTTTGTCGCAGTTATATTCATGATGACAGGAAAGTATGTCGAATTACTAACGGCTGAGGTCATAAAAATAGTTAATATTGAGACAACAAATAACACTGGTTAAATGTACTTCATTCGAACGTTGCTATACTACTAAATTTTCTAATAATTCTATGATACTTTCGCCGGTTTCTAAATATTAGGCAATACGTTACTCTACCACACATTACAACAATCGTTAGTTAGCACGAGCACTTATTGCAATAAACCGGAAAATATCAGACAAACACGGAGCCGGAACCAAAAACCGTCGGATTGACGAAACAATTCAATAATTACCTGCGTTAACGACAATTAAATCAAACATTTATTATAAGTGATTTCCTAACGGCATATTTTAACTAAGAAATGTAAATTAGCATTGAATGTTAACCGTATTGTAGAACTGTGGCATACTGGTCCGCAATGTTTTCATTATAAAGTCGCTTATACTAGATGCGCCTTGCAATTTTTTTCCCAAACTATTTCGCTGGTAGCCTAAGAGGTTATTCCAGCTACACGCGGACGGGTAGGTGATCTCACAGACTTAACTTGAGAGAATTCGCTAACACTAGTCCTAGCAAAAGCAGTGCATCACAGAATCTACCATCAATCGAAATCGCGACCCACTCAAAACATCCGGCAACAAGCTGGGTGGGTTGTACGTACCACACAATGAAAAATGTCGAATCGCTCGCGAAACAGCAATTAAACAGCAAATTGTGAATATTACAAGATGCTTTCCTAAATTATACTCTAAAAAATATTCTACCTGTCAATAAAATCAGAGCTCTGGCGCTCCTTCACGAAAAAATATATAACCAACTTCTGCGATTCCGATCCGGTGGTAGATTCAGCGAAGCAGTGCTCTTCAGCTACAGTCCGTGAGTAGTTTGAATAGCCCCTTAGACTACCAACGATTAGGTGAGGAAAAAATACAACTTCTAATTTAAATATTCACCTTATGCAAAAACCCTATCTATATAAAGTATGTTATATTATGTTCGAAAATCCCTTAAATCCTAATAAAAGCCACGCAGGCTGAAAAGCTTCTGAGATTAGCCTGGTCAAATGGTTACAAGCAAATTTTAGAAATCGCATTTATATTTCACTCATGTACAAACAAATGAGCTTAAAAAAGCCTCTATTCTGAAATTACAGTACACACTTCAATTTTACTTATTTGTAATACATTTCATCTTATTCAATAGTCTGAACGAAGCGTCCTTGAGAAGGGTAGGCTGGATAATCCCGGGGAACGTTTATTGAACCGCCCACTTCAAAGGTCACGTATCACACTTTTTTTAAAACGATCATTATTTTGCGAAACACGTGTACAAGAATTATCTTCTTAAGCTTAATGATAATAAAGAATGTTAGGAATTTATTAAAGAAATCTAAATACCAAGATAAAAGAGGCTCCAATCAATTCAGTATAGCAACTTGCTACATTATAATTTCTAAGTATTGTACCATGAGAACTCTTAAAGGCGGTAACTTTTAGCTAGAATATCTCATAATTACATTCCATATAAGGTAGTAATAGTATATTTTCTACTTTTTCTTCTATACTTCCTCTAAGCCCCTATGTTAAGTACCTACTAGTAGTCAGGTAATTGGAAATATGCACGAAATCATACCACGACGATCATTCTTGTGGTTCAGTCTGAAAGTTGGGATAGCTGTCAATGGAATTGATACTTAGGCTTTCAGAGTACATACTCGTGCCTATGCTTTAGGAAAACATTTAAAAATTAGACTGCCTCCTTCCTCAAACCTCCACGAACAAAGTATGACAGGGACAACTGTAATAAAGGCAATAAAAACAACAAAAACATAAATTAATAAGTAACTTTACCTCGGACGCACCTACACAATTTCTAACGTCACTCTATGGTAAGCTATCGTCTAACCTTTGACCTACGGGTATTTTTAGCCCACCATCCGACGATGTTGTTTTAGCAAGGCCGTGGTCGTGTTCATTTGCTGAAACAATTGACGTCATTCGCCATCTGAAGGCTGTTAACTTGTTAAGTATGGCCCCGTTAATCTAATATATACAGTTACAAGGTCTGACAACAACTAATTAATAAGGATAAATTTTTATTACATGCAGTACCATGTACTTTACAACAAAGACATCTACAGAAACACATTTGTTTCAAATTACGCTGATGTGAAGAGTCTTTGAGAACAATTTCAAAGCACTTCTCCGAGCTTTTCCAACTCGTCTTTAGACCGCCAAAGAACCCAACGACGAACGTCTTCATTTTCTAGCGACACATTTTTCTGGAGCACAAGCCAAACCTTTTTCATTAGTGCAACAGAAAAAGTGTGTAATGGCAGAAGCTATGCTGGTTTATGAATGGGCGTGTACGTGAAATATATGCGGTTTTCTCAAGTTCTTTATTATTTTCCTTCTTTTTTTCGCAAGAAACGTGAATGAAAGAACCGCTAAACGTTTGAACTAGCTAATTATAAAAGATCATTGAAAACCACACTAACTTAATTCATAATATCGCTCTCGTACATAATACATACTCGGTCATAGCAGACATGATAAACGGTTTTATAACGAAATTAATTACAATTCTGGGTGAATGAGCTTACCTACCTAGTGTTAAGTGGTTACCGGAACCCACGAAACCTCACGACCTGAATCCTTCCACCTTATGGTAAGACGATTCCAACTTGAGACGTGAGGTCGAAATCTGAGCATTGCATATTGCAGTTGCGTTGCAAGACGTCCCACCACCAATATAAATTTTATTTACGCACAACTCAGGCACAAATAAGACAATACATTGACTAAATGCTATACGCGGTGTTACGTCAACTGTTATTTCATTGAAAATACTGACGCCTATAACTTCCAGAACAAAAGAACAATACTGTGCAGATCACGATGTGAAGTTAAACTGAATAAAAATAACAACTCTCAAATATATATTATGTACACACATATGTATGTATGTATGAATGTACATACGTACGCTTCGACGAGACAAATTGATGCGACACCTAGTTATTATGTAGATACGTTTGTTGACAAGATTTGATACAACTGAAAATTAAGATAATAATGATGAGACTGTAATAATATACATATCTCTATATCAATACAAGTGACACCAATGACAAATAATTATCATTAATTGAGCCATATGGAGTGTCATTATAATTCTTGTTTAAATATAATAAATTTTAAAAATTAAATAGGTAATAATAATAATAATATAATAAATAACGTCAAGTGATCCACAACAAATTTTTGTTGCGAGAAGGTGGTCACGGTCCTCGGCATTGAGGACACCGAAACGAGGAGGAAGAGGAACGAATAAAGACACTTAATAATTTTCCAATTCAATACTTCCTTCGGTTTTTCAAAGTTGGGTAATTTATATATTTATAAAATGAATACCACAACGTCAGAAGTCGTTTGGAATCCTTACAATCGTTCAGTGATGTATTTATTGTGTTAAATTTAGGCCCGCATTTACTGTTCCATTAAAATCTGATTATAAATAAACAAATTTATCAATATTACTTTGTCAAAAAGCGCATCGGTCAATGCTTTAATTTTATATATATTTTTCCGAATTTCAAGATATCACAAACACACTATAACTAGACGGTCACAGGTAGGGATGGTGGTATCGGCCTAAAAGAGAATCACCTCTTTATTTCTCGTGGGTTTCGTAAAAGGCGACTAAGGCATTCATTGAAAATCGCATGAAAATAAAAATAATGTGCATTCTAATTTGCATTTACTGGTGGTAAAGCGTACTTACTATAAGCCCTCACCGGAAACCATTATCTCGCCTATTTCTACCGAGAAGCAGTAATGCGTTCAATTTGAAGGGTAGGACAGATGTTATATAATGCAATTGAGACTTCGACCTCCTGTCTCAAGGTGTACTTACAATTGGAAATAATATATGAATGTGAAATAAGTACTTGAAATCGAAATTAAATGAAAATGACGCAAAACTTATGACCCACCCTATACAACTACTGAGAAGAAAATATTTATACATAAACCTTTATCAAATTTACTAGACACTCTTAGTATTTTCAAAATGAAATATTAGAAGAAAATCTATTTGAAACTACTAGTCATATATACATACGTACATCTGTTTTATTATAGCACTCTGAATCTTAAGCAGACGTAACCGCTATACAATAAAGCAACGATTTTACGTTCGTCCAAAGATACCTAATGGGATGAGGAAATTATTACTATGGTTATATGATTCTCAAGGCACGTGCGGATTGGTAACTGTGTATTTATGGACCGTAAATTATAAAACTAAATGGTCAGTGTCTTAAGAATTTTAACACGTTGCCCTAAATTTTAGTTGGTCATGCTTTAGAAACATCTAAATATTTACATTACACCATTAAGTAAGACTATTTAAATTATACATTCCTGGACTATTTAAACTAAAGCGTAATAAAGGTGTTGTTAAAATAAACAAAGGCACGTCAATGACTGACCTTACACAAATAACTATTATAGACCAACGCAGCTTCTGTAATACATTCAGTACCGGATTATATCTGTCGGCCGGTATGGTGACGTGTTCAATCAACATTGAATGGAAGATCCCTCTGTCGTACGTGGCTCGATCAATGAGTTACTTCCTCATGCGGGCGCACACCAATCCTTTATGATACTTGATGACACTAATGACTCCAATCTGAATTTTCCCGTGTCCTTGTTATGGGGGGGTCAACTGATATGACCAAGAAAGGAGTGTACTTCACTTCGTATGCTTAATAAGTCCAATAAAACTAATAGATCTTCATTGGCTCAATAGACGAATAAACTTTTTAAATGCATCGAAACGAAATACGTTTTAGAAACCATGTTGTTTTTTTTTTCATCGACATTGGTACATAAGCACTGAATGTCGTAACAGATAGTTTGTCCACAATCAACTAGGGTGTAAATGGAAAAGGGTTGAAGCCATTAGGGTACGACCCTCATATTATAGTTACAAGGAAACAAGTGAATTAGGATATTCAATGCGGTTGCCAAAAAGATTTCAGTTATATTTAAATTCAAGCACATTGCGTCATGATACATAAACGGCCTATTTTTAATTTTTTGTTCTGATTTTTTTTCTACTTAGATATAGAGAGAGAGAGAATACACTTTATTGCACACCAAAACAGAATTTACATTCAAAAAACAGTCAAAAAGCGGATACATTTGTACAATAGGCGGCCTTATCGCTAAAAGCGATCTCTTCCAGACAACCGTTTAATTTACAGAAATTCTGGAAAATATAAAAATATAGCTTAGAAAAATTTTTTAATGTCTGTATTTGGAAGTTATTTCTGATTTTATTCATTATTTATCCATCCACTTTTATTACTATTACTATTACTCCAAACGATTAGAGGTACATTCACAATTTGCTAGTATTAAATTAGTCTGTTTAAATCAACATAGAAACAACTAACATTTAGCTGGAATTCTCAAAGCGTTGTGCAATACGTACTTATAATACTAGCGTTTCTGTAATGTTACTAATAAGCACTAGCTGCACCTGAAATAGAAGTGACCGCGATAAACGCACCGATGCAATAATAAGGGCTCTAACGAGATTTGTTAAAATATTATTCGAAGTACGTCCAAGTTCAATAAAACTTAATCTTCAATAATTTGCAGCATTTGCGACCTTAATTGATAGGTTTTATAATATTGAGAATAAATTGAAAAATATACACACGAATATCTCTGTCTGTCTGATTCGTCGATTATAAATTCAAAAGTATTAACATAATTAAAATTACTGGTACGGTTTAATCTCTTATTCATTATTTGAATTGTATAATATTTCTGCCTTTGTAATTGCTTTAAGTTTTCATGGTCACGTGGAAAGTAGTCCTTAGAGAAGTTTTGATAATAATAATTAACAAAAATCCAGACTACTGACCATTATACACTATACCATTTACTCAATATTTCGGTTACAAATTTTAATTTCACAATGTCTAACAATCTCACAATACCTACATCAGTTATTTTAGTGGGGTAAATATTTCAACTTTTAGTCTGTATTTTCAACTTTCTTGTATAGTATGTGTGAATTAATTGAAATAACAATTATTATGTAATGCTTTAACATTTTGTGCGAAAACTTAATCTCGCATCACATTTTTTTTTATTGCCCTTGTAGGCAGACGAGTATACGGCCCACCTGATGGTGAGTGGTTGCCGTCGCCCATGGACTTCAGCAATGCCAGGGGCAGAGCCAAGCCGCTGCCTACCGCTGCCTATCACATCGGTCAAATCCAGATTTACAAACATGTCACACTTATCATTTACAACAAGCACGCGAATAGTAGGTAGAAAATATAGTTTTAAACCGACAGGTAATGTTTGGATTAAATGAAACTAATATAAATATATTGAAAGAGTATTTTTACCACGATTTCAAGCTTATCTTCGAACAAAATTATCTCTGACGGTCATCTATAAAGATTTTTCAAGCGAGTGTAATCTCAAAACTCTGATCCTGACTTCCATTTTTATTAGTTGTTTGTTGTTATATTTCCAAAGAAAAATAAGAAGGTTTGGTACCTAATTGACAATATTGAAAGCTAGGATTCTGCTTTATGAAGGACTTAACAAACGTGTCTGTACATGTAGATATAATAGGTTAGTTTTAACCTCGAAGGTTTTTGTTATTTCTATCGGTTTTATATAAAAAAAATCACATTGTTTAGTTTGATAGAAAGATTCTCTTTTTGTTCAGGTAAGTAATAATAAGGCAAAGGGAAAATCTTTCAAAAGCCGTGAAATAGACTGAGAGAGCATCCACTCACGTGATTCTAGTACATTTTGTGCTCTAGACTTGGCGTCGTTTGCAGTGAATTCCTCATTCATTCCTCATAGCATGTTTAAATGAAGGGCTAGCAAAAGCTGTCATGTAAAATTTAGCACGTCAATTAACATAATTTGACGGACCCAAATTGACCATTCAATAATTTTAGAAGCGTAAAAGTTGTACAAATACTTTTTTATAAGTCACATTAAGTAAAGTTTCATGTTTTATCTGCATTCGAATTGTGATACGTTAGATTTCTTTGCATACAATCCATTAAGATGTTTATACAAACATGATGTCTAGTAGAAATCGAAAAAAAACAAAGTTGACAACCAGATCTGTAAACTTTAACCGACCTTGAGATTCATTGACCTCACCTGAATCCATTCTCACAGATTTGTTGAACTATCGATAACAGTGACGAGGGACATCCCTAGGTTGTAAGTGCGTTCATGGGCAGGGCTCTAAGGGCGTTGACCCCAACGGCAGACGGAGCTTTTCGCGTCTCGCCCTATTTGCCGCCCGCCCAACTCGCAATCGTATACGTAATTCTTGTTTTTTTAAACAATAAACCAATGGTTAAAAAAACATATACTGCAGTAACAATTTGAAAACAAAATAAAGTTTTCGAAGGAAAAGACGGAGTTTTAGGTTCTGATTTTTATTCATTGGCTTGACTTTGCGAAGAGTATACTTCACATTTCAAGCGTACTCAGTCTTCATTGTACATATTACAATGAAAAAAAAATTGCTCACTATATTTTTTGGAACACCGTTAGGTATAACAAAAACATTGTTCAAGTGGGTTCATAGGCTAGGTCTGTGAAAATAATAGTTTTATATACATTATAGTGCCCGTTTGATTATTAAACCTGACCACAATTACAACATAACAAACTTTGTAATCGGAATACGTGTCATTTACCAAAAATAAAATATAGTTTTATAGTAATAATGACACAGCAACTATGTAAATTGAATCAAACTTATTTGGAGTAATATGAAAGGGAAGTGAAATTGGCTTCTAAAAAATTGTAGTCCTTAAAAGAGAGAAGTGATAGGCACTTCTATGACTGTACTTAAGCTTTACAAAGCAAAGATTCAGCTTCGTAAGGGGCGCTGCACCCTTCTCTGGATTGGGGTTCCGAAGTATAAGTTTAATATATTTAACTTCATACGGAAAAGAACTGTTTGGTATCTCGATAATTCTCACCTCGCGGTTCTATTTGATACCCTTCTGACATAGTTTATTAGGATTTATTTGGGATGATCCTGTCATCAAATTAAATTATTGCATCTGCCACTGGAGCAAAACTACTACAGCGTTTTTGTACGTACCACCAGAGTTTACATTCGTTCTAGAACAAATTTCTCTCCGCGATATTTCCGAAGCGCTGTGACAAGGTGGTAGGTAGATCGTATTGTGAACGGGCATGGGTAGGTACCACACTTATGCCTGTTTTGGTACGAAAAATACACTAAAATAGCCAATTTACAACAAAATCTTTCTCATGTCTCAAGGTAGGCGACAGCATTCACGTTGTAATGTTTATAGGCTTCGATTACCACTTTAACATCCAGTCAGGCAAAAATTCGTTCACTTATCTAGAGTAATAAAAAAGCGTCCTCTTTAAATAATATTTAAGACAAATAACCAATACTCCTTTGGCTGTGTCTTTGGACTTTCTAATATTCATTATGTAAACGCCTGTAAACGAATTCCAATCGAACCTAACACAATCGCCCCCCAACGGCGTTAATAAAAACTATCAATTCATATCGTGTATCACATAAGTTCTGTAGAATAAGAAAGCGAACATCTGGTTTCTTTGTGTACCCGGTAATACATCGACTCGGTATAGAACGGGACGAGCAGGTGCCTTTTCAGTTTAGTGATTGGCAAACAGATGCATCGATTCACTTCCTTTGTCCTTTTCGAGCGTTCCCTGGCACTCGTGCCACCAGTTATGTGACGCCGACGGCCATTCGCCTGCACTTTCGCTGTCGTCCCCATGCGGACGCATCGTCGACATTGTGCTCCGATAATCTTACTCCGTACGTATAGAATAGAATTTGAATGTTTATTTACAGCTCAGCTTTACGATGTGGATGATTGTGTTATGATCATTTTCAAATATGTTTATGAAAGGATCGAAGGCGTTGTAAAATGATGATTAATTTAATAGTAATGGTATCCTGTTGATTGAAATGCTTTATGGACTTTAACAAAAATTTGTTCAAGGAAATTTATATTTATAACTTTATTATTTTTAATAAGAAACCTACGGATGATAATAATATGTATGTGCATTGGCGTACGTGGATAAACGAATTCACGATCAATATGATGTTAAGAGACTACAGTAATCGTGGTATAGCCATGACAACGTGGGTGCCTTCTCTCATTTTGAGGCAATTTTACCCAGAAGCCGGAACTAGTCAATGGATAGATATAGAAATAGACATAACAGTCTAGCTGACACTTCATAGTGAGAGTCGAATATATTTTATGTAAGCTAATTTGGAGGAAAAAATGTCGCTATCCGAGGACTAAAACGGGGACAAAAACGCATGACTATCAGTACAGTGGTGTATTAGGTCACGGGTAATAATTAGATTTTCAGAAATCCATATAGTTAAATGTATAGTATAATAATATCGAATAAATTCAGCAAACTCGCGTTACATAACGTTAAGAATGCACATCGAACCACGGAAACTGGTTTGAAAAACTAAAAGTTAAACGATTATCTTGAACAGCCCGCGCTGTCCCCTCTCGTAAGAAATTACAACGAATGCGTAATGACCGTGTCGTGAGACAACATTGTCGCAGTGTAGACTACTTTCTTATAATATTATAATGTCTAATGCGACATTATTTTGAAATGTCGCACCTTTAAAATGATTTCGACCCATTCGATTTTAATTCAAAAATGGACCTAAAACGACCCTTTTAAGCGATTCGTGATAATCAAATGACCAAAAGTAGTTTATAAAGGGACAAGCTTATCCATCGGTCTCTTTCACTCCGTCCTCTTCCTCTACGTCTTTTCGGTTTGAACACTTTATTCGATGTTTTCCAAAAAACACATTGTGTGGTTTAGGTCTCAATAATTCTAAAGGTGCGACGCTTTTGTTTCGCGCCTTTAAAAATCAAACTTAACTGAAGATTAAAAAGCCAGCCCTGAAATGTGTCACGACATCTATAGACTTAGAAAGTAAACAAATGCTTTTTTTTTTTTTTTTTTTTTTTTTTTTTTTTTTTTTTTTTTTTTTTTTTTTTTTCCTACCTATGCTGATAGCCTTGAGAGGCTATTTCAGCTTCACCCTAACGTTAGTAGGTGAGCTCGCGGGGCTCAACCGGAGAGTTGCTAACACTGACCCTAGCAAGAGCAGTGCTTCGCAGAATCTACCACCGGATCGGAAACGCGACCCACTGAGAAGATCCGGCGAGAAACTCAGTGGGCTGTGTCTATGGGTTAGTTCGCTCGTCGAGCCCTTCGTCGCAAGCGACGGGTTCGACGAGGACGGTGACCGGTGCTTGTGGTGCCTAAAAGCACCGTTAATGGATCAGGAGGATCCGTAATGACGTGCTTTGGGCGACGTCGACGGTTTACCATTCGGTCTACTGGGTCGGGTATGTAATTTCCAGCGGCTACGATGAGAGGGTTCTCATGTCGTGCCGCCTTCTCAAAATGGCGCAGCGATGCCGACTGTAGATACTTACTAAAAGAGTCGAGCTCCAGGTCGTCGTGGAGATCCACATTCCTAAGGAACCAAGGCGCTCCGACGGCTATCCTGCAGAATCGTGATTGAATAACCTGAAGGGATTTCAAGTGGGTGCGGGCTGCGTGAGCGAACACTACGCTTGCATACGTCATGACGGGGCGTATACAAGTTTTGTAGAGAGTTACCTTATTGCGGAGGGACAGTTTGCTTCGACTACAAAGCATTGGATAGAGTCGTCCTAGAATAAACGCGGCGCGGTCGCGTACCGTTTTTATATGGGGACGGAATGTCATCCCTCTGTCGAGGGTGACGCCTAGATATTTGACCTTCGAGACCCACGGAATGGGCTGGCCAAAGAGAGTGATGGGACTAACGGCGGAGGTGTTTGCGCGCCTACTACGGAGTGGGATGCTCGAAGTGATGTTCGGAGGGCGACCCCTTTTGAAGAGCACCGCTGCGCTTTTCGTGGGGTTAATGTCTATTCGCCACTTCCGGAACCACTGTCCCATGGTGGCTACTGCGATCTGGAGTCGCCGATGAAGCAGCGACATCTTCCTACACGAGTAGTAGATAGCCGTGTCATCGGCGAAGAGCGCTAGATGGGTCTCCGGAGACCGGGGTATATCATTGATATACAAACTAAATAATAACGGGGAGAGCGCGGAGCCTTGCGGGACTCCGGCAGTCAGTTGACGGGGACGAGAACGAGTTCCCTCTACTCGATATCGAAACGAACGGTTCGACAAGAAGTCTCGTATGATGAGCACGAGTCTGTCTGGCACTCCCATGTTGTACAGTTTGTAAATTAAACCGTTGTGCCAGACTTTGTCGAACGCCTTCGCGATGTCGAAGAAGAGGGCGCCGGTCGGGATTTGTTTACGCCTATTTAGCCCTATCAGAATGTGCTCCGTGAGGCGGTGCACTTGTTGAACGCACGAGTGTTTTGAGCGGAATCCGAACTGTTCGTCTATGAGAATTTTGTTCGCGGTAACAAAATCCCAGAGGCGTTTTCTAAGGAGACGTTCGTAAATTTTTCCTATCGTCGAGAGGAGACTAATCGGACGGTAACTAGAAGTTTCGTTTCTCGGTTTGCCCGGCTTATGTATACCGATAACGTCCGCTTCTTTCCACACCGCGGGAAAGATGCAGTGCGTCATAGCGGTATTTAAAATTGTAGCCAACATTGCTATCAGTTGGACTGGCAAAAATTTTAGCGCGCGGTTGTGGATGCCGTCGGAGCCTGGTGCCTTCCTAGGTTGGAGGTTGTGGATCGCGTCTCTAACTTCGTCAGCGGTAATGGGGGGTAACGCGTCCGAGGGCGGCAGGGAAGCTCTGCGCTCGACCTCCCTGTCGACTAACTCGGTGTGTTCGGGGTCCGCGTGTTGAGTGCTGGTGGTGCACTGCTCTTGCAGTGCATCGGCCAGCAGCTCTGCCTTGTCATCGTCATCGAATGCCGGTGGTTGGCCTGAAGGGCGTAAGAGGGGAGGCATAGTAGCGGTAGTTTCGGATTTGAGAGTCCTAGCTAGTCGCCAGTATGCTTGGTGGGAGGGCGCGAGTTGTTCTAAATAACTATGCCAATTATCGTTACGCGCGTCGCTTAAGCGGGAGTGGACTTCGCGTTGTAGACGACGCATCTGAATCCGGTTTGAATGCGTGGGCAGACGATCGTAGGCCCGGATTGCCGCGTTCCTAACTCTTAAGAGATTCCTAAGATCGGGGGACAGTCTGATGCGGTGGAAGATGTCCTCCACATCGACTTCTTTAGAAGATCTAATGATCGCGGAAGAGATGTGATCGGTAATGATGTTTATGGATTCGACGGTGTCCTCGGGGGATGGATTCGAATCCGGGCCGTAAGGGAGGATTGGCGGAGCGGCGTCGGCTAGGCACGTGCCCAGCTTATTCCAATCCACCATGGTCCTCGTAACAGTGACTGGGTTGTGAGGGCGACCGAGCTGCATAACGACAGGTCGGTGGTCTGAGTCGAGCTCTGACATTGCTTCGATGGAACGTAAGCGCAGAGTTACGTTCCTAAGCAATGCCAGGTCTATAGTGCTCGGACGGAGCGCGATGTTATACGGATAACATGTTGGAGTTGGGGGACCGACTATTTCAAAGGTGAGGTCGTCTATAAACGCGTCGAGACGCCTACCGTTGACGTTTGTACGATGGCAGTTCCACCTAGTGTGGTGGCAATTTAGATCGCCTGCCAGGATGACAGAGTCTCCCATGCCGAACAGTGACTCGATGTCACTGCTCAGAAGGGGCTTGTCCGGGGGGAGATAAACGGATGCGATGACGATCGGCTGGTGTCCCGTCAGCGAGATACGGCACACTGACGCCTCGATATGTGAGAGCGAGGGAGTATCGAGAGGGACAACGTGCAGGGCCCGCCTATAGTAAATGGCAGTCCCGCCTTTGGAGGCGGTGAGTCTGTCATTCCTAACCATGACGTAATTCGCGACTTTCGGGTCACGACGCGAGGGCTTCAGACAGGTTTCCTGCACTAATAGAATATCTACAAGATTGTCGCGGAGGAATTCAAAAATTTGATCGCGTTGCCGCGCGAGTCCGTTAGCATTATAGAATGCTAACGTAAGGGAATACGGTTTTTCTCTACCTTTTTGCGCCATTGGTTACCGGTAAAGATTTTTATAACGTGCGGGACACGGACTCGTAGACGTCCATATGATCGAAAGCGGCCGCGAGCCGCTGTTCGGGGGTTACCGACCTACGTATCGCGTCTGCGAACGATCGCAGACGGTCGAAGTTGACCGCGGTAACGAAGTCGCGCACGAGCGCGAAGTCGTTGACGGCAGAGGGTTGCGGGGGACGGAACGCGGGCGCGGGGCGAGGTGCGAGCAGGGGCTGGGGCGCGGGGCGTGTCACGAGCGGGGGCGGGGGTGCGGTTTCCGTTCCCGCCTTCGTATACGGCAGCGGTTTTTTCCACGCCGACACCGTGGGAACTGCAGCCGGCACGAAGGCGGGTTTCGGCACTGAAGGCGCCGAAGTCTTTGGGCCGACGGTTCGGGGGGCTGGGTGGGTCGGACGTTTCCGCGGAGCCCTAGGACATCCACGGTAGTTCGCGGGGTGCCCTTGCTTAAGGCATAGGACACAGCTTGGAGGTTCGGTCGCGGTTTCCCTAACACGCGAGCAATCTAGTGTGGCGTGGTCGCCGAGGCACTTTACGCAGCGGGGGCGCGCGTGGCAATTACGAGCCGAGTGGCCGTAAAGCTGACATCTGTAGCACTGCCCGGGAGTGCCACGTTTATGGGGGGCTTCGATGGAGACCCCGGATAGGCCGCAGACTGTCGAGAGGCATGAGATCTTTTTCTTGGCCTCCGGGGTTGGCTCCAACGCGACGAGTATCATGTTGTAGGGCTGCTTGCCCCGCCCGCTGTGCATCCGATGCACACTAACTATAGGGAGTGCCTGAGTGATCAGGTCCTCCTTAACGTAGTCTATGTCTAGCTCTTTCGGTACTCCGCGTATTACTACACGGAGCTCGCGGTCCTCCTGAAGAGCATAGGTGTGGAAACCTATGTTCTCCTTTCGGAGGTATGCTGAGAGGGCCCTATGGTCGCCCGGCGTTGCGACCTTGATCTGAATCCCATGCGCGACGTTACGCGCATGGGTGTAGTTGATTTTATTTGCCTGAAGGGCCTGGGAAACGCGGTTCCACGCAGTTTTTTCCTGGAGAATCAGCGGGGGCGGGGCAGCTGCTTTAGGAGCGGGCGCGGGCTTGGGACGCGGCGGCGGGGTTACGCGGCGAGCGGAGTCCGACTCCGGTGTCACGACTACCTGCGGGCGGGAGGCGGTCGCGGATTTTGTCTGCTTCGTCGTGGAGCTCCGGGACTCCACGGCGCGAGTACGCTTTTTACCGCGCGTTACGGTTTGGAACCCATCCGAAGTTCCAGGCTGAGGGCTTGACGCGGATTCGAAATCCATCTCCGATTCGGTATCGGAGCCTGAACTCGAAACGATCGAGGTCGCGACGGACGAGACGCGCGATGACGTAGTCGACGCGGGCGCGGGGGTGGGGGTAGCGCTAGGCGCTTCGTGAGTCGCATCGTCGGAACGTGCGCTCGAACTTAACGCGGCGGCGGGGGGGGCGCGGCGTGCCTCCGAGGCACGTTTGAGATACGCGGCGACGGACGCGGGGGGGGAGGGATTGCCACGGGCGGCCCTAAACTCTAGGTACTCGGCCCTAATTGACGGGTACCTATCCCGGAGGAACCCGACAATATCACTAACGTCTTCTTGCTCCATTCTTCGGTCTTCTTGCCCGGGGGGGGCGGCCCCGGGACTTTTGTTGAACTCGCCGAAAGGCGAGGCCCCGGATAGGATTTGTAACCCCCCTGTGCTGCAGGACAGCAAGGAGCAGGGGGGGGGAATGCCTATGCCGTGAAAACGGCAATCGGCGGGGAAAAGGAAAGGAACCCGCTCGGGCTGTATAGTGCTACAGCAGGCAGAATCGCGAGCGGGGGTCTAGTCTTGAAAAAGACTGTTGTTTTGGGAAGGGTTAGGAAATCGCTAGCCTGTGAGTGCCACAGGAAGCCTGATCGTAGCGATTGGTTGCCTTGAAAAAGACAGTTGGTATGAGGTGGGTATTCACGGTCACAACACTATCACGCACAAATGTGTATTCCGATGCGTAGGTCGCAAGCGACCAACGGATTGGAAGGCACGTTCACACACAACCGAGTCGTAAACGAGAATGTATTCACGGTCACTAAACTGTCGAGCACAACTGTGAGTTCAGAGACGTAGCTCGCAAGCGGGCCACGGATCGGAAAGCACGTCCGCGCACGACCGAGTCGTGAGCGAGAATGGAACAAATGCTACGGTACTTTCCATGTATGCAGAATTTCATGAATATTGAATACGCGATTACGAACCGACTACGACCGACACTGATTTTTATGTGCCCTTCGTGCAGTAACTTATATGATAAAATGAAATATTCTCTATGCATATTAATTAGGAACTATTTCTATTTCACTATCTGGTTTTATATTACGTTTTCATTAAAGGATTAAATTATAATTTCAAAACCGTTTTTTTTCCATTCTGTCCTTAACAATTACTCAATTACACAATATATCGCTTATACGTTGCAGTTTGAAGGATGGAACAATCATAACATATTACAATTGACATTATTTATTATCCATAGAAAATATTACGATTCCAGTATCTCGAAATTAAATCAGTCCAATTTCACCACTCTAGAAAGGCTGTAGTATTGTTTATATAAAAACTGAGATCGATTATAATATTATATGTTTTAGAGTTTCAATTCTATAAAAAAAATTGGGCTGCGTAATCCCAATATGCATAGTGCATATTGTTGCGCAACACCTCTGTCTAACGTGATTCTAGTGACCGCATTTTGTAATCGCATGCCTTCATGATTTTCTTATTTGTTCACTAAATCTTTGTAATAGTATGTTTATAGCATTAATAATGAATTTACGAACATAATTAATTTTTGTATCTTCATTCCATTAGCATTAAACATCGTCGTCCACATTTATAGTTCATACGCAAGATGTTTTCAATACGTTTTACAGTCTTATACTTCAGATTATTTAGCTTTATGATATCATCTCAAATTCCAATGTTGAAAGATGCGAGCACTAAACTCAAGGCAGTAGTACCTACACGTGCGCGGTTTGAATGATAAACGGTTGCTAGATAAAACAGTCGGTCACCTTTGACAGAAAGTCGTAACTGGTCGTAACTGACAAAGCGTTCTAATCTCTTAGTTCATATTCATGTGAGAATGCAAGTACAACGATGTATTGTGCTCAGCTTAGCGGGTTGCCTGACAAAATGCCACAGAACTAATGAGATACTCGAATATGTCGAATAATGGAATTGTCATATTTGTGACACAGGAAAAATGTTTTTGTCTGATGTTGAAATTACTTGACAAAAATAACAGCATTAAAGCCATCAACTTTACAGGTATATTTGTTTTCAATATAAAAGTAATCATTGATCTATCTTCCTTTAATATAAGCAAGTTTATTTTTAATTTAGTCAGAGTGTATCTGTGTGTGTTATCTGTAAAATCTAGCAATACAATTATATTTCAATTAATTCATTAGTCAACGCGAAATACTGGAAAATGTTTGAAAACCATGGAAACAACGTATCACCATGAAATGCTAAACATGTCAAGAGGATCAAGTGCCGTAATCAAACGCCGTGAAAGTGCACGTGTCCTGGACAAGTGCTTTTGTTTAAACCACACTATTAGTACGTGTGCTAAATGACAACTAGCCGTGGTGAAATACTACGCTGACAAAACGAAACAATTTTATGCACGAATTAGGTTACGAATGAACTAAACTTTCATACACGCATATTCCTGATCTATCTCTATTAATGGCTGTGTGATGAGAGGTCAATGGTTAACGATAATTACTTATAGATATCATTGGTATATACCGTTTTCAAATATGCTGAGCTTCTCTTGTATCGTTGGTGCAAGTCTACGTGCTCTTGTATCGCACATATCGGAGACGGATGCACGACGAACCACTACGCTATAATGCCTTTACGAGCCGGGTACCGTGTCACGGCCACCTAACAGGATTACCTTACCTGTCCTACTGCGCAGGTAGGCTGAACCAATCGCACAGATGTTTAACCCGCTTATAAATATTAGAGCGATTCGAACAGAGGTAAACAACAAAGCATAATATTACGTGCGCGTAATTTATTGCCAGATTATATTTCATTACAGATTATATTGTATCATATACATTAATTTTTATTTATATATAAGAGATGCGTACTAATATAAAAAACGTGCATGATAATATGTATGTGTAGCTTAAATCATTTATTTATTTATTTGCACCAACAAAGTGATCATCAATATCAAACATTAATAATTTGACAATAAGTACATGTCAGATGTCACCATAGCTGCAATCGACAGTGCAATAGTTGACAACATTTCGAAATTAGAAAAGTAAAAATACAATGAGTAATTTTAAGAAATATGAAACCCAGAATAATAGTTTGTCACTGAGTAAAATTAAATCAATTGATCAGTGGATCAGAGACTTAGGTCCTCAGCCTTATGGTACTACTTGTTCATGATCCATGCATAGTTTCCATACTGTATTTTTTCTAGCCTTATGGTACTACTTGTTCATGATCCATGCATAGTTTCCATACTGTATTTTTTCTATCTAGCTTCATCTCAAGGTTCCTTCAATGCAAAATAACAAGAATATTTGTTACAAACAATTTCGTTTTCGTGATTCATTGACCGCATAACTATGACTCTATCTTCCATCATCCCTATGACTGATTCAATAAATGTTGGTTAATAATTGATACAAAAATTGCTAAACGGACAGGAGTGATTTGTAATTCTGTTTACATCATTGGCATAATATTATTAAGTAAGACCCGGTAGGACAGATAAGAACTATCGAACACCGTGTGTGTGCAATCAAAGATTAGTGTCAGTTCGAACCAGTATTAAAGTAACTAGCTCATGATCATTAATTGACGTACATAATTTTGGGACCTAGTATTTATATACTCGTTCCAAATAGCTGTAGGATATATTCTGTACCCGAAAAAATCGAAAAAAATACGTAAGAATTATATCGTCATTATTTAGTTTAGGCAGTTGCTGTTAAAATATAGAAGGCGATCGAATATTCCACTCGCTGTTGTTTATTAATTTTCAAAATGCAAAACACGGCTTTTTCTTAGAAACATGCCATTATTTTCGTTCGTAACACAAAATATTTTCACTGTTAGACGTACTTAGATTTCACCTACCTACTGTTAATAAATTTACCGGCCGTGTTATAACGATACGTTTTCACGCGTGATTAGACGTATATTTTGTTAGACCTCTTGTGAGTAATTTGTAGGCAAACGTGTGTTACACATGTTAAACAGGAAGTGATCGAATCGTTACGATGCGACGTCGTTGTCAAAAAATTAAATTGATTTATTTAGTTCCTTCCTGTTTTCAAATTATGAATTAAATGACGTGACAAACTAATTAAAATGCATTTTAAGTTTGTATCTTGCAAATATTTGACCGATCAATCTTTACACCAATAATTTTGGCTACACCTTTTTAAGCTTACTAAGTTGTCAAACATGATTTATTTACTATTGGAAACAACATTGTATTACAAACATTTAATATAAACATTATTCTGACCGACTTAAAATCGAAACCAAGGACAAGAGGATATTAATTCCGCCGGGTTTTTTTTAACTTCAAACATGTTACCAATACATTTTTTTTTGTTGATTCTCCGCTACCAAAAACTCAAAGAATATTAGTAATAACTTAAAAACCAAAGTACGAGCATATTTACCGAAATAACGGTAGAAGTAAAAAAAATTTAAAAACTCGGAGTTCATAGTCATTTTGTAATATGAACTTTAATACCATAAATTCACTTTGTAAAATCTGACATCGGAGATCTACTACTCAAATATTTTTTAGCTAAATACATTTATTTTCCATGTATGTACATACATATATTCGGCATGTGTTCACTGAAAATGTTTAAAGGGTTTTTTTTTAAATTACTATTTTAATATGGTCGTTGTTTCTACGCAATAGTCGGTATTGATCATCAAAATACAGAGAGGTGAATAATTACTTCTGGTCTAGATAAAAATGTAAAAATTCAATTTACCTATTTAGTTATTTTACAAGCGATTTATGATAATTGATAATTTATATTTAATTTGTATTAGTATTATGTATTGATATAATTAAATTGATCTATATGCATACAAAAAGTTGTCATGTTACATATTATTGTAATTATTGATAGACAGCAAAAACAGAATAAATTATATTAAAACATATTTACATACCGTGATACGCGACTGGTTAAAGAAAAATGTACGTTTTTATCGCTTTTCTCGCGGCTTTTTCAAGTTGTGTCTTAAGTAACTAATAAAAATTATTATTATCAATTATCTTGGAAAACTCGGGGTCCAAATAGATTTACGCAAAAACACGCGTCTGGCCGACAACACAACCAATCACCATCCACTACTTGATTTGATTGATAAACAAAATTTCCGTTTCTCGCAGCGCGCGCATTTCAGTGTTGCTATATAGAATACATTTATTTTCATAGTAGTTTTTAAAAAAAAATTAATTATTAATTATTTGATCCCCGTGTGAAACACTAATCTCGAGCTACTGTTACTACGTTCCTACCACCCGTCAGTAGTAGCAATAACCTCAACTACTATCTTACCTGACTCCTTAATTCCTGAATCCCTTTATCTTAAGTCCTCATGGAATAAATTATGGAAGACTCTATACCATCGTATCCTATGCAAGCCACAATGCCTTTTTTATTGCTTACATGGGTGGACGGCATCGTGGCCCACCTAGTGTTAAGTATTTACCGGATCCCATAGACTAGACATGAGATCTCCTTAGACCTCAATTTTACAGTACAACGGCTGCTCTGCCCTTCAAATCAAAACGCTTTACTGCTTCACGGCAGAAATAGGCATGGTGGTGGCATCTACCCGCGTGGACTCACAAGACGTCCTGCCACCTTCCGTCCATCGTCCTTGGAAAATATTAGAGCATCTGTTTTTTATGGTGGTGAGTTTTGGAGGTTATTGTTGCTAATGTAAATAATAGTTCCACAAATAATTTTAGAAGAGAAAACTACCAGCTTTGAAGTTGTGACGTGAAAGATTGAAATTCAAAGAAGCACAACCTAAATTCGATTGTTTTTTTTTTTTTTTTTTTTTTTTTTTTTTTTTTTTTTTTTTTTTTTTTTTTTTTTTTTTTTTTTTTTTTTTTTTTTCCACAGGAGAAAATCGCCGGATCCCCACCCGCACGGCAGGTGGGGTATGTGGGAGTCGAACCTCACTAAAAACTCCTGCCGCTCACAGCCGGCGCCCTACCCCGGACCGGGTGGGAACCCAGTCGGAGTTATTGAGACGGCGGGACAGGGTTTACGCAGAGCACATTACATCCATCCCGCCGTCCCCCAGACGCCGGACCGGCGGCCGCCAGCAACATGACCGCCGGTTCCCTCGGTCGACGGGCCAAGAGCCCGATTGATAGCGCCGCGCTACACCTTCCCCCGGAGCGGTCGGGGGAACGCGACCTACCACGCCGCCCCACGCCTAAGCTCCTCCCCGCACAAAGCGGGGGGAGCCCGAAGCTCTTAGGGGGCCGGGTTACGGACGAGACCCCGGTCCCGACCCCCTGCTCGGCGGCGGCGGGTTTCTGCGTAGTGAGGAGAGCTTTGCCTCACTCGCCCCGCCGCCTCCTTCTGCGAGATGGTGCACTCGCAGAAGTCGAGCATAGCCTTCCAGGACTCGTCACCGCTAAGCATCGACGCCACGACGCCAGGCAGCGACAAGTCCGGTCCTATCTTTACGACCAGGACACGGCGCTGCACCTCCCAAGCGGGGCAGACAGCGAGCGTATGCTCCGCCGTGTCCAGGTCGTGTCCACAATGGTGGCACCTCGTCGTCGGCTCAGCTCCTATCCGGTGCAGATACTTTCCGAAGCATCCGTGCCCAGTCAGCACCTGCACCAGACGGAAGGTGAGGCGTCCTCGGCCACGATTCACCCAGTCATCAAAGACTGGGTAAACCGCCTCAACGGTCCGTAGACCCCACGTGGGGTTGGCCAACCGCCTCGACCACGATTCGAGGACGGACCGCCGAGAATGGGCCTTCCGCGCCCGCAGCTCACTTTTGGAGGGACGCACCACGCCCAGAGCACGAAGCTCGCTGCGCCACCGATAGTCGGCAGCGAGCGACTCCGCCTCCAGCTCCCATGGCGGCGTCCCCGCCAACACACACGCCGCCTCGAAGGAGACGGTGCGATATCCACGGATGACCCTGATAGCAACGGTGCGCTGCGGCCGGCGCAGGAACCGAGCCATAGCGGCCCGGTTGCGTGGCTCAGCCCATACAGGCGCACCGTACAGGGCCATCGATCGCACCACCCCTACGTAGAGGCGGCGCACAGCCTGATCCGGCCCCCCGATATTCGGGAGCAGTCGGCTCAAAGAACCGGCTGTCCTCATCAATCGGGGGACCAGCTCCGCAAAGTGAGCACGAAAAGCCCACCGGCTGTCCAACACGAGGCCGAGGTACCTCAACTGCACCCCGACCCCTATTCGGACGCCTCCAACCACGAAAATTCGATTGTTTGAAGACTTTTTGCTTCAATTACTTCAAGTAATATCGGCTGCTTTTTTAATAACTTTAAGGCTTGTTTCCTTTTTTTAATAAATTATTAATGGAAATCGAATTGATCTACTTTGCTTTACAACACTGACTGAAATAAACATTGATAGCATATTAAGATGAATGAATAGAGGTGTTCTGCGGGCCTGCTATTGAGGTACTCGGGTAGTTATTAGTAAAGTTCCTCTTTTGACTAAGCCAGATCGCTCACTTGTCCTGGTGAAATTTTGAAGGCATTTTTTGTAACATCAGTCCCAAAAAATACAGTAAGAATATCCATTTTTTTCGAATTGAAAATCTTCAAAAAAATGAAAGTTTTAAATAGTTGTGTCATTACTCAAAAATATTATTATGACCAATAATGATCTCTATCTTTAAAATTTGGTTAACTTTGTTTAACACTTAGTGGTTTCAATAACTTCTTCACAACGTTATTCAATTAAATTATTATAGTAGAATTTAAACATTTTATTTGTTGCATCACAACTATGATAAGGAAAAGAAAGCTGGAAGAAATCAGTGTGGCCAACTCAGTGAAATTTCCAGTAGATTTGGTGGTTTAGACGTCCTTTAGCGGACAAATTTGATTTTAGTCGCTAGTGGCTTTTCTAGTTTTTGTTGTGGCTTTCGTTACTTGAGTCAGTGGTGAGTGTACGAAACTGAACCACCTTTTTTTCTTTCTTTTTTTCCACCGGAGAAAATCGCCGGATTATCATCTGCGCAGCGGGTGGGGTATGTGGGAGTTGAACATCACTAAAAACTCCTGCCGCTCACAGTGGGCGCCTTACCCCGGACCGGGCCAGATCCCAGTCGTAGTTATTGAGACGGCAGGGCAGGGTTTACGCAGAGCATATTACATCCATCCCGCCGTCCCCCAGACGCTGGACTGGCGGCCGCCGGTGACACGACCACTGGTTCTAAGCATCGAAGCCATGACGCCAGGCAGCGACAAGTACGGTCCTATCTTTGCGACCAGAACACGGCGCTGTACCTCCCAAGCGGGGCAGACAGCGAGCGTATGGTCCGCCGTATCCAGGTCGTGTCCACAATGGTGGCACCTCGTCGTCGGCTCAGCTCCTATCCGGTGCAAGTACTTCACGAAGCATCCGTGCCCGGGCAGCCCCTGCACCAGATGAAACGTGAGGTGTCCTGCGCCACGATTCACCCAGTCATCAAAGAGTGGGTAAACCACCTCGACAGTCCGTAAGCCCCACATGGGATTGGCCAACCGCCTCGACCACGATTCGAGAAACTGAACCACTAGAATGATTTCCATATTAATTCAGGAATCTCGAATTAATTGCTATAGAAACATATGACTGGTTCATCCGATCTTTGCCGAGGCAAGCTGCCTACATAGAACTATACCAACTTAACAATGACGATAATGATCTGTTAAAAATTGTACAATCTTATTAAACTAAATGGTTATCTATAGAGTCCACAATTGCATGTAATGTTACCAAATTATAAGAAAGATGCTATACAGCAGAATCACTGCATATAATGTATGCAGATGACGTCAATTATGCGTGACATTGCATCTATGTATCCAATTCTTACTGATATTAACAGAATTAATAAATTATTTGAATCAGAAGAAACAGATAATTCAAAACTATAGGATGAATTGACAAATTGATTGATACACTTATTGCCAAAATAATATTACTCAGAAAGTAGATACTTTTACGTAAAATAATCAAGATTTTGTAGACAAGAAATTTTATTTGGGTACAGCTTGAATCTCATATGTTAACGATGAAAGAACAAGAAGTTCTACCGAATAAAGAGGAAATAGTACGTAAGAGGTGTATCTAGTTCATTGTACATTTGATTCCTGAACTAAAAAACAGGTTTCCCGAAAACTTGAAACTCATTAAAAATATTAAAAGAATTAGTGTAGATCATGCACTATCTCACAATAAAGAGCGGGTTGCTGACATGGTGTTTATTTTGAAAAACGCAAGAAGATATTTCGAAAGTTGCCGAGCATCAAATCCATTTACTCAGTTGGAAAAATAACAAAATACAAAGGAATTTTGTACAAGGTACTGAATTTCAAAAAGTTGGCTGGAGAAAACCGATTTCAATATTTAAACACATTTGCTATATCTTTATTAGTTTTACCGAATTCTAACGCTGACGTAGAGCGATTATTTTGCATTTATTTAGCATTAGCATTAGCATGGCAACACAAAAAACAGAAACTGAATGAAGCTAGATTTGCTATCTTCAATTCTCACTGTCAGTGCTAGCTTAAAACGCGAAGGAAAATGCAATGCAATAACTACATACTACCAAATAGCATAGTACAAAAAATTGCGACCAAAGAAATTTATTCTGCAAAAACAGAAATTGTAGAAGAATCCCTTCTTCTGAAGATAATTAAGTTCTTAATTTATTATATTTTAGGACTTCACATAATATCTGTCCGGCAAAACACAAAACAATTTGTGGATTCATTAAAATAAAGCTGGCAGCACTGGAGCAAGTATCACAATTGACAAGATTTTGGCCTAAAGGTCTAAGATACCAGGCCATAAAATCCAAAAAAATATATATCACAATTGACATTTGACAATCTCGACGTATTCCGCCTGCCGATCGCCAGGGCTCCGGATTTTATATTTTAATCCAAAAATTCAAAAGAAATTGCTAAACATGGGCTATAAATTTCTAAAACTTGCCTCTCCTACCTTTAGAGTAAGTACGAAAAAAAATAATCATTTCCTCTTAAAATTTACAATATCACAGAAGTTATGCAATGGTATAGGTCCCACCTATACGTATAGCTGTTTTTTACAGACATAAATACACCATAAATTATTCGATTTAATAAATCTACAAAAAGTTTTTGCTCATCTTTGGATTCGATTTTATTAGAGGTAATAAAAACAAAATAAATAATTAACCTGTAATGACCTTCAAGCATGTGATCGTGTCATTCGGCGATAATCAGAGACGCTCTGATATTTAATCTCAGTAGTAATTTAATTTAAAATTTTATTTATAACTTGTATTTCTATATTGTAGTACTGTTTTTTTCTTACAGAGTGGAAGTTTAGTACGAATTGCTACAAGACAATATGCTACCACACATGATGCAGATCTTGTTGTTATCGGTTCGGGCCCTGGTGGATACGTAGCAGCTATTAAAGCTGCCCAGCTTGGCATGAAGGTCTGAATATTAAAAAGATGTTGTGGGCATCATTTCTATGCTATACATTTTTACAATTAGAATTAACTTTTAAAGATTAATATTAACCTAGAGTGAGTGATAAAAAAATTGGTGATTTCTTTAGGTGGTCTCAGTAGAAAAGGACCCTACTTTAGGAGGTACTTGTCTCAATGTTGGATGTATACCATCAAAAGCTTTACTGCACAACTCACATCTTTACCATATGGCCAAACATGACTTCAAGCAAAGGGGTATTGAAACTGGTGAAGTTACATTTGACTTCAAAAAGATGATGGAATATAAAGCTAATGCTGTTAAAGGCCTCACAGGAGGTATTGCAATGCTCTTTCAGAAGAACAAGGTGAGTCATAGCATTATCAGAAATTTGATTAACTAAGTTTTAAAAAAAAATGTTATATTAATAACGTTAAAGCACATACTATTTCAATTTTGATCTCTGACAAATCTTTTAATATGCTTAGTTAGATCAATATAAGTTTTTCTAAGTTTGTTTTATAAATAATAGAAATTTTACAACTAATCAAGAGATGTGCGATATACACAATCGCAAAAAAGATGGTCATTTTGCATTTTAAAACTAAAAGATCTATAGCCTTATAAGCATATATAAGCGTATATGAATGTATATGAAAAACAAATTAAAGGCTTACTTCATGATTATTTTTCACTGTAAACAAGTATCATTCAACCAGTTGTCTTGCTAAAATAATAGGTAGAAATAATAGGCTTAGTAATTGAACACCATTTTCCAATATGTAGAGGAACTATATTATTATTGTTTTAGTTGTATGTAAAAAAAGGTTATTGTATTTGAATTTTTCATTATTGCAGGTTAATCTTGTCAAAGGTGTAGGAACTATAGTTGCCCCAAATAAAGTTGAAGTACACGGAGAGAAGGGTGTTGAGACTGTTAATACCAAAAATATTCTAATCGCTTCTGGGTCTGAAGTTACACCTTTCCCTGGAGTTACTGTAAGTTATTCTTAATAGATATGTTTATTTTATTAAGTGGCAAAAGGTGCAAATTGACAAAAGAAATTTTCTTGCCCTCACACTAATCATACAAGAATAGATAGGTTTTTGCCTTTTTAGTAGTGGTAAAAAGTTACTTACATTGCGAAAATAGTCCCTTTTGATATTCTTATCTGCTCATATTAGAGGAATTCTGCTTTTGTCAATTCAATTAGCCATGATGTGTTCTAATTGATTACAAAATATAAGATTAAATAAAAAAGAGTGAAACTGCTTGTAGCATATTGTGATTATAAATAGAATAGAATAGATTATAATAGAATAATTAGATAAAACATTTTCCAGAATTCACAACAGGCTTATATAAATAGTTTATGAATAAACTTTGTTCTTCTACTTTCTTCAGGAATGACTGCCTCAGAATAGCAATTAAAAATAATATAGGGCATTGTAGTATGCATTAGTTAATTTAAAAAATAGCTTTGTATTGCGATGCTGCGGCTTTTGTTGTAATATCTCTGCACTGTTGTTTTTGTTGTAATAGTCCTAAGATACCAAGCTGGTGCATAGGGCCTTCATAAGTTGTATCCACTTGACCCTATTTTGCGCTTGCTCCTTGACATCACTCCAGGTCATGCCCGTCTCTCGGCCCGCTGAACGGGGGAACCGGTGGTCTTGTCGCTGGCGGCCACCGGTCCGGCGTCCGTGAGACGGTGGGATGGATGTAATGTGCTCTGCGTCAACCCTGTCCCGCCGTTTCAATAGCCCCGACTGGGCTCCGGCCCGGTCCGAGGTAGGGCGCCGGTCGTGAGCGGCAGGAGTTTTTAGTGAGGTTCAACTCCCACATACCCCACCTGCCGCGCGGGTGGGGATCCGGCGATTTTCTCTTGTGGGAAAAAAAAAAAAAGGTCATGCCCGTAGTCCTCGTCTTGCACTACTGATATTTTATTTGGAACAATAAAAATATATTTTGAAGCTATTACATAATGATATTTCATCATAGTAGTTTTAAAACAATTTTAAAAATCTAGAATCACATCTATACAGTTTGATGAGAAACAAATAATCACATCGACTGGAGCACTTTCCTTGGAGTCAGTACCGAAAAAAATGTTGGTGATTGGAGCTGGAGTTATCGGTTTGGAGCTTGGTTCTGTTTATCAAAGACTTGGTGCTGATGTTACTGCAATTGAATTCCTAACTAGCATTGGAGGTAAAATAATAATTTTGTCAAATTTCAAATAATAAAATATGTACCTGTTATTAATTCCCATATTTAACTATTAATTTAATTCGCTTTATTAATGAAATTTAAAAAAAATCTGTATCAGTCACTATCTAGATCTATCTGCTAAGCTAATTTAATATCAGAACTGAATTTAAAAGACTCAGACAATCACATAAACCTCAGTGTATTAATATTGTCTGATTAGATAAAGTCACAAGATATTGCAAATAAAAAATGTAGTATCTAAAAATAAAGAGCTTGCAAGTAAACAGATAATAGTTTGTATGATTGATTATGCATCATCATACTGTCAAATAGTGTAGACCTTCAATACTCACAAAAGAATAATGTCGTCCACTGTGCTTTCGTTTGATTTAATTAAATATGTATTTATTTTTTATTGATAAGACAGGTGAACCTGTTGTTAAGTGGTGTCCTGAACACAAACATCACAACATGTGCCTCCCAACCTTGCAATGTGTAAATCTCTATAATAAAGTATATCTAAAGGCTATCACGCCCTTCAAACCAATACATGTAAATTACTAAGATAGACAGTGAGATGGGTTATAATTCACCCTATTATCATTAAATACACAAATGATTCTTGCCATATTGACGTTTACTACACTTCTTATTATGCAATTGACATATGAATTATGTTAATGCCTATTTTCCTATGTCTTAGGTGTTGGTATTGATGGAGAGGTAGCCAAGACTCTTCAGAAAATCTTAAGCAAACAAGGAATGAAATTCAAACTGGGAACTAAAGTTTTAGGGGTTAAGAAAGAAGGTAGTACTATCAAAGTTGATGTTGAAGCTGCTAAAGGTGGCAATAAGGAAGTGGTAAGGTTTAAGACATTTTGTTTCAAAGTGGCTAAAGCAAGAGATAGAATAATAAACCTTTGATGAACTGTAGCTTCATAAAGAAAAACAGAGTGGAATAATATTGATAATAGGACTAAGGCATTTGAGGGCTCCAACGATTTATCGTGTATTTGTGCCTCATAGGAACTGTTTAAAGAATTTGTTTGAAACAATCTAGTCATATTTATTTTACAGTCTTACCACCCTCCACTGGTACATATTTTTCAGCAATACATTTTTTTGTTGCTTTTGAAGGCAGACGAGTTTACTTACTGCCCACCTGAAGGTGAGTGGTTACCGCTATTAATAGACTTCAGCAATAGCACAACCACTCTCCACAAGCCTGGCTTGAAAAAGAACATGTCAGAACTGGGGAAAACACAGTGGAAGGGGTTTAATTTTAGAACCAGCTAATACGTGGCAAAAAAGATATTTGGAACCACACTCAATGGACGCAGCGGATACAAGTAGTATAGATGAACTCTGCTTTAGAATAATATTTAATAATTATTCAGACCGTTCTTTCAAACCACTGCATTCAGTCACAGTATGTTATCAGAGATCATATTTCCCACACACCCTTTTGCTCCGAGATGAAATTCTGTGATTCCTGATATCTTTGCCATTTTCTTTTTCAAACGAGTTTTTGAAAAAAGTTCCCAGAAGTCGGCTGGGGGTTATTAGTGTCCCTGGCATTGCTGTGTCTATGAGCGATTGTGTTCAATCAGGTGGTCCATATGCTCATACGAGTTTTGAGGCAATAAAAATAATAACGTAATAAATTAATACTTATATGTCACATACCAAATGAATATTAGTTTATTTATAATAACATATTTATTTCCTTTTACCTTTAGCTACCTGTTTATTGTTAATATATTATATGGTCTGATATTTATCTTAAAAATATATTTCAGTTGGATTGCGATGTGGTGCTAATTTCAATTGGTCGTCGCCCTTACACTAAAGGTCTCGGGCTCGACAAAGTGGGCATCGCTTTGGACGACCGCGGCCGGATTCCTGTCAACAACAAATTCCAAACTACTGTGCCCGGGTGGGTCATCCAAATTAACATACTGGTGTTAGGACCAGGTGGTATTTTTACTGGTGGTAGGACCTCGTGTGAGTCCGCACGGGCAGGTACCACTACCCCACCTATTTCTACCGTGAAGCAGTAATGCATTTCGGTTCGAAGGGTGGGGCAGCTGTTTTAACTATACTGAGACCTTGGAACTTATATCTCAAGGTGGGTGGCGCATTTGCATTGTCGATTTCTTTGGGCTCCGGTAACCACTTAACACCAGGTGGGCCGTGAACTCGTCCACACATCAAAGTAATAAAAAAAATCCAGTGTATTTCATTCGAGTTGCTATCTGCGTAACAGTCAGTAACGCTACGACTTTGACGTTCATACGACCTAATAGTCGAAATCTCAATCGCATTTGGATAAAGGGGAATAGCATTTAAATGAAGGAAACATAAGTACTTATGCCAACAGTATTTCTTGTGGCTCATAATATTCTATATTGCCAGTGTTGTACACATGTGTCTGGGAGGAGAGTTAAATAGGTAAATAAGGAGCGGATACTGGTACAACAGACAAATGATAAGGAAGTATGGAAGTATTAAGTATAGCATTCGCGGTACGCGATATTGTGATCATCACGGACTCTTGCTAATAAAAAGGATTTCATTTTATATTATTTCCAGAATTTACGCTATTGGTGATGTAATTCACGGACCAATGTTGGCTCACAAAGCGGAGGACGAAGGTATCGTCTGCGTGGAAGGTATTAAGGTAAAACAAAATTTTGTTAATCAAACTAATTTTTGTTAAATATTGACCATTGACAATACGTTGAATGGCTTTGTTATGTGTGAATATAATTGAATAGAATTTTAAAATAGAATAGAATAGAATGAAAACAATCCAAATATTTTGTATAAAACTGCTTGTCAATCAATCAACTACAAAATAAAACAATGACCGTACATGATTTGTTCTCAGTTATTATAGTTAATTGTTGTGATGTAGATTAGAAATTTTCAATAAAATGGATAGATATATATTTATAGACAACAAGGAAAGAAGGATAGCAAAGGATTAGATCTAAGTTTTAATAGAGATCGCTGTTATAGCAGACCTGACTATTTTTGTAACAAGGCTTTAACTGCTTTAATCACATTAAAACCATCAAAATAGAACTAAGTGATATTTCAATCGTTGAAGGTGAAACTGAAAAAAGTTGTACACAAATTTTCAGGGTATGCCCGTCCACTTCAACTACGATGCAATTCCGTCGGTTATTTACACTTCACCCGAAGTTGGCTGGGTCGGAAAGACTGAAGAAGATTTAAAGAAAGAAGTAAGTCTCAGAACTTATTTGTTTTGAAAATGCTAAGCTGTCATTCACAACTAATTAATATTGTTAAAGGGCAGAGCTTACAAAGTGGGTAAATTCCCGTTCCTGGCGAACTCCAGAGCGAAAACGAATGGGGAAACTGAAGGTTTCGTCAAAGTGCTTTCCGATAAGACTACAGACGTAATCCTTGGGACTCACATTATTGGCCCTGTGAGTATAAAAAAATGTTAATGTTTATGCTGGCAAATGAGCACTTGACAAAATTAAATGTTATTAAAACTGTTAACAGTCTCAATCTTTCGATAGATGGCACTGTTTATTATTCTTAACAATAAATATTATATCGTAAAATATTATAATAAATTGTATTGTAAAGATTAAAAAATTTGTCAGAAATAACCATCTAAAATAAAAATGTAATTTTTTGTGTTTATTTTGTATGTGATACAAGCCCGTGTCTTTTGTTTGATGGCGCGCTACTAGTACGCCATCTATCGTTCGATTACGTTAAAAGACTTTATATTTTGAACATGAATCGCTTTTTTAGCGGATTTTTAAGATCATTATCAGCAATATTACTGGTATATAAATATTTGATAAATTCATCAGGGCGGTGGTGAGTTGATCAACGAGGCTGTACTCGCGCAGGAGTATGGTGCCGCTGCTGAAGACGTTGCGAGAGTCTGTCACGCGCATCCTGTAAGTATAAATATACACAAAACGAAACTTAACAGTCAATTTTGTTCAGTTTCGTGAACATGTAACTCGGAAAATCCGCTTTGTACCTTAAAGTCATTAAATCTTGATAGTAATAATACCTATAGTAATGATTTGCATTTTTTTTTTATTGCTTAGATGGCTGGACGAGTTCACAGCCCACCTGGTGTTAAGTGGTTACTGGATCCTTGAGATATAAGTTCTAAGATCTCAGTATAGTTACAACGGATGCCCTAACCCTTCAGACCGAAACGCATTATTACTGCTTCACGGCAGCAATAGGCAGGGCGTTGGTACCTAGCCGCGCGGACTCACAAGAGGTCCTACCACCAGTATCTTATCATGCATACAACTATACATATGTACATATAAAAATCTTGCATTAGACGCCTTCAGCTCTAAAGCTAGGAGCAGGCTTAGGGACCCGCGAACCCTACTCGTCGAACTCTGCAAAGTTTGACCTGTAACCTAACCTAACCCACTGAGTTTCTCGCCGGATCTTCTCAGCCGGTCGCGATTCCGACCCGGTAGTAGATTAATGCGCGAAGCAGTTGCTCTTGAGTTGTTAGGTCTCCTATGGAGGCGCTCGGGCAGTTGTTAGGAAAACTCACCCCTCATGGCTGAGCCTTTGCTCGCCCACCTATTATGGCGAAACTGGACAACCAGTAATCCCTCAGTCAGAAAAAAAAGTACATATATACATAATATACCATATACAGTGATGGGCAAAAAGTAATCAGATTAATAATTACAAATTACAGTTACATTGTAATTGGTAATTGAGATACTTTGTAACAGGTTACTTAAGTAACTGATTACAGTGAGTACTTATTGTAATCAGTTATAAAGTAATTCCATTATAAGTTAATCTAATTACATTAACTGTAACAGATTACTTATGTATTTGAAACAAATTACTTATAATTACTGATAATTGATCACATAATTATTCTGTTATGTTATGTTAGGAAACCTAACAAAAAATGTCCTACTAATAACTTTTTTGACAAACGCAAAAATGAAACACATTTTATATACTTTTTTTATAATCTTTTATCATTTAACGTTCTTTTTTTTAAATTAATCATTGGCAGATTAAATTAAACAACATTATTTTGCTGATTTATAATTTAAATTACTTTTTTTTTTTTTTATTGCCCTTGTAGGCAGACGAGCATACGGCCCACCTGATGGTGAGTGTTTACCGTCGCCCATGGACTTCAGCAATGCCAGGGGCAGAGCCAAGCCGCTGCCTACCGCACTTGACCTTACTTTTAATATGACTCTTTTTTCAAACATTTCGACTGACAGACGGTTGGTTGGCTTTCGGACAATTAATCATAGTAGCGTACGAAAACAAAAAAAAGTCGAAAAGTAATAAGCAAAGTCGTCCCCCACTCCGCACACCTTCCTTTCTAGTTCACTATGAAGTGAGCCTTACCTATTTATTTTTATTGAAGTACATAAAACCTACCTATCTAAAAATCGATGTATCATATATATAAATATGTGTTTTTATTACAAGTGTTATATTCAAAGTAATTACGATTTACGATGTAATTGATTACTATGTAATTAGGTTAGATTGTAATTTAGTTATATTGCAATTAAATACATTGTATTCAATTACTTTCACATCCAAAGTAATTCTAATTACAATGTAATTGATTACTATATAATCAGATTACATTGTAATTAAATTATTTTGTAGTTTAATTACTAATTAGATTACAAAAGTAACTAGTTACGCCCATCACTGACCATATATATATTTGAATATAATTAATGTAAATTTGATTTCAGACATGTGCCGAAGCGCTACGTGAAGCAAATCTAGCAGCGTACTCCGGAAAACCAATCAACTTCTAAATGTAGAGGTGCTAATAATTAATGAACCCAATGAACAACTGGGTTTTTAGTCTATATTGTGTCCGCTTTAAGGAATCTTGTATGAATGAATCTGATTTAAAAGGAATCGTGCCACGTACGTTTTTAAATATAAAGCTCAAGTAAATTATTACAAGAGTATTTGAAAGCGTTGAAGGAACACACTGTTATTTATGAAATCATTAATTGTGACGCCAGTTTGCTAGTATGTGATATTTATTTGTATAATAACTAATAAATAATTTCAATAATACTTATTTTTGTTAAAGTACCGTTTAGTTTTTTTTTTTGTGCAAGTGCATACCTAAAGGATCCTTACTGTCACTAAAAATAAAACTACATTTGTGTATTTATCTTGTTTTGTAAATACCAGAATACATTCATGTAAGAAAGTTTTATTTTTATTTCTTAACTAAAAAACATTATAACAAAAAATTTAAATGGGAAATTCATAAAAACAAACAAACAAAGTTCAAAACTTAATTGTGTTAACAAACGTATAAAATAGAAATCTTGACTAGACAAACTAACGAGTAAACAATTCGTGTTGTAGAAAGAAAATCAACAATTTCATTTTTAAATTAATCTAGTTGAAATACATTAATATAGTAAAGGATAATCATTGTAAAATGTCATGGATATAAAACATCTACTTTATAATGGATATATTAAATCTACAGTCAATTTACCGAACAATACAATCTGTGCTTAGTCGATAGCATTACGAAAAGCTATAAAACAGAATTAGAAGTAGGTCGTTCTGGAACTTTATCTAACAACTAAAGTTAAGAGTAACAGTCGGAAGAAATGACTCGTGAAGTAAGAAGGTAGCGGTGGATAAAGCGGTGACTAACTCTATTTTAATTACGAAGGTCCTTTTGACACTTCTTAGAACGTAACTCTTCACTTTTCGCATAATTTAAAATAATAAACATTTTTTGTTCATGGTCGTAAACATCATTTAAAAAATACACAATCAATTTAAATCAAGATACAATTAATTCACACACACAATAACATAATAATAACATCTGTATCATTAGACTTCGTAATTGGAATAGAGAAGTATGATTGGTTGCAACATTAAATTACTAGATCACGGCAAGCCTCCGCTGAAGAAACGAATGACATTTACAATTTTGGTGTGAATCTCTCATGAATTTAACTAAGGCGGTCCGTTGTATCATTTTCATAAGACTAATACAGTACACGCGGGCTAATTTAGTCGGCTTCGACTTCAGCAGGGTTATTGTATTAATTGAAATGAATGTAATTATAGTAATTTTGTCCGTGCAGTTTGGGTCTTAAAACATAGCCCGGCTAGGGCGGCGAGCATGTTGCGCGGGCGCAACGCAATTATTGATAAAAACTAATGAGTCATCGAAGGCAGGTACACGGCGGCAGGGTGGTATACGAAGGGTGGTGAGACATTGATATGTTATGAGTCATTTGTACTTACCTGCAAATTAAATTACATTATGTCGAAGAGAAATGTGTTTTTATGCATTCATTCTCTGAATTTCTTTACTGACACAATGGCTACTCCTTTGTTTTGTATCAAAACAGCAGAATTCATTCAAAATAATATTGCACGTGTTGTTATCAACAATGTGTTAAAAATTTTAACTGAAATAAGAATAGATCCCGAAAAGTTACAAAGCTCGTTAACTTTCTGCGGCGATATGTGATGTAAATGTTCGATTAGTGATTTTTTCTTTCATTTTTATCACTAACCCACAAAATGACAAAACTAAATACACTATCGATAACGCTTATCGACAACAATAATGCGCATCACTATGCCCGTCCATAAGGCTCATGAGTGGAAGAAAGAGCGAAATACTTGCTTCACTGCTCCGACTTTTTATGACCCAAACTGCACGGACAAAATAATTCTACTATAGTAAATACGATGGCAATGAATTACCGAATGACGCCAAAAAAAGTTCTCCCACGACTAAGCACGTTTGGAAGTTCAGTACGCCTTCATATATTCAGTCCGGCTAAATCTACTACATAAAGTACTGTGCAAACTGCTGCGTATCTTATAGAATTGACAACAATCTTTACATAAACAAAACGGACATAACAAACATTGAAAAAATATATATACTTGTATAAAATCATGCCAAAATCACCAATGATAACACATAAAAACTTAGAAACTTATATACACATACATATACTACTACATATTTTAACACAAACAAAATCAGTCTATAAGAGAGCACAAATACTAAAAAGAGTAGAAAATGTATTATTTCCTATAAATATAGTCTAAGGGGATTTAATCTCATTAGAGGTGTATGGTTATTAAGTAAAATTTCCATTATAGGATCCAGGATAATGAGCGATTACTGTTACCAAAGCTATTGCTTTTTAATCTATTGATTAAATTGCTATTTCAAAGAATTTAAGCGTAGAAAAAATGAATAGCAACTATAAAATCGAAACAGGATACAGAACCTCTTAGATTACACAAACATTGAACTGGGTGAGCATGAATAGTGTGACATACCAGGTAAGTTATAGGTATTACAGAAAAAATACAAGGTTTTTCAAGCTCGACTTAGCTTAACTTTCCTGTATATTCTCTTCTTCTTCTTAGTCGAATATTTCATTGCTGAAGGTCATGTCCTTGAAAGCCCTTCGTGGCTCTTTGTACCCTCAGCTTCCATTTGCTTCGGTTTTCGGCTTCTCTCAGGGCGTTCGCAACAGAGAGTCTAGTGAGCGCAGATATCTGATCCGACCAACGGTATGGTGGCCGGCCGGCGGGTTTTTTCCCTTCTACCTTGCCCACCACAATCAATCTTTCAAGGTTGTCTGGTGGCCGCCGAGCAATATGACTAAAGTAACCAAGAACCTTCTGGTAGCAAATCGTAGACAGTCTCGTTTCTCTTGGCGGTCCACGTACATTACACAATAATAACCTGATTTTATTCATAAATTTATCATAATAAAGAAATAAAAGTAATAAAATAACATTAAAACATAATCCTGTAGGAATAACAAATTCGAACAATCGAAAAATCAAACAAAACAATTTTATAATTTAATTAGTTTTAAAAATAATCGCTCATTGTTTAGTATTACAATAATAGTATCGCAATTGCGAATACTTGTAGGTTATAATAATGTTTAAAAAATCTACGATAATTAATATTAAATCTACGATAAGATCAAGGGATCTGCAAATTGATGCAAAAATTAATTCGATGGATATCATTGGAAACGAACACCAATAATTGCTCTGAGTCATCTTTCAAATCCCTTGCTAATTCAGCCCCATGTGTCCATTACCTGATTGCACATATTCAAGTAAAATTTTGGTGACAAAATCTCACTGTATTCTGAACAATCTTTCGAATACAGTATCGCAGTAATCATTGTAGTAGCATTCGATTCCATATACTTACGCAAAACACGTTCCAGTTCAGTTATAGATAAACTGTTATTAATGTAAAAATCTTTAGACAAACGGAAACATATTTCCCACAGTGCTGCGTCCACGGGGAATATGTTTATCAATTTATCAATCACATCAGCTGCTTTACCAGAGAGATCTTGTTCGAAAATGTTTACCGTTGCATTGGGTAGTTTTTTCTTCAACAGATATTTTAATTCATCACAGCAACACGGTAATGATTTAAAGGTTGATGGATCTATTACGTTATAGGCGACATCGTTCAGAATAGCCAAGGACACATCTTTTATCCTTTTTGCTATGACATTTGTAATAGTTATTTTGACCTCGTCTTTGCGGGTAGGCGGTCCAGCCTCGCAGTCCGCGCTGTGTTCAATCTCAAGGGGCGTGCTGTGTTGCACGTAGAAGCAATCGTTTTGGGGACCGCGTTTTAAATTCTCTAACATTAACCTCAAACACTCAGAGTATGCGTTATTATGATAAGCAAATTTGGCAGCCATATTTAAATTCCTTGCTACATTGGCTTCGTTTATCCACGGTTTGAGTAGCATTATGACGTCATCGGCCCAGGACTTCCTTTTGAAATCCTTCATGGACTGTAGTGGGTTTAGCTGGGATACTATAGGTTGCCTTTGCAAGTCGTTGGCGCTAGATAACATGTCGACAGCGGCAACGGGCTGGAACAGGAACTTATGGTTCGTGCGGCTCGCTGGAATCTTGATTACGCGTTTCGTTGTTTTCATCATAATAACCCGATTACCTCCTTTCGTTTTCTCATTGGAGATCTGATGAAAAAAAAAAATGTACATTTTTTTATTATTTTTTATTGCTTAGTTGCGTGGACGAGCTCACAGCCCGCCTGGTGTTAAGTGGTTACTAGAGCCCATAGACATTTACGACGTAAATGCGCTACCCATCTTGAGATATAAGTTCTAAGGTCTCAGTATAGTTACAACTGCTGTCCCGCCCTTCAAACCGAAACGCATTACTGCTTCACGGCAGAAATAGGCAGGGCGGTGGTACCTACCCGCGCGGACTCACAATAGGTCCTACTACCAGTAAGATGAGATAGAAAATATCCACATTAATATGAGGATTAATCACAGTATTTCCAGATTCGAGTAATCGATAATTTACCTGTAAATGAGTGTTGCCAGTGGAATAAATTCGTCCATCGTCGTCGATATAGACGGTGAAGTCACCACCGCACCCGACCAACGCTTTGGTATTAAACTCCATATTTTCATCAGCATCTGTAGTTTTCTCACTATCGCTTTTCATAGTATGAGGTTGTGTCTCCGTACGAATTTTAACTTCGGTTGGAATCTGTATTTGTTTTCTATCGCCACTGCCTATTCATAATTAAATAATTTAATTTAAAAAAACAAACAACAGATCTCTGCTGTCTTAACTGTTTTAAATGTGAAATTAAAGAAAATTATTAAGTCACTTCATTTCTTTTGAAGAATATTAAAACTGCAGTGACAATTATTACTTTTAAAAAATTAAAAAAGTATGTTTTTATTTATCATCTATATATTTTATGCTTTTTGATCATATTATATTATTAATTTGCTTATTGAGTAGACCTTACCTAGCTGTCCATCGAAATTAAGTCCCCAGGTATAAATAGAGCCCATGTTGTTTATTATGCATGAATGATGCCAACCAGCGGATATCTGTAAATACGAATCGAACCACATTATATATTTTTTCACAACAGAGATGTCGGAGGAACGTGATCTTTTTGCTAAATTTGGAACCTCCGGGTCTGCGGAGGGACTTCGGTTCCCTCTGTATTTTGTACCGTATGTTCCATGGGGAGTGCTCTGAGGAATCGTTTGAGATGATCCCCTCATCTCCTTTTTATCATCGCACCTCCCGCCATCGGAGCAGAGTTCATCCATATCATCTGGAACCGCTGCGTTCATCGACAGTGCGTTTCCAGAGATCTTTTTTGCCACGTACCATCCGGCTATGGAATGAGCTCCCCTCCACGGTGTTTCCTGAGCGCTATGACATGTCCTTCTTTAAAAGAGGTTTGTGGAGAGTATTAAGCGGTAGGCAGCGGCTTGGCTCTGCCCCTGGCATTGCTGAAGTTCATGGGCGACGGTAACCACTTATCATCAGGTGGGCCGTCTGCTCGTCTGCCTACAAGGGCAATAAAAAAAAAATACTAGTAAATTATCCGGATCTGTACCTGTACGATTCTCCCTCGCACGTTGGTAGTATCGACGCAGGAGGGTGCGAGGTATCTGTCGTTATCGTCGTGGAAGGGCAGGGTGGGGGAGGAGGGCTCTGCGGCGCGTCGTGCGGCGGCGGCGCGCACCTGCTGCGGACTGGCGCCCCACACGTACACCTCGCCTTTATGTGTTAACGCCAACTGTTTAAAATTATTTCATTATAGAGATTTGAAAGTAGTCTTCAGCGGTAATGGATATTGTATGGATCAGCTTGTTGGACCATTAAAATGGCGGATGAAAGACGACTGCATGCAGCAGAGATGCGAATGTTGCAATGGATTTGTGGAGTAACCAAAATTCTGAAAGTGGCGTTGACGCAATGAAAATGAGGTTGGTGAGAGAGTGTTAACTATGAATGTGGAAGGATATAGAGGAAGAGGTAGACCTAAGAAGAAATGGATGGATTGCGTGAAAGACGATATTTGTAAGAAGGGAGTGAAATGCTATATGATAGAGGCGTATGTAAGGAGAAAAAACATGTTGCGCTGACCCCAGGTGACTGGGAAATGAGCAGGAGAATGATAATGATGAGTCTTCAGCGGTAAGCAGCGTCTTGACTGCGTCGCTATGAAGGCAATAGCTGATGTGCACAAGTAATGGCGACCATTCACAATCACGTGATTTATGTGCTCGTCTCCGTTAACAAATAATTTTCTACGGGTGTTCCTCGTTTCGATATCGAGTAGAGGGAACTCGCTCTCGCCTCCGTCATCTGACTGCCGGAGTCCCGCAAGGCTCCGCGTTCTCCCCGTTATTATTTAGTTTGTATATCAATAATATACACCGGTCTCCGGAGACCCATCTAGCGCTCTTCGCCGATGACACGGCTATCTACTACTCGTGTAGGAAGATGTCGTTGTTACATCGGCGACTCCAGATCGCAGTAACCACCATGGGAGTGGTTCCGGAAGTGGCGCATTGACATTAACGCCACGAAAAACACAGCGGTGCTCTTCAAAAGGGGTCGCCCTCCGAATACCACTTCGAGCATCCCACTCTCTAATAGGTGCGTAAACACCTCCGCCGTTAGCCCCATCACTCTCTTTGACCAGCCCATACCGTGGGCCTCGAAGGTCAAATACCTAGGCGTCACCCTCGACAGAGGGATGACATTCCGTCCGCACATTAAAACGGTACGCGACCGTGCCGCGTTTATACTAGGACGACTGTACCCTATGCTTTGCAGACGAAGCAAACTGTCCCTCCGTAATAAGGTAACTATCTACAAAACTTGCATACGCCCCGTCATGACGTATGCAACCGTAATGTTCGCTCACGCGGCCCGCACCAACTTGAAACCCCTTCAGGTTATTTAATCCCGATTCTGCATGATAGCCGTCGGAGCACCATGGTTCCTGAGGAACGTGGATCTCCACGATGACCTGGAGCTCGACTCTGTCAGTAAGTATCTACAGTCGGCATCATTGCGCCATTTCGAGAAGGCGGCACGACATGAGAACTCTCTTGTCGTGGCCGCTGGAAACTACATACCCGATCCAGTAGACCGAATGGTAAACCGTCGACGTCGCCCAAAGCACGTTATTACGGATCCTCCCGATCCATTAACGGTGCTTATAGGCACCACAAGCACCGGTCACCGTCTTCGTCAAACCTGTCGCTTGCGACGAAGGGCTCGACGAGCGAATTGACCCATAGAGATAGCCCACTGAGTTTCTCGCCGGATCTTCTCAGTGGGTCGCGTTTCCGATCCGGTGGTAGATTCTGCGAAGCACTGCTCTTGATAGGGTCAGTGTTAGCATCACTCCGGTTTGAGCACCGTGAGCTCACCTATTAATTAAGATTACGCTGAAATAGCCTCTCAAGGCTTATTTATTAGCTTAGGTAGGAAAAAAAAAGAAAGTATACAGCAGCGACGGCTCCTTTGATCTGAATAAGAAATGACAAGGTCTTTTAAAATTTTTCTCACGTTATGAAAGTATCCGGCGGCTAGGGCGCGTACGGGTTCGTGCAGCGCCACGCGCACCGGTAGCGACGCCTTGCCGCGCTGCCCCGTGCCCAGCTGCCCGAACACGCTGGCGCCGCACGCCCACAGCTCGCCGCCACGCGTCAGCAGTACCGAGTGGCACGCGCCGCACCCCACGCTCTGCACCTGGCGCCATTACATTCGCTGTCACGGTACCAGGTTTTTATATACGCTTTTATTAGCTTCAGACGTATGTATGTTAACGGAATCTTTGAACATGATTTTGACCCCCTTCAAAACGTCGGATTAATTCGAAATTTGGTATAATTATTAAGGAACGATGACAATTCAGTATTTAAAAAAAATATTGAAATTCAATTAAAAATGAAAAATAAATAATAGTTTAAAAAAACTAACAAAATACGCTTTTATAGAAAAACTAACTGTCATTTATGATCAATTTATTTATTTATTTTTCATTGCTTAGATGGTTGGACGAGTTCACAGCCCACCTGGTGTTAAGTGGTTACTAGAGCCCATAGACATCTACAACGTAAATGCCGCCATCCACCTTGAGATATGAGTTCTAAGGTCTCAGTATAGTTACAACGGCTGCCCCACCCTTCAAACCGAAACGCATTACTGCTTCACGGCAGAAATAGGCGGGGTGGTGGTACCTACCCGTGCGGACTCACAAGAGGTCCTACCACCATTTATACTGTCACTGTACGAGGTTTTCATTTTTTGTTTCCTACCGGCGAGAAACTCAGTGGGTTATGTCTATGGATTAGTTTACTCGCTTGCGACGAACTTACCTTTCTCCCCAAAAACTTCGTAACCAGTTGTGGGGTCCACTGATCGTCGATGTTTCCGAGGCCCAGCTGACCGTGCACTCCCCACCTGTGACAGAGTATTTAAACAATCTATTTATTAAGTAGGCAATGATAAATCTATTAAGTACAATTTTCTTCATTATTTGCCATCCAAGCTCCTTTTTATATTTAGGAGCTATTAAAGAAATCCGGTGCAGTGAAAAAAATCTAAATACATACTAAAGTATCAGTAATTATGGACGAAATAAGATAATTGAATTAACACTACTAATAATAAAATAGTTTATTGTGCAATGTCATACAAGTCCTTCAGTCGTGTAATGATTTTGTATTGAAACATTTTTCTTAAATTTCATAAACAACCACTTCTATTAAGATGCAATGTGAGCTGAAATTATTTGCTGTTCTTTTCCTGCGATTGAAATTTCGACTACGCGCGAATGTAATTTTTCAAAGGTGTAATGTTATTTTAGATTTAAGAAGTTATTTATATTTCGTATTTAGTTAGGCTAACGCACAGTCACTTAGTTGCGGCTTCTTGATGTCCTTTACCACGTACCCAAGTGTGCCGTAACCTTATCTTCACGGCAAATCTATACTAATATATAAATCTACAGTGGTTTTTACGTATGTTCCGTTATAACTACTGAACCGTGCATCCGATTGACTTGAAATTTGGTATCCATGTAGAAAATATATGTACTTAATGGATAGGCTTATATGAGTGTTGGACTCCTTAATAATAATGACAATAAATAATAATGTTAATTTTAAATGCCCAGCGAAGCGGGCGAGTATGGCTAGTGTATGTATAAATATAACTAGACCGCGATGTTGTAGTATCAATGGTTTACTCACTAAAATTGTTTTTGTTACTTGGATGGGTGGACGAACTCACAGCCCACCTGGTGTTAAGTGGTTACTGGAGCCTATAGATAACTACAACGTAAATGCGCCATCCACCTTGAGATATAAGTTCTAAGGTCTCAGTATAGTTACAACGGCTGCCCCATCCTTCAAACCGAAAGGCATTACTGGTTCACGGCAGTAATAGGCAGGGCGATGGTACTTACCCGTGCGGACTCACAAGAGGTTCTACCATACTAATTACGCATATTATATTTTTGCGAGTTTGATTTTTATTACACGATGTTATTCCTTCACCGTGGAAGTCAATTGTGAACATTTGTTAAGTACGTATTTGATTAGAAAAATTGGTACCCGCCCGGGATACGAATACCGTTGCATCGCTAGATACGAATGCAGACGTAACAGTAGAATGCTCTCAAGAGCAAGCTCAAAGAGGTCCAACCACTAGTAAAACGTCAACTCTAATACCTCATAGTTCCACTAGAGAGCAACTACGGGGACATCTGTCAAATCAAGTATGGGTAGGGGATTTAATGAGGGGAATGTGACGGACCCCCACGTGAGGAGTCGCCCGCCGGCGTCCACCGCGGCGGAGTGGTAGTGTCCGGCGGCGACGCACACGAGGGGCGCGCCCCCCGCGAGCCGCACGCGCAGCACGCCGCCCGACGCGCGCGCCGCCTCGCCCGCCGCGCCGCGCCACCGCCGCCCCACGCCCAGCTGACCGAACGTGTTGTCGCCCGCGCTGTACAACTGTCACGTACATTTGAATGAAAGGGTCGTCTGGTGTAGTGGTAAGTGACATGGTCCTACACAAGGGGGTCGCGGTTTCTAATCCCGCCAAGGGAAGATATTTGTATGATAAATATAAATGTCTTTTCCAGGGTTATGGATGTATATTAAATATATGTATGTGTATAATAAAAATCTTACATTTATTTCCGTTATCTGGTACCCGTTACACAAGTTCTTTACGAACTTATCACGAGACCCGTTAACGTGGCGTGATTGTTAGTAAATATTTATTATATTTATTTATATTTATTATATTTATTTACCTCAAACCACTCAGATATGAATATCATAGATACGGAAAAGAGAAGAGAAATAAAGGCAAAACATATTCACATAGCAACCATCAACTGTCGATCACTAAGAACATCAGAAAAACTTAAAGAATTTGAACTGGCAGTAAAAGAAATAAAATGGGATATTATTGGGATTAGTGAAATGAGACAGTTTGGTGAGGGCATACAAGATCGAGGAAACTACATATTGCACTATATAGGCGAGACGCCTGGACTATATGGAGTTGGATTCATGGTCAGGAAAAATCTTGCAGATAATATAGAAGAGCTCAGAGGAATCTCAGAACGTATTGCAATCCTTAATATCAAACTATCTATAAAAGGAAAAAATGAAGAATGGTCGATTATTCAGGCATATTCTCCAACTGAATCGGACAAAAAGGAAGATGTAATAAAAATAGAAAACTTCTATAATGATCTTCAAAATACTATGGAAAGCGCTCACAAAAATAAAATTGTCATGGGCGACTTCAATGGTCAGATAGGAACACAGAAAAATGGAGAAGAATACATCATAGGAAGATATGGATTTGGCTTCAGAAGTAAAAACGGCACAAGATTAGTAAACTTTGCAACTGAAAACAAATTAAGCATTCTGAATAGCTTTTATAAAAAAAAACCGCAGAAAAAATGGACGTGGATCTCGCCTAGTGGGCTTTATAAGAACGAAATCGACTACATTTTATCTAAAAAACCTCCAAACATCACTAAAGAAAGACAGACATGGGAAAAAAGAACTTACATCAACTGAAGAAAAATACAACGGACTAATCAACCAACTAAAAACTGTAACAAGAAAAACCAACACAAACAATAAGAAAGAAATATCACTCATAACTAAACATTTGCTGCAAGAACGTAAAGAACTTATACAACAGAAGAAAAGTAAAGAAATCCGCCAAAAAATTACAGAAATAAGCAAAAAGATAAGTGAACAACTTAGAAAAGAAAGGAAAACAAAAAGACTATCTACAATAGAAAAATTTATAGAAAGAACAGGAGGAATAAAAAAGGCAAGGAAGGAACTAAACCACAAGAAAGAGTGGATACCAAGGATGAAGAAGAAGGATGGTATAACGACAGGTAACAGACTCGATATACTAAAGATTGCTACGGATTATTACCGCCATTTGTACACAAGCCAAAGATTTGAACAAACTCAAAAAGAATACAACATACCAACAGATGCAGAGCAGACACCGAAAATACTAACTATTGAAACAATTCAAGCAATTAAAACACAAAAACTTGATAAAGCACCTGGAGCAGATCTCATCACAAACGAGCTTCTAAAAACTACATTACTAGTGATTGCTCCAAAGCTTACGGATATATTTAATGAAATACTTAACACGGAAAACATCCCCGATGATTGGACTAAATCAACAATTATATTGCTCCATAAAGGCGACAAAGGAGACATAGGAAATTATAGGCCCATTAGCCTGATGTCGAATATTTACAAGGTTTTTTCAAAAATTATACTTTCTAGAATTACAAATACCCTTGAAGAAAATCAGCCCAAAGAACAAGCTGGATTCCGTAGACATTTTTCAACTATAGATCACATTCACGCTTTGAGACAGATACTACAAAAATTTAAAGAATATAACAAAACTTACTACCTGGGGTTCATTGACTTTAACAAAGCATTCGACACATTAGAACACAGTTTTATTTGGAACGCACTTGAAGCACAAGGCGTCGAAACAAAATACATTAGAATACTTAAAAATATTTACACAAAAAGCACTGCTCGAGTGAAGCTAGAATCGACAGGAGACGAATTCCCTATTAAAAGAGGTGTACGCCAAGGAGACCCTATATCACCAAAATTATTTTCAGCCGTCCTTGAAATGATATTTAGGAACCTAAAATGGAGAAAGGGACTAAATATAAATGGTGAAAATCTAAGTCATCTTCGCTTTGCAGACGACATTATTTTGTTTTCGGATTGCCCAAAAACTCTGGAAAGCATGTTGCAACAGCTATCGAATGAAAGTATTAAAGCAGGCCTGTCAATGAACTTAACAAAAACTAAAATAATGTCAAATTCTACAAATATAGAAATAAAAATAAATGACGAGGTAATAGAATATGTACAAGAATATATATATCTTGGACAACTTATATCTCAAGAAGACTGCATGCAAAAGGAAATAGAAAGAAGAATTGCTAATACCTGGAAACGGTTCTGGTCGCTAAGCGAAGAAATAAAAATTAAGACATGCCTATAAAACAAAAGAGAAAAGTATTTAATATGTGTATTCTTCCATGCTTACTGTACGGGTGTCAAACTTGGGCGTTGACAGAAGAACTATCAAACAAATTAAAAATTTGTCAAAACGGAATAGAGAGAAGTACAATAGGCGTAAAAAGAAAAGACCGAATAAAACTAAAAGACATAAAGAGCAAGACAAACTTTAAGAACGCATACACAACTTACAAACAGTTAAAATGGCGATGGTCTGGACATATGATCAGAGAGAAAAAGGAGAAATGGACCAGTTTAATAACTGAATGGTATCCACGAGATGGTAAAAGGAATAGAGGTAGACAGACTAAAAGATGGGAGGACGACATTATAAAAATAGCTGGTACTACATGGACGCGTACAGCAAAGGACAGGACACAGTGGAAATCTTTAGAGGAGGCCTTTGTCGAATTATATTTATTTAATATGCAATTTCGAAATGGGCACATATCGCATATTTTGTCAAATACGTTTTTTCATATATGTAGTTTTGAGGCTTACCTACATCCATTTTATAATAATTCCAGTAATTTTCAATTGCTAATTAACACTAAAATATATCTCAAAAGTTAATATTTTAAATTTTACACTGCTTTAGAAAATAATCAGTTTTTTTCATTTCCTGAACATTTTACATTTTCAAAGATGTGCCCTTTTCGAAATTGCATATTCATTTAAAAATGTAATCTAAAGGTAGGCACCGGCTTGGCTCTGCCCCAAAAAGAACTTCATGAAACACTCAAAAAAAAAACGGTGCGCGTGCAACTTGGTGCACGTGAATGAAGTGTAACTTCTTTTTCGACGTGTAGTATTGTGCTTTTCTTCATTCTTCATCTTTAAATCAGAATGCTGTGTATAAGAGATGCTACACATTCAACATTTATATTATATATTTTTAAAGTTTTAAATACTTCATTAAAATACTGGACGCTACTCGATGCTAACGCTCGCGCTGGCCTGTAACAGGCTTTATATTACGGGCATATGTTCGAGTGTCACGCATTCACTCTCGCTCTGTCTCTTTCTAGTATGGTAGCGTTAAACGTTTAAAGCAACCTTGTTGGAAGTCGCATTAGAAGTTTCACTTCAAAAGTCAACAAATATATAATATTTTTTCTCAAATAACGTTTCACTAAATTACATTACGATATACTACTAACCCACTGGTATGAGATACACTGACATTTGACGACCGTTCCATCACGACAATTAAAACGGAAGATTATTAGTCATCTTTTAATTTTACGTCATGAATAATTTGGTAGAAAGATGGTAATGGTTTGTAGAATTCGAATTCCAGAGTGGTAGCTCGATTTGAAATCATCGAGCGTTTTGACCGTTCGAACAAACTTACACGTACATCTTACAGTCTGACTATACATGCGACCATTCTACTTGTTTCTATGCAAAACTATTCTAGAACAATCGATGTTCCCATGGAACCGAGACTTCAGTCTCGTGTCTCAACGTGACTAACAGTATTATCATTTTGTAGTCTATAGTACGTGCTCAATATTTAGACAAAAATGGTACATAAAATATCCTTTTTTTGTATTGCTTCGATTGGTGGACGAGCTCACGGCCCACCTGATGTTAAGTGTTTACCGGAACCCATAGACACCTACAACGCAAAAGCCGCTACCCACCTTGAGACATGAGTACTAAGGTCTCACTTTTAACAGCACAACGGCTGCCCCACCTTTCAAACCGAAACCTAACATTACTGCTTCACGGCAGAAATAGGCAGGGCAGTGGCACCTAGACTCACAAGACGTCCTACCATCAGTAATGAAATGAGTGAATCTCCTGCTCGGTTACCTTAAATAAGAAAATGACTTACTCCATTTTCCGTTAAAATGAGAGTGTGGTGTCGTCCACAGGCCACGTCTATAACCCTGCCGATGAGCTCCGTGTTGACTGGTGTGCTAGCCATCATCACCCTGGCGTTGCCGTCGCTGACCACGGCCCAATGCGCCAGCCCGCAAGTGAGGGAGCGTCTGGGTGTGAACACTTGATTCTTCCATGTGTCGGATGGAGGTTGCGTGACCTCCAAATGTATATCTTGACATGGTTCCCGGGCTTCCACAGCACAGGCGACATTGACGAACGTAGATATTAGTTGCGTCATTTTTGCTGTCTAAAAATGATGTTTATATTAATACTAGCTTTTGCCCGCGACACCGTCCACGTGGAATAATTATTTTGACATGGCACTAAATTTTACCCCCATTTCATTTACCTAGAAAGTGAAAATATTTTGAAATATTCTTTATCGGTGCTCCACTTGTATTGGTCTTACTGTGATGTTATATAGCCTATAGCCTTCCTCAATAAATGGGCTATCTAACACTGAAATAATTTTTCAAATCGGACCAGTAGTTCCTGAGATTAACGCGTTCAAACAAACAAACTCTTCAACTTTATAATAAGTATAGATAAACACGACTCGATGGAGATACGGCGTGTAATGACTTTGTATAGAATGATGTAATGACTTATGCAGGAGTTGATAAAGGACAAACCCGAAATCCATACAAACTTGGGCCTGGCGTTACAGTGCTAGAATTTGGGCATAAGTTACAATACCTAAGAAGGTTTCATGAGCCCAATTTTCAGGTCTCCCAGCAATGGCCAAATTGGTAAAATCAGACAATGTTTACATTTTAGGTTATGTTTATTGTTCGAGATATTTTAATAAAAACGATATTTTTGAGGCTGTTTCCTACTAAAGATGAGTAATTTTTTATGAAACCTGTTGCAGCAACAGGTTGCTTTAAAATAAAAATGGAACCTGTTACGAGAAATCGCGCGTTAGGTTGTTTACGAAAACGAACGAAAGCCACATTAAAAACAACGTAATGCGAAACGCGCTGCGCACGAAATGATTTTTTTAAGGGATTTTATGACCTGGTAACTAAGACCTTTAGGTCAGTCTTATTTTAATTTTTATGAAAACTTTTTTATATGAAAAACTATATTTATATGATAACTTTTTTATATAAAATATAAATCATTACGTGCTCCCATATTATCTCATCACATTTCATTTCATTTTATTTCATGCCTTTTTTATTTTTATTTTTTATGGGTTAGATACCCATCGACGAGCTCACAGCTCACCTGATGTTAAGTGGTTACTGGAGCTCATAGACATCTACGACATAAATGCGCCACCCACCTTGAGATATAAGTTCTAAGGTCTCAGTATAGTTACAACGGCTGCCCCGCCCTTCAAACCGAAATGCATTACTGCTTTACGGCAAAAAAAGGCGAGCGGGAGGCGCGGACTCACAAGAGATCCTACCACCAGTAAAATTATTAATATAACTACACCATAGAAAAACTCAAAGTACCAAATCGACTTTTTCATGTTATATTTAAGATTGCCAGTTGAAAATATTTTGAATTGCCGCAGTTGCCGACATGATTTCGTGTCATAACTAAATGGCACAGTTATTTATTTCTTTTAATGATTTTTGTTAGTAGATTTTGGTGCTTTACGTTACGTTATTCAATGAGATTAAGTTTATAGTCTGGCCAGCGAATCATGGCACAACTAAATAGCGGCATTCCAAAATATCTTCAGTTGGCAACATTAAAGATAACTTAACACGATTTGATACATTTGTGTTTTTCTATGGCATAGTCACATTAATTTAAAAATGCAAAACTACCCTTTCATGCTATATTTGATGTTGTCAGTTGTAGATATTTTGAATTGCCGCCATTGTAAGTAGTTGTGTCACGATTCGATGGCCATACTCTATTTACATTGATTAAAATACCTATAAAAACAGTCATTTATCCTATCCTATTTTATGGATGCTCTAATTCTAATCCGCGCGTTTGTGGAGCTAGTTACGTATATTGAAATAAGTGTTGCAGATGTTTACAAAGATTGTTTAAAACAAAAAATTGAATTCAACTTATTTTCTACACTTGGCCATTGTCAATGAAACTAAGATTTCAATAGGTTAATCAAGCAAAATAGACGAATTTTTTGGTACATATCCCATTCGTGTAACGCTTAGGCCCAAAATGGGGTTTCTCCTTTACTAATTTAGTATTTATTTATACTCAAAATCTGGGTTGGCAAGTTCAAGAAATATAATACATGTGTTGAAGAAATAATTGAAATAGTTAAGTAACACTTTGAGTAATTATCGTCATGGTTTATGGTGGAGGCTGAATGGGATATTCTGATTGTTTCTCAAAACCCAAGTGTTTGTGTAGAATTTACATCCCAGTCTTAAATGTTGACGTCATTGTTCAAAAAGTGTGCTCTCTCTCTCTAGCGCTTTTAAAAGGCTTAGAGAGAGTGAAAAAGAACGGCTTATATTATATCAAACAGTTACATTACGGTTGAGACTTTATCCTGTCAAAGCCATAAATGACTTTGTGTCTCTTATGTCGCGAGAGCCGGTAGAAAATTCAATCAACAGTTGGATTTAATTATCATTGGGCTCTAGAAATCGCTTAAAAGCAAGACGTTAATACTAAATATATAAATGACTAAATTTTTTAACAAAAAGACTAATCTTGAAAAACTTCAGAATACACACTTTCAAGAAAATTCTTAATCTTTCATTTTTACACAATAATAATAATAATAAGATCATCTATATTAAATACGTAGCATATTACGCTTTATGTATTATTCAATATAGAAATATGGGCACTTACATAAACTGTGGATATGCCCTGCTTCATGTCCCTCATTACAGGCCGCAGTTGGTCTTGTAACGGATTCAACCACAAACATAGACACTGCAATTTTATTTTTTATGTTAATATTGACCTACTGTTTAGTTTGCCGCTGACTTTTTTTCAGCTTATTCCTCTACTCACTTTAAGTAGGAAGGTGTCAAACTTTTCACAATTGCCAATAATAAAATCAAGGAGCCATTGGCTGTCTTCTTCCAACAGCAGTGGTACAACACATTGCTCCCTAAGGAGACAGTTTAAAGCTCCTCTGCATATAGCACTTCGAGACTTTACTGCTGAGAGAAGTATGTTAGGGTATCCTCTGTGAATGCTGAATAATGGTAGCATCTCCCACAAGCCAACCGCAGCAGCAAATGAAGCCAATTCCAATAGTTCAGCCGGATTAAGAGTTGTGAATTTTACATCCCTAAAACAAAAGTTCAGTTATTGAGAACATTCTTCTTTTTTTTTTCCTACCTAAGCTGAGAGCCTTGAGAGGCTATATCAGCGTAACCTTAACTAGTAGGTGAGCTCACGGGGCTCAAACCTGACGACGTTGCTAACACGAACCCCAGCAAGAGCCATGCTTCGCAGAATCTACCACCGGATCGAAACGCGACCCACTGAGAAGATCCGGCGAGAAACTCAGTGGGCTGTGTCTGAGGGTTAATTTACTCGTCGAGCTCTTCGTCGCAAGCGACAGGTTCGATGACAATAATGACCGGTGCTTGAGGTACCTAGAAGCACCGTTAGTGGATCGGGAGGATCCAAAATGACGTGTTTGGGCGACGTTGACTGCTTTCCATTCTGTCCGCAGGATCGGGAATGTAGTTACCGGCGGCCACGATGAGCGGGTTCTCGTGTCGTGCCGCTTTATCGAGGTGGGAACATTCTACTGTTACAGGGTTACATTCAGTTTTTATCAATCTACTATAGCTATCATTTAGGCAGCGTTTAGACATAATTTTTTTATTAAATATGTGATAAAATATAATGACATAATCATAATCTATTATCATATTCTTCTATAATTTTTTTTAACTATCAATTCAACTTTTTAAATTAAGCTATCGAAAGTAATAATGTTTCAATCGAGATTTTTCTCACTAACCAGTCGAATATTTCTTCTTCATTAGTAGACATTTTGATTAACACAGCCAGTAATTTGACGATAATTGCAGCATTCCCAAGACTTCCGACATTCGCTGATTGTTTAAACATGGACAGTTCGTGGAGACGACCAAACACACCTAGTCGGGCTACCCAGCCATCTGGTGGACTCTGAAATAATTATATCGTACCATTAAAGTATGAAGTACCGTGATAAGTTATAATATTATTAGTTTGTAACAACAAAGGTGATGTCGGTTTCATTTTAAAAATTATTAGTGATTTCACTATTTTCTTTCTATGATTATATTATGATTAATTCTAATATTCTGTGTATTTACTGAAAAAGCAGTTTTCAGTGGGACAAGAAATGACAACGAATAATAATAATAAAAAAAGCAATCGAGATCGGAAAGTGTTAGCTACCCCTGCGATCCACAACTCTATCTGAGCATTGCAAAAACTAGATAGGTGATAGGTGAATAGGAATGAATATATTAGGGTAAGTGTGAAAATAGCTTCGGTAATTAACAAATTAAAGGACGATTAGCGTAGTATGGACATGTGATGCGTAGAGAAGAGAGAGAAGATGCATGTGAATAGGAGATGTATGGAAATGGTAGTGCAAGGTAGAGGAGGAAGAGGTCAACCGAAGAAGACATGGATGGAGTGTGTGTATAACGATATGAGAGAGAGAGAGAGAGAGAGAGAAGAGTGAGTGTTGAGATGACGGCTGATAGAAGAGAATGGACGTGAAAAATTAGCTGTGCCGACCCCACCTAGTGGGATAAGGTAGAGAAAAAGATGAAGAAGAACTAGATAGGTGAGGTACAATAAAAACACTATGAATGGTTAACAAAAATAGTAAGTACAACCATATTTGTATGGAATGGGATCGTTTGTGTACGTTTGCCGCTAGGAGCGCTGTTCCAACTACACACAATAATGGCTTAACTTTTACGCTATCGAGAACGTTAAAAAACTCGGACTAAGCACACAGGTCGGTAGGTGTATGTATAGTGTGTGCACGTACTTGCGCTAACGAGTAGAGGTAGTGCGCGGATGCGATGTTCCCCCGCGACATGAGCAGGTCCGCGGCGGCGCGCAGCAGCGGGGGCAGCGCCGCGCCCAGCGCCGCCGCGCGCTGCTCCGCGCCCGTCCCGCCGCGACATATCGTGCCAACGAGCCACTCGCACACCTCGCAGCTACATAACAAACACCAGTCTTGACTAGTTTACCGCAAAGACACAGCCCACTGAGTTTCTCGCCGGATCTTCTCAGTGGGCTGCGTTTCCGATCCGGTGGTAGATTGTGCGAAGCACTGCTCTTGTTAGGGTCAGTGTTAGCAACACTCCGGTTTCAGCCCCGTGAGCTACACACATTAGGGTGAAGCTGAAATAGCATAGGTAGGAAAAAAACTAGTTTACATTATCATCCGTGTTGTCGTTGAGCGACAACAACATCGGTAATCAACAGAAAATAACGAAATGAAAATATTCAGTGTCCTCAGTGAGAGTTTTTTTTTAACGTTCTCGTTAGCGTAAAAGTTAACTCAAACTTGTATGGAGTTGGAACTGTTATATCTCTGTACTGAACCCTAAAATGCTGATACCCTCCAACCACTCACTAGACGGTCCGAGGTAGAGACTTTAGAGGAGACCGGAGAACGGTTAGTAGAGCGTGAACTGTCTTAGAGTACGGGTGCGGCTGCTGGGGTTGCTCCTAGAGTTACATCATCCATATTGTATAAATCAAATAAAATTGTTCGTATCCTAAAAGTTCCCTTTTTAAAACGACCTCAGAGTAAACTCCCATAACAGAACGTTTGCCTACGTTTGCCGCTAGGGGCGCTGTACCAATGAGTAAACTTTTACGCTATCGAGAACGTGAAAAACTCGCACTAAGCACACAGATGTGGCTTCAGCGTGTTTAGTTACATACATAATGTAACGTAATTGGGCTTCTGCTTCACGTTTCAAATTTGTAGTGACAATCATGTGGAAGTATAGTATTTACATTGTATCATTCGAAAGATTCAAATCCATTAGTGAACATTGGCGAAGGAAGTTCCTTGGCTGGAATTGATTTTTATATCAATAGAGGGTCCCCATAAACAGTTGTTTATATAATATTTATAATTTTATATCGCACAATGTCAGTTTTTTTACTTCAATTTATGACTGCTAATTTCCCTTTTATATTTGCTAATTAAAATATATCGTTTGGGTGTGCTGAGAGTCACCTTCATGGTTATATTACAATATATAAGTATAATATCTTATTTGAAATAATTGTTTTTTAAAGTAATTTAAATGCCTACTAATGTTTTCAGTTACGCTTCAAACTGTATGTTATAATCCAACATACAGTCTTTATCACAAAAACAAGTACCTTAATAAGTAAGTTAGGTTAGTAGCTAGGCTTAAAAATATGAGATTGAAATTAAACTTACATAGTATTCAATATATATGCACCGCAGTTTGTTACAATCAAACACGGTTGTAAAGTGAACCTCGGTAGTTGCAAATCACACAAAAACGTTGGCTCTTGCCAATCCCCAGTTGTTGTGGAAGCGTCTTTAGCAGCCATAAGATGAGCGCGCTGCACATCGCCGATGAGTTCCGCAGACCACATTTCAGTAAAATCTCGATTAACTCCTTGTGAGCTTTCGTGCTGAAAATGTTATTGTTTTCTACTAAGTGTAGAAATATTTCGTTTCAACAGATTTGTGTATTATTGTTTTTTAAATCAAAATTAATTAAAGTACAATGAGAAATATTGCAAACATTCAAATGACTATACCCGGTATGTTAATAGAGGTAACCTCGGATGGGAGTTTCGTCAGCGGTGGATTTACACTGGGGGCAGTCGGGGTAAGTGCACAGGGCGGCAAAATTTTGAATGTGAAAAACAATTATAATTGTTAGAAAAAAAAACAAATATTTATTTATGTTTCTGGAATATATAATAAAGTTTCTGCAATAAATTAGTTATTTTAATTTTGAAAAATAAAATATATAAACTACAAGTTTAAGTAAAATTCCAGAATTGGGGCGTCTTTTTTTTCGGTGCCCAGGATCGGCATTACGTTTAAATCCGGCCCTGAGTTTCGTGTTAATTAAAAATAATTGTCGTGGCTCTGCAACCTTTTTGACAGGACATAAGACCTACAACGACTAGACATAGACTAAGACAGAGACTTGACAAGAATTAGAAAAGAAACAAAGAGAGGAATGGAACGAAGGCGGACGTGACTAGCGGCAGACAGTAATTTTAACGACTTCCTAAAAGCACACACAAACTAGACGACAAGGAACGAATTGACCTTTCTCATCCGTGCATAAAATAGATGACAAAAGAACTAACCGACCGTTCAATAATTAACTATAATATTTCGTTTTTCTTACCTGAATGACTGAAAAGCTGGAACTGTGCACCTCAATTTCATTTTTCCTCAATAGATAAATTAACCTTTGGGACCACAAACCTTGTACATATAAACCATCCTTTTTTATTTGTGGTCTCAGAGTTCTAGATGGTGTGTCTTCTTCAGGGCTTTCAAGCTAAAATATTTACTTAATAAATCTCTTCATCAGAGTAATGTAATTTAAAAGCACGTTCTTAATTACACTAATAAGACATTTCTACATATAATAATTTACTTACAGTATTTTATTACAGTAATAATTCAAATTGGTCACTTAATATTTTGCTTCGAAAATATAATCATACATTTAAACTTACTATCATTGTTCCCTCATTTAATTCAAACGCAGTCAGGAAATGTCTTCCGTTTACATATTGAGCAGTCAATGCCCAATTATTCGAACCTTTTCTAAACAGCGGAAGGTATTCGGTTGGTTTCAATACATACTCCACCGTTTGTGACTTGTGTTCATCTGTAGGTATATATCATTTTAATTTTATTGTTGATGAATATTGTAACCATTAATTAGGCAATTAAACATACATAGATAGCTTTACAAACGTAAAAATTACGAAGTAACTGATGCAAAAACAAATTGTAGGCTTGCACTTCAAGGTACGATAGTCCTACAATTCAAGCTTCTGACGTGTTGCATGTTGCATTATATTGTAAAGAATGGGACACCAATTGATTATGCAAATTCGAAAAGGGCACAATTTAAAATATTAACTTTTGAGATATATTGTAGTGTTAATTAGCAATAAAAAATTACTGGAATTATTATAATTTGGGTGTAGGTAAACCTCAAAACTACATGTATATGAAATAACGTATTTGACAAAATATACGACATGTGCCCTTTTCGAAATTTCATATTCAATTATACTTTATATTTGAAGCTTTGATGGGATAGCCCACTGAGTTTCTCGCCGGACCTTCTCAGTGGTTGCAACTCCTATCCAGTGGTAGATTCTGCGAAGCAATGCTCTTGCTAGGGCTAGCAAATTCTCTCTGGTTGAGCCGGTGAGCTCATCTACCCGTTCGGGTGTAGCTGTAGCCTCTTAGGCTACAAACGAATAGGTAGGGGAAAAAAAGGGATCTTGGCTGTTTATCCAGAGCATAAAAAAGTATTTCTTTTTCATGACAAATATTCTTATTCTTAAACTAATAAAAAATGCTATTATCTACTCCATCAAATTATATATTATAATAGTCTAGTTTTTATGGTCAGAGATGACAAATAGTTAAATAAAAGTACAAGATAAGGCCGTGAAAGTGGTTTTAATTATGCCTGATATCTTGAACTGTAATGAAAAAAACTACTAATAATAAATGTAAATTAAGAGACATTTCATTGTCAAGAGATGTCATTATTAATTCGATCGTCATTGGCTTGGCTCAATTTTCTGACTGCATTTTGTTAATACACTATGTTCTTTCATTCACCTTTTGAACTTCCTTGAATAAAAAGTGTAATTTTATCCTTTGATAGTTGCTTTATATAAGACATAAATCCATCTTTTTTATCTCTGTCGTTAGCTTTGATTTGTTGTAACCAACTATAACCATATGATCTGTGCTCTAATACTAATTTCCACTGTTGTGATTTAGTGCTCGAAATCTGGAAATGAATATATTTTATACTACAATTCAATATACATAGGACAGTTATATTTAAAATACATTTGACTGATCATCAAGCTTTATCATAGAAAATAATTATGATGTGAAAAGGAACCCTTTTCTATAAGCTTGTGAATTATTTTTCATTACAAAAACTAGTATTTAAAAGGTTCTTACAATCACAATTTTTACATTTGCTAAGAGAAAGAGCTATGATCACATGCAGACTGAAGATTGCATGTAGTATGTTAGTAGCACACTTGTCTACCCTTTTTTGTGTCCGTTTTTGGCTGTTTCACTTTTTTTTCAGACACAGGGCCGAATCTCATATGCCCACATTTGAAGTCGTCGTGGCCTAACGGATAAGACGTCCGGTGCATTCGTGTTGAGCGATGCACGGATGTTCGAATCTCAGGCGGGTACCAATTTTTCTAATGAAATACGTACTCAACAAATGTTCACGATTGACTTCCACGGTGAAGGAATAACATCGTGTTATAAAAATGAAACCCGCAAAATTATAATTTGCGTAATTACTGGTGGTAGGACCTCTTGTGAGTCCGCGCGGATAGGTACCACCGCCCTGCCTATTTCTGCCGTGAAGCAGTAATGCGTTTCGGTTTGAAGGGTGGGGCAGCCGTTGTAACTATACTGAGACCTTAGAACTTATATCTCAAGGTGGGTGGCGCATTTACGTTGTGGATGTCTATGGGCTCCAGTAACCACTTAACACCAGGTGGGCTGTGAGCTACACATCTAAGCAATAAAAAAATAAAAAATAAAACTTAGGTAGCAAGTGGGGTTGTGGGATTTGACGGTCTGCATATGTTAGGAACAATTTGTGGGGTTTAAATTACATATAATAATATTATGTTAAACTAATTAAAACATTAGAAAATACAAAAGAACGATCTAAAAAATGCATTTTACTGGCCAAATAGAAACAGAATTGCATTGGTTTCATTACTTTTCCCGAGTCCAAACAGAGAATTTTGTTAAGCATATCTATTCTATATCCAAAAAAAACAGCAGTGGTGTATTTTTTTGGCTTTTCATTTTATTGTGCACAAAGGCAATTAAGACCAAATATAAAAATGGTTACTGAAAAGACAGTTCCCTTAGCCTGTTTAGAATAAAAATGTGATTAAGGTAAATCATCTTTCTCAATTTTGTCTTTAAATAGAGACAAAGTAAAGTATATTTTAAGCTTTTAATGTTTTTCATATATTGGCCAGAATACACTAGCTGTACCATTTATGTATAAATATACTGTTTCAATGTATAATATAACACACACCTATACTATACAAACAGAAAAGAAGCCTACTGATCATGGCTCTCTTGAAATCTCTTTTTTTGACGATTAACATGTGACTTGGGTTTAAAAACATCAAGATGGGGCATTCATACCAAAGCTATATGATGTGTATCTGAAATGATCTTTGAAAATTCACTGTCAATAAAAGTAGTAGTTCCAAGCCTCATATTTTAAATGTTAGGTTTTAATAACATACTAACCAAAAGTGCTAACAAATCCAATGAGTCATCAAAACAAATCTGTAAATCTGTAATCTCTCCTGACACCTTGCATTCCCCTACAACACTCTGGGTCTCCAATGAATAAAAGGATATTGTTCCGCCCTGTGAATTGAAAATTTTAAAGTCACTTTTACAGCATACAAAATAGTGAAAATGTCACTAACTGCCTTGAGGCATATAGCTTGGAAGACTCAATTGTAGTTTAATCACTTTCCCACACTTTAGACCAGAATGTATGAATACCTTCTGTTAGAAATAGACAGGATTGAAACAGAGTGGGCTTAGAATATGCATTTACTCTTCAGGTACAATAACTTCATTAATTTTTATTACATTTCCATTACCAATTTATTTTTTAAAGTATATCTTGAGAATTATGTTTTATTTTGATTTTTTTAACGTACATTTTACAAAGACCTTATTGTATTGTGAAATAATATAGGTATTAAAATTTCATTATCCAATTTTGTATTGTAAAAGTGTATAGCTGAAACAAATATTAAAACCACAAATTTGTATAATACCTTAGATGCAATTATGAGTATATTTTCAGACTCTTTAGTAAGCCAAAATACCACTGATGTAGGTTTTGGAATGTTACCAAGTGGAAGAACAGTAACACTTGACAAAGACCACTTGTGATCGAAGTCATTTTGTGGAATGAATTGGGGTAGAAAAGGTACTAGAAGCACTTTCTGTTCACTTAAAATAATTGTCCAGGTCCCACTAGGCTCAAAACACATGCAATAAACTGGATTATCCACGAAGTCCCAATCATAATTTCGTTCAAACCTCTTTGACAATGGATCAATATATATGAAAAATAATTCTTTGTCACTTGAAAATGCAAAAAACTTCTTTAGACCGACTTCATAGAAACTGTACGATACAATATCTGCATGAATTAGCACATCCAATTTAAATAAGCCAGAAAAATCAACTTTTTCATTAGACTGAGCCATTTTTTGTCAGTCAATGGCCAGCCAATTCAGCCGATTGTTTTGTATTAATGCATAGTCTGTGGCACTTGATTAAACATTAAAGACATTGAAAGAGATGCAACGCGACGGGCTGCCGTACCGAGACGGCTGACGTTTCAGAACCTTCAATTCAAACAAATGAATTCCCGAAATCGTAATTATATTAACTATCTGTATTCAAATGTTCAAATTTATAAAAGACTCAGTAAATATGACCACCATTTTACTGTTATTATATTTCATCCCATATAATCTGATCTCATTTCATTTTGATTTCATTTCGTCATTTCACGCCTAGTTTCATTTTAATCAACTTCATTTCATTTCATCATTTTTCATATAATTTTTTTTTACATTAAAATTAAAATAAGACTTGACCTAAAGGTCATAGTTACCAGGTCATAAAATCCTTTACAAAATCAAATGAATAATCTGTGCTGTGTGACCATCTCTTATCTCTAGATCCTGCCTTCCTTTAGTTGAAAACGTACCAAATCCAGCCAAAGTCTGCTTAATGCGCGCGGATGTGCTATTCACCTCCTGTGGTATGTGGCGGGGTAAGACGGGGGAGGGCCCAATTGACAAGATGCACACGATATTGTATTTAAGTGCAGATAAATCTCAGAAGAACATGTTAGAATTAATGTAATGGGTACCTAATTGTAATATTGTATTTTTCTACTTCCTGGTTCAACAAAAAATGCATATTCAAAAGTGTTTATTATATTTTATTATTTACGATACAAAACAATTTTATAAACTAATTAACATTTCGTAATAAGATAAAAAAATTACATGCGTGCAATTCAGACGTGCTAGAAGTGAAACCTTCAAAAATTATCGTTCCGATATCGAGTCGGGGGAACGCGATCCCGCCCCCGTCACGTCACAGCCGGAGTCCCGCAAGGCTCCGCCCTCTCCCCGTTACTATTCAGTTTGTATATCAATGATATACCCCGGTCTCCGGAGACCCATCTGGCGCTCTTCGCCGATGACACCGCCATCTACTACTCGTGTAGGAAGAAGGCGTTGCTCCATCGGCAACTTCAGACCGCAGCTACCACCATGGGACAGTGGTTCCGGAAGTGGCGCATCGACATCAACCCCACGAAAAGCACAGCGGTGCTCTTCGAAAGGGCTCGCCCTCCGAACACCACGCTGAGCATCCCTCTCCTGACTAGGCGCGTCGACACCTCCGTCTCCGCCATTCGCCCAATCACGATGTTCAACCAGCCCATACCGTGGGCCCCGAAGGTCAAATATTTAGGCGTCACCCTCGACCGAAGGATGACATTCCGCCCTCATATTAAGACGGTACGCGACCGTGCCGCCTTCATTCTAGGACGTCTCTACCCGATGATATGTAGGCGAAGTAAAATGTCCCTTAGAAATAAGGTGACACTTTACAAAACTTGCATACGCCCCGTCATGACCTATGCAAGTGCAGTGTAGTGTTCGCTCACGCGGCCCGCACTCACTTAAAATCTTTCCAAATTATGCAATCCCGTTTTTGCAGGATAGCCGTCGGAGCCCCGTGGTTCGTCAGGAACGTCGACCTCCATGACGACCTGGACTTAGAGTCCGTCAGTAAGTATTTACAGTCGGCGTCGATGCGCCACTTCGATAAAGCGGCACGACACGAGAACCCTCTCATCGTGGCCGCCGGTAACCACATTCCCGATCCTGCGGACAGAATGGAAAGCAATCGACGTCGCCCAAAACACGTCATCTCGGATCCTCCCGATCCACTAACGGTGCTTCTAGGTACTTCAAGCACCGGTCACCGTTCTCGTCGAACCCGTCGCTTGCGACGAAGGGCTCGACGAGTAAATTAACTCTCAGACACAGCCCACTGAGTTTCTCGCCGGATCTTCTCAGTGGGTCGCGTTTCCGATCCGGTGGTAGATTCTGCGAAGCGCGACTCTTGCTAGGGTTCGTGTTAGCATCGTCGTCAGGTGTGAGCCCCGTGAGCTCACCCACTAGTTAAGGTTCCGCTGGAATAGCCTCTCTAGGCTACCAGCTTAGGTAGGAAAAAAAAGGAAAAAAATAAATAATAATAATTAAAATACAATTATCCTAAATGTCTAAGTATATTATTAGTAAAACTTTGTCATTAGTAAATAATTGTAAATCACCTTTTATAGTATGAGGTAGCGCCCTCTGTGAATTGATATTTTAACTTTTTTATTTTATTTATTGCTTAGATGGGTGGACTAGCTCACAGCCCACCTGGTGTTAAGTGGTTACTAGAGCCCATAGACATCTACAACGTAAACGCGCCACCCACCTCGAGATATAAGTTTTAAGGTCTCAGGTATAGTTACAACGGCTGCCCCACCCTTCGAACCGAAACCCATTACTGCTTCACGGCGGAAATAGGTGGGGTGGTGGTACCTACCCGTGCGGACTCCCAAGAGGTCCTACCACCAGTGATTACGCAAATTATAATTTTGCGGGTTTGATTTTTATTACACGATGTTATTCCTTCACCGTGGAAGTCAATCGTGAACATTTGTTGAGTACGTGTTTCATTAGAAAAATTGGTACCCGCCTGAGATTCGAACACCGGTGCATCGCTCAACACGAATGCACCGGACGTCTTATCCGTTAGGCCACGACGACTTCAAATTAAAATGAAATGACGATTTAAAATTAAATGAACTATATTTGATGTATATTGATGGTTTTTGAGTATTAATTATGTGCTAATGTGAGAAATGTAAGCTGTGTAGTCAAATTTTGCCTTACGACTTGTCACAAGAACTCCGTTTCACGGCGTCGGTTGATAGCCTACAGTTCAGCTGAGCTGTACGTAGACTTTGAAAGTGAAGAAACAATAATATAATATGTATATTATTGAAAGACTTGCCATGTATGTGTGGTCACGATTAAATTAAAATAATAAAAGTAAAAACACACAGTCAGTCTGCTTAACATATCTTTGGTTGGTTTAAATGCAAAGCAATCGCCATGCTCACCAATATCTTGTTTAACATGCAAGATAGACGCTACATGTGTGTTTATAAATCTATGGCGCGTTTTCGTTTTAATTAAATTTATTTGAGAGAATATTCTTTGGCATGCAGCGTTAGACATTGGTAAACATAGCAGTCCTTTTGCGAAATTTGCAATATTTACGTATTTTAAGTGCCCACTGGAATTCCGCATTTTTCCGATAGCACCCCAAAAGCTGTCAACACTTAGAGCCGATAGCACTTAGAATTTTTTTTACCAGCAAGATTAGGGAATTGATTTATAATATTTGATATTGAACTAAAGCATTTATACACAGCGTGTTGAAGAGATGAGAACTGTAAGTATATATAAATTTACTTTAAAATGCAACGACATTGTTTTGGATGTAAGACTAAATAAATTAATAAACATTAGCACTGTGCATATTGTGATACGACTTGTACGTTGTAAAAAATAAACATTACATTCTGTTTATTAAACTTACCGAAGACTACCCAGTGAATCCTCTCATATTTTTTTTGTTTACTAGTAGCGGCATGGTTTTTTTTTTATTGCCTTTGTAGGCAGATGAGCACATGGCCCACCTGATGGTGAGTGGTTACCGTCACCCATGGACTTCAGCAATGCCAGGGGCAGAGCCAAGCCGCTGCCTACCGCAAGGTAGGGTGGTCTTTTATAGCGAACAGACGGGTTACTAATTTGAAGTTACAGGAATTACAAAAGGCTACTTCTGGATCATCTTTAGCTTTCGAGATCCACGATAAAAGTAAAGGATCTTAAAATTAAGAAATTATAATCTAAATCGAATCTATCTTTAAGTATGTCTCTATTACTGATTAAATTGAAATATAAGCCGTAAACTCGTGTTTATGAATACTCGTTTCAGGATTATCAACTTTCTAAGCAAAGTTTTAAAGTTGTTAATTGAATATGATACGAATATAGTACGAGAAGTATAGGGAAATCCCCTACATGCTCACGAAGTATCTTCAGAGCTGTCATTTTTTACATTTTATTGAGTTGCCACAAGGAAAGTTATTTTCTATAGCCCAGTACTACTACTACGTTTGTCTATCATGCCAGAAGCTAAAATAAGAGTCCAATCCTGCCAAAATGGCAGGATCCTGCCACATATGGTCACACTGAATCTGTGGTTCAAAATGTTCAAATCAGAACTTAGAAGAAGAAAAGAGTAAAACTAGGAGTGAGGGAAAAATGGAGTTGACGGAAAAACGTAAAGCTCTTGATTATGTGGAAGAACTATAAATGAGATATGAAAATATGTACTCATCAAAATAATTGCAAGTCTGCAAAAACATTAGAATGCTTGTTATTAAGAAAGAAAAATATTTTAATATTGAATTGGCGCTAAATACGGCAGTCTTGACAAATTTACATAATGTTTAAAAATTTTCAACCCGTGCCTTCACAGTTTATTACTTACTCATAAAATTTATGTTCGTCTTATCTTTGAGTTTATGTTACATAGTTTTAAAGTAAATTACTAAAATAACTTTTAGAATCTGAAAGATCACTCTGAAACCAAACATGTTCGCGCTGAATTTAAAGAAAATAAAAAACGTTGCAATTCCTCTTTATCGACGTGAACAAACACGCTCAAAGTCATTATTTAACAGGGGCTTACATTTTTTGTTCAAAAAAAACCTACTTCTCACTAACAGTATTACCTCTGGTGGTTTTATGGCAATAGGAGACTTGTTTCAACAAGAATTTGAATTTCAATCAAAACTATTAAAAGAAAGATATGATTGGGCAAGAGCCGGTAAGTGTTATTAGAAATATTTTGCCCTACAATAAAATTTCTTCCAATTTAAATTTAAAAAAAAATGGCTTTCCAAAATAGCTTAGACATAATATATTCTAAAATCAATTCAAGTTTTCTTTCATATTTTAGTTCGGATGTTCATTGTGGGTACAGTATTAGGACCCATGCATCATTATTACTACATCTATTTAGACAAAGTTTTACCGAAGAATGATGTAAAGACAATATTTAAAAAAATACTCTACGATGAAACTATAGTGTCACCATTGACAATTGTTTGTTTTTTCTACATAATGGGGACATTAGAAAAGAAGTCACTGGAGAAATGCAATGAAGAAATAACAAAGAAATTTAAATATGTGTATTTGGTATGTATGCAATAAATCTGTAAAGATTTTAAATTAAATAATTTTTACTTCACATAAAAATTCTTTGCTTACAGGCTGACTGCCTCTTCTGGCCTCCAGTTCAATATATTAACTTTTATTACTTACCAACACAATACCGAGTTGTGTATGTAAATCTTGCAACAATGGTATTTAATGTATTTATGTCATACATGAAACATTATGATCAACATTTGGAATGAGAAAAACTTTCTTAGTATTATGGTAAACGGGTAATTATGTGATTTTTCATTGTAATATTTATATGTTGTTTCATTTTTAATTATAATAGAGAGTAATCTATATTTGTAGTTTTTAATAGAAACAAAAACTGAATATTAATCCTTAAAAGGACTGATGTAAGATATGAAGCTTCTGTAAATAGCTATCACAGCATAAGGTACATCTATTTAATTGAAAATTATGCAAATTTGATTTGCAATCAATTATTAGCTCAGCAGGAATATGTAGTCACATTGGTGCAGCCATCTGACTTTATGAATTATATTTTGTTGTTTGTATTGATTTTGTGCTTCACAAAAATGTATTTATGCAATTTATTGCAAGTGGTTAAAAATTTTTCTACACTAACATGTACAATTTCCTAGTGTCATTGTGAAAAGTGTTAGTATATCGCACATATGGTGCTATAAAGTCACTTAAGCAATTTTTGTTAACACTGAATTGAGTATGAGAAAATACATTTTTTTAATTATTAGTGAGATGAGAGAGGTCTGCTTTTACTGATGAAGTTTGTAGTTCATTTTATTTCTATAGCCTAACAGAACTATATAAAAATTATATAATAAGATGTTGAATTTTCCAACGTTTCATGCACCGTATGTTGTGCGATATATTAATATATAAATTATTGGTTCTAAATGAAACCAAATAATTTTATGTTATAATTTTTATTGGTTGTTAATAAAAATCAACACTATTTACCTTACCACTAGCTTCGTAATGTGCACATGCTACATAATATAGAATGAAAATAAAGGTAAAGTTTGTGTATCGATTTCATATTTATATTATAAATTTATAATAAATCTTATTTATGAACTTTCTAGGTACTTCTCTATTTTAATTTTAGCCCCAACACATTGTCCAATCATCCTTCCTTGTTTGTAGTTTCACCACAATACGATATAATGCCAGGGCAGGTCCAAGAGGTAACCCCAGACCCCTTACAATGTCAGCACGACATGCCATACTTAAAGCTTGGCCATCAAATTCCTGAGAATGCAATTCATTTCAAAAAATTAAAAATTAGTTTGTAACAATTATTTCAAATAAAGGAATAAGGAATGGGATACTAACCTGATCTCTGAGAATAGGGGCAGCTTCAGGATGATGCTTTGAAAAGTACTCAAAAACATCATCAGTATTCCAATGTGTTATGTCAGGTATGCTTGGATCTATTGGTGTATCCATAGATAATTTGGATGGTGCTCTATCTAGTTCATGTGGCTTCAAGAAAGGATCAACATTTGGTGAATTTTGTCCACTGTAGTCAAAGCTTCTGGGTATTATGGCGGGTGACCCTATCACAGTTGGTCGAGATTCAAGGCAATTATTGCATTCCCATTGATCCCAAGCTTTCAATCTATCTGGTATCTGAGGTGCATGGCAAAGTGCATGATAAGCATCAGAGCAAACACTGCAGACAGTGAGAACACCCTAAAACAAATAAAAATTTGGTATGATATTTTTAATTCATTAGATATTACTGTAACCCAGGTGTTAAGAGCCAACTATCTTCTTTATTAAGCCTTTCGCTACAGCAGTGTACTCCGTACACAATAACATATTTCGAGATTTTACAATTATTATCAATAAAAATAAACCATTTACCAATAACCATTAAAATTCTCAATAAACAGTCACATTTTGAAGCAAGTGTTGACACAATCCCTTATTACAATTTTCTCACATTATGTAGATATCGTCTATAGGCGACGCTTGTAGCAAAACGGTTATCTTATCTAACAGGTGAGGTTCTCTTATTGTGAAAATTAAAACCCAAGTCAAATATTAGTTTAACTTACAGCATCATTAGTTTCACAGCATATTACACATGTTTTACAATGAGGACATTGCCATGTGTTGTCAGGCCTTGGTTTTAAAATATTGGAACCTGATTGCAAACAGCTTATATGAGCTTTGTTGCTGCAATCACGGCATTCAACAAGTCTATCATTTGATCCTCGTGGTTTTTGTACAAGGCAAACTGAGCAAACTCCACCTGATTCTTCATGCGGCAAAGAATCTTCCTGGTCTATTTCATCACCACTTCCATCCAAAGAAAATTGGCTTTCTGATAATGGTGCATCATCCTTAATATGTCCAGCCACCATCAATCTTTTTTTTATTGTGCTCTTGTTCAAGGACCCCACAGGACGACCCCTTTTTCTTTTGCTCGGCACATTGTTATCTGATGGATCAAATACTTTTTTTGCCATTTTTCGTCGTTCTCCTACACGTACTGCAGTGCTGCGAGTTGTATTATTACTATGCCCACCAGAAACACCTCCACCACGTTTTTTAGGCCGTCCTCTAGTTCTTTGTGGAGATGATCTGCATGAAGAATTAGCTGAGGACGTCATCTAAAATAATTTTAGAAATAGCTTTATTAAATATCATGAATACAACAATAGTCTCTAATAAAAATTTACTTACTTTCGTATTGGAATCTGCATTACTCTCAAATCTAAAACTATCAGAGCTATCTACATCATGGTCTGCTGGTCCCAAAGCTAAATTACCATTTGGTAATTTCACTAAACTACCAGAGCTTAATTCTTTGTTTACAATATTCTCCAATTGTTTTTTGGAGTACTTTGATTCCTGATCAGAAGCAGCTTTTATAAGGTCATCAAAGGCAATTCCATTTTCTAAATAACTTTGATCTTGGTAGATAAGTGTTGCTATAGCCGATGTTATAATTCGGCGTTCACTTGTTGCAATTGCAGCAGACATGGCTAATAAATAAAAGAAGAAGTATAGGTTGTACTTAATAAATAAACATCCTCCGGTCTAAGAAAGACATGAAAAAAAAAAGTTTAATTTTACAATATATTATGTTTAAGAGAACTCACAGCTTGGGCCCACTGTCGATGTCTTGAATTCTTGAAATATCTAAGAATGACTTAAAAATAATTTTAGCACTATTGTAGTGTCACCAGAAAATAATAGTTATTATGAGATGGATGCTGATCTCATCTACTAACAAGAAATAAAAACAGATATTAAACACTTACTGTTGTTTTTTGATTTCTTTCTCCACTTAGCAGCGTTCCTGTAGCTCACATTATCTTTATAATCTACTTTATATATACTTTTCTCTTTAAGGCAGCGCTTTAGATCTGCTTTTGTGTCCTTTGGTTGTACTTTATAGCACTTCAACATAAATTTACAAATTCTGTTCGCATCTGGACGTGACTTTCTGGCGCGCAAGTGATCAATAGCTGCCAATATTTGATTTTTATACTTTATTTCTGACATTTCTGTAATAGAAAATTGGTAAATATAATATGAATATACTGCGATTATTTTGCATTATCAGCTTGGTCATAATGAAAGTACACAATTGTAATAATAATTCTAGAATTTCAATTGCTATTTACCTGAGAAAAATCATACCGGCGGCGAATCGAACCGTATATCCAAGCTGCGTATTGAATTTTATTGACACGTAAAGTTGCGATTTTTACCTACAATCGTTATTTAAATACTGTTGCATTCCAATGCATTCATTATAATTGTAATTGCGATTGTACTATTAATAATTTCAGCTTAAATGGCGTTTGCATACATTAATATTCTTTGGATATTATTTGTACTTATTTAATTGTAAATATTGTAATCTCGTTAGAAACTTTGATGCAACTTCTCAAATCCAATGAAGTAGGAAACCTATGGAAATGAAACGTCAACCAAAATTTCGTGCCACTGTGACGTCATCTGGCCACAAAACATGGCGGCTTTAGTGCTGTACAAAAGATTTCAATGTTATCAGGTTTTATCGATAAACGTTCTTGGCTCATTTTATTTTAAATATTGTTGAGTATTATTTATTTGTAGAATTTATACTTTAATGGGAAGTAAGTAGGTATATTGTTATGTGCAAATATGATATGATTTAGATGGGTGAAATCTAAGACAAGTTCGTCCTTCGAATTTGCCAAGTAAACGATATGATGATTTTTAAAAGTTGCTACACTGATTTTATAAAGTTGTCGTTTGTCGCAAAACATAAAGATATGGCGTAGTTCAAAGCCATCAGCCCATTTCTAGCATGCTAAATGTTATCGTATTTTGAGTACGTGTTTTTCTTAGACTATTACAATCTATTTTAATTGTTTTGCTGACTCTAAAGTCCGTAACATACTACCGCAGCGCACCCCAAGGAAGGTGCGCCGCACCATTTGAATCACTTTCGCTTGAGAGTGATTCAAATTTTAAACTTATCAAGGGACCGCGTGAAAAAAAAAACACCTACAGAACATTTATTCATTAATTACAAACGTCATTCCTTGTGACTTCCTCTCTAAAATCACTTAATTATTAAATATTTAACAAATTTACAATAGTGTTTTACTCACTGCGGAATAAAACTATTTTATTTAAATAGTTCCGAAGAGATTTTGTCGGTAGCCTTTTTCCCGAAATATCTAAACAGAATGTCTAAATATGTTTTGATGACATATTTTAAAGTGGTATTTATGATTAGTGTCATGATCAATAGATTTCGACCGAAAAATGGATTTTTCGGATGAGGGCTCCATAATGAATTTAAATACATATAGATAATAGTTTTAGGACATCGACTTTCTTGAGATCCTATAAAATACGTTTTAATTATTATTTTTGTATGTTTTAAGCATGATAAATTATGAAATTTTATATAATCAATCATATTAAATCGATATCATAGTCAATAAATAATGTACAACCCAAAACAGACGGCCGAACTGACGTGACAATGACATTTGGCGCGCTAAACATGGCGGATTTTCGGCCTCATTAGACGGAGACGGAGATATTTACGTATATTCATGTTTCATTTTATGTACGCACTGAAATACTGTTATATTGTTTTCCTGCGAGTTAAAGTGCTGAGTAAGAACGAGATAGATATATGTTTATGTATGTGCCTTCAAAATGGGTGCTATTTATATAAGCAATTGTACGTATAGAACAATATGTCGTGTCCCTACTATATAGGTCTATGCTCAAATCAAATATTAAGTGTATAATCGATGGTATGACAGTATGGAAACTATAGTCGGGACTAGCGATGTGAACCGATTACAATTTCTTGCTCCGGTTTATTACCGGTTTTTTTCTCAAAAAACCGGTTTTTTTAGGTTTTTTCCATAAAGGCTAAATAATCACTAAATAAAACAAATTTACGTACAAACGAAGAATTTTCTTCATACAATTAATTGGGTGAGCATATTTTATATAGGCTTTTAATGATCATATATATTATCCAATAATAAAAAGCTTTTTATTTTTGATTTAATACTATTGTATTAAATCAAAATTTTGATGCAAGAGGCACAGTTGGTCCACTGCGTCATTCAGAAGCCTGCTCCTTCTGGATGTTAGCAATTTCGGTGTGGTTTACTGTGGCGGCTTCAGTCTCAATATACATTCGCACTATATTCACTGCGGCCGCCGTGGCGTTCGGAATATCCCGTTTTCGCGAATGCAAAAAATCCAGAATACCAGACTTTTTAAAATTGTTTCTTCTTCTTCTTTTAGATAATTTGGCTCCAACGCCTTTGGCATTGATTTTGCCAATGTCAAAGTATTTACAAAAATGACAGGTGCTTAGAGAGGGAAAAAGTTACTAAATCTAAATACAAATAAATTTGGTCGGTTTTTCCATACGCGAATCTGTGGTTTTAAGAACAGCACAAACAAATATATGTTAGACTAACTACTTTAGAGATAAATATTATTAGTAGATAAAAATTTACACAGAACATTTACATGTTTAGAATAGACTAAAGTTAATAAACAATTAATATTAATAGGTCGGGGAATGTCATTGGGAAGGATATCATAAAGAGGGGATACGATATTGGGGCAGTCGAAGAAAATGTGATCCAGGGTACCCTCATCTAATCCACACTCACAAAGAGAATGGTCACGGACTCTAATTTTGGCAAGAAAAACAGGGGAGCAAACATGGCCAAGTCTAAGACGGATTATAGCTGAGACAATTTTTTTAGGAAGACGGCAGTGGGAGGAAAACCAAGGCTTAGAGGGCAGGGTCGGTTGCAAGTTACCATAATGCTTACCTACTGACTGACGAGAAATCTGCCAGCTTTCATTCCAAGATTGAAGCATATCAGATTTTGCCAGAGAATGTAAATCTCGAGGAAAAATTTTGTTATACTTGTTACAGCCCATAACAACAGCCTCCTTGGCACAGGAGTCAGCAAGCTCATTCCCACAAATTCCGCTATGACTTGGGATCCAGACGAGAGTGACATCAAGTTCGGAGCAGTGACATTGAAACAGAGTTTCTTTAATTTTTAATATAATTTCAAAATTGACTTTTGAATGCGATGGAAATTTAGTTATGTCTTGAAGACAGCTTAAGGAATCCGAAAAAATTACCGATTTACTTAGACCGCGGGTTTTAATAAAAAGAGCTGCTTCTAAAAGAGCAACAGCTTCACCAGAGTACACAGAGGAAGTCTGAGGGAGTTTGTATTTTAAGGAGAGTTTAAACTTGGGGATCCATACCGCAGCACCTACAGGGCTATTTTGGGATAGTTTAGATGCATCAGTGAATAGGAGATAATGATTAGGCCATTGTAGTTGTACTATGTTCTGAAATTGTAAATTTGCTCCTGGGGTGTCTTTATGGATCCCAATATTCAAGAAGGTAGTGGGACGAAATAAAAGACAGTCAAAAGAGAAAAGAAAGAGGGGGAATTTATCATATTGAGAAATTGGAGAAGCTAAATTTTGCAGTTTCTTATACGAGTTGACAAGAGGAGGTACAGATTTATGATGCCAGTATCTAGAGGTTTCGGTCAGTTGAGCTAGTTGGGAAAGTAGAGCTAAAAGGGGGTGGTTTGAGAGAGAAATTACTTTGTAGAAAAATCTATCAGCAAGAAACTGTCTACGCAAGGCTAAAGGAGGTTCAAAACATTCAACTTGTAGGGCATTTATAGGGGAAGATTTCATGGCGCCAGAGATGATTCTGAGGCATTTTGATTGAATACGATTTAGTTTTGTAAGTGCCTTTTTATTACAAGGCTCCAAAACAAAGCAACCATAGTCAAAGTGACTTCTAATTAAAGCATTATAAAGAAGCTTCTGGCTGTAAGGATGTGAACCCCACTTAACACCGGAGAGTGCGCGTAGAACATTGATGCTCTTCTCAACTTTATTGCAGATATAGTTTAAATGGTGAACACCGGAGAGTTTAGAATCCAAGAGAATGCCCAAAAACTTAACTTTACTCAAGACTGGAATAGATTGGTTACAAATTTCAATATTTATTTCAGGGATAACTCTCTTACGGGAGAAAGCAACCGCAGAACATTTAGGGATGGACAGGGATAAGCAGTGATCATTCAACCAAGAATTCAGATTAAACAAAGCAGAATTTAGACAATTACAAGCTTGTGAGAAAGAATTAGATATGGTATAGAGGGCAATATCATCAGCATATTGGAGGATACGGCAAAAACGGTTCACAGTAGTATCTAAAATAGCAGTGTAAATATTATAAAGCAGAGGACTGAGAACAGAACCCTGAGGCAGACCTTTCCAGGTCCGATGAGAAGAATTTTCACCTAAGATGCGGACTATAATAGATCTGTCATAAAACAAATTGAAGATAAAATTCACAATTCTAGGAGGCATATTCAGGTTAATAAGTTTTTGTATAAGTAAATGAAGGTCGACATTATCGTATGCAGAGGAAATATCTAGAAAAACTGCTATAACATGACGATTTTGAGAGAATGCAACACGAATATCTGAAGTGAGGAGGCTCAGACTGTCCAATGTTCCGTAACCTCGTCTAAAGCCAAACTGGCTATTAGGGAGAATAGACCTGTTTTCAACTATCCATTCTAGACGATTTTTTATCAAATGTTCCATAATTTTAGCTAGCACACTCGAGAGAGCAATAGGTCTATATGAACAAGATTGAGCTGGATCCTTGCCTGGTTTTAGAATTGGGATTATCAATTGAGTTTTCCATGAGGCTGGAATAGAACTGGAGAGAAATATATGATTTAAAAGATTTAGAAAGATTTTTTTAGAAGAGTCCGATAATTTTTTTATAAAAGAGTACGGGAAGCCATCTATACCTGGGGCTGAATCTCGGAGGTTGTCAAGAACACAGCATAGTTCTGCAAATGAGAAGCTGGAATTCATGGGGTCATTAGAGGCGGAGGAGGGAATTAAGGGACAAGGTTTAAAAGGCACAAAGGGTGGGCAGAGTTTGGAGATGAAATCAGGAAGCCAAGACAAGGAATTAGAATTAATATTATTATCAGATTGGGATTTACGAAATGCTTTTATTTTTTTCCAAATCAAGGAGGCAGGAGTTCTTGGGGAGAGAGACTCGCAAAAATTACGCCAAGCAAGAGATTTCTTTTGTCGCAAAAATCTTTTAGTGATGGCCGAAATTTTCTGAAATTCTAGGAAATTCTCTAAAGAGAGAATTTTAGAAAATTCAGACTCAGCCTCCTTGCGTTTTTGGACTATTTGGGAGCATTCAGCATCCCACCATGCTGGTGAGGGAATTTTATTTGAAGCTAAATTCTTTAAGGGAATGGTTAGTTCGGCAGCGGAGGATAAAATGGAACAAAATTTTAGGTACAAAAATAGAGTATTTTCATCATTTGCATCAGGAAGAGATTCAAGATTATTTTGAACTAAAGATGAATACTTTTGCCAGTCGGCCTTGTTAAGTCTGAATTTCAAAAGGGGTTCATATGGAATTGAAGATGGGATGGAAGAATCGGCTAGAGTTAGTAATATTGGAAGATGATCACTGCCATGGGAGTTAGACAGAACAGACCAAGAAATCGAGTTAACTAAAGAGGGAGAGGACAAGGACAGGTCTGGGGCACTTGGACTTTGGGATGGGGATACTCTACGGGTGGGAGTTCCATCATTAAGTAGACACAAATTTAATTCATCAAGTTTATCAAGAAATAATGAGGAATTTGAGTCACATAACTCAGAACCCCACATTGTATGGCGTATATTAAAATCTCCTAAGACTAAGAGAGGACATGGAAGAGAGGTTAAGAGTGTCGAAAATTCTTGAATAAGGTTACTATTAGGGTGAGGGATGTACACTGAGACCACTGTGATGTTAAAGCAGCGAACTGCCACAATGTTAATTGCTGAGGAATGAGGAGGAAGGGTAATGCGAGAAAAAGATATATTTCTTCTGACCAAAATAGCAGTTCCTGCCCAGCCGTCGTCTCTGTCATCGCGGAGACACGAGAATCCGGGCACCCTAAGCAGAGTAGCCGGTCTCAACCATGACTCCGCAACAGCAAAGAGGACAGGGTTATATTGATTAGATAGATAAATTATTTCTTGTTTTTTATTTCTGATACTACGACAGTTCCATTGTAGGACCTTCGTCATTATGCTTTGGTTGAGAGTTGACGAGACTAGAAATTAAAGCGTGAATCTGAATCAAGACGTTGTTCGGTAGTATATCATTGAATTTTGATAAAATATTTAAAAGCAGCATTGACATTAATTCCGCGAGATTATCATTTGTAGCAGGGGCACAGGGGGTGGGAGTGCTAAGAGCACAACCATTGGGTAAACAAGAGTTAGGAGGGCTAATAATATCATTGTGAGCATGACGATCATAAGACTTGGAAAGTATTGGTTTAGACGATTTTTCAATAAAAACAGTTTTTTTGTATGATGAAGTTGACGGAGTATGACGAGAAGATGAGGGGGAGGAAGACGGGAGGGTATTCGAAGATGGAGCTGATCGGCTCAGGAAGATAGGTTTTTGGGGAAGAGAAGAATTGGCGACATCGGCATAGGAGGTGCGCACTGAAGGAAATCTACGAGCTGCCTCAATATAACTAATATTTTCTTCAGACATAACCATCTTAATTGATCTTTGACGGGCATGTTCGGGGCATTTCGGGTCAGAGGCGGGATGACAACCAGAGCAGAACAAGCAGGTTACGTTACTTTCTGGAACACTACAAGAATTACCTTCATGGGGGCCTGCGCATCGCGAACAGCGGGCTTGCGATCGACATTGATCACGAATGTGCCCAAAACGACAACACTTTAAGCACTGAATAGTGGGAAGAGTATATATGTTTACAGGGAGGGAAACGCTGCAACAATATACATGTTTAGGAAGAACTTGCTCAAGAAAAGAAAGGACAACTGTACCCGTCGGTTCCCATACTGTTTTTCCATCTATTTTCTTTTTCTTATTCATTCTTCTGGCTTTAATGACGATGGTTGAAACAGACCGACACTCGATCCATGAGACTAGGTCCTCAAGAGACCACTCTACAGGAATTTGTCTCACGACACCCATCCTGGTAACTTGAAAGCGTGGAATAATTGCTGACAATTTGTTAGATGAAAGTAATGGGTTTGTTAAAAATGAATTCGCTTCGTTATATGTTTTAAAAATAATAGCAGCCCTATTTCTACCCATGTTTTTAATTTCATCTATCCCTGAGATCTTACCATTGTAGATAATTTGAGCAATTTTAAGGGTACGGGTGTGGTTCGAAACTGGGGCAAAGTCACCATCTGAACGAGATACATGGACAACAAAAGGGCCAGAGTCAGTTTCAGAGTAATTAAGAACTGAATTGTTATCAAAACCTGGCCGGGTGTAGGTATGTTGAATAGAGGCAGCTGCCGGTAAATGTGGAGCTGATCTTTTTTCTGGGACGCTTAATACGTCTTCCGCAGGGCGTTTTTGTGAAGCTTTTACAGGAGAATTAAGCATTAGAGAAAGATCGTCCATCTCTAAATCTAAAGAAGACCTCCCTCTGTCCGGCGGGACGTTTTCGCCCACCGAGGACGACATTGACATAAAAAATACACTTACCAGTTAAATGAGACTTAAACTAATCCACCACCAACAAAAATAGGGCAACACAATTCTTAAAAACACAGAAAAAACGGGAAAAACACTAAAAATAATCGAAACGCGTGTGATCTGACAGATGTCCAACTACCCTCTCTTAAAATTGTTTGTGGTTTTTTCTGGCTGTTCCGATGATAAAGCGAGAGTTGAAAATTCTTCAAGAAGATTCCCCAGTTCACGATGCACCATCTCTTTTGCAGACAACATGTGCTCTGGATAGCGAAAGCCATTTCTGTGTTGGGTGCAGATATGTGGATATTTGGGTCACGGTTCTCATTTCGTACGCTAAAAGTCTACCAACCATATTGTGGTTATTGCACTGTAGTTTTTAAATGTAATGCACGGTAATTTGATTCTGAAACACGGTTTTTTTTATATTTGTAGCTTGTATATTTGATCTGGTAGCACTGGTGTGAACTGTGAATGTAAAGCGTAAAAAACCGGTATTCTTAAATAAAAACCGGTATTTATCGGTATGTATAAAAACCGGTTTTTCTCCGGTTTTCTTTGAACCGGTTTACATCCCTAGTCGGGACTTTTTGGCGGGAACGCGAGGAGTGAAGTTGTGTGATTTGTTTTATTTTGTCTATTTAGTGTTTCTTCGGGTTTAAATGTGTAATAATGGTGGTTTATTAACCGTTTAATATCTGTGAAAGTGCACAAATGTGGGAAAATGAAACAAAGCCGCTGGACGTAACTTCTCGGGATCCTCCAAAAAGTCCACTGAAAAATCTTAGTAAATTACCACCATTTTACTGAGATTAGATTTCATCTCATATCATCTCATTTAATTTCATCCTAGTTGATTAATGTCTCAAATTAATCATTTTCATTTCATTTCACTCCATAACATCATTTTTCATAAAATTAAGAATATAGATTAAAATAAGACATGACTTAAAGGTCTCAGTTACCAGGTCATAAAATCTCTTAAAAAAAAAAAAAAAAAGAAACTATAGTCGGGACTTTTTGGCGGGAACGCGAGAAGTGAAGTTGTTTGATTTGTTTTATTTTGTCTATTTAGTGTTTCTTCGGGTTTAAATGTGTAATAATGGTAGCTTATTAACCGTTTAATATCTGTGAGAGTGCACAAATGTGGGAAAATGAAACAAAGCCGCTGGGCGTAACTTCTCGGGATCCTCCAAAAAGTCCACTGAAAAAATCTTAGTAAATGACCACCATTTTACTGAGATTAGATTTCATCTCATATCATCTCATTTAATTTCATCCCAGTTGATTTATGTCTCAAATTAATCATCTTCATTTCATTTCACTCCATAATATCATTTTTCATACAAATATGAATATAGATTAAAATAAGACATGACTTAAAGGTCTCAGTTACCAGGTCATAAAATCCCTTAAAAAAAAAAGAAACTATAGTCGGACTTTTTGGCTGCGAGGAGTGAAGTTGTGTGATTTGTTTTATTTTGTCTATTTAGTGTTTCTTCAGGCTTAAATGTGTTATAACGGTCGTTTATTAAGTGTTTAATATCTGTAAAAGTGCACAAATGTGGGAAAATGAAACAAAACTGCTGGACGTCACTTCTCGGATCCTACAAAAAGTCCAATGAAAAAGTCTCAGTAAATGACCACCATTTTACTGAGATTATATTACATTTCATATCATCTCATCTCATTTTATTTAATTTCATCCCAGTTGATCTCAAATTAATCATCTTCATTTCATTTCACTACATACTATCATTTTTCATACAAATATGAATATAGATTAAAATAAGACATGACTTAAAGGTCTCAGTTACCAGGTCATAAAATCCCTTAAAAAAAAAAGAAACTATAGTCGGACTTTTTGGCTGCGAGGAGTGAAGTTGTGTGATTTGTTTTATTTTGTCTATTTAGTGTTTCTTCAGGCTTAAATGTGTTATAACGGTCGTTTATTAAGTGTTTAATATCTGTAAAAGTGCACAAATGTGGGAAAATGAAACAAAACTGCTGGACGTCACTTCTCGGATCCTACAAAAAGTCCAATGAAAAAGTCTCAGTAAATGACCACCATTTTACTGAGATTATATTTCATCCCATATCATGTCATCTCATTTCATTTGATTTGATTTCATCCCAGTTGATTAATGTCTCAAATTAATCATCTTAATTTCAATTCATTTCATCATTTTTCATAAAAATAAGAATATAAATTAAAATAAGACATGACTTAAAAGTCTTAGTTACCAGGTCATAAAACCCCTTAAAAAAAAGAAACTATAGTCGGGCTTTTTGGCGGGAATGCGAGGAGTGAAGTTGTGTGATTTGTTTTATTTTGTCTATTTAGTGTTTCATATATAACATAGCGGCTGTGCAAATGGGTTCGGTATTCAATTTGCGAACCCGTTTGCGCTTCCTCCTACACTTGTTTACGAATGTCTCCCGAATTTCTCTTCGTTTCTAATTCGTCAATAGAACATTGGAGAGAAAAAGAGATTTTAATTGGAACGCAGGCGTCATTAACGCCCATTCTCGAACCCCACCGAACCCATTTGCACAGCCGCTAAGTTTGCGAATGAAATGCCGGCCACTCACAAACGCGCGAACATTTGTACATTGTACGAATGTTTGTACATTGTACGAATGTTCGCGCGCATGTGAAGGGCTGGCAGATATTCATTCGCAAACATAGCGGCTGTGCAAATGGGTTCGGTACTCAATTTGCGAACCCGTTTGTGCTTTCTCCCACACTTGTTTACGAATGTCTCACGAATTTCTCTTCTTTTTTAATTCACCAATAGAACATTGAAGAGAAAGGGAGTTTTTAATTCTTTCCCAGACGTCCCTTGGCCCTTAGCCATTCTGTTTTTATGGGATTTCTTTTGATGGTCCCATATGGTCGATTCATTTTGCAGGAGTTCAATAAACTCCATCACCTTAGTGTTGTTCCAATCCATGATTAAGCTACGCTACACAGTATACGTCATGAATTATGAAAATGGCGAAACGTCCGTTACCTTCGCAATCGTGGGCGCAACTGGTCACACGAATGTGTGGAAGACTACACGAATAATCGCAGTTCGCGTGCATTGATGTCGGTTGAAAAACCGACACAGCTTGGAAAACCACCAATGCAGCGAAAACTTTGCATAATCATTTGCAAATGTCGTCCTACACTTGCGGGTTTGCGTATTCTTGCGAATGTGAGTGACCGGTATTAGACGAAGTCAATTTTTTTTTGAGTATATGGCCTGTTATCTAGACCTTTAGGCCATGACGAAGTCAATTGATTTTTACTTTTTTGTCAGTTTTTGATGAAATAAAAATAGTGTTGTGACAAAGTGAATAATTGAAAAAACTCCTGAATGAATGAAATTTCCTCCATTGTCTAGTGAATAGTTAGTGTGCCAAACTGCCGATATCGGGTACGGTGTAGTCGTGCTTTGTACATACCAACGAGTTTTCGATGACTATGTTCATATAGTATCTACCTATAATGAATACCGAGTGTTTTAAACATTAAACAAAACATTGCGAGGAAACTTGTAAGGCTGTCCTATTTTCAATACATCATGTACTTGAAACTATAGAAGTATAAAATATAACAATTATAGGTAGGTAATGAAAATAAAAAAACATCGCTTATTACATAATTTGTTTTTATTCATCATCAGATAAAAAACTATCACTATCGCTTTCGGTGATATTAATTATAAATCTGACTGAAATATTGTCGATCTTGTGGTCGAGACCATACATTTTGTCTTCTTCTTTAATTATATGAGACACGCAGATACTCCATTTTTCAAGTGTGATATGTTGAAGTCCTTCTTCAAAAAGTTTTTTACTTCTGTCATTTTGAAGGTTTTGTTATTTCTTGCAACATATTCTTGCACCCATACCAACTCAATGGGATTGAGCTCACAGTGGTATGGGGGCAGACATAACACAATTATCCCATGCTGCGCTGCCATCTCATCCACAACATACTTATCGCAATTTTCTTGTTTGTGCTGCCGTACAATTTCTATAAGAGTAGCTTTAACCATTGTTTCTTCGAATGAAATATTTTTGCTTGTTAGCCAAATATTAATAAGCTGTCTTCTACTAATCCTTCTTCCCCGCCTATATGGCTGATAATTAATCGTTTGCCCTTTCCTAAAGGCTGTTTTAAGCCAGTGGTCAAGCCATCTAGGAAGGCCTGGCGGGACGATGAAACTGTCTGATCAATCCATGCCTTCTTCGGTGCATGACCTTCGCGACAGTGAAAAATATTAATTAATTATTGAAAGTACAATTTAATGTAAAGAAAACAGAAAATTGTAACTACCTTCGTTGATCCAGGTTTCATCTTGGTAATAAATACCTTCCTTCCTTTCGATACTCTTTAATTTTTCGAAGGTATCGCTGGCGCCATCAAATAGTGTCCTGTCTGTCAATTAAAATACTTTGTCTTGATTTTGTGATATAATTGAAATTTCAATGTTTCATAACATTTCTTAATGTACTCCGAGAAAAATTGGGCAAGTCTGGGTCTTCATTGACAACCTTAAGAATCTGTAAAGTAATAAAAAAAGTTTTTGAGTAAGGAAATCTACGCAATACTTTGGTTTTACAAAGAACATTATGGTAGACACAGAATATAATGCAGTAGAAGGAATAAAGTTTAAGATGCCTTTATAATGGTGGGTGGTTCGTTTGCATAAAAAAATGATGTACTTTTCACCTTATAGCGGCAAAAGTAAAATCGTCTAATTTATCTTTGAAACTGTGTTTCGGTCCACGTTTCTCGGGAGACTTAAATTGTTCATTTTCTTTGTGTTCTTTTAATACACTGTAAACTGAGGTCACACCGATTCCCGAAATGTCAGCTGTTTTCGAAACACATTCTTTTTTTTCGGGAGCTTCAATAGGTAATAGAGAAGCAGCTTTCTCCTCAAATACGTGTTTGTAGACGTTTTGTATCATAACTTTTTCGGTAACGCTTAAAGCAATCCGCGTTCTCTTCTTTCTTGGAGACAAATTTGGCTTGACGTGCTTGGTTGAGGATCCATATCGTTTGTACGGAACAATATAGCAACAAATAAACACAACAATTTCCATAAACACAACGTAACGAAAAATTTAATAAAAACAATAACTAAACAGCGTGAGCCCAGAAAAAATATTCGTGCTATCAGACCAGAGGTTAGAAGCCGAATTAGAAACAAAATGGCGACTAACGCGCGCGGCGGTGATCGGTGTTGGCACTAGTCGCCGCGCCACGCCTTAGAATAAGCTGTCAAAAAACTGATTGTAGTTACATACTACTAGTAACTTATATCAGAGCACTTTTATACAATTTTATTGTAAATTAGAAATAATATTCTTTTATAGTTTGAAATGATTAACTACTCGCACTCATTGTTCATTCATCTGATTGAACGAGAACTGAACGCATCACTATTACTTTAAATATAGCAACATTATTTTACAAAGTGACATTAGCAACTGTCAGTGGGCTTCGTCTAATAAAAATACGACTCTAATGGAGACTTTTTGCATAGACTTATATAGTAGGGACACGACATATTGTATATTAATCTCTCTAATATATTAAGTGTATAATCTATGTATACTATACGTACAATTGCTTATATAAATAGCACCCATTTTGAAGGCACACACATAAACATATATCTATCTCGTTCTTACTCAGCACTTTAACTCGCAAGAAAACAATATAACAGTATTTCAGTGCGTACATAAAATGAAACATAAATATACGTAAATGTCTAATGAGGCCGAAAATCCACCATGTTGAGCGCACCAAATGTCATCATTGTCACGTCATTTCGGCCGTCTGTTTTGGGTTGTACATTATATATTAACTTTGATATCGATTTAATATGATTGCTTATATAAAATTTCATATTTTATCATGCTTAAAACATACAAAAATAATAATTAAAACGTATTTTATAGGATCTCAAGAAAGTCGATGCCCAAAACTATTATCTATATATACCTAGTCAGGTCATAAGTATTGTCACACAGTAAAAACTTTTCTTTTAGAATGCTGGCCACAAAAAAGTTTATTGAATTCGAATTCCGAATTGTTCATGAAAATAAAAATGTATACTTTTAGAATTTTATTCATTTTTAAATATGGAGTGGACGCTTAAAGAAGACCGTGTTGCAGTTATTGCGTTGCATCGTTGCGGTTACGCGCCAATTAAAATTTTTAACATACTGAAAAATTTGAATATAACCAAAAGATTCGTTTATCGTACCATCAAACGATACAATGAAGACTCTAGTGTAGATGACAGGTCAAGAAGTGGTCGCCCTTCTGTTAGGACTCCAGCAGTGATAAAAGCTGTGAAGGCGCGAATTCAAAGAAATCCCAAACGTAAGCAGAAACTGTTGGCCCTTCAGACGGGGTTAAGCAGAACCACGGTGAAAAGGGTGTTAAATGAAGACTTAGGGCTTCGGGCATATCGAAGAAAAACAGGACATCGTTTGAATGCTTGTCTAATGGACCTGAGACTGAAGAGATGCCGCGCTTTGTTGAAGCGGTACGCGGGAAAAAAATATTGGGAAATTCTTTTTTCGGATGAAAATATTTTTACCGTAGAAGAGAGCTACAACAAACAAAATAATAAGGTGTACGCACACAGTAGTGAAGAAGCGAGCAACCGTATTCCGCGTGTCCAACGAGGTCATTTTCCATCCTCGCTCATGGTATGGTTGGGAGCTTCTTATTGGGGCTTAACAGAGGTACATTTTTGTGAGAAAGGTGTAAAAACGAATGCAGTTGTGTATCAAAATACAGTCCTGACGAACCTTGTGGAACCTGTTTCTCATACCATGTTCAATAACAGGCACTGGGTATTCCAACAAGATTCGGCGCCAGCTCATAGAGCGAAGAGCACACAAGACTGGCTGGCGGCGCGTGAAATCGACTTCATCCGGCACGAAGACTGGCCCTCCTCCAGTCTAGATTTTAATCTGTTAGATTACAAGATATGGCAACACTTGGAGGAAAAGGCGTACTCAAAGCCTCATCCCAATTTGGGGTCACTCAAGACATCCTTGATTAAGGCAGCCGCCGATATTGACATGGACCTCGTTCGTGCTGCGATAGACGACTGGCTGCGCAGATTGAAGGCCTGTATTCAAAATCACGGTGGTCATTTTGAATAAACTTTAGTGTCATAAGAATCTATGTTTTGTTAAGCTCATTTTGGTATATGAATGGTTACATAATGAATAAACGGAATCTATTCGGTCGGCATCTATTGATCATGACACTAATCATAAATACCTCTTTAAAATATGTCATCAAAACATATTTAGACATTCTGTTTAGATATTTCGGGAAAAAGGCTACCGACAAAATCTCTTCGGAACTATTTAAATAAAATAGTTTTATTCCGCCGTGAGTAAAACACTATTGTAAATTCGTTAAATATTTCATAATTAAGTGATTTTAGAGAGGAAGTCACAAGGAATGTCGTTTGTAATTAATGAATAAATGTTCTGTATGTGTTTTTTATTTCACGCGGTCCCTTTATAAGTTTAAAATTTGAATCACTCTCAAGTGAAAGTGATTCAAATGGTGCGGCGCACCTCCCTTGAGGTGCGCTGCGGTAGTGTGTTACGGACTTTAGAGTCAGCAAAACAATTAAAATAGATTGTAATAGTCTAAGAAAAACACGTACTTAAAATACGATAACATTTAGCATGCTGGAAATGGGCAGATGGCACTGTACTGCGCCATATCTTTATGTTTTGCGACAAACGACAACTTTATAAAATCAGTGTAGCAACTTTTAAAAATCATCACATCGTTTACTTGGCAAATTCGAAGGACGAACTTGTCTTAGATTTCATACATCTAAATCATATCATATTTGCACATAACAATATACCCACTTACTTCCCATTAAAGTATAAATTCTACAAATAAATAATACTCAACAATATTTAAAATAAAATGAGCCAAGAACGTTTATCGATAAAACCTGATAACATTGAAATCTTTTGTACAGCACTAAAACCGTCATGTTTTGTGGTCAGATGACGTCACAATGGCACAAATTTGTTGTTGACGTTTCATTTCCATAGGTTTCCTACTTCAGTGACTTTTTGGCGGGAACGCGAGGAGTGAAGTTATGTGATTTGTTTAATTTTGTTTGTTTTGTCTGTTTAGTGTTTCTTCAGGTTTAAATGTGTAATAACGGTGGTTTTTTAACTGTTTAATATCTGTGAAAGTGCACAAATGTGGGAAAATGAAACAAAGTCGCTGGACGTAACTTCTCGGGATCCTCCAAAAAGTCCACTGAAAAAATAAACTGAATAATAATCTCAGTAAATGACCACCATTTTACTGAGATTATATTTTATATTTCATCCCATATCATCTCATTTCATTTCACTACATATTATCATTTTTCATAAAAATAAGAATATAAATTAAAATAAGACATGACCTAAAGGTCTTAGTTACCAGGTCATAAAATTCCTCAAAAAAAAAAGAAATGGAAAGATAACACCTAGATTTTTAAACACATAAAATTTTTATTAATACACATCTAAATGGTTATTTGTAATTATTACTATATATCACATAATAACCATGGCTACGATTACTCGTGGGATGTGTGTTTTTAGTTATCGTAATATGCTCCCTCGTCGTATCGTTAATTATTCATTTCAACCACAACATGCTGAAAATAAAAACATAGGTAAAATCGTACATGTTGCGATTATTGGAGCCCCAAATTCAGGAAAAAGTACTTTAATAAACAAAATAATTGACCGAAAGGTGAGAATTTGAATTAACAGGCTATTATTAAATTAACGATTTAATTATTTTTTAGATAATATGTTCTTTCTTTTATGGACTTTTCTTTACAGTTCAGGCCATGTTATAATATACTGTGTTGAAACACCAAAATCCTTAAAACAATTGTATTATATATTAAATTATATTTTGTGAGGATTAACTGTTAATTGCATAATAACATTTATTTAAAATGTTATAAATATTTTTTTAATTATTTATAATGTAAATGATAACAATGTTATTTTTGTATTGGGTACCATTGTAATTTTTTGGTATATTGGTATTTATGGGAACTGATTTATGTTTATTGATACATATTAATTTATTAACTATGTGTAAAGTACTAAAATTACTATTACGTTATTGTTAGATATGTTTTTTTTTCATACACATATTGAAAAGAAAAAAAAAAACTCCTTCACAATATTGTTTTTTTCTATAGATATGTGCTGCTTCAAATAAAGTTCATACAACTACCAAATTAGTAAGAGCAATGTGTTACTGCAATGACACACAGATTGTATTTCTGGATACACCGGGTGTTGTAACTGATAGAGAACAAAAGAAGTAAGTAGCTGACAGGGCACACCTCCTGGTGGAAGAGAGTCTTGTGAGCCCACATGGGGTGGTACCAGCATGCTTATTTTCATCAAAGGCAGTAGTAATGCATTTTGACTTCAAGGATCGGGCAGTCATTGTACTATAAAACTGAGACTTATCTCTCAAAGTGGTGATGTCAATTGGTAACCACCAAAAGTACCATACAATATTCTAGATGAACTGGTTGGCACATTGTGTTGCTATTTGATCTAGCTTATAATTTAAATTGCCACATGTCTCAAATTAACCCATGTTCAGAATGATAATTGTATATGAATATAGGAAATTAATTGTTTAATAATTAAGGTAGTTAATATTGTTTTATTGTAGTGGTATTAGTAGATGGAACAGCTCAGGTTTGTTTCTTTAAAAGAAAGTACACATACTTATTCTTTTTCATTAGAATTAACTTAAATTGTATTTTGATTACCCTCAGGCAGCCACATCTTGGTATTGAAACTCTTAAAATTTTTATAGCATTTGATTAATGTGGTTTATTTTAGAGTGGGCCATAAACAAAAAAAATCTTTTCAATGAGCATTTATTTTCACAATTTCAAGCACTGTGAATTGTTTAGCATGAAAAAAAAGAATAATTTTAGTTAAATTCAATAAAATTACCTAATATCACTAACATCACTCTTTATGTTCACAGATACAACCTCCCACCTTCAATGTTAGGATCATGTCACAAAAGTCTCAGATGTGCAGATGTAGTTGGTGTTGTCCATGATGCATCATGTAAATATATCAGAGAATCTTTACACAAGGATGTTGTTGAAATGCTGAACTCTGTACAAGATATGCCAAGTTTTCTTATCATAAATAAGGTATTGTAGCGATCTCAATGATGGGAATTTAATCATAATCACAAAATTTACAAGATTTACATTAATTTTGCTTTTTGTACTATTTCCTCTTGTTTTATTATTGAAATTAAATAAATCTAACACTAAAGGAGAGATGGGATTAAAAGTTATGATTTTTTTAATGCTATTTTTACTAAAGTCAAGACGTACAATTAATTTCAAAATTTACACACGCATCAAGGACAGATGACAATAACTTTAAATTTCGCTCTAATATCTACCAGTGGGAACAGAATAAAAGAAAATAATTAATGAATTGTTACTTAGGTTTGCTATAGTGTGTTTTAGTTTTTAAGCTACACACATTTATTTTAAACTTATTGGCAAACTTTTTAATCCCTTAGGTTGATAAGTTAAGGTCAAAGAAGCAGTTATTGACTTTAGTGAGGAATCTCACTAATGGATTTATTGCTGGAAACTCTATTCCTGGTCCCACAAATCCTAATAAACAGGAGAGAGGCTTCAGTCATTTTTCGGATGTGTTTATGGTATCTGCTTTGAATGGTGATGGAGTTTCAGATATAAGGGTGAGTAAGAGTAGTTTTATAGACACTATACATTCATATTAGGGTAAATCATTACCAATATTCCTCGGTTGTATAATATATGTACATATGCATATATGATTAAGAAGTCGATTTCTAGCGTCGTTCTGTTACTACTACATTTAGTGTTAAAACAAATTGATATGTTATTACGAAATTTAATAGACGAAAATAAACCGTATTAATAGAATTAAGTAAAACCACTTTTACGATTTAATCTGGTTTTCGTGATCACAGACGACTGATGGTCGGTTGTAAATTTAGTTTATGTACAATATATGTAAGTATAAATGCATATGATATTTTGTTAAAGGAGTACCTTGTCAACAACGCCAAGCCCGGAAAGTTTCATTATTCAACTGAAGAATGGACTGACCAAACGCCGAAATCAGTCATAGAAGACGCTGTGAGAGCGAAATTCTTAGATTTTTTGCATCAAGAAATACCATACAATTTGAAAGTGAAATTAGATTATTACGAAGAGATCGATAACGAAGATAAAATCATATGTTCAGTATCTGTAGAGTGTCCATCAGAAAGGCTGATGCGACTAATAAGCGGCGCCGGCGGCGGCCGCCTCCAACAGATAAAGTCTTCTGTTCGGAATGATTTGATAGACGTCTTCAGGAAAACGGTGATCTTAGACTTGCAATTGCACGTGAAAAATAATTTTTTGTTAGCTAGTTAGTTCGCAGTGCTCCGATTTTGTTATGGCTTTTAAGAATAGTTGAGAACTTAAATAAACTTTTATGTTAACCTGTGTATTTGTTGTTATGTTTTATGGACTGGTAATAGATATCCGTAACAAAATATAAACTTAAAATCTGTTCACGAATAAAGACGTTATAAGCGATTTACTTCAAACTGGACAGAATGAATTAATTTCTAGAGTGACGTTCGGCTTTCAAGAGTTCAAGATTACCAGACAAATTATAAGACTAGTTTCGAAAAAACAGTAGGTATCTTCTCTTCATTCTCTCTAAAACTTTATACTTATTTTAGAACTTTATTCTTATAGCATACATAAATTTTGATTAAAAATATTCTTAAATTCGTTTTAATTCCTCGTTACGTGTTTTTATAACGCTCCGCAATATTTAAATGGTGGTTAAACCGACGACCTAATCGACGGTGATGTTGAATTTTGAATGTTTCAATGAAAAATAAAACGAAACTGAAAATGTTCTTGTTCGACCAGGAAAACGTAACATTCGATAAGTACCATCTTGTAAGGAAATTGGTCTTCAAAAAGAAAACAAATGAACTCTTATACGACCACTTTGTTGTGGTTGTTGTCTGTCTCCGAAATTTAAGATGGTTTTTCTCACGGTATAGGTATCAAGCTTACATAAAATATTAATTCACTAATTAGTAGGTAGGTACATCTGTACTTGGTTTTCCAAACACTTGCTGAGTTACGTTTACCTCTTACAAGCGTTTAAAAAGGTTATTGTTAACAGTGTTGTATAGTGACAGTATACGACATCAAAGTACCTTTTCAAATCTCAGCAAAATAAAGATCGAGTATTATTACTCCCTAACAATTAAGTACCATGAACATGATTAGATGATCGAAACTAAATTTGGTTGGGTGGTTTATACTTAACAATAGAATTGTACGTACAAACACTAGAGACGGTACAACTTAACCACAGAACTTTGTTAAGACTTGTTTACGAACAGTTACAGTTTCCACTTTAAGTGATGTTGGTCCCAAACTTAACGTGTGTATATGCTTAAAATATACACGATTCAAACGACTTTAGTTTTGAACGGGGCTAATGTAATTATAAGATGGATAAGATAATATGTACACATGAAGATGATTCTACATGGTAAAGTAGTATGTTTTGTCAAAAAGGCAATAGTATAGAAGCATTCGTATTTTATTTCAGTTAGGTATCGTTACATTTCGCCGGCAGAACGTATTTGACTCTTGTATATCACAATGTTGAATTTGAGCTGTTGAAGAATAAGACACCCTTCTTGTTAGGTTAGATTTTTTTAGGCATGAAGCCGTTGGGCCTAATGGATAAAACGTCTGATGCATTCGTGCTGAGCGATGCACCGGTGTTCGAATCTCAGGCGGGTATCAATTTTTATAATGAAATACGTATTCAACAAATGTTCACGATTGACTTCCACGGTGAAGGAATAACATCGTGTAATAAAAATCAAACCCGCAAAATTATAATTTGCGTAATTACTGGTGGTAGGACCTCTTGTGAGTCCGCGCGGGTAGGTACCACCGACCTGCCTATTTCTGCCGTAAAGCGGTAATGCGTTTCGGTTTGAAGGGTGGGGCAGCCGTTGTAACTATACTGAGACCTTAGAACTTGTATCTCAATATGGGTGGCGCATTTACGTTGTAGATGTCCATGGGCTCCAGTAACCACTTAAGACCAGGTGGGCTGTGAGCTCGTCCACCCATGTACGAAAAAGAAAAAAAAGGCATATATTACATATTTATTGTTGCTTCAATTTATAAAAGACTAGCTGTACCCGTCCGCTTCGCTGGCCATTTAAAATTAACATTATTATTTCTCACCCCCACAAAGATTCTCATCATTAATGCCCCCGCAACTGGTGTAGGGAGTCCAACACTCATATAAATATTAGCCTATCCATTAGGTACATGTATTTTCTACATGGATACCAAGTTTCAAGTCAATCGGATGCATGGTTCAGTAGTTATAACGGAACATCCGTAAAAATCACTGTAGATTTATATATTAGTATGGGTTTACTGGAATGCCAGATTGTTACCTACTGGGACTGAACTCGATAACAATAACATTTTACTACAAAATTTTTGACTTAATCACTAAAAAGAATGCTCCTACATTGAATTAAGAGTGCAATTTGTTGTCCTTACAGAAATGGAATAAAACAAAGTAAAACCCATGCTACTTTTCTAGAAAGCAAACAATATTATAGATTCAATGGAATGCTTCTAATAGCTTTTTCTAGGTTATCGATTCCCAAGCGAACAGGTTTCCCAATAATCTGTAGGTAAGAATGCAAATGAGTTCCTGGCTCTTGTGCAATGTTACGGAAAATTAGAAAATTTCGGTTTATTTACCTCCCACGCCGTTAAAAAGCTTTGTTTTGAATTTACGAAATTGTCATATCTGTGTTTATATTTTCGGTGCATTTTCATTTATGGCCTTGTATCCTACGAAGTAATTGTTCGATTAAGGAAAAGTGAACGTTTCATCTTCAATGTAAGCGCACTTAGCCTCTGTCTGTACGCTTCATTTAGTTTTGGTGGCTAGGATTAAAATTCGGCTACGTGTGCATGGTCACCTTTGCCTACTTAAATGTGCCGCTTAGCTAAAACACTATAACTTTCTAGCGATCTTAAGTAACATCAAGTAGCAGATTATTGTGGTTGAAATCCATATCATGTGGTACTTAAGAAAAATATATGATTGACATTTTGCTGTTATATACGAGATGTTTAAAACGAGAAATCATTTTTTTGCATAGGTACATGGTCAACTGCAATCTGAAATGCAATATGTTGCAACTAATAATACGTTGGATATTTATTTATATGAAATTATTATTATGGTAGGTATTATGATAAATAGGCAGGATGGTGGCAACTACTCGTGTGGACTTACAATTCATTTGCTTACTTAGTGCAGCCTCTTACAAACTAACAGTTAACTAAAACATTTGGAAGTTATTAATGGTAGCTTGAGTAGCTTTTTGTAATAGATAAAATCGCTCCGTACCGTATCCGGAGTAGGCTATATAGGAGGGAGTAGGCTATAGGCTAGCAAATCATTAAGTAACGATCTCCCGATCCATTAACGGTGCTTTTAGGCACCACGAGCACCGGTCACCATCGTCGTCGAACCCGTCGCTTTGCGACGAAGGGCTCGGCTAGCGAATTAACCCATAGACACAGCTCACTGAGTTTCTCGCCGGATCTTCTTAGTGGGTCGCGTTTCTGGTCCGATGGTAGATTTTGCGAAGCACTGCTCTTGCTAGGACCAGTGTTAGCAACACTTCCGGTTTGAGCCCCGTGAGCTCACCTACATCTTAGGGTGAAGCTGAAATAGCCTCTCAAGGCTATCACCATAGGTAGGAAAAAAAAATTAGGTAAAAAGACACCATGATGCGTCGGCGATTCGGTGGTGTGATGAGTACGCGCGTGCATGGTAAGAAACTACCGCAGGCGAAGCTGCCCTTCACTTGTACGTCCGCGCATATGACCATTAAGCACATATTATAGCGATACTGTTTCTATTGCAGAGGAGTTATGATCAATTTTGTTTTGACACTACAAGAAGCATCTTTTGTCACAGCTCTGGAGTATTTAATCCGACCCCATCAGGTGAAGGATATAAGAACGAATAGTATCTATAAACATTCTTGAATATAAATCTACAAACAGCAACAGCAGCGAGAATCTCAGTCGAAAGCGTTATTAAGATAACTTCGCAAATAGGTATCAAACCGAGTAAACTGCCTCGCGATGATCTGCGAAGTCATGCGTCTGACGAATTATGAATACGAGCAGTACACTACCCATTTCACTGATATGTTATATGCGGCCTCTAGGTAAATTTCTATTTGGAATCAAAATTAAGTCTCAAGTCACATACCTATAAATAAAAATAAATAAAATAAAATTCATTTAATTCAGACCCTCTTAAGTCCATATGTTGTAAGTTGAATAATACTTAGAACTATGTTAGTAAAATTAAAATTAAAATTAAAATTAGCAATTAAAACATTTAAACATTTAATTCATAAATCTGCGCTGCTTTGAGGCACCTGGTATATGGGTATGTATATGAACCCAGTGTCTCAAAACAGCACATTCGGGTTTATTACCTATAACCATCAGGATATTATTAGTACTCGCACGAACCCCACGCATCAGTGAGGCCGTTCGTTTGCGGATGATTGATGAAAAATCATCCACGTGAGCATCCGCAAACATACCTGATGCGCTACAGTACCGCGGGAGCCCCAACAACATCCTGAAAGCATTATTATATTGCACTCGGAGAGCATTGTATGCCCGCCGCGCATATCGAACCCACAAGGTACAGGTATATAAGGACTGGCAAAACGCCTTGAACAAGGTTACCTTAACCTGTGCGGTACAACGGTAGAACCTGCGGGCCAGCATACTGCAGCGGACAGCCAACGCTCTCCGTTCCCTTTCAATATCTGCATCATCTTTAAGGTGCTCAGTTACAATATGGCCAAGGTATTTGAACTCAGTAACCCTCTTCAGTGGAGTACCTCCGAGCGTCACTGGTGGCACATAACTCGGTTTTGTCTTTGCTGCCTTAAAGACGAGCAGTTCACTTTTTTTAACATTATAGCGGAGCCCGTGAGATTCCGCGTACCTCTCACAGATGGACAACAACCGCCGGAGAGCACCGATCGATGGGCTCAACAGCACCATGTCGTCAGCGTAACTGATGCTGTTCACACAGTGACCATCAATCGAGCAGCCGACACGTGCCTCACCGAGTGCCTCGATCAACTCATTAATATACAGGTTGAAAAGCGCCGGTGAGGTTAAGCCCCCCTGCCTCACCCCGCATTCCAACCTGTACTCCTCCGAAAGTGTGTTTGACCATCTTACCTGATTGGTCTGATACTCGTACCAATGGGAGAACAAGTCCACGTAAGGTCCCGGTACGCCCGTCTGCCTCAACTTACCCCACAACAAGTCGTACCTGACTAGGTCGAAAGCCTTCGAAAGATCGAGAAACACTGCATAAACAGGCGTATTCCTCTCCGTGTAGTATCCCACCACATGCTTTAGCGACAGGATTGCACACTCGGTAGATAACATCGGTCTAAAACCGAACTGAGCATCACTTAATTTAAGATGATCACTCACCTGCCGCTCGAGCACTGCATCGAGTACCTTAGCAGTTATGGTTGCCAGGGAGATCGGCCGATAGTTGTTACGATCCGATACGTCGCCTGTTTTATTTTTTAAAATCGGGACAACGACCGTTCTCATTAACGCCCCGGGCAGATACGAATGTCTGATACAGAAGGTATATAAGAGCGCTAGCAATCTAGGTAAATGCGGACCGGCGTGTTGAAAGTGCTCAATGCTGAGGTGGTCATGACCGGGAGACTTACCCTTAGTCATATTCATTATTATTTTAGTTATTTCCTTCGTTGTTATCCGAGGTGGTACTTGCGAGGGTCGACTCGGGTCCACCACCCCAGCATCAGCACCTCTACTTAACTGACCGGGTGATTGTACCCTGAAATGGTTCCTAAACAGATTAGCAATCCTCACAGGCTCACACTCGCCATCAATGCTCACCGGGATACCAGCTTTTGGACTCAATCTCCTTGTTTGTTTCCAGAAACCTCGGAAGTCTTTTTGTTCGTGTTTTGTGGCAAGAATATTCATTTTTATTTGTTCCTGATGGTTTTGACAAAATTTAAGCTGTTTTTTGAATATTTTTCTCGATTCCACCATATCCCTATACACAGTTCCTTTCCGAGGTTTCCCGTTCCACACCCAGCAAAGAAAAGTTTGTCTAGCCACCCGGTGAGCACTGCGGACGTGCTTGTTCCACCCAATCAATGGTCGAATACCCCTATGGGTTATTTCACACTTATTACTAAAATTATCATAACAGTTAATAGAGGCTTCAGTTAAAACATTAATAATACACATATAAAAATTATTTATAACAGATTGATGATTCACATTAGTACACACTTTATCACAACATTTGTTCAATTCTAGAGGAAAATCTATTAATTTCAATTTATCATTACAATATTTAAAATACATATCAATTTGATCTCCTGTGCGTTCACCCCATATAATTTTATTTACATTACTAATATTAGGCGGAATAGTCATGGATCTAACCCTTTCAAGATTACATTCGACCTCCAATGGAAAATGATCTGACCAGAAAACATCATAATGTATTTTTACGTTTACTACTGTCCGCCACGCGGCCACACTAGTTAAACAATGGTCGAGCCACGAACAGGTACCATGCGCATCGCTAGTGTAAGTATATGATTGAGAGTCAATACCTAGTCTCTCAATGTCCGCACATAGCCAATTCTGCTCCGCACAAAAACTTAACATTTCATTTCCAAATAATTTGCCAGGATGAGCATTAAAATCTCCTAACACATATATAGATTCAACATGTTCATTCTCAACTATAGCAGATATTTCACTGAGGCATTCAACAAATTCACATAAATGATCAAGTTCGTTAGTAGGCATATATACACTAAAAAATAACATAGACCGATCCGCGACACACACTTTGATCGCGACAATACGCTCACTCGCACAGGGGATCACAGACACCGATTGAAATGAATCATTTCTCCATAATAGGCCTACGCCACCGTAAGGACGGCCGCGCAATAACCCACTGCTATTGTCCATCGCTGATTTACCAAAATAAGAAAAGTCTTTGTTTAACAACCCCAGATCAGGTACTTCGGTTGGTAATAACCATGTTTCTTGGAGTGCCATTACATCCACCTTCTTACTCAGTAGCCGTATGCAATCCATAGACCTCTTTAGGCTCATACAGTTGAAGCTCATAATTTTATATGTCTTGTGATTATCTTTATCCATTTTAAGTAATTAATTTTTGTTCATCACTTGTTTTCCCATATTTATTATACTGTACAAACCTGCGGTAAGATACCCCACAAGGCCATAAATTCTCATCCATAAATATCGATAATTTATCCTTAGGTATCATAAACTTGTACCCTCCGTAATCTTTTTTAAATTTCATATTTACTTTCTCTAATTGCACGTCAACACCGGTCTTGCTCATAATATAATTAGAAATATCTTCCGTCATGCAATTAATATCAACATTATATATATAAAACGGTATTCTCGTATTTGCCGCTTTAAATGTATTGTAATGACTATCCGCTTTTCCCGTCATTGCAGTGAATCTGTTCTTATTACGCCTTCGTTGCACCAGGACCCAGTCATCATTTTTGCAAATTTTCCCATTACTCGCACTAGTACTCGAACCCGCTACCTCCGAAGCCCGAGGCGCGCGCGCAGCCGCCTCAGCATATGAGTTGCTGCTAGGCTGACTCACCTCGGTTCTCGCCGGGCGCGATGTTACACGTACAGGCGACACCGCCGATCGCCTACCTCCAGAACCGTTTTCTCCGCTCAGCCGCTCAGTTGGACGCGAAAGTGAGAGGCCACTATGACATGTTACCTTGCGTGCGAGCGAATCAGATGACAGTAAGTGAGCCACCGGGCGTTGAGTCTTTGTGTTGTCAATGCAAGAAGTATGAATGATATCCGTTGAATCGGTTTGAAATTCTTCCGTTGAAATATGCGGAAGACCAACTGGACTACTATTGCAATCAAAACTGTCTTGTAAAATAGCAGCCCCTCTCTTTTTGTTTCCATATATCTCCGAAGTTTGATTTAAAACCATTTCTTTTGTAGCATAGTTTTCTTTTATAAACAACACATTATCTTGCAGTTTAATAATGTCCCTTAACAATCTCGTGGCATCTATATGGTCAAATGTGACCGGGGGAAGACGATGTAAGTCCCTTGCCACAAAAATAGGTACCAAATCAGGGTCTGTTTCTTTGATCACACATAGAATATCTTCCATATCTCGCTTACTTTTTCCTTCACCTTTTCTATGTACCCTTCGAGTTGTAGTTTGTACAGACTCGAAAAGTAATTTTTTCGCCTGTGTGATTTCATCAGTCGTGAACGCAGTAGAACACAGACGAAGTATACTGTCTTCATCCATTACATCAGCTTTATTTTGCACAAAAGCCAATAGCTCACAAATAACTATGTTACAGTTATTACACTTCACGATATCCATATTGATGGACTGACCACGCGGAACCCACCGATAAATTATTTGGGAATGCCACAGGCGACCGTGACCAGCCGAATGCAATAACTAGCATTTCTTGGTGTTCAAATGCAAGCGGTTTCTCTTTTCCCACTCCGCAATCCGGAAATATCGCCATAACACTAAGCCTTTGTTTTGGCCTTACCACTAGTAACGCAGTACTCATGTAAATTTTTGGGGATATGATTTTTATTGCACAATGTTTTTCCTTCGTCGTAGAAGTCATTGGTTAAATACATACTTAAAGGCTTACTTAGAACGATTGATACGTGTCTGCGGGATTGGAATAACGCATTCCAAATTCATTGAAATCGCTCTTGATTTCTGTCTCATGTTTGTTAATGTCTACATTGCAAAGACATCAGTTAGTACGTTAATAATGTATTTCTTGGAAATTGTTACCGGTGTAAAAATTCTTCACATTCGTACAGATATTGATTGCTCTTTATTATTTTAACAATTTCGTTTACAAGAAATATAACGTCCCTTCTGAAACATACGAGCTCATTTTCGCCATCACCCGTCCATATTTTCACATTATGTGCTCAAGCGGACCGCACTTTCAAGATTTATCTTGATGACAAAGGGACACGTGTAATAAACTTGTTCCTTTTTCAAATTAACTGTCAAGAAATGTTTTATTGTGATCATTTTTCTATAAAAGAACTAGAGTTTATATTATCGTTAAATATATAACATATTTTAAGTAAAATTAAACTGCATAAAGTTCCTTTTTTTTATTGATTGGTGACCCGGATGCCTTTTCAGTTTCACCAGGACGGGTGGGCGCGCAAAGGCTCAGCCAGGAGGAATGGGATTTGCTAACAACTGCCTCCGAAGAAGACCTAACAACTCGCGAATGAAGCTACTACCGGATCGGAATCGCGACCCGCTGAGCTTCTCAGCGGATCTTCATCCGGCGAGAAACTCAGCGGGCTAATGCATGGGTTAGGTCGCATGTCGACCTCTTTGTCGAGTTAGATAAGTACCTTTACGGGGGTCCCTAAACCTACTCCTAGTGTTAAAGCTGAACGCGTCTAATGCAAAGGTTATTGGATCTAATGGATCCGTAAGGACGCGTCTAGGGCGTCGACGGTGACTGGGTCCTGCATGATCAGGAATCGGGGAGTAGTTTTTTTTTTTTTTTTTTTTTTTTTTTTTTTTTTTTTTTTTTTTTTTTTTTTTATGATTGAAGGATTACTTGTGGCCCGGAGGCCTTTCCAGTTTCACCAGGGCAGGTGGGCGAGCAAAGGCTCAGCCAGGAGGGGTGGGATTTGCTAACAGCTGCCCGAGCGCCTCCGAAGGAGACCTAACAACTCAAGAGCAGCTGCTTCGCGAATGAATCTACTACCGGATCGGAATCGCGACCCGCTGAGAAGATCCGGCGAGAAACTCAGCGAGCTGATTCATGGGTTAGGTTGCACGGCGAACTCTTTGTCGAGTTCGACGAGTACGGTTACCGAGGTCCCTAAGCCTGCTCCTAGAGCTGAAGGCGTCTAGTGCAAAGGTTATTGGATCTGATGGATCCGCAAGGACGTGTCTAGGGCGTCGACGGTGACTGGCTCCTGCATGATCAGGATTCGGGGAGTAGTCAGCGGCGGCTACGATAAGGCGATTATCATGACGCATAGCCTTATCGAAGTACCGTTCCGACGCTGACTTCATGTATTTCTGTATAGATTCGAGGCCCAGGTCGTCGTGTAGGTCAACGTTCCTCACGAACCACGGAGCTCCGACGGCTAACCTGCAAAAACGGGATTGTAGAGATTGAAGGGTGTCTATGTGTGTGCGGGCCGCGTGAGCGAACACCACACTCGCGTAAGTCATGACGGGCCTAATGCAAGTTTTGTAAAGTGTCACCTTGTTCCGAAGGGACATTTTACTCCGCTTACAGATCATGGGGTAGAGTCTACCGAGAATAAACGCGGCACGGTCACGGACTGATTTTATATGCGGGCGGAATGTCATCGATGCATCCAGGGTAACGCCCAGGTACTTGACCTTCCTGGCCCAGGGTATGGATTGACTAAAGAGAGTAATCGGGGGTGTGAGATTCCTCCTCCTAATACGGGAGGAAATCCGTGTGGAGCTTCCCCTCTGAAATAGCACCGCAGTACTTTTCGCTGGGTTGATGTCTATGCGCCATTTTCGGAACCACTGTCCTAGGGCTAGGGCTGCGCTCTGAAGCTTCTTCGCGATTAGGGACTTGTTTCTACTGGAATAGTAAACAGTCGTGTCGTCGGCGAATAAAGCTAAATGGGTCGGCGGCGACCGGGGAATATCGTTAACGAATAAGCTAAATAGGAGGGGTGAGAGGACAGAGCCTTGCGGGACTCCAGCTGTGAGAGATCGTGGGGAGGAACGGGTTCCCTCGACTCGATATCGAAAAGAGCGGTTCGACAAGAAGTCCCGTATGATGAGCACGAGACTATCCGGCACGCCCATGTTGAATAGTTTGAAAATCAAACCATTGTGCCAGACTTTGTCGAACGCTTTTGCGACGTCGAAGAAGAGAGCTGCCGTGTATAACGGTTTTGGTCTATTAAGCCCCACAAGAATGTGCTCCGTGAGGCGGTGCACCTGTTGAACGCATGAGTGATTTGTACGGAATCCGAATTGTTCATCGATGAGAATGCCCTTGGATGAGACGAAGTCTCTGAGGCGTTTGTAGAGCAGACGCTCATACAGTTTGCCTAGAGACATGAGGAGGCTAATCGGGCGGTAGCTCGTCGGATGATTTTTTGGTTTACCGGGTTTATGTATGCCGATAACGTCCGCTTCTTTCCACACCGCGGGAAAGATACAGTTCGCCATAGCGGCATTGAAAATAGATGCCAACATCACGATGAGTTGGACGGGTAGAAGTTTAATAACGCGGTTGGATATACCGTCGGAACCGGGAGCCTTGCGAGGACGTAGGTCTTTGATCAAGTCTTTAACTTCCATCGGGGTGACGGGTGGTAACGCATCCGAGGGTGGCAAGGAGACTCTGCGTTCTACCTCACTGTCTACTAATTCTACATGAACAGGGTCCACGGATTGAGTGCTGGGCGTGCACTGGGTTTGCAATGTATCGGCCAGCAACTCTGCTTTTTCGTCATCATCAAACGCCGCGAGTCGGCCTGAGGGGCCTACGAGGGGGGGCATAGTTACTACCGTATCCGATTTGAGAGTACGAGCTAAGCGGTAGTAAGACCTTTGGGAGGGCGCGAGTCCTTCTAAGAAATCAGACCATCTGGCATTTCGGACTTCGGCGATGCGAGACTTTACGTCGCGTTGTAGGGCACGCATTCGAATACGATTTTCCGCGGTAGGATACCTGTCGTAGGCGCGTATCGAGGCGTTCTTAGCTCTAAGGAGTTCCCTAATATCATCGGACAATTTGAAGCGGTGAAGGAAGTCCTCCGCTACAACTTGTTTCGATGACCTATCTAATGTCGAGGTGATGTGTGACGTTAAGATGTCTATGGCTTCAGCGGTATCCTGAGGAGACGGGGTAGAGTCCGGGTTAAACGGGAGCGATGGTGGATCAGATTCAGCCAGGCTGATGCCCAGCGTGTGCCAATCCACCACAGTCCTCGTGACGGGAACGGAATCGGGAGCGCGACGGAGCTTCATAACGACGGGACGGTGGTCTGAATCTAACTCTGAAACTACTTCGATCGAGTGTAAGCGCAGAGTTAGGTTTTTTAATAACGCTATGTCGAGTATATCCGGGCGATGCGCGATATTTAGCGGGTAGTGAGTCGGGGTTAGCGGAGCGACGATATCGAAGGCGAGATCATCGACTAACGCGTCAAGCCGCCTGCCATTAGGGGTTGTGGTGTGTGAGTTCCACCTGATGTGTTTACAATTTAGGTCGCCCGCCAGAATGACAGAGCTCCCCATGCCGAGCAGCGCCTTGATATCACTGCTTAGAACGATCTTATCCGGTGGAAGATAAACGGACGCGATAACGATCGGCGCGTGTCCCGTCAGTGAGATTCGGCACACTGATGCTTCGATATTAGCGAGCGCGGGAGGATCGAGCGGGACGCAATGCAGGGCTCTTCTATAGTAAATGACGGTACCACCACCACGAGCAGAGAGCCTGTCATTCCTGACCATGTTATAGTTCGCGATTTTAGGGTCACGGCGCGCGGGCTTAAGTAGGGTCTCCTGCACTAAAAAGATATCAATTTGATGGTCACGCAAAAAGTCAGAAACCTGATCACGTTGATTTGCGAGACCGTAAGCGTTAAAAAATCCTATCGTTACGGATAGGGGCTTTATTCTACTTATATACGCCATTGATTACCGGCGGAGTGAGGGGAGGACGTACGTATTTAATGACGCGTATACGTCGGCGTATTCTTGCACAACGGCGATAAAGTGTTGTGCAGTGGAGGCAGCGCGAATGGCGTCGCCCAAAGCGTTAACGCGCTCAAAGTTGATCGACTGAAAGAAGTCGATCGCTAAAGCGAGATTGTCGGACGCGGTCGGAGGGCAAGTCGCGGGAGAGGGACGAGTTGCGGGGGCGGGACGAATCGCGGAGGAGGGAGTTGTAACCGTGTTCGTGTACGGCAGCGGTTTCGCCCAAGCCGAGACACTGGGCACCGGCGCCGGAACGAACGCTGGCTTAGCCTGCGACACAGAGGGTGCCGAGGCTTTGATGTCTGGGCCGGAAGCTCGGAGGCGGTTTTGGCGGGCGATGCGGCGATTTATTTTCGGGGCTCGGGGGCATCCGCGGTAATTTGCGGGGTGACCCTGTGTACGACACAGGACGCAGCTAGGCGGTTCCGTCGCGGTTTTTTGATCGCGAGGGCAGAGGGCCGTGGCGTGATCTCTTAAACACTTGACGCATCGGGGGCGCGCGTGACAGTTACGGGATGAATGCCCGTATAATTGGCAGTTATGGCACTGGCTAGGTGTGCCTTTCTTGTGTGGGGTTTTCGACGGCGATTCCGGAAAGGCTATAGACCGTTCGGATGTTGAATATTTGCTTACCCTCGGGGGTAGGCTGGAGGGCGACGAGAACCATGTTATATGGCTCCCTTCCGCGACCTGTGTGCATGCGGTGTACGGAGTTAACCGGTAGGCCTTGTTCGAGAAGGTCGGCCTTGACTAGCTCGGCATCCAACTCTTTAGGGATGCCACGTATGACGGCACGGAGTTCGCGCTCCTCCTGGAGCGTATACGTGTGGAAACTTATACGCTCCTTACGGAGGTAAGAAGAGAGGGCCCTATGGTCGTCGGGTGTTCGAACCTTAATTTGAATGCCGTTCGCGAGGTTACGGGCATTCGTGAAGTTGATATTTTTGGCCTTAAGGGCCAGGGAAACTCGATCCCAAGCTGCCTTCTCTTGGAGGATTACCGGGGGAGGGGTCTGGGTTTTATTTTGTGCCACCGGACGCGGCGACGGAGTGGCACGGGCTGGAGGCGCAACGGGAGTCTGAGGGCGGGGGCGCGACGCGTTCGCGGCTTTGCTAATTTTAGCGGCCGCGGGAGCTCGAGACTCCGCGGCACGCTTCTTACCCTTTTGTACCAGGGTGAATCCATCCGTCGATGAGGCGGGAGCGAGGTCGACCTCCATCTCCGAGTCAGAGTCGGAAGACGAGGAGGCGGGCGCAGGTGACCTACGAGCAGGTGTTTTGGAGGGCACGACGGAGGCTGCGGATGATCGCGCTGCTGGAACGGTGGCCACGGCGGACGACGCAGCGGTTTTACTCGCCAGTATAGGCGACGCGGGAACGGCAGGCACGACGAAGGCTGCGGTGCTCGATGCAGAAACTTTGCACGCAGGTACAGGTGACGCAGGAGCAGCGAGCTCGGCAGAGTCCACGAGAGGGCTCGCAGTGTGATCGGCCTTGAAGGCCAGAAACTCTGAGGCGAGCTGTGGGTGGCGAAGTCGGAGGAATTCCGCGAATACAGCGTCCATGATCGCTGAGTGCCCAGGTGGGGCGGCCCCGGGTCTTGAAAACACTCGCCTTGCGGCGAGGCCCCAACTTCTCGGACCTGAGCGGTTCTATTGAACACAGGTGGCGATGCGGCACCATTACTACAGGACAAAGAAAAAACACAACAAAACGGAAATAACAAAAAGAAACAGAACAATTAAACACTTCCAGGAAAACAGTTTGTCGGCAGATGTACCACGAACACAGAAACAACAAAAGGAAACAAAACAAATAAAAACTTCCAGGAAGAGCACTTAGTCGGCAGATGTACCACGAACACAGGCCGCGCGAACAATGGCCGGGCTAACAAAAGCCAGGCGAACAAAGACCGGGCGATCGGGTGGTCGATGAGCACGTCCGCACGTGACGGGTGCCTCTATCGGAATGGGGGGAGTAGTCAGCGGCGGCAACGATAAGACGATTATCATGACGGGTATAAAATTCTCACGCGTAGATTAATACTAATTATTCTGTCGGATCACTATTGTTTGACTAGTGCTATCTAGTATCCGATATTGATAACGATAATTTTCCGTTTTACTTAGTTACATCTGTCAGTTAAAATAAACTCACATATTAAAATATACTTAAATGAAGCAAAATTGTTTCACTTTTAACTGTGTAAACTTGAATTCACTTTGTTTCAATTTACATACCATATATGTATATACAATTCTGAAAGAATCATATTTTACGAGCAGACATATAAAGGTTTTAGGTTAATTATCTATAAATACGGAATTATCAGTAAACCCGGTAAAGTGTCTTTAAATAATCCCGTTGACGCGTCTAGCCGACTGTTTAAGTTTGGTTGGGAGCTTGGGACTGCATATTCATGCAATCTTTGAAACTTCCACAGACTAAAACTAACACTCAATTTGCAACTTATACAGTATCTGGTTATGTTTTGAGTCGGTCTACCGAATTATAGGCAGGATAATTAAGTGTGAATACACACGAGAATTTACTTAATAGTGTTCAGAAATGTTGATATATTAAAAAAAAACTGGGGCAAAGTTTCAATTGCATTGGTATCCAATAGGTAAACTGGCGTGGTAACTGAAATATAATCAGCCCTTTTTCAGCACAAGGATTTTCATAAAATGGTAAATCACAAAATCATAAAATAGTACCGTTTTCTTTTATTACAACATTAACGGTATTTCGGAAATTCAAAGAGCTCTTATCACTTATAGAGACGTTTTCAGTTTAAAGCCTATATTATTACGTTTTGGTTTCTATCCTTGGGTCATTATATAAAATACAATAAAATACATTTCCAAAATGCATTGTATTGCACTGTGCAGAATTTTTACATACTATAAATCTCATAAATAATTTGGTCCGCTAAATATCAGTTCGAAATTCTTATACTGGAGTGTGGATGGATACAAAAAAGTTTAAGTACGAGCAAAGGGTATTCAATTTCTTAAACGGCCATCATTTTTGTCGGGACCTCCCATGAATCTTAAAGATAGCGTTTAATGGAAATAGCAGCCCGCTGTTGAACATTATGCTCATATGTGAACTATGGCTTTGATAGTCACCGCATAAACAATTTATGTATTATACATTTTTGTGTTATAGAATCTAAAAAAATATCAAAATGGATTGGTGGTTGGAGTGGAGCTTAGTTTATTTATAAGTAATTCAAGAAATTTATTTATTTTATTTTATTTATTGGGTACCAACGTATTAAATAAACATCAGCACAGAACAGTACAGGTAACATAGACATTAATCTCGCACTAAATGCTAACACAATTACAGGTACCGACTGCATGCATTGGTAAAAAAGCGGTCCATTGTATAATATTAGAGAAAAAAAGAAAAAAAAAAGAAATATATAATATATGTATATAACATTTGAAAATGTTACAACTTAAGTAAGTTAAAGTCTTCTGTATACAATGACAGTCCTCTACCTTCCTCAGCCCCTCACGTTGCAAAATGATTAAATAATTACTTGTCGATTATCCAATTTGATGACGCACATGTACTTAAAGCTTTAAAAAAACTTCATTCGAATAAGGGACCTGGTTTGGATGGCTTTCCCGCAGTATTTGTTTCTAGATGCGCTACAGTACTTGCTCACCCACTGCGTCTTATATACAACAAATCGTTAAGAACAGGTGTTTTCCCAAGCGATTTGGAAGCCGGCGCTGATTGCTCCTTTGCATAAGGATGGCCCAAATAATCTTATCAGGAATTACCGATCTATTTCTATTCTTGATGTATTTGCAAAGATTTCCACCCGAATTTGGGGGGGTGCAATTTCAAAAATCTAATTAGTCCTCATCAACATGGTTTCACGAAGTCTAGATCTACGTTCACAAACTTGACATCTTTCATTAACGCAATTGCTGTCGAGGTCGACAAGCGCTCGACTGTTAATGCTGTGTACACCGATTTTAGCAAGGCGGATGATCGCGTGAATTACAAAATCCTTTTGCAGAAGCTCTCTGATAACAGCATTGCTGAGCCATTGCAAACTTGGTGTTCATCGTATCTCTCGGTCCGGCAATTAATGGTCGTAGCGTCAGATTTATTTTCTGACCCTTTCTCGACACCATCTGGTATGCCATAGGGATCCCATCTCGGTCCTCTATTTTTCAATATATTTATTAATGACATTGATGATTGCTTTCACTACTGCAGACATTATCTGTTTGTGGATGATTTGAAGATCTTCAGGGTTGTAAAATGTCCGTCGGATGTGATATTCCTGCAGAACGACATTGACCGCTTGGTTTCATGGTGTTCACGCAACAATATGGACCTCAATCCGGTCAAATGCTATTCAATTCATTTTCCCAGAAGAAAAACTAGAACTCACTACAACTACACTATAAACCATAGCATCATAAAAGAGGTCGATAGTATTAGGGATCTCGGTGTGGAAGTTGACAGAGAATAATATTTAAAAGTGTTACAACTTAAAAAACAACATAAACGTATTTCAAATACACCTAAAAGCATTTCAATGTAAACAATGTCGAATCAACACGATGAATTTTATTTATCTAAAGGGAAATCTCTCCAGCGAAAAGCAAACACGTCCCGAGCAAAAGACTACTGAGGGATGAATGGCTCACTGAACTAGAAAATGTTAGTTGATTTTTGAATTTCACACTTCAATGGGCTATTTAACGCAAGGCAGCTCGTTGACGATTGTGTTTAGCAAATATCTCGTATTTGTGTAATCTTTTGCTTTTGAAGTCAATGACATGGGTTTCGTATTATAATGTTTTGTAATATTTATCGTGTCGAGCATTTGTTATTGGTAACATGCTTCACTAAATTTTAGTTAATACTCGTCTACATCCGTGATGGTTCAAAAAAAATTACCTGAAAGTCTTTCCTGCCCGTATCATCAAATTATGTAATTGTAAATGAAACCATACAATAAAATTATTTATTACGATTTGTTGTTGACGCATTCATTACAACAAAAGTAACAGTAACGATGTTTTTACAATGTACAAAATACAAAATATTCCTATCAGTGCTGTTGTGAGTAACCTGATTCTTTGTCTTAATTTTTTTAGAATTGATATAATCAAGTCTCTTTGCCGGTGGTCTCTTGTGGTGCTAAATCCTGTATATGATGTGTTTACAATATCAATAGAGGACGGTAAACGTGTCTAACATGACGGTGGTGTACTGTTATAGTCGTGCATGCCACCTCCTTCTTTTAATATCTTGGTTAGTACTACTATTACTACCAATTTCCCAACACCCTTTGGTATAGTTTTTTTTTTTTTATTTAGACTTCCCACTACTCTTTATCTACCCAATTGAACACTTTGGAATAAAGATAGAAATAAATAATAATAATAAAAGTGTACCTGACGGATAATAAAATTGATTACATAAAGTGTAATGGCAACAAGTTTTATTTTCCATTCCAAAAAAAAAACGAAAATAACACAATATACAAATGTATAACAAGGAGAAAAAAAATGAAATAGACAAAAGTTCACACACAACCGTGATATAAGCTGTCGCTCGTTTCATGTCATGTCTGGATTAGAGCGGTGTTGGTTCGAGGTCGAATTTCATGCAATTTGTTTTCAATAATCACTGCAAAATTCCGTCGTTTATCATTTAAAAGTATTCGCTGAAATGATGGCCATCGGATGCTATGTAAACTCGCATTGTGTAATGTGGTTGCCGGGATTACAACAAATTATCCGCTAAGCTTTTCTAATTACGTGTGCAGAATCGGCTTCTAGAAGGAACGAATTGTATTAGTCTAATTCGTGGGTAGTCCCCTAAATGAGTGCAGTAGAATGGCCTCGAGCAGGGAGAAATAGCGGGACATCGTGAGATGCATCAAGTCCCCCAATGTCAATGTCTTACAACAGTACATGACGACCACGACCACTCTGTCAAGAGTGACACTATTGAGAAGAAGAAGAAGGTTGGTGGGAACGAGAGGACTGAAGTTATGTCATCCACTATCCACAAGTAACTGAAATGAGATCGGTGGACATAGCTTATCAAGTTTTCCAAAAAGTCCAGTGATGTTTCAGTAAATTTCCACTGTATTAGTGGAACGTTATTGAATTTCTAATCGATTTAAGCCTGTTGCTAGCAGTAATGGCATTGCAAGAAGCCATATCCAATACTGAAAAAAAAACAAGAAATACATAAATCGTGTAATAAAATTATTATCATTGTTTAATTTATTGACTTTGAAATCTGCCCAAAATTCGAAAGGGTCGTCAGTCACAGTTTTTGCCTTATCTATATGTATAAAAATGAATTGCTGTTCGTTAGTCTCGCTAAAACTCGAGAACGGCTGGACCGATCTGGCTAATTTTGGTCTCGAATTATTCGTGGAAGTCCAAAAAAGGTTTAAAAGGTGAAGATTCCAATTGTTTTTTTTTAAATTTATTTTATACAAAAGTTAGGTCTTTTATTTATCGATTGAGGCACTACGAAGTCTGCCGGGTCAGTTAGTTAAATAATAAAAAAGACAAATCAAACGAATTTCTAATTACGTTTAAGTTTGAAGGCTGCTACAATATAAAGAAACGGCGATAGCTTATCCGGTTTGCTAAACATTATTCGGACAGTTAAACTGAGCAATATAAATTTTCATTTCATTAGATGTTGGCTGCATACCAAAAAATACATTTGGAAAACTGTGTGTCGCAAACTTCATAAACATACCCAAATTACGTTTTGATAAAACTTCAACACCTTACATCGTTATTCGTTATTGAAAACGCTTGGCAAAAAAAACTTGAGGCGAATTGAAACTTATCTATGCGGAATCTAGAAAACTTCGGGAAATGTTACGTCAGTAGTATAATTTATGATTTGAACTTCACAATGCTGCTAGATCCTCGTCAAAATTATATTTCACAGTCCTTTCACGAATATCCCGTTTTTTATCTTCACATATGTATTAAATAACATATTCAGTATGTACGCTAATGAAAAAGCCCTTTGTATTTTACAAGAAAATACACAGTACTTACTTTTTTCCTCAAAAATAAATGGTTTCGTAAAGCTTATAATCTAATTACCGAATTACATTAATCAGATCAAAGGCCTCAAGTGAACATTTGAGTTGATCATATTCGCTAGATTATCACTATTCTTTTCTGTTAGTTACTATGTAATTTAATAACCTTGTTTAAATTTAAGAACGTTGGATTTGTAAAAAAGATTGAATTTCTAATTTCGGATATTTTCACTATGAGTTGTCCAAGTAGTACCATTTATGAAGTTTGAAATGATTGAATTGTATATGTATGCTTAGAGTAGCTATAGTATTCAACCTAGACATGCAATGAAAAAAGAAAAATAAGATTTCCTTGTTCCCTACCTATGTTATATATCATTATGATTAAATTTACAATGTTAGCTCATCAAAGACGAGAAAATGATTTGGTTTCAGATTTAAAGCTCTATAAGATATAATAAAACAGTGGCTAATTATGAAACCTAATTAATACCACTTTAGTAATAGATATTTGATTAATAAAGCGGTTTTTAGTTGTGATTTTTCGTATTCAATGACATCTTAACAGAATAGTTTTCTGCCTAACAAGACACTTTCAGTGATATAAAATTAAATGCTATCCCTTGTCGGTTAAGGAAGTGCTCAAGTACCCCTAATACAATAAACGTGCCCCTCGGGATATTTTTAGTATGGTCAAGTGCTCGATTTGACCGCTGCCAAATATCCTAAAGATTGAGGCAGGAATCCCTAAATTGAAGTGAAGTTTTCTCATTAATTTGATTACGTCGATCCCAGGGCCCGACCCGTGTCACAAGTTACTTCATTAGTTACGCAACTTGCTGAAAGTAATCCTAGGGAATTACGTTTTGTAAGACACGAATTACCGATAATATACCTTTATATTTACATGCACTTGTCTTGAGCGGTTTCGTTTGAAATCAACCCTTGAATCAAAAAGACTTGCTATCAGGATCGTGATTAACGATCTGCGAAAGTTAATGTCTCCATTTTCTTATTTATGATTAATATTTAATGTCTAATACCATATTTAAGGCTTTCGTGTTTCCGGTGGTGGTTAATTTTTTTTAGTTATGTCTGAACCTTGCAATATTAAAATTAACTACACCCGTATTTCTTTTTTTGAAAAACAGTCATGGGGTAGTCTCATTACACTTAAATAATAATAAAAAACGATTTTGCTGTAGACAGATATTACATTCAAATATCATTTATGAAAAAAATTAAAAGCTAACCAATCTACAGTTTTTGAATAAAATACACGTTGTGATATGCAAATAGGACATTTCATAAAATTAGAATTTAAAATCAAAGCTCCGTTTCCGAGGTGTTTTTGTCTGGAGCGGCGCGACATCGTGCACATAAGTTATGACGAATTATTTATGTTGGCTGATGCCACCAACAGGCTCGTATTTACCGCCAAGATCTCGTTTACTGCACTCTCGTATTTGCATTTTATATGCCTTTACTCTAACATAACTTTATTATGACAGGGATACTTCTCACGTTTGCGGAACTCGATGTAAAAAAACATGGATGATTGGTTTAGTTTTGTCGTTGTGATTTTACATTTTGTTTTCATGTAAAACTATTTCAGCTGATATTAGTGGCACTTAGTATGAAAATTACTGTTCTTTGTAATATTGAAAAGAAAAAGAAATGAGATGATTTGTCGGATTAAAACGTAAAAAACTGTGAAGTATATTACCCATTACTATGTATTGGGTTTCCATAACCGTGTAGCAGCAGGCAGTAACAATTTATTAGATATTAATACAGATTATTTTTTCTAGATATGCATTCTTGTATTAACGGGTCATTACAAAGCTGTTTGTGATGAAGATTGCATTAGGCATCTCATTCCCGTCTGGCACATAACAGTCCGAGTCGGGTTTAATTGATCTAGGCAGGATGATGGATTGTAGTGAATAGCGCGCCGGCTACGAGCGGTTTTGCGGTGGATAGATGAATCTAAGTGCCGCTTCCGCAAGATGCTTTTGGAGCTCCAAGCCGCCCCGTACATATACCCCTAATGCCTACTTGAGCCTATCAATCTTAGTAATGGCTGCGAAGCTCCATGTCCATCTACTGAAATAACGTTTATTTATTTTGTATTTTTATATGGTCTATTATAAATTTATAGCTAAGTTACATGAGTACTTGTTATTTTCTACAAACCACCTTCAACTATGTGTATAATTACAACTAATTTTAGGTTATCAATTTGTCCCGCGGGAGTTGCTGGACTTCTACCGGGCGCGTCCGTAGGTGGCGGATAACGGGCCTCTGGGCTCTATTCCCAGGGGTATCGTCCGGTCTCTCTCGTTCTGTTACAACGAGAGAGACCGAACGACGTGGACCAAAACCAGCTCCGGGGGTTCCAAGCTCTCCTCCCCCTTCACTTGTTGAAGGGTGGTCCTCCTGGAGATGCGTGGGCATCCACCTTTTATCCTTTTCCCTTTGATTATTTCGTTGATTTATTTACTGTCTTTTTGTTATCTTCATTTCTTTTATTTATATTTTGATTTGTAATCTGTAACTTTCTTCGTTTTACTGTTTGGTTTATCATTTTGTGTTATTCTCTATCCTGTCTTTCTTCGCCTTTGGTTTTTATTTTTGGTTTTATTTGTTTTATTTTCTTCTTCTTTTCATTTCAATCCTAATCCTAAGCTTTGACACCCGGTGAGAGGATGCATGGCCGGTGGGCGACCGGTCGCTAGGGTGTCCCAGGGGACCGCACCCCGGGCAAAAAACAAAGGGAAACCAATGAAGATGTCCAGTTTGCAAAGAGTAATACCCCAGGAGGGTACCCGCCAAGCGGGAGAATCCCTCCGTACTACTGACTCGTCGGTAGTGCGCAGCCCCTCGTATTCTGGGGGGGGGCACAAACTGCACTGAGATAAGGTCCGGGAAGGACGGCGTCAAAAAAGGAGCAGGGTCCGGGAAGGACATAAGTAGGAAGAACGAGTCCGCGAAGGACGTAGTAGCTATAGGGTCCGTTAAGGACAATGAAGGGAGATCGTCCGGAACCGCTCTCGTGTCGGACGATAGCATGGCCACAGCTGGGTCGGCCCAATCGTCGGCCCGCTCTTCGCCGACACGCAGACAGCGAAAAAGAGTACTGACGATCAGTAGTGACGAGCTTGGAAGCAGTTCCGGCTCTGACGGAGCAGCCTCTACTGGCAAAGGTGGTGTCATGCCGCAATCAAAGAGAGGGCGTGGTCGTCTGCCGACCACTGGTCTGACTGCGGACAAACAGACGTGTCTTAAAACTCAGCGCTCTGAGATAAAGGCCACCGGTAGCATGAGTAGTATGCGCGAAGTAAGAAGCGCAAAAGCCACGGAAGGGAGCCCTAAAAAGGATCCTGAGTGTCGTCTGAAGGAGAGTGCCGCGATGGCCCTGAAGGTATGCAGTAAGCCCGGCAACCTGAAGAGTACGTATCAACGTGCCCTAAAGGAATTGGCGGTGACAATAATGGAGGTCACAGAAGAGCTGGCGAACCGTCCCGCGGCCCAAGAGACGGAAAGGCTGCGAGCGGTAAACGCCGGTCAGCAGGAACTGCAGGAGGTACGTAAGGAGCTGGCACGCATCTCACGGGCTTTGACGTTGTCCAACCCAGTCGAAACCCCAGCCCCAGCTTCAACCACCACGACAGAGGACCAGGAGGAGCTACGTGTCCAACGCATTATGCGTGCCGTCGGCACCATGGTTGACGCTCGCTTTGCGAGTCTGGAGATGCGGCTGCCCCCGGAGCCTCGCATCAGGCCACCCCTGGCGGCGGATAGACGGAAGACCTGTGAGAAATCGCCAGACCCTCCTCTCATCGTTGATGCTACGCTGGAATCAACATCGGTACAAGCAGCATTGCCGCCCTCCGCGAATAAGAAGACACAAGGCCCTAGACGCAAGACCACGGTGCTAGCACCCCTGTCCGAACTGGGTGCCTTCCCTCCGGCTCCAGTTGTTTTAACCGAAAGCTGGTCCACGGTCACCCGTAGGGGTGCTAAGTCAAGGGGGGAGGCCGTGAGAACAGTCGCAGCTTTTCCACCGGAGGAGAAAGCACCGTCTTCAAAGAAGAGGACGAAGAAGCGGCTTCGAGCTCCGCGTTCTCAGGCTGTGGTATTAAAACTACAGCCAGAAGCCGCAAGCCGCGGCCTTACATATCGGTCCGTCCTTGCGGAAGCGAGGGCAAAGATCGACCTAGAATCGTTAGGCATCCCGGTCCAGAGGATTCGGTCCTCTTTAACCGGTGCCAAGGTCCTGGTGGTAGATGGAGGCGATCAAGTGGAGAAGGCCGATCTCCTGGCGAATAGGCTGAAAGAAATTCTACCCGCAGAGGGCGTCGAGATCTCCAGGCCATCGGTGACTGCAGCGATGCGCATCAGTGGCCTCGACGACTCGGTGTCGCGTGAGGAGATCGCCGATGAGCTCGCCAAAATCGGGGGGTGCCCGCCTGAAAGTATCAAGGTCGGGGAAATAAAGTCCGGTCCAGGCGGGATGGGCCAAGTCTTAGTTCGATGCCCGGTCTCAACAGCTGCGAAAATCGCAGCAGTCCCCAAGCTGAGGATTGGCTGGAGCGTACTCCGCGCTCATTTGTTGGAGGCCAGGAGGCTGCAGTGCTTTCGGTGCCACGAGCTGGGCCACGTGAGCGCACGTTGCCCGTCGTCAGTTGACCGCAGCCGGGATTGCTACCGGTGCGGCCAGGCCGGTCACGTGGCCTCTGGCTGCTCGCTGGCGCTGCACTGCACCGTTTGTGTCTCTGCTGGCAGACCGGCGGACCACGTCTCCGGGGGCAAGGCTTGCGCCAAGCCCCCGAGACAGAGACAACGACGGCAGGATTTCGCCACGCTTGAGAGCGCGCGGAGTCGGCCCGGTATGGCCTCGGCGACACCGATGGACGCCCAGTCATGACAGACGTTCTTCGTGTTCTCCAGGGAAATCTCAATCACTCCGCCAGGGCTCAAGACCTTTTGTTTCAGAGCATGGTGGAGGGATTGACCCACCTTGCGGTGGTTGCAGAGCCATACCGGGTCCTTACGGGTCCCGATTGGGCAGCTGACCTTGACGGCCGGGTTGCCACTATTCGTCGTGGTTGTGTGGGCGCTCCGCCCGAGTTCGCCGTCGTTGAGAGGGGTCGCAACTTCGTCGCCGTCCTCTGGGCCGAGATGATCGTGGTGGGAGTATACTTCTCCCCCAACAGGACACTTGCTGAGTTTGAAGGCCTCCTCCTTGAGCTCAGCCGCGTCACTAGGAGGTCGCACTCCCGGCAGATGCTTGTTCTCGGGGACCTCAATGCCAAATCATCGGCTTGGGGTTCCTCGAGGACGTGCCCCAGAGGAAGGGCGCTGGAGGAGTGGCTAGTCGAAAGCGGTCTCGTCATACTCAACCGCGGCATGGAATTCACCGGACGCGCAAGACCGCGTCCACGGTCGACCGACCTCTTCGGAAGCCAAATTGGTTGGACGCTAGATTCGGCCCAATATTCTCCAGGTGCTGAACAAGACGCTCGGCAACGATACGCTCAAGGAGCTTACCGGCCTCGTCCAACACGACTATCGGGCGATACCCGGAGGGCTCATCTCTAGGGCGACCGTCCTTTGGGATGAGCACCAGCCGGCCCGTACGCCACGGCTCCGGGAACCTGCCCTCTCGGAGGCACTTGCTAAAAAGCCTTCGAAGTGTAGGTCCCAAACCATCTTCAGTTAGGGCCAGAGCCCATGCCCTGCTCGACAGACCGTCAGGGCCGGGCGCCGTGCGCTTCGAGCGCATCTTCGCCACCACCGCCTTGAATTCTGCCTGGGACACACCTTCCAGCTCTCCGCCGTCAGCGACCTGCACCGCTGCCATTACAGGAGGGATGAAAGCCGTTCCGGATGAGTCCGGAAATAGACCCCCGACCACCCGGTGCAAAGTCTCAGGCGGCAGTGTGCTGGTCGTAGGGGGAGCCCAAGGTCGAAGCGCATTGTGCGCCAGCCTGTAGGGCCGCCCCCATGGATCTCGATCGAGCGAGGCGAGTAGATCGTTCCAGGCGGCTTCCTTTGCCATTCTGATGGCCACGCAAAGGGCCCTCACCGCTGTCCTGTACACTACGTAAAGGCGGTCTTGCTCCTCCGGGTCTCGATGCATCCTTCGACGTCGGCTCCGTTGGTACGCACGACGACTGACGTTGCACGACTGGCGCAGGTTGGCGATTTCCTCAGTCCACCAATATACGCGGCGCTTAGGGGCGAGAGCTCTGATGCGGGGCATGGCGGCATCACACACCCGCGACATGGCCTCGCGCATACGCTCCGCCTCCACGCGTACGTCCATCGGCTCGCCAAGTGAGTCGAGGCGCCACGCCTGGACGACAGCCGCCTCGTGCAGCCGCTCGACATCTAGGCGCTTCTGGGCCCAACGAGGACCCTCCGCGCCTCCACCGAAGAATGAAGACGTTGACACCGCTCCTGGGGTCACAACGATGCTGAAACGGATGTAGCGGTGGTCGGAAAGCGTCTCCTCACCAACCATCACCGCCCAACCGCGGATGCGACGCGCGACGTCCGGCGATGCGAAAGTGACATCCACCACGGACCCGCCTAAACGTCTCACGCATGTGAATTCCATGCCGCGGTTGAGTATGACGAGACCGCTTTCGACTAGCCACTCCTCCAGCGCCCTTCCTCTGGGGCACGTCCTCGAGGAACCCCAAGCCGATGATTTGGCATTGAGGTCCCCGAGAACAAGCATCTGCCGGGAGTGCGACCTCCTAGTGACGCGGCTGAGCTCAAGGAGGAGGCCTTCAAACTCAGCAAGTGTCCTGTTGGGGGAGAAGTATACTCCCACCACGATCATCTCGGCCCAGAGGACGGCGACGAAGTTGCGACCCCTCTCAACGACGGCGAGCTCTCGCCCCTAAGCGCCGCGTATATTGGTGGACTGAGGAAATCGCCAACCTGCGCCAGTCGTGCAACGTCAGTCGTCGTGCGTACCAACGGAGCCGACGTCGAAGGATGCATCGAGACCCGGAGGAGCAAGACCGCCTTTACGTAGTGTACAGGACAGCGGTGAGGGCCCTTTGCGTGGCCATCAGAATGGCAAAGGAAGCCGCCTGGAACGATCTACTCGCCTCGCTCGATCGAGATCCATGGGGGCGGCCCTACAGGCTGGCGCACAATGCGCTTCGACCTTGGGCTCCCCCTACGACCAGCACACTGCCGCCTGAGACTTTGCACCGGGTGGTCGGGGGTCTATTTCCGGACTCATCCGGAACGGCTTTCATCCCTCCTGTAATGGCAGCGGTGCAGGTCGCTGACGGCGGAGAGCTGGAAGGTGTGTCCCAGGCAGAATTCAAGGCGGTGGTGGCGAAGATGCGCTCGAAGCGCACGGCGCCCGGCCCTGACGGTCTGTCGAGCAGGGCATGGGCTCTGGCCCTAACTGAAGATGGTTTGGGACCTACACTTCGAAGGCTTTTTAGCAAGTGCCTCCGAGAGGGCAGGTTCCCGGAGCCGTGGCGTACGGGCCGGCTGGTGCTCATCCCAAAGGACGGTCGCCCTAGAGATGAGCCCTCCGGGTATCGCCCGATAGTCGTGTTGGACGAGGCCGGTAAGCTCCTTGAGCGTATCGTTGCCGAGCGTCTTGTTCAGCACCTGGAGAATATTGGGCCGAATCTAGCGTCCAACCAATTTGGCTTCCGAAGAGGTCGGTCGACCGTGGACGCGGTCTTGCGCGTCCGTGACCTTACCGACCAGGCGTGCTCTGGGGGGGGCGTGCTATTGGCTGTGTCAATCGATATAGCCAACGCCTTCAACACGATCCCCTGGAGTACGATCATGGAGTCATTACGATTTCACCGCGTGCCCACCGGTCTCCGCAATCTGATCGAAGATTATCTCTCAGGGCGGGCTGTAATCTTTCCCGAGCGGAGTGGGTGGGGACGGAAAACAGTGTCGCGGGGAGTTCCACAGGGGTCGGTACTGGGTCCGCTCCTGTGGGATATAGGCTTCGACTGTGTCCTCCGTGGGGCTAACCTGCGTGGCGTCGAAGTGGTTTGCTACGCTGACGACACGCTGGTGACGGCCCGCGGAGACGACTACCGGTCAGCAGCCATCCTGGCTGTAGCAGGTGTAGCGACTGTGGTGAGTCGAATAAAGAGACTCGGCCTCGAGGTGGCCCTTCATAAATCCGAAGCAGTGTGCTTCCACTCGGCTCGGGAGGGGCCGCCTCAAGGCGCCAATCTCGTAGTCGGGGGTGTCACCATTGCTGTCCAGCCGAAGCTCAAGTATTTGGGCCTTCTGTTGGACAGCAAATGGAGATTCGACCACCATTTCAAAATGCTGGTTCCAAGGCTGATGGGGACGGCGGGTGCGCTGACCCGTCTTCTTCCCAACACCGGTGGATGCAGCGCCGGTATCCGGCGACTGTACCTGGGGGTGGTGCGCAGTATGGCCCTGTACGGTGCTCCCGTGTGGTCGCCCACACTTACCGCGCGAAACGCGGCTCTGCTGCTCAGAGCTCAGCGGGCGCTCGCGGTGAGGGTCATCAGGGGGTACCGTACCATCTCTCAGGATGTGGCCTGTGCCCTCGCCGGATCCTTACCGTGGGACCTCGAGGCCGAAATCTTGGCCGCGACATACCGACGGAGAACACAGTCCTCGACTCGGGAACGGACACCCGGCCCGTCGGTTGTCGATCGATGGAGGCGTGCTGCGCGTGGTCTGGCGTATGCCAAATGGAGAGAGCGCTTGCTGGAGGAGCTCGGCCGAACTTCGGCCACTCGTCGGCGCACGCTCGAGGCACTGGTGCCTGTGCTGGAGGCATGGTCGGACCGGCGACACGGTGAGCTCTCCTTTCGCCTCACCCAGGTCCTTTCGGGGCATGGATGCTTCGGGAGGTATCTGTGGAGAGTCTGCGGAAGGGAGCCACATCCGGGCTGCCACCAGTGCGGGCACCCGAACGATGACGCCCAGCACGCGCTAGAAGCGTGCCCACGGTGGGAGCACCCGCGGCGAAACCTCGTCGCGGTGTTGGGGCAGGACCTCTCTTTGAGGGCTATCGTCGCCCGTATGGTAGAGGACCGGAGTTCGTGGGAGGCCATGGCTGGGTTCTGTGACTTGGTCATGGCGCTTCGTGAGGCTGAGGAGCGCGAAAGGGAATGGAATCCCTCTTCGGCTCCTCAGCGCAGAAGGCGGGGTGGACGGCGCGTGCGAGAGGCCGCCGCTCAGCCCTCGTAGGGACTATCGAGTGCCGGGTGCGGGGGCGCCCGGCACTCGACTGTTGGTCCGGTGTTGAAGCGGTGCAAGGTGGCTCCTGTGCGCCGCTCACGGTGTGTCTCCCGAGACGAGGTTCTACGGGATTTTCCCGGGGATGAAATCCCGTCTTAACATCAGTACGGGTACCGCCTAAGGCGAGACTTTCGGCGCGCATCGCGGTACCGTAAGTTTCGTGTAGTCGGTGTGGTGGAGCTCGATGGGGTTTAGTCGGTAGTCGTTCTGCGGGGCAAGTGCTTCGCGCGCCTTTTTCAAGGCGTAGTCTCCTGTGAGAAATTGGGGGAGGTGAAGGACCTCGGTCCTTCTCTTCTCCCCTTCTTCCTCTCAGGAGGCGCCGGAGTCCGACATAACCCGGTCCGTTACCCCCCTCGACCGGGTATCCGTAAATGGATTCCCCAGCGTTAAAAAAAAAAAAAAACAGGTTATCAATTTGTGGTTTCAAATATCTTATAGTTTTTATTGTTACAGGCAATTGAGAAGGATATACCTAGTCAGGTCATAAGTATTGTCACACAGTAAAAACTTTTCTTTTAGAATGCTGGCCACAAAAAAGTTTATTGAATTCGAATTTCGAATTGTTCATGAAAATAAAAATGTATACTTTTAGAATTTTACTCATTTTTAAATATGGAGTGGACGCTTAAAGAAGACCGTGTTGCAGTTATTGCGTTGCATCGTTGCGGTTACGCGCCAATTCAAATTTTTTACATACTGAAAATTTTTAATATAATCAAAGATTTGTTTATCGTACCATCAAACGATACAATGAAGACTCTAGTATAGATGACAGGTCAAGAAGTGGTCGCCCTCGGTCTGTTAGGACTCCAGCAGTGATAAAAGCTGTGAAGGCGCGAATTCAAAGAAATCCCAAACGTAAGCAGAAACTGTTGGCCCTTCAGATGGGGTTAAGCAGAACCACGGTGAAAAGGGTGTTAAATGAAGACTTAGGGCTTCGGGCATATCGAAGAAAAACAGGACATCGTTTGAATGCTCGTCTATTGGACCTGAGACTGAAGAGATGCCGCGCTTTGTTGAAGCGGTACGCGGGAAAAAAAAATCGGGAAATTCTTTTTTCAGATGAAAAAATTTTTACCGTAGAAGAGAGCTACAACAAACAAAATGATAAGGTGTACGCACACAGTAGTGAAGAAGCGAGCAACCGTATTCCGCGTGTCCAACGAGGTCATTTTCCATCCTCGCTCATGGTATGGTTGGGAGTTTCTTATTGGGGCTTAAAAGAGGTACATTTTTGTAAGAAAGGTGTAAAAACGAATGCAGTTGTGTATCAAAATACAGTCCTGACGAACCTTGTGGAACCTGTTTCTCATACCATGTTCAATAACAGGCACTGGGTATTCCAACAAGATTCGGCGCCAGCTCATAGAGCGAAGAGCACACAAGATTGGCTGGCGGCGCGTGAAATCGACTTCATCCGGCACGAAGACTGGCCCTCCTCCAGTCCAGATTTGAATCCGTTAGATTACAAGATATGGCAACACTTGGAGGAAAAGGCGTGCTCAAAGCCTCATCCCAATTTGGAGTCACTCAAGACATCCTTGATTAAGGCAGCCGCCGATATTGACATGGACCTCGTTCGTGCTGCGATAGACGACTGGCCGCGCAGATTGAAGGCCTGTATTCAAAATCACGGAGGTCATTTTGAATAAACTTTAGTGTCATAAGAATCTATGTTTTGTTAAGTTTATTTTGGTATATGAATGGTTACATAATGAATAAACTTGTTTCAATTATTTTACATTAAACATGTGACAGAATTTATGACCTGACTAGGTATATTGATGATTTATTTTCTTAAGTTTATGAGATAAACATTAAATTTTATTATATTATAATTTTATTATATAATATATTTTTTTTTTTTACTAAATTGCATATTATAATAGAAAAAATGACACTAGTGCTTAAACTGGATACAAAACATGACATATTTTGTTAAAAGGCGCTTATTGAATAATATAAGAAAAGAGCAAGTTTAAAGCTTAAAGTATTAGCGGCAATAACTACTTTGCCTGTGATGAGCCACTTAATTAACTTAGTGCAAACATTATTAAATAATATCAAAAAGCTGATGGCTGTATTGAACTTTTAATCCTCGCCGAGACAATATCAATAGTTCATTATAAAAAATTCAATTTAGGTGATAATTTTTCCTAAGTTTTGTTTTGTTGGATCTTGAACCAGAATTCTGAAGCTTGTAGATTAATTAGTCTCATAATTATGATCGCATTAATTGGACATGTTATACACCTTTTTCAGTGTATTAATCTCATTAAGCTCGTATTATTGAATGTATTTTGAATTACATTAAACGCAGCAATGTAAGATTTTGCTGGACTCTTATCAGGGGTTGATTCAAGAATTCAAAATTTTCCTCGCATTTCTCGAATATGATAATCAACAGCAGTCGTCCCTTCCATGTTTTGAATATTAACGATCTCTCGACCGCGGCTTGCTTTTTATGGCCTTACCTTGTGCTAAATAGAAGTTGTAAAACGATTTTAACGATTGATAACCTTAACAACGGCATGATTTAATAATCACGGTAAAACATCAAAATGCTGCTATCATTTCGACGTTGTGCTATTCTTAATAGGGAAAGTTTATTTATCTTTAACGTTAAATAAATTTAATGAAAGAAAATCTTATTTTGATACAATTTCACATAATTGAGAAGTCAAGCCTAAATGCTGAAATCCAGGAAGTCCTCGTAACGAGCGATGCCGGGTTTGAAACGCCAAAAACACGTACTTAATATATGTTTATAATGTATTACCTTTTAAACTGGTGGTAGGACATCTTGTGAGTCCGCACGGGTAGGTAGCACCACTCCGCCATTTCTGCCGTGAAGCAGTAATGCGTTTCGGTTTGAAGGGTGGGGCAGCCGTTGTAACGAACTATACTGAGACCTTAGAACTTATATTTTAAGGTGTGTGGCGCATTTACGTTGTAGATGTCTATGGGCTCCAGTGACCACTTAACATCAGGTGGGCTGTGAGCTCGTCCATCCATCTAAGCAATAAAAAAAATGTTTTTTTGTCTGCTTTTTATTTTTGTTAGATAACCCTACTGATAAAATTTTATTTCTAATAATCATATTGTACTTACTTTAGTATGCTGTACAGGGTACTTGTCTCGATTGAAAACAAGAGAGGGTTGTTTGCGTTCTACCACAACTATGCTGAGTAGGCATTGGATTTATGATGAACCGTCCTTTTCATTTGATTAATTACTTAAATCTAAATTAATTAATTAATTCAGTTAACCACAGCTAACTTGAAGAAACAGCACGAAAAAGACATTTTCCAATGAATAAGTTGATTAATATGCGATTCGTTTTTTGGATTTTTTCCTTCACATCACCGTGTCGATGACGATTGTTTGAATAGTATGACATCTCCACTTGTGTCGTCACATTAATTAAAATAGCTGTGGATGTTCGTGACGGATTTCGTGATTAACTTATATGAAAATCACTAGAGAGTTGAGCAGATTGAGTAGTCCTCATAAGGTAAGGCATCAAAGAGAAATACGTAATTTATATATGTGTATACAAATAGTACATATCAATATTTACATACCCAGAAATTATGATGTCAGTCAAATTAGGTAAGTTTCATTCATCCATTTCTTAATATGGAGATCACGGCTAGAAATATGGATAGTGGTGTTAAAGGAGAATGAAGAAAGCTATTTCTCTCTAGCACAACGATATTCCTACAAAGCTAAAACCAGTTTAATAAAGTACATACATCATTTTTAAATACTAGACGCTGTTACGTTCAGAAATAATGAAAGACGCTGAAATTTTACGGGATAAAGAGTTGATTGTGTCATTGTCTGATCCGTAAACTTCCGGGCGGTTTGTAGATCATTGGTATGTAAAATCACGAGCAGTAAACGCACTGTCGTGTAGGTACAGCAGGTCTACCGGCCGTTACCTAGGTCATATCATTTACCATAATAAAAAGTATTTTATGGGAGGACTACACGCAGCGTTTTACGGTGGGAGGTCGCCCCTCGAGAAATATTTAGTCCCAGAGGCCGTCTGTTCTACGGAATGTGTCCTGTCACTTCAACCTCGCAATCCCTCGGGCTATGACGGTTATCATAGTTATTACAACCTGTTGAAGGGCGCGGGAATCCGCTGGATGTGGGCAATGTAGAACGAGTCATTTTGACGACCTTCGGGACTCATAATAATCGGCAATGGACTTCTGTAGGCTGATAATAATAATTTGTTAATTCAGACTATTTGCTAGCTTTGTGCGGAATTTCGTTCTAACGATCAGGTATACCAGCTGTGTTGTTGTTAGGATCTTATAAATTTGCAAGTTTATCTTGAAATAGTTGTTAGCGCTATTCAGGTTCTTGCCGGATTTCTTTCATCGATTTATAAATACACAAATACGTTAAATTATAAAACATTGAACGTTTAACTCTAATTAGGAAGTTTTAGTTATGGGTAAGTATCATCGCCGCGTATAAAATATCACGCTAACAGACACTCTCTCTCCCTTGAGACTTTTCGTAATTCGGTCGCGTGGCGAGGCACTGTCGATTTGTCTATTTGTGTGATTAATGGAACTACGTTCTATTTTATCCTTATATTTCTTTAATTTGAGGTGAGTTAAAATCGGAATTGGAAAAATACATCTTTTATCTTAAACTTTTTGTTACGATTTAACTATTGGAAGAGAGTAAGTCCAAGCATTTCGAATTGATGGGGTTGTCGTTATACTATACGATTGAGGTATAGACCTCATATCACGAGGGTGGCCGCGTTAACGTAATTATATCTCACGGGTTCCGGTAACGATACACCTGAGTTCGATTCCCCTCTATGCAATTAAATTTTGCGAGATACCAAAATCCTTACTACGTACAAAACCAAGGAACAATCCTATAATTTTGATGCCTATATATAATTTTTAATGAAAGTATAATGTGTATAATATTCCCCTTGGAGAATCGTGAGCGAGCGAAGTTGCCGACATTACAGTAGTGAGTTATTCAGTGTCACGTTTAGGCGACCCGTCTCAGTCGCTCTTGTGTCGCCTTCGTGTATACCACTTAAACTTGAATTTGGATAGGAAAAAGATTTTATTTAAGACAAATTAATTTTTAACACGAGAATAATGGGTTTTTTTATTAAACAAAATGTAAAAAAATTCCTTATCTCAGACTTATCATTCACGCCTGAATTAATACAGAAATAACAAAAAATCTTTTTGTTTTTTACGGGATGAAATTGTCTATAAATGTTTCGTGCTGATTTATCATATTAAAAAATGCTGTGTTGTATGGAAGTTGGGTTTATTTACGAAGCTGATAACGTCTTCAATTTCTCTAGATTATAAAGAATGGAAGAAAGAAAACTATAGTTTGTGAATTATCTGAAGACAAAGATAGTCTTTTAAAAATCAATATATTATTATGTATTATATATTATGATTATTATGTATTTTTTTTTCAAAATAAAGTTTAATTCGTTATTTCATGGTGTGATTTGTTTTTGATAGATTCGTATATTAGTATTAAGCGGTAGGCAGCGGCTTGGCTCTGCCTCTGGCATTGCTGAAGTCTATGGGCGACGGTAAACACTCACCATCAGGTGGCCCGTATGCTCGTCTGCCTACAAGGGCAATAAAAAAAATTAGTAAGTACTCACTACATTGGCCTTTGTAAAAAAAGGCTGATTCACCGATTGATGTTTCGTAATTTTTTATTTATTTTTTATTGCTTAGATGGGTGGATGAGCTCACAGCCCACCTGGTGTTAAGTGGTTACTGGAGCCCATAGACATCTACAACGTAAATGCGCCATCCACCTTGAGATATAAGTTCTAAGATCTCAGTATAGTTACAATGGCTGTTACAATACAATAGTTACAATGTTCAAACCGAAACGCATTACTGCTTTACGGCAGAAATAGGCAGGGAGGTGGTACCTACAAGCGCGGACTCACAAGAGGTCCTACCACCAATAATTAGGAGAGCATTTCAAATGTAGCCTGCTGAAAATCTTAAACCTATATTTTACAAGCAAACGTGCATCTAGTCCGGTCACATAATTACAAGTGGCAGTATATATCCTCGGTAAAGTTTGCACAAGAGCACCTTCATTTCTACGGAAATTGAATTAACCGTGTCAAGTAGATTGTTATTAAAATGTTATAGTGAAGTGAATCGTTGAAGCGGCCACGTCCGCTAATTCATGGAAATATTAATGTAGTTCACGTGGACGTAATCTGAAGTCGCAGCACGTTGCGGGCATTTCGCCTTTGAAATCACTTCCCGGCCCCGCTCTCCACTTCTGACAGTGACGTATTGTTGCTCTTCTTAAACATTAATGTAATGGATTTCGCTTCATGTTGCAGAAGGTATCGAATATTTTATCTGCTTAATTTAAAGTATTAAAGTCGCTGTAAATCTTCGTTTTAAATTAAGAACACTAATTAATTTTTCCGTTATATTATTCGTTTCTTAAATGCGTTTATTGCCGCAGCAGCGCCTCTTAAATTTTAGGCCTTTTCAGGTTACCGTACCATTTTCACTGAGGTATTATGTGAGGCGTGGCTGACGAATACCAGTGGCGAGCGCATAAGCACCAGGGCGTGCCGCTTATATTGTCCTATTGTTATTCAAGTCTGTAATGTCTGGAGGCCCAAAAAGAACACATGCAAGCCACCATATACGAGTTTGACGAAAGAGCAAACGGATGACGGACGATGAAACTCCGTAATTCCCATTGGTTCTCACCTAACAGCGCATCCCGGGGGTAAGTGCAAGTGGCTCCCTTTAGGCGGGCTTGAGAAAATCCATCAACCGAGGGACCGAGCGATCGTAGCATCGTCGTTTACGAGTTTGGTATCTTTTTTTTTTTAATGATTGAAGTATTACTGGTGGCCCGGAGGCCTTTCCAGTTTCACCAGGACAGGTGGGCGAGCAAAGTTCAACCAGGAGGGTTGGGATTTGCTAACAAATACCCGAGCGCCTCCGAAGAAGACCTAACAACTCATGAGTAGCTAGCTGCTTTGCGAATGAATCTACTGCCGTATCTCTGGAAGATGGGTGCGTGGGAGAGACGCGCTTCGCATGTAACGCTTCGTGTTGCCCACCGTTTTCTGTCTCAGAGGCACACCCCGCCCACCGCGTAGCTGATTTCACACACCACATTACGTAATGCTGTGTTGAGCTGAATTTCATTGTAAATATACAGAATCTTACATTTTATTAGTTTCAGCAAGAAGAAGGCTAGTTTTATTTTACAAATGTTTGATTTTATAAGCCACACTTGTGCATTAAACTTCTTTGAAGTCAATTGCTCTTCTTAGATGTTTGTACGAATTCTGAGGATGCGAAATGAGAGGAAAATCCGTTTTAAACCGCAGTAGACGAGGCCAGGACGCGCCGAGCTCTCGATCCGTCACGCGTCGCGCTAACTTAATCCCTCATCAAATCCAGATTAATTAAACGGGAGCCGACCACGAACCCGGCTCAGCTACTCACGCATATTGTTACATGTGTCGAACAAAGACTGTCTGTGTCCTGACTTATGAGAGTCCTCTTTCGGTTTTATTTACGCCGATTCGTTGATCAATTACAAAGTTCTCATTATTTATCTTTTAAAGTATCGTATTTTAAATGAACATTCTAAACTTAATAAAGTTAGAAGACAACATTTTTGACGTGACAACGTCTTATAATTCGATGGAGCCGGGTGCACGCACGAAAAAACATCAGTCATGTGGCGTTACCTCGCTCTGAGGCGTTCCATTTAAGGCTTGAAATGCAAGCGAGAGCGCGCAACGAGAGACAAAGAGGCACATTGTAAACAAAAAAAAAATTGACATAATTGTATTTATGCGTACAAATAAATGTAACTTGATCAATCCAATAGTGATTTCCATTTACCTCCTTCTCTATATCCATACAAAATATCTATCAAACAAATAAAATTAAAATTTTCTTTTGAAAAATGTAACCATTCCATCAGTATTTTCTTATGACGTTGTCACGTTCAACTATCGTCAGTAAGCCGACTTTACAGCCAACCGATTTTTTTAATGTTTATTTTGGAGTAGTAGAAATCAACGTTTGTGGTTTGTCCCAATATGTTTTTTTATCCGATTAGAATTGGTTCTCTGCTATTTTTGCTTGGTATTCTAATCCGGGTATCATCAGTCCAACTATTGACTTAGTTGTAAAATACTGTAATCATTATTATGATATAAATTATCTATCATAATAAAAAGAGCGTCTTAAATTAAATTTATAAGAGAGATGAACTGAAAAAACTAAGTTTAATACACAGTGCAGAAAGATTAACAAGCAATCCTGACAGAGTTATTCGTAATACAATCAAAAACTTTTGATGAATTCTTCCAAAACTGTCTTTGTTTCCCCTTTCTGTCCAACTTTTATAATAAAATATAGGTGGGTACTGCAACTCGACGTATTCTAGCCAAAAGTTAGTCTGTAGAAGTAGTAAAATAAAGGGTAGGTAGTAAAAAAAGACAATATTAGCGCTCCTTACAACTTTCCTTTTTATAATTGTTTGGGTGAGTGGCGCTTACGGCGTATCTGATTTTAAGTAGTTATAGAAACTCATAGCTATATATGTCGTAAATCCACTCCACCTGAGACATGAGATATTTCAATTGCATCAGTTATCCCATTCTTCAAACAGAAATGGATGGCTGCTTCGTGGTATTAGGTACGCTTCAATGACGCGTTGTTATTTTTTCTAGCTAAGCCGATGCGCTTGAGGTGCCATTTCAGCGTAACCCTAAGAAGTAGGTGAGCTCACGGGGCTTAAGCCTGACGACGTTGCTAACACTAACCCTGGCAAGAGCAGTGCTTCGCAGAATCTACCACCGCATCGGAAACGCGACCCACTGAGAAGATTCGGCGACATCTTCGTCGCAAGCGATGGCCTCGATGAAAACGATGATCAGTGCTTGGAGTACCTAAAACCACTCTTAGTGAATCGGAAGGATCCGAAATGACGTGTTTTGGGCGACGTCGACTGTTTACTATTCGGTCCATAGGATCGGGAATATTATTTCGTCTTAGTTGTGGATTTTTGATTACATATTAAATACGTATGTTCTTAACAAACTGTAAAAAGATATATAGATATCTAAGAATAGATAGTATTTATACGTCGTGTATCTGAATTTTATAGCATGATAATAATAAAATTGTATGATGGTCGAGAAATGTCCACAAACGCTGATTTATAGGTTGACAGTGAGCGATTCAATACGCGCTGCGGGTAGTCGGCCGGCGCCTTGGTTCGAGCGAATCACGGAACCCTCGTAGCGAAATGCCACGTACCGAACCGTACGTATTACGCTATTTTCATACGTCGCAAGGGTTCATCCGCGGATCAACGTGAAGAATTTATTGAGTGTGTTTACACAGAAAATAAACGATGTGAGAGTTCTTTCACACTTTGACGCTGTTAAATTAGGTAAAAACGTATTCCACTGTGGCTTTTCAAGTAATTGTGTTATGATCTCAAAATATAAATGGAATAAGTTTTGATCCAGATTATCTTGTTTGATAAAACAGATCTCTTGAATTCAGAAATTCAAAAATGTATATTTCCTGGTTGTTATCTTCACAGCTTAGTTACACTAACAAGACAATGCATGTAAATATATAGTAGCAGAGACGGTATACCAAACAATCAATATCAATCTACATATCCGCCCCTGATTGTGCAATCAGAGCTTATGGAAGATTCCTCGTAAAATTTTACGACGAGCATTATAGAGCGGGAATAAGCTGAATAGTTATCTGCTGTATAACTGTAATATATTATAACAGTTCCGTATTACGTACACACTTAAATCCGTATAAGAACAGCAATTTTGATATCATTGATTCATAACCGGTACAGTTTCTTTTATGGACCTTTTTATTAATATTTTTAACGGATTTAACATTAATTATAGGCTGCAGCTTTACTCTGCCCCTGGCATTGCTGATGCCCATGAGTGACGGTAACCACTCACCATCCGGAGGCCCGTATACTCGTCTACCTAGAAGGGCAATAAAAATACTAACGTATCGTTAATAATGCGGTAGGTGGGTCATAATGCCCAATTATTTGCCACATTGTTCTTCTATGTTCACAAAGCAATTCATATCAGGGAAGCAGCGCTCCGGCGGACTGTAACATTGAACTATATGGCTAGCTGTAGAGTTAATTTTTTTTTATGATTGAGAGATTACTGGTGGCCCGAAGGCCTTTCCAGTTTCACCAGGACAGGTGGGCGAGCAAAGGCTCAGCCAGGAGGGGTGGGATTTGCTAACAGCTGCCCGAGCGCCTCCGAAGGAGACCTAACAACTCAAGAGCAATTGCTTCGCGAATGAATCTACTACCGGATCGGAATCGCGACCCGCTGAGAAGATCCGGCGAGAAACTCAGCGGGCTGATGCATGGGCTAGGTTGCACGTCGACCTCTTTGTCGAGTTCGACGAGTACGGTTACTGGGGTCCCTAAGCCTGCTCCTAGTATTAGAGCTGAAGGCATCTAATGCAAAGGTTATTGGATCTGATGGATCCGTAAGGACGTGTCTAGGGCGTCGACGGTGACTGGCTCCTGCATGATCAGGATTCGGTGAGTAGTCAGCGGCGGCAACGATAAGGCGATTATCATGACGCATAGCCTTATCGAAGTACCGTTCCGACGCTGACTTCATGTACTTTTGGATTGATTCAAGGCCCAGGTCGTCGTGTAGGTCAACGTTCCTCACGAACCACGGAGCCCCGACGGCTAACCTGCAAAAGCGGGATTGTAGGGATTGGAGGGTGTCTATGTGTGTGCGGGCCGCGTGAGCGAACACCACACTCGCGTAAGTCATGATGGGCCTTATGCAAGTTTTGTAAAGTGTCACCTTGTTCCGAAGGGACATTTTACTCCGCTTACAGATCATGGGATAGAGTCTGCCGAGAATGAATGCGGCACGGTCGCGGACTGTTTTTATGTGTGGGCGGAATGTCATAGATGCATCCAGGGTGACTCCCAGGTACTTAACCTTCCTGACCCAGGGTATAGGTTGGCCGAAGAGGGTGATCGGGGGAGTGATATTTCTCCTCCTAATGCGGGAGGAAATAAGCGGTGAGTTTCCCCTTTGAAATAACACTGCTGTGCTTTTCGCCGGGTTGATGTCTATGCGCCATTTTCGGAACCACTGTCCTAGGGCTAGGGCTGCGCTCTGAAGCTTCTTCGCGATTAGGGACTTATTTCTACTAGAATAGTAAACAGTCGTGTCGTCGGCGAATAAAGCTAAATGGGTCGGCGGCGACCGGGGAATATCATTAATAAATAAACTAAATAGGAGCGGTGAGAGAACGGAGCCTTGCGGCACTCCAGCCGTGAGTGGTCGCGGGGAGGAGCGGGTTCCCTCTACTCGATATCGAAAAGAGCGGTTCGACAAGAAGTCCCGTATGATGAGCACGAGACTATCCGGCACGCCCATGTTGAATAGTTTGAAAATCAAACCGTTGTGCCAGACTTTGTCGAACGCTTTTGCGACTTTGAAGAAGAGAGCTCCCGTGTATAACGGTTTTGGTCGATTAAGTCCCACAAGAATGTGCTCCGTGAGGCGGTGCACCTGTTGTACGCATGAGTGATTTGCACGGAATCCGAATTGTTCATCGATGAGAATGCCCTTGGATGAGACGAAATCTCTGAGGCGTTTGTAGAGCAGACGCTCATACAGTTTGCCTAGAGACATGAGGAGGCTAATCGGGCGATAACTCGTCGGATTATTTTTTGGTTTACCGGGTTTGTGTATGCCGATAACGTCCGCTTCTTTCCACACCGTGGGAAAGATACAGTTAGCCATAGCGGCATTGAAAATAGATGCCAACATCACGATGAGTTGGACGGGTAAAAGTTTAATAACGCGGTTAGATATACCGTCGGAACCGGGAGCCTTGCGAGGACGTAGGTCTTTGATCAGGTCTTTAACTTCCATTGAGGTGACGGGCAGTAACGCGTCCAAGGGTGGCAAGGAGGCTCTGCGTTCTACCTCACTGTCTACTAATTCTACATGAACAGGGTCCGCGGATTGAATGCTGGGCATGCACTGGGCTTGCAATGTATCGGCCAGCAGCTCTGCTTTTTCGTCATCATCGAACGCCGCGAGTCGGCCTGAGGGGCCTACGAGAGGGGGCATAGTTACTACCGTATCCGATTTGAGAGTACGAGCTAAGCGGTAGTAAGACCTTTGAGAGGGCGCGAGTCCTTCTAAGAAATCAGACCATCTGGCATCTCGGACTTCGGTGATGCGAGACTTTACGTCGCGTTGTAGGGCACGCATTCGAATACGATTTTCCGCGGTAGGATACCTATCGTACGCACGGATCGAGGCGTTCTTAGCTCTAAGGAGTTCCCTAATATCGTCGGACAATTTGAAGCGGTGAAGGAAGTCCTCCGCTACAACTTGCTTCGATGACCTATCTAATGTCGAGGTGATGTGTGACGTTACGATGTCTATGGCTTCAGCGGTATCCTGAGGAGACGGGATAGAGTCCGGACTAAACGGAAGCGATGGTGGATCAGATTCAGCAAGGCTGATGCCCAGCGTGTGCCAATCCACCACAGTCCTCGTGACGGGAACGGAATCGGGAGCGCGACCGAGCTTCATAATGACGGGACGATGGTCTGAATCTAACTCTGAAACTACTTCAATCGAATTTAAGCGCAGAGTTACGTTTTTTAATAACGCTATGTCGAGTATATCCGGGCGATGCGCGATATTTAGCGGGTAGTGAGTCGGGGTCAGCGGAGCGACGATATCGAAGGCGAGATCATCGACTAACGCGTCGAGGCGCCTGCCATTAGGGGTTGAGGTGTGAGAGTTCCACCTGACGTGTTTACAATTTAGGTCACCCGCCAGAATGACAGAGCTTCCCATGCCGAGCAGCGCCTCAATATCACTACTTAGAACAATTTTATCCGGTGGAAGATAAACGGACGCGATAACGATCGGCGCGTGTCCAGTCAGTGAGATTCGGCATACTGATGCTTCGATGTTAGAAAGCGCGGGGGGGTCGAGTGGGACGCAATGCAGGGCTCTTCTATAGTAAATGACGGTACCACCACCACGAGCAGTGAGCCTGTCGTTCCTAACCATGTTGTAGTTCGCGATTTTAGGGTCGCGGCGCGCGGGCTTAAGCAGGGTCTCCTGCACCAAAAAGATGTCAATTTGATGGTCACGCAAAAAATCACAAACCTGATCACGTTGATTTGCGAGACCGTAAGCGTTAAAAAATCCTATCGTTACGGATAGGGGCTTGATTCTACTTATGTACGCCATTGATTACCGGCGGAGTGAGGGGAGGACGTACGTATTTAACGACGCGTATACGTCAGCGTATTCTTGCACAACGGCGATGAAGTGTTGTGCAGTGGAGGCGGCGCGAATGGCGTCGCCCAAAGCATTAACGCGATCAAAGTTGATCGACTGAAAAAAGTCGATCGCTAGAGCGAGATTGTCGGATGCGGTCGGAGGGCAGGTCGCGGGGGGAGGGACGAGTCGCGGGGGAGGGACGTATCGCGGGGGTGGGACGAGTCGCGGGGGAGAGAGTTGTAGCCGTGTTCGTGAACGGCAACGGTTTAGCCCAGGCCGAGACGCTGGGCACCGACGCCGGCACGAAAGCAGGCTTAGCCTTCGGCACAGAGGGTGCCGTGGCTTTGATGTCTGGGCCGAAAGCTCGGAGGCGGTTTTGGCGGGCGACGCGGCGATTTATTTTAGGGGCTCGGGGGCAACCACGGTAATTCGCGGGGTGGCCCTGTGTTCGGCACAGGACGCAGCTAGGCGGTTCCGTAGCGGTTTTTTGATCGCGAGTGCAAAGGCTCGTGGCGTGATCGCCCAAACACTTGACGCATCGGGAGCGCGCGTGGCAATTACGGGAAGAGTGTCCGTACAACTGACAGTTATGGCACTGGCTCGGAGTGCCTTTTTTATGGGGGGTTTCGACGGTTATTCCGGAAAGCCTACAGACTGTTCGTACGTTGAAAATTTGCTTGCCCTCGGGGGTAGGCTGGAGAGCGACGAGAACCATATTGTATGGCTCCCTCCCGCGTCCTGTGTGCATGCGGTGCACGGAATTGACCGGCAAACCTTGTTCTAGAAGGTCGGCCTTGATGAGATCGGCATCTAATTCCTTTGGGATGCCGCGTATGACCGCGCGAAGTTCACGCTCCTCCTGAAGCGTATAAGTGTGGAAACTTATACGCTCCTTTCGGAGGTAGCTTGAGAGGGCCCTATGGTCATCGGGTGTCGTTAACTTAATTTGAATCCCGTTCGCGAGGTTACGGGCGCTGATAAAATTATTTTTTTTGGCCTGAAGGGCCAGGGAAACTCGGTCCCAAGCTGCCTTCTCTTGAAGGATTACCGGGGGAGGGGTCTGAGTTTTATTTTGTGCCACTGGACGCGGCGACGGTGTGGCACGGGCAGGGGGAGCGACGGGAGTCGGAGGGCGAGGGCGCGACGCGTTCGCGGCTTTAATAATTTTAGCGGCCGCGGGAGCTCGGGACTCCGCAGCGCGCTTCTTACCCTTTTGTACCAGGGTGAATCCATCCGTCGATGAGGCGGGGGCGAGGTCGACCTCCATGTCTGAGTCAGAGTCGGAGGACGAGAAGGCAGCAGGCTCGGGAGCAGGCGACCTACGGGCAGATGCAGGACGTCCGTCGGACCCTACGGAACCCGCGGATGATCGCGCCAGGGGAGCAGCGGCCACGGCGGACGACGCAGCAGTTTTACCCACTAGTATAGGCGACGCGGGAGCGGCAGGCATGGCGGACGCTGCGGTGTACGACGCGGGAGCGACGAGCACGGCGGAATCCGCGAGAGGGCTCACGGCGTGATCGGCCTTGAAAGCCAGAAACTCAGAAGTGAGCTTTGGGTGGCGAAGTCGGAGGAAATCTGAAAATAAAGCTTCCATGATGTCTGACCCAGGTGGGGCTGTCCCGGGTCTTAAACACACTCGCCTTACGGCGAGGCCCCAACTTCTCGGTACTTAGCGGTTCGATTGAACACAGGTGGCGATGCGGCACAATTACTGCAGGAAATAGAAAGAACAAAAAAAAAAGGAAACAACAAAATAAACCAAAACAAAACAAACACTTCCAGGAACACACTTTGTCGGCAGATGTGCCACGAACAAAAGCCGAGTGAACAAAGGCCGGGCTAACAATAAAACCAGGCGAACAATGGCCGGGCGATTGAGTGGTCGGTGAGCACGTCCGCAGGCGGCGGGTGCTTCTGTCGGACTGGTGTAGAGTTAAATGGCCGTCAGCGCACTATAAGAAAATCTTATCTCTTATGAGTAAACATATCTTCTGTCTGGCCCCTTAATTCGAGATCCGGATAGTGTTGAGGTAAAATGTTTTTATCGCGAAAAAATGCACGTACCTGTATAAGTTGCAGTCGCGATGATACAGAAACAGAAGTCTCAACTGTGACGAGTACTATTATAAAAATATTATTAAAAGTGGCCTTTAATGTATCGCAGATACGGCATGTCCAATTTTCAGAGTAAGGTTCGAATATCAGCAAGCGTGCCTCGCCTTACTAGCTCTTGTGCTCATCGCACATTGTCCCTTAAGTGAGTAGTAGGAGACGATATATTTTTTATTGCCTAGATGGGTGGATGAGCTCACAGCCCACCTGGTGTTAAGTGGTTACCGGAGCCCATAGACATCTACAATGTAAATGCGCCACCCACCTTGAGAAATAAGTTCTAAGGTCTCAAGTATAATTACAACGGCTGCCCCGCCCTTCAAACCGAAACGAATTACTGCTTCACGGCAGAAATAGGCAGGGTGGTGGTACCTACTCGTATGGGCTCACAAGATGTCCTACCACCAGTAAAATAGAAAAAGAAAAAAACAGTTAAAAAGAAGTCGCAACTTATCTCGAGTTATATATAATCTAATGACCTGCTGATTTCAATCTGGAATAGAAGATGACAGGGCTTATGCTACTATAGCGTGAAATTATCACGGAATACCCCAAACATAAAAGCAGCTTCTAGGAATCGAGCAGAGAGAGATCTTTGTCATGTTCACTTTTAAAACACAAATGTTCACCTGACACTGATTCCCGCTGTAGCGAGAAGACGCAACCTTAAGTTTTTCATAGTTAAATAAGATATCTATTTGACAAATTCGAACCAAGCAAACATAAATTGGTTACACCGCTGTGATTTTAATTAGCCAACATTGTCGTATTCACTGTTTTAATGCAGTAAATAGCGATAAACGACGAAAGTTTTGATAGGAATTGGAAGCGCACTAACATAATCTTGGAAGTTTTGCGGAAGGTTCTTGCGAAATGTGTTCCATCAGCTGAATAGTGCGGCCAGCGGATATTTCCAACAGTTCTACCAACAAATTAAACCCCATTCAGAGTTGCCTCCTTAGTTACAGATAGTGGGGAGAGATAGTTCGGAACTTGACCATACGGGATATTTTAGATAGGAAATCGACATATCAAGATAAATCTTGATCATCTTGGAGTAGATTCCAGTTCAAGATTATTTAGTAAAGCAAAAACCATTTTACGGAGTTTACTTAATATATACATAAGATATTCATATAATACGGTAGATAAAATGTAAAGTCAACTACAAATCTAATTGAATGTAAGTCGAGTGTGAAGAAAAACAAAAAGCATATTAGATATATTAGTGGTAGAGTAAGAGTAGGGTTGGTTTGTGGATTCGAACCACGTTCGTTCGCCTTCATTCACACGAGTCTAACGGCGTAGATAATAGAGACTTACTGCGCACTTTACTCTCCCATACCTAAAGCAATAATTCTCGGGGAGTAGTTTTCATGTGAAAAGTAAAAGACCAAGAGAAGTTAAACTGTGGGCATTTCATAGCAGTTTTATGTCCATCAACAAGCTTAACTAAAGAAAACCTATTATTGTGTGGTTCCGTGTGAAAATGTATAAAAAGCTATTAGTGCAAAAATTCTTCTTTTAAATTGTTACTCTTTTTAACTGAAAATTTAAGAATTTGTTTCGTCTTATCATTTCGATGTGTTCGTTTTTCTTTGAAATTTTGTTTTACTTGCTATTCTAGTCATAATATGCAATAATCAGCTCATATTATTACTTTGGTCTTTTAATTTAGGATCATTTTCATTCTTAATTTATATGGTGTTATAGAAAATGGAACAGTGAGATCCATCAACGCGACCGCCGCTCAGATTGAGCTGTCAATTACGTCACGGCTTTCCCGCCCTTAATCTGTCATCTAGACACCAATTAAGAGGAAAACTGCCAGTGCGAGCACTTGTTATAATTTGTCTTGCGGAAAAATAGTCTTGGGGGGAAATTAGTGACCGTAGACTTAATATGAAAAGAGAATAATGATTGCTGTTATGGTATACCTTTGTGGCATATGTATTATGAATTATGTAGTCAAAAGCAATTGCATCGGGATTTTAGTTATTACTTCGACGCATGAAAGTCTCCAGTGCCCAATTAATGTTAAGTGATTTTAGCCATCTTAACATAGCATAGACATCACAATGTGAATGCCGTTACCTACACTGGGACATGGGTAAGTTTGATTGTATGCTACCCTTCAAGCCAAAAGGTGTGACTGCTTCGCTGTTGAAACGAGCAGGCTGGTTTTACCTATACACGCGAGCTTATTGTATGACGTGCTAAAAATAATACCCAAATTCTTTTTTATTTTTGGATTTTATTACAATTGATTTGGATTTGATTTTTATTACACAATATGTGGTGAAAGATCCACGGCATTCCTCGTCGTAGAAGTCATTCATAAACATTTTTTACGTAATTGTTTTATTAAAAAAACACACCGGCGTATTTGGATTACTTTACGGCGTCTTAAGCTTTAGACCACGACGAATTATATTTGTGGTACTCGCGATAAGCTATAATGCAAGTCCGTATGTGTCCAAAGTTCTACTTAATTATGCCACGGAGCAATTATACCCTCATGTCGGATGACCTCTTCTCGCAGAAAGTTCAACTGTATTTTGGGGTTTTTAGACACCAGTAAACGCTTGTCTCGCCTTACAATTAACCCAAAATAGTTTGGATAGATCCGAAATGTAACCTTGTCATGCTTTTGTTATTCAAAGCATAAATAAAACGGAAAACGCTATGAAAACTGCAAACCGCGTACAAATGGAACATTTCTTGCTGTCACACGAAATATAACGTTAATAAAGAGCTATGTTACCTTTCCTCAGTCGTTTGGGATTACGCCAAGTCGAGTCGTTGACAAAGACGGGTACACGACTGTTGTGTTGTCACGCATTCAGATTTGTGAATAAGACTGTCTATTCGTAGGTACCGAACCGTAAAATTCAAGGATCGAGTGCGATGCACAGCCTCAGCAATACATACGAGGTTTTCACGAATCTACTCAGGTACAAGCAACGGGTGGGAGGTAATATTATATTTGTTATTCGATTACTCTGTTCGCGTGTTATTGATAGTTTTTAGTTTGCAATTTCAATTGGTTAATAGCTTTTGTACGTAGCGAGACTAGTTGCTATTCTGATCTGACAGATCTTAGACTAAATTATTTCGCAATGATTAAATGTAAATAATCTTTAGTAGGTATTTAGTAGGTATTATATTTTCTAAATAAAGAAAAAGCATTAACTTTGTGCGCAATAAGCGCAAAGGTAAGCAATATTGATATTATGAACATTTTATCATGCTTATGATGATAACATAATCACAACACGGCTTTCATTTTTTATACTGTCAAATAAAACTCGGACAACATTTACGGAGACAATGCTATAAAAATCGGCATAAAATCTCGGCGCCGAAAATTTTATACGCTGTTACTAGTACGTTCATAAACCGATGAGAGTAACAGTCGAGTGAAATGACTCTATAAGGAAAATCTACGAATTTTTAATCAAAATGATATTGAAAACTCACTTGAAACTACTTTAAAGTGAATGAAAATTTTCAAAAGATCATTTATTATATTTCTGTAACATTGGCAAACAGACGGTTGAGTTTTAAATCTCATGTCACAATGTGGGTAATGACATTCACGTAGACTATAAACTCCTGTAACTATTTAACACCAAATTGACTTAGAGATCATTAATCAGTCGAAGTATTATAAAATATATTTACGAAACGCACTGTAAGTAATATAAACAAAAACGTAGGTTTTATATAGTACAATAATTATTATATTAATAGTTCAATTTTTTTTATTTTTGAAGTGAAACTTCCTTATCGGCGTTGGAAAAAAATTTACCGTCACATTTTTCGGTTACGCGTCACATTTTTCCGTTACGCGCCATCTTTTAATTAACGGCTGTATGTTCTGAAGTATGGATGCGCATTTGAGAAACCGACCTCATGTCTCAAGGTGGGTCACGGAATACATTTTGTAATTGCAATAATCCCAGGTAACCCACTTAATATCACGTGGACCGTGCTATTATTGTTATTACGTAAAATAATAGGAAGAAAAGTACCAGGGTATTATGATATCAAAGAGATGTATTATTATAACTTTACTCTGACGTACAGCCTTCTTTATTAATTAACGGCTGTATGTTCTGAAGTATGGATTCCGATTTGAGAAATTGACCTCATGTCTCCAGGTGGATTACGGAAATCATTTTGTAATTCCAATAATCTCAGGGAGCCCACTTAATAATATCACGTGGACCGTGCTATTTATTACTGTTATTACGTAAAATAATAGGAAGAAAAGTACCAGGGTATTATGATAGCAAAGAGATTTATTAATAATTAACGGCGGTATGTTCTGAAGCATGGTTTCGGATTTGAGAAATCGACCTCATGTCTCAAGGTGGGTCAAACTTCACGAACCTCAGGAACCCCATTTAACACCACGTGGACCGTGCTATTATTATTAATTTATAGGAAGAAAAGTACCAGGGTATTATGATATCAAAGAGATGTATTATTAAAATGCTGTAATAATCTTAGTAGCAAAAAGGTAAAGTGAAATAATTGTATTATTTGTATTCATGTCTATGATAATAAAATCCTTTTGTTTAAACTTTATCTAATTTAACTTTATTTAACCAATTTCTAGAAAGTTGCATGTAGATCATTTTTCGAAAAATAAGGCCATAAACAAGTTTCACTTCTTACGTGTGTACACTAACTAGTACACGCACACATTTTTTTATTTTATTGCTTAGATGAGTGGACGAGCTCACAGCCCACCTGGTGTTAAGTGGTTACTGGAGCCCATAGACATCTACAACGTAAATGCACCACACACCTTGAGATATAAGTTCTAAGGTCTCAGTATAGTTACAACGGCTGCCCCACCCTTCAAACCGAAACGCATTACTGCTTCACGACCGAAACAGGAGGGGCGGTGGTACCTACCCGTGCGGACTCACAGGAGGTCCTACCACCAGTAAATTTATGTAAACTACGCAGTTTTGCAAGCTAAAAAGCTTAATGCGCTGCGCTAATTCAGAGTGCGTTTACGTACCAAATACCACCCGGCTTGGAAATTATGTCCCCTCGGCGGTGTATCACGAGCGCTTTGACATGTTCTCCTTCAAAGGAGCAGAAGGCAGCGGCTGCTCATGCCCATTCTCATGAGTAACAACAGTACCCATTCATTATTAGGTATGCTTGACTTCGTACAGTGGCATCAAAAGACCGGTGACAAAAATAATTCCCTTTTAATTTTTAATATAGACCCTGTGCATGGCTTTTCTCTATTTACCTAAAGATTCTAGCGCATAAGGAAAGTATGGGGTCGAGTAGTTTCGCCAAACAGGTGTACTTAATTGTAAAACGTGAGTCATTATGGGCTAAAAGACAAGACATACGGTATACTCGTAAAGTAATGCGACTATGCAAGTCAAATCAAAGAATGTGCCAGAGATGACTAGTTAAAAGTAAAAATAATAAATATTTGACATCAATGGTTCATAGCAATAATAATACGTCGGGAGATACGAATGTGGGAACATTACATTCTCGAGCTATTGTTACTACTTCTTCATTCGTCTCTAGTATATTCAGTTTGATTTACTTCTTAACTTCTCTTGAGTTTCGCCACCCTTAGAATTGATGATATTCATTAAGTACAGTGACAATACTTTATCAGGTGGACCGTAGGCCCAAAACAAAAGCGAGTTCGCACAGGAATGCGCCACCGTCATGCTCATTTCTGTCGAATATAATATGAGTTTCAGTTTGAAAAACACTAAGGGCGTTATTTCAATGGAATAAAGATATCGACTTCATATCTCAAGGCGGCTCTGATGTCGTCGACGATCTTCGGTGATTGCTTAAAAAGACTAGGGACGTCTGCGGAGATTCGTTCAAAATATTAGTGCACATACAGAATAATTCACTTTCAAAAGTTTTTTAGCTCATTCTCTCGCAGGCTATATCTTGTGTATGTATTTGTGGTCTCTTTTGAGTGTTTCTCCAAAACACATCGTTGCCAAAGAAGTATTCACGTTCAAAATTCAAATCATTGATTTATTCGTTAAAAAGCCTGGTAGCCGTCGCAGGCGACTCTATTGAAAATTCCCAACAATTTTTGACAAAAACCTTAATTTATTATTGAATGGAATTTATTCTTCCCATGTGTTGAGCTGGTGACAGAGGCCTCTTAAGGTTAATGTAGGTCTTGTCATCCGAAATTGGAGCGGACCGAGCCGTGCGCGATTTGTCGACCGTCATCGAAAATTGGATGCGAGGTGTAGATAGGTCGGTAATTCATACAGTGTATGGCTGTGTGAATACGACGAATCGAATTTCGTTCAACTTTTAATAATTTCCTGAAGCTTTCGTTAAAAATAGTTTTCAACGAAAAACGACTGGCATGATGTTTTGTGAATGAATATATTTTCTAATGAATTTATATTCGAAAATGTAGTTTGATGTTAAGTTTGGTTTTTAATAATAAACTCATTTTGACTTATTCATATAAGTAGGCAGTGACTTGGTATTGGTTTACATGGCATTATTGATTTTCGTAAAGGCCATAACTACATACCATCAGGTAGGCCATAAGTTCATAAGCTGACTACACTCAGGTTGATGTCAGGTAACGGTGGTTGATGGAAATAGATCCCATTTAATAATAGATAGATACATTTAGTGAAATGCGGAGGGAGGCTCCGGGATTTGCTTGGCTATGGCCAATACATACCGCGGAGACCGGCGTCGTTGGTCGACGATGTTCGCTTCGATGACCCGTCGGTTGGGTGTCCTAGAGGCGGCGTCTGGTTGCAAGTGTGGATCGCGCGAACCCCCATACTCTGTTCGGGTTCTGACCTCGGACGGCCCACTGAGTTTCTAGCCGGATCTTCTCAGTGGGTCGCGTCTCCGACTTGGTGGTAGATTCTGCGAAGCACTGCTCTTGCTAAGGCCAGTGTTAGCAACACTTCCAGTTTGAGTCCCGACAGCTCACCTACACGCTAGGGTAAAGCTGAAATAGCCTCTCAAGGCTATCAGCATAGGTAGGAAAAAAAAAGAAAAAGACCTCGGGCGGAAATCAGAAGACGGGTCCGAGAGTACAAATTAAGTGGTTTAGTGGGTAGGGATTTCAAAATAACTTGGACCCGCAGTGTGCTCGCAAGATCTGCAGACTGTCAAGTTTCACATACCGCGCTCGCAAACTAGGCACGGACCTAGTATGAGGTTGGGCCTCTGACCAAAAAAGGATCCAATTCATCACAGAGACTTCATTGCAATGTGGAAGAATGCATCTTTAACGAATTGTCTCTTTAAGAAACCAAAAAAAGGCTGTAAACTCATCAATTTCGCATATATAATAAATATATTTAATGAAGTTAAAGAACTCATACTGCTGTTGTATGATAAATGAATTTCAATATTTGTAAGTTAGCTTCTCTTAAAGTAAAACTTTATAACCCGAACCCTATGCGCAATAGAGAACAACTTCTCAATAGTCAAGTGCAGTCGCAAAATTAAAGTACAAATGTTAAATTACATTAATAAAAATTAACACCTTAAAGTTAATAGGCGGTTTCGGGCATCCGGTGCTTTAAACGAGTCGTAAAATAGGCTTACATGTAGTATAATACAAAGCTTATAATAAATGAAACGATTTATTTCAGAAGCGAAAACTTTTCCATTGTGTTAACTTTTTGCTGGGAGGTGAAATTCGCGTAGCAAAACATTGTGATCGCTTCACGGGTCATGTTTTGATAACGCCGTGACATTGTTATCTTGTTTGATGAATGGACTTTTTGTAACAAATGGACGTTGTTATTTTACTAGTGAACTCAGTCGGATGAATGTTTTCCAAGCAGCGCTGTCGAGGGGGCGTTGACGGCTTGCGATGTTTTTATTCCCCGGGGGCTCGTTTTCTAATTTCTTCCAAACGAATGGTTAATTAATAACACGGCCTTAATATTTCTTTGTATATTTTTCAATTATCCAAGCTGGATGTTGTACTGTAATTTGCATTGTTTTCTAATTAGGACATGGAAAATATTGAATTTACATCTGACCTTAATGAGTATGGTTTTTTCGGCTATTAATTATGATTTTTTTTATTTTTTATTGCATAGGTGGATGGACGAGCTCACAGCCCACCTGGTGTAAAGTGGTTACTGGAGCCCATAGACATCTACAACGTAAATGCGCCACCCACTTCGAGATATAAGTTCTAAGATCTCAGTATAGTTACAACGGCTACCCCACCCTTCGAGCCGAAACGCATTACTGCTTCACGGCGAAAATAGGCGGGGTGGTGGTACCTACCCGTGCGGACTCCCGAGAGGTCCTACCACCAGTGATTAGTCAAATTATAATTTTGCGGGTTTGATTTTTTTTACACGATGTTATTATGTATGATTTTTATTACACGATGTTATATATGTTATACATGTTGAGTACGTATTTCATTAGAAAAATTGGTACCCGCCTGCGGGATTCGAACACCGGTGCATCGCTACATACGAATGCACTGGATGTCTTATCCTTTAGGCCACAACGACTTCAAATCATAATGAGATATATTCATGATGAGATACGGGTATGCCAGTTAGACATTCTCGAGCTATTTTTAGTATTTTTACTTCTGCCTAATACCTATCGACACTCGTATCCTCATCACTGTACCTACATAAATGTTAATTCCTAAACGTTTAATTCATATTATGGGCGCTGATGATGGGACTTCATATATAAATCAATAGTCCTATCAGCACATCGCACCAACGTGTCGATCCTTCAAGAACTCCAGATAAAGACGAGGCTTTCTACCATCTGCCTACGTAGAGTTCTGGAATACTTTGGCCACATTGCAAGAAAGGATCACGGCACCTTGGAGAAGCTAATGGTGACTGGTAAGGTGAACGAAAGAAGTCCACGAGGTAGAGGCCCGACACGTTGGACTGAACAGATCCGCACTACCTTCGACACCACTGTTCACGATGCTCTACACTCGGCGGCAGGTAGAGGCAAATGGCGTGGAATGGTCCGTAATAAGCTCTTGTTGGGAAGAGGTGGTCACGACCCTCAGTATTGAGGGAACCGAAGCAAGAAAGTCCTATCAAGCATATTTATATTTGTGTGGACAGCAGCCTTCACGCTGTTATTAATAAGAACAAGGAGGCTTTGAGGTCCTCTACCCGTCTTAGCTAATAAAAGAATAAGGTTATGAAATGAAAAGTTCTGAAATACAAGCTGAATATACCGAATGAAAATACACATGTGAATGCCGTAGGTTCAGTTGTGTCTAAAATGCACTTGGAGACAGATTGGATTTAAAATTGGCGCGCTAAAAGTTTACTCCAAGATAGGATATTTTGTGAGGTAATGAAAATTGTTCAGGAAGTGTTGCCATCAAAAGACTTATTATAAACAGAGTGTCATATTGCTGCCCTAAATATAACTGATACTGCTCTCGAGTTATATCTTTAATTATGTATACACATAAGTACATACTAATTGTGAGAGTTTTATTTATTTATTGCTTAGATGTGTGGACGAGCTCACAGCCCCCCCTGGTGTTAAGTGGTTACTGGAGTCCATAAACATCTACAACCTAAATGCGCCAGCCACCTTGAGATATGAGTTCTAAGGTCTCAAGTATAGTTACGACGGCTGCCTCACCCTTCAAACCGAAACGCATTACTGTTTCACGGCAGAAATAGGCACAATAGGGTACGTACCCGCTTCGGTGCGCACTGCGGTACCGTAAGTTTCGTATAGTTGGTGTGGTGGAGCTCGATGGGGTTTAGTCGGTAGTTGGTTCTGCGGAGCAAGTGCTTCGCGCGCCTTTTTTAAGGCGTAGTCTCCTGTGAGAAATTGGGGGAGGTGAAGGACCTCGGTCCTTCTCTTTTCCCCTTCTTTCTCTCAGGAGGCGCCGGAATTCGACATAACCCGCTCCGTTACCCCCCTTGACCGGGTATCCGAAAATGGATTCCCCAGCGTTAAAAAAAAAGGTACCTAACCGCGCGGACTCATAAGAGGTCCTACCACCAAAATACACTATAACAAAAATTATATGTTGTATCGAGGCCGCTTGCTCGTTCATCTGTATAGTATAGTGATAAAACAAATCTGTTTCATGAAATGTAGCACGCATCGTTTGTTTTTTTATTTTTTATCATTAATTTTTAATATTTTAAGTCATCCGTAATAAAGCTGACCCCGAAAACTGTTGTGTAAATTGAAAAATGCAAAAAAAAGGTTAAAACGTTAAAGTAGTTTCAGGACATATTCCTAATGAACTAAAAGGAAATCATGTAAATACTCTAAAGTCGCCGTAGCCTAAAGGATATTACACCTGGCTATGTTCGTATTCAACTCCCGCAGGCATATACCAAATAAGATATAACGAAATATGTGCTTAACGAATGACCTTCACAATTATCTATAACAATTTATAGAAAATGTCATTGTTGATTGAAGGATTACTGGTGACCCGGAGGCTTTTCCATTTTCAACAGGACAGGTGGGCGAGCGTGAGCTCAGCCAGGAAGGGTAGGATTTGTTGACAGCTACACGAGCGCCTCCGATGGAGACCTACCAACTTCAGAGCAGCTGCTTCGCGAATGAATCTACTACCGCATCAGAATCACGAGCTGCTGAGAAGATCCGACGAGAAACTAAGCAAGCTGATGTTTAGGTTAGGTTGCACGTCGAACTCTTTGCCAAGTTCGACGATTACGGTTACCGGGGTTCCTAAGCCTACGTAAGAGCTGAAGGCGTCTAAAGCAAGAATTATTTGATCTGATGGATCCGTAAGGACGTGTTACGGGATGGCTACGGTAAATACATAATCGTGAATACGTTCACTCGTCTATGCAATAAATAAACAAACGTGAAATGTAGGGATGGAAAAATTGTGCTGCTTGTGGAGAGTACTTAACGGTAGACAGCGGCTTGGCTCTGTCCCTGGAATTGCTGAAGTCCATGGGCGACGGTAACCAATCACCATTAGGTAGGCTGTATTCTCGTATGCCTGCAAGGGCAAAAAATATGCCTCAACCTAAACTTACCTGACTTGATACGTTCAGTATGAATCTAGTTCGAATTAGCCGAACAAAGCCCTCGATTTATCCACGTTGTTGAAACGTAAAGCATAATCGAACGCAGCATTTGTCGCGGTTCCACGTAGCAATAAGCGTCGAGTGTGCGGTTGTGTACTCTATAAATCCGTCTGGAGTTTTGTCAGGGTGTGGGGGGCGGTTGCTCGATTGTGAGGCTTTTGTAGCGAGCGCGACAGAGGACAATATTCCAGTGTAATTTCCTTAGAGGGACAGCCGCAGTCGGTATGTGCCTTGTGTAACCCGGTGGCCGTTGTTCGCTCAAAACTGATTTAAATCATTCTTCATTCGCCACAGCACTCTGGAATTAAACAGTGGTTTCGTCGATTTTTTGTGTAATTTTAGAGTGCCTTCCTTTTTTTAAATGTAGATTTAATATAGGCCGAGGGGCAGACGTTTACGGAGTCCATGTTGTATTTCAAAAGCGACTATCCTGTTCTTCAAATTGGAAAGTGTGCATGTTTAAAGGGAGATATAAACAGGATAATGTCTACTACGATCTATAATTATAATGCCATAAGAATTTAACAATTCTGTGGACTTAATAATATGGGGTTCTTTTTTATGCTTCTTTATTTCATTGTAAGATGCGGGCCAGCTTTTAAGTATATCCAGCTGTACTTGTGTTCTCCTTTGCTATTTATATCTATCGCTCACTGACGCTCACACTCAATAGCATTCTAATTTTCTATTATTTAAATACAGAAACATCGGTTATAAAAAATATAAGTTTTTTTTTTTTAGCCACAACGTAAATACCGTCACCCACCTTGAGACATTTTTTTTCCAGGAAGGAATAATTACTGGTTGCTCCGATCCCCTTATAGTTTCACCAGGACAGGTCAGCGAACCTTGAAACTTGAATTATGAGTCTCAGTTTTATCGTACAACGGCTGCCCCACACTTCAAACTAAAACTCATTACTGCTTCACGGCAGAACTAGGCAGGGTGGTGGTACCTATACGTGCGGTAAATATTAATAATAAGAAATAGTAAATGCGCGCATATTGTGAAGGAAATCATTCGTGTGGTTTTTGATAGCGGTAGAATACCGTAATTCTGTGTATGGCATTTATGCGGTTCGGTTTTAATGGTAAGAAATCTGTTAATACAAAAGCAACAGAAGATGTGTTCTAAGATACCAATGGTTCCTGTAACTGTTTAACGTCATATAGGTTCTGTCTGCACATGTATTAAGTAAATAAGCATGTATTATACATGATAACATATATTTACCTATATAATATAAGCCTTTGACTTCAAACGATAATACGGGCTCTCTACTGGTCAGTCACAATGAAGCTGACTAGGACTAGTGCTTTTTGAAACATCCATTACCGTGTTCTGAATTTTAATATTTGCATTTCAAAGAAACATACAACACGGTTTCGTAGTCCTTTTTAGATTCCTTTAGAGCCTTAGCTGAGAGCCGCAAACAACATAAATAAGCAAATGAAATCAGAGCTTAAAGTGACTCGACGGACTACATGATTAAGACCAGAGTAGCAGTGTGAACAGTAAAATTGATGCTTTACATTACTAACTGATATTCCTGTCGCATAAAGTATATTTTCATACCCTAGGCTTTCTGTACCTACATTATTTGTTGTCATTATCTGGACATATCATTGTTTGATACAATTAGAAAAAAAAAAACTACGTATTTAGCATTAGGATTCAATCCAAAAATTCAATTCAATCTTAATAACTTAACAGTTTTTTGTTAAATCTGTGCAAGTTCGTGAATTTATATACTTTTCTCGTGACTTACGATTTGGAAAGCTGCCGAGTGCACGGCTGCAATTAGCCAAAATTATGCTCAAAAACAAGTTCGGAAGCAATTAGCAGATGTAGACCCAAGTTAAGGACGGAGCTAAACTGGTTTACCCAAATACTGAAAGCTGACGACTAGATGAGATTTGTTTCTGGATTTAATGGTAAAACTCAAAAACAAGTCGTTTTTTTTAACCAAAAACTATGAAATGTTTTATAGTTGGGCTTTTGATTTCCAACAAAAAGCTGTCTTCAGATCTGTTTTCAATTATTTTTTCCAAGCAGTAGTGGTTTGATGTGAATTTATTTTGATTTACGGGTAGTAGTTAAAGGCGTCGTTGGCTGTTATTTCATTTCATTTATAAGCAATTCTTTGTATTTTGATATCGTAACAATAAAAATATTTCAAGTTAAACCAAAATTGGGGGTTGGAAATATAAACGAAAGAAAAAGGCAGGAAAAACTCATATGGGAGCGTTTAATAGGTAAAACAAATTAATCAGGGTTAGATAAGTGCCTGAAGGAAGCATTATACGGGGTCGGAGTAGCTTGCCCTCCGGGGCACATCCTGTAGCTCGAAGCCGTCTATAAAATTTTATGAGCACGCCGTATGAGCCATTACGGTTCTTGTCGATGTCACTTAACTCTCTCCGACGCCGTCCGTTACTCGAATTTGGTTTGAGAATTAAATTAATATATGTACATCTGAGACTCGATGACGTAGGTAAATTGTAATTCAGCAGCAGTAAATAGATTGTGATTTTATCCGAAAGAATTGCTAATTTCAAGTGAATTCGTGCTCGAGTATTATCACATATTATTTTTTAATACGCTTTTATTAGCTTCAGACGTATGTATGTTTGTAACGGAATCTTTGAACATGATTTTGACCGCCTAAGGACCGATGATAATTCAATATTAAAAAAAAATGAAAAAAAATATATTGAAAAAATTGAAATTCAACTAAAAAATGAAAAACAGAGAATAGTTTAAAAAAACTAACAAAATACGCTATATTATAGAAAATCCAACTAAAAAATAGAAAATAAATTTTAATAAATTTGAATTAAAAAAAATGATTTTATTGTAAATAAAGCGTGGGGTGCATGATATCAGTAGTTATAAATATTTTATAAACAGATATGAGAGTAGAAGAGTTATTTTGATAAAATCCTGAAAAGCATCCCACGCTTTTTTACAATAAAATAGTTTTTTCGTACACTATTTTTAATTCAAATTTATTAAAATTTATTTTCTATTTTTTAGTTGGATTTTCTATAAAAGCGTATTTTGTTGGTTTTTTTAAAATATTATTTATTTAATATTAGCTCTATTCACGTTCGTGCGATCCTCGCAGCAGGTGTGTGAAATAAAATTGCGTGTTTTGGTATTAGTTTTCAAATTTGGATTAACATAATTTAGCTAGTAATATTAGGCGTTCTAACAGATATTTCTTGGGTTACTTACATTTTGGAGAAACGCTTACGCCTCAGGGTAATCATTGCGAGCAGAGTTAACGAACTCTGAATACAAATCGAATATGGGCGACGCACGTACAAAGTATGTACCTATACGGTACGTATTAAATCGGGAAAGATATAATACAACGCGGGCTCATCGTTTTACATTGTTTGCTGAATTTGGATTTAAATCTCGCCGTTCTTTCTTTATAATCTACTAGCGACCCGCCCTCGCTTCGCTTCGGAAACTGTAATTTATTATTGATTTCCCCACTATTGAATGGATGTTATTATACATGTAAGCTTGAAGGTAGACATTATCTTGTTGAACACCAAGTAAAACGATGTCACTTTTTGATTCCTGATTTAATCAACAATATGTTATCTTAACAATTCACTTTAACACTTGTCCAACTTTAACCAGTACGTACAACAGTCACTGAATCACACAACGTAACAAGGATATAGTAAGTGCACCAGGCAAGCGCAGTCCAACGAATGTTCATTTCATTTTTTTTTTTTTTTTTTCCTACCTAAGCTGAGATCCTTGAGAGGCTATGTCAGCGTAACCCTAACTTTTGTAGGTGAGCTCACGGGGCTCAAACCTGATGACGTTGCTAACACGAACCCTAGCAAGAGCCGTGCTTCGCAGAATCTACCACCGGATCGGAACGCGACCCACTGAGAAGATCCGGCGAGAAACTCAGTGGGCTGTGTCTGGGAGTTAATTTACTCGTCGAGCCCTTCGTCGCAAGCGACGGGTTCGACGAGAACGGTGACCGGTGCTTGAAGTACCTAGAAGCACCGTTAGTGGATCGGGAGGATCCGAGATGACGTGTTTTGGGCGACGTCGACTGCTTTCCATTCTGTCCGCAGGATCGGGAATGTAGTTACCGGCGGCCACGATGAGAGGGTTCTCGTGTCGTGCCGCTTTATCGAAGTGGCGCGTAGACGCCGACTGCATATACTTACTGGTGGACTCTAAGTCCAGGTCGTCATGGAGGTCGACGTTCCTGACGAACCACGGGGCTCCGACGGCTATCCTGCAAAAACGGGATTGAATGACTTGGAATGATTTTAAGTGTATGCGGGCCGCGTGAGCGAACACTACACTTGCATAGGTCATGACGGGGCGTATGCAAGTTTTGTAGAGTGTCACCTTATTTCTAAGGGACATTTTACTTCGCCTACATATCATCGGGTAGAGACGTCCTAGAATGAAGGCGGCACGGTCGCGTACCGTCTTGATGTGGGGGCGGAATGTCATCCTACTGTCGAGGGTGACGCCTAAATATTTGACCTTCGGGGCCCACGGTATGGGCTGGTCGAACATCGTGATTGGGGTTCATTTCAAGGCACGTTCCGCCTTTTTATACTAGCCGGCGCAGCTGGCTTATGAGTCACTTCTGTTGCAGCTGTTGTTTACGAGTGGAACGACACGGCCGGCGCACCTGGCTTGTGTGAGTCACTCCTATTGCACGTGCTATATAACATAAATATCGTTAACGCCGTCACGGCCATACTGACGTGCGCACGTCCTCGTGCGCGCATTCTTATGGTATGTCTGTGAACAACAAACGTGTTCGTTCATCCTGACATTAACGGATGCAACTTAAAACGTGGTCTATGATATTAACAATCTAGTACGGTTCGGTTCGCATAATTCTTCAGAAAATCCTATACTGGCTATAAATAACCTTCAGACTGCTTACATACCTGGGCCAGTTCATTTAAAACTCTTCAGGTATATAAGTATGTCCCTTTTAACTTAGACCGGAATTGTTATCCCTTCAGTTTTTCGAACTGGACCGGATAATGCTAGACCGAATCGCAATCCCTGTAGCTAATTGTTGTGGCTAATTTGGATGAAAATCCCTATAGCCAAGCCATTGGACCGGACAGACCCTTCAATGACTTCACACTTTCTTTTTTTTCCTCTTTTTTTTTTTGCTAGTCCGGATTAACATCTCTCTAGCCACATACAATTCTCTTTTTTTTGTTTAATCTGCGTGTACGGTAGCGTTTGTTAAAACATTTCTTAAACCAGAACATTTATACGGAATTTCTTCAGAAATAGTGCGAGACCGATCATCGTTTTCTACATTTCCAACACCTGCACCTGAGGTGCCTGAGCTTATAGACATTGTATCACTACCCACAGACTATGTTTGCTGTATCGCTATTTGCGGACAAAAATGTCGCTTCTATTGTCAGTGATAGAGTCGTCATCATTAAGATCAGTTTCATGAACAAGATTAATTAACCCATCTGTGTACGCCGTCACGTCATCGTCACTATAATTTTCAGAAATTTCTAGTAGGCCTGACGGGCCTCGAGGTATTTCACGTAAGTTTTCATGGGGAAATTTGTACACTCTATTAGAACTATTTACATGTCTCAATTTATACCTATCGTTTTCCAAAACTGCAGTAATGTTGAAGGGACCTTTACATTTTCGGTCAACTTACGAAAACAAAATCCTCAGCGGAAAAGAGTTTGACTTTAGCTTTGCCTCGACTAAACCAAGCTTCTGTGCCCTTTTTTTTATGTTTTCGCCGGTCTTCGACCGTGCTAAACCAAGATCTAATCTAGAGGGATTATCACTCTGTTGAAACTTTAAGATATTTCAAGTGAACTACCCTGAACGGCAAACGTCTATTCTGTTGGAGTAAGCCCTGTTACTCGACAACGTGCACTATTAAGGGCGAGTTGAATATCCCCTAAGTGCTCTTGCCATCATGATTGGTCTAAGTTACTTTCAGATCAAAGAGTGACTTGTTCATGAAACCGCTTACCATTGAATAAATTACTATGACTTTGTTTTATAAGACTACATTCTGACCCTGAATGGAACATAAAGGGGAAGCCAAAACCACTTATCTGTAACACACTGAAGCTCTGGAACACACGTTGACGTCTCTGGTTGCACCTGCCACAGCACCTGGAGCAGTGTCGTTTTTCTTCTTGTAGCGCATGGAACACCCAGAAGCTACATGACTCGCATCATCGCACACGTAACAGCTGACTTGCAGGCGAGAGCCGGGTGCCCACGGATGAGGAGGTTGTTCAGGTTTTGCTGGAATATCGAAAAAAGTTTGAGAGCAGTATCTGTCGCAACACCCTTCGGCACGATGCCCAGGTTTTCCGCAGAAATGGCAGCTTCCACGGAAAAAAACTTCGAGAGCGTTTTGGTTCTTTATCAGGATCTTCGTTTTTTCTTTTGAGGGTAAAGCCACGTAATGTGTGAAATAGAAGATTTTTTGTGGTAATAACGACAGAGTCCAATTCCCGACGGATTCTTTCATCACACTGCGTCAGTATTGATATAACAAATCCGGTGGCTATTTGTTCTGGCACATTAGCGTCGGGAATCTTCTTTATAAGTTGCCATAGCCGGATACCGGCTTCAGCTGGTCCCTTTTTGCTTTCCATTTCAAATTTAATAACCAGGTCGAAGTGGTCTTGCATCATTAGATAATTTTGTCAGCATCTCGTTAATAGTAGGCCAGGATATCTTACCAGGCTGTATTTTTGTGAGGCAAGTAGCAGCTCGAGCCTTAAGCGAATGTGTGAGAGTCAAAATTAAATCGACACCATCCAATACTTCAACTACTTTAAACGGCCTTTTAAACTTCGTATCTAATTCCGTTTGATTATGCTCTTCGTATTAATGTGTGGACGAGCTCACAGCCCACCTTGTGTTAAGTGGTTACTGGAACCCATAGACATCCACAGCGTAAACGCACCACACACCTTGAGATAGAAGTTCTAAGGTCTCAGTATAGTTACAACCGCTGCCCCATCCTTCAAACCGAAATACACCACTGCTTCACGGCAGAAATAGGCAGGGTGATGGTACCCGTGCGGTCGATGGCACTATACGGAGCACCCGTCTGGTGCCACGTCCTTACCCACGAGAACGTCGCCGCGCTGCGACGCCGGCAGCGCGCGATCGCAGTCAGAGTTATTCAATGATACCTCACAGTCTCCTACGAGGCGGCGCGCCCTAGCGCAAGTGCAGCCGGAGCGCGGGGGCTCCAATATCGGCAGTCCGTGCTGGAGGCGTGGTCTCGTCGTTTGGCGGACCCGTCGGCCGGCCTCCGTACCGTCGAGGCGATCTGCCCGGTTCTCGCGGACTGGGTGGGCCGCGACCGCGGAAGTCTCACCTCCGGCTACCTGTGCAGACTCACAAGACATTTTACCACCATGCAAACTTCTTACCGCAACAAATCTTACCAGCCACCACGCAAACTACAATTTTACGGGTTCCACCTCTCTTACACGATGTTACTCCCACACTGAGGAAGCCAACCGCGAACACTTGTCAAGCACGCACAAGCACGCACTTCACCGGAAAAACCTGCATCCGCCAGCGGAGCCCGAACACCACCGCATCGCCAGATACGAACGCACCGGACGTCTTATCTTACAGGTCACGACGACTTCAGATGTGTCAATTTTTCTTCCCCACGGAAACTTGCTTGCTTTCTTGTTTGCTTGCTTGCTTGCTGGAGCCCGAACTCATCGAATGTGTAGTGTTATTGGTATTGAATCGAGTAGATTCTAAAATTTCAGCGACAATTCACAGTCTCATGTCCTGGTTTACTGTACTAGTGCCATGTAACTCTAGCAGTAGTCATTGGCTTAAAAACGATTCGTGTCGGAACTACCCACTCGTCATGACAGATCCATTATTGCGATCGACGTTTCACTTGAGATTTGCACTTGCCTTAATTTCTTGCAATAGCTTGTTACGTGTTGTATTTCCGCTAGTAAATGCCATGTGATGAAGTCGACAGTCAAACTGGGCAACATGAGCCAGAACGTAAGATGTGACGATTTCTTCGTGGCTCAGATCTTCCATCGAGGTAACAGACGTTATTACACGACTTACGTATGCTGCATTCACGCTCTTGTGGCGTACCACTACTAGTATTCTGATCTGCATCATGTTTTTTTTGCTGTACTTCGAACATGTTCAAACACGTCACGCCAGTGAGAGTAGAGTCCTGATCTCACTTCTGATGTAAGCTTGAAGGTAGACATTATCTTGTTGAACACCAAGTAAAACGATGTCACTTTTTGATTCCTGATTTAATCAACAATATGTTATCTTAACAATTCACTTTAACACTTGTCCAACTTTAACCAGTACGTACAACAGTCACTGAATCACACAACGTAACAAGGATATAGTAAGTGCACCAGGCAAGCGCAGTCCAACGAATGTTCATTTCAAGGCACGTTCCGCCTTTTTATACTAGCCGGCGCAGCTGGCTTATGAGTCACTTCTGTTGCAGCTGTTGTTTACGAGTGGAACGACACGGCCGGCGCACCTGGCTTGTGTGAGTCACTCCTATTGCACGTGCTATATAACATAAATATCGTTAACGCCGTCATACATATAAACCTTCCTCTTCAATCACTCTATCCATTAAAAAAAACCGCATCAAAATCCGTTGCGTAGTTTTAAAGATTTAAGCATACATAGGGACATACAGATATAGGGACAGAAAAAACGACTTTGTTTTATACTATGTAGTGATTCAATGCTGTTCCGGCTGGCTCCTGATAGAAATGAATTGAGGAAGCTAACGGCCAACCTTCAGCATTAAAGAGGCACTAGAAGAAGAAGAAGAAGAAGTGATTCAAATTACGAAATCCCATGAGACATGTTATTATTATGTTATTGTGAGTGTGAATTAATTGTATAATGATTTAGATTGATTGTGTATTTTTTAACATATGTTTACGACCATGACCAAAAAATTATTATTATTTCAAATTATGCGAAACGTGAAGAGTTACGTTCTAAGAAGTGTCAAAAGATACTTTGTAATTGGAATAGAGTATAGTTCGTTCATACACATCCTAAAGTTTTATTAAAAATTCGACTAGTACGAACTGGATTTGAAGTGTAAGAATATGTTTTTTTTATTGCTTAGATGGGTGGACGAGCCCACCTGGTGTTAAGTGGTTACTGGAGCCCATAGACATCCACAACGTAAATGCGCCAGCCACCTTGAGATACAAGTTCTAAGGAAGTTCGTGGAAGTCAATCGGAAGTCAAAGTCAATTGTTGAGTACGTATTTCATTAGAAAAATTGGTACCCGCCTGAGATTCGAACACCGGTGCATCGCTCAACACGAATGCACCGGACGTCTTATCCGTTAGGCCACGACGACTAAATATGTAAAAGATAGGCTTTGTAAATTTGATATCACAAAACGCTGTACACCAATTAACTTTATTAGCATGAATATAATGCTTTGAAGGCGAGTACCTAGTCTTGGACCCTGGAAATGCCGTACAGTAGCAATTAAAACTTTCCTACTGATCAAACTTTAACAGTCCACCTCTTAGCGAGTGCATAAACTTTTCCGTGATAGTTTCAAGGAACGTAAATGTAAGTACAGCGCCCAGCAAAATGGCACCTATCACTAAAATAACTTTCTTTTTAAGGTCCTCCCACAGTCCGTGCAACGAGGAAAATCCCATCTTCACAGCTCTGTTTACGGTAATCTACGTACAAGTTTGCACCTCGTTCGCTGTTTCCTATTCACTATAAACATATGAAAACCCGAGGACCTGGTTTTATTTTCTATTATTTTCTCTATTTCAAACATTCACGTGAAGTTTTCTACAAAATATTTATTGTGAGTTTCATAACTTTATTGTGAAATTTTATATGATTTTTTATTATCTGTCTTAACGAATGTATAAAATGTGTTTTGAATATGATACGTACACACGGTACGTATTTGGGATTAATCGATAATTTCCTTCGGTCCGGCCATTACTCGTCCTTCCAAACGGCCGTAATTAAGTTACACAAACCTGACACAATCTATAAGCTTTTTACGTAAATATTTCTTAGCTATAATTTTTACTAAGAATTTAAATTAATTATTTGTTGTTACTTGCCAGGGTATTGACACTGTTTACTTCGAAGCAAAATAAATGTTCATAAGCATACCTATAGTATAAGCATATATATATAAATATAAATGAATTGCTGTTCGTTAGTCTCGCTAAAACTCGAGAACCGCTGGACCTGGTCTTGAATTATTTGTAGAAGTCCAGAGAAGGTTTAAAAGGTAGATAAATATGAAAATGCATAAAAATGACAATTTTGTTTTCTCTTTGATGTGTCCCTCGACGGACGGATTCCTATTGTTTGTTTTAAGTTTATTTTATACAAAAGTTTAGGTCTTTTATTTATCGATTGATGCAATACGAAATCTGCTGGGTCAGCTAGTAAAATATAAATTTACTTTGTTTAGAATTTTTTACTTCGTTTATGTCATTATACCTTGTTCGAGATTGATGAGTACCCTCCGATGACACACAGCTAAACGTATATTGAAAAGACCAGAAGCTATTTTCATCATAAACAAAAACTTCGGTTGTTCGTTATTAATAATAATAAATTGACAGCAAAGAGCCGTGGCCGGCAGACCATCAGTCATATTATAATAAATGACGTCGGTGATGGCAACACCCTCGAATTCACGTAGCCGATTTTTCCTAGAATTCTGACAACTGAATTGACAGGGACCTGATACTTTATGGTTTATTTCATTTTTTAAATTTTATGGATTTGTATCAAAGTGACTACTATCCGTAGTAAAGATTTGAAGGCGGTAGAATTACAAAAACCGCATATGTGGGTACGATCAACCTCCCTATTTCTACCAATAGGCATTCATGCGTTCCGGTTACAAGTATCGGACGGCCATTATACGATCAAATTGAGATTTCAACCTCATTTCGTTAAAGTCGAGGTCATCTTAAACACGTAACGAGCTTATGGTTTAAAAAATGGTATGTTTGCTAATATTATAACTAGTGAACATAGAAAAATTCAATCATTGGTTTGTTAAAATCACTCGTTAGACCATATTTTGATTGTTATATGTCAGAATCCTTCCCTTAAATATTCCTTACAAAATTTGAACTTATATTGGATAAAGAACGTATGAATGCCCAAAACACGAACAAACCAACCATAGTATTTTTGTCGGTATTAAGAAGACTTATGTGGTTGTTCGAGGTTGTCTGTGCGCCACGTTTAGAATATATGTACATATACAGGTTTAATGGTAACTGTTTGATAAATAGATATATGTACTCTACTCAAATTCAACAGGTATGATTTAAGTGGAAACATAGAGAAATATGATAGAGATGAACATAGAGAAGGATGTATAATTGAAGTATAATAGGAGAAATTATCTATTGAATATCGTATTTGTGTTCGGTCTATATTATTCATACCTTTCTGTGCCTTCAGACTCACGTATGTACCTATAATCAAGTTAGTTATCTAGGTTCGGTTGGATCAACAAATTCATCAGTTTACACAAAGGTTTTGGTTCATCGTCTGAGCCGGTGCCGTATCTAGTCTGTTAATTAAACAGTCTGCATGCAATTTGCATCTCCTTGGATCGGAGTCGCGAACTTCTGATTATTTGAATAAGATTTCACGAAGCAGTATTAAGGAAATTATATTCAAGCGACGGAACAAGCTTTGCAAATAAAGGACCCTGTATATACGTGAATACAGATTGCTAGTGGTTTTCAGCCTTAGGATGTGTCCGTGATATGTTTAATTTCGACAAGATATTAGTACTTTCTCAGTACTACATTAATTTTATTTCTTAAGTGGCGATTTTTTCGCTTTGCGCTATATGCTAGGAATCCTTTTAGTCATAGCGAACCTTTTCGATTATCGACCTCTAAATTACGTGCGGAAGTTCAACGGAGTAAGTCCCTAGAGTGTTCTCGTCTTGTCATTCCGCTTCCGTTGATATAGTCGTCACCTCTGTCCACTCTCGGTAGGATACGTCGTAGTAAATATAATCTTACTTAGGGCGACACTGTGTGTTCTTTTTTCACTTAATATTTTTCCTGGTAAAGGTCCCCGGCGGCGATTACATAAACAGGATTCAACCGCGACCTTAATGCGCCTAATAAAGTTTTACGAGGGACCCTTGGCAAAAACGTGAATGTTTCAAGGCGACAATGCTTTTATCTTCTCTGTTTTACTGATTGTTTTGTTCTTTTACAATTAGACTTAGAATTTTAATACTTGGCATTATTCAAGAATACGTAAGAGATCGTTTAATGTTTTTAGGATGTAAATTATTATCTACAAATTTAAATGCTAAGTACTGTTGTAAATGTTAAGTAACGGCTGTTTGGTGTAGTGGTAAGTGACATGGTCTCTACACAAGGAGGTCGCGGGTTCGAATCCCGCCAAGGGAAGATATTTGTATGATAAATATAAAAAAATGACTTTTCCAGGGTTATGGATGTATATTAAATATATGTATGTGTATAATAAAAATCTTACATTTATTTTCCGTTATCTGGTACCTGTAACACAAGTTCTTTACGAACTTAACACGGGACCAGTTAATGTGGCGTGATCGTTAGTAAATATTTATTATTTATATTTGTTTAATATGTTTTCCTTTGATTCAGCACCGAAATACAAATGGTCTGAATACAAGATATGCTCAAACATAATTCAGGAAACGTTTCATATTGCTAAACGTCGAGAATTTGCTTAAATCGTTCCTTAGCCGGTCAAATCTTGGGCGCCGGGATGACATTGATGTATTGTCTGTTTTTTCCATGCGGGCTAATGTTATCAATTTGCGTAGAAGATTTTTTTGTGTGTCGTCGTTTTCTGAGTTTGATCACCGAACGACAGAATGAAAATTGATATCGTGTGTGACCTTTCTACACCACGAATAAATCTACACCACTGTCAATTTCATTGTATTTTGTTATTTTGTATCACAATATTTTCTTTTCATTTCGTCTACACAGAGGGGTGAGTTAATTATATTTAAACCAATAAAAATGATTGGCTTTTATTAAGTTTTATTCTCATCATATTTTTGTTGAATTGGAAGGCAGATGAGCAGCTGTTCTACCTGACGGTAAGTAGACACTGTGGCTCTTGAGCATCAGCAAATTCAGGATCAGTTATGCCGCAGCAGTTATGATAATAATTTATTTTGCTCTGGAGAATAAATTTCTAAAATAAATCACGCATTTATTAATCCAAGGACTCAATAATGGTTTGATGTCAAATATCGTTTTTGTGTTATGTACATATTTATAAACACATTTATAAATAACCTCGCAATCAAAATTGGTTACAACTTTAAAAACTTAAGTAGGAACTCAATTAAAATCTGTAATTGAGTTTATTATTTGAAAACAAAACACAGAAAACTGTTGTGCACATGAAGCATTGGTTCTCAAAATTTTATATTTAATTTTTTAAATTCCTTTGAATAATTTAAAACTTTCCTAAATAGTTTTTGTGTGTTTGTAAAATATTTTGGGTTTTATTTTGGTTATTTTATACGTGTTTATTATAGGTATACAAGTCAAAAGAGCTTAATATCGCAATAGAGCTTAAGATTTTCAGCGGAATAAAGATTATCACATTAGTTCATGCACATTATCTGTATCCAAGGCACCGCCAAGACCCTGCTCTTATGGTTTATAGCAATATTCTTATAGCAATTTTCTATGAAAATAAATTATAAATTTAATAAATGTATAGAAAATAAATTTTAATATTTCTGAAGATATACACTTTTCCTCTTCGCTCTAAAATTAGACGGAACATTTACCATTTTACGTAAACCTCATAATTTCAAACCAATTAATTTTGATCCAATTTTAAGAATTCTTCAGAAAGAGCTATAAAGCGTAGGCAATTTTATTTAACAGCTTGATTTATGCAAACACTTGTTTCTAAATGATTACGGCTGGGAGTCATGGAATTAATTCAATAAATCAATGTCAGGACATGTTTACGAGCTAACAGAGTTAATACCGGACATGACGTTTATATTATCTGTGAGTAATTGTTGGTTGCGTGTTATGTAATGTTGTTTAGCCTAATGATTTAGCCTAAATGATATTGTCGTTCCGAATCAGAATCTGCATTTCTCAAGATCGTGTGTGTGAAGATTGTTCTCTGACAGCTCGTTGCATAATTATTCAGTCTTTAGTGCTTCAGATGCTGACAGTTTTGACCAAAAGGGTAGGTTGATTGAATGATCATGCGAATGTCGCGGCTCCACTTAACAAAGGAGTTCGTAGTTTCAATTTGATTGTAATGCATGATAGCCTGCGGGATAGGACGCGGGCTGCGGGTAAAAGGCATGCTGCCACTTCAAAAGCACATTTTTTGTTATAGATATGCAATTTCAGATCAATATCAGAGCAATTTATTAATTAGCGTATAATATAATATACGAATTGTACTTTGCATAATAAGATATTTGCGTATTCAATATGCGATTATAAAATTAAGAAACACGTTTTTAGCTTCGATATGAATTAACTTAGGATCAGTCGGCTGTAAAGTTTGCGGAATACGTGGGTACAACAACATGAATGCTATATTCCACATCGATATACATACGGCACAAATAAGCATTCGACAATGATCGTTGTTTTACCTACTCTTGAGGGATTGTAGCATAACACTACTTTAGATAAACGGGTTAACATTTTTGGACTTTTATAGAAAAATATGTAAGACTAGCGACCCGCCCTCGCTTCGCTTGGGAAATATTAAATTTTATTATTGATAGCTGAGTCCTGCGATGTTACCTGCGGTTATTGTCGTACCGCGGATGACGCCGCGGGGCGAAGCTAGTCTTAAAAAAAGTTGCCTAAGTTACTCCTTATATCATTAGCTACCTATCAGTGAAACTCTCGTCAAAATCGGTCCAGCCGTTCCAGAGATTAGCCGGAACAAACAGACAGACAGACAGAAGACCAAGAGACAGACAGACAAAAGTTGTAAAAAATGGTATTTTAAGTAATATAAGGTAGTGATAGCAGTGGCTTAATGATGTATCTTCTGATTTTTAGTGAAACGTATCAAACAATCTATTCTACGGCTCATGAACTATGACTTTGGAAAACATAATTTCGATCTCTTGTCGTTAACGATGTGAAAAAGGACAAACTAACAAACTTTTGCATTTATGCTATTACTTTTATGTCGGCTTTGACTATAATTGAGTTCTAAGTTTGATTTGAAACTCTTAATTTTTTTTTGTTTTTCTCGACCAGCATTGCTGATCTGAAAACTTTCATACACGGCAAAGATTTTGGAAAAAAACATACGTACATTGCAAGCTGTGTCTCATTTTAATTTGAAATTGGCTTTAATATGATCAGTTTCATTAATAGTATTTTTGGGTCGAGTTTTTTTAAATAATGTGTGTAAGAGAATTGTTTCCGAAGCAGAAAACATAAAAAAAATTTTTGAATTAATTCTCGGGGATGTCGATCGAATTTCATATTTATTAATGAAAACTGGGTTAAGCTTTGTTGTGACTATCACGAATACTGAGAAAAATATCAATTTCATAGAACCGGTCGACACCTATTTTTTAATCAACTATATTAAATATTTGTGCTATTCTGATAGCTATAACACTGTGAAGTTTCATCAAAAATTCGCTCAGTAGTTTTTGCGTGAAAAAGTAACAAATATCCTTCCACCAGTATAAACTTCGTATTTATTTTAAATGCGAACATTTATTATTTATCATAATTTCATAAAAAAATCTCATCTTAAAGCATTTGAATAAATCAACAAAACCAACCTTAAAAGCAGTATTAATAATTTGAAGTCATCCAAATGAAGTCGGCGTGGTCTATTATAAAAATTTCAGGTGCAATCAAGCGATACAACTAAGCTGGTGTTTAAATTGCGCAAATACTAATTGCGTTGAGGAAACACGCATTTGACACGTGTTCATTTTTCTAATGAAAAAATGTACTTAACAAATGTTCACGATTGACTTCCAACGGTGAAGGAATAACATCGTCGTGTAATAAAAATCAAACCCGCAACACTATAATTTGCATAATTACTGGTGGTACGACCTCTTGTGAGTCCGTACGGGTAGGTACCACCACCCTGCCTATTTCTGCTGTGAAGCAGTAATGCGTTTCGGTTTGAAGGGCGGGGCAGCCATTGTAACTATACTGAGACCTTAGAACTTATATCTCAATGTGGGTGGCGCATTTACGTTGTTGATGTCTATGAGCTCCGGTATCCACTTAATACCAGACGGGCTGTGAGCTCGTCCACCCATCTAAGCAATAAATAAAAAAAAGAAAAAAAAACATGAACCACAATAATTGTTTTATAAATGTTCTAAAGATCGCTATTAGGTACTACGATCCTGTTTATTTTTTGCATTGGAGCTATCCTGCATTTGGATTTAAAGGGTTAAGGAGCTATTCTGCAATGATAATTTTCATATCCAAGAGCGTGTGGGGGCATAAATGTAGATTTCCCTGCACTACAGAACCACTCAGGGAGTAGACATTAAATAAACAATTAATTACTCAATGAACGGAATGGAAACACATTGTCAAATGAGTTTTGCCTTCGTGTCTGTAGTTTCTTTAAGAAGGGCTGATGTGTCATGCCACAACTATATTCAGTTAGCAGACTTGCGTTCCTGTTTCGATCTTAAGACGGCCTATAATATAATTACAATTGTACTATTGAAACTTCAAGCTCATATTTGAAGAAAGGACATGAACAATCAATTTGTATATCGCAACGTGATAATACCAACGCAACAGTATTAACGTTGTGTGTTGTGTGTCTATGGACTTAGGTAGCTGTTTAGGACTAAATAGGCCGTGAGTTTACCCATCCATTAAATGAAATGTTTAAAATAAAAATAAATAAATATATATTCACGGTAAATAAAAATAATACCACCCATCTTCTAAGCCGTGGACATGCCACATTATCTATACTAATATTATACTTACTTAATATTATAAAGAGGAAAGATTTGTTTGTTTGTTTGTTTCGAATAGGCTCCGAAACTACTGGACCGATTTGAAAAATTCTTTTTCCATTAGAAGCCGACATTGTCCCTGATGAACATAGGCTACTTTTTTTATATATTTTTTTTATTTTTTATTTTTTGGTTTCATGTGTGTTTTAATATTTCCGAAGCGAAGCGAGGGCGGGTCGCTATGATAAAATAAATTAATTAGAAATCGCATTAAGCACCAAACATCGTGAAAATTTCGTAAGTAGGACAGTCAGTGGATAATCCTGTTTTCTAGGCGCTTCGTGTAATTCGTTTGTAGAAGTTTACGCGGCGCCGCCCGGAGGCTTTGCAGGGATCAGGTGCCCCTAAAGGCTCGTTTCGATCCACAACAGAGGTCCTCTGTCACGATTACTGAAGACATTATACTTTTAAAAAGCGTCTTGACTAATCGAAAACTTGAAATTTCCGTAAACAATAATTAAACGATGGTAACAATATTACAAACGCGATATTACGTAATGTTAAATGGTATGTTTGCTGATTTCAATCGTGATATCGTCTTTGACTACCCGAATAATTTTAGACTTTTATTATTATGTGTACTTTTTGTTTATCAGCCCATTAAATTATAATTTGTAGTAATTAAACTGGTTGCACAGCGTCTTGTGATCCCGCTCGGGTAGGTACCACCACCCATTTTTTAAGTTGAGGAATTCAATTCGAACATGCCGATAAAACTTTTCCAAAATATGGTATCAATAATAACACTCTAGTTCGAAAATAGGTATTAAACAAAAATACAGTAGACAAAAAGGAAAACGGCACTGAACTCTTTTATCTTTGTCTAGATATTTCAATTTCAATGAAATAATTTTTGTGCGGCCCCTGTGGTGAACATTAAGTTAAAGTACAGAAAACTATTTTATAGCTTAGTTCGTAGTTCATGCTATTGCAATCACTTTTACGACATGAGTAAATAATGTTTTATGGAGTTAAGTTTTTGTCATAGTCATTGCAATAATCAAAATGACCATTATTAAATTAAGTAAAGCTTACATGAACTCATATCTCAGGAATAACAAAAAACAAACTAAATTTACTGGTGGTAGGACCTCTTGTGAGTCCGCGCGGGTGGGTACCACCACCCTGCCTATTTCTGCCGTGAAGCAGTAATGCGTTTCGGTTTGAAGGGTGGGGCAGCCGTTGTAACTATACTTGAGACCTTAGAACTTGTATCTCAAGGTGGGTGGCGCATTTACGTTGTGGATGTCTATGGGCTCCAGTAACCACTTAACACCAGGTGGGCTGTGAGTTCGTCCACCGATCTAAGCAATAAAAAAAAAATCTAATTTCTATTTTCCACACTAATTATTCAACGATAGTGTTATTGATAGTCTAAAATTTTAGGGATCAATTTAATCAATGATAATACAGTATTTTGTGTTGTATACCGACTATGAACAACATTATAAAATTAGGAACTATTTAGTTATTTTCCCTTTTGGTGTAGGCTGAGAACACGCTCGCGCACTGCCCAGTCCAGCACCTTTCACAGAATAAGGTAGTGGAACGAGGGAGAGAGAGCTCATCTCTATCTCCCTCTAAAGTTATGAGGGCATCTGAGGGGATAAGGCCGCGCGGCACACTAAAAGCACTCTAGCGCGCTACATGACAGCAGTACTATAGTTACTGACTACTTTATTTACATAATATAAAGTAATTTTCAGTGGCAGCTGTAATTGTCTTCACGCTCTGTTTGACAGGGCAGACACGCCTGGTCCATAGTTGGCTGAGCACGTAATCTTTCGTCAGGTGATTTCCGCTGTAGGCTGTGTTAGAAAATATCAATTCACCTATACAGCAAGTATTTAAGTGAAACATTTTTCCATTTTTTATTTATTTTTATTTATTGCTTAGATGGGTGAACGAGCTCACAGCCCACCTGGTGTTAAGTGGTTACTAGAGACCATTGACATCTACAACGTAAATGCGCCACCCACCTTGACATATAAGTTCTAAGATCTCTATATAGTCACAACAGCTGCCCCACCCTTCAAACCGAAACACATTACACGTCAAGTATTTCCAGATGGAAAACAATGTTCATTTGTAAGCTAAACGTTTGGCTAGTCATCTATTGCCGACTATGGAAGCGATCCCCTTACACCTGAATAGTAACTTTTATTTGTGAAATTTTACTAAAAAACGAATGCGAGTAACGCAAATCGTAGAATGGAAACGTTCCCTCAATCCCAGTTTGCAACAAAATCAGTTTATTTTCCCACTGACAAATTGCATTGAAGTAACAAAGTACAATCCTCCTTCGAGAATAACTTGACAAAGTTTTGGAGCATACGATAAATGATAGCGTCTGTAAGAACACGTACGTAACTCATGTTATCGGTTTGAATGGATTTTCCTTTATTACGTTGCTGAATGAATATGTAAATAACTAATGTAGGCTCAAATCTTCAGTTCTTTATATATTTAGACTTATTGAATAAATAAGCACAGTCTAATTGAAAAGGGTTGATACATGATTTGAATTTAGCACAATTAAAAACGTCTTAAAGATTACGAAATTATACCTGATCATTTCACAAAATACATATCGCACATACGATCCTATACCTAAAGTCACTTATGCAATTTTTGTTAACATTGAACTTAATATGAGAAAATACATTTTTTAATAGTTATTAGTGAGACGAGAGAGATGTCTGCTTTTACTGATAAAGTTTAAAGTTGTAGTTTAAATATTATCATTTTATTTCTATAGCCTAGCAGAACTATATAAGAATTATATAAGAAGATGTTGAATTTTCCTACGTTTCTCCTGAAAAATTACATTATTTGCATAAGTAACGTTATTGCACCGTATGTGCGATATATCTTTCCGATAACGGTGAACAACGTAATTAAATCGACGTCTAATACTTTGAAACAAATTACAAAATCCGCCCCTCAATCAAAATATATCAAGTGGGATCTAAAAATAGGAAACAAGTGTACAAAGTGAATATCCGTATTCCGTGATTATTTTCCGTGGTGTAATTCGGTTGGGCCCGCCGGATTGAGTAGCGGCGGCGACCGCCGGACGACATTATTTCCTGCACACGGCTCTGCACGGAAACATGCAACTATTTTCCAGACGAGAACGTTGCAGGAATGTAATTTGTGTCTCTCGGTTTATCTATAAGGTACCTAGATATATTTTTTAAGGGATTTTATGACCTGGTAACCAAGACCTTTAAGCCATATCTTATTTTAATTAATGACATGAAATAAAATGAAAATATAAATATGATTAATTTGAGATCAACTGAATATGGGATGAAATATAATCTCAGTAAAATGGTGGTCATTTACTGAGATTTTTTCAGTGGACTTTTTGGAGGAACCCGAGAAGTTACGTCCAGCGGCTTTGTTTCATTTTCCCTCATTTGTGCACTTTCACAGATATTAAACTGTTATTAAACTACCACTATTACACATTGAAACTTGAAGAAACACTAAATAGACAAAATAAAACAAATCACACAACTTCACTCCTTGCGTTCCCGCCAAAAAGTCTGTACCTAGATTTTGTTAATAAATTTTAGTGTATCTACAAAAATATGTGTTTTACTCTTGGCATTCATTAGGCAATAAAATATGTGTTTAGTTTAAGATGAAAGCATTGGTGTTAAAGCTTAAGTTTCATAAATGAAATTTGGCATAATAAGTGTTTCAATTTATATAGGAAATTAATTTTAAATGTGTACTTTACTTTCGAGTTGAACTATGTAACGAGGCCACCTACAAGCCGTCACCTGTTAGAGCACCGGTCCATTCCAATTACAGAGCGGTAGTCATATTTCCGGTGGCATACGATGCCTCTTCCAGCACTGTAAGTTGCCTAGGTAACTTGCTGAAATCCTATAAAGATAAAGTACACATGTGTCCCAGCTTAAACATTATGAAAATTATTTCGTAGGAGTGACTTAGTAAAATCCAGTTTACGTATAAGTCACTCCGACTTGAAAATGACTAACTTTGGTCGAGTTATTGATAACTATGTATTTGATGAAAATAGTCAATGCCATTGATTGTTCAGTTACTTTTGTTTTGTTAGTAGTTTAACTGACTTTTAATATATTAGGACGCACTGTTATTAACGAACATTAGTCTAACTCACGGCTCATTTGATGATAAACGGTGCCTAAAACATTGATAACATTATAACATTAGCATTTGATACACTTATGTAATCGTTCGAATTAGAGATGACAGTGGGAACTTGTGCTAATTCAGCATAACCTATTCTCCAAACAATATGAGTATATCACTGGAGAGCAGCGAGCTCATGTTTTCACCTACACGTGTAAATAAAATATATAATTAACGACATGTAGATGTTGAATGTGCATTATAATATATGTATTATCTTTACTTCTCGGGTTTTGTGTATTTGAAGTATAGAGATCTCATTAAAATTGTGGTGAAAAAGGTATAATGACGTGGCGTTGAATAAACAAAGAGACGACAATAAGTTCACACACGCCATTGTTCACTTTTATTGAAATTCACGCTCATTAAAACTACTTACTATATTTGTCTTAAACAAAAAAAAAATTAATCCAAGCTGCCTTGAATGATACAATCCAATTATAATTCAAATGGATAATGAAATTGATTCGATACAGATCTAGTTGCGTCGTGGAATATGTTAACATTAATATGCATTTCTAATAACCTTGTCTTGTTTCGTACGTTCAATGACGGATTAAGCCAAAGTCATTGGGCGTCTGGCCTCATTAGCAGTGACACAGGCTGCTTTGGTTCCAGAGTGCTTGTCGTAGTGTATGGCTCATTAACCAAACCACGAAATGTGACCTAAAAGTAGGCTAGAGGACCCTTCTCAAACTTGTGACTTAGAAATATGATATGTGCTCTCTATTTGGATTTTATTCAGCTAAATATTTCGTTAAATATTAGTGATTGATTTTAATTGTGATAAATAAGATATGATTCTAATATATTTCTTCCCGAATCTTCATTCTTCTTTTGAGAATACAAATATCGTTAAATTTACCGAAAAGTCCTTCAGAGAAACATTCGTTTAAAACTGAGTTCTTTATTTATCAATTATATTGTTTTATGTAAGTCATGTGTAACAAAAACGTACTTTATCTCATAATGAAATTTTTTACCAGTCAGTCCATTATGGTAATACCTAATGTCTGGCAATGACACAGCATTGTTTATTGTGAATGTCTAACTTACCCAAAAAAATTCTCATCATTCAGTTAAAACGGTACGTAAACCGTTTTTCTCGTAAAATATTATGCTTTTTACATAAATGCTTCACAAATATATTAGCGGTCTATTTCTTTCGGTTATATGTATTATAATATTTGTTTACCTGTGAAATTGCTGTTTTATAACACCTACTGGCCATTTGAAACGTAATTTATATATGACTGGCAACAAATTATCAATTCAAGTGAATTTTATTTAAAAAATATGGAATTATATTTTTCAAATTCAATCATTTTTTAATTGATAAGTGTTTTTTTTTCACTACATTTAGATCTTTTTCATTAATATGACTACGATAAAAATACGTGTAATTATAGAATATGAGTTCCGTCATAGTAGCAATGCCGCACAAATGGTTCACAATATTAAAAGGGACGTAATGAGAAGCTCGCGGATTTCTAACTAGCCTTGGTTATTCGTTTATCCTCGCTGCCCCTACCCGACAAGGATCATACTGCACAACAGACGGTATCTAAGATACAAAAGCTAGAGTTGGAAATTGGAGAATGGATGCAGTGATTAGTTTTGAAGGATGGGGTGGTTTTGTTCTATAAAAACTAAAACTTATAATAGAACTCGTGCCTCAAGGTGGGTAGCGGCATTTTCGTTATTAATATCTATAGGCTCCGGTGATATCTTAACACAAGTGACGTAATCCCGTTCACTCGTCTAAAAAATAAAATCTGGTTGAAAGCCTAACCACACTACAAACTAAAAAAAAACAATATCATTCATTTAAGTACTGTATTTTGTATAATAACAGTAAATTACTTTCATTAGTCGATGAGATTTTGCTAGCTATAAATACATGCTCTCGATAAAATTATAGATATTAGTACAAGATGGAATAATAATTATGTTTTGTTGTATGTTAATAAGGCGACGTCCTTGATATGCGGGTTCCGTGTGGGTTGGATTACTGCTTCCTAGAATGTTTGAAATATGATATAATAATCTCTTTATATTATTTCTTGTTTGTTTCAGTTGAATTGAAGACAGCCTAATATGTTTTGTTTATAACAGATGAAATAAATACATTGTTTATTTTGTATTTTATGAAATCTTAAATTACATACGTGTTTATTTTTAGAAGTCGTCATTTGTTTTTATGTTTGCTTGCTATGTTAAGTCCTACACTTTAACCCACAGACACAGCCCACTGAGTTTCTCGCCAGATCTTCTCAGTGGGTCGCGTGATGTAACTTATCAGTTATGTCTTGAATTAATGTATTTACGAATTTATTTTTACTACAGGTACACTTGTTAGACACTAGGTAATTTTTTTAATTACTTACAAATAGTATATTAAAATCTGATCAGTTAGATATAACCAGAGTTCAAATTAGAGTACATGTATATGTTTAGATACAAGTGAATTAGCCTTCTTACCTATACGGTCACGGATGTTTGTTATTTATTTTATAGCATTGCTTTGTACTGAAACAAGCTAAGGAAATATTTTGAATGACATTAGACATAGAATAAACTCTGTTCAGTACTAAACAAACAAATAAAGTGTACATATTGCTGCAACACTAAGGTTTAAGTCTCCACAATACAATTGTATCTTCACTAATTACGCTGGCAGACTTAAATTACAACGTGTTACAATTTAACCGTAACATGATATGAGGGAGCAATTAAATTTTAATGGGACTGTTTATGCAAAGTGATGTTGTGAAATGGCGGCCCATTTCTGTTGCAGACTTCTCTATAGTTAACGAAGTCGAAAACGCATAAAGGGACGGTGAATTTAATGACGGAGACTTCCCAGGGAGCGTACGTACATGTGCAGCTAAACACAGGATCGGCATTGTTCATTGCTCTGCTCCCGTTTTATGCTTTGAAATAAACTGGAGACGAATTCATGCGACTGATATTGTGGTCGTTCACCGTAAATTAAATGACACAAACGAAACGCATTAAATTGAATATTCGTGAAATAATTGGTTAGTAGAAAAATAATTGATTAGGTTTATTATACAGGGTGTGCGAGGTATATAAATGGAAAATAATTTTAATCTTCAATAATGCGAAAAGGTTAGCTCATATTTCCGAAGCTCGCAATCGGATGCAAGGATAACTTACGCCTTTCGCGCCACATGTGCAATTTGACCGCACGCATCATCATTTTATAATTGAGTTATAATTGTTATGTATATATACATTTAGTTGTATTATTATGAATAGTTTACATTTAATTGTATTATGCAATGTAAAAATATTGGTGTTTTTTTTCGTTTCGGTAAACTTAGAATCCAAGCAAAAAATAGTCATTAGGTATTCAGACAAAACATGGTAATTTCAAGTTTTGTATATCATCTGTTGACAAACTGACTCTAACTGGTTTTGTCAATTTCCTCACAGGATAATAATATTAGGTAAATAATGAAGTATTCCAGATGGTCTGTATGTGTAGTTTGGGGAGATATACGACAAAGGGAAGATCTTCCACCGAGCGGGTGATATTGCTCGGTAGACCGACGGTCCAAATGTTGTTGTTCGGAACTTGTATATATGCGCTTTATCTTGAAAATGTCGTAAGCGAGATTCAGGCATCTGTCAATTATCTTGCGTTGTATGATGGCTACCCGCCACATCACTCCCCTCCGAGACCGGAGGTCGTGTCATTTAGTTAACGTTGTCCGTGCTGAGATTAGCTTGCAAGTGCCAGTGCTGCTCGAAGTTTGCGGTGAGTCGAAACTGAGCTTGAATGCTGCGTGATTGTCGCCAGTGCTGCTTGAAGTCTGCGGTGAGTCGAGACTGAGCTTGAATGCTGCGCGATGAGGCAGTGTAGGTGCGTGCCGTAGGACCAGGAAGCGCGGTGAGTCGGCTGCGATGGTCCTGTTGAGGCTGCGATGCTGGCTTGCTGTGGGACGACTGTCGATGACTTGCTTTTATCTGCGAGAATGCGGGGATTGTGGTAGCCGAAGTTCTTGATGCGCTGATGATGAATCAGAAGGTTGCGTGTTCACATCACGTCGGGGTCACCAGTTTGGTATTCCAGATGGTCTGTATGTGTAGTTTGGGGAGATATACGACAAAGGGAAGATCTTCCACCGAGCGGGTGATATTGCTCGGTAGACCGACGGTCCAAATGTTGTTGTTCGGAACTTGTATATATGCGCTTTATCTTGAAAATGTCGTAAGCGAGATTCAGGCATCTGTCAATTATCTTGTGTTGTATGATGGCTACCCGCCACAATAATATGTATGTTATACTGTCTTGACTCATCGTGATGGAATGGTAATTTTATTACGAAGATCAGTTGCACGCTGAGGAAATGACGGTAAGATAATAATTTCCAAGTCGAATGTTAAATACGGCATGAGCATATATTTTTATAAAGGGAAAATGACTAGCAAATCTACTATAGGTAAAGTAGAAACTTTGTGTGCATATATAAATTGGTTACGGACTTTAAAATGCTACAGAAATGCCTTTGATAGGTTTAATGCTAAGGTTGGTAGATAATATTTCTTTCACGATAGATAGGGATAAGCTAGGTCTCGCTATTGGTCCTATATGGAGGTATTGTGAGGAGGACGAGGAAGAAATCTATCTTCACAGACTGTGTAACTGCTGTGCATTAGGCAACATATGATATTCACTGTTCAGAGAGCACATTTCCAGTATGTTGCAGTCCAGTTCTCTGTAGTACATTTGGGCCCAAACAAATATGTTTAATACTTCAAGGTAATTCAAAATCAATCTATGTCGGTGACGGATGTTTGTGTACAGTCCCATCACCCTTTAATGACATTATTAAATATATATATTGGACGAGAGATTAAAAAGCAAAATCATATTGGAATTCTCACATTACCTTTTGAGGAATGTTCTTTTTTTTTTTTTTTTTTATGATTGAAAGATTACTGGTGGCCCGGAGGCCTTTCCAGTTTCACCAGGACAGGTGGGCGAGCAAAGGCTCAGCCAGGAAGGGTGGGATTTGCTAACAGCTGCCCGAGCGCCTCCGAAGGAGACCTAAGTTTGAGGAATGTATAAATTATATGCATATTTGTGCATATAATAGTTAATGAACATGATATATTCATATTCATATAAATTCCCCACGGTATTTGCTTGGGTATGGAGTGAAAATCAATTGCTATGGTAGTGGCTGCGGCTTGGGTCTGTCTCTGGCATTGCTGACATCTATGAGCGATGGTAACTACATACCATCAGGTGGGCCGTATGCTAGTCTACCTACAAGGACAATAAAAAAACTTACCCTTAACTTGATTGGATTTCAGCCGTCCTTTCAACTGGGTTCACTTCGACATCTTCCTTTCTCAACGTACGTATTTGTTTTATTACCCATTCAGACGGACGAGGGTACGGCCCACTTGATTGTAAGTTGTTACCGTCGCTTATGGACATCAGCGATGCCAGGGACCAAGCCAAGCCGCTTCCTACCAAATATAATGATAGGTATTTTAACTATAAAGCGGTTGTTCATGAAGGTGGAGTTTGCTTATCTTTATTTTGTTCATGCTTACTAACATCATCATTGAATCTTCACAACTATTCCTTGTATTTCCAATACACCTATCTGCCTTCGAGAGCTCATTCAATATATTGCACACTTTTCTACCACGTATTGCCTGTATACTGCGATTTTTGTTTGCTGGAAGGAAATGCATATCTGTGTTGAGCTCGGGAATGGCAAATACCATTATTTATTTAATAATAATAAGAATTTAAATAATAATAATAATAATCAATCCAATTTTTTCTGCTGGTAGGACTTCTTGTGAGTCCACACGGGTAGGTAACACCACCCCGCCTATTTCTGCTGTGCAGCAGTAATACGTTTCGGTTTGAAGGGTGGGGCAGCCGTTGTAACTATACTGAGACTTTAGAACTTATATCTCAAGGTAGGTGGTTCATTTACATTGTAGATGTCTATGGGCTCCAGTGACCACTTAACACCAGGTTGGCTGTGAGCTCGTCCACATATCTAAGCAATAAAAAAATAAAAAAGTTGTTGACAAATTGTAATACGGTTTAGTGAAAGTAACAAAAATTATTACACATAAACTGTAAACGATTTTTTTTTATTTAAAGTGACGACGATATGTTTGCCTTGATGCGAGGTTGTTCGGGCGTTGGCGCCACGCTTCAGATGATCTTTTCATTGCCGCGGCATTTCGCTACCCTTAATGAAATCCGGCCAAAGGAAAGAAAGAATTTAATTTAAGACGAATCAAAAAATATTCAGCTGCCGCTCGCTAGTTATAAATCATTTGAATGCTAATAAATTCGACTAGCCCCCGAGCTCCAGGTGGACTGACGTTCATCCAGCTCCACCTTTGTTTTCAGAAAAAAAAAAATTGAATAATATTCTGCTCTTTATTATTAAATTCTTTCATAAAGCCACCGTTGGCTTTAGGGATTTCCTTTAATATTGTAATGGAATTTTATTTGTCTTGCGGTACGGCGCTACGGCTCTGATGAATTCAGACATATTTATACACAAACAGTCATTACAATTATCTTCTTGTTCAGCCTTACTCGAGGTATAATCTCTGAGATCAAACATTTACATTCACATGTATAGGTTTAATTAAAATGAGAGAACTTTAAAGTATTAAATGTGCGTGAAGCTTCAATTTGATAGGATTTTAAATAACGTAAAATATTGGTAATAGAGCTAAACTTGTGTAATACGTTTTGTATATAATTTTTTTTTATAGCTTACATGGTTGAACAAACCCACAGCCCACCTGGTGTTAAGTGGTAACCGGAGCTCATAGACATCTATGACATAATTGTCGCCACTCACCTTGAAACGGCAGAAAATAGGTGGGGTGGTGGTACCTACCCGTACGGACTCACAAGATGTCCTACCACCAGTAAAACAAATGTCTCTTTCTCGTACTCTATCTTTACATTAGAATCTGATTTTGTTTGGTAATCAAACTTGGTCTCTTCTATAAAGTATTTGGAGTCATCAACTATGACACTAATGAGACAATTTAATTTGTATATAATTATAATAATAATATGATAAAAAATATAATAATAGTCTAAGTAAGCGATGCATGAATAAAACATTGTATATCCTTATTAATAAACAGGTCTAAACGCCAGTGAACGGAAAGACAGTATAAAATTATTCAAATGAAAGTCGTTGAACCATGTTTCATTATTTTATTGCATAAATCTGTGACCGAACAGACGGAGTAGCTGGTGCTAAGTTGTTACTGGAGCCCGATAATGTCATAATGTGAATGCCGCCTTTCACCTTGAGGTCAAAATCTCAATTACATTAATTAATATCTAACTCATCTGTCAAGCCAAGACAGAACGTACGACTGCTTAGCAATGGATACAAGCAGAGTGTTGGTGGTACCCATCGGTGGGAACTTATTACATAAGACAACAGTAATTACACAAATTTAAAAATTACCTGAGGTTCATTTCGTTTACACTTATTAAGTGCGTAATCTATATATATAAAAATGAATTGCTGTTCGTTAGTCTCGCTAAAACTCGAGAACGGCTGGTCCGATTTGGCTTTTGGAAAATTCGGATTCCTTTTGTTTGTTTTAAGTTTATTTTATACAAAAGCTTAGGTCGTTTAGCTATCGATTGAGGCACTACGAAGTCTGCTGGGTCCGCTAGTTCCAGATAAAAATATCTTTAAGAAATGACTTTGACTTCAACATTAAAAAGCCGTAACGAATAGACAAGTATCCTTTTTTAAATGTAGTTTTTGTATACAATGTGTGCGTAAATCTATTTAAATATTTCTTTGTTGCACCCAAAATGAGATGATTCGAAGGATGCGGAAGATTTGTATCCGGGCGTCGATCTTAGCGGTGCAGTGCAATCGTCCATCGTTCAGAGCTCAGTTGCGCGCGGGACCTCGAAAAGCTTGCCAGTCCGTAGCTCTTCGTAGACGCCTACACGTTTTCGCTACGCCGTAGTCGACAAATACAATGTGCTCAGTGATTTGAACGTTGTGCCATTTATTGTTGTAAGCTGGTTTAGATTTTATTCTGATACACACACTATTTGCAGATAACTAAGTTATTCACAGTGATTCTGTACTGATTGGACATTTAGTAATCTGCATAGGTAAGATTAACTCATTGTTTTTTATCGTTTTGTGGAAATTAATATTTTTAATTAATTTATGAGTTTTATTATTTCTTAATTTATAATTTTCATAAATAATAAGTAAGCACTTTAAATAAGTATTCAATTTAACATTGCCACGTTTAAGTCTGCCGCAAAAAAATGATTTTTTTAAATTTATTTTTGTTGTTGTTTAGAGGTGTGGACGAGCTCACAACCCACCTGGTGTTAAGTGGTTACTGGAGTCCATAGACATCTACAACGTAAATGTGCCACCCACCTTGAGATACAAGTTCTAAGGTCTCAAGTATAGTTACAACGGCTGCCCCACCCTTCAAACCGAAACGCACTACTGCTTCACAGTAGAAATAGGCAGGGTGGTGGTACCTACCTGCGCGGACTCACAAGAGGTCCTAGCACCAGTGAATATGAGTTTGATTTTTTAATTTAATTTTAATGGTGTCTATAGAATTTTGCTATAGCTTGAGTGAGCTTGAATTGTTATATTAATTATTGGTATACTTTTCCCTGATTATTAGTATTCTCCTCAAAATAGATCGGAGCTTAAAACTAGTTTAACATTATTTTCATTAATTTTGCAACGGAAGCCATCATAGCCGTTCTGAACTAGGCTTTTTGTGTGTTTAATAGGTTTTTTTTAAATAGTACATGCCTATTTCACCTTGACCTGTAGTAAATACAGTGAAAAAATATTTACTCTTTTCTAAATTTTACATTGCGGATAGTGCGGAAAACATTTTCAAGACACTTTCGGGAAACATAATTTTATGTCCACGTAGTAAATGACATGTTATGATATCTATAGAAAAGGTATAAATACCTCACTGTGAGGTGAGCGATATGAATCTATATTAAATCTATACTTATTCTATATTATAGAAAAAAAAATACATAAATAGATTAAAATTTTACTTATTTTATTTTAAGAATTGATACGATTCACTTTTAAATAAGTACTTCGATATTCGTTTGAGGATCCACAAGTGATTAAGGACAGATAAATGGTATAATATTATGCCGTAAGCTAATCAAAAAATTAAACTTTTAAACGAAAAATCTAGAATACATTATAACAAAATCATTTTCTTCGAAGTTCGTTTTGCGCAATTATTGTGTGATTTAAGTAATTTGATCTATTTGAGATTAGTACATTTCCAAAGATCTCTCGGCGTCTCATGTATTTATCACCTTTGAGGCTGAAGAAAATGATAAATAGCATTGATGAGCTTTAAGGATCCCAGTTGTATAAACATATTATTATACTACCATTTTGCTTTATGTTCCATAGTGAATATATAATCTACTACATAATATTTGCATACCGACAGACGAACTCTCAGTGCATTGTCCACCTTGGGAAATTACGTCACAGCTTCAGTTCAATTGGAATCTATATATTAATACGTGAAGCAAAAACTTTGTATCCCTTTTTACGAAAATTGTGCGGACGGAGGAGTATGAAATTTTCCACACTTATAGAGAATATAGAGAAGAAGTGCACAATGCTTATTTTTTTTTAAATAATGCATAAAATATATATTAAAGCAATAAAGAAAACATTACACACACTACATACCATGTATTTGACGCACACACGTATGCATACTATTTATTGTCAAACTTTTGTTCTTGACGTCTATTGTCAAATTGAGAATAGATTAAATATTGTTTGTCTTTGTTAATATTTTTTATAGTGTAGTCTTGGCGAAATTTGTGATTATAGAAGTATAAAATACAATCATAATAGTGTACAAACTTACAATTCCAATTAATTATAGTCGAATTTCGACTACTGCGGGACCTCTAGTAATTGTTACTATGTACTCGAGAACAGAACGCATGATTTTTCGCCTTGTAATTAAGAAGGACAAACACAATTTACCGCAAGTGATCAAGATAAAAATTATGTGGAGAAATAGAGGAACTTAGGGAGGGACAATACCAAATTATAAAGGGAAGATCTTCCACCGCGCGGTTTTGCTGTTACTCGGCAAATGATATTAAATCCAAACTTATTTTGTAAGTTAGCTCGATTCAGATTTTTGGCGGGCTCATTTTATTTCGTGATAGATACGCTATATAATAAATGAACATGGTTATAGTATTAGAAAAAGTTTTGTGTTGTTGCATAGACGGGTGAGAACAAGCACACGGTTCACGTGGTGTTAATTACGACGTGAGTGCCATCGTACCCTTTATTTGTACTAGATGATGACCGGTTTTTTTTTGATAACGCCATCTTGTTGTGTCTTTAAAGCGGTTAGTTGCCCTCAATTAAGAAAAATAGTATTATTATTCACCAATAGATGTCGGGAAGAGTTGATTATTGAAAACACGAATAAAACAACAATTTCTGAAAATAAATCGTAGCTAGATCGATTTATCGCCCCCGAAATCCCCTGTATACTAAATTTTATGAAAATCGTCTGAGCCGTTTCCGAAATTCAGATTATATACATATATATTAATATACAAGAATTGCTCGTTTAAATGTATAAGATTTTATTTTTGGTTGAATGCACCTATCTTTTAATTCATAGTCGGAGAGTCTAATATCGCGTGAAATCTTCACTGTTAATAATAATTTCAAGTAGTTTTAATTTTACCGTATATTTTTTGATATCTCAGTTTAAAATGGAAAATTAATAAAAAATTATAATTACAGCGAGAATGCGATGATTCCGTTCATCCCTAGGGTTTTAAGTTCAATATCACTTTATAATTTATATGTACAATTTTTAAAATAATCAAATTTTAAATTAGATTTGAGTGGAAATCTGACTTTTAATGGCTTAGGTTTCGAATTGGCTTATTGTCTATGAAGTTTTGATTAGTTTCATTGGAAATTTAAAGGATTTTTACTAGTAGCAGGGCGCATTATGAACCCTCCCAGGCAAGTGCCACTATAATTAAAACTACTTTTACGGTTTCATTTCGAGTTTTTTATTGTCATTATATTATAATATTATTTGACGGCGTTTTGAACATTTTAAAGTGTTCGTGGTCACGGTCCACTGACATAGTATTATAGGTGTACGACGCGCGCAAACCCAAGAAAATACTATATCACTATGCTGCCTTTTTTTTTAATGCTAGATGGGTGGTCGAGCTCACAGCCCACCTGGTGTTAAGTGGTAACTGGAGCCCATAGACATCTACGACGTAAATGCGCCACCCACCTTGAGATATAAGTTATAAGGTCTCAAGTATAGTTACAACGGCTGCCCCACCCTTCAAGCCGAAACGCATTACTGCTTCACGGCAGAAATAAATATGCCTGTTTATAGCGCTAAGCAGTAGTAATGCGACATTTTATTTATTTATTTTTCATTGCTTAGATGGGTGGACGAGCTCATAGCCCACCTGATGTTCAGCGGTTACCAGAGCCCATTGACATCTATAACGTAAATGCCGCTACCTAACTTGAGATATAAGTTTTAAGGTCTTAGTTTTTACAGTACTACGCCTACGGCTGCCCTTCAAACCGAAACGCATTACTGGTTTGCGGCAGAAATAGGCAGGGTGGTGGTTGGTACCTGCCCGTGCGGACTAACAAGACGTCCTACCTCCAGTAATTACGCAAATTATAATTTTGCGGTTTTAATTTTTATTACACGATGTTATTCCTTCACCGTGGAAGTGAATCGCTAACATTTTTTAGGTACGTATTTCATTAGAAAAATTGGTACTTTCCTGTGGGATTCGATCACGTCATCGTAAGATACAAATGCACCTGATGTCTTACCTTTTACGCACGCACAGCCGTTATATAACAAAATCAAGATATAAACCCATTTAAGGTGGATGGCGTCGATTTCTCATTGGCATGTCTATAAACTTCGGTAACCATTTAATTTCAGATAGCTCGTGAGGATACCGAAAACATTTTTTTTTTTAAAACTGTATACGTAAAGAAGTCTTTATCTAAAAGCATAAACAGTTTTTGCAAGGACAAAAACGTTACACATTCAAATATGAGCTTACAAGGCGCGTGTGATATTTATAAAAATCCGGATTCATTCGAATCGAGAGTTATTCGTGGGGAGGGGTTGGTATATCAAAGTGAAGGAGTGCAAATTGTGTGCTTGAACGAACAATTAGAACAATATTTCCATCAAATTATCACATTGTGCCGCATTCTCAAAGGGCAGGAAAAGACTATCAGGGACAGAACAAAACCAATCAAAGCATTAATTTAAGTAATATTCTTATTCGTAGGATATTCTAATGCGAGATACCGACAATTGAGTGGGCGGGTGGGTACCACCACCCTGCCTGCCTATTTCTGCCGTGAAGCAGTAATGCGTTTCGGTTTGCAGGGCGGGGCAGCCGTTGTAACTATACTCGAGACCTTAGAACTTATATCTCAAGGTGGGTGGCGCATTTACGTTCTAGATGTCTATGGGCTCCAGTAACCACTTAACACCAGGTGGGCTGTGAGGTCGTCCACCCCTCTAAGCTATAAAAAAAAATTGAGCTTCATGAGCCTGTACACAAAATATTGCTACCTACGCAATACTATAATGTGTTCTATAATATGTACACAGCGGATATTAAAAGTACTTGTTTTTTATCTTTGCTCTACGCACCAATCATTCCTTTGAATACGAACATAAAGTATACTTGTACTTTTTATTATTACATGGGTCATGATAAAAACAACACAATAATTTGCGGATACATTATATGTGAAATTAGAAAGAAAAAAGGTCGCTAATAAAACGAAATAGATGAAATTCAATATTTTGAGAGTGCTAAAAGAAGTGCTAAAAATTGAGATCGTTCATTTATTATTTTTGTTTATTTTAATTTTAACGGTATACAGTTATTCTTCTTAATGTTGAACGTTAATGCTAGTATCCCAAATGTATGAATAAAGTTTGGATTTTGTAGTATGGTATCTCAGTGCAGTGTTTTTCGAGCCAGTAGACCCCTTCTTGTTTCATATAGGTTGCTTCGTTGCCTATCTAGTATTCGTTGTGCGTTTACTACACTACTGTCAAAGAGGGCTTTGGTCGGTGTGATTTTGTTAATTGGAGTCCAGCTTGCGCTATCCCAACGTTGCAATTATTAGAACTGAAAATGTGTTTTTTTTTTGTCCTTTTTAAAAACTACGTACGTTGGAGTAGAGTGCTAATATACTAATATATTCTTCTTTTTTTGTATTTTCTTCTTTTGTAGGTTCTCGAGGTAGTTAAATTAAAGAAGATACAACTGCCAAGATGTAATATATCTAAGCACTATGACATCTGAGCGCCATGACATGTCCTTCTTCAAACGAGGCTTGTGGAGAGTATTAAGAGGTAGGCAGCGGTTAGGCTCTGCCCCTGGCATTGCTGAAGTCCATGGGCGACGGTAACCACTCACTATCAGGTGAGCCGTATGCTCGTCTACTTACAAGGGCAATAAAAAAAACGCAATAGAAAGGTTTTATTATAAAATGTTAATCATGTTATTGATGTCTGACTTTTTACATATTTTTATTAAAATAGTTAGATTAAAAAAATACGCAATTTCAAGGTCCATTAGTCAAAACTTTAGTTTAATCATGTTTGATTGAATGAAGTCGTAGCTCATTCGGGTGCGACCTTTGTGCTATGTTACAATAACTGTTAGATTAAATTCAACTATACTTGGTGTTGACACATTAAATTACTAACTGCGATTGTAGCTTCAAAATGTTATACAATAAAATGAAACAAATCATCGACCGTGGACTAATAGCTAAAATACGATGTAGTTTTACCAAATGATGTTACTGAATCGAAATTCAAAAACCAATTTATCTAAGTAATTACATTACTAAAACGAGTTCTCGAACATACTCGTATTTTACGATAAAACATTACTAAAATTCAACTGGCAATAATTGAAAAGATTTTAAAACTGGATGGGACTATAAAAACAGTTTCTAAAAGTCTATCAAAATATGTCAGAGAACGAAACAAAGTGAGTTCATATTTTAATTAAGCTAGTGTACAGGTATCTACAAAGCTAAATAATACACATAGAAAACAATTCAAAAGAGAGTTTCAACAATTACCAAAATTAATAAGATACTTCACATTTTGGTATCTTAATTACGGAAGAATGCTTTGTCAAAGCTACAGTAAGTTTCAAAGTAAGAGCTCTACTTTGTTGGTTCGTTAAAACTCATTGAAGAACGTTTATTTTTATCATTATCGAGACCACGAAAGCTCGCGGCTCTTGTTCAGTGGTTTTAACTTGCGTCTTTGACATTTTCACATGCAATCTCATGGATCATGGATCAGAAGACTGTGTTTCGAAGTAGCGCTTAGTAAATCTTGGTAAATCCCAAGCCTTCTGGTTTTACAAGCCTTGACGACGGCTTCTAGCCAACACCGGGGAACCAGCGAATCTCAGACGGGTGCCAATTTTTCTAATGAAATACGTACTCAACAAATGTTCACGATTGACTTCCTCGGTGAAGGATTAACATCGTGTAATAAAAATCAAACCCGCAAAATTATAATTTGCGTAATTACTGGTGGTAGGACCTCTTGTGAGTCCGCGCGGGTTGGTACCACCACCTTGCCTATTTCTGTCGGAAGCAGTATTGCGTTTCGGTTTGAAAGGTGGGGCAGCCGCTGTAACTATACTTGAGATCTTAGAACTTATAGGTGGGTGGCGTATTTATGTTGTAGATATCTATGGGCTCCAGTAACCATTGGACCAACACCAGGTGGGCTGTGAGTTCTTCTACCCATATAAGCAATAAAAATAATAATCTGACCAAGTATATTGACGTGCTACCTCTATAACTGTGTTAGATTTTAGAGGTTACAGTACCATCTCTTTTGAGTCAACAAGCGTGTGGCGAGGACACCGCTTTGGGTTTCGAAGGCACTCGTTGCTTTCCCTCGTTGTTGAATTACCAGTGGCCCAACGACCGTACCCGGGACGTGGTACGTCTTGGTATTACTATTTTCCAAACACGGAAAGCCCAATCGGAGTGAAGTTATGATTCGCTCTGTACTCGGGGATTTCTCTAATCGTGACCAAGGGTTCAGTTCACTTTCTATCTGCTGTAGGCACTGACTGACAATAGTTGGAGGAAAGTACCAGAAGGACCAGGGAAGATGTGATTTGAACACCTCTGAGCACACGTTTGCGATCTGCCCCCACATAGGATAAAAGGCCTTATAGTCACATAAATCGGGATTAGCTTGTGGCTCGGCTTTTATTCTAAAAGGAGGGTAGGCAGGCATAGGTTCCGTGTCAAAGACTTCATCTTGCCACCAGTCTGCCTTGGGGAGTTCAGTTTCATCTGAAGCTCGTGCATGGGGTGTTGAGTATCAGGCAGCTTTAATCGGTTGAACTCCGACGTGGACTTTGACGATCCCGATTACACACTATCTATATATATATATATGTCAGCACACGTCAGGGATGGCTGAGCGGTAGGTTCCGTCATCGCTTGTATTCCATTGAACTCAGTTTAGTCAATAAAACTTTTCAGTAATAATTATTGAAACTCAACACACACAACTTTCACAATGACTGGGTAAACCGACAGCTTCGTTGCATATACCGACAGACCGACTGACCGACTGACTGACTGACAGAGACTCACTGACTGAGACGGACGGAATTACTGTCTGACACGGAATGCCACGACTCTGTCCACGTACCGCCATTTTATACTGTGGCGTTACGGAGTCTACCCTTCGTTTTGTTATATTTATCAAAACAACATTTCATCATTTAAAATAATAATCAAAACCACCGTCTTAATATTACTAAAAGTCGTTATCCACGACAACTAAAAGTCGTTATCCACGACACGGCCATTCTGACATGTCACACGTCCCTGTGTGACGCTCCTGCAAGGAAAACAACCTTCTGCAATATCTAACAGGTTTCGTCTCGGCCACTCCTGATACATTCACGATTGAGGATTGGGATTCGTTTCATTACAAACCATAACGTTAGCTTTCAACAAGATCTTTAACAGACTATGTTAACCTGTGTGAGTAGATAACTTAATTACCCAACTATTCGTGACACACTATACAACTGAAAAATTTCATTAATGCTCAATAAGCATTAGAAACCCGAGTTATTACAAAACAACTCAATCTGAGCAGTATTTCATCAGTATTATGTATCAACCACAAACTATCGTTACAATTACTTCCATCTAGTGAGAGTAACTCATGCCACCTATATCGAGTGACGATAACCCAATTCAAGTGCCACCTCCATCGAGTAGCTCTTGACTACTTATTGCCTCCATCCGGCAAATAAGTGGGACCTCCATCCGGTACCCAACTTCAACACAAAACACTAATGCCTCCATCCGGCACGCAAGTGGAACTTCCATCCAGTACCCACTTCAACCATAAAACACATCGCAATGCCTCCATCCGGCAATAAAACGAACACATCCCTAAATCGAGCGAGGTGTTCAATTACCAGTCATAAATAACACTGAATACTGTTCTTTACTAATCACACAAAATAGGACAACAAAATCCTTACTTTAATCAGTCAGTTGTATCGTGGTCATTTGATCCTACATCTTCTACATCACTAGTGTCAACAAAATCATATAGAACGCTCCTGGCCTGGCTGCCGGTGCAGCTAGTGACATTACCACCCACATTATCATTAAAACAAATGATAAAACCAATACACATCACTTCACAATATAGAGTCAAGGTCATTAGTAGACCAACACAACAATAGTCTCCATTGAGACCCAGGTCTCCGCTGTACCAATCGATGGAGATACTCTCACCTCACTGATCAGTCTCGTCAGTAGCACTACTTAGAGGCAACCTTATGTAATCATAGGTTCTATTACCAGTTAAAGCAATCTGTCTTCATTTCAACAAAATTCAACATCGAATTTTACTAAATTTCCAATGTTCTGGTCTCGTCAAAGTTAATCTCTTACTTTCAGTATCATTTTAAGTAAAAACCCTTTTGGGATATGGCACGCGAACTATAAAGAATTCGAAGGGGCTCGCCTTTGTTATTCTTATGATAGAACAATTTAAAAAAACAAAATGTGTGCAATTCACACGTGGTAGAAGTGAAACCTTCCAAAATTAAAATACAATTATCCTAAACGTCTTAAGTAAATGTAAAATTTTGTCATTAGTAAATAATTGTAAGGTAGCGCCCTCTGTGAATTGATATTTTAATTTCACGTATAATCCTAAATTAAAATTCACTACAAGAGCTTTCATACACACGTTAGTATTAAAAAATCTCACAGATGGCGCTGTATTAAATAGTATGTTGTACATTTCTGTCTCATTCTTTGCTGGCTTCATCTTACACATTTTTGTATTTGTGTCTCTTACATGTCGTTTTTTTTTTTTCGTTGCATCCGGTTTGAAATCACAACGATTCTAAAGAAGTTTTCACTTCAAAAGATGTACGGCTTCTAGCACTTCTTGTCAAGAACAATTCCATGAGCTCATCGCGAGCTTGGTCATCAATAACGCAAGTCTGGGCTTCGAATAAGGACACTAGATTTAAGAGTTCTATTTCGCTGAATGCTCAATCTCACTGAACCGATTAAAACAACTATCAGGTAGTACATGACATACAATAGGTAAGCAATAAACCATCGCATAGGATTTGTTCCGTACAGTTTTGAGTCAAAACAACAGAAACCTTTTATGAGAACCATCGTATAAAATTGCTGAATTATGAAGCTACTACTAATAGATTTCTTGACAAGAGAGCATTCGGCACCAGAATCCAAATAAAAATAATACGACTCACCAGATTGTTCTTATTTACCAAAAATACCGATATTACGCAGCTACCGGCACGTCGCTCCGCTCGGCCGGTGAATAGTTGACCCATCGAGCGCCGACAGACTGTGCTTGCGTCCCATATCTCGTATTGGCTGCAGCAATCACGTGTTGATTGCGACATAGTCTTCCTGATTGTACATGTCCTCGTGTGATGGTTAACCTACAATCAAAAACATCCACGAGAACACTTGTTCCGCTCGATCACTCCTGACTACACTTTACGACTTATCGGAAACTTTAAAGTCATCAAAGCTTTAAACTGTTTTAATACCATTTTAACCAAATCAAACAATAGGGTATACAAAGTTCACTATTCAGCAGCCAGAGCACGTACCACAGTCGTTCATCAAACTTCAAATTTACTCTGTACAAATCAGGCATAGCTTACAGGAACTCAGATCAAACAAAACTTCCGAGTAAGAATATCTAACGCCACGGCTCTCCAGCCGACCAGCAATCGCAATTGCCCTCATGATGCGCATCCACAGCGTGGATCGCCCGTGTGCATCACCCGCTGACTACACACGATGGTCTTTACAGACCCCGACCTCCGCCAGAGCCAAACGCGCACCGCGCACCCACGGACTACTTGAGTTGCCTCAAGAGACACCGATTTCTACCGGGCTACGACTACGTAATAGCTACTGGTACGGTCGAACACAATACGGCCGATAGACTATCCTTACTCGAGTTTTCACCACAATTTAAGCTTGCTCTTCATCATCATCATTTACATCAACCTCGACTGGTATGTGTCATGCTGGCATTTTTCTTAGCCTATCATGTGGGTATTTGTAAGTACGTTTTGAATTTAAAGCTTTCAATGTGTAACGGTCACCATCCAATACTTCAACTACTTTAAACGGCCCTTTAAACTTCGTATCTAATTTTGTTTGATTACGCTCTTCGATTTAATGTGTGGACGAGCTCACAGCCCACCTTGTGTTAAGTGGTTACTGGAACCCATAGACATCCACAGCGCAAACTCACCACACACCTTGAGATAGAAGTTCTAAGGTCTCAGTATAGTTACAACCGCTGCCCCACCCTTCAAACCGAAATACACCACTGCTTCACGGCAGAAATAGGCAGGGTGATGGTACCCGTGCGGTCGATGGCACTATACGGAGCACCCGTCTGGTGCCACGTCCTTACCCACGAGAACGTCGCCGCGCTGCGACGCCGGCAGCGCGCGATCGCAGTCAGAGTTATTCAAGGATACCTCACAGTCTCCTACGAGGCGGCGCGCCCTAGCGCAAGTGCAGCCGGAGCGCGGGGGCTCCAATCTCGGCAGTCCGTGCTGGAGGCGTGGTCTCGTCGTTTGGCGGACCCGTCGGCCGGCCTCCGTACCGTCGAGGCGATCTGCCCAGTTCTCGCAGACTGGGTGGGCCGCGACCGCGGAAGTCTCACCTCCGGCTACCTGTGCAGACTCACAAGACATTTTACCACCATGCAAACTTTTTACCGCAACAAATCTTACCAGCCACCACGCAAACTACAATTTTACGGGTTCCACCTCTCCTACACGATGTTACTCTCACACTGAGGAAGCCAACCGCGAACACTTGTCAAGCACGCACAAGCACGCACTTCACCGGAAAAACCTGCATCCGCCAGCGGAACCCGAACACCGCCGCATCGCTAGACACGAACGCACCGGACGTCTTATCTTACAGGTCACGACGACTTCAGATGTGTCAATTTTTCTTCCCCACGGAAACTTGCTTGCTTTCTTGTTTACTTGCTTGCTGGAGCCCGAAGTCATCGAACGTGTAATGTTATTGGTATTGAATCTAGTAGATTCTAAAATTTCAGCGACAATTCACAGTCTCATGTCCTGGTTTTACTGCACTAGTGCCATGTAACTCTAGCAGAAGTCAGCCGCTTAAAATAATTCTTGTCGGAACTACCCACTCGTCATGACAGATCCATTAATGCGATCGAAGTTTCACTTGAGATTTCCACTTGCCTTAATTTCTTGCAATAGCTTGTTACGTGTTGTATTTCCGCTAGTAAATGCCATGTGATGAAGTCGACAGTCAAACTGGGCAACATGAGCCAGAACGTAAGATGTGACGATTTCTTCGTGGCTCAGATCTTCCATCGAGGTAACAGAGACGTTATTACATGACTTACGTATGCTGCATTCACGCTCTTGTGGCGTACCACTACTAGTATTCTGATCTGCATCATGTTTTTTTTTTGCTGTACTTCGAACATGTTCAAACACGTCACGCCAGTGAGAGTAGAGTCCTGATCTCACTTCTGATGTCAGCACACGTCAGGGATGGCTGAGCGGTAGGTTCCGTCATCGCTTGTATTCCATTGAACTCAGTTTAGTCAATAAAACTTTTCAGTAATAATTATTGAAACTCAACACACACAACTTTCATAATGACAGGGTAAACCGACAGTTTCGTTGCATATACCGACAGACCGACTGACCGACTGACTGACTGACAGAGACTCACTGACTGAGACGGACGGAATTACTGTCTGACACGGAATGCCACGACTCTGTCCACGTACCGCCATTTTATACTGTGGCGTTACGGAGTCTACCCTTCGTTTTGTTATATTTATCAAAACAACATTTCATCATTTAAAATAATAATCAAAACCACCGTCTTAATATTACTAAAAGTCGTTATCCACGACAACTAAAAGTCGTTATCCACGACATATAAATGAATTGCTGTTCGTTAGTCTCGCTAAAACTCGAGAACGGCTGGACCGATTTGGCTAATTTTGGTCTTGAATTATTTGTGGAAGTCCAGAGAAGGTTTAAAAGGCAGATAAATATGAAAATGCTCGGAACTAAATACAAATAACAATTTTGTTTTTCCTTTGATGTGTCCTCCGTCGGACGGATTCCATTTGTTTGTTTTAAGTTTATTTTATACAAAAGCTTAGGTCTTTTATTTATCGAATGGGGTACTACGAAGTCTGCCAGGTCAGCTAGTATAATGTAAAATAATCGTATAATGGTTAGGTCGAAGAGCAATAAACAACTTAAAATAATAATGCAGTACCTTCGCAGATTGTTTATCCGTAGAATATGTTTAGATACTCTTAACATATTCGGGTCTTCCTCAAAAGAGTATTTTCCTGATACGAGTTCTATATTTATTACCGATACTTATTTTTTATGGGAATACATAATCTTTGAAGGGAGCCGATGTAGACGCCAAAGTAGGTAAGGTAATTTCGTGAGCTTTTTACAGCGCCAAGACACGTGAAGTACATTGTCGGAATGTGGTCGGGAATATACATACATACGTATGTACGTTTATTAGGGTACGTTATAAAATAAAAATAAAAACATATTATTTTATGAACATAATTGGTCAGAGACAATTTAATTTTTTTTTCTTAAACAGTGTTATGTTTTAGTCAGCATGCGTTCAGCATTGTTTAGTTTTGAATCCTCATGAAGATATAAACAGATGTAATTACATCACTAAATATTAGTTAGTAAGATATAAAAATCACAATTAAAACAACATTTAACTAAAATTCGAATGAGATTTAAAATATAACGAAATCTGTATAATATGTATGCAATATGCTTTAAAATTAACAGCTTATCATAATTAATTTGACGGCTATCAATATTATTTGGAATTGTGAATATTAAAACAGAATTATCTTAAGTAATCTTCGTAAAATCATTAGGAAACTAATTATCATAAGCATAATTTGGTTAAGAGATAATAAAACCGTTGTTTTTCAGGTATCCACGCATAAATCCTTAAATTAAGTTAAATTATGGCAGAGCAGGCCTTTTCTTTGTGTATGAGAAAATTTTATAAGCATCTTAGCGAATTAAACAATCGTTGTGTTTATATCAAAAGATAAGAAAACAGTTTTACTAATATTAAAAATGTGTTAGTTTGCATGTTTGTATCACGCAGAAATAGCTAAAAGGCAATGGATAAAATTATGCACAAAAACAACTTGAATTAACAGATTTTTTTATCATTCCAAATGACTGAACCCTCTCTACTCCACATATATCTGCTATAATATATAGGATAGTGAATTTGCAGGTTTGTGAATTTACAAATTCTACGAATCTATGTACAAATCGACTAGTAGTTTATGGACCAGTGACAGAAAGAGCTATGACAGTCTATACTACTTACTATTTCATAAGAAACTTTACCTGAAGGAGCAATAGAGAGCAATTCCGAGAAAGGACTATGTGTTTCATTAGTTCTGAACAAATTTAACGCGATCGAAACCCCCGAACCTGACTAGTAATGCATAAACTTAAAAAGGGTGTAAGGCGTTTCGATTATAATAATTGAGGAGTTTGTGAATATTTACAACACAATATTTTACAATAGGCGTTCGAGAAATGCGATTCATGAACATTAACACATAGGTCTGTGTTCACCTGAGAAGACCGTTGGAAATAATAGCTCCAATCAGAGAATAAAATTTTACATCATAAATGGTCCGACAATGTTACTGTATTCGCTTACTGTTGAATATATGTATTAGTTTATCTTTCCTAATATTCTAACCACCTCTTGTCGTTGAGGTACGTGTGATCGCCAATGTTCATTCAATATAAGTCCTTATACCTTACAATATAGCGTACATTAAATTTATGTATTTTGGTCTTTCTATTTTATTGTTTATTCTAGTTTATTGTTACACTGTATTTTTCAAACTGTTTATTGCTGTACTGTATATTTCAATCTGCTTATCGCAACGTGTTCTCTGTTCGAAGGTCAGGAAAGTATGTTTTAAGAAGAAGAAGACTTATTAGTGAACTTATTAGTGAAATAACGTAAAGTAATGATTCATTTTTAAGAACATTTTCAAATTTCGGTTATTAAGTTATTCGTTTACTAAAAAATAATTTTTAGTGCAACCATCAAATATCTATTTGAGATACAATTTACGATAATAGTACGACAGTGAAATATAACAAAACAAATAAAATCGTATGAAGAGTATTGAATATTTTAATATAAATAAATTCACTGGTGACCACTATCACTATAGAGAGAAACTTACAATTTTGTCGGCAAAAGTCAAACATGTTCGAAAGTTGTACAGGAAACGTGTCAAGAAAGTCAAGATAGGCCAGAGTTGCGTTGCGTGAACTCGTAATAAAATAAACTTAACTGCTGACGGAGCACTGCTGTATTGACTATTAACCAGAGTTTATCTTTCCTATGAAATACCATCGTTTGAACGGACTTCTGCTATATAATTTTTTGTTACGTTTTTCTTACGTTACGTTACGTTACGTTATTCCTACTGTTTGAATTTAATAGATACTAGTGCTCACCCAATTATAGGAACTCGAACTCAATCACTGTTACCAGAATATTTAAAGAAAATGTAATCAATAGTTTCTGTGCGCTGATGCTGATTTCAACAGGTATGACAAGTTGCTAGATATTGAACGATTTAATTCTCCTATTACAAGGGTGAGACGTCAACTTGGGCCAGATTCTTTGTTGGTGATGACGGGACGACGAGTATGAGGCCAGGGGACGATGATTTGCAACAAAATTAATGTACTATTAGGTTGTACGGTTGTAGTTATTGTATGTACAGTTTCTATATAAGTGGCTACAATTAGTTTTTCTTTTACTTTGATATTCATTGTTGCTTCGCTTTATTTTTTGTTTCTCTAATAATATAACTTTGTTTTTATTGGTGACAATCTTTAATTGGCTTTCTGTTTCCTGTTTGTCATTCTATTATGTTAAAGCTGTTGGTCTTCCTTGAAATAAATAAATAAGTAATATGTAACAACGTTTCGCCTTTTGTATTGTTATTGCAATTTCAAAACTATAATTTATTTTTTCATTATATAGATATTATATATTAGATTTATTAGATTTCTGACCACAGTTTCGCTCGCGTGAATTCCGCTTTACACAAGCATCGGCGGGAACCTATGAACAGTGAAATGAAAGACTATCTATATTCTTTTCTAGGGTTGAAATTATTACCATACCGAATTTCGTCACAATCGGTTTAGTCTTTTGAGGGCGAAAATGTAACGGACAGACAGAGTTACTTTCATATATAACGATATTATTTCCTATGTGAATTCTGTTAGGAGGAGTGGCACACGAGAATCCAGGAGGCAGCTATTAGAGGAGGCCACGGCCTTCAGCATTGAGAATTATCCACGCAAGGAGGGGGAGAACTTCTGTTAGAAAGTTTAAAATCAAATTAAAAACTTTTTTAAATTACATCGGAAATTTATGAACAAGTTTACAAAGCCTAAATTCTGTTAAAAATTAACTTTTTTATTTCCGGTGATGAAAGTGAATAAACAAATAGACTGACAATTTTTTTTCTTTAATTATTTAATTATTCTCTTTCTATTATTATTACTTTTCTTCAGTGTTTAGACACCAAATTCTACTCTTTTATCATTTTTCTTCTTAATCGTTTCACTTTTAATAGTGTGGTTGTCATCGTTATGTAGTCTTGGAATGAGAATTTGAAGGGTTGCGAGATGCCCGGCTCCCTTTCTGCTCATCTCACTCTGCTGTATTTATTTAAAAGACCTCCCACTGTAGTCTTGACCATTATTATATACATTAAATTGATATTTCTAAACTATTTTATCGATAAAACGAAAGTTATTCAATTTTACTAAACAACCAACAGAAAATCAGTCGACAAACACACCATTTTATATTTAGATTCAGTTTTATTTTACAACTTCATATGAAGCTTTCTATGCACGTTATAAGTATTAATAGTACGTTGTTTTTGTTTCATTGAAGCTGTTAAGAATGTAACAAAATTGCTCGGTACACAAATGTATATAATACTGACAGTTTCCTGAAAGAAAACTATAAAATTGCATTAGGACAAATACAAAATGAACTAAAACTATTAAGCAGTTCTGATCCCGAGTTTACCAAAACTGCGAAGGTCGTGTGAAAGTCAACCGTCTGTAAGAAGGCGAGTTAGGCTTATTCTCGGGGTAGTATCTGAGAGTCAACTTTTAGAGCATTCTTTTACATTATTTGTGTGCTTAATAGTAGTAGTACTGTAAGTCTGCACAGATAGATCTCACCACCCAGTTGATTTCCACCGTGAAGTAATGAAGCGTATACAGTAGATTTCAAACTCTTGGCTCAAAGTGGGAGGCGCAATTATTTGCATTGCGATGTCTATATTCTCTGGTAACTAAATAGCATTAGTTGAACCGTGAGGTCATTCCCTCAATTAAGCAACAAACAAAAAATAATAATAGCTCGTTCACTTATCTATGCATCAAAACAAGGTCTCATCAAGTTTTTACAAACAATAGACATACTGAATTACTAAAGTCACATGAAAATAAATAAAAAATCTTCACAAAAACTTGGTTATTCATATGAAGTGATTCTTATCATCGTTTGACTGATCAAAGGGATACTCTTTATGTATTTTAGATCGGATGAAATAAGCTAGCGTAAACATTTTCATATTTTCAGTGCGACAAACAGCGAAATAACATCTAGTTTGTTTGCTCGGTCAATAAATTTACATCATTCTTGGTGACATGTTTGAAGCCTCGTGTAGATTACAAGTACATAAAATACCTAACCGAAGATTAAAAGTAGGTACCACCGGCCTATTTTCCGTTTGATTGTTGTCGTTAAGATAAGTGAGATTGACTTTAGTAGGTTAATGTGTGATGGCAGTAAGATTATCTACCCACTTAGTGCAAGAATACATGATAATTTCTACCCATCTAAATTTAAAGGCATCGCCCTAGTTGAAGTTTTCATATTTGGATATTTTAATTACTTATTAGACCAATCTTGTAAATAAATATGTGTCGAGACTAAAAGAGTCAAAGAAACAATATTTATATTGGCGTTCAGTTAACAATACGTGTGGCTTGAAACTCAAATCAATTTTTAGGGTAGGAATCAAGTATGTAGTAAGCATTGGCTAATTTTAATACCTGATATGTTCGTTAGTCCTAGAGACGGTACTTTTAGTAATGCTGGCCACAACTATAGTGTATTTCCAACTAGGATGCTGAGGAGGAAAACTTTTCTTTGGTGAATGTAGATTAGTGAGTTTTTTTTTTGGAAGTTAAAACTCATGTTTACTTCTTTCGAAACTACAGAGCATGATTGCTTTGCATCAGAAATGTTTTGTGTTATAATAACGTGAGATCTTCCCATGTGGGTGTACTAAAGCTAATAATATTTTTTAATTAAAATGTAAGGACTTCTTTACGGTATTTTTACACACGAGTTATCTAATTTTGTAATATATCGCGACTGACAGCGTACGAATGTCAGAGTTTAATATCTCACAAGATATTTTCAGACGGATTAGGATTACGTGCGCAGAAGTAAAGGACCGTAACGGCGTAACCAACCAGAGCCTAATATTTACCTTTGGCTCCAATTTATGTTTGTAATTTTTTAAATACTTTTTTGAGGGCTATTCTAATCACAGCTGTCAACCTTTCCCGTAAAGAGTAACGAAGGCTCGGATGATGTAAGTCACTCAAGATAAAAGAACCAAACAGGCGGAATGCGGACTCCTTATATAATATTAAATATACAGTGTAAAGTATAGCGAAACTGCAATTTATTGTTGTTTTTATAAAATGGAGATTTAAAATAATTGTTAAATTAAAAAAAGCTGGTCATGGATCGTTTTCAATTTTGTGGCCAAAAAAGTAACGATTTCATGAATTTAAACTTTCTCAAATTTTTTATTTTTTGTATTTAGGCATGTTCAGAATAAAAAATGCTTCATCATAATCGAGTCAATCACTCATTTATTGATAATATTATATAATATTCATTTATATTTTTCATTTTACGCATTTGATAACGCCAACGCGGATGACAATTTAAATAGGAACTTTTTTAAAAAGCTTAGAAATCGTACTTCTTTTGTTTTTAATAATGCTCTAATATCCAGTTAGTTTTCCTTGTATTATAAACTGATTAAATAACATTGCCGGATTTCAACACGCATTACTGGAAAAATAGCAAACAAATCAGAATTTAAATTTCAAGCCAATGACGAATGAGATTTGGAGTAGTTTTTAATGTAACAGTGTTTAGTAACTCCTAATTTAACAGTGTTATATAGTTATAGGATCACGTGCCTGTTGTCATGACAACAAATTTACAGTACTTATAATTACGGTAATATTAAGGTTATGAGAATTAAATAAAATAATTCGCTTTTGGCCCCAAATTTGAAAACGATCCTCATGTAACAAATTTTGATTTTACGAATTTTATAGGAGTTTTACCAAATTATATCTTCATATAGGAGGATTTATGCGCATATGTGCAAACGAGTTTATGGCTTATCTGTGTTGGTAAGTAACCCTTGTACCCCTTATAATAGTAATCCTTAGACGTAAGGTTAAACCGTGAATAATACTGTATGATTCTAGTTTTAAGATCTTTTCTAGTTTGCTATAAACTTTTTTTACTCCAATCTTTTATTACCCGTCTCATTGATTATGCTGATTTATATCACCCTGACAGTTCTCAAGATCTTTAATATGAGCAGTGAACAGTAAAATATTATAAGCTAGATAAACAGTCTCAATAGCTGACTAAATTCATCTTCGGCCTATGTATGTATGACCGTATTTTCCGTTTCCCATATAAGCTGATATAGCTCTCAGATAGAGAGCCATATTACCGCAGTGTAGAAATGTACGTTTAGTATGCTGTCTTTATTCTATTCTCTTTGATTTTCATTCGCCTACGTATCTTAAAAGCTTTTGTTAATATATTAGCAAGAGTGTCCGATTCACAAACATATTTGAGAATCATACTCTGCTTGATCTGTGAGCATTTTGAATTTACACAAAATTAATCAAAATAAATTCTGAATTTTTTTTCGCAGAATTAGTGTAAGTGGCTTATATTATATTATATATATATTATAGCACTTAATCGGGATCAATACCAAGTAAACTTTTGGGATAAAGAAATCTAAAAATAATTGGTGTCTTTTGGTAGTAATTTTTTTTAAAAGAAAGCGTATACGGAGCTTCTGGTCCATTAATTCAAATATAAAACCCATTTAATTTATTTAGCTTTCCGACATAAAACCACTCATTTATGAAATTGTGGAAAACAGAGATTTATAGGGAAGTTGTCGATTTCCAAGACAGTAGTCGTTCAAGCATGAATGGAGCAATAAAATGGAGTGTCAATAGCGTTACAATGGCGACCGAGTCGTGCTTGTGCCGGAAGCTTTGACACTATTCTCTCTTAACTGTTACAATGTTAAAATGACCGTTAAAAAATCAAGAGAAATTGTTAAAAGATTTCTAAAAATCAAAATTTTCAATGGTGTAAAGAAATTGAGTGTGTAAAATTTGTATTTATTTTTTTATTGTATTTATTTGTTTTGTATTTATTTTTGTATTTGTATTTATTTCGTATTTATTTTAGTAATGAAATTATAGCCTAGTGTTTATTTTTACTCATGTCTACTATAACTACTATTCTTTAATGTCTTTAAATGTCTACTATTCTTTAAATTACCGCCATGTATTAACTTTATCACAGCTACGCACTTCTTGTATCTTTCACTTCATCAACGAGGGTTAACTGGAAGAGAGTGCCTGCATGGCGCTAAATTCGCCTTTGTACAATATTTTTGTGCAACAAAGAATTTTCAATCAATCAATCAAAATTTGTAACTTCGCACAATAATTGGAAAGCATGATTGCTCTGCAGCAGAAATAGGCAGGATAGTGGTATAGCTAGCTGTTCGGGCTTACAATACGATCTTTCACCAGGAATTACGTAAATTTTAACCTTTGTGGGTTTGATTTTGTTATACGATGTTATTCCTTCACCGTGGAAGTAATCCATGATCATTTTTTATCATTGGAAAATGTGGTACCTGCCGGCGGGATTCAAACACTGATACAATCGTATCGGTCGATACAAATGCACCAGATGACTTAATATTTAGGCAACGATAACTTCAAACTGATACTGCAGACCGAAGAAGGTGAACGAAATTTCCAAACATTTGATTTACCAAGACTTTTTAGAATGAGGGGACGAGCTACGTGGTGTCTACGCAGTAGCACAATTCTATATTTTTCCGTAAGTGTCGTAAAAGTCATGTCTCAAGGTCACTCTCACCTCTTTCATGTTCGTCTGTCTATGGGGCTCTGGTAGCCACGAAAAGTCAGGTAAACCTTTAGCTAGTTGTATCTAACGAGAAAATAATCACACAAAACGTATTGAAACGTGTAAATATTCAACGAATAGCCATATTATCTTTATTATAATTGTGTTAAATCGGTAGAAGTGTTAAATGTTACATGTGTAATGGGTTTTGAGGACGTGACGTCTGCAACGCGACATGCGAAGGCTTGTCGGCCTATTCTTTACGAAAATTGACACTTGATTTTCTGAGCTGCTTAATATTCATAACAGAATTTATGCATTACTCGAATCGGGAAGAGTTGAAAACGTGTATCACTTTACATAAAGTTCGTAAGGTTAAAAGTTCTACGCTTTGTAATTTTGACGTGAATAAAATGAAATACTCGTAGTACATCTGTCACTTACATATTATGCATTAATTGTACATAACTAGTCAGGTCATAAGTATTGTCACACAGTAAAAACTTTTCTTTTAGAATGCTGGCCACAAAAAAGTTTATTGAATTCGAATTTCGGATTGTTCCTGAAAATAAAAATGTATAATTTTAGAATTTTACTCATTTTTAAATATGGAGTGGACGCTTAAAGGAGACCGTGTTGCAGTTATTGCGTTGCATCGTTGCGGTTGCGCGCCAATTCAAATTTTTAACATACTGAAAAATTTGAATATAACCAAAAGATTCGTTTATCGTACCATCAAACGATACAATGAAGGCTCTAGTGTAGATGACAGGTCAAGAAGTGGTCGCCCTCAGTCTGTTAGGACTCCAGCAGTGATAAAAGCTGTGAAGGCGCGAATTCAAAGAAATCCCAAACGTAAGCAGAAACTGTTGGCCCTTCAGATGGGGTTAAGCAGAACCACGGTGAAAAGGGTGTTAAATGAAGACTTAGGGCTTCGGGCATATCGAAGAAAAACAGGACATCGTTTGAATGCTCGTCTAATGGACCTGAGACTGAAGAGATGCCGCGCTTTGTTGAAGCGGTACGCGGGAAAAAAATATCGGGAAATTCTTTTTTAGGATGAAAAAATTTTTACCGTAGAAGAGAGCTACAACAAACAAAATGATAAGGTGTACACACACAGTAGTGAAGAAGCGAGCAACCGTATTCCACGTGTCCAACGAGGTCATTTTCCATCCTCGCTCATGGTATGGTTGGGAGTTTCTTATTGGGGCTTAACAGAGGTACATTTTTGTGAGAAAGGTGTAAAAACGAATGCAGTTGTGTATCAAAATACAATCCTGACGAACCTTGTGGAACCTGTTTCTCATACCATGTTCAATAACAGGCACTGGGTATTCCAAAAAGATTCGGCGCCAGCTCATAGAGCGAAGAGCACACAAGACTGGCTGGCGGCGCGTGAAATCGACTTCATCCGGCACGAAGACTGGCCCTCCTCCAGTCCAGATTTGAATCCGTTAGATTACAAGATATGGCAACACTTGGAGGAAAAGGCGTGCTCAAAGCCTCATCCCAATTTGGAGTCACTCAAGACATCCTTAATTAAGGCAGCCGCCGATATTTACATGGACCTCGTTCGTGCTGCGATAGACGACTGGCCGCGCAGATTGAAGGCCTGTATTCAAAATCACGGAGGTCATTTTGAATAAACTTTAGTGTCATAAGAATCTATGTTTTGTTAAGTTCATTTTGTGTATATGAATGGTTACATAATGAATAAACTTGTTTCAATTATTTTACATTAAACATGTGACAGAATTTATGACCTGACTAGGTATTATGCATTAAGATATGTTCACCAAGCAGACATCAATGGAGAAGGAGATCCTTACGCGGAAGTGGCATTGGATTGGTCACATATTGAGAAAGCCCGATACCCACCTATCAAAGAGAGCACTGACCTGGGAAGTGTCTGCCAAAAGGAAGAGAGGCCAGCCCAGGACAACTTGGCGTCGCTCGGTAGAGCAGGAGCTAGGCGTCTTGAGCATGACGTGGGAGGAGCTAGAACAGACTGCCCAAGACCAATGTAAATGGAAGGATTTGATTCAAGACCTACACCTCAGCAGAGGGTAATAGGAAAAAAAGAAGAAAGAAGAAGGTTATGCATTAAGATGCTTTTTTTTTAATTGGTAGATGTGAGGTGGCGTTGGTAGATGTGATCGAGCTCACAGCCTACCTAGTATTAAGCGATTACCTGAGCCCATAAGCATTATTACATGAATGCCACCATACTTTTTAAAATATGAAGCCTTTATCTCCTAGTATAATCGCTGTCTCACCCTTCAAACGGGAACGCATTACTGCTTTAGAAATAGATAAGGTACTTACCCGTGTGGGCTCACAAGACGCCCTACCAATAGTAATTCCTCAAAACATAGTTTCGAGAGTTTAATTTTTACACGCTGTTATATCTTCATCGCGAAAGTTATTCGCAAAAAAGTCGTGTGCTATTTAATTTAAAAAATATCTATAAAGTAGTATATATTAGGTGAAATTGTTTGATACTTTTCTGGTTGTCGAGTTTAATCTTTAACATAAATAGTCGTTCTTAACCGTGCGGTAAGTGAATTTCACATTTCTATGCACATAAGCCTTTGTTGATGGCGTTGTAGCTGCGCTTATAGGATTATGCTATTGTATTAAGCGTTTAGTCAATATGAATTTTTTTACTGCTAATCGGAACAGGTTCAAAGAGCTTCTAATATTTAATTTTAAACGACTTAATAGAAATTTACTTAAAGTATTTTAATGTGAAAATCCTTAGAAACAGTTTATTACTGGTGGTAGGACCTGTTGTGAGTCCGCGCGGGTAGGTGTAGGTATATACGACAATGGGAAGATCTTCCACCGAGCGGGTGATATTTACTCGGTAGACCGACGGTCCGAATGTTGTTGTTCGGAACTTGTATATATGCGCTTTATCTTGAAAATGTCGTAAGCGAGATTCAGGCATCTGTCAATTATCTTGCGTTGTATGATGGCTACCCGCCACATAGATACCACCACCCTGCCTATTTCTGCCGTGAAGCAGTAATGCGTTAGGGTTTGAAGGGTGGGGCAGCCGTTGTAACTATACTGAGACCTTAGAACTTATATCTCAAGGTGGGTGGCGCATTTACGGTTGTAGATGTCTATGGGCTTCAGTAACCACTTAACATCAGGTGGGCTGTGAGCTCGTCCACCCATCTAAGCAATAAAAAAAGAAGAAAATACACTTTTAAAGTATCTTATATGAATAATGAGGCCAAAATGATATTGAAGCTGCGACTAGTAACTGTTGTTGCTACTACATAGTAGATAGCTTTTGAAATAATTATTAACAAAAAGAATAAATCATTGAGAATTAACAGAAGACACATTTTACTACGTTACTATCAACTACATTTCACATAAAATCTGCCTAGCATTAAATGTCATCCGGTTATTATTTTTATTGCCTTCACAGGCAGACAAGCATGTGTTTGACCAGATAGTGCAGTAGCTAGTGTGGCTCATGGACGTCAGCTATACTAGTTGCTCAGCCAAACCGCGGACAACTAATTTATGTTGAGGCAACACATGTTTGATGTTTTATTATTTAAGCACTAACTCAGTTTATACAGTTTGATATATTACCTGGTGGTCGTAAACAACGGGCCGAGTGGAGCGTCGGTAACGCGGCAATTAGTTAGACAGCTTGCCAAACAACCTCAGGCTTTCAAACTCTCCCGCTTGGAGGCTTGCCTGCACCTTGCACAACGAAACTAATGAATATACGACGCGTCTGCAAATTGCTTATAACATAGACTCGATTTAACCAAAGTGCCCGCTTACAAAACGGACATACGTACGCTCTAAAGTTACGGATTCGTAAACGTCTTCAATTGTTTTGGGCTTATTTTTCAATAATCGAAACAGGCCATTTACCAAGAAAATTATGTATAGTTAGTTTGATTATTTTGTGTATTTTTAAAATATAACATACCATGGAAGTAAAACAGTTCAGTACATGGCGCTTACTAAAATACAATTGTTCTGCCAATGGTACACCCGAAATCCTCTCAGTACGGAACACAATCAACTAAGAATTCTAGTCTAGTCCTGCCTATTTCTGTCGTGAAGCAGTAATGCGTTTCGGTTTGAAGGGTAGGGCAGCCGTTGTAACTATACTGAGATCTTAGAACTTATATCTCAAGGTGGGTGGCGCATTAGCTGTAGATGTCTATTGGCTCCAGTAACCACTTAACACCAGTTGGGCTGTGAACTCATCCACCCATCTAAGCAATAAAAAAGAACTAGTGAAAAGCCTCAGTGGAAACGGCGACTTGAAAAAGCACATGCACAAGTTAAGTCTAGCAGTAGATTCAGTTTTACAGTCTGCAGATATTGTGAGGAGGAGGAGGATGAAGAAATCTCTTCAAATATTATAAAGCTGCTGCGCCTTAAACAGCAGGAGGTAGTCAGTGTTCAGAGAGCACATCCTTTATCCTGGGGAAGTGAAGAAAAGATATCTAAAGAAGTCCAGCTTATGCTTGATTTAAACCTGACAAGACGTCTCATAATCGGGGAAGGCACAAAAATCCATATGAATCACAGTGACAGCTGTGCTTATAATCCCACCACCCTTTGAGAGCAATGATTTTTTTTATAATAGTTAGTTATGTTGAATATCTCATTTCTAAAATAATATTTTTTATTTGTTGTTTGTTATCATATGGCCAACTTCAAGCGACATATATAACCAGTCTTTAAAGGTATCTTATTGGTTCGTATCAACTAATTCGCAAACAGCTGGTACTATAGTTAGTTGGAGTATACGTAGATAGTTCGCATTCCAGCAGCGTCAACGATCGAAATGTACGACAGCGCAGACGACCAGCGACCATTTATTGAATGTCGCGAAACAGCGCGTGAACCCATTAGTTCTCAACATGCCCGAAAAAGTGTCGCTTTCTCTGCAACATAGCGCTATCCCGAGCTATTCAATTGCCGAATGTATTTTATTCGAAACCAATCGATCTCTCGATAACAAAACGCACGCTGTGAATGGAGTGTCTCGCGAGAGGCGATAAATCACCGACGTCTAAGATACGTTTAATGAAAAGATCTTTGCTCTCGTCCTATTTTATTGCCGTTGAACGTGCTGTTTGTTCCAATTCCAAATACGAATCTACATATTAAGGAAGAAAAGACGCATCGGCAACTTCTGTTCTGTTAGCTGAAATTTATTATCACTGAAAAACAGGACAATGTATATAATAATATACTTCTCAATAAAATATGGCTAATGATAAGGTTAATCGTGGGCATGTACATGAAATAACATAGGTGCTTCAAATCATTACATTCTGTCTGTTGTCGGACAGTTTCCTCTTACAAAGACCTCACAAGGTAAGGGTTGAGAGTTTCAACGTATAAATTATATTTATGTGGTTCAAGGCCTTCACTATTTAAAAAAAGACTTGTAGCACTCGGAGACTGCCGCGGTAAAGCTACTGCATAGCATTTTTTATCAACTTATGCAATTATAAATCGACAATAATAATTTAATATTAAAACAACAATAAAATAAGATCCGGCGAGAAACTCAGTGGGCTAACTTTCAATGAATCTGCTACATTGTGAGTATTCCATTTTGACCGCGCACTCACTAGAGGGCGCTACATGGGATAGAGACACGCCTTTGGATACTAGTTCTAACTCTCACTGACCCAGAATCAACGGTTTAGCTAGTTTATTTTTAATGCTACTCCAATCACTGAATGAGTAGTAGGAGTAGTAATAAAATTCTTCGACTAAGCGATGGCACACCCAACGCATTGTAATGTGATATAATTTTCTATTTTACAATTCCGTTTGTCGCCGATAGATGGCGCTTGACGCAAAAGCTGAATCGCGCTATCGTTGTGTTACCCACGAAATTATATCACATACTTTGATAGTACATAAATTGGTGTTTAGACTTCTTACTTTAAACACTACACAAGCGCAACGTGTGAAATAGTGTGAATGTGTTGAATGCGACCAACATGGTAGGCGGAGTGAGGGGTGGAAGATTTTTTTCGTTACGGAATTTCACGATTCCGCTCTCAAACCGCGCTCAAGGCCCGCGATAAAATCTATGCAATAGCTTAAAAACAAGTTACTTACTTTATGCTGTGTTATAAAATAATAACTTATGATAGAAATAAGCACAGTTAAAGTAAATTATTTCATAAATGAATACGTTCCGTATAAATAATATCAGTTGGTATCGCTCATTAATTAGCTATGATTCAATGTGAAAAATCTATTAAGCCATATTGATACCTACTGTAACACATAATACGAGTATGTAGTGAACAGATTACCATATTAATACAGATTACTATTGAAGTTGTATTGTAACGTCGCTAATTACGGACCGAGTGTCTGAAGTAGTTGTGGCAAACCAATATATACTATGTATAACAAATACATCTAATAAATAAATACCAGGTAGGAAGTCGTCGTGGCCTAAAGGATAAGACGTCCGGTGTATTCGTATGTAGCGATGCACCGGTGTTCGAATCCCGCAGGCGGGTACCAATTTTTCTAATGAAATACCTACTCAACAAATGTTCACGATTGACTTCCACGGTGAAGGATAACATCGTGTAATAAAAACCAAACCCGCAAAATTATAATTTGCGTAATCACTGGTGGTAGGAACTCTTGTGAGTCCGCACGGGTAGGCACCACCACCCCGCCTATTTCCGCCGTGAAGCAGTAATGCGTTTCGGTTCGAAGGGTGGGGTAGCCGTTGTAACTATACTGAGACCTTAGAACTTATATCTCGAGGTGGGTGGCGCATTTACGTTGTAAATGTCTATGGGCTCCAGTAACCACTTAACACCAGATGGGCTGTGAGCTCGTCCATCCATATAAGCAATAAAAAAAAAAAAAAAGTACATTCCTCTTTACATTCTATGTATTTAAAATGTGTCGTTTAAAATAGAAATGTTGTTTTGCAGATTACGTCTACATTTAAACGAAAAAGGACACAAAATGTTCCGGTGTGGATCTTTGTAAAGGCCGGCATGCGAAAGAACAATCTGTCCAAGTCGGTTTAAATATGAAGGAGCTTATGAGGATGGCGCACCAGAGCCGTCACGAAGCGGTCGTGACATGACGTGTGGTCGCGACCTCACCTCTACAACTTACAAGATGACTTCCAAGCTCGCCGCCCTCTTACTCTGGCTCGGTGGAAGTAAGTATAATGATAAAATCCCTTAGACAGTATTTAAAAGACAAAATCGGTAACTACCTGTCTCAGGTCAGGCCAAATAGTTTGACACACTTTTTTAAATTTATCTTAATATATTATATATTTCTTCTGTGCGTGTGTTTGTCACTGAATTCCTTTAGAAGTCGTCGTGGTCTAACGGATAAGACGTCGGTGCATTCATGTTGAGCGATGCACAGGTGTTCGAATCTCAGGCGGGTACCAATTTTTCTAATGAAATACGTACTCAACAAATGTTCACGATCGACTTCCACGGTGAAGGAATAACATCGTGTAATAAAAATGAAACCCGCAAAATTATAACTTGCGTAATTACTGGTGGTAGGACTACTTGTGAGTCCGTGCGAGTAGGTACCACCACCCCGCATATCTCTGCCGTGAAGCAGTAATGCGTTTCGGTTTGAAGGGTGGGGTAGCCGTTGTAACTATAATTGAGACGGCGCATTTGCGTTTGCAACCATTTTTTTATTTATTTCTTTAAAATTACTTGTTCTAGACGTGAAACTTCTAAATAGGGCACAATAAGTATACCGCTACCTACGCCTACGGTTGAGGGATCTATCTGGATTTAAAACGGCTACTTTCTTTAGAATTTACATATAGATATGTATATAGCTCTACCTCTCGTAGTAAATATAGAAGGGCCTAATTAATCTAATTCATTATACTTTTATTTATTGGTATTTGAAAATTCAACTTTTCATTTAATTGTTTTCAATAATAAACTTGCAAAACACCAAAACGGATGAAGTAAAACAAACACCAAAAGACGAAATAGAAAAACCGTACCCAATGGCACGTTGCAATAGATATATGGAGATATAACCCAAGGAGGATACACGTCAGGGAGACGCCCTGTCGTAAAACTTATGCTAAATCCCTATGTAGCTTGATAAGAAGACATGATGCGCTGACCCTATATAGTGTGGGATAAGGACAGGAAGAAGAAATGAAATCCAATTCATTAATTTAAATCTCTTAATATTATAAAAATATCCTAGGTCGCGAGCATTGAATTGGGATGGTTTATTTTTCTTTTCCCTTATAAGCAGTGAGAACACTATCAGTTTTTCTTGTAGCCGTGGTTCAGAAAAAGTTTAACTAAAATTTGTTCTTTATTAGCATGAAATTAAATCAGAAAATAGGTAGTTTCAATATACATGAAGTACCTATCAAAGTATGATAAATTATTCACGAATATGACAAGTAAATTTATAAGTAGGTCGGAACGTCTTTTCAATCATGTCTTTTATCCTGTGGCATAGAATAACTGTATCGAAGTGATGAATTATTAAAATCACTCCGAATACAATCGAGTTTTCGAATCCAATCCCTTAAGTAAAGCTGATTATCGGAATCCTCCGAAGACCGGGCATTTCTCGAAAATTCTCTAAAGTGCCAATCTCTCGCCTCAATGGGAGATCGCAAAAATTGTTGGTTCCGAACACGCAAGACCTTTCCATTCATTTATTATACACAGTACAGACTCAATATACACTCATATTCTTGTTACTTATACATCATCTGAAGGCATTCCACTGTGTTGCGAAACTTTCAGTGAATTATTTTGCTTCCTTGACATTTATGGCCAACTAAGAGAAATGTATTTGGAAATTAAATAACTTGATTACAACGGTGGTTTTGTTGATGTGACGCAAACTTTCCGCATAGAAATCAATTTAGATGATTTTATTAGAAAAAGGGTTAAGACATAAACCTGTTTTGTTCTGTCTACAACGCTTTCTTTAATTTTTTTGCTCCTGAAAACAAACAGAATCTAATAAGACCAAGAATGGTAGGTTAATTTTTTATGTTTGCTTTTATTCGTTGGACTGCCCTAACTGGTTACGCATTACAGCGTGCATACAACATTAATATAGAGTACCAGAAATATATATCTAGTCTTGCCATAAATACTGAGAGAAAGGAAAAAAAAATCTATTGCATATAATATTTATTACTTTTACAGTGTGTTAGTTTAATACATAAATATAAAACAATTTAAAGTATAAAAAGCTTATTCGAAGTGGTCTCCATTGGCTGCAATGCAGTCCTTTAAACGTTGAGGCCAGTTATCAATAGAAGCACGCACTCTTTCCATGGAAAAAATTTTCACTGCCAATCGTACGGATTGTTTTAGGGACTCCAAATTATCATGGCGTTTAGAGCAAGCCGTACTCTCTAAAACTGACCATAAATCATAATCCAGCGGATTAAGATCGGGACTAGACGACGGCCAGTCTTCAGCTCTGATGAAGTCCGAAACGTTCGTTTCCAACCAAGACTGCGTGGACCGAGCTTTATGACCTGGCGCCGAGTCTTGCTGGAAGGACCATTCTTGATTATTGAACATGGTGTTGTTAAGGGGCTTCTCTACCTTCTCAAGAATGGTATCTTGATACACTTGATACACACGATGTTTTGATATCTTTTTCACAAAAGTATGGTTCAGTCACTCCTTCATGGCTAATACCCCATCAAACCATCACTAAAGTCGGATAGTGCCCACGTTGCACTCTGTCGACTAATTGGGAAGCTTCCTTAGAGCTTTGAGCATAAATATGGTCATTTTGTTTGTTAAAATGTTGCTCAATTGTAAAAAAAATTTCATCCGTAAACAAAATTTTTCTATGACCTCCTTTTGCGTACCGCTTCAGTAGTTGTTTCGATTTTACCACCCTATTCTCTTTTAAATTATCAGTTAAGAAATGACCAGTACGTCTCTTATAAGCTGCAAGTCCTAAGTCATCTTTTAAAATACGCGACATGGTTCTAGGTGCTATCTTCATCTCCCGAGATAAAATCTTTTGCTTTCGGACAGGATTTTTTCGAATTCTTTCCCTTACTGCTTTGACCACCTTTTTCGTACGAATACTACGTGGACGGCCAGATCTTTTTCTGTCACAAGCAGAGGAGGTCTCATTGCACCTATTAATAGCCCGGTACACAAACATTTTACTAATACCAAGCGAATAGAGAGTTTTAAAAATTGCATTTGGCTCCATACCTATTTTGTTTAATGCAATCACAGTGATTCGGTTCTCTTTATCGCCCCACTCCATTTTAATATCGCAAAATATTGTACAATGTATTGGCGCCAAAATGAGAAAACTCAATGAGCAATCATACAAAAATGACAGATTCCAAATTCAAATTCAAATTCACTGGTGGTAGGACCTCTTGGGAGTCCGCACGGGTAGGTACCACCACCGCCGTGAAGCAGTAATGCGTTTCGGTTCGAAGGGTGAGGTAGCCGTTGTAACTATACTGAGACCTTAGAACTTATATCTCGAGGTGGGTGGCGCATTTACGTTGTAGATGTCTATGGGCTCCAGTAACCACTTAACACCAGGTGGGCTGTGAGCTCCATCCATCTAATCAATAAAAAAAAATAAAAAAATGTAATATTTTGTTTATTTTTAATTGTAACAGTATTTATGGCCAGACTAAGTATAGAACATACGAAATAAGGACAAGTAAACTTAGGGCGAAATCATACATCGACAGCGGAAGTTATGAATTGAAATAAAATACGTTGGAACTTACTTACATTACAGATTTGTAGTCATCTCAAAACATCTTCCTTATTTAATAACATTCTGATATCTGAGCAAATTAAATGCAAACATCTTTGAGGCAACTGAACTTCTCTTGATTCAAAATTCAATTCTTGTTTACATAAAAAACACACGGCGTCCCAAACACCTAGAGTACATATTTATTTTTATTTAAACTGGGATGAATTTACGTTTCGCATAAATATTAAACCCGCATCGAGATGAAATATTGTGATGTGGTTGAAACCGTAAATTGAATTTGGTTACATCGTAATGAGTTCATGTCGACGAGAATTTTGTATTGGCTTGATCTTGAATTCGATCACGTACTGATCACTTGATTTATGTATTCCGACCACCTTTAGTGCCTATAGCCGAGGGCCATGATTTGATTACTTGCACCGGGCTGAATTTCGGCTCGCCGAGACCTTTAACTTCCAAACTTAGTTACTAGTAAAGAAATTACAAATAAAGCTTCAGATAGAAATAGAAAATTGTTTTTAGTGCCCTAAATGGTCAGACAAGATATGCCAGTGCCACCTATACGTTGTGGCAGGAACACAAAATAAGAATTGAAACGTATCAAATTTAAATGCTAGTAAGATAGCGATGCCTCTTCATGCCGGTCACACATATCCTCAGTACTTATGCAAATTTATAATTTATTCAAGTTTGATTTTATTATGCGGCGTTCCTTACTCTTGGAATTCGTTCGGGAAATTTTGGTATCGTCCCTATCCATATAAGATAATAACACATTTAATGTGACCTGTAATTAGATAGATCTTTCAATTTATCAAATTTTGATGGTTTGGTATTCTCTGTGAATGTTGTGCACCACCAAGACGGTACTATATTCTTACCTAGTTTTTCCAAGAAACAAATATGTGTCTAGATTCACATAGCAAAATTGACACCTCAATTTGATAACAAATTTCGTCGGTATTCTATTTACAGCATGTTTACAATCTACGTCGGTATAATGTGGGCCTTGGCGTATCTGAGAATAATTATGTAGGTATTTTGACATCGCGTAAACCTTTAAAACATCTAAAAGCAAGGCAATCAAATGAAATTACTTTATGTTCACAGGAGATTCACGAGAATAGATCACGTGTGTGCTCCGACCACTGAAAATACCTGACATTGTAACTGCCGTTGTAACTATACTGAGACTTTAGAACTTGTATCTCAAGGTGGGTGGCGCGTCTACGTTGTAGATGTCTACGGGCTCCAGTAACCACTTAACACCAGGTGGGCTGTGAGCTCGTCCACCCATCTAAGCAATAAAAAAAAAACATTGTTCAACAACATTAAGAGTATTTGTGCAAATACTGAACACAAATCTTCTGTTGAACATTGAGAATGAAATGGAATCTATTACAAGAATAATATGGTTATCTTTTCTGTGGTTGTTTACTCACATTATACGAGTATAAGTAATATTATGTATGTTTTTAATTTTATAAATTGAACACTTAATAATAGTTTTGAAGAGGTTGATCCAAATTTAGTATGTAGTAAAAGTAATATAAAAATAATAAAGTCAAATAACGGTTTTAGTCTCTAAAGTTTTTTAGATATAATAAAATGTTTCCAAATAATAATTAATAATAACACATGTACACATAAAATCTCTGTCTTAATAACGGCATTTCTGTGGGAAAAATGAACCCAGCAATTAGAAATCAATTATTAACTTTAGTTTTCTCTCATTCTTAATGAAAGTATATTTTCGGTTTTAGTGTATTTATGTATAACATTATTTTTTTTATACTCACATTTTTGTATTGCTTAGATGGGCGGACGAGCTCACGGCCCGACTGGTGTTAAGTGGTTATCGGAGCCCATAGACATCTACAACGTTAATGCCGCCACCCACCTTGAGATATTAGTTCTAAGGTCTCAGTTTTTACAGTGCAACGGCTGTCCCACCCTTCGAACCGAAACGTATTGCTGTTTCACGTCAGAAATAGGCAGGATGGTGGTACCTACGCGTATCAGTAAAAGACAGTAAATAAGCATGAATATATTACATACGCGAATGCTTGTGTCCAGGTGTGCTGGGTCTTCGTGACATCCAACTCAGCGTTCCAGAGGCAGTGGGCGTGGGTTCCAGTGCGATCCTCGGCTGCCGATGGGCGCTGGATACAGGAGAAACGTTGTATACGGTTAAATGGTACCACGGAGCACAGGAGTTCTTCCGATTCGTACCGAAAGAGCTTCCAAATACCCGTGTCTTCTCTCAAACTGGTATTAGTGTTGATGTGAGTATTACGTTTATAAATCTTAGATGGAATTGAGTTTTATTTATTCACCGTTCCACCCTTCAAGGCAAAGAAAGATTGCTTCACAGCAGAAGTACGTTGCTGTCTTTCTAATAGCTCCAGTAAGAAGATAAGGTATTTAGAAAATGAGAACTGGTCACTGCCGCCCATTGACACTGGCAGTGCCAGGATTACTCGTTTGCTGCTGCCGTAGAAACTCAGGATCCACAGTATTACAAGTACTACTTTATTTTAATACCGACGCAAGATTGGACTTCCGCTATAGTGTCCAAACGCGGTATGAGTACAGCGCGTATATATTTTTTTCCATTTACTCAGACATTGTCAAACATTGAGGTATAATTAAGAAGTTATTCCTTCCTTTAATTTAAGTAAAATGAAACTATGCTAGTTAACTTAAGTTAATTGTGAAAGTTGCTTCTATACAGCCACTGAATTATAGTCAATTAAATTTTTCTAAGTGCGTTAAGCATTAAAATTATGAGACAAATACAGTTTAATACCGAAAGAATAAAGGTAGGTATTAAATATGATTAAAATAAATGCTACCATATTTTGATTTTTAAAATTATTGCTTCCAACGTACAATATAAATTAGCTTTTTTGCGGATGTAAAAAAAGTTATTCCGTTTCTTTTTAAAAGCAGTCTTTTCTTAAGCTTAAACATAATCAGCTCTACAGACAATACTAAAAGCATTACAAAAGAAACTAAAAGTTTAAGAAAAACGATTTGCCTCCGCTATTAACTTGTCCGTGAAGTAAACGTGAAAATAAAAGAGGAAAACCGTTTCCTACGCAAATGGCTTACTTACGGTAAGATTGTAAACAACGTCATAACCGTGATTATATATGGGTCAACGACTGCGACATCTTGCTAGTTCGTTAGACTGCCTTCGTGAAAAAATCACTTAAGATTATAGTGCTGCCACGTTCAACCTTTAACAGTTGGCATTGGGCCACGAGCTTAAAGCGTTGTGCCAAAATAATACATTAAAATCCCCTTCGAGATATAACGAATATTCAAAGTTCGATTCGCTATGACTCGAGTCGCAGTACGAGTGTGGTGCAGGGGCTCCTTGAGAATCGGGTCAGTCGTCTTCGGCTATGAACGAACATGATTTAGTTCAGGGGATTTCTTACAGTGGACCGAGTTCTGCGATGGATCGAAGCTTTTAGCTCAATTGAGGCCGTGTGTACGGATCTAAATTTTCTAGCTACATTTTTCATCTGTGGACTGTTTAACAAAATGTTATAATGCATATCGACGCTTGAAAGGCAAACGTGACTAAGCGACAATAACTGCTTTGTACATAAATGATAGGCAATAACCATATTCGATGCGCAAAAAAAATATATTACTAGGTCTATTAAAATCATTTCAATCCTACAGCTACTAGCTAGATTCTACTACAGCTAGATTCGTTAAAATATTTTTTTTTTCCAGGTATTTCAACTTTAAATTAGTCTACTGTAAAGCTCACCGATTGTCGCTTAGTCACATTTGCCTTTCAAGGTCGATATGGTCCCTGTTATAAATTCGAAACATATTTTTATTTTATTTTATGTTCTATTTGTCTACTCCATAATTCACAGTAGAAGTTTTCCTCGAAAATGCTACTACAAAACTATCAAAACAATGTCTGGTAAAACTTAAAGATTTGAATTGCGGGTCAAATTTAATTGGATTTTGCTCAGGTTTCACGATCGGGTGCGCAGCAGGTGGTCCTGCGAGGGGCAAGCCGTGGTTTGAGTGGCAGGTACCGGTGTGAAGTGTCAGCGGACGCACCCTTCTTCCATACTGTCTATAAAAGTGCTTATATGAGAGTTGTAGGTGAGTTAATGCGAAGGAATAATTTATAATCTATTCTATTTTTAATGTACTTTTCAAGCTATTTTAATATTACTTAGTAGTACTTTTTTATTAGTACTTACCACATAGACTTTATAAGACATACATCGTTTTTTCAACTTATATTTCTAGCTCTTTACAGTAGTGAACGTAAACATATTGAAATACTGATAATATTATCGTATTAGGTCTAAGGCTTTAGTCATTTTTTATAAATATTTTTTTATTTTTATGAAACAGAATATGCATTCATATTATGAGTGCATCTTTGTGGTAATTTTTGAAAGTCCTTTTTAATGAAGTCAAGTATACGGCAGGCAACAAGCTGTTCAAAGTCATTTTATACTGCTTCTTGGACATTGAATTTTGTCCCTTCCTTTTTTCCTACCTATGCTGATAGCCTTGAGAGGCTATATCAGCGTTACCATAACGTGTAGGTGAGCTCTCGGGGCTCAAGCCGGAGGTGCTGCTAACACTGGCCTTCGCAGAATCTATCACCGGATCGGAAACGCAACCCACTGAGAAGGGCGGTGCTTGAGGTACCTAAAAGCACCGTTAATGGGTCGGGTGGATCCGTAGTGAAGTGTTTAGGGCAACAAAAAATTTGTCCAAGCTATGGAAAAAATAGAAGTCAGTCAGTGCAAGGTCTGATGAGTACAATGGATAGAAATAGATCAATATTGTTATGATGCTAACGTTGAAAATTGCTGCTAACTAAACAATTAATTGAGTATCGTCAGTAGTATTTGCACTATGGCATTTAATTCGTTGTTGTTGACTTTAGTTCTCGGGCGGCGGGGTTACTTATTTACATCAAGATTTCCATGTTGGAAGCGTTCAAACCAATAACGGGTCGTGCGTCCATTTGTAGTGTTCACTCCGTACACATTACGTACATAGAAGAACCGTTTGTTCGGCATTGCTGCCACGACGGAACTCATATCTATATATTAATACTTGAAGCAAAAACTTTGTATCCCTTTTTACGGAAATTGTGCGGACGGAGGAGTATGAAATTTTCCACACTTATAGAGAACTAGCTGACCCGGCAAACGTTGTGTTGCCTTAAATAAGATTTCTAGGGAAATTATAGTCTAATATACAAAATTCTCAAAAACCTCATTCAACCACATAATATAGTAAGCGGCACGTAAGTTGGCAAGGTTTTAGTGTAGTGGGGGTAATGTCGCGCGCATAGTGTACATTGCAACAAAAAAATGGTCACTTTTAAGGCCCGCATATATGTTAATTTTATTTTATTAAATTTTTTATTTGCCATAATTTATTTTTAAGCCTGTGTGTTTAGAAGAAAGTTAAAGAAAAGAGAGGAATTCGTGAAGTGTATTAGGTGTTATAAATAAAATAGAATTAAAAGTTAAAAAGTTTATTTAACAAAATATACTTAATATTAAAAATTATGTGTCGCCGTCGTCACTATCATTTTCTAATAGTGCTACCCCTTGGATTAAATTTATGGTAGGACCTGAGCTGGTGGAAGGAGTTGGCTCCTCATCGTCGACATAACGAAGAGTCGCTGTCGTCACTGGCGTAAATAATAAAACGCTCAGTGACTGAATCGACTATAATTATGGTCATTGGTATTTGGTCCTGCCATTGCAAACAAATTTAAAACAATAACACTCGTAACAAAAACTAAATTTAAAATAATAATAACAACTCGTAACAAAAACTCAATATAAACAAAGGGTTCCTACAACTTTAGTAGGCACATGTGTAACCGGGAGCGAACGGAACGTGGACGCGGTGCGGGAGGGGAGAGTCGACTGACTCACCAATCGCGCGCTCGGAACGGTGCTACGTCTTTCCCCGCGTCCCGCTTGACAACCAAAGAGACCTAAAAAACGACTTCTGCGCATCTAGCGACTCTTGCCAAGTTACGCGCTGGGGACTATACCTCATTAAAACCAAAAAAAAAAAATTATAAAAAAAATATGTTTGGGGTGAACAACCCTTATCACTTAGGGTATGAAATATAGATAGTAGCCGATTCTCAGACCTACTGAACATACTATTGATACACAAATAAAACCAAAGAAACATGGCTGAAAAATGTATAGTGAGTAAGACAGGAGACCGGATTCGTCCTCATCCCTACTACGTGATGTTTGCTGGATAAGTGGTGACACCTGGCGGGGATAACTGATCGATTGATAGTTGATCAGTAGTCGACCGGCGAGGGCAGGAGATCAAATTGAATTAAAAAAAAAATCATAATTAAAGGAACTTGAAATTATAAACTCTGAATAACAATTTATCATACTACAATTATAATATTTGATTGCCGTCTTGCAACCTTATTGCGGATCTGTGCATAGAATAAAAAAAATAAAAATCTGGATGGAAAAATAGGGGTTGATTACGATCATCTTATACGTAAGAGTGAAAATTGAGAGTAATATATTTTTTTTTATTTTAAGTCATGACAAAATAAAAAATAAAAACTTGCCAAAAAATTTAAAATTTATAATTAACAAATAAAAAATAGGGGTTGATCGTAGAGGGTGAAAATTTCAGAGTAATATGAAATTTTTTATTCTAAGTCATGACAAAATAAAAACAAAATTCTTGCAAAAAAATTTAGTTTTTAATTAACAAATAAAAAATAAGGGTTGATCGTAGAGGGGTGAAAATTTAGGGTTGTATGTATTTTTGTATGCTGTATCATAAAAAAATAAAAACAAAAAATTTTGTCTAAAAAATAAAAATAAAAATTTAGGGGTGGACTACCCCTAACATTTAGGGGGATGAAAAATAGATGTTGGCCGATTCTCATAGATACCGGATAAGCACAAAAAATTTCATCAAAATCGGTCAAGCCGTTTCGGAGGAGTATGGCAACGAAAACTGTGACACGAGAATTTTATATATTAGATATAGAGAAGAAGTGCACAATGCTAATTTTTTTTTTTTAATTATGCATAAAAGATACATTAAATCAATAAAGAAAACATTACACACACTGCCATGTATTTGACATACCTACACACGCATGCATACTACTTATTTACTGTCAAACTTTTGATCTTGACGTCTGTGGTCAAATTGAGAATAGATTAAATATTGTTTGTCTTTATTAATATTTTTCTATAGTGTAGTCTTGGCGTTGAAAATACAATCATAATAGTGTAGAAATCTACAATTCCAATTAATTATAGTCGAATTTCGACTACTGCGGGACCACTAGTTCCATATTAACTCGCATTTTTATTACATCCATATTGATGGAAAAGATACAAATGTAGTAAAAATAAAACTCTAATTAATAAAAAATAACTGAATTTGAAAATAGAATTCTATAATTTTTAATCAATTAAATTTCGTATTTATTGTCAAATTCAAATGCCTATAGTGTTGTAAAACGGTAACTTCATAAGTTAAATACTATTTATTATTGAACGTTATTCACATCTCTAGTTATCAGCTTCAATGTTAAGTAAAAAGTAAAAAATCGCGACGGAACATTGTTCTAAAAGAAATACGATTTAATTTCTTGTGAAGTCAAGCGTCTCTGCATTGTTCGCATTTAACTATTTTTAATTAAAGTGAAACGTCGCACTGCTACACATCCATCTTTTGTTACACAATTTAAACGCTAGTACTACCGTGAGCACATACATACATAATGTTTAACCTCTGGGTTAATGATTATCACTACATAGTATAACACAAAGTCGCTTTCTCTGTCCCTATATCTGTCTGTCCCTATGTATGCTTAAATCTTTAAAACTACGCAACGGATTTTGATGCGGTTTCTTAAATAGATAGAGTGATTGAAGAGGAAGGCTTATATGCATAGCAACATCCATTAAATAGTGGAGAAATCAATAATAAATTACAGTCTCCGAAGCGAAGTGAGGGCGGGTTGCTATTGTAGACTAAAATAGAATGATTACTTTAAAACGGATAAAAATCTTCATCGTAAAACTAGAAAGCTGCGAAGAGAACATTACCTTTTAGAAGAAATCGCGGTAAACACTGATATTATTAAACATTTGATGTTTATCCTTTCTTCGTAAAGCTTGTGTAAGTATTTTCAGATCTTCTAATTTAATGCTTGTATTCTTATTTAATTTGTTCTTTTTATATTACTCATATATTACTTTTACTATTATTACATTATATTACTTTTTATATTTTTATAGTATTCATATTATTATGTAGACCTAAAATGTTTTTTTTTCTATAACGAGATTAATTTTGTTTTCCAAGGCGTCAGCTTTTTCACAATGTTATATAAGCACTGAAAACAGTTTTTTGTGCGAGATATTCGAAAATCAAATTAAGAATATTGTTTTATAGTATCATAATAATATTGAGAACTATTCTATTCTATTGAGAACTAGTCAAAAAAGTTTTTGGGGTGAATAGGAATCGTGATAGATGGCGACGCTTGTCACGTTTACCACAAAAACAAGTGCTCACGCCGCTAAATGACTGACGACGTCCAAGGGAAATCGGATGTTAAAAGAAAAACATTTAATAAAAAAATATTAGTCGTATAAAACAATGAAGTTCGATTTAATATATTTTTTATTTTTTTATTGCTTAGATAGGTGGACGAGCTCACAGCCCACCTGGTGTTAAGTGGTTACTGGAGCCCATAGGCATCTATAACGTAAATGAGCTACCCGCCTTGAGATATAGGTTCTAAGGTCTCAAGTATAGTTACAGCGGCTCCCCCACCCTTCAGACCGAAACGCATTACTGCTTCACGACAGAAATAGGCAGGGTGGTGGTACCTACCCGTGTGGTCTCACAAGTGGCCCTACTACTAGTATGTCTCAGTATGGGTACACACTGGCGGCATTCACGTTGTGTTGTTTATGAGTTCTGGTAACTACTCCAAACAGGATTGGCCCGATACCTAACCAAAAAAAACTCACGAATTCATACCATCGTTTCTTCGATTTCTGTCGCAAAATGATTAGGCTCTGTTTCGATAAATCAATTTTTGATTAATGGAAAGGCCTAAACTAAAATTATGATTGTATATTTTAAATAAATTCGTGATAGTGTGTTATGATAGATTGCTTCAGTTTGATTAAATAAAACCAGAACTGAACTTCATTATTTATGTGGCGATTACGTGTACCGTACTGAATTACGTAGCCAAGTTTTGCTACGTCTTTGAATTCAATTGTAGTTGTTTGAAGTCGTGAATTTGTGTCTATCTATCCCTCCTTCGCTATCTAAAGTTACCTGTGTATCTATTCAGCATTCAGTGTTCCTATAAACTAAGACAAAACTGACTAGCAAGTTCAACAACAAGCATATAAATATAAAGAGCGATTCCGCTTCGTCCCAACGTGCTTTCTTGCTAACCTGAATCATAAATCAGAACTATTGTTGAGCAATAAATGCGGAGGATCGAACGCAAGGGATGCTTGATTAAGTTTATCTTGGTTAATTTACGATTATCTGAGATATTACCTTGTCGCGATGATTTGCCTGTATACATGTGCTGTCATGTGAACTCGTGCTCAAATTAGACATTGGAAGTAATGAACTATCAGACGTTCTATCTTATACCGACCAAACAACATTATTTTTTACTTCAAGGTCAAAACGCGTGTTATTTATTTAGAACCTAGAGAAGTCGTTCACTACATGCATGTTGGCATAGAAAAACGACTTTATTTTTGTATGTATATTTTAAATGAAGTAAAAAAATATATTTGGTTAATTAATTGTTTTGGTCGATCGTAAAATAAGTTATTTAATTTCGTAGAATTCGAAGCGATAGCAGAATTATTAATGTGACAAATTCTGGCTAGAGAAGTACTCGGCTTGAAGCAATCTCTCGAATTCAATAATCCTTCAAGTAAATATCCTTTTGTGAAAAACGTTGGATACAATCTCAGCGTCCGATCTCACAATGGGGAACGTATTGATGCGGATTGTCCCCCGGCTTACGAACGCGAACTTCAAATAGGCATTGAACGTTAAAGTTCTGACAAGTAAGCAATATGCACTCTGTTGCAACCACACTGTCGTATTCTTCCTTATTTTATAACGAAAGTAATAAAATTAATGGTTTTAACAAATGTCAGAAATTTCATTGAAATTCGTCGATTTATTTTCACAGTTGAGGAAATATATTTTCTCTAAAGTTCTATTTTCAAAGCGCCGTTTTTCAAGGAAAATAAGTCGTGATTCAGCGAATTAAGATAGATCGGACACGTGGCATCCGAAATGGTAGATCAGACATCTTCTTGGATTTCAGCCACGTATTAAATAAGCCATGCAGTCATCTAGTACGGGACAGATCGATCAAACGGGGTCCGTATAACGTATCTGCATTAGCTGATTTAGATTCCCGGTTTGGTAAATAACTGAAGCGGTTTTAATGTTTCACATGCACATATACTTTTACAAATGTTACTAACTACCAGTCTTTATGTTAAGTACAATAATGTTGTTAGAAGAGAATAAGTCGGAATACAATGAACAACTCAATACAGATGCCATTTGTGAACCACGTAATTGGATTCCATCAAAAATGTTTTACTATTATCACTATTATAAAATGATTCATCAATTAAACACCAGTTATTGGCAGATGATATAAGCAGTACACACCATACCATACATACCATATCTACCGAATTAAACGAGGCGCTGGAAAACTCTCTGCGTTTCCATTAAGTAGAATTGGCAAAAAGCGACAGAACAGGAATGTAAACACTTAAAACTTTGCTCGGAGCTGAGTTCCATCGCTACGTCGCAATAGAGGGCGCTGCTGGCAAACAAAAGCACGTCAAGTTTTAGTTTCAGCCGCCATTTTGTCTGTTCGGCATTTTAACCGCTGTCTATGAAATTCGTGGTATAAACGGAACAGACGCGCATGAAAGATGAATATGCAACGTCGCCGTCCGTTGTGAATCGAAGCTGCTATACGTACCAGCTGGCATATTTTGGCATATTTATTATGATATATCTCCGTTTCTCTGTATGTTAGGTTCCGACTTTGTTAGTGTTTTAAGTTAACAAAGTAATTCTCATTTCTTTTACTAATCTGCATCTTAATGAATAATTTAATGAATTAAAATACAATATTACTGTATATTAGATAATACAATATAAATAATATAAATAAAAATACTATTTCAAATTTAATATAATATAATAAATACTGACTACATTTACTTTAAATAATAAAAAAATTATGACTTCTGAAATTTTAAATAATAAAATTCTATAAAGAAATTTCAAATTATTTCCGCGTGTGTTACGCGAAGCCATCTAAATAAAAATAACCAAACATTTATAGAGATGTTTGGTGCTCATCTGACAATGGGATACCTTTATTTCCAAAGTAAAACCTTAGTCAAACAAAGTACCAGACCTCAAGATTGTGTTATTTCTATATGTATGTAACTTTTTTTGCTTTAGAAATTTAGACAATAATTACCACTATTCAAATGTCAAAGAATAACACTTAGACTACAGTGACCATAAAAACTGTAAAACTTGAATACATCGGAGATAGTTCAATAAAAATATTAAGCAAGAGACAAAACCATAAAAGTTTAATTATTACTTCATTTAGTGACAATACTTAGAATATTTACATTAAATCACAATGATTCAATAAGAAATGTAGTAGTAACATTAAAAACTAAAGAATTTCGTGTTTAGTTGTAAAGCTAATTGTTGGTTTGACGGCTAATAGGCCAAGCTCGCGTTGCTTAATTACACTGAAATTTAACCAATCCATACAATATTTAATATTAAAACGGAATGGTCGAGTTGAATTTTGAAAGAACCCAAAATTCTACTCAAGCATGTTTTTGAAAATTCTGTTCGCATTGCAATTTAATCTCCGTAATGTATTTTAATACTAAAACACAATAAGAAGTCGTACTTACCAAATTAGACATCTAAAATTAATTTCATTGTTTAGCGGATCTCCTGATTTGATAGAGATAAATTTAGGGGCCTTAATAAAATAATAGTCTCAGTTTCATTCAGAATAAAGATCAAGAAATATCAAAAGCACGTTTCTGTAAATTAGTATAATATTATGTTAAGCTCACATTTTACCTAATTAATTTGCGTTTAATTGTTTTTCACAGAATTGCCCGAATCAGGCCCAAAAGTTCGTGCCCAAAAAAGTTGGTACTCTGTAGGTGATATGCTACGAGCTAATTGCACGTCGCCTCCTGCCGATCCAGCAGCTAATTTGACTTGGTTGTTAAACGGACAAGAGGTATAAAGTAATATCAAACATAAACAACAAACAAACAACTGTTGAGTTTGAAAATAATTAACTGTACTGTATTCGATTTTAGGTAAAAGGCCTCGATATTCCATTAGTGGATACAACTTACCCAAGAAAGCCTGTGATAACGGATACGTCGCTCGAAGATGCAAATAGAATTATATTTAGTCCATGGGACACGATTTCGGGGTACGAGGATCCCGTTACCGATAATGTGATAGACATACCTGGTAATATTGCCGTACTGAGCATACCCGAAGCTGTTGCCGATGTTGCCAAGGAGACTACAACCAGTTCAATGCCCAGGATAGAGCAGATTGCAAATAAATTTAACATTAGCGATGAGGAAAAATCGAATAAATCATCCTCATACAGCCAGCTTGTTATTAGAGTGCAGTCCGTGCATTTTCATAAGGTTAGTTACTTTCTCGTAGCAATTTTGTTACATGAAATACTCTACTTTAATAAGGTTTGCTTTTTTATTTACCTTCTTAGATTTTATATTGGTTATGAAACGTTCAAATTCAAACATAAAACGAAAATTCAAAATTTATAGGTAGATATATCGCTGTTCCGATGCGCCATTACATTCCATTTGCCTGTTAATTATAAATTCAACAGGGAACATCAAAATATAGTACATTGATCATGTATTAGCGCGTACGCGTTCAATTTTGCATACAATACATTATAATTTGGCTTATACTGAAATCATCCGATAACAGCTTGGGAAACAATAACTATGACCATGAATGGTTTGAAACTTTAATGTGACGCTTCATTTACGGTCGATTTTGTTGGTTTGTTCTTAGTGTTATTACTATCGGGTTGCCTATTATTTTTGTGTTACGGTAATGATTGTTTTAGATTTTGGATTGTATTTTATATATCATACTAATTTAAATTCATATTCTATTTGTCGAATGTAGTTATATTTTATGGTATTATTGGGGTTATTCGCCTCACCTCGTTAGTCGAGTGGTGAGTATCCCGAACAACTGTACAATCAACTCTCACTTCGATTCCTGTCAGACTCAATATCTTTGTTAAAGATGTTGATATTTGCGATTTAAATTTACTGCAGCTTGTATTGTTTGTATGATTTGGTAATTACGCATAGTTCAGGAGAATCTTAATCTAAAGAGGTTAAATTTGGAATGTTTTTAAAATTGAAATGAATATACGTATATATTTTTTAATATAAATAATAATCTATTCATATTTTAACTTTGTGTCACACGTTAGATTCCTTTGAATTGTTTTCTAATCGAGAACCCCCTATTAAAAGTAATAATATTATACGTTTTATAATGAATATTTAAAAGTATACATCCACGCCTCTATGAAATACTAGATTCTAGATAGGCATAGTACCTATTTGAAATCCACCACTAACAAACATACGTATGTACGTACAAGTAGGTCGATCTTATACATAGTATGCCAACCACAATCTCAATCGCGCGGTTCTGAGGGTTCACATAGGCCCGGTTACAATCTGCGTATCAAATAGACATATTAAATAGGTTATATAGACACTACTTGTATAAATACCACACAGTCCAAAGTACTGAATACTTAATACGTATACATTAGGTGAAGTTTGTGGTATGTATCTTTATTTATTTACGTTTTCCTGACGTAATCTTAACTTTTGTAAATCTTCGTTACGATCTTATTAAATGTGTGTAAATTGAGTTAACGAGTTCTTATGATCGGTAGAATATTCTGTATTCACCCACCCAATTATGGGTTATAAACTAATCCACGATAAGTCTTGAACGATAGGGGCCATGCTTTATTATTATACTAGATAGCTAGATAAACTAACAGCCGATTTGCTGCATTGTTACTGGAGGTCATCGATACAACAGAGATTTCCACCACCCACCTTGAGATATGATATCAATTCATGATATAGCTCTAATTGTATATTAAAACAGCTGCTTCACTGGTCGAACCGAAACGCATAACCATTTCGCATCAGTAATAGACAGGATCGTGGCACCTATACGAGCACAGAATAATAATACTGACATTATTGACACAACTATATTGAACGATTTAAGCCTCAGGCAGTTTTAGATAGAAATCAGTCAAGTTATGATCACGCAGAAATTAGAGAATAAATTGAACGTAAACTAAAAAACCCATAGTGGTAGCCGAATGAAGTGATTTTAAATTAAATTTGTAAAATCAATTTCAGCAACACGTTAAATCAAATACAAAGATAAAATACTAATAAATCCCATAAAGTCATCGTTCGATATATCTAATCTTTCGCCTAAAATAATAGAAGAAGATCCGAATTATGCTATACATCGATCTGTGGTACCCGCGGCGAGCATTTCACAACATTGCTAACAATAGACCGAAATTGCCAGTGCAACACAGAACCGCATAGTTCGACGCATACCAAACACTCCGCAAACTGCCTCACTTTGAATGAAGTGCACCATTTCATTTGTTTCTCTATGGATCTAATGTCAGAACGTACTTTCGCAGAATTGAACTCTACATAGTACATCGTGCTCTTTTACGATACTGTGATAATTGTTTATTCGCTGTTATTCGAGTGATGTAGCTATTCTCTAGTTCTACTACTATGCACTCATTAGCCGTTTGTTGTAAGTTCTTACTTAATTTCGTACATAGCCATCCTATAATTATCCCCTTAATTCAGACTTTGAATGTAGTATAGGGAATTTTGGGACTACATAGTTTAATGGCGATTGTATCAATGCAACTGACTTGACTTGTCTTGACTAGACTAACTTAGCCTGCCGACTTTCCCTTACCATACCTTCCACCGTGTGAAGAAAGGCAGCATTGTTCCATGAAACTTGGTACAAATTTCAACAACACATGGTTCATGATCGCTTCAATCCAAAAAAGCTAACTAAAATGGCTGTAGAAGTTGTGGATGGACACAAAAATCCATTGAAATGGATAAAAACAATTAATTTTATTGAATAACAAAAACTATAAACAAATCAGTGCTGTAAATTTATATTTCACTTTTTTTTTCATATCCAATCTTTGGTAGCCTAAGGGGATATTTTAACTTCAAGTAGACCGATAGGTAAGCTCACGGGTTCAACTTGAGAGAATTGCTAATACTAACCCTAGCAAGAGCAGTGCTTCGTTGAATCTACTACTGGATCGGAATTGTGACCAACTGAGAAGTTCTGGCGAGAAATTCAGTTGGTTGTATCTATGGGCCACACGTCGAACTCTTCGTTAAAGTCTACGAGTTCTACGAGGACTGTGAACCGGTGCTTGAAAATCCTAAAAGCACGTTGGAGTCGACGAGTTCGACAAGAACGGTGACCGGTGCTCGAATCGAGAGTGATATTTCACGTATTAGCATCTTTTGCACACTACGGCGATTCTGTGCTATAGTTAAGTCATATGACAACAATTATTTATATCCGTTGTTAAAATGAATATACTTGTATTAATAATTCTGTTGTAGGGTCGTTTAAATGTAACATGCGTGGCTCACGTGTTGTCTATTTGGTCGTCGAGTGGAGTACTTTTATTGGATGAAGAACGACCACAGATTGCACCGGTGATGGGAAGTAGGGATTCTAATTCAGGTAATGTGATGGGTTTGAAGTTTATCTGACTTATTACAGTGGATATTTTTTTGTTATATACTTCATAGAGAGTAAGTTATCGGATTTAAAATCTTTACGAGTAGAAAGTATGAATTTCTAGTAATACTAAAAGTAATTGAAAGGAATTTCTTCTGAAGTTTCTGTAAAATTCATCCTGAATCACCACATCATTTTTTGATAATTATTGCGATTATGAAAGGTTAAAAATAAGAATTTATTTATGATTTTATTACAAGATCACAATTTATTTTACGTTTCACAGGTCTACCTAAATGTGCATCATCACTTATAGCAGTCATAATACACAATTTATTTTTCTGCTGGCAATGGTAAGTTTACACAATTTCGAAAATAAATACTGAATTCAAATTACATACAATTTAAATTCGGTTCATGGGAGTTAGAGAAAATGAACAGATTGGGTCAATTCAAACTTGACGAGCGTAGACTGAATTGGAAACAAAAACAATGAAACTTAAATTTCCCCGTAACTTTGTACGAGCCCTAATTTAATTCCACAAAGGAAGTCTAGTCTCCGGGTGATAATAAAATTACGGTAATCTTTTTTTTTTTTTCTTAGATGGATGGACGATCTCACAGCCCACCTGGTGTTAAGTGGTTACTGGAGCCCATAGACATCTACGACGTAAATGCGCCACCCACCTTGCGATATAAGTTCTAAGATCTCAGTATAGTTACAAGGGCTGCCCCGCCCTTCAAACCGAAACGCGTTACTGCTTCACGGCAGAAATAGGCAGGGCGGTGATACCTACCCGCGCGGACTCACAAGAGGTCCTACCATCAGTAATCTATTCTGCCTTTTCAGGTCAGTTCGATGATGGAAAAAATTCGCAGATTATATGTAAGAACTCGTTTTAATCGACTAAATATCGTGTTAGACAAAAGTTTTAGTGAAGTTAAAGAAAACTATGCAGGTAATGAGATTTCGTCGACAAAGTGGATTAGTAGTGAATTTTTATACATGTAAATAATAAAATAGTTTTAATTAATAGTAATCTGTAAGAATGATAGAAATGATTTTGCTTTACGAGCATATTGTATGTAACTGTTATTTCAATGTAAAAAATTCAGATTAAACGTCATCTCTGTTTTTAAATATTCTTTTACTGACGTAAAAAATCCTTTATAATCTATAATTAAAGCCAGTTGTCTTTTGTTAGAACCGGCACTTTTCTGGTATGAATAGTTTGAAATAATTAATGTAGTATTGAACTCACGTCGTGTACAACGTCGTTCATAAATTGAAAGATTTAGTCGCAGTCTTAATTATATTATAATCCTACTTATATATATTATTTTATAATCATACCGAAAAGCTTGCTTGTTTCGCCGCATAAACAAAACTTAAAGGTAGTAAAACCTACCCTGAGAGCTTCTAACATCACTAACACGAGAATTTAATAAATTTCCGAGGTTTTATTTTAATACTCTTGCTTTGATATCCTTGCTTCATTCTGAGAATGTACGATAGTTCATCATAACTATTTTTAATAATTAATAAATTTTGTCCGGTGTCCAAATTGACGTACTAAACAACCCCCCCTCTGTCTGTAGATATAGAACTTGGCTAACCAGAAGTAGAACAAGTGGGTAGCGCGTAGCTTAATATAATTCTGCTTCACCCAGCCTTCAACCAAAAAAGAAATTACTATCTGCCCCACGGTTTAAATATCAGCATAGTCACATCAGGTGATGCCAATATGTACGTCTTAATCATTAGCCTGTGGATAGATTAACTATAGTAATGTTATGTGTCAATGAACTCACAAACCGTGAAAGATCAAAAACGAAAAGAGAAAAAACTTTAAAATCGTAATAAAAAAAAAAAAGGTATACTTTATCGTTTCCACACATAAGTGAACAATTTAACAACTGACGCTTACCCGCTAAAAGCAAACACCGCCGACATACCTAATGCAATTGCAAATGGAATTTGTATTAACGGTTTCAATTTCAATGTAATGCAGATAAAAATTCCATTAAAAATTCAAGAGGGTCGTTAATTAAAAGAGAACAAGCTGGTGCATTTTGTCGAGCGGCGCGGAACGTGTTTTCTTCTTGTTTATACTGTTTCCTCCATATTGGAGTTCAGAACGAGAGTCGCGAGATTATTTCATATCTCGATATTTAAATTAAACACATTTAAACCATATTGTATTATTTACATATATTATTATTTACGCTTGTTTTATTTATATTTAACATTCTACATATTTGTAGATATCAGTGAATTTAACACCTCAGTTTAATTTTTAATTTATTGCTTAGATGGGTGGACGAGTTCACAGTCCAACTGGTGTTAAGTAGTTACTGGAGCACATAGACATCTACGACGTAAATGCGCTATCCACCTTGAGATATAAGTTCTAAGGTCTTATAATAGTTACAACGGCTGCCCCACCTTTCAAACCGAAAGGCATTACTGCTTCACGGCAGAAATAGGCAGAGTGGTGGTACCTTCCCGCACAGACTCACAAGAGGTCCTACCACCAGTAAAATTATTGTCTACCGGCGAGCTAAAGGTAATAATGCAGAGAATAATGGTAGGTACATTGATACATAAACTTAACACACAACCACATACATATACATATGTACATATATTATAACACAATAATTTTATAAAGTGGTATAGAGTGATTATTTTTTTGTAACAATCGCCTCGTTGGCCTAGTGTCTTGATTATCATGGAGGTATCGATTTCTGATAGGATTTTTGCCAACGATATTTGGTATCGAGAGTAGTTCGTCGTCGAATGGTCGTCCCATAAGTTTTTTTCCGGCTACTACGAGTATAACACATGTGATTATTCTAACTCGGTACCATTCATTGTATGTACAACGTTTGATTTCCGTTCATGTAATGAAAAGTGCTCTTGAAGATCGACATGTAAATGGTATGAATATAATTTAAATGTGCATACTCGTATGTAAGTAGGAAACGGTGTTTGCAAAGTGAAATACACCAGTAGCAGAAGTGATAATGATGCGTCAGTGCACAATGTTACGCCAGTACTTATTGTTTATGTTAGTTATTTGTGATCAAAAGTGTTGAGTGCTTATCATAAAAATCATGATGTTAATGCCGTGCAATTACCTTGAGAGATCAGGCCAAAGTCTCAATTGTATTATAGTGTAACGGCTAACGGAGTTTCCTAAAAGAAACGCGGTAGAGATCAGTATCTATCCGTGCTGCTTACAGTATGGCCTACCACTTGAAACTTAGAGGTAAAATATTTGCTATGGATAAAAGTTTCCTTGGGGCCTGTAGATACTGCTTATGCGATTCTCAGTAATAGAGCTCGTATGTATGCTACGCATCAGGCACCTGGAGATTGCTTTTGCTTTGGTTATAATTTAATACACATAATACCCAGGTTAAGCCAGCTTTCACGGAAAATTTAATCATCATCCAGGAGCAACGACCCGTGGCATAAACCCTTCCCAGGTGATTGGACGGCAAAAACGTTACGTTCCATGTCAGGGTAAGACACTATTGGAGAAAAAAAAAACTGAAATTATGCCGAAAACAATAGGCTTATAAAACATCCATGACTTTCCCGTCAATCTACCCTTTTCACGGATGTAATCAATGTGAAAACAAGCCAAGATTTCTTCTCTCCAAAAGAGATCAGATAGGTAGCTGCCTTCGAGGTAACGGAACACGCGTAGAGAAAAAGTTCAGCTCTCCTTGAATCGACCGCCATCCCGTATTACTAAGGACAATAGCAATACAGCCTACGAAATCTATTTTTACGTATATTAATTTGAAAACCTTTGTCAAAATTCAAAATTGCTTTAGAAACATATTAAATCCACTGAAATCTAACTTGTTACTCGAATTAAAGAGCTTTGAAGTACACATTCCATTTTGGATAGAAATTAAACAAAACATAAACAGCAACTTCATTAATGTCAGTAATTAAATTCAGAAACAAATTTAAATTATAAATCAGACTTGAATTAGTACACGAAAAAGTTTTAGTGTTTTATTGTGTGTTAATTTATTCAAAGGTAAAGCATAATTAATTAAAAAAAGTAATATAATTTCAAATGATTCATAACTTTCCAATTTCTAGTACTTATGTATTAGTTGAAAATATAGCTTTCAGTAATTGTGATTGATCTACCTACGGTTTACCTACCATTAGAAACTCTTATAAGAAGCGGAACCTTTTAACGCAGAGGCAACACTAATAGTGTACACGTAAAACAAAGACCCAACCCAAGCTTAACTTCAAATCATCATTTAGTGTAAAATATATATAAATTCAAAGGTGTCAAATGGAAGTAGTTGGTATTTGAGTGCCTCGGCCGAGAGATTTTGAGGGTCTATGACAATGTAGGTATGTATGTATAAAACTGTTTACGATTAGCTCAACTAAACGAAGTTTAATTTACCTGGTCTACCTCAAACATAAGCTTCGATCACCTTGATTCTAACCATATTCTGAGCGAAGCTCTGAAGACGGAGGTATAGTTACGTCCCCAGTGTAATCATTTACTACATTAATATTATCCATATGATAAAAAACATAATGAATCACCAGAGAGCTAGTGGTCATCAGAGTCAAGATTTTCAACGACGACTTTATTGTTCCAATCACCTAACAAATAGTCATCGACTGACCGGGGATTCTCCAAAGTGGTTGGTAACTTAGAAGTTAGTGCCTTACGCGCGTCGAAGGTCATCAAAACTGAAAAGTGCGAATGCTCGGTTGTGATTCCAGCTAAACATTAAAATCGTGAATGTTGTTTAAAAAGTTCCTTTATAATTATTTTTTTATTACCCTTGTATGCAGACGAGCATTCGGCCGACCTGATGGTGAGTGGTTACCGTCGCCCATGGACTTCAGCAATGCCAGGGGCAAAGCCAAGCCGCTGCCTACTGCTTAATACTCTAAATTGTAGTATTAAGTTATAATTTATAGAATACTACTTTGTAATAAGCTTTAATTTTGCTTTTAATGAAGTCGATATGTAGACAAATTCATTAGAGTGGAAATATTATATATGGTGCGTGTGCCGCCTTCTAAAACGTACGTGTTTTAACTAAAACTTCGAAGGGAAACTTTTATTTTGTTTGGGATTGAGTGAAAAATTTCATAAATTTTTCGTTTCCCTAAACAATTATTTAACTTTTAAGCAGCCTGTTTAAGTTGAACGATATTGATAGAAACTCCTTTAAATCTAATTAGAAGTTTTATATTTTGATCTGCCTTAATATAATATTTTATTTCTGAACTTTGGTGAGTATAAAATAGAATAGAACACAGTTGTATTATACATAAATATAATGGAATATTATGTAATTTTGAGTAATAATAGAAAAAAATACAATTATTTATTGGTGTAGTGGGTAAACGAGCTCACGGCCTACCTAATTTGAAGGAAGACATGTCATAGCGTTCCGGGAAAATCCTAGGGGGAATTTTTTCCAGCACTATACCGTATATAGAGGGAATTAAACATAAAATTCGGCATCAAGCAGCGTCTATCTTTGGTCGTCCAGGGTCGGATTCTCACTTTCTTCAGACATGTGTCGCGACGGGGTGACGACTCGGTTGAGCGCCTTGTGATGCAGGACATGATAGAGGGTAAAAGACCGCGCGGCAGATCCCCATTACGATGGACCTACGAAAAGGCAGCTCTACACAGTCCCGTCAACGAGTGCACAAGAAGGGCTATGATTCGCGAGGAATGGCGACGTCTGGTGAAGCGCACCACCACCCGAAATGATGACCACGACCACTTTCTCAAGAGTGCATACGACTGAGAAGAAGAAAACATAAAACGCATTATACCGGAGGCAAAAGGTTTCAAGGTTCCATCCAAGTAACTGGAACTCACTGATCGTAGGGCGTTTCATGACCGGCATAGGTAGGTACCATTTCCTTTTCTATTTCTATCGTGAAATGGTGATGCAATTCGTTTAGAAGGGTGGAGCCGTTGCTCTACGAAACTGAGACAAGAACTCATGTCTTAAAGTGTTGGCGGCATTTACGTTGTTAATGCCTACCGGCTCTGTTAACCACTCAACAGCACATCAAAAACTTCTCGCTCATCTGAAGGCATAAAGTATTAACTAACTCCATTGTATTGTAATAGAATTACTAAAACGTTACTAAAATGAAAACATGTTACAAAAAGCTGGTCAGTCATGATCATGATTTGTGACAGGGAAATCCGGGGTTTTATTGTTTATAAATACGCATGATACATGGACAATACATGCAGAGTAAAAAATATGATTATTGTGAAATAATCGTGATCTCGTTCTCGTATTATTTACTGTTTGTTTTCAATGTTTTTTTACGCAATTCTGATATAAGCACATAGTATATACACACAGAGTGGTAATGTTACATTTACTCCATAGGTAGGCAGGTGTGAATGACCTTGCCATTCATCTCGTGTTACGTACCTGCCGGTGCCCATAGTCATCACAACGTAACTACCACCACTCATCTTGAAATATGAGGGCGAAGTTTCAATTGTATTACGCAGCCGCATAGATTCTTCGTATTTGACATCAAAACAGGGTTGTGAAATCGCTTGTGTAAACTCCCAATACTAGTAGCAGTAACTCCATTTTAATATCGCAAAATATTGTACAATGTATTGACGACAAAATGAGAAAACTCAAGGAGCAATCATATAAAAATGACAGATTCCAAATTCAAATGTAATATTTTGTTTATTTTTAATTGTAGCAGTATTTATGGCCAGACTAAGTATATACACACAGAGTGGTAATGCTAGACAGGCAGCCTTAGCAGCCTGGCATTGCTGAAGTCCATGGGTGACGGTGACCACTCATCTTCAGGTGGTCCGTATGCTCGTCTGCCTACAAGGGAAATAAAAAAAATGCTACATTTACTCCATAGGTACGTAGGTGAATGATCTTGCCATTCATCTAGTGTTACGTACCTACTGGTGCCCATAGTCATCCCAACGTAACTACCACCGCCCATCTTGAAATATGAGGGCGAAGTTTCAATTGTATTACACAAATAAAACGCATAGATTCTTCGTATTTGACATCAAAACAGGGTTGTGAAATCGCTTGTGTAACTTCACAATACTAGTAGCAGTAAATACCTATTTAAATGATATATGTTAACCTTTGACATTTACACTACATTCTATAAATATTTGAAGCTATCTACATCAGAAAAGATGTTTAGATAGATTCTTCAGTAGTCTTATTTAAATAAGATGTTCATAAAACAATGTACCAATATCGTTTTTCCGTGTGTTATCAAGATTATCCTATCGTGTTGTCGTTGTAATAATTTTTGATAGCGGTTAATATAACTCGTTTCTATGTCAGAAAGTCTAAGTTCGTTTGGCAATACCGTTGTGTATTTGCAATTGTTGTAAACGTTTATTGAGACCCTATAACTATCCGTACTGAATGTTTACTTCCGAGTAATGGGTACATTTGACGTATCCGAAAGGGTGAATGACGTATTCAGTGAAGGACGGACGGCCCTAAACTTTAACAGTACGTATTAGCTCCGAATGGCATTAGCTACTAAAGATTTATCGCCATTTTCAAATTAACGATGCTCAATTATGCAGGTATGTTTTGTATAATTTGATTATGACGTTTTAATGAATATTATGCCAAGAGAACATATATGTAAAGTTATGTATGTATATGTTTAAAATTTAGAAAAAACACACCTAAACAGCAAACAAAATATAGAATAGAATATAGAAATATATAATTATTGTATTGTCATCGGTCCTTGATGCGTGTGCAAATTTCAAGTTAATCAGATGTCTTGAAATCAGTGTAAATGACGTTCAAAGATTCCATTAAGTAAAAACATACATGAATCAAATATACTAATGAAAACGGATTCAAAATAGCCTGGCCAATAAATTTAAAATTAAATAAATAAAAATAAAGCACACATGAAACAAACATAATAATAAAAACGGATTCAAATTAGCCTGGCAAATAGATTTGCTTTGGCAGTAAAATTCTTCAAGAACTACGATCAATACGTAAGTTGCCAAAACCTTCAGTGGAATACTTAAAACCAGGTGGGCTGTGAGCTCGTCCACACATCTAAGCAATAAATAAAAAAAGAATATATGTATGTAGTTGTATAAGTTTATAACCTAAGGTTATGAAACCTTTTTATTTTAATTTTAAGGACAACCAAATACAGCCTCAATTTTCACGAAATTCGAAATTTAAAGCCGTCCAAATTAAATCTGATAATTCCGATTTCGTAAGTTTCGAGGTAGTGTATTACTTACAGCAGGCTTGTGATGTTATTATCTCTGAGACTTTCATTTCTCAGTGGAAGTGTTGGGACGGCAAACGCGATAACATTAATGAATTTGGGTTCGGTTGGCTTTCATTCCGTTCGTTTACCGGTGAGCTGTACGGTCCGGCTTACGGCTTCCGGTTTATCTCATTCACACTTATGATATCGCAAATAGCCATCTGCTTTTGCGAAATTCAATCGGCTTCTACATTTGAGTCAAGTCGAATGTCATGTTCGAATTCAGTGTCAATAATTAAGTTCTCAAAATCTATATCACTGTCTTTAACTTATTATTGATGTAAATCGATCTAAATTTTCCAAATTCATTTGGTCTATGACTAATTTTCGACTCTGGGACATATCTTTTAAAGCAAATCGTCAGAAATTGTACACGTAATACAAGCACATTTTTCATTACTTCGTATAATCTATTTGGAGAGGAAAGCATTACTGAAATTCTTAATAAAGTGACCATGCTCTGAGATATGCTTCAGCTTAGAGAAGGGAAGCGAACGATCCATTTCCTCGGGATAAATATTAGTCTCTGTCGAGATGCAGGTAATTACCGAGAAAATGAAACATTCGACGAACATCATGCCATTCAACACACTCTGACACTTTACGAATACATCTTTAAGCAAAACGAAGCATCCTGTACATAATTGCCTCGGATAAAATGGACTAGCGTGCCAAATCTAAGGCAGTTCAGCGACAGTGCTCTCGGCGAAATTGTTCAATATTCATCAACAAACGCCAATAGAAGTGGCACTTGATAAATTATTTTCAGAGGGTATTATCAAAATTAATTAGATAGCAGCCTGACGTAACCTTTATTACAATCATAAAGTAATATAATTTTAATATCTGAAACCAATATTTAGGGATTTGATAGTAGCCGTTTAATGTTTTGTGATCTGTATATGAAGACGTCTAGTATTTGGTGTCGACTAATTTTCATTTACTAAAATAGGTATAATAATGGTCCTTAATTTTTTTTATTATGACGTAAATATTCATTAAAATGATTTAGAGTAATTGTTGGCGACAGCGGCGTCGCCTCATAATTATAGAATAAGTTGAATAGAATTTATAATAGATTTATATAGATACGTACATAGACATAGAGTTATAACAAATAGATAAATTATATAGAGTGCATATAGATAGATAAGGATATAGATAATGTGCACATATATTTTACTAAGAATAGAACGTAAGTTGCTTTGTAATAAATAGTATACACTTTTGCTTTATTATTCCCGATAGTTTTAAGATTAGCATATTAACTTAAATGAACACGCGCCCGGCCCGCGTCCCGAAACGATGTAACAAACAGCATTTATCTGTGTTCAGGACCGGGTATTTTGTTTATACGGGCGCGTCATATAGATTAAGCATAGAATAAGTTATATGTATCGATAGGGATTACAACATAGAATAGTTAAGTATAAGGCATTAGTATATACATTTATTAAATAAATAGATATAACGAATAAACCGAGCCGATCATAGTGAAAATGATCTCGACGAGAGACGTATTTTACACGAGATCTCTGTAGGGTAACATTCCGAGGTAGTTAAGCGACCCTGCGACGTTGTCAGGTACCTGCCGACCTACCGACTGACCCTCGACCGACTACCTGCCAACCGCCGGCCGCCGACCCTCCGAACGAAGATTACATAAAAAAAGCACGAGTAAAGACATCAGCGCCTCGAAGATATTTATTGAAGACTTGAAGACCATTGAAAAGATCGTCGGTTATTGAATTCGGTTGTATTGACAGATCGGTCGGCTCGGTTTACGGCGGCAATCCGGGCCTACGATCGTCTTCCCACGCATTCAAACCGGATTCGGATGCGTCGTCTACAACGCGAAGTCCACTCCCGCTTAAGCGACGCGCGTAACGATAATTGGCATAGTTATTTAGAACAACTCGCGCCCTCCCACCAAGCATACTGGCGACTAGCTAGGACTCTCAAATCCGAAACTACCGCTACTATGCCTCCCCTCGTACGCCCTTCAGGCCAACCACCGGCATTCGATGACGATGACAAGGCTGAGCTGCTGGCCGATGCACTGCAAGAGCAGTGCACCACCAGCACTCAACACGCGGACCCCGAACACACCGAGTTAGTCGACAGGGAGGTCGAGCGCAGAGCTTCCCTGCCGCCCTCGGACGCGTTACCCCCCATTACCACGGACGAAGTTAGAGACGCGATCCACAACCTACAACCTAGGAAGGCACCCGGCTCCGACGGCATCCACAACCGCGCGCTTAAACTCTTGCCAGTCCAACTGATAGCAATGTTGGCTACAATTTTAAATGCCGCTATGACGCACTGCATCTTTCCCGCGGTGTGGAAAGAAGCGGACGTTATCGGTATACATAAGCCGGGCAAACCGACAAACGAAACTTCTAGTTACCGTCCGATTAGTCTCCTCTCGACGATAGGAAAAATTTACGAACGGCTCCTTAGGAAACGCCTCTGGGATTTTGTTACCGCGAACAAAATTCTCATAGACGAACAGTTCGGATTCCGCTCAAAACACTCGTGCGTACAACAAGTGCACCGCCTCACGGAGCACATTCTGATAGGACTAAATAGGCGTAAACAAATCCCGACCGGCGCCCTCTTCTTCGACATCGCGAAGGCGTTCGACAAAGTCTGGCACAACGGTTTAATTTATAAACTATACAACATGGGGGTGCCAGACAGACTCGTGCTCATCATACGAGACTTCTTGTCGAACCGTTCGTTTCGATATCGAGTAGAGGGAACTCGTTCTCGTCCCCGTCAACTGACCGCCGGAGTCCCGCAAGGCTCCGCGCTCTCCCCGTTATTATTTAGTTTGTATATCAATGATATACCCCGGTCTCCGGAGACCCATCTAGCGCTCTTCGCCGATGACACGGCTATCTACTACTCGTGTAGGAAGATGTCGCTGCTTCATCGGCGACTCCAGATCGCAGTAGCCACCCTGGGACAGTGGTTCCGGAAGTGGCGAATAGACATCAACCCCACGAAAAGCGCAGCGGTGCTCTTCAAAAGGGGTCGCCCTCCGAACATCACTTCGAGCATCCCACTCCGTAGTAGGCGCGCAAACACCTCCGCCGTTAGTCCCATCACTCTCTTTGGCCAGCCCATTCCGTGGGTCTCGAAGGTCAAATATCTAGGCGTCACCCTCGACAGAGGGATGACATTCCGTCCCCATATAAAAACGGTACGCGACCGCGCCGCGTTTATTCTAGGACGACTCTATCCAATGCTTTGTAGTCGAAGCAAACTGTCCCTCCGTAATAAGGTAACTCTCTACAAAACTTGTATACGCCCCGTCATGACGTATGCAAGCGTAGTGTTCGCTCACGCAGCCCGCACCAACTTGAAATCCCTTCAGGTTATTCAATCACGATTCTGCAGGATAGCCGTCGGAGCGCCTTGGTTCCTTAGGAATGTGGATCTCCACGACGACCTGGAGCTCGACTCTTTTAGTAAGTATCTACAGTCGGCATCGCTGCGCCATTTTGAGAAGGCGGCACGACATGAGAACCCTCTCATCGTAGCCGCTGGAAATTACATACCCGACCCAGTAGACCGAATGGTAAACCGTCGACGTCGCCCAAAGCACGTCATTACGGATCCTCCTGATCCATTAACGGTGCTTTTAGGCACCACAAGCACCGGTCACCGTCCTCGTCGAACCCGTCGCTTGCGACGAAGGGCTCGACGAGCGAACTAACCCATAGACACAGCCCACTGAGTTTCTCGCCGGATCTTCTCAGTGGGTCGCGTTTCCGATCCGGTGGTAGATTCAGCGAAGCACTGCTCTTGCTAGGGTCAGTGTTAGCAACTCTCCGGTTGAGCCCCGCGAGCTCACCTACTAACGTTAGGGTGAAGCTGAAATAGCCTCTCAAGGCTATCAGCATAGGTAGGATAAAAAAAAAAAAAAAAAATCGGTTTACGTTAATTAGTAAAGTTTTGAGTTTTAATTTCGAGTGAGCTTGTACGATATCGTACACCTCAGGACCCTACATCGACTGCTTCAGATCGACACGAATAATCGCCACGAGACGGGCATCCGGCGTCTTATAGGATTTCAAGAAATCTTATAAGATTCATAAACCCGTCCAACCTGGGTTGGCGTCACTCGCCTTATCGACACGGGTGACGTGCTGCGTACCCAACAGCTGGTCCTTCGAGCCGGATACAGCGGTTATTCAACGATGCCGATCACCAGGAGCAACAAGGGATCATCGAGGGAACAGCCACTCGAACCTGCGGTTCAAGAAACCAGTCCGGGAGCAACAGAAGCGACGTCGTACGAAACATACGAGAGCTCCGCGACCGGTACGACCCAGAACACAAAACTTGAAGAGACAACGACGCGGACACGTGGTGAAAATAGACCCGCGTCGAAGAAATCGCTACGACGTAAGGAACTGGCAGCGAGAGCGGAGCTGGCGGAAAAAGAATTGATAGAAGCACAAGCAGCCACTATAGCCGCCAGACTCCGCCTGGAATTGATACAGGCTGAAAACGAAGACGACGATGATTCCATTATAGAAGAGCCAAAGGACCGGGATGATCAGATCAGGGCCTGGGTCCAGACGTCGGCGGGCAGTATGGACAAGGAGCCCGCAGGCGAGCACATTGAGAACCACCCCGTCAGCAAGGCCAACATGGAAGATTGCAGCAACAGGGACCTGGCTAAGGCGATAGTGGAAGCGGTGAGGAGCGTGACGACCAAGGAGCTGCCACCACAACCCGACTACATGCACCAGTTGCCGACGTTCGAAGGCGACTGCAGGGAGTGGGTGGCCTTCAAGGCTGTCTACGAGGATACCGCTCCACTCTTCTCAAGCGCTCAAAACATGGCGCGGCTGAGAAGAGCGCTGAAAGGACAAGCCAGGGAAGGAGTTCGCAGCCAGCTGTACTCCGAGAGCACACCGGAGGAAGTAATGGAATCACTGCGGCGGTGCTATGGAAGGGCGGACGCTTTAGTCTTAGCGGAGCTAGACCGCATACGAAGGCTTCCGACGATAAGCGACTCCGCCTACGACATTTGCTCACTGGCGAGCAATGTTAACAATACCGTCGCAGCGATCAGGGGACTGCGGAAACCCCAATATTTGATGTCGCCCGAACTGCTGAAGAGCATCGTCGACAAGATGCCGACCATCCTGAGGTTCCGGTGGTACGACCACATTATCGATAAGACTGAAGGAGACCCGGACCTCAACACGATGTGCGGCTTCCTGAACAAGATGGCGGACCGGTGCGGGCCACACGCCGTGGCCGAGGTGGCACCGAAAAGACAAGCATTGAGGCGACAGGCGACGAACGCCACAACCGACTGCACCGAGCGCGCAACTTCGGACAGAGTAATAATAGACAAGCCGGCGTGCCCGCAGTGCAAGGAAGGGCACCCGCTGTACGATTGTCCGAGGTACAAGGGAGCTGCGGTGCAGGAACGATGGAGAATGGCCAAGGAGTCGCGCCTATGTTACAAGTGCCTCAACGGTAAGCACCGGAAGCAAACATGTCAACGACCGCCATGCCGCACGTGCAAGCGCTGGCATCACCACTCGCTACACAACGAGAAGCCGGAGACAGAGCCAGCAGAGAACAGGGAAGTCGCGAACAACGTGCGACTTCCCATCAATTGCACGCGGATCAGCAGGGCGTACTTGAAGATGGTGCCCGTTGAAGTGTACGGGCCATCGGGATCGACGACGGTGCTGGCCCTGCTGGACGAAGGCTCCACGGTAACTCTCCTGGACTCGAGCGTGGCGAAGCAGATTGGCCTGAAGGGACCCAAGGAGACGCTCCGCCTTGAGACCGTGGGCGGGAAGACCCTGACAAAGAAGGACTCGATGAAGCTTAACATCCGAGTTCGAGGGCTTCACCAGCGGCAGAAGAGGACGATCGTCGGAGCGCGCACAATGGATGACATGAGCCTTGCACCCCAGCGACTGAAGAGGGAAACCATCGAAGGCTACGCGCACCTGAGGAGCCTGGCGGACCAGTTATGTTACGATGAACAATCCCCCCAACTATTGATCGGGCAGGACAACTGGGGACTCATCGCCGCCAAGACGACGCGCAGGGGCAGGAGGAACCAGCCGGTAGCCTCATTCACCCAATTGGGATGGGTGCTACATGGTCTCGATGGCAACAACGCCAAAGAGGCCAACTTCCTCACCTGCGCCCATGTATCGATGCGTGAAGAGGCCTTGGACAGACAGGTGAAGGAGTACTTCATGATAGAGTCGAACCCAAGCGTCCGAGCACGGATATGGAGGCGAAGGCGCTCGACATCTTGGAGAAGGAGGACGACAGAGGTCGGAGACGCGAGGACGGCCGCTTCGAAGCTTGGACCTACAATCCCTGTTCGGAGTGTTATTGCGGTTCCGGCAAAGGCTCGTCACGGTTGTCGCGGACATCAAGGAGAGGTTCCTGCAGATAAGGATCAGGGACGTGGACCGCGACAACCCAAGATTCCTCTATAGAGAAGATCGACGCGAGGCCGCTCCAAAGAGTATAGAATGACGTCAGTCATATTCGGAGCGGCCTGTTCACCGAGCGCGGCGTCGTTCGTTACAAATAAGAATGCCAAGGATTACAGACATCGATATCCAGAAGCCGCGCGGGCAATAGAAGGCGCTGCATTCTGGCGAGCCTCGCAGGCTGTGTGACCCCAGGAGACATAGAGCTGGGGTCGAAGGAAGAAAAGACCCTGGGCCTGCGGTGGTTCTACGAGTCGGACGAGATGGGATTCCGGACACATCCACGAGACCCAAAGGATATAGAAGCACGGACCCCGACCAAACGAGAAGTGACTAGCGCGGTAATGTCAACCTTCGACCCTATGGGGCTGGCATCATCGTGCTAATAGAAGGGAAAGCGCTCATTCAGAGCATTTGGCGGAGCGGGATCGACTGGGACGACGTCATCCTGGAAAAGGACGAGGTGGCGTGGAAACCTTCGCATGCTGCAAGGCCTCCGAATGGCAAGGTGCTTCTCGTGCTGCAACACTGAGGGGGAGCTGCACACGTTCACCGACGCCAGCGAGAAGGCCTACGCGTGTGCAGTCTATTGGCGTCAGAAGGCAGACGAGAGCACCTACCGCGTCACGCTTCTAGCAGGGAAAGCCAGGGTGACCCCACTGAGACCAGTCTCCATCCCAAGGCTGGAGCTGCAAGCTGCGCTGCTGGGGACAAGGATGGCGCAGGCAATAGCGGACGAATTGGACATCGCAGTCGGTGTAAGGACGTACTGGACTGACTCCAGTACAGTCCTGACATGGATAAAGACCGACCCACGCACGTTCAAACCTTTCGTCGCGCACCGACTCGCCGAGATAGAAGAGTCAACGAAGCCCCAAGAATGGCGATGGGTGCCTGGCTCGCAGAACCCAGCAGACGACGCAACTAGAGAGGCGCCGGCGGATTTCGACCACACGCATCGGTGGTTTAATGGACCCGAGTTCCTGACGTGGGATGAATCGCGCTGGCCCAAGCCACGAACATTCAAGCAAGAACCGTCTGGAGAAGAGAAAGAGGCCTTCCTGGTCGCCACGGCGAGGACCGCTGACGCTCGACCCACGCCCGATCCGCACAGATTCTCGAGCTGGGTCAAGTTATTGAGAGCAACAGCCAGGGTCCTCCAATTTATTGAGCTGTGTCGACCCCGGAAGGAGAGCGCCTGCGTGTCCAGACAATTGAAGCAGCAAGATCCCACGTGGAGGACGACACGAACGAAGCAACCCCGATCCACATGGAAGCTAAGGACCCCGGAAGCACCTACAGAAGCGTGGCTGCCGCTTGATCCGCCCCACTTGAAGAAGGCGGAGAAGATCCTACTGAGAAGCAGCCAAGGAGAGAGCTTCGGTGAAAAAGATCCCGAACGTCACCCCAAGTTGCGACGGCTCGACGTCGTGATGGAAGATGGCCTGTTGCGCCTGCGCGGACGTATCGACGCAGCGCAATACATAGATGCAGGCTGCAAGCGACCGATCGTGCTGGACGGGAAGCACGTGATAGCGAGATTATTGATCAAACACTATCACGAGGCGTTCCAGCACGGTAACCACGCAACGGTGATGAACGAGGTGCGGCAGCGCTACTGGATCCTAGGTCTAAGATCGATCATTCGAGCGACGGCCGTCCGATGCCAGTGGTGCAAGGTCTATCGGAGTACACCACGCCTACCGCCCACCGGAAACCTGCCGATAGAGCGGCTACGACATGGAGAGCCGCCGTTCACCTGTGCTGCCGTCGATTACTTCGGGCCGATGACGGTGACTGTAGGACGACGTCACGAGAAGAGGTGGGGCGTGCTGTTCACATGCCTCACCACGAGAGCAGTTCACATGGAGCTAGCAGCGTCACTGACGGCAGACTCAATGCTGTTAGCGCTGCGCAGGATGGCCGCCCGACGAGGAATGCCCAAAGTCATTTACAGCGACAATGGGACTAACTTCGTCGGCGCTAACAAGGAGCTCAAGCAGGCAATCGAGAATGCAAGGGAAACAGACGTCGTGTTACGGGCCGCTCAGATGAACATAAAATGGAAGTTCATCCCGCCAGGAGCGCCGAACATGGGAGGCGTGTGGGAACGTTTGGTGCGGTCCGTGAAGACCGCGCTGGCGGTCACACTGAAAGAAAGACACCCGAGGGAAGAAGTTCTGCACACTCTTCTGTTGGAGGCGGAGCACGTCGTCAACTCGCGACCGCTCGTCGCCAGGGAAGAGAGTTGGGAGTCAGAGGCACTAACCGAACCACTTCCTCATAGGGAGGTCCTGCGGAGCTCCAAGCATCGGCGACTACAGAGACGAAGACCTGACTGGCAAAAGGACATGGAGAGTGGCGCAGCGTATGGCGGACCACTTCTGGAGTAGGTGGGTCAAGGAATACCTGCCTACGCTGCTGCCCAGGAAGATCGACGGGAGAGCGGCTGGCGAGGACTTGCAGTGTGGGGATACCGTCCTCATAGTGGACTCCACGCTGCCACGCAACACATGGCCGCGCGGGCAAGTTGTCCACACCTACCCAGGCCCCGACAACCGTGTACGAACCGTCGACGTCAGAACGAGCGGCGGTCTGCTTAAGAGACCTGCCTCCAAGATGATCCTGCTGGTGCCTGCAACGAGCGACGAGCCCCGCCCATAGAGTCGCCACTACAAGGAGTCGGTGCTACGCACGAGGGGGAGGATGTTGGCGACAGCGGCGTCGCCTCATAATTATAGAATAAGTTGAATAGAATTTATAATAGATTTATATAGATACGTACATAGACATAGAGTTATAACAAATAGATAAATTATATAGAGTGCATATAGATAGATAAGGATATAGATAATGTGCACATATATTTTACTAAGAATAGAACGTAAGTTGCTTTGTAATAAATAGTATACACTTTTGCTTTATTATTCCCGATAGTTTTAAGATTAGCATATTAACTTAAATGAACACGCGCCCGGCCCGCGTCCCGAAACGATGTAACAAACAGCATTTATCTGTGTTCAGGACCGGGTATTTTGTTTATACGGGCGCGTCATATAGATTAAGCATAGAATAAGTTATATGTATCGATAGGGATTACAACATAGAATAGTTAAGTATAAGGCATTAGTATATACATTTATTAAATAAATAGATATAACGAATAAACCGAGCCGATCATAGTGAAAATGATCTCGACGAGAGACGTATTTTACACGAGATCTCTGTAGGGTAACATTCCGAGGTAGTTAAGCGACCCTGCGACGTTGTCAGGTACCTGCCGACCTACCGACTGACCCTCGACCGACTACCTGCCAACCGCCGGCCGCCGACCCTCCGAACGAAGATTACATAAAAAAAGCACGAGTAAAGACATCAGCGCCTCGAAGATATTTATTGAAGACTTGAAGACCATTGAAAAGATCGTCGGTTATTGAATTCGGTTGTTTTTTTTTTTTTTTTTTTTTTTTTTTATGATTGAAGGATTACTGGTGGCCCGGAGGCCTTTCCAGTTTCACCAGGACAGGTGGGCGAGCAAAGGCTCAGCCAGGAGGGGTGGGATTTGCTAACAGCTACCCGAGCGCCTCCGAAGGAGACCTAACAGCTCAAGAGCAGCTGCTTCGCGAATGAATCTACTACCGGATCGGAATCGCGACCCGCTGAGAAGATCCGGCGAGAAACTCAGCGAGCTGATTCATGGGTTAGGTTGCACGGCGAACTCTTTGTCGAGTTCGACGAGTACGGTTACCGAGGTCCCTAAGCCTGCTCCTAGAGCTGAAGGCGTCTAGTGCGAAGGTTATTGGATCTGATGGATCCGTAAGGACGTGTCTAGGGCGTCGACGGTGACTGGCTCCTGCATGATCAGGATTCGGGGAGTAGTCAGCGGCGGCTACGATAAGGCGATTATCATGACGCATAGCCTTATCGAAGTATCGTTCCGACGCTGACTTCATGTATTTCCGAATTGATTCGAGGCCCAGGTCGTCGTGTAGGTCAACGTTCCTCACGAACCACGGAGCCCCGACGGCTAACCTGCAAAAGCGGGATTGTAGAGATTGAAGGATGTCTATGTGCGTGCGGGCCGCGTGAGCGAACACCACACTCGCGTAAGTCATGACGGGCCTTATGCAAGTTTTGTAAAGTGTCACCTTGTTCCGAAGGGACATTTTACTCCGCTTACAAATCATGGGGTAGAGTCTACCGAGAATAAACGCGGCACGGTCACGGACTGATTTTATATGCGGGCGGAATGTCATCGATGCATCCAGGGTAACGCCCAGGTACTTGACCTTCCTGGCCCAGGGTATGGATTGACTAAAGAGAGTAATCGGGGGTGTGAGATTCCTCCTCCTAATACGGGAGGAAATCCGTGTGGGGCTTCCCCTCTGAAAGAGCACCGCAGTACTTTTCGCTGGGTTGATGTCTATGCGCCATTTTCGGAACCACTGTCCTAGGGCTAGGGCTGCGCTCTGAAGCTTCTTCGCGATTAGGGACTTGTTTCTACTGGAATAGTAAACAGTCGTGTCGTCGGCGAATAAAGCTAAATGGGTCGGCGGCGACCGGGGAATATCGTTAACGAATAAGCTAAATAGGAGGGGTGAGAGGACAGAGCCTTGCGGGACTCCAGCTGTGAGAGGTCGTGGGGAGGAGCGGGTTCCCTCGACTCGATATCGAAAAGAGCGGTTCGACAAGAAGTCCCGTATGATGAGCACGAGACTATCCGGCACACCCATGTTGAATAGTTTGAAAATCAAACCGTTGTGCCAGACTTTGTCGAACGCTTTTGCGACGTCGAAGAAGAGAGCTCCCGTGTATAACGGTTTTGGTCGATTAAGCCCCACAAGAATGTGCTCCGTGAGGCGGTGCACCTGTTGAACGCATGAGTGATTTGTACGGAATCCGAATTGTTCATCGATGAGAATGCCCTTGGATGAGACGAAGTCTCTGAGGCGTTTGTAGAGCAGACGCTCATACAGTTTGCCTAGAGACATGAGGAGGCTAATCGGGCGGTAGCTCGTCGGATGATTTTTTGGTTTACCGGGTTTATGTATGCCGATAACGTCCGCTTCTTTCCACACCGCGGGAAAGATACAGTTCGCCATAGCGGCATTGAAAATAGATACCAACATCACGATGAGTTGGACGGGTAGAAGTTTAATAACGCGGTTGGATATACCGTCGGAACCGGGAGCCTTGCGAGGACGTAGGTCTTTGATCAAGTCTTTAACTTCCATCGGGGTGACGGGTGGTAACACATCAGAGGGTGGCAAGGAGGCTCTGCGTTCTACCTCACTGTCTACTAATTCTACATGCACAGGGTCCACGGATTGAGTGCTGGGCGTGCACTGGGTTTGCAATGTATCGGCCAGCAGCTCTGCTTTTTCGTCATCATCGAACGCCGTGAGTCGGCCTGAGGGGCCTACGAGGGGGGGCATAGTTACTACCGTATCCGATTTGAGAGTACGAGCTAAGCGGTAGTAAGACCTTTGGGAGGGCGCGAGTCCTTCTAAGAAATCAGACCATCTGGCATCTCGGACTTCGGCGATGCGAGACTTTACGTCGCGTTGTAGGGCACGCATTCGAATACGATTTTCCGCGGTAGGATACCTGTCGTAGGCGCGTATCGAGGCGTTCTTAGCTCTAAGGAGTTCCCTAATATCGTCGGACAATTTGAAGCGGTGAAGGAAGTCCTCCGCTACAACTTGTTTCGATGACCTATCTAATGTCGAGGTGATGTGTGACGTTAAGATGTCTATGGCTTCAGCGGTATCCTGAGGAGACGGGGTAGAGTCCGGGCTAAACGGTAGCGATGGTGGATCAGATTCAGCCAGGCTGATGCCCAGCGTGTGCCAATCCACCACAGTCCTCGTGACGGGAACGGAATCGGGAGCGCGACCGAGCTTCATAACGACGGGACGGTGGTCTGAATCTAACTCTGAAACTACTTCGATCGAGTGTAAGCGCAGAGTTACGTTTTTTAATAACGCTATGTCGAGTATATCCGGGCGATGCGCGATATTTAGCGGGTAGTGAGTCGGGATTAGCGGAGCGACGATATCGAAGGCGAGATTATCGACTAACGCGTCAAGCCGCCTGCCATTCGGGGTTGTGGTGTGTGAGTTCCACCTAATGTGTTTACAATTTAGGTCGCCCGCCAGAATGACAGAGCTCCCCATGCCGAGCAGCGCCTCGATATCACTGCTTAGAACGATCTTATCCGGTGGAAGATAAACGGACGCGATAACGATCGGCGCGTGTCCCGTCAGTGAGATTCGGCACACTGATGCTTCGATATTAGCGAGCGCGGGAGGATCGAGTGGGACGCAATGCAGGGCTCTTCTATAGTAAATGACGGTACCACCACCACGAGCAGAGAGCCTGTCGTTCCTGACCATGTTATAGTTCGCGATTTTAGGGTCACGGCGCGCAGGCTTAAGTAGGGTCTCCTGCACTAAAAAGATATCAATTTGATGGTCACGCAAAAAGTCAGAAACCTGATCACGCTGATTTGCGAGACCGTAAGCGTTAAAAAAATCCTATCGTTACGGATAGGGGCTTTATTCTACTTATATACGCCATTGATTACCGGCGGAGTGAGGGGAGGACGTACGTATTTAATGACGCGTATACGTCGGCGTATTCTTGCACAACGGCGATAAAGTGTTGTGCAGTGGAGGCAGAGCGAATGGCGTCGCCCAAAGCGTTAACACGCTCAAAGTTGATCGACTGAAAGAAGTCGATCGCTAAAGCGAGATTGTCGGACGCGGTCGGAGGGCAAGTCGCGGGAGAGGGACGAGTCGCGGGGGCGGGACGAATCGCGGAGGAGGGAGTTGTAGCCGTGTTTATGTACGGCAGCGGTTTCGCCCAGGCCGAGACACTGGGCACCGGCGCCGGAACGAACGCTGGCTTAGCCTGCGACACAGAGGGTGCCGAGGCTTTGATGTCTGGGCCGGAAGCTCGGAGGCGGTTTTGGCGGGCGACGCGGCGATTTATTTTCGGGGCTCGGGGGCATCCGCGGTAATTTGCGGGGTGACCCTGTGTTCGACACAGGACGCAGCTAGGCGGTTCTGTCGCGGTTTTTTGATCGCGAGTGCATAGGGCCGTGGCGTGATCGCCTAAGCACTTGACGCATCGGGGGCGCGCGTGACAGTTACGGGAAGAATGCCCGTATAATTGGCAGTTATGGCACTGGCTAGGTGTGCCTTTCTTGTGTGGGGTTTCGACTGCGATTCCGGAAAGGCTACAGACCGTTCGGATGTTGAATATTTGCTTACCCTCGGGGGTAGGCTGGAGGGCGACGAGAACCATATTATATGGCTCCCTTCCGCGGCCTGTGTGCATGCGGTGTACGGAGTTAACCGGTAGGCCTTGTTCGAGAAGGTCGGCCTTGACGAGCTCGGCATCCAACTCTTTAGGGATGCCACGTATAACGGCACGGAGTTCGCGCTCCTCCTGGAGCGTATATGTGTGGAAACTTATACGCTCCTTACGGAGGTAAGAAGAGAGGGCCCTATGGTCGTCGGATGTTCGAACCTTAATTTGAATGCCGTTCGCGAGGTTACGGGCATTCGTAAAATTGATATTTTTGGCCTTAAGGGCCAGGGAAACTCGTTCCCAAGCTGCCTTCTCTTGAAGGATTACCGGGGGAGGGGTCTGGGCTTTATTTTGTGCCACCGGACGCGGCGACGGAGTGGCACGGGCTGGAGGCGCAACGGGAGTCTGAGGGCGGGGGCGCGACGCGTTCGCGGCTTTGCTAATTTTAGCGGCCGCGGGAGCTCGAGACTCCGCGGCACGCTTCTTACCCTTTTGCACCAGGGTGAATCCATCCGTCGATGAGGCGGGAGCGAGGTCGACCTCCATCTCCGAGTCAGAGTCGGAGGACGAGGAGGCGGGCGCAGGTGACCTACGAGTAGGTGTTTTGGACGGCGCGACGGAGGCCGCGGATGATCGCGCTGCTGGAACGGTGACCACGGCGGACGACGCAGCAGTTTTACTCGCCAGTATAGGCGACGCGGGAACGGCAGGCACGACGGAGGCTGCGGTGCTCGATGCAGAAGCTTTGCACGCAGGTACAGGCGACGCAGGAGCAGCGAGCTCGGTGGAGTCCACGAGAGGGCTCGCAGTGTGATCGGCCTTGAAGGCCTGAAACTCGGAAGTGAGCTTTGGGTAGCGAAGCCGGAGAAATTCCGCAAATACAGCGTCCATGATGTCTACGTGCCCAGGTGGGGCTACCCTGGGTCTTAGAAAACACTCGCCTTGCGGCGAGGCCCCAACTTCTCGGACCTGAGCGGTTCTATTGAACACAGGTGGCGATGCGGCACGATTACTGCAGGACAAAGAAAAATCACAACAAAACGGAAATAACAAAAAGAAACAAAACAATTAAACACTTCCAGGAAGACAGTTTGTCGGCAGATGTACCACGAACACAGAAATAACAAAAGGAAACAAAACAAATAAAAACTTCCAGGAAGAGCACTTAGTCGGCAGATGTACCACGAACACAGGCCGCGCGAACAATGGCCGGGCTAACAAAAGCCGGGCGAACAAAGGCCGGGCGATCGAGTGGTCGATGAGCACGTCCGCGCGTGACGGGTGCCTCTATCGGAATGAGAATTCGGTTGTATTGACAGATCGGTCGGCTCGGTTTACGTTAATTAGTAAAGTTTTGAGTTTTAATTTCGAGTGAGCTTGTACGATATCGTACACCTCAGGACCCTACATCGACTGCTTCAGATCGACACGAATAATCGCCACGAGACGGGCATCCGGCGTCTTATAGGATTTCAAGAAATCTTATAAGATTCATAAACCCGTCCAACCTGGGTTGGCGTCACTCGCCTTATCGACACGGGTGACGTGCTGCGTACCCAACAGTAATGATATGATCTACGAATGAATGGTTTGATTTTTCTTCAATCTGTAATAGAAAAAAAACGAAACAAGCGTTGGTGATTAAAAAAAACGATTTTGTACTAACTTTTAATGATGGCGCTTCATTAATCCCATCTCTTTCACTATGCATAGAAAAAACTTTGATAAAAAATCTTCAGTCTCCAAAGCTCAGTTTCATAAATTTGAAGCGTGCTGTTTTAAAACTCCTGACTTAGTGAAAAAAACTTTAGGGACATTATTTTTACTACTTACTAAAATGAAATATAAGTGGACTTTCTACCTCTCTGCTGTTTTAACTTAAAAAGTTTTTCAAACCCAACGTCTAATTAAATTATAAGGACGAGCCGTTACGCAAAATCAAGTAATTAGATCGGAGGTAAAGTTTAGTATCTTTTTAACGATATTATATTCTATCTATCTTATATATCTATATTCTCTTTTATGTTCTTTCTAATAATAATATTTTCTTATTTTTTCTAAATCGAAGCTCAAATTGAAAACTATCTCTAAATAAAGATAGAATAAAATAAAGGTCGACTTTTACTAGGTACCTTAGTAGGTGGGTGCCCTTTGTCGGCTTTGAAGTGGCGAAGCTAACGAGGGTGAGGGTCCTCGTACAAAGGACCAACTCGCGTTTACAATTTCATTTGTCGAAATGAAAACTATTTTTCAGCGACGTTTCTATAAAAGCTATTAATTAGGAACATTATTACACGATTATATTAATCTAGAACCACTGATCGCTTACCAAAATTACATTCGAACTAATTAATTTTAATTTTCTGTCGATATATTTTTGTTATTTATCCTAATGAAGAAATTTCGCAGAGCTTCTATGGGCACTGGAATGGCAGACTTTTCCTTGAAAAGTTGTACGTAATAATTGAAGCGGGCCGAAACGGTCAGCTGACGTTTGGAGTGTCTTGGCGAAGAGCAGGTTTCCGAGCCACAGATGCTTGTAGCAGTTGCTGTATAGAACCTAAAAAAATACACGGATTCTAAAAAATTTGACTCGATGCTCAAGTGCTGCTATTGTTATACATTTATGTTTCCGACTATAATAGATTTCGACTTTTGGTTATCTATGTATCTAGGGAACTACAGATTTGTGTATAATGTACAAATACTGAAGAAATTTACTAAAGAGATTAACATCAGCCGTCATAATGTCTTATTCATCTACAGTTTCAAATTGTTAGTTTTTTAATAAAATACATCTACATTTCTTTTCTTACAGTAAGAACTTATAGTAATTTGAAGTTTTGTTCGTGAGGCACATATAATAACTAAAATATTAATAAGATTATTACACAGAAATAGATCCCTTGCAACTACGGTCAACAGCCTGAAACAATGAAAGCGAACTTCTAGCAAAAGTCAGCTCTGGGAAGTCCTTGTCGAAGTTAGTGTAAGGTGAGGTGCATTTGCGGGGTAAGTTGTGAGCATCGAGCGCAACTTGCGAGGGCTCTTGTCTCTCAGTCGTTATCTCAAACACTTGGAACGCTGCGCCGCTATTTGATTCGTACAATTGATAAGAGAATGGCGACTATTGCCCAAATTCTTGAGATATTTTTTTTATGATTGAAAGATTACTGGTGGCCTTTCCAGTTTCACCAGGACAGGTGGGCGACCAAAGGCTCAGCCAGGAGGGGTGAGATTTGCTAATAACTGCCCGAGCGCCTCCGACGGAGGCCTAACAACTCAAGAGCAATTGCTTCACGAATGAATGTACTACCGGATCAGAATCGCGACCCACTGAGAAATTCTTGACATGTTTCTTTAAGTAAAAGAAATAAATCGTGATTCGTAGATTGATACCTTGGCACTTAACAATTTTAGAATGCGGCCTAAGCTGTAATGTTATTCACTTTTAGCAATTATAACGATAAATGCTATGTAAAAACACGTTTCATTGCACGGCTTTGTCCTAAAATTAACATTTAAATTACCTTTTACGCGTATTTTCTTCGTTCTTCCAATAATTTACAAACAAAATATTTATACTTCCCAAAACAACTTTCGTTTCTAATGGATACTTGGTTGTTATCGAATTAATTAACGCTAAAAGGTTTAGTGACAAGGAATAAAATAAAAACATGGATTTTTTTAGACGGGTCAACGAGTTTACAGCCCACCTGCTGTTGAACTATTACTGCAAGACTTGAGGTCTTATGTCTCAATTGTTTATGCGAATTATAATTTTTATTTTTAATACACGATACTATTCCTCAATTATTTATTACTTTACTTTACTATTCTACCTCTGTGGTAGTAATTGGCGAACAAAATGCAAGTACGTATTTCGTTAGAAAAGTTGATACCCACCCGTGGGATTCGAATACCGACATAATCGCATCGCTCAACACGAGCACACCTCATCAGGCGCCTGATCCTTTAGATTTCATCGACTTCAAAATAGTTCAAAATTAAATCCCTGAAGAATTAATTGAAATTAAAGTTGAAGTTTTAACGCAAAAGCGCTTACATATTTTTGTGGGAATCGAGAGCAACATCCCGCTCCCTTCTCGCAACGTCAATCTTGAGTTTTGACGTCATTTTCATCATCATCATCATCATCATCATCATCATCAACAGCCCACAGTCGTCCACTGCTGGACATAGGCCTCTCCTAATCCACACCACTGAGCCCGGTCTACGGCTCTCCTCATCCACTTCTTGCCGGCCACCGTTCGGAGGTCATCGCACCACCTAGCCAGGGGGCGTCCCACGTTACGTCATCCGCTGCGCTCAGCGTCATTTTACGTAACTTCAATAAGGAACAAATATTTTACGATTAATCTATTCCTATTTTTACCGTGAAGCAGGAATAAGTTTCGGTTTGAAGGGTGGGGCCGTTGTAACTATACTGAGAACTTAGAACTTTTATATCTCAAGGTGGGTGGTGCATTAACGTTGTAGATGTCTATGGGCTCCTGTAAGCAGTTAACACCAGGTGTGCTGTGAGCTCGTCCAACCATCTAAGCAATAAAAAAAAAAAACAGCAGTCTCAGTCGACTTGACATTACTACAAGAAACAAGTTAACACATGAATTGCATTACCAGGATCCAGATGAATCGCGGTCTCAGTTGTCTCCGGCTTGCCTAAGCGTCGCTGAAGCCGTCTGCAGCAACATTGATAAATGTTCCAAACCTGCATTGAATGCTCTGAACATGTTTATCTTTCGCACTTCACACGTCTTATTATACTTGAGTGGAGTTGAACGTAAACTCATATAAAATTGTACTATGTTTACCGTTCATATTATTTCAACATAATAATATGTTTCAAATAAAAACTTGTGTAAAATGAAGCTTAATTTCAACATATGTTTTAAAGAAAAACTTGTGTAAAGTTAAGTTTATCTTAAAATGATTATTATATGATGCTGTTTGAAAGCGTGCAGTTGTAAAACCGTACATAAATCAAATAAAAATGCTTTTTTATTCAATTGAACTCGACATGTTTTTCAGTAGTCTTTAACGTAGCTTTATAGAAGACACACGAGAGATAATGGAAAAATGAAAACACAAAAGGAGACATAGAAATCATTTTATTTCATTGCCTCGTTAGTCGTCGCCCTGACTACTATTCAATACGTTTCAATGCGGTTAATGATATTTCTGTATATCATTCGGAGTTTAGGATTACTCATAATATTTTTGTGTACCTATTTCCGGTACCTATATCACGAGTTAAAACCCTAGCTCGGAGCCTTTTGGCTAACCATTACTCGGCCGTGTAATGTTTAAATTTATCGAATTCAATACCGAGTGATACGACCAGTGGGTTAATAACTGAAATGAATTAATACACGTTGACTATCGAACAACTGAACCAATAGTGTAGAGTGCAGGGAATTTTGTATCACATGTTGGTATCTATTAGTACGTGAAAACCAATATCCGCACGGCTATATTTTTCGTTCTATTCGCTGGTCGACACACAAACATCGGCAACACAAAGTTTCAAAAGATTTAAGAGTTCCGAAATTTTCATTTCCATGTCAGCGTTCCCGAACATTAACGAATCATTAATTAAAAAGTTTGTGCGGCGTTAATTCACTTCCCTTTCTGTTTTCCCATTTGAAATGAATGAATGCATATTTATTTTAAAATTTAATAAAAGATGACTAACGATGTGAATGTATACTAAACTGATTAAATGTTTCATTAGATTTTTTTGCGTTTAGGGTGGACAAGCTGACGGCTCACGGCCCACCTGGGGTTAAGTGGTTACTGGAACCCATAGACATCTACAACGTAAAAGCGCCACCCACCTTGAGATCTAAGTTCTAAGGCCTCAGTATAGTTACAACGGCTGCCTCATCTTTCAAACCGAAACGCATTACTTCTTCACGGTAGAAATAGGCGGGATGGTGGTATCTACCCGTGCGGACTCACAAGAGGTCCTACCACCAGTAATTAAATCAGAGAGTTAATTTATCGATCTGAAATACTACTTAAACGAGAACGAATATAATATCTGTCTGATCTGTCTCATCCCTGTGAGATAAGATAATAGCGGAGTAGAAACTAAATTTGCTTTAGAAAGATTAAGTAGGTACTTAATTATGTAACTCGTTATAAAGTTTGATTACTTCCGTGCCGCTGTAGCTGACTGATGGAGTGGAGTGGAAGGGATAAGGATATTCGTGACATTTCAAAAGGATTCCTCAGAAACCAGATTGCAGAAATCATGTTTTATGAAGCATAACTAACATTATTTTGATTCATGTCTTCACACACAAGTATATTATAATTATCTCGGTACTGATAATTTATAATTGAATTAGATTTAATTGGACTTCCAGTATGTCATCACTTTAATTTGCTTACCGATTATCCAATTTTACAAAAATGCAGACATATATTTCTTTTATTTATATTTAAATACTTTCTTATTTTAAAATTCTTAAATTCATATATATATATTATTTTTTATTCAGTAAGGTTGACGATTATATCATAAGTTAATGCATCCTATTATAAGTAGGAGAACTTTGAGAGAGAGAGAGAGAAAAGTAAGAGAGAGCCGTGACTATCCTTAAATATAAGAAATAAACGAATCGTGTCCTGTTTTTATCATTGATATGTCAGTATTTACCGAAGTTCCAACAACAATTATACTCACTAGGTACTTAGTTACTAGGTAACTTTGGTAGTAGGGAGAATTGTAAGTCCGTATTAGGAGAGGCACCACAACACTCCTATTTCTGCGGCATGAAGGTTCTGATTTGGTATAGCCGTTGTACTATACAATTAAGAGTTAGGCCTAATGTCTTAAGGTGGGTGCCAGTTCTGCCAATAGCTGATTCACCCGTAAATACAATAAAAAAAAAGAAAAACAACACTATCAAATACATGACGCTTGAAAGCGGCGAATGTGATATGACAAACTTTTCGTATCAACTAAAACATTGTAGGTTTGCGTAATCAGATAAAAATAGTTATATATATTAAGTTGTATATAGAGCTATATATAAATATTTAGCGTTTTAGTGCGCCCATATTACGTAAGTCCAGTCTTTGGGCTTATAGCGAATGTGACGTAGTGGGCACTTCAGGCTATCGCGTGGTATAAGATCAATGACCGCTTATATCATTAAATTTTATTTGCGTTTAATTGGTCGTCGTACAAAAACACCAGTAAACTAAAAGTTTTTATCGATAGTTATTTTTATTATGTAATTGTTTAAGGTAACTCTTGTTTAGTATGGCTAAATCTCAATGCTTTAATATTAATATTTCGGAAGCAAATAATCACGTACTTTACGAATATTATTCGCAAATTAGAAATTCTAAATCGCCTGTAAGGGAACGTAAGCATGAAAGCGTCTATTCTTGCGTCACAGGAATATATTTGGTATAAACTCGAATTCAACCTAAGTACACATTCCACATGTGTAGACGTGTGTAGACATTCTTAGATGCCTACATTGAACTGAACACAGGATATTGTAAGAGAAGATAATATCCGCCCCGAAGTGTTCTAATCCCAATAAAGCGTAACATTGTAGTTGAAAGCGTGGAGTATCTTAGATATAGTCAGTAGAGCATGGTTTCGATGCAGTTTATATGTACCGCTTTATATATAGACTTGTGATATTTTTTAGTGAAATGAAAGATTTTTTCTATCATCATCATCATCATCATCATCAGATCATTTTCTATAGATAATTTAGTATTCAGATATTTTTTATACTGTAGTTATTATTACGAATGAACAGTCCCGATTCATGTATGTGTGTACGATAAAATCGTTTTTGTATAACATACTAAATGTATGAAAACAAAAATAACACTGATGAAATTTTCAACCTAGCATTTTTCGTACTTTGGGATATTGACTATAATAATATAATAAAGACCGAAAAAAATGTAAATGAAAACAGTAGAGAATCGTTCGCTAATGTCAATTTCAAACTTGGAATTCGTATGTTTTGAAAATCATAGATGATCTAAAAACACCAGAATAATATCTTAAAGCAAGATGGCGACTTTCCGACCTACTACAACAGATAACCGTTTAACTTACAAGCAGCCCGAAGAAGAATTATTGTTATTTTTTGAACTGCTGAATAATTCCAGTGGGATCGCCGTCACCGCGCCGCGTCGTATTCTCGATATGAATTTCATATAAACCGCAAATATTACATAAAATGGCCTCCGAAACGGTACGATTGTCGGTTACATATCTTATCTCCAGCTACGTATTGGCGCACTTACCGCTCTCAAGGCTCACATTCTTTTATGGACATGCACAGCACACGTAACGTATCCGACACGGTAATGATATTTTCTTTTATATGTGGTGTGGAAAAATTATATATCGTGTACATGCTAATTTACTAAAACAGTGTTTTGTTTAAATTTATTTAATACCTACTATTGAATCACGCTCGGCTGTGAGTGAGTGCCGCTTAATTTGTTTGATGAAAGTACTCTATTCTGCTACAAAATTTTATGAAGCGGCGCTACTATATGATAAAAACATTCCCTAAATTAATAGAAAGAGCTGCAGGAAGTTTCAAGTCAATCGAATCATAATCAAAGAAAAGCAAGCGGATCAATATAAGCAAACAAATAGTAATTTTATATATTATGCTTGATAAAACTAACGTGTTTTTTTTGACATCGGGCTAATTTTTCTATGATTCGGTTCCCGTACCTAACTGATCTGAATTAATATAAGATTGTCCGTGTAATTAAGCTAAGCATTTTAGTAATGGCGTTAAAATGACGTACTTATTAAAATATGTCCCGGTGTCGAAAATTGCTAAAAAAATTGGAAATTTGAAATTATTATGAAAATGCCGTCTTGTGAAAGAAAATCATAACTTTTTAAAGGATAGATATATAGATGGTTATACAATAAAAATAAATATCAAATTAACTCACAACTCACCCGGTGTTGAGTATGGCCACTGGAGGCCATGAACATGGCAATGTGAATGTGGACCTTCAGAAAGGCCTCAGGCTCAATTATAGTTCTATGACGTTTGAAGTAATAATAAAAATTACAATTTCAGTAATTACTCAGCACCAAGACTATTTCTGCTGTAAAGCATTAATGAATTTGGGTTTGAAGACTCGTTTGCACTTCACAGTGATTGCACAAGTGCCTCACGCGCATTTTTCAAGGCGTAGTCTCCTGTGAGAAAATGCGGGAGGTGGAGAACCTCGATCTTTCTCTTCTCCCCCTCTTCCTCTCTGGAGGCGCCGGAGTCCGAAATAACTCACGAGAGGAAATCGCCGGACTTCCGCCATTGGTCATCCAAAACAAAAAAAAGTAATAAAATAAAAAATTCTACGACATGGATACCTAACAAAAAGGCATTTAGACATCGTCGCTCAACAACCAACGTCCAAACCTCGCATGAGACAGAACTTATGAAAAGGCAAAGGGGGGAAACTGAAGCGTATAGTTCGGAGCACATCTCTCCCATCACCCTCCCCCTCAGGACGCCGGACCGGCGGGTCTCCCATGCGGGGCAGACAACGAGCGTGTGCTCCGTCGTGTCCAAGTCGCAAGCACAATGGTGGCACTCTGCCGTCAGCTCGGCTCCGATCCGGTGCAGGAACTCACCAAAGCAACCATGCCCAGTGAGCCTGAAAGTGAGGCGTCCTCTGTCACGATTCACCCAGTTCGCAAGGGCTGGGCGAACCGCTTCGACGGTCCTACGACCAGCCGAAGGATCGGTCAGCCGCCTGGACAATAAAAGAAATTACCATTTTTTTTCTTCTGAGTCGGAGTATATGAACACGCTTTTGAGCGCAATTTAAGTGTTAAAATGTTTTGAGCTGATATCGGACTTCTAGTGTGGATATTTCTCGTGTAATCGACAGCCTGTAACCCAGCAGTAACATCATTTAATGTTTTACAGAATGACTTGCGCGATTAAATAGTAATACCTAATGTTTTGTTTTATTTTTTACAATGTAACTAACCACGTGTATTACGCTGATACACTGCCTAATCAAAAATATGTATTTGTAAAAATATTATAATATATGACGAAGAGTCCATTTCGTCTTTAAAATCAGCCACGCTGACGTCATCATTTCTCATCATTTCATTAATTCTCACCATTCTCTTCATTATTATGATTTCCTTCCATAGTGACAGTAATTAAAGTGTACTTTTCTAAACAATTGCTTTTGTTTAATTTCTAGGATACAACAATAACAACAGAGAGGTCCACTCTTTCGGCTACTCGAGTCAGAATCTGTAGCGCGGCAATAGCCAGCCACTCGTATTTATAGTAGAACAGTAGTGGTTGTTTATTCAAAAATTCTCTGAATACCGTCTTAAATAATTGTTTTCATGCGTTGGGATTTTCACTTTTTTTATTGGGCCGGGGACCGAACCTCCTGCGATGTCCCCGCGCCTAGGGGGCGCGCGTGGATATAGGGCTTGACGATCTGCTGATGCTGGGAGCAGACCGCGGGCCCAAGGAGTTTTAGGGCCCTACAGCACTAAGCAACTCCCCTGCACTCTTACACCCGACGTCCGATCCCCGTCCGGGGTCAGAACCCGGTCAGCGTAGGGGGGTTCCCGCGGTTAACGCTACAACCAGACTCGCGGTGCCACTCCGAGGACGCCCGACTGACGGGTCGTCGAGGCGATAGTCCAACGGTCTCCGCGGTACGGCCGCCCCACCACCCCGCCCGGGCGATGCCACTGGTGTTCCGGGATACCCCACTGGGTCAGAATCAGCCTGCCGGATCGAAACGCGGTACACCGCCGACCGAAGAACTTATAACACTTAATTAACATTACGGAAACAGTTAACATCAACTACTGATAGTTAAGTAAATAGCTTTAATGCGCGATATATATAAAAATATACCTATATATACATATATTTGTATATGGTATGGTATCTAATGAAGAGAAATTCCGCCTGTATGCTATCCCTCTAAGTGTTTCGACCCCCTTCCTATGCCAGTTTGGGGTTCGGCAAACTAGATCCAAAAAGATGACGTGTATGCTGCGCTATGCGTGTCTTGCGGAAATTAACCGAGTGACGAATGACAGACTCTCCGATCCATACTTGTTCTGACCCAGTATACTGGAACTACAATTTGGTGGTGTCGTCTAGGTGTGGTTCAGGTAGTCTGCCAACCGAACAGCTGTGTCGCCGATAACTGTCTGCCTCATTTGATTTTTGTACCTACTGAGACGCAGACGTGGTTTATTCAACGGGGGAATTAGTCAGTTCGACTCCGACTAATCCACCTACCACCCTCAATTGCTCGCGGAAGTCCGATTATTTGGTTCAGACCAAAAAAAAGCTCATACATACACATAACATTAAATTTATTACACCATTATTACACAAAATGAGATGGCCAAGCCGTATATGATGAGGTCAATCCCATGGGCTTGTTTCTTCTAGATACTCGTACATAAATATTTGACAGAAATATTACTTTGTACGTAATGATCCTTCCTGTGAACCTACAGAGGTATGAAATAACATTTAGTTACGTCTGTACGGCTTATGATATCAAAAGTGATGTAAAAAATTACGAATATATTCGGTTTGTAGCTTTTGGAATGAGCGTACAAAGAACATGAACATTTTAAAGCGTATTTGCGACAACCTCTGTCTGGAAATACATTTTCATATTAATACGTGTCAAGTAGACATAACCCGATTCATAAAATTTGATTTATTTAATAAACGTGTATAATTCCTTAGAACTTTAAATAACTTTATATTAATTGAATTTATACATACAATTTAGGATAAATTGTTAAAATAGAAAATATAATTGAAAGCTATCGATGCGCGTACAACTGTCTACTTAGTTTTTTATGGACCTCGGTCACCTGGCAGGCCTTAATTGCTAGATCCAACTTTATTAAAACCAGAACAGAAAATAAAAAATACACAAGAAGCTTAGGTGTCTTTTTTTTTAAACTATTCAACATTTAATGTATCTATGCAAAATTTGGACATCGATTAACGACATTCACGTCCGAACATGATCTGCAGATTGTACTCTGCATGCCCATTCTTATCATAAACAATGATTAAATTTTCACTTTGACCTTTACTAAATGATTAATTAAAATAATACGATTAAATAAAAACTAAGACAATTAACAACAAAGTAAATTCGACACATAAACAAACTCAACCCACATTAATACAGGGTCGAGAGACTTGTTACATAACCAGCAACATTTTCAAATTACATTTGAAGTCGTGTGAAAATCGGGGTGGCGTACACGGGTGGGTTTATCTAAACGAGTCTCTGGGCGACCTTGCTTCCGTCTCTTACACTCACGTATCAAGAGTTTAACGTACCTTTCAATAAATAGATTATACTATCAATAAATCAGTTGCGGCAACCAATGAATCGATCTTTAGTAATTTATGATAAGTACGTTCTAATTAAATGTTTAGGGTTTTACCTTTCCTTATTACTTTTACTATTATTAATCTGATGTTCAATGTTTTTTTTTTCTTAGCTAGTTTCGATTTATAAGGTGTTTTATAGATTTAATGTAAATTCCAAAAATACATTATACAATTTACTCTAAGTAATTTTGTGAAAAGGTGGAAAGGTGATCACTTGAAAATGTTTTGGTTTTTCAGACTTGAGTAAATACTGCGTATTGCATTAATAATAGGGGTGGGTTAAAGTATGAAATTGCCGTTCGAAGTACCTATTACATAGGTATTTACATAGGTAACAATGTAAAATATATAAAAAAAAAAAAAACAAGAATAAAAAAAATGCTACGAAAAGGACAACAAAATGACATTATTAAATTAATTAAATAAAAATTGCAGTTGCAATGCACAATTATAGTACGGAATAATTATATTTGATATTTTCGTATTTTACTTGTATATTCAAAAGATATACTTTTATTATTTATTATCGCTTCATGATAACGCGATACCTCATACAGCACGAGAAACCGTTTTAACTCTACAGGCACTGCAACTAGAAACCATTCGCCACTCTCTGTATTTGCTAGACCTTACTTCAACGGACTACCATTTTTTTCGTGATTTGGAAAATTTTCTACGTGATAAAAAGTTTTTTTCCCAGATGGCAGTACAAAATGCTAACACACAGTTTGTCGAATCTAGAACACCAGAGCTCTATCGCAAAGGCATAAATGACCTTTCTATTAGATGGCAGCAATGTATAGATAATAATGATAGATATTTTGATTAAATAAATATATTAAATGAAAGAAAAGAAAAACGAATTTCAATTATTCAGTACAAATCGGCAATTTCATACTTTAATCCCATATTAAACGCGCTCAATGAAATTCTTCCATTTGGGTTTCATTCATCACGAACTCTTCTTACTTACATTAAAGTTGAATGTTCAAGATTAAACTAAAATTTTGCATTATATGACATCGTTTTATTAGCTTTTGAACCTCGAGAGCCTCTGGGAGCCGCGAGGAAGTCGTAAATATCTCGCGCGTCCCCGATTCCTACCAAACTTTGTGCTCTCTATACAACACCGTCGTATTTCACACTTTATATAAATGTAAGGTTTTAAAATAAAAATATTTTCATAACCTAACTTGAGCTGAGTAGGCAACTAACAACTGTTTCTTGTTTATCGTACATATAATAAGCTAACGAAATATACAAAGGCAAAAAGCTACTATGAATATTTCATTGAAGACCGTAAATTGAAATTATTTCCTGAGAAGGGAAGGAAGTGAAAACGACAATGAAGTCACTTAGAAAGGGGAGGACGAAAGAATAATGAGACAGAGTCTGGAAAAGCGACCTGTGGTACCACGCGTAGATTATTTTAACTTATTTGTCTCTGAATAAAAATTAAACTTACTAGGCAGGCTTAAAGCTGAATTTCCGACCTTAATTTTTTTATCTAACTTCACAATTCCAAAAGAAGTCGTAGATCACAATCGAGATTCAGATTTTTGGTTCCTTCCATTTTACATCTATCTCAACATTTCCTCAAGCAATGTGTTATATTTTAGATAATAGACAAGTTCAAGTCGCCTCCAGATAATTATTTTGTTTTGGAACTAGAACGTAACGTATTTTTACTTAAAATACCTATGGCATACTTGATATGCGGTACCCTCACGAGAAGCATATTTCACCACAGTAGCTATTAGTCACAGCGCGGCCGACCCGTGCCTCAAACCCGACTACTCGAGGACCTAAGTAACGACCATTTCTAATGCGAGCAAATTCATCTCTTATTTTCAAGGAAAGGATCTATACGAAAAGTACGCTTAACCGGTAAATCAGCATTTCTTTACGCAATGATTTAAGGTAATAGCCAAATGTAGATACCTAGTAAGATTCACAGTGAGATGAAACATTCGAATACACTCGGATATAACGATTCTTTTGAATTCTACGACTTTTTAAAGACTATTCCATAAATTGTGATTTTTAATTGCATACGTCTATATAGAACTTGTAAACAAAAATCTTCTATTATCTTTTTATTATTTTAATTTAGTAAATATTTTATTGATTAAAAATCTCTACGTCACTTGACACGACTAGTCACACTAGAGCTTGTATATTCATATACTTATAGCTCATTCCTGTCTCTTTCAGTCTTTAACTTCCTTCGGATGCAGTACCAGTTCAAGCCTACGGAGCTATGTGAATTCATCTTCCGGGAAGTTTCTAGAACGCCTCACAAGTCGTCGAATGACTGTATGTCCGTTGATACTGTTAAAATTTGTTAATTTACCCTAACGACTACCTTATTCACAACCTGTCGTACAATCAAAGCCGAGTGCAGCTTAAACAAAGTCTTTAATAAGACGAGTAAAAGCTTCGTGCTACAATGCCGAAATAGCATTAAACGGAAAAAAATGTTACCGCAATATAGTAATTGAGGTGCATTTATCCGGCAATTGGCCGCGTCCCCTGCGTTTCCGTTCGTTAGCCGCCCGGAAATGTTGCGGAAAATCGTCGCTCCTCTTACAGAACTGCGCTTTATGTAAAGCACTGAGACAGTCTTTGTGCAATACGTAATACGTTTTGGGTACTTATCTTCTATCTTCTATATACATAAAAATGAATTGCTGTTCGTTAGTCTCGCTAAAACTGGAGAACGACTGGACCGAATTGGTTAATTTTGGTCCTGAATTATTTGTGGAAGTCCAGAGAAGGTTTAAAAGGTATATAAATATGAAAATGCTTGGAATTAAATAAAAATAACAAATTTTGTTTTTCATTTGATGTGACGGATTCCTTTTGTTTGTTTTAAGTTTATTTTATACAAAAGTTTAGGTCTTTTATTTCTCGATTGAGGCACTACGAAGTCTCCCGGGTCAGCTAGCCTCGAATAAATCCGTGTTAATGTTTCGAAGCGTAAAAGTATCCAGCAGTAAAATTCAATATTAGCTTCAAGTGTATATCTGAAGGCATCTCTCCAAATCTCTTTTATAATAATGGAAATGCATGACGGGATAGCGTTCATTCCCACGGAATGTTTACTTGGAAAGTTTAGATATTTTGCGATAGTGCATTTAGCTATGTTGATGTATTCTTTTAATATTTAAAAAAAATCTATTATTCTACTAAAGCGCACTCCGACTTTGAAAGACGGGCCAGCTGTGAGACAAAACAGTTGAGACAGTTGTCTCAAATGCATAGCAACATTCACATGGGCTCCAATAACATGGGGGCGTGAATTCCACTACGAATAATAAATACTTTTGTTTTCAGCACAGATTCATATCACCGTAAAGTTTTTAGTGTATAATGAAAACACAGAAAACTAAAGTACAATACGATGGATAGGTATACGTTGAATAATTAACCAGGTCATTGGTGTGATCTACACGGTTCCGTGTGTGCCCTAACAATAATTGTCGTCTCAGTAACGAGGTCTCCAGATGTTGCAGCTTAATTAAAAGTTTGAGCAACCGTCCGATACCGCGATCCGACCTTCGATAATACTGGACCTTCGATAATACTGGAGCATCTCCCTGTAGTCGTCGTCACTTATCTACAAACTTTTCAAAATTATCTAAAATTCACAAATGTTGAAGTTTTATAGCTCGCACCTTGATTCGTGAGTCAGGAACAAAAAATCAGTGTGCCTGTGTGTTTACTTACTTTTTCCTACCTATGCTGATAGCCTTGAGAGGCTATTTCAGCTTCGCCCTAACATGTAGGTGAGCTCACGAGGCTCAAACCGGAGTGTTGCTAACATTGGCCCTAACAAGAGCAGGACTTCGCAGAATTTACCACCGGATCGGAAACGCGACCCAAACCGAGATGTGTCTGTGTACAAGTTTCTCTCAGTACGGTGGCTAGACTTAACGATAATAATGATATATAATAATAATAATAATAAATTTATATAGTGTTTTTTAAAAATTGTATTTTTAATATCTTTTTAAAAAAATATTATGTAATTAATAAGATTTTAAATAAATATAAATAAATAATAATAATATTAACTACAATGATATAACTACAAACGTAAATAAAAAAAGCTATTAACCATAATAATAATAAATAATAACGGGGAACAAATCACGCACGGTCCCAAATTCGGATTCCTTGTGTAGGCAGACGAGCCTACCTGATGGTAATTGGTTACCGTCGCCAATGGACTTCAGTGATGCCAAGGGCAGAGCCAAGGCGTTGCTAATTAGAATAGTAATGTAGAATAACATACTTACATTTATAGTATGTAGCATACAATGCAAGATTATAGGACGGAATAGTTAAAATTAATATTTTCAAACTATATCTGTGTATTTAGAAGATACACTTTTGAATAAGCTTTAAAGAACTTAGAGTACCGACTCTACTATTGTGGATACAGTTACAGAAGTTGCTGTGGACCCCAGTTAAATAAACATATGGACGCGATTACCTATTTCCCTGCGGAAGCGTATTTTTTTAATCTGAATTTCTCGTTGTAAGCTTTCTTAGAAAAACTTTTCGTCGTGACTCGAGATAAAAAATAATTTATAATTAAAGAAGTTATGGTTATTCTTTTTCTAACGAGTGGAATTACTTTTGCTCTCGCAACATTTTCTGCTTACTTTTTAGTTCATTGATGGATGAAAGAACTTACCTGGTCCTTGGTTACCGGAGCCCATATATAGCAATATGAATGCTACCCTGCTACCCTGTGCTAAAAGTGTTATGAAACGGCCATACTTGAAGCCGGAACACACGGAATAGCTACTTCGCGGCAGAAATATTTGCAAGTTTGATTTTTATTAGACGATACTCTTATTCGTTCACTGTGGAATTCATTTATGAACATGTGTTAAGTCTGTTTTTTATAAGAAAAATTGTGGCTGCCGCAGGATTAGAGCACTGGCGTAGTAGCATCGCTTTATACCAGTACTCTGGGCATATTATCCTTTTGGGCCAAAATGACTACCAATTAACTTCAAAATTTGGGAGAAATAAGTTTTTTGTCAATAAATTGTATAAGGCGCAAGTGCGGCCTCACATGGAGTATTGTTGCCACCTTTGGGCCGGTGCTCCGGGTTATCAGCTATCTCCATTTGACCGAACGTAGGGCATCTCGGATTGTCGACGATCCTGAACTTGCCGATCGGCTAGATCCTTTGGCACTGCGTAGGGATCTATCTTCCCTATGCATACTATACAGAATTTACAATGGGGAGTGTTCCGAGGAGTTGTTCAATTTAATAGAAGCCGCTGATTTTCGCAACCGATCGTCTCGCCGGAACTATCATCCGCACCATCTGGATGGTTGGCGTTCCACTACAATGCGTTTTAAAAACAGTTTTCTGCCACGCACAGTAAATCTCTGGAATTCGTTGCCATCAGCGGTCTTCCCCAACAACTGCGACATTGGGTTATTCAAGAAAAAGAGCATATTCTTACCTAAAGGGTAGCCAACGCACTGGCGTAAATGCTGGTGACCGTGGGCGGCGGTGAATCACTTACCATCAGGTGACCCGTCTTGCTCGTTTGCCTCTTAGTTGTTATAAAAAAAAAAACGAATTACAAATTGTATAACAACATGCGTTTTATTTTAATTACCTAAATTTAATTGAGCGTACGTTTTGTTAATAATGTGATACGATTTAAGTGCGTTTTCGGACCCAACAATCCGTTTCCAAATGTATTGTGCATTTTTCAAGCGTTTTTATCTGTATCACCATCACTCTCAAATATTAAGTGTATAATCTATGACCATCACTGTTAATGTGCTTTTTTGCAATGTTCATAGTGCTCATTGAATTGTCAAAATATGACCGAATTACAGACATCTCAATTGTATTTGACATTTTTTCTATTAATATCCAACACTGAAGTATGAAACCTATAAAGGTCTATGATATCCAAGGACTCTTAAAAACGTAAAACACATTTTACTAAGTAATACTTTTTTCATATAGTATGTAGGCCTCTTTGATACTCTCAATATTTTCAATTATATTTTGTACTTTAAACTACAGTAATCATTATCGTTTGCTTTGGAGCTTGCCATTGTTCTGTAGTATTAAGTAAATTACAGATTATCCGCTCTGAGAGATCGGTTGAAATAATTTGCCTTTGGGATTTGGAATACAAAGATTATAAATAGATGGGTTTTGACGCTGGAGGCTGTCATTAAAAACTTTTATGAGTTTCTCAGAGTTAGTGAATATCGCGAACAGATTGACGACCGAATTTTAATGACTTATTGTGAGATTATATCTATCCGTCGTCGATTCAAAATAAGACGATTATTATTGTGAAAATTTTAATAAAACGAGGAATTCAGTTCATTGTTAAATCAGAACTGAGTAAATTTAAGGATCTTGCAGACTCTGAATCCTCTAACACTTTCAACTGAAATGAATTTTGTTATTTGCATAAAAATTAACTTTTATGCAAATCTTTCGACTCAACCCAATTTTCATATTCACAGTTTTTCATAGCGATAAGAGCTGACTAGGTGATGCTTTTATATCGAAATGGCGTATCGATGCAAATTGACTTTTACGTTGACGAAGTTTTATTTACGTGTAAAGTAAAAAAAATAACATAGAGGCCACAGAATTTGTGCCCATTGTAACAATTAAGTAGTCAATTAAAGATATAAAAGATATAATAGTAGTAAAGCCGCTTCGACTTCCGGCTTATATTTACTAACCACAGTGAGACAACGACTCAAAAAGGATGTTGACCTCTGACACGAGAAACTTCCATTAGTCCCTGTTCTTCGCTAGTGGAAGCTGCGCTTATAGTCCAAGGACTGCGAGATCTTTTCTAACTTCATCAGCGCTATCTTAACCGTTCGAGCTTATTATTACAAGTACTACTATTCTTATTAGTTTCTTACAGCAGTATACTTATTTATTTCCTACGTAATTCCATAATGTTTAACCCCTCGTTCACCCGAGTTTGCTGTTTGAGACCACCGTTGTACTGATGTAAAAATTACAATCTTATGCCAGAGAAACGGTATTCGCGTTGTGGCCAAATAAGTTATCATAATGAAAAAATACCGTATCAGAATTAGAAAATATATTCACTTGTTTTATTACTACAAATAAACGAAACCCATTCGCTCAACTATTTTATGATATTCTATTTGTTATACGAAAAAATTGCGGTGGTCGAATTCGAGAGGAACGAATATTTTATGGAGAATTAAGAGCAATTCACTTCGGCCGTTTTTCTGTCAACGGACTCGCTACGTGGCACGACAATCGAATTAATAAGCAAACCTTTCGTATTCACTGTGAATATCAAATGTTTGCGCGACAGCCGATTGGCTATTGAAATAAAATATTGACATCATGTCGATGTCCCGCGCGCTCGCAACGATTATTTTGTGAATGCTTTTTGATTGCTGCATCGAAATATGAAAAAAAAATCGACAGAACATTTAAGTGCTTGATAAGTTATATGATCATACATTATTACAGTCTGTCCGATTATCAGATAAATGTTACGGGTATGCGATACCATTTCGCCCAAAAAAATTATCTGGTTCTTAATTATCTACATGTAACACATATTTGCCTACCCAACTATTACTTTAATACCTACTGTACCTATACTATTGGTAGAGTATGTTATATGTCGCCACAAATTAGTGCCACTGTCTTAATAATCACCCAAAAAAACCAGATCGTCATTTTATTTTTATATCATGCACGTGGCAGTGTTGTGATATCTAAGTTAGAATAGCCGCTTAAAAAAAGGTGAGTTGTGAACTCCTCTTACCCTCTTTGCTAATAAAAGTCGTACAGTCTACTTACACATTCGGACAAAAAAGGTTTGCTTCGATTTTCTGCAAATAATTTTGATGTAAATGTTATTAAAGCTATGTTATTTTTCTTCATATTCGACCATTTAGTTCCCGGTATAATCTAGACCTACGATATTACATAAATATTATTACACAAATGCACATCAATAATTTGTCCACAATAGTGGAGCTGCCGAACGAATAAAGAGTCTATGTGGTTGAATTCGCTATGAGGTTCAAACTATGATGGTCCACCGGTAAAATAACAGATTGCTCAGTTGCGGTCGCCTTGATTTCCCACAAGATTACCTCAATGAGGGTAAGAAGTCAACCGCAGGTCTACTGTTTTGCTTCGTCTTATAATTCTGTATCTCGCCCCATCAATCTCGCAATGTATGGTTTGAATATTTTATTCAGTAGTATTTTTGTTTCATCTCGTTTTGCTCTAACCAGTTTGCTTTTTTAGGATTCTGTATGAAAACATAATACGATTATTTTTTCAGTAGATCAATTCTTATCAGAACAAATCGAAAGAAAATGTTAATATTGTATTATCAGACGATAACTGAGCATTCGATTAAAAAACAATTGCAATTTTCATTTGACATTCGATTTAAATACTTATTAAAAGTAATAAACCTATTAATTAACTATTAAAACCTTAATTGTCTCACTGAAAATGTAGTCATTAGTGGTAATTGATTTTATTTATTATCTTTTCAGAAATAATCTACCCTTCTTATCGGTAATAATTCCGATACACCCTGTATAATTTAATAAGAAGATTCATAATTGCCCTGGATTCAAATCAAAGCCATAGCTACTATACAGCACTACAACATTGCCAATTACATATGGCATGTCATTATTCTATAAAAATAACGTATTACATAAAATATCGTTCTAATTTTATAATACCTTAACTAATAGCATCTTAAATAAGTCATAAATTAATTTCATCCTTTTCAAAACACACATCTCAAAATTAATAAAAAGTTTATTTATTAAGGTAAAAATCGAAAAACAAAGTCATACGTCACGGAACCTTTATGTTTTATTTATGAATCTTCACTTTCTCAAAGTGGATTTTCATTCGGTGAAAGAGAGAAATAGCGAGATTAAGATATTTGTCTGATCTCTTGGATTCTTGCACCAAGAGTTTGGTGATTCGCGCAGGGCGGAATAATCGTATGTCTTCATTTGTCAGCCAGCCGGGCAATGTTGACGTAATAAACATTCCATGTTGACGCGTTTCCCACTAAATTACTTTTATTAACGTCGACATAATTTAATTTTGTACCCCATCCTGTAGCAACACAGCCGGCTACAATTCCATGTTACCGTATTCAGCAGATTATTTCATTAAAATATGATCGATTTTACATACTTATAAGGTGACAAGAAGTGTGACAATCTAACATTTAAATTCTCAAACTAACCTTTACAAATTAATATTTAATGTACCCCAATTATATAGAATGTGTGGGTGTGAGTGCCTATGCTGTGTGACTTCCACTTCTAACAACGAATGTAGATTTTTTGCAGGTTCATAACAAATCGTCGAACTTATGATAATGCAGCTTAGAATAGCTAATTAAAAGGTTTATTATAGAGATATCCACATCATTTATTTTATTTTATGGAAAAAATAGATACTCGTGCTAGAATATTTTATGCGGTGATCACGCACCAGCAAGGGATGCTTTTGTGGTTTCGAAAGAAATGAGAAAAAGGTACCATCGTCAAGCCATTGTCACTATTTGTTGCCGCAAAGCGTTGGGCGTGCCCCTGCCCTGGACTGATGACTTGCAGCGATATGCGGGAAAATATTGGATGCGGAATGCAGAGGACCGTTCATTGTGGCGGACTATGGGGGAGGCCAACAGTGGAGAAATCCAGGCTGGTGATGATTATGATTATCGCGAACCAGACTAGCGTTCCAGTTTGAGGCGGGCTTAGGGCTGTAAATTACCTCGGTACGCACCAATTGCAGAAAATCAATTTCAAGTTTTGCATAAGTCTAAGGATTCGAACTTAACTGAAAATTTTCCCCTTTATAAACTTTGTTATTTATATTAACTTTGCCCCGAATTAGTTCAAACATAAATTATCACTTCCTCGATTAAGCACCTCCAGACGGGCAATGGAATAAACTCATCCTTTCTGCCATCCACTGTAACGAAAATATTGATTTGGGTCCTTTTGCTCCTCAGCTCGGCAATTAGTCGCTTTGATGTATGCAAAGTGGCACTGTAAATACTGCCCAACCAAAACAAAATATTTGGCGTACTTTTTTGACGAAAATAAAGTTATATATCAATTTAACAATTAGTCGCAAAAAGAATATACATTCGGAATAAACGAATAAAAGTAATTAAGTGTGAACTCGAGTTTATTTTGTGCTTGTAAAAATTAGAATTTAATCCAAAATTCTTAGCAAGAGAAAACTGCTCGTGTATTGCATTAAAATCTGAAAAAATAACTACAAATTATTATCGGGTTGTTTATCGGGTTTAAGAATTAATAATTTTATTGAATATTTAGGGGTACCGGACAAATGGAAGATTTTCCACCGAGCGGGTAATATTACTTGACCTTGGTTAGATTAATATTGTTTTCGTTTAAATGATTACACGATGCATTATCTGAATTTGCGAGTTCAGTTATAACAAATTTTAAGAGTGTGTATATAACGATTTATTTTATTTTTAGACTGTATTTATAGGCTGCTAATGTTACAGCAGAATTGTTGAATAACTTGAAGCACTCTCGACTGGTTGTCGCTAGTCAACGTACAAGCCCCAACAACTTTTTAATTGGCCAGACTTACGGATTGAAAAAAGCCAAGAGCCATTTCGACTTAATTAAATTTACTCTTCGGCAGAGAAACAAAATAAGACCAATGTTTCTCTTTTCGCATGGACAAAACGAAAAGGCTGTAAATATTTATAAATTTAGAAAATATTTTTGTTACGTTCGTTAATCTTATTACTAGTTTTTGTCGCTTTGGTTCTGTTTATTAGAAACGTAACAATGTTTGTCGTTATAATAAAGTCATAAAAACTGTAGCTGACTAATTGTTGTTTTGATGTTTTCAACACAAACAACAAGGGTTGAAGAAATCCAAATTGTTCATTATTAGACGTGCTGTTGTATTCGCAAAAAAATAGCTATGTCCATTCCTTGAAAAACCTTCTACAAAGATGAAAACAACTTTCGTTATAGTACTACAATCGTAGGTCCTTAACAATACAGGATTTCTGCATAAATGTGATCCTACAATTTGGTGTTTTGAAGCAGTTGATGCAAAGTCATTACGATGTAGCAGAATATCCATTAATTCTATTTAAGTAACATTTAGCTAAGTCAGCCGTCATAAATTAAATTCGTGGTGAAGCATTCTCCGGGGGGCTCACGGGTGCAGAAATGAAAAGCTCACTTCAATTAAATCCTTTTGATACAAGCATCTGATCCTTTAATGAAGATGTCGGTTCCCTTTGATTACCCTACACTTTCACATTTATTTGATATTTCTATATTGATTTATACTTTGGTATTTATAGAGATTTCTAATTACGTCATAAATTATTATATTCCAAGCTTTGATTTCATATGCTGTATAATTTAATTCTGAATTGAAGCTGATGGTAGTTGGTTAAGTTGAAGGGAGAAGATCACGCGAAGGCGTCTAACCTTTCAATGAGTGAGGGCTAAGTGAAAGAATATGAAAGTATATTAATTTTATGAATCCAACAGAAAATGCTAGCCGATACCAGTTGATATAAAAGTAGCTTTTTGGTGGACTAACTTTTTAAAAATTACATTAACATCACCTTCGTTTTTCAATCCTCAAAAGTCATTGACTACCACGATTGATTTATAAAAAAATACTTTCGGCACTTTCATGTGATGTGATGTTATTTTAATAACAAAGACAGTTCCCCGTGGAAATTGGTTACTGTGTATCGATTGTAATTTATTTTACTGGTCGACCGGCACACTGTGGCTAAGCATTGATGGGCTCTAGCTTAATATCCGGCAGCCGCGGGCCGTTTTCATTTGGACACCTTTGTTCGGGAATCCGATAAAGGAAATACTCATTCCCTGTTTGTGACAACGTTTCCATTAGGATTGACGAACGTGAGCAACGAAATTTTCCGCCCAAAGTATTTCTTTTTTTATCAAATAAATAGAATAATACGAGTCGATCTTTTATATTCTTCGTTATCAGCTCTTCGTTTGTGTTTCTTATAGGAAATTATCGACTTAGTTATTTACTATTGACGTGTATGTTAGTTTAAGTTACCTCCTAAGGATGGCCTCGTAAAAACGCAATGAAAACTCTCAGCAAACCTTTTATAACTTCCGAAGAAAAGGTAACAGGAATCTTCACAATGGGGTCATTATACGGCTTAGATGTACGCGTATAAATATATATTACTCTTGCTGTCTACAAAGACAGAAACATTATCGTAGCACTGCAGGCGTTACACGAATTCGAATGAGATAAAAATAAGTAAATAGTGAATATTGTATCCAAGTATAACAAATGTTAATGTAGAGGCAGTGCCTGTATATTTTGTTCGGTGTGAAGGTAAGTCAGTAAGTGCTGCGTTGTGTAAATGAGAAGCGTCAGAAAGTGATGTGGTAAGGGCTTTGTTCTCGAGTGGGCCCTGCTCTATCTCGGAGACGCGGCTCAATCACGACCTCTCCGGCAGCCATTGGCCCCTCTCCATGTGAATCTCTCAATGCAGGCATTCTAGCAAGCTCGTTAAATTATATTTGCATCTGGTTATAGTTCCTAAATCTTTGGCATAAGTTACATTTTTAATTATAGTTTTGCGTATTTTACACGTAGTACTAAATTGTAAGCGTTTGGCACGACATACATTTTATTTGCCTATTTCTGCCGTAAAGCAGTAATGCGTTTCGATTTGAAGGGTGGGGCAGCCGTTGTAACTATACTTGAGATCTATGGGCTCCAGTAACCACTTAACACCAGATGGGCTGTGAGCTCGTCCACCGATCTAAGCAATAAAAAAAAATATAATAAGGCGAAATGATATATCTGACTCAGTATGTTAAAAACAAGAATAACATGTACATACTTTGTAATTAATTGTCAAGAATAAAAACTCTCATACGAAAAAACCGATGTGCAAAAATTTTATAATTGAACTAAAGAACAAAATGTAAATTTAAAATGCCATCATAAGATTGAAATGAAGTGTAGTTTGGGAGCGGGCCCGATAACGGCTCCCTCGCCTGCGTAGTTATCCGGGTAACGTTCAATTACAACAAAGCATAAAAGTTACCAACAAAGGGGATGAGACTGCAAGTTTTGACGTCCCTTGTACAAGTCTTATTTATCGCTTCCTGTGCGATTATACCGCCGCACAACTCGGGTTAGGGTTTCAAATGCATTATGCGGAAGCTGTTCTCTTTTATCTTAAAATGTCACATTTTTTAGAACTCGGTTTTTGTACGATTAAATAAGAGAAACATTGGTTATGTTGTACGTATTCAACTGATTTTTTTCGATTCTACTTTCCTTTTCGCGTTAAACTTTCCCATTAACGCAGATTTTAAACCTATTTATAAGGTTATGAACACTCAACGTTTTTTTCTTCTAAAAACAGTTCAGTCGTTTTTGATTAATTTGATCGAGCGATCAAATAAACTAAGCGACAGATAAAATATCAAATCTCGCTATTTAAGATCAAACATAATCTCAAAATATTTAAAAAAAAACACGGTTAATGTAGTCTACACGTCGGTTTCTTGAGCCTTCCTGTGATCCAAATCGGCATACGAAGAAGATCCGAAGCACTTGGGCGCCAGGATTCGTGCAATGTCGACAGCGACGGTTTGGTAGGAAGAAAGAAAAGTGCTCCATGATGCTCTACCACTTGATTCTGTTAGGTAGTACATAATATATTCGCAAAAGTCTTCCGCCGCGTCCGCCTCCATTCGGTAGTAATTTAAATGACAATACTAATCACATAAAATAATCCTAAATGACAAGCTCCTCCTATACGAGGCAAACCGTCTGTGCCCCGCTGTATTAACATTGCGTCCACGGTGATAGCAATCAACCTCCAGGAAACAGGGTGAAGTCTCAACCACCAGGAATACCGCCTCAAAGTCCCTGACGGTCCTAATCGTGATTAACATCATGTACATTATCTGTATACTGGGTGTTAGGAGACCGCTTCCGAAAACGAAGGCAGACCATGGTACTAATGACACCTTTGATCATGGAACGGAAAAAGAATAGAATCTGATTTAAAAAAAAAATCATTATTTTAAAAGGTTTTATTAGCATTATTTACGCTTCATCATATAACTACAGCTATAAATGAAACGATAGTTTTATAAAAAATACTTTACTTTACTAAAATCAGGATCGATTTTTTTTCCGTCCCATCATCAAAGGTGTCATTAGTAATATCTATCAGTCTTCGTTTTCGGAAGCGGTCTCCTAACACCCAGTATATGAATCTATACTTATATATAAGTATATAAAAATGAATTGCTGTTCGTTAGTCTCGCTAAAACTCGAGAATGGCTAGACCGATTTGGCTAACTATGGTCTTGAATTATTTGTGGAAGTCCAGAGAAGGTTTAAAAGATAGAAAGATAAATATGAAAATGCTCGGAATTAAATAAATATAACAATTTTATTTTTCCTTTGATGTGTCCCCCGTCGGACGGATTCCGTTTTGTTTGTTTTAAGTTTATTTTATACAAAAGTTTAGGTCTTTTATTTATCGATTGAGGCACTACGAAGTCTGCCGGGTCAGCTAGCTATAAATAGTTTTATCGAATAAAAATGAAAATTCAAGCATATATATCGCTTATTTATAAAAAGACTTTCTCTAAATTTGTTCCAAACATATTTTTTCACACTCACAAGATTCTGTATGTTCGGCACTGTTCTGAAATTATCGCGCAATAAACACGTATATATTCGTTTAATCGCTGCGTTCTCGCGGTGGCTGTAAACAAAAGTGCCGAAACGATGACTCGTTAAACTTTAAAGCGTACCTTGACACTTGTTGTTTAATGGAAGAATATTCCGGTATTCACAGATGTGTAATTTAAACTCGCACACTTTTAATCTACAGGTTTATTTTAGTGTTAACAACTGCCTGTTTTATAATTTTTATTGATAGAGACTTAAGATAAATAGTTATTTGAGTTCATTAGGCAAGTAAACGCAAGATTTTGGTTAGCAAAGTACAAGAAATAGTCATACACTAGCAATATGCAATAATTTTAAAATGATTTAATACTAAGCTATGGTCCTTTCCAAATATTTTTTAAACTATAAACTAAAAGTCCAAATTAACTCAATACCGACTATGAAGTAACTAGAGAAGGCTGTGGACATCACGACATGCATGCCGCTAACAGGATTGAGGCATGAGATCAAACTGAAAATCATAATTCTAGGCATGCGCGTTGTCAAAATACTAAAACACTGGAAAAAATCATTTCCTTAAAGGAATGTTCCTTAAAGGATCGAGACAAAACAATAATGTTTGATGTGTTTTGTCTAGCCATGTTTATAAATATAAATTAGTGCAATTTGTTTTCATTTCAAACGTACAGCGTTCTCGACTTGAAAGTATTATGAATTACCTTCAATTCATTTTATGCGCTGAGGACAACATCCCCCTACGACTTTCTAAGAATTTATTGCAAGAAATTTTGGTTGTACACGAAGAATTATTGCTCATTAAGACAAACAAACACAGCAAGTTTTATTCAACGACTTGTGAATTAAATTTGTATAATTTTAGCTCTTAGAATCCCAGTAATTAAGTTTTTTTTAAAAGCCTGTATTATAAATACTATGTGTAAATACTATGATTGTTGCTTAAAGCTTCCTCTAAATCACAACTGCTACTACCGTGACATAAATTTGTAATGACAACCTATATTTTCAGACCATTTACTCTTAGGTATCCCGACTTATTATGTTTCAGAGACGGTTAAAACTCAAATAGACTATACATACGAGTTTTTGTTGGTCATTTCATTAAAGTGTCGCAAGCCACGGTAGTTAACTCGGTCGAGAAACAATCTAACATCGTTATACGGGTATGTTACAGTCGTGTTTATGGACTGTAAAACGCATCTTGAAGCTAGCCGCAGACACTTTGTATCACGCACGATGAGCTAAACTCGTTGTCGTGAAGCCAACAGTGCGGTTTAACATGCGCTTAATTTCCCTGATACATTTAAAATGCTTTTGTGACCTTTTGTTTGTTCGCATTGATTTATTCGTCATTTTGAGAAATATAGAATATTTATACAATATCAGTTTATTAGAACAATATGCGGAATATCTGTTTAAGTTTGGTATACATAAATGGAACATTCTTTGTTATGGGCCGGTAATTTTTACTACATTTTCGTAGCAGCAGTAACTTCTCTTCAATTACCTCTATCCCTCTGAATTATTTTAACCCCAGATCGCGGATTTGACTGGTGTTAATTTATTGTAAAAATACCCCAGAGTGTACGTACTACTACCCAGATATTTTAAATTGTTCACTTCTTTTTGTTGTGACTAGTTTCCTTTTTCATGAAAATTTTCAGTCACAGTCGTTGTATTTTTATTACTTTTTTAGGATCTCTTCAATAAGAATATCCGAGTTGTAATAATATACACTAAAATAGTGTTTAAAAAAATTGTAAGTTGGAAGTATTCTGACAAAGGCTATATGGGGTAGTCGTCCCTACTGGACTCACGTATATTTATCAAATGCAACGACAAACAAAGACATTGTTTTTACGTACATGAATGCTCATTAACTACTATGTTGGACCTAAATTCAATTCTTGTTCAGTTAAATAAGACATTTTTTAAAAAATTACAATGTTTTATTTCCGTTTTTCTAATCCATAGTCTGACTATTTCTGAGCAATTCAATTGGCAAGACTATATAATTCAACACACCGAGTTACAGCAGTTCGTTTTATAAGAAAAAAGGAATTTTAAAATATTTGAGTCCTAAATAGCGAATAAAAATTTAAAATATGCAAAAAAAAATTAAGCTCGTTTTCGTCCACTACGGAACGCACGCTTATCGTTTTAAGATAGATGAGTAATCCTTAAGCCTTTAAATTGAATTGTTTGAAAATAAAAGGAAATAAAGAAAACAGAAAAACATAAATAAAGACAGAATAAAAAATATTTTAATGTTTATCTTTGATTGAATTTTTTTAGGCGCACGATTTCAACAAAATGCAAAACCTTGTTGCAATTTTTTTAATTATGTATGTTAAATAGACGACAAAATTCAATTCGACTATTTTGCATCAATCATTACACAAAATAAGTGCCGCACAAGCTAGAGTGCGAAAACAATGATTAAAGAAAGTTAATCTGTATTAGATTTTTCCTAAATAAGCCCATCTACGAGTATTTTCGGGATATTTTTTTTTGCTTAGGTGGGTGGACGACACCTGGTGTTAATTGGTTACTGGAGCCCATAGACATCTACAACGTAAATGCGCCCCCAACCTTGAGATATAAGTTCTAAGGTTCCAAATATAGTTACAACGGGGGCCCCACCCTTCAAACCGAAACGCATTACTGCTTCACGGCAGAAATAGGCAGGGTGGTGGTACCTACCCGCGCGGACTCACAAGAGGTCCTGCCACCAGTAAAAATGAAACTGCTCAAATCCTCAAAGTTCAACCTTAATGTTCAGGTAGTCAACATCATTCGCAATGGGGTGTCAAGAGGCTCCAGTAACCGCTTTAACATCAGCTAGGCCGTCCTTTTAAATCAATAAAAACGATTAAATCTTGACGAGCCAAAGATCTCCCGGAAAAATGTAATTCCATGTAACCTAAGTTACATTTATACTCTAGCCATGTAGTTTTAAAAATGGTATATATGTAAAAAACAACAACTTTAAATTCAAATTTGAAACTTTTGATATACCTAAACATTTTTTGTCATTTTCTCATTAGAAAGTTAATAAAAAAATTGTTAAATTTTATTGTGATATTAAAAAGGGATCGGGCGGTAAAAGGAACCGAATTACTTTGACAGCTTTACACAATGTAGGTTTTTTGTTATGTTTGAAAGATTACTGGTGGCCCGGAGGCCTTTCCAGTTTCAGCAGGACAGGTGGGCGAGCAAAGGCAAAGTAGGTATGGAAACAAACGCATTTTTTAAACCTCTACATGCTTCGTATTTATAATACTTCGGAGTTGCTAAATCGTTTCATTTGATTATGGCGAATTATACCAAGAAGAAATTGCATGTTTCAATTTATAATTAGTCAAAACTTTTGAAGAGTTTTTGAAGTTTATTTTGAATATCCTTTACATTTTTTAAAAGCTCGTATTAATTGAAACGTAATTTATTTTATAAACTAACGCAAAATTTAAAAGAAATAAAATATCGTAACTAATGGATCCGTATTTTAAATAAAAACTAACAAAAGCCTTTCGTTAAACTAATCTGTTTACTGGAATTGAAACCGCATTGAAAATCTGCAGCCAGCAAGCGCGCCTCAAGTATTTGGGCCATATTTTGTTGAAGTGAGCGGAATAAGCCGTACTTTGTAACAAATCCGGGACTTCGGTTGGATTTGCCAGTGTCCGTTTTATGCTTGTTATTCCAGCACGGACGGACCGTGCTCGCAGCTTAAGTATAGCTCACACACAGAATAGAGGTATTCCTTCACTGAACTCACAGTAAATCGAATCGGTACTCAAATAGAACGCCACGAAACGGGTCACGCCGCTAGGCATTAAATTGCCAATTAGGTATAAACGGTTTAAGCCAGGCCTATACGACAGTGATAAAGTATCAACTTAACAGGTCAGTTAGGTGCTAATCTCGTAATGTAGAGATTTGTATTCAAAATAACGTTTCGAATATCATCATTCCAGCCGAAAATTCCCAATTCATTGACAGTTTTTTTCGTATAAAAACGATCTCTTGAAAAACGAGACTCGCTGACTGAATCACTCGGGGGAAAAAATAAAACGGGAACTTGGCCCTAACGACCGTCAAGGGATGTCATTAGGTGATGTCCACTGCTGCATGACTGGAATTAGATTCAGCTTATGTATTTACGTAAGTAACTATTTATTTGATGTGCCTTGGCAGCAGGTGAATGAATGCGAACTCAAGTAATTAAAAGTAATGTGTTTGGTGGGTGAAACGCTCGTTTTAAAATACAATTGACCTTATGTCTCTGGATGCGTGTTTATAGAGTTCAAGTTGTGATGTCTTTGAGTTCCAGTAGACAATCTACAAATCGTGAGTAATAAAAATAGCAGTAATAATATTGAAGAAAAACGTATACATTTTATTTACTGGAAGATTGTAGAGTCCTGTTATTCTCATCACGAAAAGCAATTTATTACACTAGTGTATTGGCGTAATTCCAACTGCGGTTGCCCTTGGAAACTTTTAATTGGCTGCTGTTACATTCTCCGAAGGAAAAACAATAGTTTTATTGACTTGCATTTTGTTTTCATTGTTACTTTAATTGCCGTGTATTAAAGTTTACTAAGTAATTTGTTCTTTGTTCTACAGATTTTATTTTTTATTAGTTAATGAAGCTGATTTTTCGTGGATTAGATTCCTGTACACGAAAAATAATTCCTGTGATCATTGCAGATTTATGTCTATGACACTAACGTGAATCATTCACATCATTCATACAAAAAGATCCTTTTGCCTTTGCAAGCAAACGAGTCTACGGTCCACCTACTAGTGAGTGGTTATAATCGCTCAAGCACGTCAATTGTGCCAGAGACACATCCTGAGGCGGCTTTACTTATGGTGCAGGATGTGCGTTGCATTTGGGCGCAGCTCTGTTAGAGCACCTCTGATGATAGGACCTCTTGTGAGTCCAGACGGGTAGGTACCACCACCCCGCCTATTTCTGCCGTGAAGCAGTAATGCGTTTCGGTTTGAAGGGTGGGGCAGCCGTTGTAACTATACTGATACCTTAGAACGCATATCTCTCAAGGTGGGTGGAGCATTTACGTTGTAGTTGTCTATGGGCTCCAGTAACCACTTAACACCAGGTGAGCTGTGGACTCGTCCACCCATCTAAGCAATAAAAAATAAAAAAGGCAATGACCTCTGCACTTTCAATGAACCTGCTACATTTAGTGGGTGCTTAATACGTTTTGACCGCGCTTTGTATAGGGCGCTAGAAAATTACCCATTAATCGTTAGATTTTACACGGGCACCCCATTGGCTAGAAACGCCTGTGGATATGAGTCGTCTATTATCAAAGCCGGCAATCTGACTTTTGGACAATGATTGGTAAATCAGAAAAACGAATTATTGACTTTGTATTCCATTGGCAGTCACAAAACTCTTCGGAACGACATCTTAGATAAATAACAGGTTAACTATTAACCTTCATTTAATGCAGGTTTTGAACCGTATTCTTTGAAGGAGCCGATTATATTCAAATTAATCTGTATTGACATATCAATAACATTTTTTTGTCCAAATGCACAGATTGCCACCTTTGATAATAGACGACTCATATGGCCAAGTTGCTGCCTATAAGCTACAAGCTGTTGCATAAACCCCAACTTGATTAAAATAAGCGGTTATCTGACACTGATGCTGGCTTGCGGTTTGGTAGGATACTAAGTAATTTACTAAATGACTTCTTTATTTTTTCGGAAATAATTGTCGAATTTACAACTTTCCGACCTAGCTGGTCGCAAACGTGTCGAATAAGAGATTAAGAAGACATCACTAGCAACTTCTATACTTTTAAGGATGTCTAGCTTATAGGTATAATCAAGATAATTAAATAGAGTACATAATCTATATGTCATGATGCTGTACATATTCACTGTCCATTTTGTAAAGCTACTAGAGTCCGGATAAAATCAATAGGTTTGTATTTACGAGTTGTATAAACCAAATGAATTATTTAACACAAGTAAACAGGTTAGGTAATAGAAATAAAATAAATAGGTACTAACAAATTATTTTATTAGAATCTGTCTATGACACGATGGATCCTTGGCCGTGTGATGACGAAGGGGCAACGAATTATTTACAGTTAATAGTTGTTGTAGCGAACATTGCACTTAAAATAAGACCATCAACGTCTTAATACTAATTGAAAATAACTTAAAAAAATAGTACACGTATGATTCCTAGGTGTAGCATGTAAATGTATGTAAAATACATGGACTTCAACATCTGCGTAAGGCCATTAAATACGAAACATGGGCTCTCACAAAACAATTGAGTGAGAAACTTGCCCCTAGACAATGATTGATCATAGAAAATCGAACAGAAGTGTGAACTATTTCAGACTTAAAGGCAGGAACATCAATAACTCGTCAATGATGTACACACAATAATTGATAGGTCAATTTAAAAAAAAGCGAGTCCAACAGGACCTATTACCGGTACACCGGTAGACTTCGTTCATACTTAAATTATTAATTCTTAGACATTAATCTTATATTGCAACTGTCCAAAAATTTTTTAGGTCATTTAGAGGTGTTTGTTCTTACTCTCCTAAGCTGTAACAATTAAAGTGCAGACTAACGCCATCTATCAAAAAGTTAGATTTTCCACAGAAATATTGGAACAAAGTTCCTTACCGCATGTTTTGTTTGCGAACTGAGGAGCTAGATTGAAAAAAGTATAAATAAGAAAAAGGACACTAAAAGCGACATCTATAAGCCATAATTGTTGAGATATTTCTCGATCATCTTGGAAACTGAAACTTTGTATCGCTTCAGCTTACCTTAAATTTTGGGAATATGTAAAAATGTTTTATAAGTTCATGATAATTAATAAAATAGTGATATTTTTTTACTAACATACCAAAAAAAATTCTGTTATACTAACTTGGTTTTTTATTTATTTTTATTTCAGAACCTACTTATTTTTATTACTTAATACAAACAGAAACAAAAAATAGGTATAGCAAAAAGAAATCCATTTCAACCTCTTTTTAAACCCTTTTCACTATTTTTGATGTGTAAAATAAGATTCACTGTTTAAATGTTTGCTATAAAGATAGTTAGTTTAATTATTTGCATCTGTGTAGCAAATTCATTTTTTCATCTTTTAGTACGTATTGACATCTATGGGTGATTGAAATTCAAGTAGATAACGCTGTTGATCTGATTGAAAACCTCTTACCAATAAAAACTTCTAATTATCCATTTAACAATGAAGGATCTAAAACAACATTAAAATACTTAGTAGAGAAATTATATTTCAGAAGTTATATAGAAGCATGGAGTATTTTATGGCATACTGCCATCTTTCGATACAACATGTAACTAAATCATTTGATAAAGGCATAAAGTAATATTGCCATTACAGGAGTAGAATTTTCTTCAGTCCAAATTATTAACTTGAACTATTAATAAGCAAACAGATAGATAGTCATAGCTCATTAGTCATTTTGTGGTCATAACTAGTATAAAATATACTTACTTTTATGACAGAGTCTTATCTATAAATTTGAGGCACAAAGTGACCTACTAAGCCTTCAGCCAGTTATGTAACCAATGCCACAGCATTAAGCGGTTCTCTTGTTACATAATCTTGTAAAAACCTTAATATAACATAGGTTATTGTAAAACTAAGTAATTGTTAACATAATTAAGGTGAAAAAATACACAGATTAGGGTTAAAACTTTAATGAAAAATATTATAATAAGTAGAAAATTTGGTATAAGAGTTGGTATAAGCTTCCAGGCGCAGCAACCTAGGGATAGGTTAGAAAAAAATTTAATGTAGAAAAACTCTAGGGAAATATGTAGATTTATTGAGTATTCTGTTCCTCAGTTTCACAGTTCAAGCTACTCTTGAATTTTTTTGCCTGTGATTCTTCAGAATCATTTGATTCTTCCTTGCATATTTCATTAAGATTATATTTTTTATAAGTAAAGTAGTTATCAACAATACTCAGCAAGCACATTCCTTTAATAACTTCAACTATAATGCAGAGACCTGGATTTTTGAGGTCAGCTTTGTTCTCCCTGTTTTTTACAACTACTAATTCCGCAAGCTCTTTGATGATCAAGTCTCGGGATACACTGTTATTGAATCTTTTGTTGAAAACTACAGAAAAGCTAGTTGGTTCTTTTAAGAAATACTTATCAAAAAGTTTTCCAGCGCTTTCCATTATGTCCGGAAGGTTTGCTTTACAAGTAATCATTATTGGAAGCAGTCGCATCACATGTCTGGTTTTCTGAATTCGTGTAGCGATTAGGTCTTTTATAATGGCGGTGGTCAGTTCCTCTGGACTAGGTAAATTGGTTTTAACAAAGATACAATTTGATGCACCCGTTTCAACCACTTGAAATCTTTTAAACCGTAAAGATTTCTGCGAATTTTTTTTTATTGAATCCACTTCCCTTCTTAGTATGTCTCCAATATCAGTCTCATCTTCAGACTCGCTCTCGGACCTATCCTCGGGAGCGTCTGACTCAGGTACTGCAGACGGTGGAACTTGCTCCACATCTAAATCTGGGTAGAGTTTACTGGCATATTCGTTCAGAAGATTATATACTTCTTTGACGCAGTCTTTTTCTCTAAAGTTACACGTGCAAAAGAAGCCCTTGAAGCCGGGTTCTAAGAAATATTTGTTTCTTCGTTTCCTAAAGTAAAATTTCTTCTTTTTCCTCGTGTCACCCATGTTGAATGCACCGAATCAACTATGCAATCGATCTTTATAAGTATGGATGATATAACAGATTATTATGTTACGTATTGAATTGAATTACTAACTCAACAACATCCAACCTTCCAACAAACCGCTTGAAACGCAAGTGTCACTGGTCAAAGTTGTCACTGTTTTGACATTTTCCTAACGGCAAGTGGTAGCTGAGCTTTTGAGCCTATTTAGCGCAAAAATGTTCTTTGATATTTTTTTCCCTAACTTTTAGAGAATATAACATATTTGACAGGATTCTGAATCGCACTAACATTTTCAAAATAAGCTGACATATCGAAGAGGGATTTGGATGCGTATTTATCATAGAACCAATCACGAAAGAATTAACTTTGTAACGGCGCCTAGACAGAACCTGATACAGACTGATACAGTTACAGTCGACTATTGTATTCGCCACGGAACCATCTTTGAATAGTTTTTCTGTTCAAAAATTTATACGAATAGCAAATAAAACGTTTCTCAGATTCATTATAGGTAGGTAGGTCCCTGAGACTAATCAAGTTTTCTCTTTAATAGTATGGTATGTATTTTGTAAATATTTAAATGAAAAAGCATTTAGCCAAATTGAACTTGATTCAAAGAGTATTCTTTATTTCATTGACATGTGATATATTTTTCCCTTCTCTGCTTTAGAAACGATTTCTCTAAAGGCTTAAACAATACCTACATTGTAAAATACGAAAAATTAAAGCAAAATATGTTTTTGTTTGATTACACTTTAATAAAGTAATCTAAATATTAAATTACGTATTAATTTCCTTAACAGTTCAAATATCCAACATGTGCTTAAATCTAATTGATAGAATACTAAAAGAATACTTTTCGTAGACTTAATAAATTAACAATTGCATTGCTATTGTAATGTGGTTCATTTAATTTTCTTAGAACTTGCAGTATTTCGTTTTCATGACCGTTGGCAGATTGTTGACGACAGGTTTTTTCATTTTTGGGCATACCGTTATTCTGTAACAAATAATTTGGGAGTTCTTAGTCATTGGTTATTTTGAAATAATTAATTTCTGAAACAAGAAAAAACATTCTTCCGACCTTCAAGCGACAAGGGTTAAGAGTGCTTCGGACGTTTTTTTTTATTGCTTAGATGGGTGGACGAACTCACAGCCCACCTGATGTTAAGTGGTTACTGGAGCCCATAGACATCTACAACGTAAATGCGCCACCCATCTTGATATATAAGTTCTAAGATCTCAAGTATTGTTACAACGGCTGCCCTACCCTTCAAGCCGAAAGGCATGACTGCTTCACGGCAGAAATAGGCCGGGTGGTGGTACCTACCCGCGCGGACTTACAAGAAGTCCTACCGCCAGTAATCGTGACGTGAGTTATTTATGGTATCAGTATTCGGATAGCGCAATTGGGGAGCACTGATTAGATTCATTTTTGTTTTTCCCCTCCCCAATTATTGATAGCGTCAAAGGGCTATTCCAACTCCACCAGTTGATTCACGGCAGAAAAAGCGGAGCAAGCTCATGCGGGCTCACAAGACGCTTTGCCACCAGTACTTAATTACGCAAATTATAATTTTTGCGAGTTTGATTTTTATTACACGATGCGATTCCTTCAACGTGGAAGTAATTCGTGAATACTTGTTAAGTACCTATTTCATTAGAAAAATTGGTGCCTGCCTGCGGGATTCGAACACCGGCACAGACGCATCGCTCGATACGAATGCACCGTGCGTATTATCTTTAAGGCCACGATTACTTCGTCCTTCTGTGATCATCCCTATTTTCCTTTTCACTTTACCTTTCTATCAAACTCTCATTAGTTATCATAAGTACCAGTGTTGTAAGTTATGCGTTAACAGTCAGCCATTTGAGGTTAGTAAAATAATTATGATCAAATATAATAATTTCTATTTCCTTACTCAGTATTGTATTCGATCGACGAAAGTTTTATATATTCGATGAAAATACTTGGGGATTTTATTAATCTCCACGTCATTGGGTTGAATAATGAGGCTTCGTACTTCCATTCAACTATTACGTACAGAGGGGGGTTACCGGCATCTTGGAAAGCCAGCATTTTCGTTTCAATTTCTCCGGGCTTGTAATATTTTCTGGAAAAAAAAGGTAGACAAATTAGTGTTATAGTAATTTTGTACTTTATTGTCTAACAAAAAAAAACAACTTAAAAATAAATAAATTGAAAACATGAGCTCAGTTAAATGAGCTACCGTACTTTGACGTCCACAGTTCAATGGCTGTGACGTCATATGTATGCGTTTTTCGTTAGTCGGCAACTTGGTAACGTCAGTATTTATAAGGTCAGAAATTCAACCCTTTCTAGACGCACGGCCCCACGTCTGCAGTTTGGGTTTTAGTAACATCAGATGGGCCCAAACGATATCTACCATTTACGTCAATAACAAATTAGCATACAAATATAATTCACAATTAACATAGAATACCATTGTTGTACTCTAAGATATAATTTATAAATTTAAAAATTTTTTTTTTGATGTAACAGATTTATAAAACTGCTGAATTAAATTGACATAATACATATATGCGACAATTTATTTATTTAGCACAAGCTTCGTATAAGTTTATAGGATATAATTAAAAATATTGTATATAATAATGAAGAAATAAACAATAATTGTTGTGTTTCAATTTCGACTAGCTAATTAATAGGTTCAACATCAAGACCTATTAAGTTTTTATGGCGTAAATAACAATTACGTAATTCGTTTATACTTTTGTAATCGCAGTTTAAATATACAAATTAAATATATAGGTCAAATAGCAATCGTTTAAGAAGTCACACAGGAGATATTTATCTACAGCGCCCATGTTTTAGTTAAGTTCTAACGGAGAATAATATTTATCTGGAATTTTACAATCCTAAAATGCAAACAAAACTACTCAAAAGGTTATTTAAATTTGAAGCTACATAGTAATGAATCTGGGCTCGATTTTAATAAAAAAAAGTAGTTTATTATATTTACTTATAACAAATCATATAATGGAATATTCCGTTCTATATTAACCAATACTGATGTTACGTAATGTTGATGACGTCATCATTTTATAAACAATTCACAGTCTCCGCCTTCCTTATATAAGAGTTGGAAATACAATTCGATTATATCAGAAACTGCGATAAAGTAGTTCAGTGTTGAATTACAATTTATAATATTAAGATCGTATCTTTAAGAATTCTTATACAATCCAGTCTTGTTATTCAGACCTAACGCCAATCGAAAAATTATCTCAGGGTCGATTTGCTTAAATATTTGACAGAGCTTATTGAAACGCAATAAAGGAATTTCCGTCGTCCACCTTCATATGTTAGGTGGAAGTCTCAAATCAAAGCAGATGTGATCTACTCTTTCTTGGAATACATTAAAGCAGTCGGTGGTGTTATATAGGTAGAAATATACGAAAACATTACAATAGTTTAATGAAACTAGTTTCAACTTACTGTTCCGGATTGAGGGATCTCCGATCGGTTTTATTATTGTTTCTGTCCACCAAAGTGATCGTTACCTTACCGGATTCCGGTCCGTGATTCTTACTCTCCGTCGAATTCGCTACTTTCAAAACGACTTTGTAATGTACTTCTAAAATAAATAAATAAAAGAATACATTAAAATAACAGTAACAATAAAAAACTCGAAGCCGCAAATTATTATTATCTTATGTTTTTTTAAATTATGATTAATGCTGAATGTGTGAAATAGGCTCATTTATTGAATAGGTTGTATGTTGATGACATACTCTTCACCCCGGACTGCCAATGGGTGTAAAAAGTTTGAAGTCGATTTAATAAGTGAGTTTGGAACATTGCAATCATAAGTTTTAGTTTAAAAAGTAGGTTAGCCGATGTTTCATTACAGTGAAGACGAAACAGTTAATGAGATTTAACAACCTCTTAGCACCGGGTAGGACATAAGTTCTGATTCTATTTAAGTCTCATCTGACTTGGTGTTTACTTTTTGGTAACGGTATTAAATGTAATTGAGCATTATTTATTTATTTATAACACTTCATGTAAAATTTACATAATTTTTTTTTATTGCTTAGATAGGTGGACGAGCTCACAGCCCATCTGGTGTTAAGTGGTTACTGGAGCCCATAGACATCCACAACGTAAATGCGCCACCCATCTTGAGATATAAGTTCTAAGGTCTCAAGTTAGTTGCAACGGCTGCCCCACCCTTCAAACCGAAACGCATTATTGCTTCACGGCAGAAATAGGCAGGATGGTGGTACCCACCCGCGCGGACTCACAAGAGGTCCTACCACCAGTAAAGTTACATTGGCGGACTTAATGCGTAAGGCATTATTCTCTACCAATCAATCAAAGGTAGTGCAGAGAAAATAGTGGTAGGTGTAATGAAATTTATATTAAATTACTAATACGTACATACATATATACTCAAATATATACATATATATGTTTATACAGTATTCAAAGGAATATATGTATTAAACAAAAAATAACTAAACTGTATGTTACTTACTGCAATAAGGTTTCGCGTTACCGGTTAGCGAATAAAGAGCTATATTAGTATTCGTATCGACGAGCCCGCCTATTTGAAGATGTTTGTATAAGTCATACGAGTGATATCCCATTGGTATACAGAAGTGTTTGTTGTCGCAGTTTGTGCAATTGCCAGCTAGGAACGCCTAGAAAAAAAAAAATAAAAAAAAAATATTATCGTATTGTCGTCGATTACTAGAATAATCTACGTGTTTCATTTGAATATTTAAGTAAAGGTAAACGTAGTATTATGCTAAATTGAACTGACGCAGTCTTAGGTTACAAGATGTGATAAAATCTTTAGCAGAACCGATAAAAAAACAAAATCGTGTCAAAAGCTACGAAACAAAAACGGTTGATGAATTAACAGAGAAAATGAACCTTAAATGTTTTATCTCTGCATACCTATATATATATTACATATAGAGACATGTTATATTTGAAAAAAAAAAAGTACATATTATGATATTCGAGAAAGATATAGAGCAAGATTAAAACCTTGTTGTATAATTACTCTTGCCCTTGTACTCTGTATCCTTATGGTCGTGTTTCTTCTAACAGCTGTGTGTACACAATATATAAATTAAAATACATATAGAAATAGGTTAACGATTAATTATTCGAGACCATTTAAATTAACCATGGTCATCCATCCGACGTTTACAGCATGTATCAAGTTTATTTTAAATGGTTAATTAAAATTAATGAGATCTTATTACAAATAAGTCTAAATGCTCTATATTTTATGTTTAAATCTATTTAATTAAAAACTGTACTTTTGAATTTCAAATATGCCGATATATAGATATACCGAGTGTTGATTTTAAACACATTTGAGTGCATTTTTATTTTATAATTGTGTGTTTAATTGTGCCAGTTTTTTTTACTATCAAGTTGTATCTTTATACTTTTCATTGTTATGTGGTTTAATTTTCTCATTCTCTAGGTTATTTTACCGTCTCTCGTTTGTACTAAATTTTTGAAGCACACGTTTTTAAAGAAATTAAAAACCATAATTGCAACGATTTAAAAAAAGGGAAATAAATATTGATTTCGATTATTTTGCAAATATTATTAGCCAAAACGAAGACAGAATAAAATGTATTTAAACAAGTCATCAGTGCATAGCAGTGTGAACTGCATGAAAAACTTTAATATTACACTGTATACATATTACTATAAGCAACTTCCACTGTTCGAAATGGGAGGTTTTAAAATATATCTCATCATGAATAAAAATCTAAGCAAAAGGTCGGCTAGTTTTTATCTCACTCAACTCCAAAGAGTTAAAAAAACCCATCTCCGAGTTTAACTCGCCTTTTGACCTAAATTACCTACAAATTATCTTTTTTGTATGTCGCTTAGCACTTGGGCCAACAATTTTCTGGGCTACAATTATGAGTTGGTTGTGTATTTCACAAGAATACTCGCAATGCGAAACCTGTCGTGAATCTTGTGGAAAGATTATGTCCAAACGTCGACGCCTGCAGGCTGATAATGATGAAATGCCAGAATTACATATTTCAATACATTTTTGGCAAAGGAATTATTTGAGGTCTGAAGAAAGTGAATCGGTTTCATTATTTTAAAATTATAAGCATATAATGTTTTAAGCGCATAATAGCGCAAATGAAAGCAATTAAAAATAAAGTAGTAATTATGATAGGATGTCCGTTTTTTTTAAATTACTTCGAGTTAATTGCTGTTAGTGCGTAGTAAAGTTCGATTACTCACTTCATGAGATTCACATTGTATCGCCATGAAGGGACACGTGGGTGCAATACTTTCCGTGAAGTACTCGTGGCTTCTTTCGTGGTTGCAGCCTACGTACTTGACGACTTGTTGGTACGAAGCGCTTTGGTTGGGCGAGTCAGATTGCTTGCAACCGGGCTGGGTCGAACCGCCATTTGGATAGAAATCCACGTGGCCTATCGGTTCTGATATTCCGAAACCTGGAAAGAGAAAAAAATCATTGATTCCTAGTTTATTCATTTACAAATTTATATATTGTAGTAAAGTGAGAACATTTTTCTACATTAATGAATACAAATAACGTTTTTTTTTTTCAAATGAATTAATTTTACTTCTTTCGAATGTCAAGGCATTGAAACCACGCGGAACGCGACTATTAACAATGAATCATAAACATTTGGAATTTCTTACTGTGTCTATGTCTAGCAGTTAACATAATTCTAAATTAAATGTGCTCGGTAAGCTTACCTGAGAAATAAAGAGGCATCGCGTTGCTGTGAATGATATCGACATATTTAGCATCAGATCTGTCCAAGCGAACCAAAGTCACCGTCCTGCTGAAGTACGGGGCGGCCGGATCCAAACCAGTTATTCGTCCTAGTTTCAAATTGAACTTCTGTAAATTAATCATTATGTTTAATTGTCAAACGGCATATGAATATTAGATGTAGACTTTTGTAAAAAAATTGTAACCTTCTGCAATTCGTGGCCACAATAACCGCCTAAATGGGCGCCGAGTGAATGACCAATGAAATGAAAATTATCTATATGTGGCAACTGCAAAACTTCCTGAAATAAAAAAGTAAACGTTGTACCTTAAGTCAAGTCAAAAAATAAAAAAAAATCGCTATTAATACAATGGTACTTACATAAATATTGTGTATCAAGTGGGCGGTCATAACTCCGACCAATCTAATATTAGCAACCGATTGTCCATACGGAGGTTGGGAACCCCCACGCCAGTCAACTATGATCACTGTGGCTGATTCGTTACCGTCAATGTCTAAGAGGGCATTTGCTAGATTTTCAATCTGCAAATGGCAAATTTTGTTGTTTACTTTTAATATGACGTCGAAATTTTAATATTGCGTTAAGGCCTGCCCCACCCTTCGAAGCGAAATGTACGACAGCTTCGGGGCAAAAAAGAAGCAACTTGTGATAATTATCCGCGCAGACTCGGAATACGATCTACCATCAATAATCATTACCTTAATTATATATTTGATGGGGTTTCATTTTTATTACACTTCAAACGTACACATTAGCACACAAAGTAGGTGATCAAGAAGTGTGAAGTGGTTTAAACATATATAACGTAAAAAAATGGATGTGGTAAGTTTTTTCGCGGTATAGTAACGTCACTCGCATCACGCGGCACGGAAGTTTGTGATTAGTTTAAAGGTTATTAATTTAGAGTTTAGATTATTGCGGTAGGCAGTGGCTTGGCTCTGCCCCTGGTATCGCTGAAGTCCATGGGCGACGGTAACCACTCACCATCAGGTGGGCCCTATGCTCGTCTGCCTACAAGGGCAATAAAAAAAAATGTGGGTGTAGTCGTAATTGTTACTGTTACAACTGAGAGCTAATAACTTAATGCCCTTATGAAATTACAACTTTAATTACTTCATATTAAATAAAGATACTAATATCGTGATATACCTACATATATTTTTATATAAAATGCGTCAGAAGTACACCTAAAAATATATATCAATATCTCAGTTGTTTTTACACGATGCACGCATGACGGCGGACCTCTAGCATTGAATTTGATTGTATTTATATAGATTATAGAAACACGCAGAAATAGACAGACGGATATTCAAAAGAAAATTTTTGAAGATTTCGTTTCTAGTGAAAATAAATTTATAACGCTGTTTGAAATTAAAGAAATCCCTACGCGACGCGCAAGTGCCCTTGAAAATCAACTAAAGTTTCATGATTATGTCTAAAAACTTAAACAAAGCTATTTCAATCTTATGCGTCATTCGATTTTCCCTGTCAATATGTTTGGAATAACCGTAAGTAAACAGATTACCCATTTCTTGTGACCTCCTTCCAAGAAGCCGTGCGATATGAAGTAAAACGGTCCATTCGCATCAAGATTGGCATTTTGTATTCTGTCCGTATTATCGGCATGAAGCAACACTGGTATTTTTCGGTTCCGACGAGTAAAAGTTGGATACCTGCAGAAAACAATGTTATTTTCTTATAATTTAAATTTTCACAATCTGTACAGACAAATGCTTGTGGTCATAAAATGCAGAGCGCTCAATTAACGCGCTCTCCAATCTCTCAGAAAATATCTTTTAATTGTACAAAAATAACAAAATGCTGCGAAAACCTTGAAGAATAGTCATTCCGTGGTTTGATAGAACGTAACAAAAACCTATCACTGGAAACATACTATGGACAAATGCAATTGTTCCAAGTAATGTCTATAAATTCCTCTCAGCTCTTTTTTTTGTTACTAGTGCAGGCAGAGGAGTATATGGCCCACCTGATGAACAGTGGTTACCGTCGCTTATGGACGTCAGCAATGCCAGGGACAAAACCAAGACGCTGCCTACCGCTTAATACGCTCCACAAGCCTCGTTTGAAGAAGGACATATCAGGGCTCGTGTTAGCTCGTGGGTAATCTACTACTACATTTTAATTTTAAAGCTGCGAGAAACCAGTAAAGCCAAATTACATAACCTGGAAAAAAACCCCTTCAATTAACCTCTCTTTGAGACGTCGTCTTTAGTAAACAAATTCTAGAAGTTTCAGGTCAGTACACCTAAAGCATTCAATCTTTTAGATAACGCATACATTGCAACAAAAAACAAATAAATTATTTATTTATCGTGACGGTTGTACACGCGCCACATGCAATTACAGAACATAAATATTTGTTTTGTCTTCATTTGCTATTGATTGATGTCACGGACGAGCCCCCCGACTCTTATCGTCCCGAGACATTTTAATATGCTCAACACAACATACTATACATATAATCAATACGCACATATTGTGAGTCCACGAAGCGGATCCTACTCGTATAATCAGCTCCACTGATATTAAGGTCCCGAGGTTTAGGTTTAGTATTGATTACACGCGAAATAAACAACTTTTAATACGAAATTGCGAAGTGACTTAATAACATAAATTATGAAAGTGCCGATGCACCACGCCCTCTCATTTATGTATATAATTAATGATGTTATTAGACCGCTCAGTAAGCGTGGCTGATAAACATGCACTTTGATTTTGTTTACTATTCAATTAATAATTATATGGAATGTCACTAATACTGGTATAGAGAGAGAACATACTTTATTGCACACCAAAACACAATGAACATTAGAAAAGTCAACAAGGAGATACGTTTGTACAACAGGCGGTCTTATCGCTAAAAGCGATTTCTTCCAGACAACCGTTTAATTACCCAAAATTCTGGACAGATAAAGATACAGCAGGTATGTTGCGGTGTACTATTAATAATATATTATTAAAGAAAATACAAACATAGAATAAATAGATATATACCATTAAATATAATATGAAATCACTATATGATTTATATTCCAATATACTTACATAGGTTCACATAATACATCAACGGTATGGATAAAGCATAAACAGCAAACAACACTAGGCGGATAGGTAAAGTTCTTTCACCATTATTTTAAAGCAGTTTAAAGTTGGAGCACTTCTCACTACATCCGGCAGAAAATTCCACAATCGAACCGCCTGGATGGTGAATGAGTTATCAAAGAATGATGATGAATGCGCCCGCCTTTTCAGTCTCAGGCTATCCGATGATCTCAGGGAAAAACTATGCGTATCACCTAGGAACTTGAAACGTTCTTTGAGATATATAAAGAGAATACAATATAGTAAAGAATGGACATGAGTATTACGGCGAAGGCGAATTGGCAACCACTTGAGTTTAGCGCAAAATTCAGATACATGATCATATTTCCGTAAACGAAATATGAATCTTATGCATAAATTTTGTAACCGCTCAAGTTTATCAAGTTGTGTTTCGGTTAAATCAGTATAGCTGGCATCGGCGTAGTCAAGAATTGGAAGGAGAGATTGTGCAAACGCAGTTTTAGTGGCAGTTGGAAAAAAAAATCGTAACCGTCTTAAAGATCCAGCTGATGCAAACACCTTACGGCAAACCTCTTTTATCTGTGCATTCCATGAAAATTTTTGATCAATTAAGATTCTTTTATTAAATTTTTCACATTATTGGTAGCTGTACCTACACAATTTATGGATATGCAAATTATGACATATTGATTCATTTTTGCCTTTTTTTTATTTTTTTTTATTGCTTAGATGAGTGGACGAGCTCACAGCCCACCTGGTGTTAAGTGGTTACTGGAGCCCATAGACATCTACAGTCAAACCTGGATAAGCGAGAGTTCAAGGGAGCACAATCTCATTCTCGCTTATAGAGGTTTCACACTAAGCCGAGTTTCTCGCTAATGCTCCCTCTGAATTTCGATTCGCGATTTTCCGCATTCAAATGCATTCACTATTTTAAGTTTATGACTTTAATGACAGTACTTTAATTTTCTGTTTTTACATGATGCAGAACAGAACTTTCCTTCGCAATTGATTAACGATAAACTGAGTAAGTCCGACAAACAGGACGGTACACAGGCACACGTGTCCATTCGAAAATAATGCGATAAAAGAATACGATAAAATAACAACGTTATTTAGTTCCAAGAAATAGAATAAGTTCAATATTCACGAGAAAATAATACAAAAACAATGATAGGAAGTTCCACGAAAGTTAAAAATGAGTCATAAAATAGAAGATGTTAAATTTGTGATTTGGTTTGTCATTTGTTCCTCCTAAATAATATAAATAAATAAATAAAGCTCGGCTGTCGCTTATAGAGGTATAGATAGGTAGCAGTCTCACTTACGGAGGTCCATGAGAAAAAAACGACTCTCTCTTACAGAGGTTTGTTTCTCGCTAATAGAGGTTTTGGGAGCTTAAAATGACGGGTCCTTGCTATTACTCTCACTTATAGAGTTTTCTTACTTATCCAGGTTTGACTGTATAACGTAAATGCGCCACCCACCTTGAGATATAAGTTCTAGGGTCTCATGTTTTAGTTACAACTAAAAGAGACTTGATAGATCCTTGCATTTGTTATTGATAAATCTGTTTTCTTACATGCAGATTCGGTCTCATTTTATATCAATTTAAATTAAATAAATCTTGGCTATAACTTTTAAGCGAAAGTAAACAAATAAATGAAATGTTAATTATAATATAGTTATTGCAAAGTACGAGCACGCGTGGCCGTTATTTGTAGTTGTAATCGTAAATACACACTTTCGTTAGTGTGTGTACCCGACGGAGCGGTCAGTAGCGAGTGAGCCGTCGCTCGAGTCACTTGTACTTGTTGTTTCCACGTTTCTACTGTTCACGAAGTATGGTCAGCATATCAAATCTTAAAAGTAAAATTATGAATAAATTAATTAAATTCATATTTAATTATTATTTATTAATTTATTGATTCATTTTAATATAAATATCAGTGAAGATGATGACAGTGACAGTGTAGAAATGTTCGATGAAGGTAGTGATATAAATTAACATGATTTTTTAATAATAATAACTGAGAGAGCTTTTTATTTTGTGTAGAGTTAAGGTATTGTTAAGGATTACATTTCTTTTGTGTTTATTTTATTTCCTACCTGCAATTAATTATTATTACTAATGTAAATTGGTAGTTGCTTTAACAATGTTGTTTATTTTTATTTTGACTACTCCTAATATATGAATTAAAAAATACTTAAAATATAAAAATAGTTGAAATTCATAACTTGAATTAAGGAATTTTTGTTTGCTAACCCTACGTGCTCTCACACGTACATTGACGCGTAAACAGATTGATCACTTACACAACTAAGGGCGACGCGCAGTCGTACTTTGCAACAACTATAGTTATCGACAACTATTTCGACGGTAACCGCTTTATATTAGGTGGGCTATGTACGCGTTAGATACCGATGCAAATAAAACAGCCCAGAATAAAATTTTCAAGTAACAAGCAATCTAAAAACCATTATAAAATATCAAATTATTCATTTAAAACAGGAGCTTGAGTTTCACGGTTCCATGTTTTAGTTCTCCGCTTGATATAATTGAAAAACAAATAAAATAATTTACTTATAGTGAAGGTTTTGTAATCATCACACACTAATAAATTCAAAGTCGTCGTGGCCTAAAGGATAAGACGTCCGGTGCATTCGTATCTAGCGAAGCAACGATGTTCGAATCCCGCAGGCGGGTACCAATTTTTCTAATAAAATACGTACTTGACAAATGTTCACGATTGACTTCCACAGTGAAGGAATAACATCGTGTAATAAAAATCTAGGTAGATACAACTACCCCGCCTACTACCCTGCCTTGAAGCAGTAATGCAAAACAGCAGTAAGCAGTTCGGTTTGAATGGTGGGGCAGCCGTTGCAACTATACTGAGACCTTAGAACTTATATCTCAAGGTGTGTGGCGCATTTAAGTTGTAGATGTCTATGGGCTCCGGTAACCATTTAACACTAGGTGGGCTGTGAGCTCGTCCCATCTACGCAATAAAAATAATAATAAAAAAGGCCTAATATTAACCGACGAGCACAAGCAAAAAATTTGTCCGAAGACCGACTGCAGCGTTTAGTTACTAACAGTAAGCCCCATGAGTATTTTATCTCCTTGCTGTCTGAAATTCGCAATAACTTACCGTATTGCCATTGACTCGACAGATGCAGGGAAATAATTATCGGGTCTGTGCTCCGTCCACGGGTAGGCTTTAGAAAAACATCCGTAGATGTCATAACATCGCTCCAGTTCCATATCATCTACAATAGGCATAAATGTATCTTGTGAAACTCACACGTATATTTATCAGTGTAAAATGAGTACGTTATGATTTGGCCGGTGCATGGTGTACGGTGGATAAAGATACATAAAAAATATGGCACATTAATAAAGTACATAATGATCCGAAACTAGTACACGATGCGGCTTAAAAAAGAATCAATCACAGTAAAATAAAGGTAATGTAAAAACTTACCACTAAATCCTGCAGGGAAATTAGTGACATCCGTCGAATTCTGCTTCTTCATCAAGAGCATGATGGTCTGCAGCATCAACGTTGCACTCGTTCGATTGTACATCATCCCTGAATCTGTTCTCGTACACACAAAAGGAACGCGAATTTCAAAGTGCACGTGGAAATGTCACAACGTGTGTACGTTTCGCGGGACCGGCAACAGCGTAATTTGATCCGAAATTGACCCGAACTGAAACGCTGCTGTAGCTAATCGTTCAACTGACTAATGTTAAATGAAATGCGCGAAGTAAGAACTTGTTTATATACACTCGGTTGATGCACCTCGCGTACTTTCAATTGAGTGTCGCTACCAAACAGATCCAGCTTCTAGTTCGCAGACGTACCGGGATGCGGCGATAACAGGGGTTACGACGTTATCGTTCCACTACTAATTTGTTAAAAAACAATTGACGCACGAGCAGTCTGGTCGACTGTTAATCAGTAGGTACTTACATTACCTACTATTAATATACAATGACATGCCTATAGTTTCGTTTAATGGATTTACATTTAATAATGAAGCTGTGTTAGTTCCAAAAATACTGATCTATGATTGGCTTCTTACCGATACGATTCATTGAAGTCCTAGACTAGTGTACTTAATGTAAATATTTTAAAGCATGCCTCGAAATGTAATGTGTATAATTTTTTTTTTTTTTTTATTAGATTTTAAACTAATATTAATCCGACAATCCAGCAATTAATCCGACTATGAAATTCTTAGATCCTAGCCTACGTCTATAAGCCTACAGACCTTGTCTACAAGGTCTAATGAGCACAAAATACCCCAAATAAGACGGGGCTGATTTATCCTTGACTTTGCGACTCCATGTTACATTATTATGGATATTATGTCGCCTCGTCCTAGTGTAGCATATGAGTCGACTATTATCAAAGGCGGCAATCTGACTTTTGGACAATGATTGGTAAATCAGAAAAACGAATTATTGACTTTGTATTCCATTGGCAGTCACAAAACTCTTCGGAACGACATCTTAGATAAATAACAGGTTAACTATTAACCTTTATTTAATGCATGTTTTGAACCGTATTCTTTGAAGGAGACGATTATATTCAAATAAATCTGTATTGACATATCAATAATTTTTTTTTGTCCAAATGCACAGATTGCCGCCTTTGATAATAGACGACTCATATATAATATGGGATGGCATCATGATCAAAAGTTAAGGTATAAGCAATTTTAGATGACGGACTAAGTTTTGAGATAAAAGTAAAATAAAATATAAAAATGAAAATCATTATGAAACAAATGAGTTAAAGGAAAAAAAAATGGTAAACACATCTTACTTGGACTTTGGAACCGTTATTGATAGTTTCTTCTAATTAAAGATATAATTATTGAGCAAACATTGTAATCAACAAGCTGATTACAGCTGGAATACACGAAGTGCCCAAAAATAGATTTATTTAATTAATTTCAATGGTCGTTGTTTTTAACGGCAGGAAAATGCTTTTATCCTCACACGCTGGGGGCAACGGGCGGGGTACATCGGAGTTGAAACAATTAAAATCTCCTGTTACTCAACGGCGTCGGAGCGTCGCCAGAGATAAAACTCGGTCGGGGCAAAGGAGGTGATGCGATGCGTTTAGCTCGCTTTTCTTATTACCTTATCACACGGGATACCTTACGTATGGGTCCATGAAGTCCGCTCCGGCAGGGTTCCAGCTTGTGACCCCAAAACCAGCTGTGCTGGGTTTGAACCAGCGTGAGTTGGAGAACAGTACGTCACTCCATTGTCTAAAGGTGTATGTATGCAGAGCGCTCACAAGAGGTCTTATATTATGTCATTATAACGAGACTAAAAAAACTGGTCGTAATGGTTTTTGGGTAATGATTTAGTAGGATGCAAAGTATTGTGATTTCAAGTGACAGATTTCGATCGATATAATAGGGGTTATAGTATGAAATTGCCGTTTTATTGTAATAGGTGCTTCGAATTGACATAGAACCTTCATGGTTTGAGATTTTTGAGTGAAACTTTTTCAAATGGGACCTAAAAGGTTCTTCTTTTAAAAAATGTGCAATATTCAATTATCGACTTTCAGTTGTTTTTTTTATTCAGTTTAGACAAGAAAAATGGATACTTCGAAAATTCGAGTGATTTTGGATTAGAGTTCCGACGCGGAACTAGCGCTGTAGAAACAGCTCGCAATATCAATATTGCGTTTGGAGGGGACTGCTAATGAACGCACCGTGCAATTTTGGTTTAAACGCTTTTGTAATGGAAATTTTGATTTCAAGAACGAACCACGTGAAAGACATAATGAAAGACACATGTGAATAACAATGAATTGAAAGAGATGGTGGAAGCCGATCCGAGCTAAACTACCCAGGAATTAGCAGCATGGTTTAACGTTACCTTACCAACAATATTGACTCATTTGCGTCAAATCAATAAAATAAAATAAAATAAAATGAAAAATGGGTGCCTCATGATTTGACTGATATGCAGAAAGAAATGCGTGTTGAAACTTGTGTTGCCTTATTGAATCGATACAGAAATGAAGGAATATTGGATCGAATTGAGACTGTTGATGAAAAGTGATTCTTTACGATAACCGTAAGCATAAAATGCAATGGCTGACTCCAGGTCAAACGCCGCAACAGTGTCCTAAAGCAAAGCTTACCAATAAAAAAGTAATGGTAACTGTTTGCTGGTCTCAGCATGGTTTTTATTCACTATAGCTTTCTCTGATCTGGTCAAGCAATAACGGCAGATGCCTACTGTGCCGAACTCCGAACAATGATAGCAAAACTTGCAGTGAAACAGCCCCGACTCATGAATAGATCCTCACCATTATTGCTCCATGATAACGCGAGACTGCAATTAGAAACCATTCGTCACCCTCCGTATTCGCCAGACCTTGCTTCAACGGACTACCATTTTTTTTCGTGATTTAGACAATTTTCTACGCGATAAAAAGCTCTCTTCCCAGGAGGCAGTACAAAATGCTTTCACACAGTTTGTAAAATCTAAATCACCAGAGTTCTATCGCAAAGGCATAAATGACCTTCCTATTTTGATTAAATAATAATGTTAAATGAAAAAAAAAACGAATTTCAGTTATTCAGTACAAATCGGCAATTTCATAGTTTAACCCCTAATATACTGCTTCTTTAAAACCATCGTAAAACGCGCGTAAGAAGTTATACTACTTTATTTTTATTAAATTTATTTCTTTTTTTTATTTAAATTTTACTCAATTTAAAAAAAAAAACGATATAACAACTTCCTCAAACACGCATATTGGACATCCCTTTTCTTGACATCGTATAAATTCGGTAATTCTCGGTATGGTTCGGAAAGTTCACCTGCGGCTATATTCAGACTCGCCAAGTTACGTCGGTCGTATTGTAATGAGCGATTTAGTGGGCAACTTCATTCTGTTAATTTTGTGTCACGGTGCGCGCGCATCGTAAAATTTCACTCTCATCAATTTTTCATAAAGCGCCTAAAGAAGTATAACTTCAAAAACAATTTAAACGCGTAGATAGTTCGAATTGAATAACTCTGTAGCAAAGCACTTCTCACTTCATGTGAATTGACTTAAAAATTAGGATAGTCGAGATTATTTCTTATTCCATCTTTATTGGACTATACTTGACTCAAGTAACACACAAACTCAAGTAAAAAAAAAAACAATAATAATAATTTCATGCAAAATTATCGAATTACCTTAAACAGTCAGCTCATTTTAGAAAATTATTTCAACATAATTAATTATATAAATTCATCCAATAATAAACAATGGATAAACGTCAAAAACAGACAATTATTGGCTAAATAAAACAATACGAGTAGAAAACTTCAAATATTCACTATAAATTATACTATAAAAATAAAAGTATTAATGTTAAGAATGAAGTCTCCGAGATTTGTTTTTGGATGGAGTCGACGAGAAATTGCAGTTGAACGTCATATCGTCGGTGAATATATCCGACATGGACATCGCATCTTTATTGCACGATTGAACCAGAAACCGATCGAAGTCGTCTGCGGTGCCCTCCTTATTGGCCATCTTCATTTCTGTTTCTTCAACGTTCGAGAACTTTTTAACCGAATTCTCATTACCGGGATAGAACTGTATACTGTCCGCGGAGTTCTCGTCTTTGAAACCACTGTCGACCCTCATCCAATGGACGTTAGAGATTTCCTTCAAAGCATTATTCGTTACATTACTCTTTGATATATTAGTTACAGTCAGTTCTGATGGTTTTATGGCACTTTCGTAATAACTAGTACTAGCGTAAAATGTATTCTCGTTGAATCCGCTGTCGACTCTCTTGAAGCTGGTCGAGCAGTCGTCGCCGACTTTGGTGACGTCATTGGTCGCGCGTCCGTATTGAGATACGTTTTCAGTCAGAAATTTGAGATCAACATTATTAAAGTCTATCTTCTTGTGCTCCATACTGAGCAGATTGTCGGAGCCGTCCAAACTATTATCTAGAGACATGTGCAGAGGGCTCGCGGACGCCGGCACACGAATCTTACTAATTTCATGAGCACGATAGCTTTTGCACTTCCCTTTAATTGGCGTATCATCTAATATATTATTAATATTAATATTATGTATCCTAGTGGAAGACTGAATTTCGTTTGTTTGTAATTTAATGCATCCGTCTCTGACCGCTTGTTGCGCGTTTGTTTCTTCGACGATAGACCACGTGGCCTGCGCGTCCGGATGTGAACTGGACTCCGAATCCGCTGCAAGAAACATTTTAAATAACTTTAATATTCCTAATATGAAATTCAATTTGTTGTCAACATTTAAAATATTACTTAATTTGCGTAAACACTGGTAGTAGGACCTCTTCTAAGTCCACACGGGTAGATACCAACGCCCTGCCTATTTCTGCCGTGAAGCAATAATGTGTTTCAGTTTGAAGGGTGGGGCAGCCGTTGTCACTAATCTGAGGACCTTAGAACTTATATTTCAAGGTGGGTGGCGGCTTTTACGTTGTAGATGAATATGGGCTCCAGTAACCACTTAACACCAGGTGGGCTGTGAGCTCATCCACCCTTAAACGCAACAAAAAAAATTTAAAAAAATCATCATCACTCAATTTTCTATTAAGTATCGAGAATTAATTATGGGAATTCAGCTTTATTGTTCGAAAATTTTCTATCCCGTTTTATGTGAGGGATTAATTATTTCACTTCATTTTAAATTGTCAATAGCATAAAGCTTACCTTGTGACTGATCGTGTGCTGACTCTTCAAAGCTTATGTCCATACTGAAGTCTAGTTTCTGTACGGACCGACTCCTGTGTAGGCTCGACATACTTAAACTACGTTTTTCTGAAAACGACAACGATGATTTCCGGCTTCGAGGCGGAGACTCTTTTAGTGACGCACTCCTCTTTATTTTGTTAGGTGTAATCTTACAAAAACACGGTCCCTTCTCTTCGCTGCGCGGGTCCGAGATGCAATCCAGGCATGTAGCCATCGCTTCGGATTCCGGCGAAGTGAAGTTGTTTTTCTAGAAAAATGCAAAAAAGTATTTGCAAGATTTATTTTGAGTTATTATTACACCAACTTCTTCGTCCTTAAATGAACATACAGTAAAAGCTCTTTATTCGCGGGGTCCTCATCATCATGATGATGGTGTTGTTCCTTTAAAAATCTGCGAATACAGAAACCGTGAATATGGAATGGTAATTTACATAGGTTAATATTAAGGGATCATACGGAGGGATCATAAGGGGGATACGTTCTTAGGAGACAAAATATACGCATATAAAGCGCGTCGTCGTCTACATATTACTGTTACTGGTGGTAGGACCTCTTGTGAGTCCGCGCGGGTAGGTACCACCACCCTGCCTATTTCTGCCGTGATTACTGGTGGTAGGACCTCTTGTGACTCCGCGCGGGTAGGTACCACCACCCTGCCTATTTCTGCCGTGAAGCAGTAATGCGTTTCGGTTTGAAGGGTGCGGCAGCCGTTGTAACTATACTGAGATCTTAGAACTTATATCTCAAGGTGGGTGGCTCATTTACGTCGTAGATGTCTATGAGCTCCAGTAACCACTTAACACCAGGTGGGCTGTGAGCTCGTCTACTCATCTAAGGAAAAAAAAAAAAAAAAAAAACAATCATATGCCTAATGTTACTACATTCGCGGTATAAGTTCGCGGAATTAGAATTAGTTTGAATCTTGTACATTAAATGAAATTTAAATTTTTAAATTAAACCATTTACGGTTGGTTGCGCATGCGCCGTTACGTCATCGCCGGGTATTACTAGATGTAACCGCACGCGACGCCGAAGCGCCACCTCGCTATTTCACCAAAATCCGTCTTTAATTAATCAATAACACCTCCTCCTTTTTAGCATAGTTGTATTAAGATCTATTTTACTTTTATATTACACGCGTTTGCAAAGGAAATTCGGTTGGATACCTACATATTCGAATCCTTTTTACCAATGGGTATGTACCGATTAGATACAGCGAATAAATAAATCTTTAGCTGCGAATATAGGAATTGGGTCGAATTTTTTTTAACTCTAGAATAGTGAAAACGCGAATGAAGGATGCGCGAATAAGGAGCTTTTACTGTACTCGACTTTGTTTGTTGAGGTAGTCCACCTTGTTTCAAGATCTTGTCTAAACAAACAGGCATGTGGTCACTTGCTTGCCTGAGACGTGAGGTCAAACTCAGTTGTTGTATAACGGCTGTCCTACTCTTCAAACTGGAATACATAATTGATGTAGATTCAGTGCTTCCTTAATTTATACCAAATGAGTACTTGGGTTTTTTAAGTTCATGTACTTCTTCTTCTTCTTAATCCTAGTCATACACTCTTGACAGAGTGGTCGTGGTCATGCATCAGTCGAATCCTGGGACACCGATGCTCTCGCGATGCGACACCATATGGCACGATGTTTCGCAGTGTGAGAGCAATCATTTATATTTGAGTGAGTCACAAATTTTATGAAGTCGGTCCATCGTGTTGGAGATCGTGGAATAATAATAAGTATATATTTTTATGTAAGTTTATTAAAATATAGCACCGTCCATGCTAGTTTGCTTATTTCTCTCCCTGTAAGGTAGCCTGGAAGAGATCGCTTTCAGCGATAAGGCCGCCAATTTATGTCACCGTTTGTTATTTGTGTTATATGCTTACTCTGTACATGCGGTGTCAAATATAGTTATATTAATATTATTATCGTCCGCGAGATCTTTTGCCCTCGACTTTCATATAGCGGGATTAATTTATGTATATAGTCAATAGCTATATATCTAAGCTCCATTATCATCAACGCTGGAGACTGCGAAGATAAAATCCGAAGACATTGCGCCGTAACTAGAACCTCAGTTGAGGGACGAACAAGGATTTGGAGAGACCGCAGAATAAACAAAAACTCAAAAGTTCGTTCAATGAGATGCCTGGTCTTTCCAATCTTTCTATATGGGGCTGAGATGTGGACGCTGAGGATGCAAGACCGTCATGTACTTATATAGATGCGATTATTTTTTAGCTATATACCTCTTCGTCGCTGGAAGCCACTTTGGTGACTGGAGAAATCGAAGCAGACGCCAAAGAAGACGATGTAGCAGACCTTTGATCATTGCGTATCGGTGTTTGGAACCCGATAGGGCTGAAGCACGTCTCGCCAAAGTCGACGACGTCCAATATTTTATTACGAAAAGGTTTCCTTTGTGCCGACGAACTCTTCTTTAATGGAGTACCAAACGTTCTCTTCATACCCTTCGTGACTAAGTCACGACTCTATAAAAAATACAGAATGCTAACTTTAGTAAATTTTAAAAAATTTCACTGTGTAAGTAAGTATAATAACATTAATGTAAAAGTTTGAACCTTAAACAAGCAAGAATAAGCAATTATTAAGAATGTTAATGTATATAAAAATAATGATTTTATTTCTAAGCACCATCACAAATAACAAAATTAAATGTTTAGGTTTAGACGTTCATAGCATAGAATGTAGCGAGTTTATGTATTTTATATGCCGATTTTCTAAAAACTACAAATTTAAATATTGATGATGGCTTGTTAAAAATATTTTCATTTTTAATTATTTTTTAGAAAAGTAAGTATATTAACTAATAATAAATAAATAATGATTAAATAAAAGCCGCTAGTTCTTTAAGTAAACAGTCGTAGCTTGTTATAAGCACACATAGGTTATTATATCCCTAAGTTTCAGCCCCAATATTTCAAGCATCTTCATGAATGTTTATATTATATTTTTTCCCTACCTATTCGCTGGTAGCCTAAGGGGCTATTACAACTACGCCTCGGGTACCTGAGCTCACGGGCTCAACCTGAGAGAATTTGTTAACACTAGCCCTAGCAAGAGCAGTGCTTCGTAGAATCTACCATCGGGATCGCGACCCACCAGAAGATACGTCGAGAAACTCAGTGGGCTGTGTCTATGGATTAGTTCGCTCGCCGAACTCTTCGTCGTAATCGACGAGTTCGACAAGGGCGGAGACCAGTGCTTGAGTGACCTATAAGACACTGTTGTAATAAGCATCTCTCTCATTAATCTAACACAGTGACTGGTATGGTGGCGGTTACTCAGTTAACATTATTTCATTATTTATTGTATAAGTTCTTTTATTAATTTTAATTTTATATTAGTAGTTGACAATTTTAATTTTAATAATTTTGACTTGGTTTTATTTTTGTTTATTTTTGTTTTTAGTCATTCTGATAAATTGTAATTTTAATTTTATTGTATTTTGATTTAGATGTTATGTAATTGTATGTACCATTTTATGGGCTTAAGTTGCCTGAAATAAACGCATTTCATTTCATTTCATAAGCACCTTCATCATTAAAAGAATTCACATTGTTTGATAACGGTAATGACATTTCGAGATATTAGGCAACTGATCATGATTTATTATTACTTCTTAAAATCAATTATCTAAAGCACTTACCAAATCAGGACTGAATATTATAGGCGTGTGTGCTTCGTAACTTGAAGGGGGCCGAGGTTCTGCATGTATTTCATCATCAGTCTGTTCTGAATCATAATGGTCTATGTCACTGTGCTCCTCGAAAAACAGTTTCCGACAAAGGGAACCGTTTGCTGTTACTTCATACTCATCTGACATGTTTGTTTGATCCTAAAATAATAACGTTTTTTTTTTTTTTCAAATAATATGCACACCCCAGAATATTCTTAGTTCAGTGTGTGTACAATTTGCAACATAATGTTTATGTCTTTTTAGGTATCCCTGATCTCCTAATTACAGTTTTGTTTTTATATGTTCTGGACACAGGAACTTAGATATTTATTGTATACCAAGCTACTATTCAGAAAATAGGGGTATGCAAAACTTGGGGTGGCCAAATCATTACTAGCAGTACTTTCGTCAACCCAAAGCACTTTAATTATTCAGCAAATATCTCTATTCATTACCCTTGTATGTTCTAAGCCCACTCATGATGACACTGCCAGTAAGAATACTGCAAAGAAATCACAGGTTTCAGTCTGAAGGATAGGATACCCGTTAATACAATGCAACTGAGAGTAACATTCTATTCTGATGTCTGTGTGCACTAGTAACTGTGTGCATAACATCAGGTAGGCTCATCTGCCCCTCGATGCAGTTTAAAACTACTTTAATGAATTAAAGTGAATTAAAACCACATTACTTCTAGTGTATTCTTAATACAATTCACATGTTGACTAATGGAAGTTGCCGTTCTAATGTAGACTATGAGTTATAAGAAAGATGCATATTGGTCCAGAACCAATGAGAAAAAGATAAACAAAAATATTAAAAGTAATATTTTAAATTTTATCAATTAATTATCATGTGCTTTCAAATTCAAAAATGAAAATAAATATAAGAGACTATATATAATGCACAGCTATTTCAAATTAATCGCTTACTGGGAATTTTTACTGGTAGTTTGAACCAAATGGAAGATGAAAAAATAATTTTAATAATAATTAAAATTACCGGCTTCTGCTGGTACTTTTGTTAGCTATTTGTTAGTTATCAAACAATCTAGGAACGATTAATGAATAATGGCATGTGATTGAAAATTTATTCTCTACAATAATTGTAAGCAAAATATGAAATTACTAATCCAAAGCCATGTCTTATTAAGTGATAATCAATCACCCACAGAAATGTCAAAGAAACTTTGTAGTTATTAACTTAAACTATTTTTTTCTCTGCAAAATTTTACAACTTTCTGTAGGAAATAAATTGTTGTCAGGAATCAGTATAAAATGCCTTCATACACTTAAAGAGTCCAGATCCCTGAATTATATTGCAAAGCCATAACATCTTTGGAGATGGCAGAGGTGTACTGATCATGGTAAACATCATGGTAAACATGCACTTTCATTATATAGATATTGTGTTGTGTAAATTTAGACACTATTAAATGCAGTTTTTTAACACCAAATGATTATTGTGTGTCACATAACTTACCAAGCCACAGGGCCTCATTGGAATTGAACAGAACAACCGCAATCAATTCAAATAAATAAATATATATTTATTTATATTTCACAATTTCAACAATCAACTTAAAATATGTCTTTCAAAGATACCTGTTTATTTTATATAAAATTATTTATTGAAGAATACTTTTATTAAAATCAACATCATTCAATTGAAATTTTTGAGTAAAATAGGATACTAAAACTTTAACAATGAAATAATTTGAATGTATAAGTGTATAAGTGCAGAAAGGTTGTACCTTGGTAAAGGTTGTATTTACCTGTGTATAAGTGCAGAAAGGTTGTAGAATTTTTTCTATTTCTGGTGGTAGTTCCGGAGGGAGTGTGAGTATCGTTTGTGCTGAAACTATTTTAAAATAGATGACCGCATTTGATAGCACTATTATTAATATTTACTATTCCCTCATTTATGCATCCATGACTTCACCCACCCTGTGGAGTAGCCATGTGAATATACTCCAGGCAGGTACAATTATTTTTGATTATCTATTAATCACATCATTGTTTTTATTGCTTTTACCTCTAAGAAACTTTTTGTAATAAAATACAACTTCCAATATTTACAGTGGTAGCACATGTGAAGCCCTTACAAATCAATACCAGATTCTGCCATTAACCAAACTAGCATTTCAGCTTGAAAAATTTGATACTCAAATGTTCTGAGACTTCAACCTTAAGCTTTTATGTGGGAGTAACTAACTATACACTCAAATCACCAGTTGCAATCTTAATTAATCAACATTTACAGTTAAACCTATAGTTTTTTATTGTCATTATATTGTTTCCAATGTTTCAAATACTTTACAATTTTTGTGGTTATGGACAACAAAGGTATTATTTTTATAGAGACATAGGTCATAGTTAGCACAATATTCAAACCCTGATGAATTAAAATCAATGGACTAATCCCATGAAAGTAGTATTATATCTAATACTAATTACTACTACTACTTGTTTATTATTAATTATCTAATTTTAGTTATGTCTATGATTCACAAAATCTAAGGAAAATATTACACTTGCAACCCAGTGAACCATGAGTCCATTAATAATACGACCTAGTACATAAAGCATTCAAACTAGGTAAAAAACTAATAAATCAATTCAAAATCTGTTGAAATACAAACCATCTTTAGTAATGATTAATTTTTCTCTAATAAGGCTAGTTATTTGTACACTGGCTTCACAGGAAGTCTTTAATATAGGTTTATTCTTTTTTAATGATTCCATTGGACTAGGCATTACCATCTCCTGTGAGAAAAATCTAGAAAGTAAAATATTTAAATGTAATAGGATGACATGATGATATGCCATAATTTAGCACTATCATTGTGTAGTAGTAAGGCTATAAAACAATTGGATCAATCTAGTTATTCAGTACAAGTTTTAATTATAGAAGTATTTCTATTTATTTTTATTTATTTATTTATGTACACACAGAAAACAAGACACAGTACAGAGTAATAGGAAAATTATGTACAAAGGCACTGCTTATTTCTTTGAGAAATCTCTTTCAGCAGACCTGCGTTCTATCTAAATAAGCATCTAGCAAACTCTTTGGATTTGTGAATATTACAATAATTGAATATATAAAAAAAAACAATCATTTGTCACACACTAATGATATGTTTCGTATTATTCAAAAATAAATGATTTAATTGAAATCAATGGTTTAACTATAAATTTTGTGTTACATAGATTTCTTCAAATATTTGTGGACTTACTTGTCAGTGGCCTCTTCGGCGATTCTCTCTAATGCTGGATCAGGTGACGGTTCAAATTGACTATTACAAGCAACAATCTCTGTAGGAACTAATGTGCATGCCTGATCGATGTCCCATCGGAAAGACCCGTTGCTCTTCTGCTTGTATATTTTGCACATTCCTGGACTAAGAATGGTAAAATTTGTATACATATAATTAGCACGCAAAACAATGAATATGACTTAAACTTACCTGCATATCGGTTTGTGTAAGCTTTCTATTAAAACTTTATCAAAAGGATTTCGAACTTTTCTGTGAGTAGGTGGAGGTGATGATTTATATTGATCATTTTTATCATTCATTTTTGAAAGTAACGTTGATTTGACCGATTAAAAAATGCAGTTTACGGTTTGACGGCTGAACATATTCTCTTTGAAAATTTCTTCTGGTTTGACCCGTCCATTGCACAAGCAAAGGGAACAGCGTCCATATATGTTAATTTTTAAAAAAATAATATCGACATTCAGCATGATGTGCCAAATGAACGAGAAGTTTTTTCGTTTCTTTTTTGCGCTAAATTAATTTCGATTCTTATATACCAATTTTTTATGCGCGGTAATACCGAAATGGGGACAAATCATTAAAAGTGAAACCTGTTTTTTTGGAGTTTACTCCTTTAGAATCGATTTACATATATAGGCCCGGGGTATGAAAATTATGGGGACCAAAATCGTACTAGCATGTCACACGAAATGCGTTATGCGCCTGATTGGCTCCTGATTGCGTGATGCGTGCGCGCGCCAATCAAAATCGTACTAGCATGTCACACGAAATGCGTTATGCGCCTGATTGGCTCCTGATTGCGTGATGCGTGCGCGCGCCAATCAGGAGCCAACGCGCGGCCGCGTTATCGCAGGTGACGCCGGGCTGCTGCGCCGGCAGTCCGCCACAAAGCCTCGTACTGATCGCGCGTTTCTCTCATTATTGTATTTTCATATATTTGTTAGTCGTTTGTTTTGTGTCTCGTTAATTTGTTAATAATCTGTAGTGTATCGTGTTGTCGTAATATAGAACTATTTCTCGTATTGTTTCGTTTAATTTTTTATATCCAGTAAACTCCAGTCGTGCGTCGGAGCGGACACACACACTTTTTTTTCCTACCCAAGCTCATGATCTTGAGATATCATTTCAGCGTAACCTTATCTAGTAGGTGAACTCACGGGGCTCAAACCTAACGTCGTTGCTAACACTAGCCCTAGCAAGATCAGTGCTTTACAGAATCTACCACCGGATCGAAAACGCGACCCACTGAGAAGATCCGGCGAGAAACTGAGTGTGCTGTGTGAGTGGGTTAATTTAATCGCCGAGCCCTTCATCGCAAGCGACGAGTTCGACGAGAACGATGACCGGTTCTTGGGCTACCTAAAAGCACCGTTAGTGGATGGGAGGATCCGAAATGAAGTGTTTAGGGCGACGTTAACTGTTTAATATTCAGTTCGCAGTATCGGGAATGTGAAACCTGTAAGCTAATCATCAAGCTTTATTTGGAGCGTGACAAACTGGAAAACATGGTAAACTCTTGATACCTGTTGCACGATTCCAAGAGCGCATTTCTGTAGGCCTCAAATAGTATAGCAGCAGCAATAAATATAAATAAAAAAGTTTGGGCTGACTGGCACGGGACACACCATAATTTTTCTCCCTTTGTACTCTTTTGTTGAACGTCCATATTGTTGCATTCATCCCAACTTTATACATCCCTCTCTAGGTTTTAGAATAAAGTATAACCTTCTCAAAGGTAAGCTCTTTATCATTCTGTATGATACATCTGCTTTTTTTAATTGCTTAGATGGGTGGACGAGCTCACAGCCCACCTGGTGTGAAGTGGTTACTGGAGCCCATAGACATCTATAACCGTAAATGCGCCACCCACCTTGAGACATAAGTTCTAAGATCTCAGTATAGTTACATCGGCTGCCCCACCCTTCAAACCGAAACGCATTACTGCTTTACGGCAGAAATAGGCAGGGCGGTGGTACCTATCCGCGCGGACTCACAAAAGGTCCTACCACCAGTGATTACGCAAATTATAATTTTGCGGGTTTGATTTTTATTACACGATGTTATTCCTTCACCGTGGAAGTCAATCGTGCACATTTGTTGAGTACGTATTTCATTAAAAAAATTGGTACCCGTCTGAGATTCGAACATTTTCTTCCTATCCGATTTATTCGATTCTTATCCTTAAGACCAAGACGACTTCATATTAGATATCCATGCTCCATATTAGATAGCCTTACTTGTTTTGATATTGCACTATTTATTTGTACCGCAATTTGCCAAGAGATGACTCATACTGTTACTAGCTATGTAAATATTATGACCATTATATTATGATATTAAAACTATACATCTAGTGTTGGACAGTTAAATTTGAGGGGATTGGGTTCTGTAGGTTGATGAGGGGCTATTTAAAAAACACTCTGCTTCATGATTAATATAATTACATTGTAGATACTATGAACACTGTTACACCGTTTTAAAATTATTATCTTTATAAAACTTTTAGATGCTGCTCTGACCGTGTCTAGATGAGAAGTCTTTGCCTTCACTGACGAGAAGACAATCGTTTGATTTAAACATTTAAAAGCATTTTAATCAATGAAGTAGTTCTATGATTTTAATCAATGAAGTATACTATATAGGTCTATGATTTTAATATTCCAAATCTGTAATCTTATATGTGTCAAGTGTTGCCTGCCATCACGTTTATATTCAAACTCCAACATCTAGGAAGAATACCATGATAGAATCTTCTCAAGCGTTTTGGAATCTTATTTAATTTATTCGTATGCAAGACGCAATTATTTTCAAAGATATTGTTTATAAAAACTGTTTCTGTATGTTATTATCGCATTTTTTATTACTTTAGTTACATACAGGAATTTGAATTCAGACAACAAGTATTTAACTTTATTACATATTTCCAGGGTTATTATATTTATATTTATTAAACTCATCGTAATCGCGACCTATCTTATAAAAAATAGCAACTGACTTAACAGAGTTTTGGCGGAAACGTGAATATGCTTTGTTATTTGTATGATTAAGTGATTAGTGTGTTTAGATTTAATAATTATAGATTATTGACTGTTTACCATATTTCAGAGAGTTGTTACACAAAATTAACTATATAGTGTGCGCATGTTTCCTTTGTCTGTTCAATGGACAAATTAAAAAAAACCTACATGACAGTTATCTCATGTCAAGATTAATTTATCGGGCAAAGATTAAACACTTAGTTCGGGCTATCGGCGACTAAAGATAATGCGGAGATTATGAATCCCTAAAGATATTTAATATTAGGTACCATTTATCACGCCACATTTAGGCCTGTATCAGAAATGCAACAAACATACAACAGAAGACGGGGTACATTTTTATTACTTGTTGGCTGTAACTCAAAATTTTGTATCAATTAGACATCCATTTAAGTCAGATAAGATAAGCATACACATTTTAAATGGAATCTCACGATAATAGCTACGAATCCATGGATGTGGATTACAGTGCCAATTCTGTTACACATATGGATATTTCATATAACGACTCGCAAGTCTACGCGACACAAATTAAAAAGGAAAAGTTAGATGAATGTGTCGATATAGGGGAACCCATTTCACCCTGTGTGAGTGCTGAGGATATTAAAAGTTCGTCCTCGAAACCAATGAAAACTTTTCACATTATTAAAACTCAACCTAAGATGAATAAAATAACGCCTCAATTTAAAATCATTTCCATTGTTGGGGTTTTAGCCATGTCAGTAATAATCTATCATTTACTAAAATTTGAATGTTCTGATGAATTCGATTTAAAACAATTAAAGGAAACACTCTCAAATCAAGTATATGGACAAAACAAAGCCATTAATTCAATCATTCATGTATTAAATAAAGAAGGAACAAAGTTACTTTTTTTTTATGGAAGTACAGGAGTAGGTAAAACTTATACTGCTTCCATAATAATGGAATTGTTTGGAAAAAAATCTAATTTATACCACTATACGATGCCTAGTTTTGAAGAAATTTTCTCCACAGACTTCATGTATGGCTTAATACTGTGTAAGAGTTCACTCTTCATTGTTGATGGACTGAGTAGAAATGATAAAATTGTGAACCAACATGTAAAAGATCTTATAAAAAAAAGCCAAGAACTAGATAAGAATATCACTATTATATTAATATACAGTTGTGATAACTTGAATAATTATATGAAAATGTGTGATGAGAATTTTCACGTAAAAGTAACTGAAGACTTTAAAGATGTAAATGTACATAAGGCATTTGTTAAATTTGATTTGTTAAATAACTTACATTTGAGACAATGTATACAAAAAGAGGCAAGCAGCCAGAACCTAAAAAATGTTGATTACGAAAAACTTCTGAAGAATTTTGATGTTGCGGTAGATGGGTGTAAAGGAGTTCACACAAAGATTAAATTGCTTTAAAAAGGTTTGATATATATGATTTCTAAAGAAATATTCAAATTCACTGTTAACAATATTATATTCTGAATTTATAAGTTTGATGGTGGTAGGGCTTATCGGGAGATTGCATAAGTGAGTACCATCATCCAATGGATCTCTACCATAAAACAGTCATGCATTCCGTTTTGAAGGTTAGAATAACTTACAATTAGTTTTAATGTTTGACCTTATGTTTCAAGGTAGGTGGTAATGTTCTGTGATGTTTTTATTTGTCTTGTTTAGTAGGGCTTAGGCCCAGTACAGCTTGTGTAAATTGCAAGCCACAATATGAATGCAAGGAAAGCTATAACAATGGGCATCTCAAACCAATTGTTCTCACACCATCTATAAATACTACTATTACTACTACTACAACAAATACTACTACTACTATTTTATTATTATGAAAATAAGTTTCCATTGTCCTGTGAATTTTGTTGAAATTATCACTATTTGTATTGATGTACAGTACTACATATTAATTTGTTTTCTGTTACACATGCAATGGCTGATGAGCTCAGTCTTTCTCGTGTTTAGTAAATTATTATTAAAGTCCATAGATGACACATCACCTTCTGTTGCACGCCCAGAACATGAGTGTGTGGTCTCAACGGCTTAGGAATAGCTTCATCCTGTTTTAAACAAATACATCTCCATTTACAGGTACCACAATGGATTTTGATCATATAAAAATTTTACCAAATATGTCCATGATTGTTGCTTTATTTGTGATGTAAGTGTTCCTATTTAAGATTCAGGTCAGTTTGTGTTTAGTTTTCATTGAAGTTTGCTTTTCAGAATTAACTAATAAAATAAAAGTAACATAGCAAACTTCATAATTATATGTATTGTTTTTACTTGTTTTTAAACCACACAATTTATTGACTAAAGTTTTTGGATATATTATGTATTTTAAAGCAAATAAAATCACAATGAGAGATATTGTCTTGTTTTCTCAAATGCATTTGAAATTTTCAATATAAAAATGAAAATATTCATAATGGTAGTTGGTTATGTAGATGACTTTTATACCTACTTAATGTTTTTTTTTCTATTGAACTTAACAATTAATGTGTACATAGCTTGACACCATTCGACGTTTGTATTAGAAGTTAAAATGTAAATTAAGTAGTAGTACACAGTGCTGTGTACCTAAATTAGAAACTATTTAGTTGCCAGTATCTAGGTATACAGTATAGACAAGTAGAAAAGATAGTTTTGTAAATGAATAAAGTGTAGTTAATTGTAGATCAAAAGAACTTTATTTTAGAGAATTTACATGAGAATCGGCAATGCAGAGTTTCAAAAATTATGTCGAATACAAATTTTATATTATACTGACATTTCTTTATTACACCTATATTTTCAAATAGGAGTACTTACTACATTTTTTAATAGAGAAGTTCCTAACTGAAATGATAGGTGCAATGAAGTTAAAGTTACCTAGTTACATTTATTAAACTACAAAATTTAAAATAATCTCAACCACATTTAATGCTAGCATAATATAGGGTATTTATACAAACATATGGCCATATAGTAAAAGCAAAATCAATCCAATGACAGTACAGATAAAGTTGCTGTTTTACTTCAAACAAATTCACCAACACCAATATTTGTATAAATACATTGAGTGTAGTACCAGCTTAAAAAGCTGGTTACAACAACTTACAACATTGATTTTCACAATCCATTTTTTAAATCTAGAACATCAATTTATATTTAAACTATTTACTTTGATATACATAGCTGTATTTAGTTGAGATTAATAATTTGTAATTAATGTAAAGGAAAAGAAGCGTTTTATATAGTTTTTAAATTTTAAATAAGTTGTTAACTTGGACAAAGCAGGCTAATGTATTGAGACATCTTTTTACATTATAAATGTTCGGTACCACAGTGAATTATTATTTAATAACGTAATGTAGAAAATATTCGAGAGCTATAACCATATTGCACTGCACCCACATTATGAATAAAATGGACTCCATTGATTAGATGACCATTTGAAATACGATGTTTTAAAGTGCTTTAGTTTGACTCTTTAAGTCAAATATATTGCTTAAACAGTAATGTATCATGTGTAAATTACTATTCAATTAAAAGCAGGCAATTTAAAACAATTTACAAAACCAGCTACCTACCTACCTCAAATGTAGACAGTAAGTAAGTCCTAAGTTCATAACCAATAAGTACTTAAACGTGCCTTCTAACAAAAGGGAGAGCCATGATTTCTATTTTATATTAAATTAATTAAAAAAACAGACGGCTAGTAGGTATGATATCATTCTCGCACTGGTAAGTATATATTGAGGAAGGAAGACAGTAAAATTAAATGATTATTTAAATAAATTTCCTTATTTCTCTTTAATAGTTTTGTAATACTGGAAGATAGTGTTGAGGACTTATGTTGTGCATTTTGTAACTGTCAAACCATTATCTTGTATTTTCAGATTAACATCGAATCTGCACATTTATATTGAAAATTACGTTAATTATCTATTTAAATATTACAAACATTATAATGATATTTAAAAGTGGCTAGCATTAAATTCTGAAACATCGACAAATATTTTAATAAATGAATTTACAAGTAAATTGAATTTAAATAGCCTTTCTATATATAATTAAGTACTATTTTTATCAAGAAATAACACAAAGAAGTATCATTTTAATTGAAGATTGAAAAGTTTGTGTAGCAACTTTATTTTCACTAACAACAAGATTAATATTTCATTAATGCTTTGCACATTTATAAGAAATTTTAACGAGAATTTTGTTAAATAATAATAGTTGTCCATAATAATTATTAAAATTTTCTTTTGATTGATTAGATACCTCGACCGGAACAAAGAATTTCTTGTTTCTGAATATCCTGAATAGATAGGTAGGTACCTATATAACACGATCGAAAAATCATATTATAATCTCTAAAATGACAAGTTTATTGCAAAATTTGAAATTGGTTAATTCAATAAAATTCAATAAGAAGGTTTAATTAACTTTCATTAAAATATCTCAAAAAAGGGATTGCTTAATGACAACAACAATATAAACATGCGGTGTGCAACCAATATGTACATTAAGTAAATAACTACGTATCTATTATAATATTAATGTTCAAAATTAATTTAATAAAATGTTGATTAAATACTAAATATGTGTAATAATAAAGACTAGAATATATTTTAGTTTTACAGTTATTGACACTAATTTCAATGGCACAATTGTTGACTTTTAAAACTGGGTTAGGATCTCAAAGTCCACAAAGAGCATGCTTTTCTGTCGGATTTTATAGACATTGAAATGATTAATAATTCTAAAAAAGTTTAAGTCGAATTTATGAAAAGGTGGTGTGTATCTGTGTTTTATAGAAATCCTATTTTATAAAATTATAGGTACCACAGACTTTGGATTAATAATGACAAATCATATTTCTAAAAAATAACTGTACAAATCGTCAGCTTTTGTAAATTTAAAGTAATAGAAAATATTTAGAATGAATCCCAATGAATTCTGTAGATACCTTATTTTTTACCTATAATTTGATTTAGATCAGGTACTGTTTTAGGTACACTTGGAATAATGGTAACTTAAAAAGTTTTCGAATTTAATTCTTACATGAGAATTATAAAGCTCAAAGCACAATAATATACAACATTAAAATCTAAAATTGACAAAATTGATATAATCCACTTAAATACAACAGTAAAGTATAGGTAATGATATTAGTTAACAATTATAGAAGAAATTATTGAACCCGTACAATATAAATTTAATCAAATGTAAGTATGTATGCAAAAAAAAAGCGTATCTTATAAAAGCGTAGTGCCAATAACTGTATTGCATTAGTTACTTACTCATTACTACCTAGTTATTTGATAACAAATAGAACACCATTTTAAGCACGACAAAACATTTATAGTTAAAAATTGTAGAGAGACTTAATGAGAAATGTGCTAAAATTGTAAATCATGTTGCTGATTACTTATATTACCTATATAGATTCGAACGTAGTCAGATCATGACGTTATAATGAGATTTCTTTTGTTTTTTTAATCGTTTAACTGTAATTGCCTCGATATTCGTTGACAAACTTCGATTGTGGCCGAGATCAATATTTAAATTCTAATAAAACTAGCACAAAGCAATGGATATTTTCGGTTATCACATGTTAGCCACATTACAATTCATGCTTCTTATATTCAAGAATGCTCATTGAAAGTTTGATCAGAATTATCATTTAAGATCGCTCAAATAGTGTAAGATATAATTTTATCTAATTATTAACTTAAAGTTTTGAATACGAAGAATTCTAATAAAATTCGTGTAATTATTTTAAAGCAGAATTGGATACTTTTCTTAAACGTCTTAGGTTTTATATACCTTTTCGTTCACTCAACGAAATTAATGGTAGTTGTTTCAAAGTCTCTGATCTAAGTTATAATTATGCAGAGACTATCTTTAAGACGTTTTGATTTATAGAGGAGACTAGTTAGGAGCGATGGAAATGAACGGCAGTCCACTTGTTGTGACGTTTGTGCCAAATGCGAGTCTCTTGTGATTGGTGTGTAGCCCGTCGACCTTCGGAATCTACGCTTTGTGTTACGCAGACGTATGCTATGACTGCAACATCATCACCGAGAAGATGTACTCTTGGATTCAGAATAGTGGTATTAGTTTTCACATGTGGCGGTGTATTGTCAATAAAGAATTTATGGAATTCTACACCTTCAATCAGATTTCCTAGAGCATCAGGATCAAAAGCTGTCACATTGGGATCACATAGCTTGGAATATGTGTCGTAATCACCATTATTGATTGCATCTATCAGCACCTCAGTAACCTTAATCACTTCCGCTCGGCGCAAAGAAGCATTACTATCGCCCCGAGCTTTTCCAAACGAGTCCGCTTTTGTCAGGGCTTCTTCGTCATGTTCTTTAGATATAACCGTGCATGCTCGGTCCACTCCTTTCTTGTCTTTGTCTAAATCATCATCTTCAAGCGTTGTACTACTATCAGTAGACTCTTTTACTTGCGATCCATCGCCTTTTTTATTAACCATTGATTTACCAGAGAAATTTCTGGTAGCAAGCATCGTTGTTAAAATTGCACCCTTGAGCTTGCGACGTGCATTGAATTTTTTCAAACAATCCACAGTTTCCTGTCTATGCATAACTGAAGCAACGCGTTCCCGGTGGCAAATCCATGGATGTTTCAGAGCTTCGGAAGCGGTGATCCTTTTGCTAGGATTAACAGTAAGCATTTGATTAATAAGGCTCTTAGCTTCAGGAGTAACGGTATCCCACTCAGGAGACGGATAATCATATGCTCCCGCTTTGATTTGCGCATAGAGACGATACTGATCTTCATCCCAAAATGGAGGGTAGCCAACTAACAATATGTATAGAATGACCCCACAAGCCCATATATCCACTGGTTTACCATAAGGTTCCTTTTTTAATACTTCAGGCGATAAGTAACCGGGTGTACCTGCGAATCCGAACCATGCTTGTTGATCTCCTTGAACTTCGATAGCTAACCCAAAATCGGCCAACTTGACAGCAGCTCCCTTAGCTTTGCTTGCGAGCAAAAGATTTTCTGGTTTCAGATCTCTGTGCACAACTCCATTATGGTGACAGTGATGGACAGATTCTAATATTTGCTGAATGCAGTGTGACGCATCAGCTTCAGAATAAAATTCTCGCGCCACTATGTCTTCAAATAATTCACCCCCGGTAACCAAATCAAAGACAAGGTAATGGCAATGTTCTTCTTGAATGGAATCATGTAGTCGCACAATATTGGGATGCTGTAGTTTACGACAGATTCTTGCTTCTCGTTCCAATTTCTGGAAGTCTCTTGCAGAGAGTTTCTTGGTATTTATGATTTTTGCCGCAAACTCGTATCCAGTAGACTTTTGTACAGCTCTCCTAACAATCGAGAAGGCGCCCTTGCCTAATTCTTCCTTAAGTTCATAGTTGTCCGAAAACCGCGTGCTAACACTTTCACGATTTGGATTAGCCATTTTAATACGTTGTACTTACGTTATCAGCTTCAACAAGGGCCTATTGTACAATTTTGAGCACAAATTTTCTGCACCAGGGGAGAAATCTGAAACAAAAAAAGAAAACGACTAATGATTTTTTTCAACGGTATCTTTCGTTCTCGGTAAACTGTGTCAGTAAATATTTCTAGTTCTAAAATATAAAGTTCATAAATCGTAAATTAAATAAAAAAATATATTTTCTGTTGTGAATACTGATCGTATGGCAGTATATGAAATGATAGGTTGATTGATTTATTTTTAACCGATGTTTATCTGATTCATAGTAAATTTAAGCGAGTTAAAATAATTTTTCAAAGATCTGGACTTATGGGTTTTAATTCCTCTACAGATCAATTTCTAAATCACTAATTATTCCACCATGCATTCTATTTATATTTTTCGTGATAACTATTCCCATTCCACTCACGAAATAGTCAGAAAATAGATATTGTCAAGGGGCAGTCAGCGGACGAAATTTATCCGAATGAAAATCGTCTACACTATTTTGGTCACTCAAGCTAAATTGAAGTTCTCACTGCTTAATATAAAACACGTAGATACCTAGACAAATATAACAGTTGCTACAAACATAGACTTCTAATATTAACACGGCACCGGGATGACATTTAGTTAGCGCAAAATAATCGATACACCCATTGTCTCAACACATTCACCAAAATTTCGAGGACATTTTAATCAAACTGCGAAAAATACTCACTAATTTTGAATTACTAAACATTTTGCACTACCTATCATTTTAAAACAACACTGCAATTCAATGTATGAAGTTGAAAATGTAATTACACAAATTTTATGATATTCTTAGCACCAGTAAATCGCATGGACACGAACCATGTATTGTTGAAAAAATTATAGATATTCACTTCATCAAATTTAACATTTTATATAATTGGTTTGTTATTGAAAAGAAACAATTTACCTATTATGTGCCCATTTTATACAATATTCAACAAGATGAAGGACTAAAACGAAGGGCCGAGCCCTACACCACACTCTCCGTCTGATCCGGACACGAGCTTCGGGGTCAAATTCATAGACACTTGTGGGTTGCTAGAAAAAACGGTATGAAACGTTAAAAAATTGATGTACTATAAACGACGTATTTTGATAAATCGTTCACTTTCGGAGTGCCCATATGTTTTTTTGGTAAAGATGATTATAATCATAAAGTTTGTATTGAGTTTGTTTTGAGGAAAACTGCATATTTCTCCAATAAAGCTCTTTTAGTCGAGCAACCCTGACTTGTTTTCATAAAATCGATACAATAGCGCAGTGCCAATCCAAAGCGAGCTCACAAGAATTGCGTTCCACGCCATCTAGTTACGTTTGCCGTAAACGCAACAAGCTTCTTTACAACAAATTTTTTTTTGTAGTCTGACATTATTGCAAAATAAATGTTGGACTGATATCGAAAAAAATTAATTACCATTTATATTATTTAATTTTGTCATAATGATAACGGTACCTGAAATTCGAAACTAAAAGAAATCAAGATTTCGAATGAAGTTTCGTGGTCGATTTTGAAACTGAACTTACAAATAATTTCCAAAATAAAAATTATAGGCAAAATTCAAATCTATTTCCTATAACAGGTTTGCTGTGATTTCTTTCAGCTAGGTTTAATGGTTAATTTCAGAAATGTGTGACATGAGACAACTAAAGGAGAATTCTTGTCTCAATGTACCTTTAATTTCTGTTAAACATATTTGTTATGTTTAATTTCCATTAAGACCTGATTTTTTGTGTCTAAAAGAATCTTTGTGTCTCTCTCAGTGTGTGCACGATAATCTCTAGATTGAATTTAGAAATGACGATATATATAATTAAGTATCCGATTATAAGTCCCGTTCACTTAAAAAAATAAATTTATTAGAACGTGCTTGATGTTTCTGTATGCTCCCGGAGCTATTATGTACAATGAATCCAAATGAAGCTTATTTTTTCCATTCAAATGAGAGACTAGAGCTACTCATATGATGATGATGATGATGTACATAGACAGCACATCGTGTATGTTGTCACATACCTTGAGACATGGGCTTGACATCTCAATCGTACTGCCCATGTACTCACTCGGACGTCTCGCAATAAAAATAGGTCTTGTGGTGTTTCCTACATGTGTAGGCTACAATCCAACAGTAATTACGCAAAAACCTATTTTACTAGTTTGATTCATCATCATATCATCTTGCTTTTACCATCGCACCGCCCTCCACCGGAGTAGAGTTCATCCATACTACCTGGAGCCACTACGTTCATCCACAGTGCGTTTCCAGAGATCTTTTTTGCCACGTACCATCCGGCTATGGAATGAGCTCCCCTCCACGGTGTTTCCCGAGCGCTATGACATGTCCTTCTTCAAACGAGGCTTGTGGAGAGTATTAAACGGTAGGCAGCGGCTTGGCTCTGCCCCTGGCATTGCTAACATCCATGAGCGACGGTGACCACTCACCATAAAGTGGGCCGTATGCTCGTCTGCCTATACAGAAATAAAAAAAAAATAAAAAAAAATCTTATTACATAATGCTCATCGTGAAGGTCGTTCGTGAATACATATTAAATATACAAAACATTATAGGACTTGACGATTGTATCGACCGCACGATCGTATATTATTATCTTTGTGCGGTTATATTACAAAAACTGATAAATTACCTAGAATGTGAAGGAAAATTAGCGACAATAATTTAAATTTATCGACAGGCTGCTGTTTACATTGTACTGTATGGGTCTCGGTAACTATTTAACAACAGTTGCGACACGATTCATCTATCTTCAATCTGCAGTAAAAAGAAATATAGAAAAATTGTCCCATTCCATTACACTAATGAATATCCTATCCCTTAAATCGGAACGTAAGATTGCTTCACAGTAGTGATGAATAGTACTGACACTAACAACTTTTTAGTATTTTGTAATTTGGGAATTTTGTCATTTGTTCATCGTGGAAGTCGTTCGTCAATCTGTGCTTGTTCATGCTATGAAAACTGTACCGAGCCCAAAACCAAAAAGTTTTTATTTAAAAAAATAATTCCTGTGAATCTTTATACTGGTGGTTTTGCATCGTGACGTAGGGGTAGGTATCATCATAACCTTTGCTTTCCTACCGCGAAGCAGTCATGCATTCCGGTTTGAAAATTCAACTGAGACATGGACTTTTATGTTTCAATATTCGCAGCGACATTCACGTTGTGATTGTCTATGGGCTCCGGTATCTACTTAAAACCAGGTGAGCCTTGAGCTCATCAGGCCCACTAGTGCATTAGAAAATCACGATTCGTGAAGTCGTTATTTAAATAGTCCTAATAATCCACATCATCCGATGGGGAACGATATTATAAAAAGAAAAAGAATGGCACAGATGACATTATTTTCTGTCAGCGCAAGCGTAGTAGGTGAAATCCGTCTCTCGTTCTGTTGCAAAGCAATCATGCATTCCAGCTTGAAGGGCAGAACAACCGTTATACAGTACAATGTCCACATACACGTCTCCAATTGTGTGGCATCACTCATGCAACGTGACTTTTCGTGGCTCCAATAACAACTAACAACAAGAAAACAGGCTATGAGCTAATCAGCTCATCTAGAGCAAAAAAATGCTAAAAGCGTTAAAGACGATCTGATTTAGAACTCCAAACGGCCAAAATTAAAAAGTCTTCTATGGGAATTCTACATGTAAGATAATACTTATATATCCGCCTAAGTTAATAAAATGTCCGGTATTTCAATAGACACTAGTCAACAGAGTTGAATATAATTCGATAAGTTTATCTAGCTAAGACATGTAACAAAAGTCCGGTATATAACGGTAAAATAGTAGAAGCCAAGACCCTTTGTACACACGCTAACTCAACGGGTGTTTCACTAAAATCAAAACTGGTTCGCATCTTGCGCAAGTGCAAGGGGAGCAAACAAGGGCTTTCGGAACGGGCCCTTCCAAAATTCGTCGGTGCACAATGCACCCTCCGTACCATCCCCACGCAAGCATTCTTATTATTACGCGTCTACGGCTCCTGTCCCCATATTGGTCATAATTATTTTGGTACTCGCTAGACGCGTCGCGAACTTTTTGTAGGTCTCTGTCGTTAAATTCAAATCTTTTTTTATGAAACGTCCATATAAATAGTGACATGTGGAATAGTTTTGTGTAGATTTGGAACAGAATTTTGTTTCGCATCGGTTGTGAAGTTGTGCAAATTGTTGGCTCAAAGGCATTCAATCGACTCGGTCTTCGATTCTGTCACCCAATATTTGCAGCGAAGGGAAGTATTAAGGTTTCGTACGCTGCGGTCGTCTCAGGTTGCCTTTCTCATGAGTGGACGTGCGTGTAAAATTATAACTTAAGAATATTACGTGATGTAGAACCGTCAGTGGCACGTTGTCTAACTTGTAGCGCTCCGACGCCGAATGTGAAGTACGGTGAACCGAAATCGATCGGTCAGCTATGGACATAACTATGAAATGCGTTCTGTGTATTCGGTGATCACTCAATTTGGCGGGAATCCAATGGAGGTTAATTGGCGTATTACTACTAGGTAAGCCGTATTTTCAACAGAAACAACTTTAGAATAATTTACAATAATTTCATGAAATTTAACGTTAAGCCAAGCTTTGCATATTTTTTACCAAGCAGGGAGAAGAGCTTACGGCCCACCTGGTGGAAAGTGGTCACGTTGCTCGTAGTGGTTGTCAATGTTAGGGGTACAGCCAAAGTACTGCTTATTTTTAAAGATTTTTTTGAAGAAAGACGTTATAGTAGAAACACAGAAACATGATTAAAATAATTGAGCTAATACAATTTGCCTTCACAGCTATAGTTAAAGTGATGCCTTATAAATTAATTTATCTTTCGAAAAACTTTACTTTTATTAATCTCATTAGTGAGTAAAACATACAATGTTAGTAAAGATAATACAGTTCAAGTGATTATTGCCAAATATATAATGTTATTTTCAAACGGTAGCATTTTTGTATGCACAAAAAACTAACCGAAATTGGAATAACATTTTTATATTACTAGATTCCAAATTCGAATTTATTTTGTATATGCGCGGCACACATTTTTTATCTTAATGTGATTACCATGTGTGCAATTTTGTCGATTTTTTAGTTGTGTAGTACTTTAGTATTTAATTCGCAAGGATTCTGCGTTTAACGAACGGAATAAGAATCGAATCATGTTCACGAGAAAAAAATGTCACAGTCAAATGATTATTTAGTAGCGTGGCCAACTTCGCGCTATGAGGGTTGCGCGAATAAACATCTGCAGAACCCCTCGCACATTTGTGTCAATGACCTCTATGCGTCAAAGGACGGACCCAAGACCCTTTCCTGTGACGCCATAGTTTAACAATAGGAGATATAACTTATATTTTAAACTCTGGCTCGCTACTGGCATTTAAAAGTTCGCTTTCTACCTTATACATTGAATGTTGAATGCGTATTTAATTTTGTTGATGCTTATTCGCAAAATAACATATTATCATTAGGCTTCGTAAAAATACAAAGGTTATTAATATCTAATGATGTAAGGATATTTAATGATGTTAAATCGAAATTGTAATTGTAATTTGTAGCGCATAACTAAATCAAAAAAAATGTGTCACTCATTATTTTTTACTCAGGCATATTATAAGCTACAAGGTAGGCACCGCCAGCCTGCTTAATTCTGTCGCGAAACAATTATGCGTTTCAGCTTGACGTGTGGACTTACAATACGGTCTACCACCAGCAGTTATCCACTGCAAGCGTAGTGTTCGCTCACGCGGCCCGCACTAACTTGAAGCCCCTTCAAGTCATTTAATCCCATTTTTGCAGGATAGCCCTCGGAGCACCATGGTTCCTAAGGAACGTGGATCTCCATGATGACCTGGAGCTTGACTCAGTCAGTAAGTATTTACAGTCGGCTTCATTGCGCCACTTCAAGAAGGCGGCACGACATGAAAACACTCTTGTCGTGGCCGCCGGAAATTACATACGCGTTCCTGTGGACCGAATGGGAAACAGTCGTCGTCGCCTTAAACACGTCATTGCGGATCCTCCCGATCTATTAACGGTGCTTTTAGGTACCTCAAGCACCGGTTACCGTCCTCGCTGAACCCGTCGTTTGCGACGAAGGGCTCGACGAGTAAATTAACCCATAGACACAGCCCACTGAGTTTCTCGCCGGATCTTCTCAGTGGGTCGCGTTTCCGATCCGGTGGTAGATTCTGCGAAACACTACTCTTGCTAGGGCCAGTGTTAGCAATACTTCGGTTTGAGCCCCGTGAGCTCACCTACACGTCAAGGAGAAGCTGAAATAGTCTCTCAAGGCTTCAGCATAGGTAGGAAAAAAAGTTACCCATAAATAATTGCGGGTTTGATTTTTATTACAGGATGTTAATGCTTCATAGAAAAAGTTGTTTGTGAACACAAGTTAATTGCATATTATTTTATAAAAACACTATTTCTCTCCGGAACTTAAAAAACCGGCATTGTCACATCTCTTGATAACGGTAATCCTTGCGTCTAATACTTCAGACTACGCCGACTTCGCAGTTATAATATTAACGTGACTTAATTGTTTTTTGTTTTTAAAATTGCTAATTATTGTTTTTATGTGACTAAATTTTGGGGAACATAAATTTTCAAATCAAATTAAAAGTCAACAACTCTTCAATTAACCATGTTGATTATTTATTATTTCTCTAGATTAGGCGACTATTATTTTCACGTCTATTGATTCTGAAGATAGCTTAAGTTCAAACTTTTCACATCCAATCGCACCAAGCTTAGATTTTTCACTTGCATGATGTGCGTTGGAAAGATATACATGCTTACGATACAATAACAATATATCCATTACATATAATATGTTGTTAACAACGAAGGCCGTCAACTAAATAAAGCTGCTAATTAAACAAAATTTGGTTGACTACAGAAGAGAAAATGGTACTTAACTGTTTTGTTTCTACCTATTCAAATAGGTAGATGTAATACACGGGTTGCGACATCGGCCGTCTAGTGTTACTTCTTTATTGTCATTCTTCCTGCCTAATTTGGCTTTTATTTGACTTTATTTACGATGTAGGCATCTTAGGGATTTAATAACATGCCTCACAGTAATAAATTGTATCGTTTTCTTTCTCTGGATGTCTTAAACAAAATTTACGATTAAGGATCGTTCACTTTATTATTATACCCTTTGGAAATCTAGAATACGATTAATTATTATCTTAGTGACTACATTTGACAACATCACAGAGTAATTCCTTTATAGAGGGTTCTTGATAAAGCAAGCGCAGACTTAATTAGGCCTAGATTTTAAGCCATCGAACGGCTGATAAAAGTGATGAAAACGCATTAAGATCCGAAACATGGATGCGGCTATAGAGCGCACGAATACTAAGCGTATCTGTATAACGTTCGTGGGTGTGTGTCGTCACTTCGTCAGGCCCAGACACTCTGTGTATACAGAGCAGTGTACAGACACGTGATCATGGCTGGGGCAGTAGCGGCCTGGAATGACGTCACGGGCAGTAACTGCGTCAGTGACATTTTCAGGCTTTTCGGTCAATCGATTGTGCAAGAAACGGAAGTAATTATTCATATTCAAACGCGGGTGAAACGGAGCACTGAATTGTGAATAAAACTGAACAAGATTAATCGAATTGAATTTGTAGGTTTTGTTGATCAATGTTTTTTTTATTTAGAAGTTCCTTGCTCTTTCTTTGGAAACGTCGCTCATCGCGCTAACATGATGTCAAGTCAGTTTTACTGGCTCATGAAAATGTATAACATAAATTTTGATTAGATCGCGTGGCACAAGATAACATACGCTCTTAGGACACCTTAGGCAATATAAATGCAAATTTGACGCCAGTTATGATACTGAAATCACCTTTCATACATGATATGGTATTGTAATTATATACGGTACATATGTATATACCATCATTTCCATATGCTAGTAATTTACAAATAGGACCTATCCTATTGACCATTATTGCCAATATAGTTTATTTGACAATTTATCATTTATCAGTTGAATATGGTGGAAAATAAGAACTGAATTGTACAGTTTGTGAAATTATATTACTCTGTGAGCTTTTTAGGTTAACATATACGTTACATATTCGAGATTATGAACTTATTTCAATTGGTAATTTAGTCGCAAGCGTAGCGAGGTGGTCGACATCTGATACTGTTGTCTCTGATTACACGCAATTCCGTTTTAATTAATACATTGAAACTATTTAAACACAAATAGTCTTGCTCAATACATACGAAATGGGACAACTTCATCAGTAAACGAAATTGAGAATTCAGCGTCCAAGCGAATTGACGTTGTATCGATCGAGAGACACAACCGAAATTGAAAGACCTTTACGTGATAAAAATCCTAACAAAATCCAATGAATAGCCGAGAAAAAACGTGGTGCACAGGATTTCATGAAATGTTTCACTTCGGTAAGGATCAGCGACCGTATGGCTGGTTTATTTGAATTATTCATCGTATGCTACAATATTCATGTGCTTAGTATTGTATTTTATGTATTAACAAAGATTTAATTAAGATCCCGGAAGGACTGGTAAGATTTTGGACTTTTCTTTTTTTATTGCTTAGATAGACGAACTCATATCCCACCTAGTGTTAAGTTTTTATCGGAGCCCATAGACATCAACAACGTAAATACGCCACCCACCTTGAGATATAAGTTCTAAGGTCTCAGTATAGTTACAACGGCTACCCCATCCTTCAAATCGAAACGCAGTACTGGTTCACGCTAGAAATAGGCAGGGTGCTGGTGCCTGCCTACTCGTGCGGACTCTCAAGACGTTCTAACACCAGTAATTACGCAAATTATAAACATAGCGGGTTTGATTGTTACTATACGACGTTATTCCTTCACCTTGTTGTCAATCATGAACGTTTGTTAAGTACGTATAACATTTAAAAAAATTGGTAACTGTCTGCGGGATTTGAACAGCGTCATAGTCGCATCTTTTGATACGAATGCACCGGGCGTCTTATCCTTTAGGTCACGTCGATTTCAAGTTTTCACAGGTTTGTACTATCGTCCTATTTCTGAGGTAAATTAGTAAGTAAGTAGTGCGGTATTTTATTAGGATAGTAGAAAAATGAAGTTTAGTAATTTTTTTGTATAAAGCTATAATGAAATAGATAAAAGACCTTAGTGCGCTTTTTGTGAACTTTTAGTTAGATCTTAGGGTATATAAGATTTAAAAAATATTGATATACCTATGTAAATATTTCATCTACCTACATTCACAGACGATTTTCACCATAAATTAAAATAATATAATGTGACAATATCAGACCCACAAAATTTATAAATTCGAGTAGTCAAGGGTGGTAAGTCGGTGATATGATCGCTTAGTGGTCGGAAACTCGGAACCCTCGTCCAGCCTATCTCTGTCACGAATCAGTTGTACGTCATGACGAATAATATGGTTTAAAGGATATGATAACGGCTATATCAATTCTAAAACAAGACGTCTTAGTCCCTCCCTTGGTAGCGGAATTTGCGTTATGGATATCTTAGGGCTTCAATAAGACCTTGTAACTGCTGAACACTAGTTTGTTAGCCGATAGCTCGACTACGTGCGCTACTATAAGTAATAACCCGGTTTTTGATAAGATTGGCGTTCGCAAAGGTATATGAATTGGATGCATAAACTAACAATAAGTAGACAAAGGCGGAATTACTTGCGGAGCTGCTCCACTTGTTAGATCAACCTAATTCATAACTTGAGTTCCAAGTTGCGACGGTTATGCTCAGACGTTAGTTAGTTACGAACAAGCAAGATAGAGTAAGTACCTTGCTTGTTCGTTGCGCTAAAACGAACTTTTAATTGGATGCTATTTTTAATTACTCGTTATCATTATTTTCAAACCAAAAAAGTTCATCGTTGTTTCTGGCCACACTCCATTCGTGGGATGAATACTCTTTTTTTAATTTGCATTTTGAAATATGTAGTTTTAGTATATAATAAAAAGTACTCTCAGTAATACTCGTACAATATCTAATTACATTCTGAACAAACAGCCTGTATGTCGGTGTCGTCTGCGGAGTAAAAGAAAATACTTTCCAAATCACATAACTAAGTATACATTTGTTTCCGGCAATAAGGCGGTACGCAGGATCGATAAGTAGGACGAACGAAAAGAAATTGCGTTTGCTAAATTTGTTTTATTTCGACATAGTATATTACATATTTGAGGATCTCGACTCCAGACAACACTGTTTATTGTGCCATGAAACTTTCACGGGCGAATCGTGATTCATTGGCTGATTTTGGTTTTTATTTCCTTTTCGTGTTATCTGACTTTTACAGTAAAAATGTACACAATGTAATGAAACAGAACACAATTGGTTTTGTAAATTCTTGACATCTAGATTTTTTCCTCCTACCTAGTCGCTGTTAGCTTACGGTCACGGGCTCAACCTGTGGGAATTTGCTAACACTAGTTCTAGCAAGAGCAGCGCATCGCTGAATCTTCCACCGGATTGGAATCGCTACCTACTAGGAAGATCTGACGAAAACTCACAGTTATGTCTATGAAGTTGCAAATTGAACTCTTCGACGAGACGAGCGATGAGTTCGACAAGAACGGACTGGTGCTTGGAGAGTAGAGCGGAGGATCCGATAAGACATGCTTAAGATGGCGGTGGCTTTGTATTGCCGCGTCGTCCGGGTCGGTTACGTAATTAGACGCGGCCACGATAAGAGGGTTGTCGTGTCGCGCCGCTTTTGCAAAGAAGAGTTCTGACGCTGTCCTACTATACTTAATCATCGATTCTAGTTTGAGGTCGTCGTGAAGATCAACGCTCCCCAGATACTATGGTGCTCCGACGGTTATCCTACAGAAACGGGATTGGATGACTGATCTGGAGATAGTTAATGTGTGTGTGACCCGCGTGAGCGAACACTACACTGGTATAGGCTATGAACATCAATGGGCGATGTTCGCTCCCGTTCCGATGTTTCGGGTGCAATCTTGGTACCCGTCGGCACCCCCAGAACTAAAATGGTTCATTTACTATGATTTGCCTGAAAACTAAATCGAAAAACTGAAGAAAAATAATTGTGTCAAATATAATATTTTTAAACCTTTCCCCTTTACTTGTGCTATACGATCTCACATCTCGTGGATTTTCACAATTCGACATGAATGAGAAGTGCCCTATATGTTTTTATAAGTAAAAAATATGGCTACATATAAGAATTGTTTTGATTGCGTTGGCCGATAAGCCATATATTTTTACGGCTCCTTTCCAGCGTGTAAACCATAGTAGTGTTAAGTACTAATTTCAGCTTAAAACGTTTTACCGCTCCTGATAATAATGACCTTAAGTGTCGGATAGATGTATAACAAATTTATCCTATAAGGGTACAGTTTTCTTCATTTTGAGAACCCGAACTTATATGTTAAGATTAAAATAAACGTGACTTTTCTCTGATTTCTCAAAGTGCGAAATTTTCTTTGTTAGTAGCAGCCTGCTTAGTATGCAAAAATGTACGATATATGTAAATTAATATGTACGATGTGTTCAAAAGTGCTTGCATTAAATGTTTCGTCAGGGAGAATATGCAGTTCGGTACTCAAACTTTGTCCACGTTTAACTTAGTTATTTTAATAGCTGCGCCACGGTCCGCTACGTACCTTTTAAATGTCACTTAATTATAATGTCCATTTCTGCTTTGACGCTCAATAAATAAATTAAGTCGTGCTTTGAAAGTTAGTTTTGTTGCAATTTTTGTTTATTAAAGAAATATGATTTTAAATATTCTTGAATAAAGATTTTGTAATTAGATTATGTATAAGTTCAAATTAAGTAAAGAAATTCGTAAAATGAGGTAGGTATTTATGAAATGGCGCTTTTATAACATTAAATATTTAACTCATTAATTAGAGAAACGAGAATAGATAACGCGATTTAGTCTTCTTTGTTCTTTTTGTAAATTTCCCTCTATCTGGGTTTGGTGATAGTCAAATCGTTACGTCGCTTCTAAATGTATCCACAGGGACTTTCAAAGCATTAACCTTATTCGGTCGTTATGTTTGTCGTCGGTGTTTTGGTAAGACTTCAGTGTCAAAATTTCATTAATGCAGAGCTAAGTAAGTTCTGAGACTTAAAAGCTATTTATTCTAATTTTATTAGATAATTGTGATCTCTAATATGTTTAATTCGTTTTTAGGTTCGCAAGCGTGACATATTTAGATTGTTTCCTCTTTTAGTTGACATGTGACGATAGCTGGATTGTTGAATTCATAAAATAAGGCAATGTGAATGTTTCTAACATTGTTTTTAAAATTTAATAAAGTTAATAAAGATCAAAGCCTGGAGGTTCGTGATGAAATTCGCAGTGGCAACCGTGCGTGCCTTATCTTTTATTATAGAGCCTCTCGTGCATTGCCTTCCCCCTCAAGTAGCTTTATATTATGGTTAACGTGTAATACAGACATATTTTTTAACTCTTTGATCACAAAAAAAAGAACTTTAATTTGGAGAGACTAAATTTGTACCTTGTACTTAAAAAAGTGTACCTTGACAGAAAAACAAAAAGTTATAAAACAAAATAATTATCTATTTATGATAAAAAAAAAAAAAAAAGATTTTACGAAGAATTCGTTATCAAAACGGGAAACCAAAATACGTAACTTCCGATTGTGGCAGCAAATGAGTTGTTCAAAATATAATTACGAATTCAAAAGGAGTAAACGGTAAACGGAGTTCTTGAACGCTATGAGCTCAAATTCATTGAGGGTAGGCCAGGAAGGAATCAAATTTAATATTAAAGTATCGGGTTCTTCACGGGGAAGCGACCACTTTGAGTTCTGAATGGCTCTACAAATGTTAGAGATAGTCACTGTAAGGGCTCAATATTAAAATGGTTCTGAGGGGATGTCGTGGTTCCGAGATTTGTCCTAAAAATATAATAAAATGAAATAAAATAATAAAGGTTACTTTTTTTTTTAGATCGTAGCCTTAATTTATATTCACAAAACACTATTTGTATTATATTAATGAGAAGTAAATGCAATCCTAAATTTCCAAAATAAATGAATAAATAAATTAACAATCAGTTTATTACTGACGCGTGTGGCTTCTCACGGTAAGAATCATGGTAAGAACTTTGGTTCATGGTAAGGTTTGGTCCATGTTTGGTTTCAAACATGGTTACTTTCATGGTAAGAATCCCATTGCCTATGCGAAAGCAAAAAAAAAACTTAGCCGATGTCAAATACAAAGAAAAAAAATGAATAGTATGTACCTAAATATGAATTAAGGTTGTTAATAAAGGCTTCTTTATCTTTATCTTTAAGAATCCTATTTGTACCTACTAGCTAAGGAACGCTTTCATTTTATGATTTCCTATGCCGACATATATATGGAAGCGTTTGTAGCCTAATAATTAAGTCATTTAGCTTATTCACCGTCACAAAATTGTGTTGTAGTTCGATATCATTATTCCAATGTTACTGGTACATACGATATCATGTGTTCATATCTTGTCAAATAAAAGCGTGTTAAAAATCAAACTAAATTGGTAGGTACCATATGTGTAATTACTAATGATAGGCTAGTGTGCCGTGAATACTAATATTAATATAATATTAGGTATAGTTTACCAGATAGGCTATTAACTCGATTTTAATGTATTGATTGGATGAATATTTTATTTCTCGACCTCACGGTCATAAAGTCGGATATTCATAATTTAAATTCATTAGATTAAATTTTTTACTGATTCAAATATTAGTATTATAAATTTGTGATCATTTTCGGAATACGATTTCAACGAGTAATTTAGCAAGAAATTATAGCCTAGAGGTCATGAGTCTAAGATCAAGATGATAAATTTTATTTTGATAGGTTTTACTTTATGACTTTGATGTTGAAGTAAACGTAGATAACGACGGGGTTTTAGAACAATGCGCCCTCATATCTCAGGTATGGCGACGGCATTTTGATGTCTACGGGCCTAGGTAGCCGACAGGATGCCTATTATGTCGACTTGTCTATAACGGAACTAAAAAAAACATGGCGATTTTTCTCGTATCAACGATTTCGATAACAACCGTTCCAACAATACTCAAGTCAGTTTATGTTTGTACAAAATTAAACGAAAAACCGTATATTATGCACAGTATCACCGCTTATGTAGGCTTTGGTTTACGTTGTTATTGCTTTGGCGAGCACATTTATGAGAGTTTTTATTGTAGCTCTACCATGGTAAAGTCCTGTGTAGCAGTAATGATGTCGATAGCCAAAAGTTATTTTTTAGAGTCGTAGCGTTTCGCAGACTGCGTGTCACCAGCGCGAGATAATTATATTTTTCTTTGTATAGGAAAACCGAGACAAAGTTCATGCGGAAAAAATATACAAGTTGTAAAAGCATATGACTGTGGATCCTTATTTTACGGTTAATAGTAGGCAAATAGACTATCATCATGTTCCATCATCTGGTTTTTCTGTTATTTGTTTTTTGTCTATGAGAATAAAAGCAAATCCAAGCAGACCAGTTTCGGCGATCGATTCAAACCGATAATCGGAATTAAAAGCATTTAACTAACTTTAATGAATACTGCGAAATGATGAACATAGACATGCACATGTCTATGTCATGCATACATATGTATGTATCTACTTAGATACCGAGTGCTAATTCGATTTCCGAGTGCGATTCTATCCGTAGGCCGATTCTGCGAAGCACTGCTCTTGCTAGGGCTAGTCTTAGCAAATTCATCAGGTTAGAGCTCCGTGAGCTCATCTGCTCATTCGGTGAATCTAGTATGACCCCTGGAGGTCACTAGAATAGATAGGAAAGAAAGTCGGTACCATCCAAAATGTTCAGAAAAGTCTTAATCAGTTTTTCTTATTGCTTTAGTTGGGGGATAAGCTTACTTGGTATTACGCGAGATTATTTGTACTGGAACATTTATTTTCTTATTTTATGTAAAATAGTTATGTATCAGCACCGTTTGGTGGTAATCGTGCGACATCTTAAGCGACAATAATTAAATTAAAATAGGAAAATCATACAGCAGATATTTGATATTAATATCTGCTGTATGATTTTACATTTTCGACATTTATCGAAAATAATTGCCTATTGGTTTTAATGTTGAAGGTTAAAAACATCGTATCGTACGTACCTCACTCAGTGCCATATAGTCTTAGATACACATTTAAAAAATTATAAGGTATTCAATGAAGAGTGGGAAGTTAAATAATCTTATATGTGGATTGTTTGCAGATATTTTGTTGTAATAAGTTTCTCGGTCGAGGGTTGGTGGAAAGGAGGACGCAAAGCGGCGGGGTGTAGGTCGATAAAAGTTATTTAATAACAAGAAACACCCAGCCTTTCTATGTAGCGCGGCTGCCACGTGATTCGACTCAGTACAAATCTCGAGTTCATTTCTTTCTCTATTGTGTTAGTTCTAAAAGCGCCCCTTTTATTAAGTCGACTAAATTCTACTATAGGTACCGGCGTATTGTCTACATGGATCAGCATTAGGTTTTCATTTTCAAAAAATATTTTAAAAGAGATTTATTTTGGACAGCCTCCATTCTGTTCTTAATATCACAAAAATACAACTGAAGTCTTTGAACTTTTCTAATAAGTAAATGGAAACATTTCATTCCTTGATACGATTATTTTATATCTCGTTTATCATTTGAAGCGACGTTTCACCCATAAATATGGTTGAATATTTATGGCATCTGTATATCCATTCAAGTCAAACGGAGTTTGACGTTTGACCTTCTTTACAGTTTTACTTCCAGTGAATAATTATGGTAATCTAAGAACAAATCCAAACATGATTACATACTGTAGTATCCACTGCAAATTAAAAAAAATTTACATGTTTAATTGGTTTAATACAAACTAGCGTCTTAGCCTTTCACAATTGGCTAGCCAACTAAATCTGATTAATTTATCGGGTTTCGTGGAAGGAGTTTTGAATCGGACTACGTAATATTAAATTCTATTGGCTTCATTTTGTTATTGATTTTGAAATATAAATTGTTTCCCGCTTCCAAGGTTCATTGTTTCAGGAAGCGCAGGAAGTGTAATTCAACCCTTATTACGTTTTTTTTTCGCACTCTTTTTAGTTCGTTTTCCTTCGTTTTTTCATGCGTTTCAATGCATTATAAATAGAAACTACTTTTAATTTTTTGCTTAGCCAATAAAATATCGTTCTAAGGGTTAAATTACGCTTCCAATGAAACAATGAGCCTCGGAAGCGCAGACGATAGAATAGGGATAAATAATAGGGAAAATAGAGATGAGTTTATGTTCGTGAGGTACTTTTCACGAAACTGCGGTTCATGATAATCCCAAATACGCTGCAGTATATGAATATTGTGGTGAAAGTAGAATACATCATCCTTTTGCCGATAGCACTCGGTCATAAGCCGTCGAAAAGCTTTCAGCGAATCGAGTTGCTTTCAACGGAGAATATTGGCTGCCTAACAATATTCAGATCCTTATTGAATAAAACTAAACTCAAGTTTTTAATAATAGCTAGATTGATTTCTTTCCAAATATAAGAGATAATAAAATGAACCTTATTAATACCAGTTTTAAGGTTAAATCTTGCACTTTATGTTTTAGGTAGTTAGCGCCCCTGACTGTTGCGCCGAGGGTCGTGGGTTCAATTCCCACATCGGGTAAACATTCGTGTGATGAACATGTTTGTTTGCATTTTGTCTGGGTGCTTATTATCTATATACGTATATAATTAAACCTATATAAGAATGTATGCAAGTCTCTAGTACCCATAACAGGGAAACAACCTAATTTGGGACCGGATGACCGTACGTGATTTTTTCCCAGTTATCACAGTTATCAGTGAGAAAATACGATTAAATGTTTTTACATAAGACTTTTTTTTTTTTTTTTCCACAGGAGAAAATCGCCGGATCCCCACCCGCGCGGCAGGTGGGGTATGTGGGAGTTGAACCTCACTAAAAACTCCTGCCGCTCACAACCGGCGCCCTACCTCGGACCGGGCCGGAGCCCAGTCGGGGCTATTGAAACGGCGGGACAGGGTTGACGCAGAGCACATTACATCCATCCCACCGTCCCACGGACGCCGGACCGGTGGCCGCCAGCGACACGACCACCGGTTCCCTCGTTCAGCGGGCCGAGAGCCCGCTTTGATGGCGCCGCGTTACACCTTCCCCCAGAGCGGTCGGGGGAACGCGGTCTGCCATCACCCGGCTTCCTATTGCGGGTGAGCGTGCAAGCACGCCACCCCACGTCTGGGTCTCTCCCCGCACAAAACGGATGGGACCCCTAGCTCTTAGGGGGCCAGGTCACGGATACGACCCCGGTCCCGACCCCCTGCTCGGCGGCGGCGGGTTTCTGCGTAGTGAGGAGAGCTTTCCCTCACTCGCCCCGCCGCCTCCTTCTGCGAGATGGTGCACTCGCAGAAGTCGAGCATAGCCTTCCATGACTCATCGCTGCCAAGCATCGACGCCACGACGCCAGGCAGCGACAAGTCAGGTCCTATCTTTGCGACCAGGACACGGCGCTGCACCTCCCAAGCGGGGCAGATAGCGAGCGTATGCTCCGCCGTGTCCAGGTCGTGTCCACAATGGTGACACCTCGTCGTCGGCTCAGCCCCTATCCGGCGCAGGTACTTCCCGAAGCATCCGTGCCCGGTCAGCACCTGCACCAGACGAAAGGTGAGACGTCCTTCGCCACGATTCACCCAGTCATCAAAGACCGGGTAAACCGCCTCGACGGTCCGTAGCCCCCACGTGGGGTTGGCCAATCGCCTCGACCACGACTCGAGCACGGACCGCCGAGAATGGGCCTTCCGCGCCCTCAGCTCACTCTCGGGGACACGCGCCACGCCCCGAGCACGGAGCTCGCTGCGCCACCGATAGTCGGCAGCGAGCGACTCCGCCTCCAGCTCCCATGGCGGCGTCCCCGCCAAAACACACGCCGCCTCGAAGGAGACGGTGCGATATCCGCGGATGACCCTGATGGCAACGGTGCGCTGCGGCCGGCGCAGGAACCGAGCCATAGTGGCCCGGTTGCGCGGCTCAGCCCACACAGGTGCACCGTACAGGGCCATACATAAGACTTTGGATAACTTAAGTGAATACTTAACGAAATAATTACAATTTCAGTTTCCTTTTGAAAATGTATTTTTCAAATTATATGTTTAAATATGTACATATATTACATTGTCCTAACAGATGCAAACAAGTGAAGAATTCCCACTGATATTTTTGGTCATAATTAAAAGACTTATTAAAATTTAGTTCTCCAGATTTGAAAGACGAAGTTGTTATAAAAGGGCCGAAAAATACCTATCGCTATCGTCCCTGCGCTACTGAGTTCTCATTTTCAGTGTATTGTTAAACTTTTTCACAGTTTTATCGCAAGGGAACAATCTTGTCGCCGGAGTGAAAATATATTTTCCGTTATTAAAAGCTTAGTAACGACCCCATTAAAATGACACGAGACACAGTTTACTTAGTTAGAGTACGTTTTAGTGTATATTAGTGGCTCGTTTTGATGTTAATAAGCATATTCAACATCAAAAAGGGTCTAGATGGATATATTAGATATCCAGACAACCCCGTCATTCTCGTATTATGTTACGATAGACTACAGTTTCAGTTACGCAGGCCGGCCGTTGTAATTAATTACTTGCCCGACATGTCCCTAATTGAGGTCGTTTTGTTATTTAATATTTTGAAGGCTGATGGAAATATTTTGAGTTTTAAAAGTTCAGTTCTTGATTTATGCGAATAGCTTCTGAAATTATAGGAAGATTTAAGCTTTTTTTTTTTTTTAAGAAAACATTAGTCTAACTATCTAGATAAGTTTAGGGAAAAGTTTCGTTCAGAGAATTGATATAATCCCATAAGAATTACGAGAAAAATCATTGTTCGTTAAAAAATAAAGCAGTTTTTAATTGCTCTCACTCGATAACATTTTAACTTAATGTACCTGACTTAATATTTAATTAAGAATTTTTCTCAAAGGATTATTGCGATATCGGTTTCTTTTATAAAATTATTGTTATTTGACACGCGGCCGATTTTTTCCTCTAGAATTATGAATGGTACACATGTTGTTTAACGGTCACTGAAGACTATAGATATCACTAGGTGAGCAACGTCACCAATTGTATTGTATAACAGTTGTTCCATCTTTTAATCAAGAAGGCATTATTATCTTGCGATAAAAATAACCAAGATGGCGGTCGTACCTGCCATGCATATTTTAAAATCATTCAATCTGTCCACAAAGGTAAAAATACGCTTCCTTTAGTAAAGTCAGAAAAAATATACGCCGAGAACTGAGAACCTTGACTTTCTGTTTCAATTAGAGATCGTTTGAAAACAAGAAAATTGGATGAGATAGAATTTACAATCCAAATGAAGTTATCCAAGTTCAGAGGAGTGAAGTTTGAGAGGACCATAACTGTATTACAGTAGGATAGTTGAAACTGCTCATTGGCATTAACCTTCTACGTATTGATCCCTTGTTCCTAGATTTTGTGTCATGCGGTACATTTGTGACTCTGTTCAATTCATAGACCTCTTCAGTGGTTCAATTCTGTTAATTTATTTGACATTGCCAGCGACATTCCGTATCAAAATCTGCGTTTTGATAATTCATAGCTGAAAAATTATTTATGCATCCTTATTCTTATTGAAATACAATGTGATTTTTAATAGATGTATATAATTTTAGATGTGAATATCAAACTGGCAATGACAAAATAATATTCGATACACTATAAATGATCAAGGTACGCAAATGCGATGGTCTAGTGGTTAACGCAATTTTTTATACCACGGTTGGTACTGACCCTGTTGGCGTTTCTGCTAAAACTATATATTTGGTATTGAGTATTTCAATATATGTATGTACTTACTCGGTATTTTTTTCGTTAGTGTTTTGGAGCTGTTAACGGCAATAAATTTAAATGTGGAACTTTTAACAGAATTAACTTGAGTTAAATTTGTTTTCAAAGTCGTCGTGACCTAAAGGAGACATGAGACACCCGTATCAAGCGAATATTCTGGTCTTTAAATACCGCACGTAGGAACCATTTTGTTCTAAAAAAATACGAATATAACACGTTTCTACGACCGACTTCCACGATTAAGGAATAGTAGTATCGCGTAATTAAAATTAAACACGCTAAATTTATCGTATATGTTCATTTCGTAATGCCTAGGGGTAACCACTTAACACCAGGTGCACAGTGTGCTCGTTCACCTGCCTAAGCAATAATATGTAGAAATTTACACCTAGTGGTCATATATAATCACACTTTTTTTTTTTTTTTTTTTTTTTTTGTTTTTTTTTTTTTTTTTTTTTTTTTTTTTTTTTTTTTTTTTTTTTTTTTTTTTTTTTTTTTTTTTTTTTTGCTTATATGGGTGGACGAGCTCACAGGCCACCTGGTGTTAAGTGGTTACTGGAGCCCATAGACATCTACAACGTAAATGCGCCACCCACCTCGAGATATAAGTTCTAAGATCTCAGTATAGTTACAACGGCTACCCCACCCTTCGAACCGAAACGCATTACTGCTTCACGGCGGAAATAGGCGGGGTGGTGGTACCTACCCTTTTTTTTTTTTTTTTTTTTTTTTTTTTTTTTTTTTTTTTTTTTTTTTTTTTATGATTGAAAGTTTACTGGTAGCCCGAAGGCCTTTCCAGTTTCACCAGGACAGGTGGGCGAGCAAAGGCTCAGCCAAGAGGGGTGGGATTTGCTAACAACTGCCCGAGCGCCTCCGAAGGAGACTTAACAACTCAAGAGCAATTGTTTCGCGAATGAATCTACTACCGGATCGGAATCGCGACCCGCTGAGAAGATCCGGCGAGAAACTCAGCGGGCTGATGCATGGGTTAGGTTGCACGTCGACCTCTTTGTCGAGTTCGACGAGTACGGTTACCGGGGTCCCTAAGCCTGCCCCTAGTATTAGAGCTGAAGGCATCTAATGCAAAGGTTATTGGATCTGATGGATCCGTAAGGACGTGTCTAGGGCGTCGACGGTGACTGGCTCCTGCATGATCAGGATTCGGGGAGTAGTCAGCGGCGGCAACGATAAGGCGATTATCATGACGCATAGCCTTATCGAAGTATCGTTCCGACGCTGACTTCATGTATTTCCGAATTGATTCGAGGCCCAGGTCGTCGTGTAGGTCAACGTTCCTCACGAACCACGGAGCCCCGACAGCTAACCTGCAAAAGCGGGATTGTAGGGATTGGAGGGTGTCTATGTGTGTGCGGGCCGCGTGAGCGAACACCACACTCGCGTAAGTCATGACGGGCCTTATGCAAGTTTTGTAAAGTGTCACCTTGTTCCGAAGGGACATTTTACTCCGCTTACAGATCATGGGGTAGAGTCTACCGAGAATAAACGCGGCACGGTCACGGACTGATTTTATATGCGGGCGGAATGTCATCGATGCATCCAGGGTAACGCCCAGGTACTTGACCTTCCTGGCCCAGGGTATGGGTTGTCTAAAGAGAGTAATCGGGGGTGTGAGATTCCTCCTCCTAATCCGGGAGGAAATCCGTGTGGAGCTTCCCCTCTGAAATAGCACCGCAGTACTTTTCGCTGGGTTGATGTCTATGCGCCATTTTCGGAACCACTGTCCTAGGGCTAGGGCTGCGCTCTGAAGCTTCTTCGCGATTAGGGACTTATTTCTACTAGAATAGTAAACAGTCGTGTCGTCGGCGAATAAAGCTAAATGGGTCGGCGGCGACCGGGGAATATCGTTGACGAATAAGCTAAATAGGAGGGGTGAGAGGACAGAGCCTTGCGGGACTCCAGCTGTGAGAGGTCGTGGGGAGGAGCGGGTTCCCTCGACTCGATATCGAAAAGAGCGGTTCGACAAGAAGTCCCGTATGATGAGCACGAGACTATCCGGCACGCCCATGTTGAATAGTTTGAAAATCAAACCATTGTGCCAGACTTTGTCGAACGCTTTTGCGACGTCGAAGAAGAGAGCTCCCGTGTATAACGGTTTTGGTCGATTAAGCCCCACAAGAATGTGCTCCGTGAGGCGGTGCACCTGTTGAACGCATGAGTGATTTGTACGGAATCCGAATTGTTCATCGATGAGAATGCCCTTGGATGAGACGAAGTCTCTGAGGCGTTTATAGAGCAGACGCTCATACAGTTTGCCTAGAGACATGAGGAGGCTAATCGGGCGGTGGTACCTACCCGTGCGGACTCACAAGAGGTCCTACCACCAGTGAAACATGACCGGTATACAATCGTATGGTGATATAATACTGAGATATTAATAAGATTTATATTATTATCAAATTGTAATATGTACATATTTAATAAATCTTAGTGTTATTTTATGAAAAGTTTACTTTTATTACTTAAACATTATATTATTTGTCATGTCATTATTTATCGCGTATACTATATATATTAGCTATTACTTCTGTTTGCCGATTAATTGCTGATTATGCCGATATACTCGTAGAATTAATTGGATGAATGGCTGTGTAGAAACGGTTAATGTCACGGCAAATTCACAGAGCTCTCGGAAAATCTAAACCTGAGCACGCGTGACAAATAAAATCAATAAGTAAACGATGTAATAAATGTAGTGATTTAAATGTTTTGTAGTTTGTCTTTGTTGGTATATCTAAATACGTAGAAAGCTTCGATTCACTTGGCCTATTTCAATAAAAAATAATTTGTTTTTGATTTACTTATAACGTTATTTTATTATCATTTATTGTCTATGGTTAATTTTACAATATTGGAGCATTATATAGAGCATACAGCTCAATACACACATACATTGCCTTTGTTATAACCAAATATTCCAAACGATCTGTGATTGATAGCATTCCCTGTCAACAGTGTCATCCATTTAGATAAAATGCGGCGCCGCGCAGTCTGTTACCGCCATGACTCCACGGATTAAACATTCTAAATTTACTTTGATTAATTTTAATTTAGCGGAATATAGCAACTTGCAACTCGCTTGTCTGCCCTCAGGAAACTAGGTCAATGGCGGCTTCGCCGAGAATAGACCGTCGCTTTAGGGTGGATGAAATCTATTGTTGCCTATGACAAGTGGACCACGAGATCTTAAAATCTATGCTTTGTGTAGTTTTTTTAATATAGACAGAAACTAAGCCGCTTTTCATAGGCGATTCGCTGAAATATTTGGCTTCTTTTAGGCAACCTAGGCCACTTTTTATTTATTTATTTTTTATTGCTTAGATGGGTGGACGAGCTCACAGTCCACCTGGTGTTAGGTGGTTACTGGAGCCCATAGACATCTACAACGTAAAATGCGCCACCCACCTTGAGATATAAGTTCTAAGGTCTCAAGTATAGTTACAACGGCTGCCCCGCCCTTCAAACCGAAACACATTACTGCTTCACGGCAGAAATAGGCAGGGTGGTGGTACCTACCCGCGCGGCCTCACAAGAGGTACTACCACCAGTAAAACTTGTTGTTTACCACTAAACTACCACTTGTTCGAATCGAGCTCTTCTTTTTATGCGTGGGCCAATGACCGAATCTCCTACGAGCTCTCCGCATTGAGGGGGCGCCACGGGGTATGTGGAACTGCCAAATCTACTCACTAAACGGCTCTCTTATGTTGTTGCCCACAAGTCAGAGAGCCCCACCCGGGACATAACCTGGGATACAATACTTCGCCATCTAAGGACGCTGGACCGACGGAGTCGTTGGCCAAAACGACTCTACGTCGGCAATCTTGATAGACATCCCTTCAGGCTCCGAACCGTAACCGAGAGAATCTTCTAACCTCTAAGAAAGCTTCAAGCGGAAACTGAAACTAGGCGAAATCCCTTAGCCTAACGGTGGCGGATCGCCCGGAGAGATATCTCTTTCTCTTATAAGCTCCCCGCCTCTATCATCTTCGAGATGGGGATCCTCAGAAGTCGAGAATTACCTTCCGAGACTAGTCGCTGTTGAGCATTGTAATTTTGACGCTTGGCAGCGATAAACTTGTCTTATTTGAGCAACGGGGGACACGATTCAGTTCCTTCCAGGTGGAGCAAGTAGTGAACGCGTGCTTCTCCGTATTCTTATCGCTGCAACAATAGAGTACCAAAGATAACTTTCGAGCAATAGATATTTTCCGAAATTTAGGACTACTGCCAAATTTAGGGCACGTGCGAGTAACATCCTCGTCCTAAAGTTTGTGAAACTTCTAGGCTTCTCTGTTAATATTTAAATTGTTCATGAATTGCACGTCTTTGAGCAGAATTTTGAAATTCACTTAAACTGTTATACATGGGCTCTTCGGAAGAGAACTAGAAAACTTTTGCTTTATTAAGTAAGTTTAGTAGAACGATATTATATCACAATTGTACAACTTTACAGACAGAAAGGATTAATAAATAATTGCTCATTATTACACGAATACATATTAAAAAAACATTTAACTACAAAAGTATTATTTCTTTCTTTCCAAAATTCAAAGTTTGTTTTGATGTTATTTTCCTGAGTGGAGAGTTTATTATCTAGTTTCCAGTGATGTAAGGAAACAAAGCAGCATAGTGGCTAGTGTTTTTACCCAGAAAAAAATATTGGAAAATTTAAGGTCACTTATCGAAATCATCATATTAAAATAAATTTGTACGGGTATATTTCTAATAAACGACCAAATATACTATTTAGTAAATTAAATGAATTTATTATTTATTTATTGTGGTATTTTTTTCAGGTTTCGCGAGTCATTGCCGCAGTTAACCACTGTTACGGCTTAATATCGTGTATATCAGTTTCATTTCATTATTTCCGATGTTTTGGAAACTATAGTTTTATGATCCTTTTAATTTTATTTATTTTATACTTTTTAATTTTTTTATCATTTAAAAAAATGGTGTAATACTCTGTTCCAAAAAGAACGTAATCACTATATTATTTAGTTATCCTACTTTACCTAGAGACACACTCACATATAAAAACGTATTTGCGCGATATACAAACATACACGAACAACATGGCAAACTTTTAAATAAATAAATTTATAAATTACTATAAGATTTGGCTGTAGAACTACATTCCCCAGGTCTGTTTTTGATTTCCGTTCGGATAAGACGTTCGATACATTCGTGTTGAGCGATGCACCGGTGTTCGAATCCCAGGCGGGTACCAATTATTCAAATGAAATACGTACTTAATAAACGTTCATGATTGACATCCACGGTGTAGAAATAATATCGTGTAATAAAAATCAAACCTGCAAAATTATAATTTGCGTAATTACTGGTGGTAGGACCTCTTCTGAGACCGCGCGGGTAGGTACCACCACCCTGCCTATTTCTGCCGTGAAGCAGTAATTCGTTTCGGTTTGAAGGGTGTGGCAGCCGTTGTAACTATAGGTACTTGAGACCTTAGAACTTATATCTCAAGGTGGGTGGCGCATTTACGTTGTAGATGTCTATGGGCTCCAGTAACCACTTAACACCAGGTGGGCTGTGAGCTCGTCCACCCATCTAAACAATAAAAAAAAATTAAGTTTTCTTTTATTTTTGAGTCTAAGAAATATAATTTATATGGTTTTCCTGCAGAAATGAAATCCGTTTACGTAATTATGTAAAAGTACTCGTAGGTATTATATTTCAGAAGCTCTTCGTAAGTTAGATCAATTAACTTTAATAATTATTAAATTATGATAAGCTTAAAGATTTTGGTGTTTTTTTTAAATTATAAAATATAATTATGTAGGCTTTGTAACTATATAGAATATATAACTATAACTTTTTAGATATATAGTGTAATAAGAGAAAACCTTTAATGAATATAAGGTTTTAATAAGCTAAAATTAAAAGTAAATTTTGTTTTAGCTACATTAGATACATTGGCAAATAACTAATAAAACAGATTGACCATAACATCAACTTATGACTGATAGTTTCAAGTAAGAAGTTTTCAATCATATAGGTACTGTACCCGGCGATATATGTTTATTGCATATCGACTTTCGGAAATTGGCTAATTCCGGCTTCGTAGACCGTAATCTCTGTCGCACACCACCTATGTGATATCTACATAGTGCAGTAATAAAATTTGGTATAATCGAAACAATGAACATAGCTTAATGTTGTTTCTTTTTATATTATAATTCCATTACTGTCGGTGACTAAAGCCGGTTAAGGATCTTGGTACCTTTATCAAAACTGTCATTCACAAGGTAAGCCTTTTAGTGTAATTTGATTTTGTTGATGGATTCGCTTAGGTTTGGTTCGAAATCAATATTTTAAAACGTTTCATTAACTTGAAGTGGAAAATAGCACAGATTTTTTTTTATTGCTTAGATGGGTGGACGAGCTCACAGCCCACCTGGTGTTCAGTGGTTACTGGAACCCATAGACATCTACAACGTAAATGCGCCACCCACCTGGAGACATAAGTTCTAAGGTCTCAGGTATAGTTACAGCAGCTGCCCCGCCCTTCAAACCAAAACGCATTACTGCTTCACGGCAGAAATAGGCAGGGTGGGGGTACCTACCCGCGCGGTCTCAGAAGAGGTCCTACCACCAGTATGAAGAATCTAAACTTTCCTTAAATTTATATCATAAAATTTGTAACATTAACCAGAAGTTGTCAAGAACTAAAACTAATATTTTCAGTTGAAATCTTAAAGATGCTTAACCACTATATAATTATGGTCTGAGAGAAATAGAACAAAATTCTCTTCTCATATCAGTAAGATCGAGAAATAAAAATGCCATCATTGCGTGTACATATTAATGACATATGTATAACGTTTAGTCCGTATCGTAATTAGTCACGCGAAGCCACGACGAGCTTTTCCAATTTGACGCTCATGAAAAGGCTGTCTATAAATAATGACTTAATACCACAAGCGTCATTACGAACGGAAAACTTCTACAAATTACTTCCTGATCAAGACGAAAGAAATATTTTATTTGAATTAAGAAGACCTAAAGTATTATAAGTACTTTTTTTCATCAAATATATTCAAGTAGTTTAAAATTAAATTTCATCTTAGAAACAAACAGCCACGTTGTATTTAGATTATGAATTGAGAATTAGGATGTTGTATAAATGAGAGCACGAGGCGAGATGTCGGCACGGTCCAGGTGTGAAAGTTTAACGACACTAAATATTTACGAGTCTCTATAATGCATGTCCGGGGCCCGTTTGATCTGTTTTCTGGTTAAATTTGTAATTCTAGTGAAAGAAATGTATTTTCAGCCTCTTACATAACGGTCGAATAGTTTCTTTTTCGATCAAGTTTCCATGAAATAAAATACATTTCCGAATTCATATTTTGCGGTCACATTTGCGGTGTGATGTGGAATAATAATATCGTAGTTTAAAAATATGTGTTTGACAACGCATTGAAAGAAAATATTGATTTGGAAGTAGTGGGTGTGGAAGTATTGTGTGATTTAACAATAAAATTACCTCGAATTGAATGTATTGTTGACTTGCAAATTTTATTTTGCGTATTTACTCGTACTTATAGTGCTGTAAGTTGAGTGCCCGCCACGATCCTATATAAATTATTCTCACCTTAAACCTTAACTTAAGGTCGAACCGTGGAAGTTTTAACAGTTTTTAATAATATTCGTTTTTAATAATCTTAGAACACGACGATGTCATTCTTCAAAATCTAAAGCGTCGTTAACTCACGGCAGAAATAGGCCAGACCCGCTGGAAGTAAGTAGCCGACGTAAACTTTAACATGGATGTCGTTGTCGCGAACTAACTTCGCTTTGTGTCAAACGCCAGAGTATTTTGACGCCTAGATAATAAGTAACTGTATTCATACTATGTTATTGGGGCAAATATCACCTTTATGTATAGTGATATAAAGAAATTAAAAGCAAAAAAATCTAAACTTGCATTTTTTTTATTCCTTAGATGGGTGGACGAGCTTACAGCCCACCTGGTGTTAAGTGGTTACTAGAGCCCACGGACGTCTACAACGTAAATGCGCCAACCACCTTGAGATATAAGTTCTAAGATCTCAGTATAGTTACAACGTTTGCCCCATCCTTCAAACCGAAACGCATTACTGCTTCACGGCAGAAATAGGCAGGGCGGTGGTACATACCCGCGCGGACTCACAAGAAGTCCTACCACCAGTAAAAACAAAAAAAAAAACAACATGCATTTAAACTAATCCTAATATAATAAAACACAAGACTATCTAGAAAAATATATTAAATTATCCAATAGAAGTTTAGGTACCTACTTTTATCCTAACGTTAGGTAATATCGTAAAAATAATAGCGGATCGTGTAATCAAAGAAAACTTTTCTACTTACCTCGGGGCAAAGGGGAGTTCTTAGAGCTTGTACCTCCAATCAGAAGTCAAAGGAGTTAATAAGTATCGTATCTGGTATTGAGATAAAGTTGTGTAATTAAGCCATGAAAAGAGTACATTACGTTATTACCTCAACAGGATTTTCACGTATTATGAGTATAAAATTTATATTAACGGATATATTAAATAGCATGTTTCACGTATTGAAATTTTCCTATGTTGTGTAATATTTTAGGAGCTTTAAAATGTTTGTGTACAAAAATTGTTCCAATGTAAGCTGTTCCGATTAACGGATAGAAGTGTAAGTACATAATTGCCTAACAAATCTGCAGGCCCGACAAACTGTCATCTACAATTTCTCGTTTTGTAACAACCTCTGTCTGTCGGTTGGCTTATCTCGACACCGAATAGTCGGCATCGACATCTGCCAATCTGGACTTTCAGCGAACAGACAGAAACAGAGGTGGATAAAACTGGGAAACGAGACTGGGAGATAAGTTGTTCGCAACTAAGGATTTTGCGCTTTTACTTGCGATATTAGATAGATACTATACGATATTTAAATATAATTATGAAGTTATGAAAATATGATTATGAGTTGTTAAATTATGACTATTAAGCGGTAGGCAGCGGCTTGGCTCTGCCCCTGGCATTGCTGAAGTCTATGGGCGATGGTAACCACTCACTATCAAGTGGGCCGTGTGCTTGTCTGCCTACAATGGGAATAAAAAAAAAGGTTAAACATAGCAGGTTGTATTCTTCTCTTTGTTGCATATTACACCTCTTTATCGTCTAAGTATACGGCTGTATCTACTAGTGCGAAGAAGAAGAGCGACGATAGCCACTTAGCTGCTTAGAAGACGTCCAAAATATATCTGCCTTGATAAAAAAAGATGTGTGGTTTTGTGGGACACCGGATAGGAACGAAGTTCCTTATTATAAAATATTAATTTTAAGTTCTACTCGAGGTATAAAGAAAATAATTATTAGAGTATACATTTTTTATCATGATTATTTTATTGATAATAATAATAAAAAAACTACTTTACAACTTTATTTTATTCACAATGATTTAAAAAACAAAATGTTATTTTTTGTACTTATTACAAAGTTAAATCCTACACTGTGTGCATTACTAATAAAAATCTTACGTTACGGACGTTTTTCCGGTTACGGTACCCCTCCGCATCGTCCCATAAGGAACTTCGTTCCAAAAAGATAAATTCCATCGAGTAGAGAAGCAGTCAAACAACAGGTAACAAAACTAGCGACAGTACATATTAACATCACCGACACGGGTTTTTATGTTTAGACCAACGATTGTGTGCGACCCTTCTATTGAGAACGATCCTAAATAAATAACATTGCGAACAAGTTCAGTAGGCAGTAAGCAGCGGACCGAATAATATCGCTGGGCACAGGTTTTTAAGTCTAGTCTCTTGAACCATGCAATTTAAAATTTTAACTAAAAATTACTCTCCCCTCCGAAGACGACCTAAAATGGTTTTAGCGGTGTCATTACCGTTGGGATCTATTTGTACATTAGTTTAGTAACATTTGGTTGGGTTCTTCAATAAAATACTGATGATTTTATTTATTTATCGTATGGCATTCGTTTACACTGCGTGGTTATAATTTAAATGTACAGTTTGTGAAATAATCGATAGCTTCTTCTGTTAAATTTTTGAGATCTTCCACTTGGCCTGCGAATTTCGTTAGTGGGCATACCATGACAATGTGGCGCATAGTTTGCTATATTAGGTGATATATTAGGCATTTATTGCACACCTTGCTTAGCTGGCGGTAGGCGAACGACTGCCCTCACAGGAGCGTCGCCCGACATCGCAGAAGTCATATTGCAATATGCAACATTGCATATTATCTACACTACATTAGGAAGTACATTTTTTCAACTCTTTGAACAACTTTGGATTATCAAGCCACATGATATTGAATTGTCACCGAAGTAAACAACACCACAATATGAAAGTTGCCATCCAATCTGAGACCCGAAGTCAAAGCTTTACGTATATTTTGTTTAAGAAGCTTCTTTTTGCATCACAACAACGACTATCATTCAAAATAATTAACGGTACTCAAAGACTATTAATAATAAACATTAAACTAATAAACGATCGAGAATGTTAAGAGACCGAATTTTAACTGCGAGAAATTTCATTTAATGAACACCGAACCCACTTAATTCCTCTTCGCGATGCTTCCCTCGTTTCATGTTTCATTTCATTTAATTTAAAAATATTTTTAGTCCGAGATAGATGTGCCGTTTCCCGGGGGCTCCTCGCTGCCTACCGTTCAGGAGCGTTTCTATTATGGAAGCTAAATTGCGCTAAAATCGCGAACCGTGAAGCGAGAAGTTCCAGTTAAAGAGAGTGCTACGTTTTTCTTTTGCACTCGTTATCTACTCAGTTCTGTGATGTTTACTTTGAAAACTTTAATGCGGATATTTATTGCTTTCGCTCAAAGTTTTATAGTACGGAAGTTATTGAACGTTACAAATTAAAAGTTACTCAATCATGTATTATCAGACAGTAAATAGTACTAGAGGTCCCGCAGTAGTCGAAATTCGACTATAATTAATTAGAATTGTAAGTTTGTACACTATTATGATTGTATTTTATACTTCTATAATCACAAATTTCGTCAAGACTACACTATAAAAAATATTAACAAAAACTAACAATATTTAATCTCAATTTGACAACAGACGTCAACAACAAAAGTTTGACAATAAATAGTATGCATGCGTGTGTGCGTCAAATACATGGTATGTAGTGTGTGTAATGTTTTCTTTATTGATTTAATGTATCTTTTATGTATTATTTAAAAAAAATATTAGCATTGTGCACTTCTTCTTTATATTCTCTAGAAGTTTGGAAAATTTCATACTCCTCCGTCCGCGCAATTTTCGTAAAAAGGGATACAAAGTTTTTGCTTCACGTATTAATATATAGATACTGGTAATTCTTCTCGTCTTTTAGCGATGTACATGCACTGATAATCTCACGGTCTATCTAGTATTAATGGTGTAGTTTGTATAGGAATAATGGGTTACCAAACTACTGAAACACCGATGTTATTTGACAACGCAATGGTGTGAAAGGTATGTTTTTATTTAAAAAAAGAATGTATTCAAAAAGTCGCCAAAACCATTATCATATTTAAAGTTATTATGAAAGGGTTTCTACGTAGCATTTCATTATGTAGAAAAGTTTTAATAGGTCAGGCCGGCAAGTGCTCTAGTCGATAAAGCGTAGGCGTTTTTTCACCCCTTGTTGCATTCATTACTTAACTCCATTTTATGTTTAATTTGTTTTCACTGACCCAGTACTCTGTTTAGGCGTGCATATACATACGTAGTTTATGTACACAATATAACTTATGTAATAATATTATCTTGTTATTGTAGCCTCACGACGGAAATGCGTTATTCATGCCTTGTTTTTATGTTCCACTTCTACGCGAGTGTGTAGATACATATGTACGTATACGCTTGTTTACGCAAACGTAAGTACGTTACAAAATAAAATTTGTAAAACATTTCTAACGGTACGTCTTATAATCGAATTCCAAAATGTAAATTGGTTTGTATCACGTTGATCAACCGAAATTCGTCGTGTAATCTAAATTTTGATTTCAAAACGTGTTCAATGAGTAATTTGATTAGTATTCGTCATTAAAGTGCCTACGTGAAACGTTGATAATTTAAAATCGTCAAAGATACACGTGATGTCGTCGTGGCCTACAGGATAAGACGTCCGGTGCATTCGTATGTAGCGATGCACCGGTGTTCGAATCCCGCAGGCGGGTACCAATTTTTCTAATGAAATACGTACTTAATAAATGTTCACGATTGACTTCCACGGTGAAGGAATAACATCGTGTAATAAAAATCAAACCCGCAAAATTATAATTTGCGTAATCACTGGTGGTAGGACCTCTTGTGAGTCCGCACGGGTAGGTACCACCAACATGCCTAAGTAATAAAAAAACAAAAAAAAAACGTGACAACGTAAAAACTTATTACTGTTACGTAATTTATAAATCTGCGTGGCCTAAAAAAAGATACCCGGGGTACTCGTATCGAGCGATGTGACTTTGCCTGTGTAACAGTGACGCGTTCCGGTTTCAATGCTCAAACAACCGATATATAATTGAGATTTCGACCTCAAGTCTCCAAAAGGGTGGTGGTATCCATGTTGTAACGTGTTTCACACTTTTCACTCAACGTCACTGGTAAGTCGTGAGCTTGTACCTCCAACGATGTATTAAAGAATAAGAATTTAAGAATGGAATCACTGCCCTGCAAACTTCTGGTGGAAATATTGCTGTGTTATTGTTTGAAGGGTAGTAATAGTAGTGATATAATGTAATTGATACGTTGATATCATGAGTTGATCGCAAACGTTAGGGTTACGCTGAAATAGCCTCTCAAGGCTCTCAGCTTAGGTAGGAAAAAAAAAAAAAAGATACGTTGATATCATGAGTTGATCGCATGAAGACTGAAGAGGCGGCATTCTTGTTCCTATACCTATAAGGTGCTCGGGTACCACTAAACCATCAATTGTACATGCAGATTATTCTTGTTAACGTGTCCCGATTCAGATGGGAAGTGATACATTTTGGAATATAAAAGCGCATATAGTGCGTTCATTTTCTCAGCACATGATAGGTAACTTACGTCTTTCTTTCATTCAGCGCACCTCAAGCATCGATACATACTACATCATATTAATCAATGATTGCTGAGTTACATCTCCGATCGGGAGTTTGGAGAATCAATAAAAACAAGAACCACTTAATTACAACATTGATATTTTTGTGTCTAGTAAGGGTGAAATGTTTTCAAAATTATAAATATGTAAAATAAAATAAACGTTTTGATTCAATTACATATATAAACGCTTTGTTATTGTTCACCAACCATTGTATAGCAAATCTTAATAATCACGGATAAATATAACTAAGCCGAATAAAAAGAATTCCAATAAACGGGACGAAAAATGTTGATTAATAAAACAATATACCTGAACGTCAGTCGGTGAAGCCAAAAGAAATACCGAGCAGCTTATTCCCGAAACATATTTAATCCCCTAGTAAGAAAAGGTCAATGTTCTCTATTCGAGCAGACGTAAGTATGTTTGTTCTACTTGCGAAAAAATAAAAGCCGCTATATAGACGGAATATAGAAGCAGTAATATTCATTTGAGTGTGTAATAACAGTAATTTTCGGGATTTCATGTAAATTATGGCCTAGAATATTTGTGAATTAAGGAGAAGCTTGTTTTGTTTTCGGACTTTTTTATTTTTTTTATTGCCATGTAGGCAGACGAGCATACGGCCCATCTGATGGTGAGTGGTTGCCGTCGCTCATGGACGTCAGCATTGCCAGGGGCAGAGCCAAGCCGCTGCCTACCGGCTAAAGTGGAACAGTGACGAATTATCTAAAATACTCGTGATGTCCCATGGCTCTGGCAATTCGGTAATTGCTTTTGCATTAAATCGTAGTATTGTCTTTGAGTTTCGGTGCCCACTATACCCGGACACCGGACACCTTTGAGATGTGGACTCGTTTTGAAGACTAAGTTTTGATTGTTATTAGGCTGGAAGCCGACTTAATTTGGAAGGTGTCACATACCACATATACTTTCAGAACCACAACTAACCAAAAGATATTTCGTGGTGCCCAGCCTCAGATGCAAGACTTTCTGTCTTTTCGGATGTATGGAGTTTAAGGAGCGCATTAATTTAATCTGTGCCTCGTTATGGGACTTTCGGAAAAGCCGCGTTTTTATCAAAGCTAACATACGCTAGGTATGTGTTAATAAACCCGGTTGACACAACAGGAAAGATTGACGTGAAGATGCTGTAAAAAAATCCCAATGGTCTTACTGTAGCAATCTGAAATTGACTTAAACAAATAACGTATTAAAACTTGTTATCAGAAATAGATCTTTAAGAAGTCTTTGCCTTGAAATTACTTTACATGTAATAGGTAGCCGATTTGTTTGTGTAATCCGAGTATCCGATATTGCCCGAATCAGGAGAACGATCGCAAATCGCTTTGTGTTCGCAGGTCGGTAGTTTCGATGTTTGCGATGTCGGCGCGTGGTGAGCCGTTGACCACGCCCTGTCAACAGAGATAACCTCTGAAATGCTTCCCAGAAACTGTGCACTGCAAACATTCCAGCCTTTGTCAAACACTACACTGTTTTCTACCTCTACCACTGTTTCATTTTCTATTTTTGCATTTTAATTCAAAGCACTTAACGTAACTGTAGTGGGTGGCGCATTTACGTTCTAGATGGCTATGGGCTCCAGTAACCACTTAACACCAACACTTGGGCTTAGTGCTCGTTTACTCACCTAAGCAATAAAAAAAAACGTACATTTTATTTATTTAATACATAGACAAGCGAACCAAATCACTGTACTGTAATTATACTGTACGTACTATCGAAGATAAATGAGTCAACAGCTTCAAATCAAATATCAAACACAGTATTCATTCCACCGTAACAATGAAATGTTTCAATTAATTGTTATTTCGTCAACTGTCGAGGGATATACCGGCCTAAGATATAGATCTAAACAGATACATTAATTACAAAGTTTGCTTTGATCACATGTTATATCCTTCCATTAGAAAACTATCTGATGGACTAACTGACTTAATTCGGGAAGATACTTTTTTTGTTTTGAATAGCACACATTTATTTCTATTTGCTGTAAGAATTCACCAGAGCAGTTGAAATGTCATTAAAGTTGGTAAACATTTAACGTTGCCGAGATCGGAAGTACGGAACCAAGACTTGAAATAAAAGCTATTTGTGAAGAATTCCATTGTTCTCTCTTTGTCTCCACTTGAGGTTTATTTATTTACCCATCGAGATAACGCAGAGTCCGGATTGCTTATAGAAATTACACCGGTTGTTTGTCGATGCTTAGAACCTAAAGTTCCAAATTAGGTCACATTTCATTCCTAATATACTACTATCCTAATATATAAATCCTAATATGCTCCTAATATATTATTCCTAATATACTCTTACATATTTATGTGTTCATAATGTCATGAAACACTAGAATATTTGGCATAATCTTTTATCTTCGAAAATTTACGAGTCGTAGTCGTTTCTGTGGTTGGCTATAAAAACGTTCAGAAGCTCGAAACGAATTCAACCCGAAATAATTGTTGTTTTAACATTTAATAATGTTTTAACTACTTTAGCACAGTTCTATATAAATGGGTCATTGGTTTCGTCGTATTAAAACTTCCTCTCGGACGTTCCCACATTTACTACACCGTCGTTACGGTAAATTTTATTGTTAAATTTCTAAAGCTTATTAAGTTGTAAGTGCTACGAACGTAGGCTTTGACTACGAAGTAACAAGATTCTGGTGTTCGACTGTTTATCTCTCGCCTGGTACCTACAACAAACTTTCCAGTGTATAAACAGAACAAACGTCTACATTAGTTAATGTTTGCTACATATACCTATCGTTTGTTCTTGTTCCTACTACTTATCACTTCACTAAGGTAATACGTACTTAACACGTGTTCACTAACAACTTCCACGATAAAGGAATAAAATTACATCGGCCTAATTTTTCAATATTATTGATGGTTGGTTACGTTAGCCAGTAGGTACGTGGATTTACTCCCGTCCCGCCCAGTTTTATAGCAAAGGATTACACAATACAATTGAAGCTGCAATCATGTCTCCAGGGTTGTGATAGCATCAACGTTGTGATGTCTATAGATGCGTAGTTCAATCGCTCTTCGATTTAAGAAAAAAAATACCTTTGTCTTCACTTAAATTGAGTACTCTTAGATTGGGCCTATTTAGTTGTTACTTTATCCTAAGCAAAGAAATAATCCTTAAGTACGTCGTTTAATTGAGTATTAAGTTTCCTTTGATACACTGGATATTTATTTAGGCTTTCATTTTGCAAGGCTTTACCGGCACCTGTTCTCGTTTTCCTCTCTATTGTTAGACCATCGTGTTTTGTTTTATTGGTTTCTATGTTGTACTTAACGAGGGCTTCGAAATGTCGTTACGAAATTGTTTCGTCTACATCCGATTGGCCGGATTAGGAATTCATTTCGTTTCGGTTAATTGAATTTCCAAAAATAGATATGTAATTATTTATTGGATGGAATACCTACGATACGTACAAGGCCGTTTCTTTTTTCTTTATAAACTATATTTACATGTATGGGTGTTTAAAAGGTATGTAATTAACTTCAAAATAATATCCATGATTAGATATTGGGAAAGAGGCCGGTTCCATGGTGTTTGTAAAATCATGACGTCAACGTTGCTGACGCCATTCTCTTCATCATTATTATTGCCTTCTATAGTGATAGTAATTAAGACTCACTTTTCCAATGAATTACATTTATTACATTTCAAGTGACAGCGACAGCAACAGAGAGCTCCGCTCAGTTCGGCTGCTCGAGTCGGAATGTGACGAGCGTTTTTTTTTTCTACCTAAACTGATAGTCTTAAGAGGCTATGTCAGCGTAGCCCTAACAATTAGATGAGCTCACGGGGCTCAAACCTGACACTAACTCTAGCAAGAGCAGTACTTTGCAGAATCTACCACCGGGTCGGAAACGCGACCCACTGAGAAGATCCGGCAAGAAACTCAGTGGGCTGTGTCGGCTAATTTACTCGCCGAGCCCTTGCATACATGCGTTGGGATTATAACAGTTATCCAACATTATTAACATTAAGGAAATAGTTAACTCTAACCATATTAGTTCACTAAATAGCAGGGTTGCGCCGATAGATATTATAATAATAAAGAAGTTAACAAAAACATGAGGTAGTTTTTAGACGGAGAAATACTTTGTAGCTTTTAATACGTACACAGTTTAATGAAACATCTTATCATTAATTAACTGCGTGTCACAGCAGAAGTATGTATTACTCGTAAAATTAACTAATTAGTAGTACAAAAAATTGGAGTAAATTTGAAACATTTTATCGGAAGTAAATTATGAAGTACAAATTCCTCAGACATAGAGATAAATAGTGTTGCACATTTTGCTATTCACAGGATCTGAATAACGGTGCCCGCTCTGAGGTGACCACATCCAGAGCATCGGGTGACAACTTGGCGCCCGAGGGGCGCACTCACAATGACTGCAGATTCTTACTACATTCACATCGCTATGGAATAAATATGTGCTTTGCTTGAAACACTACGTACTATTTCAATTCGCAGTTTCGCCTGCGTGGACTTCATTTTATATCCTGTGGCCGGAGATCCATCTATGGCAGTGGGATAAAAAGACACCTATTATTTTTACTCAGAAAAAAAAAAACTATGACCATACCAAATTTCATAATAATCGGTTCAGTTCTTTGAGGATGAAAAAATCACAGAATGCAATAGTCAGGGCTATTCTCAGTATAATTTTGGACAGACGGATAAAAATTTAGTGTAAACAAACCTATAACGTTGGAATCCAGAAAATAGCACAACCGTTTCTGTCTATTTAATTGAAAAAGTTGGTCATAAAAATAAAGGAATTGAATTTGCTATAAACAGCGTTACTGAAATAAAATAATTGTATTATATGTAGATGGGTATACAATGAAAAGACGCGTCATCGTCAATATTTTTTTAACAAAGACTGTTCACGCTTAAAAGCCTTTCGTAATATGTCATTGGCTTTCATTTATTCTAATTTAACTGACGAAGTCAACTTCATGTAGAATTTTTAGGTGCTTGACATTAATGTTGTTACTGTATCAAAGAGAATTATACCAATAGGTAATTATGGATGTTGTCTTTTTAAATATTTCATCATCATCAGCCTATAGCAGTCCACTGCTGGACATAGGCCTTTTCAATTGTTCGCCACTGAGCACGATCCTCGGCTTCTCTCATCCAGCTCCTGCCAGACACCCTGCACATATCATCACTCCACCGAGCCTGAGGGCGTCGTGCACTGCGTTTTCCAATTCGCGGTTTCCACTCAAGAAGGCTTTTACCCCAACGGTTATCGGTTGTCCGGCTAATATGGCCAGCCTATTGCCACTTCAGCTTACTAATTCGCTTTAAATATTTACCATTCAACAATCTGAACTCACCTTTGCTTCGAACTAGTGTGTTAGAGAACTGAAGCCTTTGTTATAGGAAGTATCCTCTTACAAGCTTTGTGTGCAGGCCGGCACCTCAGTACGGGATGCGTCTAATTGTCCTCATCCCTTCGCGTGGAACCACTCTACGCCTTAAATAACTAACCCTGGACATACAGCATCAGTGTTCTCACTGCAGCGAACATTGCTGACAACTAACCGAGCAGACGAAACGCGAGTGACATAGTGAATTTAATTAAAATATACTTGATTTGAATTTTACGCATAAAATTGACTTACCTCCGTATTATGAGGCACCGTTGCGACGAGAATATGAAATTAATGCCCGACTACGGAACATAACGAAATTACTGTTCGTTCCAGTTTAATAACGAGAATATTATCTTGTTACTATTGCTCATCGTTTGGGTAAGTGAATACGGTGCGATGAGTAGGTATTCGTTTATGATAAAATCGAGAAGAATTATATATAAACGTGATGAAACTCAGTGTAGGTACACAAGCGATTATAGTAATAAATAATGATGATAAAGTATGTACCTATCTTTTTATATTATTTTTGCGTAGATACGTCAGCGAATCTTGATGATATGTGGTTACTGGAACTTTTGTATTTTTTTTTTATTGCTTAGATGGGTGGAGTGTGAGTTCACAGCCCACCGGGTGTTAAGTGGTTACTGGAGCCCATAGACATCTACAACGTAAATGCGCTACTCACTTTGATAGTTGAGATATAAGTTCTAAGATGTCAGTATAGTTACAACGGCTGCCTCACCCTTCAAACCGCAACGGCTGCCCCACCCTTCAAACCGAAACGCATTACTGCTTCACGGCCGAAATAGGCGGTGTGATGGTACCTACCCGTGCGGACTCACAAGAGATCCTACCACCAGTAATTACGCAAATTATATGTTTTTTACTTGATGTGAAAGCCACTACACACTCACCCCATATACGTTTTTACCTCTCTCATTAATTTCAATTTCGTTTTATATTAAGTACTTTCGTTTAAGAATTTCATCGGGGATGTTAAAGTTATTACGAAAATTAAAATTCCTAAGACCCTAATTAAGCGCCGAAATATATTCAAACACAGAATTACTCGATTACCCAAGTAAATATTGTAATATGTTAAATGGATTTCCACTTTGTTTGTCTTACAACTTTTGTTTGAGCCGCTTCCTGGATCCGAAATGGAATCGACTCAATTCCCCATTTGCTCGAATCAAAGCTTCAGAATAAATTTCGCGTATGTGAAAAATCTAGCGGGATTCGATCTGTGATCGTACGTAATCGACTTCTGATGAGATGACAGTCTCGGTTCGCGTCAATTCATCTCAACGTCATCGTAAGGTACAGGAAAATCAATTATTTTCGTATTTAGTGAGCTGGGATCGTATGTGCGGGGTGCGGCGGGTACAGAGCGCTCGATCGATACGCCTCGCGGCCGGTCAGGTAACGCTACACATAAATAATGAAAACGCTCATCGCAACCACGTCGAACTTCACGATACGTATGTAGGTACATAGGTGTACGGTGAACCTTCGAGGATGTCTCGTGTCAAATGTCAATAGCAAACCATTAGTGTGTATAATAAAAAATCCTACATTTATTTCCGTTATCTGGTACCTGTAACACAAGTTCTTTACGAACTTACCACGGGACCAGTTAACGTGGCGTGATTGTTAGTAAATATTTATTTATTTATTAGAGATGCACCACGTGAAAAGTTTACACAGACACGCAAGAAAATTTTCTCTTTCAATTTTAGGCTGCCTTCCTCGCACTATATGATGTGATAAGATTATCTCTGTTACATAATAGTTGTCATAAAATAACATAAAAATACATTTACAGACAATTTTGTCGAAACGAGGAAATTAATTCGAAATCTGAAATTGTTAATGCCACGACAATATTGTTTTAAAAGAGTTTTTCTGACTGACGAGAAACAATAGGCATATACACAATTAGTTTACATCCCAATGTCGTGTTTCAGTTTTTACTGCGATACTTTTTATAGAAGACTTTGTCCTCTGTTCTCCGGTATTTAATTTCCTTCCTCCCTGTACTTAGGTTTCCATTTGATCAAGACGGGGGCGTTTTACGTTACGGATTCCCAGCTGCGAAGTCGTTTGTCGGATTGGGATGTAAGTCAACGTCTTTTATCGAAGGAAATAAAAAGAAAATACCCTTACGTTCTTGCAATTTTTTCATAATTAGTGCATTGATTGGTTTTATGTCAAAAAATACGTGTAAATATCGCTGATTCATTCATGTATGTCATTTTGATTTTTGCAGGTAATCAACAGTCGTACTCAAGACCTCAAGACTCAAGAACCAGAAGAGAGAGCAGTGTAGAAAAATGTCCATGTTTTGACAACTGTATTCGAGTGTGTGGAAGAGTTTTAAAAATCCTCTAGCACCATTCGAATTCAGTGCTCGAACGTGGTTATCCAACACGAAGATTTCTCCAAACGTTTTTCTCAAGAAACATGATAACGTAATTTACTGATAAACTTACTTTATGAATAAAGTTTTTAAATTATCGGAAGCATGAAATGTCAGTCTAATCAATTATAAAATATTGAGTGATGCGTACGATAGATGAGTTGATATAAATAACTTAAGATAATTTTCGTTACTGCTTAAATGAGTGAACGAGTTCACGGCCCACGGTTAATTGGTTAACGGAGCTCATAGTCATCTACAACGTAAATGCCACCACCCGCCCTGAGTATAAGTCTCAGTTTTTACAGAACAACGGATGCCCCACTCTTCGAACCGAAACGCGTAACAAATGTTTGAATATGTTTGAAATTTACGAAATTCTATTCAGTGTACAGTTCATAGTTAGGTATATAAATAAAAGGAAAAAACTGAAGACTTTTGTTTTTTAACTCTTAAAAAAGCGTTGAGAGTCGCAGAATGACATTAAGGTATAAAAATCTAATCTGTTGCTTATTAGCCCCGGAGATTGCTAGTAAATTTCAATCTACTCTTAGTTTCCGTTTGATTAATGTGTATCTACCCTCTACAATAATATTAATCTCGAAAAAATGGAAGGTAAACATGTTGAATGGGATTTTGTGTTCTTTATCATAAAAAAGATTATTGAAACAGTTATTAAATATAAAAGATGTCACGAGTAATATTATATGTACTCTGACTCTTTATGCTTCAATAAAGTGATATTATTTGACTTCTAAGCTTATTTCAAGTAGACATTACCAACTCAATATCAATAACAGTTCGAGTAGCTTCCACTTATTAATTAGATTAGTGAATTAATACAAGTAGCGATCGTCTTCTTACAGCATATTTTATGTATATATTGGATCGCTACACGTTGTTATTTAAGCATTTTTGTACCTATTTTACGACTCTCGTGTGAACAAGGATACTTCTGGAAATACCGCGGAGAAATTTAAATTAAAAGGCGTTAATTTTTGTCTCTGAAAATTCATTCCTCGGCATATAAAACTAATTAACTTTTCATCTTCTTAATCGTTTCGTATGACAGAGTGGTGGTGATCGATATGTAAGCCTTAGAGGGGACACATTTGACGCGTCTCACGATGCGCCGTCATGTCTCCCTGCTCAAGGCCATGCTGTAACACTTTTATAAGGGATCTCCCAATGACTTTAGATGATCGTAAACACGATGCCGAACACACTCTATAGATCATCTGTCTGATCTGGATGGGTCAACAGTGCTAATCCCAACAATGTCATGATTAGCGTGAAATATGGCAAAAAACGATATCTTACAAAATCTAACTGAAAGCTTTATTTGTTGAAAATAATTGTAATATGATAGAAATAAAATTGATGTAATAAGGAATCCACTTCTCGAACTTAAGTTTTGCGTTTGATATTTTTACAAACGCTTCAATTCATTAATTACTCAGGCACAAGTTTTTTATATTCTTTGTGTAGGCGAGCTACTGCCCGTTTTTACTTTTACCGTTTTAAGCTTATTACATCCAGGCTTCAGGCCATGAATACTGTCGACCGCCTCGTGGAGATAACATTTCGTGCAGGATACGTATTCAAACGGGCACGCCTCATTCGTGACAGAAATAGGCTGGTAATGCTAACCGTTGGGCCCTAACACACTTTATCAATATTTTCTACATTGCATTAGGCATACGAGACGGTCCTCATGGTGTTAAGAGATACATAGTTATCACAACGTGAATGATGTTCTCATCTTACCTTTATCTTCACTTGTAAGAAACGAGGAAACCGTTTTTGAAACACAAAGCTATAAAAACATAATTATATGTTAATAAAATGGATATTTGTATAAATTACAATTGTTTAATATCTCTATTTGGCTTTTTTAGCTCTTTTGTGTGTGTGTGTCTCTTACTGGTGGTAGGACCTCTTGTGAGTCCGCGCGGGAAGGTACCACCGCCTTACCTATTTCTGCCGTTAAGCAGTAATGTGTTTCGGTCTGAAGGGTAGGGCAGCCGTTGTAACTATACTGAGACCTTAGAACTTATATCTCAAGGTGGGTGGCGCATTTACGTTGTAGATGTAACCACTCCAGTAACCACTTAACACCAGGTGGGCTGTGAGCACGTCCATCCATCTAAGCAATAAAAAAAATACAATGTTGCCGAGCACCGGTATAGAAGGATGAGGATGAGATAGGCGCTTTAAAATACAATTGACACTTCGACAAAATGTATCAAAGTGGGTGACGACATCGCGCTGTGATGTTCGCAACATGAATTAAGATAAATGATTTTGTGTTTATTGAATTATTTATTATGCAAGGCGATCCGCTTGAGTGGTTTCATTGCAACAAGGGTAACATACCCGTTATTGATACATTAAAGAAAGATGTAGTAGGTAGTTCGCTGAATCTGTGCATGTCCTTCTTTTTCGGTATGACTATGCGTCGGAATTCCGAACTGAGTTGCTGTGTTGGTATTCGTAGTCGGAATTTGTCACATCCTTTCCTTACTACAAATGATCATAGATAATGTACTTAATATAAAAAGCAATCGATGGAACCAGTTATTGTAATTGCTAACATATTTGTTTTTTGATTAGATGGGTGGACGAGCTTACAGCTCACATGTGGTTAACTGGTTACTGGAGCCCATAGATAATGTAAATGCGTCACCCACCTTGAGATATAAGTTCTAAGGTCTCAGTATAGTTATAACGGCTGCCTCACCCGTCAAACCAAAACGCATTACTGCTTCACGGCAGAAATAGGCGGGGTGGTGGTACCTACCCGTGGGGACTCACAAGAGGCCGTGCCACCAGTAAAATTCATAGATTCATTGTAATAGATAGAATTTACTACCAATAAATAAAAAAAACAAATATGTAATATGTACTGTTGCTTACAGGTTGTAGTGCGTGTGAATTTTTTGTAATGATTTTATTCAGTGATTCATATGTTTGTTTTCCAAGCAATCCTTACTTACTGCTGCTACTTAAGCTATGTGTGTGTTTTATATTCGGGGTTAGGTTTTTTAATAGTTTATAACGTTAATATAACGTTGTAGATCTGGGCACACGTACCTATTCTAAAATCCCTCACTACAATAAAGGGAAATAAAAATATAAGCTAAACATAAAATAAGTAGAAATAAACGCTGTTCGATGCACCCACTTCGAACAGGATCATCTGAACCACCTCAATTTTTTTTTTTTTTTACCAGTACTAAGTCTGTGTGAAATGCAATATTATTTTATTAAAATATTTAAATGAATAGTTCTATATGTTACAAGTATGTTTGTATTTATCTATGTTATTTTATTATCATACTGTTTTATGTATGCTTTCCACCCCTCTCATAGAAAGCGATGCAACTGCTTTTGTGTTTTCATGAAAGAAAATGCATCAACGAATCAAGCTCGCGCCTGCACAAGCGGCTTTACAAGTGATTTAAAATTTATGAATCCTTTAAATGAAACAATTATGTATAATACAGAACATTTTTTTTTTAAATATCCGTCTTTAAGTGGCACCAACGCTAAATGAGAGCTTATTACCGTATCTCAATACTTCATAGGTAAACTTCGGATTGGCCGAGTCCTTGTCAAAGTTAGCGACCTTTTTTTTGTGATTGAAAGATTACTGGTGGCCCGGAGGCCTTTCCAGTTGCACCAGGACACGTGGGCGAGCAAAGGCTCAGCCAGAAGGGGTGGGATTTGTTAACAGCTGCCCGAGCGCCTCCAAAGGAGACCTAACAACTCAAGAGCAACTGCTTCGCGAATGAATCTACTGCCGGATCGGAATCGCGACCCTCCGAGAAGATCCGGCGAGAAACTCAGCGAGCTGATGCATGGCTTAGGAGTTAGTGACCCTAAATGCACAGAAAAACATACGGAAAAACTGTTGAGAACTTCGCGTCGTTGTTCTTGAAGAATTTATAATCTGTTTATCCTTCAAACTGTCTATTTATGTACCGTTTCTATTTGTTATTCAAAAATGAAAGTGAATGAAACAAATAAATTTCAAAGGCTATGTTTATTCGTATTATCTTCAATGACATGTAACCTCCTTAATTAATGTGCATAAATAGGAAATTATTATTTACATACATTCGTAGATCACGGTCTTAAAAAAATATTGTATTCAATGACAGCCAGCTGTCTACTATCTTACTTTTCGTAAATGGAAACAAAATAATTAAACATAAATTTCTTAATCACAAAATCCAAACTACATTATCAAACGAAACCGTGTGTTTAACATTGTATTGACTTCAATATTTATCAGTATTCTTTAAGTAATAAAAAAAAAAAATACGCGTGTATTCTTACGAGGAACATTAAAAAGTGTTTTAAAATAAAAAAATTAGCTCCTTTAACTTTCTAGCCGTCTCTTTCTGACGATACATCCTTACTATAGAAATGACTATTATTAATTACAACACATACAACTCGCAACTTATATCTACTAGTGACCGATGTGCAAAAGCGCTCCTTCTGAGGTAATAATAATTTACAATGTGTAAACTGGTGACTACTAATTGACTATTCATAATACCTTAAAATAAAATTAAATAACATCCGATCGTTTACCCAAAAGCCCTAAAGGTAACAACAGAATTGTCATGGATTCGTGAGTTAAATATAACATGAAACGTTAATACAGGGCGCTCGACTCGTGCCCATTAACAAAATAACAGCGTTCTTTATGTTAAACAAGTGGGAATTTATCGACACTTGAGTTCAGAGCATCATGAGAACGCCTCGTATTTTTTTTACAAGGTCGTAAACCGAACCGCCTTTAGCCACAACAACCATTATTATATTACGACCCCGCTCCTTGTGATAATTTTCGTGGTTTGATCTTTCTTCTCGTTGTCCGAATTCAAATTGTGTTTCGACGATTGTATTTTCTGCCACGTTTCGCCTAAGGCCTTGCTGAAGTGGTCGTCAACGCCGCCTTTGTGATTCAATTGCGTTTTCTCATTCTCTTTCGATTTTGACGTTTGCAATTGCCGCCACGTGTCGCCTAAGGCCTTAGCGAAGTGATCGTCAACGGACAAACTGGGGTCGTCTATTTCCATAGCGATGATCTTGGTCGGTTTGGGAGGTTCTTCAGTCTTGAATAGTATAGGGCTGCTGGCTCTGTCCTTCATGTTGGGCTTAGGGCCGGGCTGGGCGTTTTCCGAGTTCTTCTTGAACAAGTTCATGTAATCGTCGCCGAGAGATCTTCTGAAATGCTCGTCGATCACTGGATCACACATCGACATGGAACCTGTTAGAAAATACGTAAGTGTACATTTTGAAATCGATGATATTCACTCTTATCAGTTAAGTTGTGTTAGGGGACGATATATAACTGGTGGTGTAACTGTCCTATACGTAAATACGCCACCCACCTTGGGATATAAGTTCTAAGGTCTCAGTATAGTTACAACGGCTGCCCCGCCCTTCAAACCGAAACGCATTACTGCTTCACGGCAAAAATAGGCAGGGTGGTGTTACCTACCCGTGCGGACTTACAAAAGGTCCTACCTCCGGTAATTATGTTTCCATTATTTCAAAATAAACAGTTTTTATGACTCGGCCAAACTTTTATTTCGCGTGAAATCGTTTGGGTCAATATATATGGCAACCATAAATCATATCATACATTAATACCAAACGTCACACATGATACGCTTTGTTAGTGGCTGGCCAAACGCGAAAATTTAGCCTCACAAAGTTTGTGATTTAATGATTCTGTTTTTTTCCTCCTACCTAATCGTGGGGGCTTAAGAGGCTATTCCAACTACGCACGGAATGATAGGTGAGCTCACGGGATTCAAGATAAGAGGACTTGCTAACACTAGCCCCAGCAAAAGCATGTTTCGTTGTATTTACCACCGGATCAGATTACCCAGTCACTAAAAAAAAACCCGGCGAGAAACATAGTAAACTAAACGATTCAGTATTGGTACAGTCTACTATTACAAATTTCTAGATTGTTTTGTAACGGTTTTCGGTTTCTTTGTAGGCAGACGAGCATACGGTATATTTGATGATAAATAGCCGCTGTTGCCCATGGACATCAGCAATACCAGGGACACATCAAATCTGCTCCCTACTAAATACTGTTCAATGAAAGTTAAATAACAATATTAGGTGCTTTTCTTAATTACAATACTATTGTATTGGCAAAGCCTCTTTCCAGGTAACAAAAAATTTTGAACACTACTCTTTCTTGTACTTCGTATTATTTAAGATAGATAAGTAGTATAGTAGTAGTAGTGGACGGAAAGAGACGTGCTGGGCGAAGAAAAAAGTCATGGCTCCGGAATATCCGGGAGTGAACCGGTATTGCCTCCGTCGAACAGCTGTTCCGGCTGGCTGCTGACAGAAATGAATATAGGAAGCTAACGGCCAACCTTCAGGATTGAAGAGGCACTGGAAGAAGAAGAAGAAGTAGTAGTATACCTACATATGATTTTAGAATCACGATTAGCTCACAATATTTTTTGTCTTTTTTTGTCTTTCAATAAGAAACAAAATGTTTAGGCCGTGCTCCTGGTATTGCTGATGTCCTTGAGCGATCGTGGCTACTCACCTACACGTGGGCCGTATGCTCATCGTCTGCCTGCAACTGTAATATAGGAAATTTAAAAAGAGTTACCTGGTGGGGTGTCGTTGCTTTTGGTGATGACTGAAGGGCGACTGTAGGGCGGTGGGGCGGGTCGGGACCGCAGCCGCATGTCTATGGGAGCCTCGTACTTGCTGCCCGGGTACTCGGGAGGCGCTTCTGCCGAAAACGATACAACACTAATCAATCACATTCGGACAAATCGGCAATCGGACACATTTCGCGGTCTACCTAATAATAATAATAACTGGGAACATCTCTCCATGTGTCGTTTCACGACATCCTTGTACCGGAGGAGCTGGCCGCCATGCTTTCGCTTGCCGTCCTGCAGTTCAGAGAAGAAGATGCGTTTCGCCACTCTTTCCTCCGCTATGCGTGTTACATGACCGCACATCTACAACGTAAATGCGCCACCCACCTTGAGATATAAGTTCTAAGGTCTCAGTATAGTTACAACGGCTGCCGCACCCTTCAAACCGAAACTCATTACTGCTTCACGGCAGAAATAGGCAGGTTGGTGGTACCTATCTGCGCGGACTCACATGAGGTCCTACCACCAGTAATTACGCAAATTATAATTTTGCGGGTTTCATTTTTATTAAACGATGTTATTCCTTCACCGTGGAAGTCAATCGCGAACATTTGTTGAGTACGTATTTCATTAGAAAAATTGGTACCCGCTTGAGATTCGAACACCGGTGCATCGCTCAACACGAGTGCACTGGACGTCTTATCCTTTAAGCCACGACGACTTCAAAACTTCTGTCAGAACATCTGATTTTCATGATGGCACGAAGGCATTTAAGATGGAAGCGATTCAGAGTGCGAATGTGGCGGCGGTACACACACCACGACTCAGAGGAGTATAGGAGGTTTGGCAGCATAATTGCCATGTATATTAAAATCTTTATGTCGAAGTGGTCGTCATGACCGAAATCGGTCGGATGGATCATCATCATCAACTGGGAATAAATCACGTACGGTCATTCAAGCTTAAATTAGGATTTCCTGTGTTATATTCCTGTGTACTAGAGACTAACATACATTCTCGTATAATAACTTAGATAATATAGTAATATATTGTAATGTTCATCATACGAATGTTTGCTCGAAGTGGGAATCGAATCCTCGACCCTCGACGCAACAGTTAGGGGCACTAACTACGGTACCGCCGAGTCAGCCAACAATGTAAGAATGAATTCGCGATCCACCTTGTGTTAAATGGTTATTGAAACACGCATGGGAAGGTACTACTTTCTGTTGTGCAAAGCATGCTTTTTGTTTTTAAGAGTGGGACAACAATATTCTTTGTTTTGTTTTACAGTAAAATTGAGTTACGTCTTAAGATGCGTGGTATTCACCTCAGATATGGGGGTAGCTATGCACTAATAGACTGTGAATTCCGTTTAAGGAATTTAAAAAAAAAGATTGAAAAGTATATGTCTATGTATTATATTAGAAAAGTTATTTTAACTCCGTCAAATGTATCAACGTGTTCAATAATTCAGTATCATTAATAGTTGTGTCTTACTTTTTCCGTTGACAGTGAGATTGGCGGGCCCGTCATCAGTTTCATCGGAGAGATCTCCGTCGCTGTGAGGCTGTGCACGCGTGAACGGGACCACGGTGCGTCTTTCGTTGAACGACTGCGATCTGAGCGCCATCTTCCCGTTCTCCCTTTAAACAAAATAGTTTAGGTACATTAAAACCGGAACAATCGATAAAATATTTAAACGTGTGGGTGCAACTCTAATATCGCGCTGGGCTATCTGTGGTTTTGTTTATGGCGTCGTTTTACGTTTGATTTATGCTTATTTAACACCTCGAATATCTTTGGTATCGTAACGCTGTAGTGGAACGGCGAACTAGATACATTTCGATGAGTTTAGCTGAATTGAAGAATATATTTTTATTGTTTGAAGTAAAATAAATTACAATATATTTAGGACACGAGCAATACTCGTCTTGTCACGTGAAAGAATACTAGTATACAACAGTACAAGGAGTGTCGTGGCGTACAACTCTTTGACAGGACGTAAGACCTAAAACGACTAGATATAGACTAAGACAGACACTTGGCATGAATTTGATAAGAAACAAAGAGAAAAATGGAACGAGGGCGGGCGTGACTAGCGGAGGCAGTACTTTTTGACTTCCTAAAACACGGACACGAACCAGACGACAAGGAACGAACTGACCGTTCTCATATTATTATGTACATAGACATTAAAATAGACAGAAAAGAACGAACCGATCGTTTAAGGAGTATAAATAGTATGCGCACTCAGAATCTAGTCGACCTGTCCTGGTGAAACTGGAAAGGCCTCCGAGCCACCACAGGTAATACATCAATTATAAAAAAAAAGAATCCAGCCGGATCAACTCTGAAGTATAATACGGTCCCGAACTTAAACACTACTTTATCACTCACTTTGGTCTGTATTCAGGCAGACGAATTGATCTCCGTTCCCTCCTCCATTTTCCAGTAGCCTCTTTAGATTGGCTGCGTGGAGTCTCCGGGGACAAGGTGCGATCACCTTCCGACTCGCCACTGGAAGCCGTCGAGGGTGTCTCTGGAAAGAAATAATCGCAATATTTAGTATTAATTTTGATTATAACTTATTACGGAGAAAAACTTTTTGAAACAAAAAAAAAACAGTTTTACTATATCGTAATTGTAAATGCAAGTTTATTTTAATATCTCGGAAATGCATTGTGCACTTGATCAATCGTGCAATCAGTTTAGTTCTGGTCACAAACTGATAATGTTCAAAATTAATTCTGACTTGGCATCATGTTATAATAAAATAATACAAATGAAATACACAATGCAAACTGTGACAATCGCTTAGCCAAAACTGATTAAAATACGATGCTCCAACACTAGTAATATACTAAGTACTTTAATATTACTTCTTTGTTAACAGGTTTTTTTTTGTTAATACTTAATAACAATAATAATAATAAAAATTTAAATGATACAGATTAAACTGTTCCTTTCAACTGTATGGCTTTTTTACGTGATTAAATTTTATGAACTGCCAGTGATAACAACCTACTCTAAGGTCAAATGAACCATTTGGCCCCTTAATGCTTTCCGTTTGAATGTTTTCAATACCAACTAAGATTTAAATAGATAAAACAATGTACACATCTAATCGTGTTGACAACGTATTTGATAAATAAACAAACAAACATGAGATAATCGTATGATATTTTAGATAAAAGGTTATTTGAATAGGTAAATGTTTGGGAGAAAAGCAACTACATATACTGACATATACTGAATGATTCCTAAAGCCTTCATCTTTAATGGAAATCAGTAAAGTTGCTTACAATGCTATGCTGTGCTTAATTACTACCAACATTTAACTGTAACATGTCAGAGAGAAATTAATTACAAAACGATGATTATGATGTTTCGTAATAAACATTAAATTAAATTATATTTTACAAAGAGTTTGTCATCTCATGAATTTACCATTTATTTTGATTAAATGAGATTTTTTTTGACTAGTGTTATTAGTGTATTTATAATTTTAAAGAATTATTATTATTATTTAAAACGAACATCGATACGAGTGCATGTTTTCATCGGACGCTTTGAAATTGGTGATAATTATATTTAGATTTTATAATCTACACCATTAAGTAGCTTTCTTGTAATCTAAAATACACCGAGTCAACATTACCTTGCTTCTGTTGCAGTGGATAAAAAAGTATAAATACTATGTTAAATATTTAAACTTAACTAGAGAAATACCGCGCCTTACAGAAGATATTTAAGGGAAAAAAATAGGGAAACAATGTTGTTAAAGAACAAAAAATATATCCAAGCAGGTAATATATATTTTAGAGTGAAATAATTATATTTCAAGGCTTTTCTGTTGTGCTTCCTTTACCTTTTTCCGGAGATGGCATCCACGGTTGCCATAGCGGCAAACTGAACTTGGGCGACTGAGGTGGCTCCATCGAAAGTAAATGCAATCTCAAAGAAGTCTGAGCCAGAAGTAGCAGGTGATGGGGTAGTTCCATCATCACAACAATCTAACACAATACAATCTACGATGATGTTTCTCATGAATTCTCATACCAACACTTGCAAGAGTTAGTATAATTAAAAGGAAACGGTTATCCGATAATATGTTTTTTTTTTTGTTATAATTTAAATTCTATGCCTTAGAATCGCCTATTATTGATCACAGATTCGCTTATTTCAACTACAATCACAGATAATATCGCATCACATAACCGGGAACAATTCTCGTATCAGAATAAGCACGGCAAAGGAGATCACTTTGGAAACGAAAACTGCAGTTGAACTCCGCGAGACAAGACACTGCAGCCCTTGCACGTTTAACACTGAAGGCTGACTGAATAAAAAATGAACTGGAAGAGATTACATTGGAATAAATAAATGAGATGAACAAAAAAAAAAACGAAACCGAAAAAGAACAAAAAAAAGAGCATCACGCTACATCCACGCGGCCGGACGTTGCGGCGCTTCCTTCGAGCCTCCTATATACAGGGTGTTTCGTGTATCGACATGCCCAAATAAGATCACGATCTCAAGAAATTTTATTATCGAACATCAGCGTTGTTGAGAAAATTAACACAACGTTAATCGTAATTATAAAAATTATATTGCATGACTAACGGAGGCGGGCATCAGAACGGTTCACCTCTCAGCCTTCCATCGAAATAAAACAAAGGAAATGATGACATCACGTCATTTAAAAGTAAAAAGACTTTGTGTGAATGACAAAACGTTGTTTTTGTAATTTCCATTGGCGACCTCAATGCTTTGCTATCAGGAAACGGTTTTGTATTAATCGACACGTATTTTTTGAGATAACGTTGAAGATGAAGTTATGGGTATAAATAAAATTGTTAAACGTAGGTACCATATACCTATATACTCAAATTATTTTCTGTACTTTAATTACAGATGGTAAATATAGATAGCCGTTCGGATATCATGAGAAGGTATAATTTTGCGGCTTCATCCTTCTTTAGCCTTTTACTTCCTCAATTTCAAGTCCTAAGCTATCGTTAGTTTTTTACTGTTCCCTTTGGCTCAAGTCTTAAAGGTGGGATAGCCGTTATTATAATTTAATTAAGACTTGAATCTATAACTACTTAAAATGGGCCGCGGCATTTTCGTTGTCATGTCTGTGGGTTAAGGATCTTAAAATTATGTGGACAGTGATTTAGTTCGCTCATCTATGTGAAAGTATATTCTATAGTAGACACACCTATAATAAATATTTATAGTTAAAATAGATCGGCCTATAGCTACCGACACATCAACCTGTTCGGTCCATTCATGAAAGTGCGTGCGCGCAGGGCGCGGGGATTAATGAACCCCCTCGTTTCCTACGCTCTGTCTGCACCTACAACCTTAATTTTAACTTTATACTTAAACATTTCAAACCCTATTCGGACGTTTTACAGTTTACTTTCGATTGCACCTTGATTTACCATGGACATTGGGGCATGTATACAAAATTAAATTTTAAGTCTTGTAAATAAAGTACGTTTTACTGTGACAATTGTCGTTGTGTTATGTTAGTTCAAAAATAGAAGAGGTTGTATCCTTGGAAGGTTATATTTTATTTTGGTGCTAGAGGTGTCAGGGAGAGGGGACGAGGTTCGGACTGTGAGAAGTTGCCGCATCTCCGCGGGGCTGTATAAGCATTAACTTTTTATTGTCTAATAGAGCGACGGCAAAGGTGTACCGCCAGGTAAGGCTTTGGCGCCGCTGCTTTAATTATTAAGTCTGGTCGATTCGCCGAACAGAAATTAGAATAGAAACTAATAAGAAAATTAATTACAACAGATTACAAAGAAGCCGAACGAAATAATTTTCCAATAGTTGCTACGTTTACGGTTTTCTAATAGTCCTCTCTGCTTCAGAAGTATTACACTTACATTGAAAATTAATAAATATGTTTTAATTCTCTTATTTTAGTCGTCTATACTAATATTATAAAGAGGAAAGATTTATTTGTTTGTTTGTATTGAATAGGCTCCGAAACTACTGAACCGATTTTACTACTACACTATTCCCTAGTGACATAGGCTATAATATTTTTTGAAAAAAATTAGGGATCCTTACTAAAATTCCAATAATGTAACCCAAGGTGTAGAAAAATTACCTGAAATATTCTTTACATCGCGTGCCCTGCGAAAACTATTGATGATAGAATAAGCTAATGTACTACGACTTTGTAGATATGTATCATTATCATTTACAAAACATGTCGCGCCAGCATATGTCTAACTATTATAGTTATGCCGCAATAAGTGTTCTTTTATTTAAAAAAAATAAAACAACGTCAAATATCGTTCAATTTTTTGTTAAAGAACCGAGCGGAGCCGGAGCGGGCCGCTAGTGTTCGATAAAGGTTAATATATATTCGAATTTGGAAATTCATACAAAGCTTCTAGAGCAATATGAGGATAATGTTCTAGTAATGCAAATTCGTTGTATAAACAAGTATCTTCTTTATTTTCTCTCTCGTTTTTAATCAGTAACCAAAACGTTATGCAACATTTAGAAGGTTTTCGAAACTCTTGTAGCCAGTCCCTGTAATTAAAAGAGAATTAGGTCCGTTTTATCCACAGTTTTATCATTACTTTTATTTTGTTTGTAGCATCTCCAGCGGAGCGGATCCCTTCGTATTTTTCAAGGAACTTTTGTTCGGACGTGTTCAAGCGTTGTATTGTGATTGGATAATGAAAGTACAAGTGGACTTCTAACAATAACTCGATATCTTTTTAAAGTGAAAACTTTCCGAAATTCATCTATAAATTTTTAGTAATTTCTTCGGTTTTCGTAAATATCATTTTTATTTATGAATTGTTCTTTAGCAGTTGAATATAATGTGAACTTACGAATATGTAAAGTTTAAAACATTTATAACAGTCAAAATCAAACAAGCAAATTAAATAAAATTTTAAACGTACAAAATAACAATTTAAAACTTGAAATTATGTTAGCATTATGATCTCAAATAAAAATAAGTAGGCAAGTACTTATGCGACGGATAGTGCTTTATTTCTGGTATTTATCTACACGTACAAAATGAAATTTAATTTTAAAACAACTATTTATTCGCAAATCGCTACAGTTTCGCTGCGATTGTGAAATATCATTTTCAAAAGCACATTAAAACGTTCGAAGGGTACTCAACTTCGAGAGCGGAAACCGCGATCGAAAACGTTATCCTGTTCGAAAATATTTAATAAAGGTCTGATAATATGGGGTACATCCTTCTTGAACAGAGGGGAGGATGTGTGTAATTCGGTGGGCGCGCATGCGTGTGAGGAACTCATCTCGACGGCTGGCTACCGAGACCTCGAGGGCTGTTTATTTGCACGAATATCGATTTGCTTGTAACTTAAGCTTTATTTAAACGAATCGTTGTAAAATGCCGTAGGGATCGGATGAGCATTACCCTATAATACACGCGCGCTGTTTTTTTTTTTAATAAATCCTTTTTAAGAGCACAGTCTTAATTTTCTTTGGTGCTACTTATTGTATTTTTTTATTTTTTTACTGCTTCGATGGTGGACGAGCTCACAGCCCACCTGGTGTTAAGTGGTTACTGGAGCCCATAGACATCTAAAACGTAAAATGCGCCACCCACCTTGAGATATAAGTTCTAAGGTCTCAAGTATAGTTACAACGGCTGCCCCACCCTTCAAACCAAACGCATTACTGCTTCACGGCAGAAATAGGCAGGGTGGTGGTACCTACGGACTCACAAGAGGTCCTGCCACCAGTAAAGATCTATTGAATTTAAATATATATTTTTGTGGTTTCGTGGTTTTTTCTGTATTCCATAAATTAATATATAAGATTCAAGAATGTATTTTTATTGTTTTGCAATTTTATTATGTCCATAACATTATTATATTATGCACGTATACACGAACAGCTATTTTCTTTCAATACTAAAGTCTACATTTGGATACTGACAAATAATAAATTTGTATTATAGCTAGCTAAATAAGTTTCCAACAGACAAGTACTTAGAAACCTTTCCGCATTCTAGCGTGGTGCTTCCTCAATAATAGATTAGCTCCTTGACGGCAATTTACGAGTGTATTGTGTATTTAATACCAACATGAATTGTACATAACATCATTTATCATTTGTTAGAATTTCCGTATCGTATTTTTATCTGTCATATTTTTCGTGACTAAAATATTTTATTATTATATTTTAGGACGTATTTTATGAACACAATACATAGTTTTATTATTTTATTATTACAATTGTGTCTTTATACTTATGACCTAAACGACTTCATGAATTTTAATACATTCATCTGTGGATTGACTTAATAGGAGTCTGTTATTTCAACATGGTTAATTATATTGTTATTAAAACAGTATTTCTATTAAACATAATTAAGAAATAGTGAATTCCATCGTATCTTATACAATGCTTAATATAAGTAAATGTAATGTGAACAATCGGGTTTTTGTTCTGGAAAAAACAAGCTCACTGTTCACGTCGTAAAAGTGTTACCGGACAGTATGAGTACTATAGTTAACAATATTTAGTTTCACAAAATAGAACATAAACATAAATTTCAGTCTGAGATTTCATCAATGGTGGTAGGACCTCTTGGGATTCCGTACGGGTAGGTACCACCACCCCGCCTATTTCTGCCGTGCAGCAGTAATGCGTTTCGGTTCGAAGGGTGGGGTAGCCGTTGTTACTATACTGAGACCTTAGAACTTATATCTCGAGGTGGGTGGCGCATTTACGTTGTAGATGTCTATGGGCTCCATTAACCACTTAAAATCAGGTGGGCTGTGAGCTCGTCCATCGATCTAAGCAATAAAAATAAAAACTTTGAAAATGTATGACTGACTAATAGGAAAATAAAAAATAAAAAGCCAAAGGTTTCGGTGCCGCGGCGAAATCTTAAATTAAAACATTTTAATATGAAAAAAAAAACGAACGATTCTAATATGCGTATTATGGTTATTTGAATGTTCAAACGAATACATTAAATATTCAAATTCTTCGTTGCGTGTAGCCAGTAGCCCGATTTGAGGGAACACGGAATGTTAAGCATAAGTGAAACGTTAGGGTTCGCACACACAAGTTAATTAAGACTTAAAAAATATTATTTGAAAAATGAATAATACCATAAATTTGTTTAGTCATCTTTTTTTTTTATTGCTTAGATGGTTGGACGAGCTCACAGCCCACCTGGTGTTAAGTGGTTACTGGAGCCCATAGACATCCACAACGTAAATGCGCCACCCACCTTGAGATACAAATTCTAAGGTCTCAAGTATAGTTACAACGGCTGCCCCACCCTTAAAACCGAAACGCATTACTGCTTCACGTCAGAAATAGGCAGGGTGGTGGCACCCACCCGTGCGGACTCACAAAGAGGTCCTACCACCAGTAAGAGTCATTTTATAAATGTTTGTTTTTCCGCCATTTTTTTTAACAGAAAACATATTAATAATCACGTTTAAGCAAATAAGGTAGGAATATTCTAAGGGATTCTAGTATTTTATGAAGTGAAACTAGATTATCTAAATACGAAGTAACTACAAGCATTAGTTGACATATTTTGCGTCAATAATCGTCATGAATAAAACGATGATGTCCAAGTAATCCAACAATTTAAAATTGAAAAATATAGTGCTTATAGCTTACGAATGTCTCTGTTTAAAGAAACTTCTTAGGAAACCTATAGTCGAAGGATAAATTAAACAACCAATACATTCCTGCCTTTAAAAACGGCAAAAGATATTTCTTTTCTCTCTATGAATCCTCTAAGGATTCTATGAATTTTACCAATACACGTGACATGTAGCAATCGAACTCATCATGAGACATGATATCGTCTAGATTGTGAAGTATAGCGGCTGTTCCAGCCCTTCAAGCCGGAACGTAAGGAGGTATCGCGGCAGAAATAGGCAGATTAGTGGTACTTGTCCGGGCAAGCTTACTATAAGCCATCAGGAATTACGCAAATAATAGTTTATGCGACGTTGTTTTTTATCACACCGCATTCCTTCAACTCGGAAGTCATTCGTAAACATTTATTAAGTAGGTATTTAATTTCAACAAACTGGACCTGCCTACGGGATTTGAACAAAGACTTTATTGCGCCGTCAGACTCGATTACACCGTCTCGTCCTTTTTAGCCCACGGTGCTTTCTATACTAATATGGCGCAATTACGTTGTCTATGGGCTCCAGTGACCACTTAACATCAGGTGGGCTGTGAGCTCGTCCACCCATCTAAGCAATAAAAAAAAGATTTGTGGTGTCGTGGGACACCGGATAGGAACGAAGTTCCTTATTATAAAAATATAAATTTTAAGTTCTATTCGAGGTATAAGGTTATTTTTTGTACGTTATTACAAAGTTGAGTCGTACACTGTGTGCATTACTAATAAAAATCTTACGTTACGGACGATTTTTCCCGGTTAGGGTAACCCTCCGCATCGTCCCATAAGGAACTTCGTTCCAAAAATAATAATAATAATAAAACTTCAAATTTTCGTTCAATAAAATCCCAAGTTTTACAATTTAACGTCGTGTCCACAGCACTGGCGCATCCTGGCTGCCCGGAGGCACATTTACCGGCACGAACGTTCAGAAACCGGTAGCAGCCATCCAGCATATTAGCATATAATAATGCATTTGTATAACATAAATGTACATAAACGTATTACAAATAACGTTACATTGATTTTCTAAAACGTCGTTGACGCAAGATGATGATTTATCGTAAATACCAGTCGTGATTTAATTTATGTATCTTAATGCATAATAATATTAACTAGAGGTCCCGCAGTAGTCGAAATTCGACTATAATTAATTGGGATTGTAAGTTTGTACACTATTATGATTGTATTTTATACTTCTATAATCACAAATTTCGCCAAGGCTACACTATAAAAAAATATGAATAAAGACAAACAATATTTAAACAATTCTCAATTTGACAACAGACGTCAAGGACAAAAGTTTGTCAATAAATATTATGCATGCGTGTGTGCGTCAAATACATGGTATGTAGTGTGTGTAATGTTTTCTTTATTGATTTAATGTATCTTTTATGCATTATTTAAAAAAAATTATTAGCATTGTGCACTTCTCCTCTATATTCTCTATAAGTGTGGAAAATTTCATACTCCTCCGTCCGCGCAATTTTCGTAAAAAGGGATACAAAGTTTTTGCTTCACGTATTAATATAAAAATTTATAGTAATAGACCGAAAGCTATTGAAACCGTCAATTTTGTAACAAAGTCAATTCGGTATTAAAATAGAATAGGTAGTGCTGTAATGATTTTTTGATAAGATTAATTTTCGGTTTCAATTGTCACAAATCTATCTATCTCGTTGACGTTTTTCGAAGTTGACTATTGCCGATAGATTATATGATTCGCCATCAGTATGTGATGTGTATCAGTAGGCATTAGGCATTCTAATCCCTACATTAGGTACAGTTTGCAAGCTTATTTGGTCGGGCAATAATAAGATTCTGCTTTTATACAAATTAACTCGCGGTTGTTGTTTAATACAGCTTATGCTTGACGCTGAGAATATATAATTCACTTTATTATTTAGAGGAACTGTAGATATGGGACATATTAATTGATGACTAACAGGCTAGCTAGGTTAGCTCACTACCTAACATCATTCTTGAAAGGCGCCGAAAGGCGAAATGATTAGATGAAAACAAAAATGGCCTTCGCACCTATACAAAGACTATTTACAAACAACATTGTTAGGCTTAATGAAGATGTATCGAATACAAGTTTACATAACAATATCGTAGTTCAATGCAGCGGCGGAAGGCGAATGTTTCGAGTGAAAGTGCGGGAAGCGTCAAAACATACTGTATAACATCCAAATCTTAGTAAATAAAACATACATTAAAATCTAAACGAAACAGTAAAGATACCTAGGTAAATATAAGCGAATAAGCCTAGATTAACTCATTGAGAACATACATTATTCTTCAACACGTATGATTTGGTTGTATTATAGTAGTTTATTATAGTAATATAGCATTTATTGTTTGATTAAGTTATCAATAAACAACGAAGTTTGGAAGAGAAAAGTGGGGATTAAAAATTGAAATGTTGGCACTCGATTCAACTTGACGATTTTAGCGACATCTAGTTATAAACATCGATATTGATAACATTGAACATGTAAATAAAAAGCGCCACCTAGTAGCGTTTAACAACAACTTTCAAGGTTTAAGTTGGTCTCGGTCTGTCACTGTCACTGATCTTAGTACGAGAGCGTGGTCATTTCAAAGATGGAACTCGTTTCTTATTTTCCATTTTGTTTTTGTACCATAATTAACAAAATGTTTTTATTACATAAGTACTCCGTGAAACCCAGCTTAATTATATGTTGAAATGAGGTCCGCGCCACCTATCGTACGTTGATGACACTATTCTGGAAACCGACCAGAGGCCAACAAAGTCACAAATAAAAATTAATAACTATTGAAATTGAATGTCAATTGGTTAAACGATGAGTGATTGCAAACAAGACAAACGCAATATTCAGGAATTTAATTTCACATTAAAAAGAATGTAGATAAAATGTTTATGATTAGACACGTTTAATGTTAGTAAATTCATTTTCATTTAATACGACAGAATGCTTATTTTTTGAGAAAATTCCAAACTATCGGGTTCAAAATAACGGCTTTTAATAACAAATAAATAATAGTTTAAAAAAAACTAACAAAATACGCTTTTATAGAAAATCCGACTAAAAATAGAAAATAAATTTTAATAAATGTGAATTAAAAATAGTGTAAGAAAAAAATATTTTATTGTAAGAAAGCGTGTTTTATTGTAAAATTCTACTTTTATTATTAATTTTTCAGTTTTTAGTCGAATTTCAATTTTTCAATTTTTTTTTAAATATTGAATTCTCTTCGGTCCTTAATAAGTATACCAAATTTCGAGTTAATCCGACGTTTTGAAGGGGGTCAAAATCATGTTCAATGATTCCGTTACAAACATACTACATACGTCTGAAGCTAATAAAAGCGTATTAAAAACAGTCGAAAATCTCGGTAAGAAATTAACATTAGTCAAAACATGAGTAATTGAAGCAGCAGCGAGTAGAAATTACGTTCTTCCTACTCTCGCTTCGCAGAGCATGACGGACACGTGCCGATGCGTTCAGACCAGTTACACCTTACATCCAGGCCATGACCTTCGCGACAACACGTGGAAACAAGAAAAAAATGTGTGGACTTCCTCGGATTAACGTTTATATTTTGATTCAATTTTGTACTATATACAAAACAGATTTTTTAAAGGCAGGACTGTTTTCGAGAGAATTCAAAATACATCTATACTAATTTTATTATGATGGTTCAGAAAAATACTAAAAATAAGACTTTTGTTGCCCTAAGAGGTCTGATCGTCCGCCATGAGTTAAGTGGTTACCATATATAGACAAGTATAATGTGGGTGCTATCGCTCGTGTTGAGTCTTTGAGACATGAGCTCAATGTCTCAAATATAATGTAATAATGTTATCCACTCGTCGAATCTCTATATATCATACCACCAGTATATACTCGTAGTAGATAGTCATGCTATAGTGGATTCCGGTCATCGTTCTCGTCGAACCCGTCGCTTGCGACGAAGGGCTCGTAAATTAATCCACAGACACAGCCCATTGAGTTTCTCGCCGAATCTTCTCAGTGCATCGCGTTTCCAATCCGGTGGTAGATTCTGCGATGCACGGCTCTTGCTAGGGTTCGTGTTAGCAACGCCGTCAGGTTTGAGCCCCGTGAGCTCACCTACTAGTTAAGGTTACGCTGAAATAGCATCTCAAGGCTTCAAGCATCAGTTTAGGTAAGAAAAAAAAGTGGATTAATACGATGAAAAATACATTCGACTTTCATTTTGATACTGCTGAGTCTACTACGTCAGTTCTACATGTGATAATATTATTTTCACAATAATGACACGAACATTCGACCCCAGCCTCTCCTCGAGCTACCACTATTCCCGGTCTAATAAAATAGACCAAGAGTGGAGGAATGGCGTGCCTCCACTCCTGGTCTATTTTATTACCTAACCTCGCCCGCTCCTAATTCCTATCTTGTGTACTTATAGCAGTTGGTCCCGCCGTCGTCGCTATTTCTACTACTAAGTAATCATGAGTCCTCCTGGCTTTAAAGAGCGATTTAGTCGTTGCTCTAATCTAATGAAGACTTTGGTGTCTGAAGGTGGACAGGTCCGGGCTTTTTTAAAATTCCTGGACCGATGCCGGTGGTAGCGCGTATTGTGAGCTCGCACGGATATAATTACTTTTTTTTTATTGCTTAGATGGGTGGACGAGCTCACAGCCCACCTGGTGTATGTGGTTACTGGAGCCCATAGAAATCTACGACGTAAATGCGCCACCCACCTTGAGATAAGTTCTAAGGTCTCAAGTATAGTTACAACGGCTGCCTCATCCTTCAAACTGAAACGCATTACTGCTTCACGGCAGAAATAGGCGGGGTGGTGGTACCTACCAGCGCGGACTCACAAAAGGTCCTACCACCAGTATAACCAGTATAACTACAATCACACCTATTTCTGCCGTGAAGCAATAAAGCGTTTCGGTTTGAAGGGTGCGGCAGCCGTTGTACTATAAAACTGACAGTTAGAACTCATGTTGGATCATTCTCATCAAGGTGCCGTGAGTCCGTCCACCGATCTAAGCAATAAGAATAAACTCAATATATTTCATATATTCTAATACCTATTGCGAACATGATAGCAGAACACGTTATCTAATACCATATAGAAATTATGATCCACCTTGCGGGTGACATTGACAATCATTGTAAATTAATTTCAATGATTTATTATAATTGAAGCGCTCTGGCTTCTTGTCGATGCCAGGTATTTCATATCTATATATAAATAGGCAAAGAGAATACAGCTGAGTGCCATTTTCTCTTCTGTTTATATCGATTTTCTTTTATTTTTATACGTTAAGTAATGATTGACCCGCTTTAATCTATCTATCTATATATAAAAATGAATTGCTGTTGGTCAGTCTCGCTAAAATTCGAGAACGGCTGGACCGAATGGTCTTGAATTATTTGTGGAAGTCCAGAGAAGGTTTAAAAGGTAGATAAATATGAAAATGCTACGAATAAAATAAAAATATAATAACAATTTTGTTTTTCCTTTGATGTGTCCCCCCCCGTCGGACGGATTCCTTTTGTTTGTTTTAAATTTATTTTATACAAAAGCTTAGGTCTTTTATTTATCGATTGAGGCACTACGAAGTCTGCCGGGTCAGTTAGTTGGCAATAAAATAATTAGTATGTTTTGTTTAATAGTGAGAACTAGCATAAACGAGAGAGTGAGAGAATAGAAGAGAAAATGTAATACATAAAATTAATTTAAATCTTGATGTGGTCTGTGATTGTTGTCGAATATAAAACATCAGACAAACACTAGTTAGTATAAAGGTGTACGTCAGATTTATAGGTAAAATTTAGAATTGATTTTTACCCAGATACATAATGGCAATAGATAAGAAAATATATTTTATTGTTCGTAAACATGAGATAAAAATATATCTTTATCATAAATCGTGTATAAACCCATACATAGAAGAAGTATAATAATATCGCCATGACTTTATCATAAATTAATTCATATTTGGTTTATACGTTAATCGCTTATTGTAAAAAAAAAAATATAAAAATAATATACCGGATCAGCTACAATTTATTTCTTTTGGAATGTACTTTGAAGCGTAATAGTTCCAATACATATAATTTAACTGAATTAGCAATCCATTATGGGTGTCTCTATGTGCCGATTTTTGTTGTTACACAATACGGAATAGCACCACGTATTCGTACGTTTGTATGTTGAGACGTGGTAGCCATGACATGCTTTATTCAATTCAAACGCAACTTAAGGAGATCCCTTGTGTGGATTCATACGCCGCCCCAACGTTTTGTTTGTACAGGCTGCACATCTGAAGATAATTTTATTGTATGTGTAATTTTAATGTTCGCCATTCACTACTCGGAGGAAGCGAATTAACGATGTCAAAATTACGAGTATTCTATGAACTGAATGTATGACTTATTCTAAAAAAAATCATGTGAAGTACTTCGAAATTGATTGCATCACAAGAGGCGTTGCCTGAATTCCACGCATACTTAGTAAATATCTATTTACTGTTTATTGAGAATTTTATTATCTATTTGAGTGAGCACTGAACGTTTCTAATGGACTGAGTGTTTGAAGACGCGATAACAACTCATATAGAGGTCAAGTAAAAAAATTTATCGAACGCCTTCGAAGGCTATTAACATTCTTAACTTATTAATAAGTGCTGATCGAGTCAACTAACTGAAGTCACGAAACAAGAATCGCGGAACAAAATTTAAATGGGCGTGCGTTTTTAAACAATTCGTAATACACATATTTATAAACATGCAGTGATTGTTTTGTTTGAGGTTTCCGGAAGTCTAAGAGATGATTTTAACCAAAATCGGACCAGGATATGATAGCGCTACGTTCTCAATGCTATAATAACTTCCAATGTCCGAATCGAACTGGTTTTCTTAACGAACGAGTCGACATAACAAACTCGCGGTTAAAACTTTTCGTACAAATAATCAGGTTTCAAATATTTTGAACATAGATTTTTTTGAAAATGAATTTTTACTGTTGGTAGGACCTCTTGTGAGTCCGCGTGGGTGGGTACCACCACCCTGCCTATTTCTGCCGTGAAGCAGTAATGCGTTTCGGTTTGAAGGGTGGGGCAGCCGTTGTAACTATACTTGAGACCTTAAACTTATTCTCAAGGTGGGTGGCGCATTTACGTTGTGGATATTTATGGGCTCCAGTATCCACATAACACCAGGAGGGCTGTGAGCTCGTCCACCCATCTAAGCAATAAAAAAAAAAGATGAATTTATATAGTAGTATGTCGTTTGCTTGGCAAACTGCGTTCAGAGAAACAATATGCGAGTCGGCCCGAATAGCTCGAATAGCTGCACTCTCGCTTTGTTGCCAACGAAATGGAATCCATTGCCATTAGAAATTCAACTCGACATGATAACTTCATCGCTCGGAATTCCTTAAGCGTGTTGCGAAGCCGCCACGAATGTCATATTGTCACGCACATCGCATTTTTACCATCGTTCGACCGTTGGTATTTTCGAGCTTTCGTATTTCACACGCGTTACTGCATTATGTCAATGCCGAGATTGCGAATTCAGCTGGCGGTTATTTATTACATGGCCACTGGCTATTCGGCGTTCATAAACAGGTCACCCAAATATACGGATTTATGATGCTGAAAACAATATCAGTACTGTGACAGCTATAGTAAAGTGCTATTGCTAACCAATACGAGATTGCTCGTAGCCGTAGTCCGTAAGGCAACCTACATTCAGCATTCTTTTCGAAACCGTAACACGCCGCCTCCGCGTTCCGGATATAAACATGTGCACGCCACATTCACCCCAATATCTTCCGCTATAAAAACCATTTCATTACGATAAGTCCTTTTAAAGAATGCTAACTATTGCATTTGTAGAGAGTTGTTATACATTTACGTGCATAGTAACGATTGATTGATGTGGCGCCGATTGCCGATCTTAATAACAAATCTCAATAACAAAATTTAAAAGGGGCACTAACAATCACGACGAACGATAATATGAGTCGTCTATTATCAAAGGTGGCAATCTGTGCATTTGGCCAAAAATTTTTTATTGGTATGTCAATACAGATTGATTTGAATATAATCGTCTCCTTCAAAGAATACGGTTCAAAACCTGCATTAAATAAAGGTTAATAGTTAACCTGTTATTTATCTAAGATGTCGTTCCGAAGAGTTTTGTGACTGCCAATGGAATACAAAGTCAATAATTCGTTTTTCTGATTTACCAATCATTGTCCAAAAGTCAGATTGCCGGCTTTGATAATAGTCGACTCATATATATCGCCTAATTGAAAAGCCAGCTGTTAATAGTAGAATCATTTTCGCACACACAGAATGAGTACATTCACTGAAACGTCTTTAGGCGTTCAGCTTAGTTGGCCATACTATGTTTTGATAGCAAATGTTGATGATGATCGTGGTTTCCTTTTAAAGGTTTATTAAGATGTGGTTAATCGCAAGATATAAACATTTTTTCATAGCGATACGTTGTGTCTTCCCGTGGCTTTTGAAACAACCATTTAAAGGATTCATTGGAGATAAAAGAGCAGCGTTTTCAGATAACCAGCTTACTACCATCGCCGATTCACATTTAATGGTGGTATTGTAGAGGTATTAACCCGCACGAGTATGTAACACCAAGCTATTTATTCCTGTCGCAAATCAATTATGCTTTCTTTTTCGTTCTGTTTTTATTCAAGACTAGCTGACCCGGCAGACTTCGAAGTGCCTCAATCGAAAAATAAAATACCTAAACATTAGTATAAAATAAACTTTAAACAAATAAAAGGAATCCGTCCGACGGGGGACATATCAAAGAAAAAACAAAATTGTTATTTTTATTTAATTCTAATTTATCTATCTTTTAAACCTTCTCTGGGCTTCCATAAATAATTCAAGACCAAAATTTGCCAAATCGGTTCAGCCGTTCTCGAGTTTAAGCGAGACTAACGAACAGCAATTCATTTTTATATGTATATAGAGATAGATATAAAACCAAGTAATCAAAATGAATAATTTTATTTCTTTAAAAAAATAGTCGAATTGAGTCGAATAGTCGGTAGTACGAACTTGTTTACTGCTTATTCAGTTTTCGTTTTTATTCGTTTGGAAGTCGTTCTTTTCATAACAAGTTATAATCGATGTTTCGTGTAATGATCGTGTTTTACGCAGCGTAGTCGTCGTCGTGGTAAAAACAGAATGGAATTTGGTGACCGAGACCGGGGGGCACGCTTCGGCCAAATTCCTGAACGCTTTCTCTGGTGGGCGCCGCGACTCGGTGGGGAAGGCACGCGCTGTGCACCACACCGCACGCACTAGCGCAACGAAAGTGAGCGTGCAATATACGAACGACGCTGACGACGCGTTGCATAATTATTCGCTACCCAACCATTGTTTGTAAACACTCAATAAAACGAGAACATTTAAATTTGCGTGATTGTATTTCGATTAGATAGGCCAGGAACGCAGCAATAGACAAACGACATTCTTAATTTAAATTTCATATCTTCTCTTACAAATTTTAATTGCATTCCTTAAGTGTTCAATATCTTAATTGTAGTGGTAGACTTGATTTTATCTTTTAAAGTATTTATGTGTGTACGTTTTTTTTTTAAATCGCACGACTGTATCAAATAACGAATCCGCTTAACACAATATTTAGTACGACATTACATATTATTATGACTTACAGAGGGGTCTATAAAATATGTTTAAACATGTACATATATGTATATTTTATCTGTTTCAGGGCCATAGGTCGGATGGATTGTCAGGTGACGAGGTCTGGTATTTACAATTTACAAGACACGTATTTCGTAAGCAAAATTATTTTTACGATTTAATCAGATTACCAGATTTTATTTAAGTATTTAGCTCGGGTTTATTATTTCTGATTTTTCGAGAACAGTTTTCGTAGTCACGAAGGACTTTATCTATATATTAATACGTGAAGCAAAAACTTTGTATCCCTTTTTACGAAAATTGCGCGGACGGAGGAGTATGAAATTTTCCACACTTATAGAGAATATAGAGAAGAAGTGCACAACGCTAATATTTTTTTAAATAATGCATAAAAGATACATTAAATCAATAAAGAAAACATTACACACACTACATACTATGTATTTGACGCACACACGCATGCATATTTATTGTCAAACTTTTGTTCTTGACGTCTGTGGTCAAATTGATAATAGATTAAATATTGTTTGTCTATATTAATATTTTTTTATAGCCTTGGCGAAATTTGTGATTATAGAAGTATAAAATACAATCGTAATAATAGTGTACAAACTTACAATTCCAATTATAGTCGAATTTCGACTACTGCGGGACCTCTAGTTATTATTATTAGGCTTGATTTAAAAAATCGATATCAATGAACATAGAATTGTTGTTGCGAACAGAGTAACTATTTACAAATTACTACTTGAAAATACCTAGTTAAGAATAAATTTGTTTTAAACAAGTGAAGTAGGTAAGTACGGTTGATCCATTGTTTAGGTAAACGTATAGCCCGGACGTATCGGTTGACTGAGCCAGGATAATGTGGTAAACAATCAACATGACGGTCAACATCTGACGGTCACCATCATTAGATAATGAGGTTTCAATTGTACGATAACTCTTGTGAATTGCTTCCTATTATTTCTTAACTACCTAATTTTTAATGTTTCTGAAATACAATTGCTGGTACAAATACTGGTGGTAGGACCTTTTGTGAGTTCGCGCGGGTAGGTACCACCACCCTGCCTATTTCTGCCGTGAAGCAGTAATTCGTTTCGGTTTGAAGGGTAGGCACCCGTTGTAACTATACTGAGACCTTAGAACTTATATCTCAAGGTGAATGGCGCATTTACGTTGTAGATCTCTATTGGCTCCAGTAACCACTTAGCACCAGGTGGGCTGTGAGCTCGTCCACCCATCTAAGAAATAAAAAATAAAAAATTCACTCTTCAAGATAATTCAGTATTCTAGGATAGTCGGGTCTGTGAAAAACTAAAAATAGAATCTACTACAGTATAATTAAAGTTGAAATAAAACATTGTTCTTCATTCTTTTTGAAGTTTTTTTTTTCCACATGCCTATTCGCTGGTAAGTAGCCTAAGGGGCTGTTCAAGCATCTTGTGGATGAGGAGGTGAGCTCACGGGCTCAACCTGAAAGAATTTACTAACTCTAGCCCTAGCAAGAGCAGTGCTTCGCAGAATCTACCACTTGATCGGAATCACGACCTATTAAGAAGATCCAGCGAGAAACTCAGTGGGCTGTGTCTATGGGTTTCGCTCAAATTGGACGACAGTCCTAAGATGAAATTACCGAAGACACATACATAACACAAAATGAATGGAACTGTTTTATTACAGTGGAGATTATCAGCAAAACATCGCTCTTTTTCGAGAGTTGTTCCCAATACTTGGTAGGATTTGTTAGGCCATGTGTAGAATAAAAAAAACCGGACAAGTGCCAGTAAAACTCGTGCCTTGAAGGTCCCGGTGGCAAGCTGTTGCTTACGTATTGTGCGTGTGTCCCAAATATATTATGCATTACCCAGAAAACAAGTTTACTAACATCAATATTAATGTTAGTTAACTTGTTTAAGAATTTGGCTGTATGGATTATAATCCCTTTACATATCCAGTTTTACGAACGGAAATCAAAACAATTTAGAGATATTTATGTAACAGGAAAATTATTATAAATACAAAATAACTAGACAACGAAAAGAATACGTTTTTAACAACGTATATATTTTCTTTAATGAATTTTAATGAGAAACAAAAATTACTGCGATCATAAGCGATTTGGCCAGTCTGTTTTTGCACGTTAAAAGACAAACTAAGATTTGCGGTCGAAAAATTTAACTCCCATGCAGTTTTTTTTACGTGACAGTCGATGATTTAACTGCAAACGTAACTTTGTAAATAAAATAACAAAAAGTTTTTTGTGTCAGAGATACAAATATATTATAATTTTTAAGTTTTTCCTATATAAAAGCATTTCAATTTTCATGGTTTTATGTAATCGGAAGTACCCTTACAGGCTTGTGACTGATATATTGTGATTATCTAGTAAAATTGAGAAGCTTGACATTTTTATGACTTCCTTCCGTCTTAGACCTTTTTAGGTATTTCGTACTAATTTTAATTTAAAACCAGTTTCTGAGAAAACACGGTCTGAGTGTGGGACCGATAGACAACAAAGTCAAATTACTGCAAGGATTCAGTTTTTCCTTTTTCATGCGGACTCACAAGACGTCCTAAAATATTAAATAAATTCAATGTCATTGTCTAAATGAAATATATTCCCAGTTTTTTTTTTCGTTTTTGTAACTAATGATTCGATTTAATGAACATGATTGTAAAGTTTCTCTTCAGCCATACGTATTATGTTTAACATACAAACTGGCGCGTTCTCGGGAGACAATGTGGTTGGATCTGGAATGCAGCCTGCTTACAAGGCCGCGAACCGTCCTATATCTAACAACTAGATAACGCGACGTACATTCATATCAATTAATTTATATCGCATTTATGCAGCGTATCTGCGTGTATTTAAATGTAAATACAGTGGCGAATATTTTTACATAGGTGTTTCAATGTCTTTTATCTTTCAGAATTTCGAACAAGTCTAACTTTTTTAAATATATCTATACTCTATATAGTCATAGTTTCGACTGTGCCCAGTCTTTACAAAACTGCCCATGGATGTACCAATTTTATCATGTATTATGTGTGAAAGCAGTAGAAGTCAAGTTGCATTTAATTCGATGAAGAAATATCAAACAATCATTTTGAATAAAACGTATTTGTTATGACAAATATTTCGTGTACCTATATTGAGTGTTGTGTCCACTAAACAATGTCAGCTGGAATTCGGAATGCGATCCGCCTACAAGGCCGAAGGCCATCCCGCCGCTAGAAGATAATATGTGTCGTCGAATTAACTATATTTAAATTATTATAATTTCTATTGATTATTACGTAACTTAAAGTTGAGATCATTGGAGGTAAAAGAAACCATTTAAAATTCTTTTTTGACTTATACAACATAATTAGTATTATAATATAACGAGGCATACGTATATCCTGCGGTATGTGATCCGCGAAATCACGAACACATTCAAATGTGAGTTACGCAACAGTAAAAAACAATTTCATAAATTTCCTTCGGCTGTGCCAGTAAGGATAAGATAATTAAACTATAATCCTTACCAAAACTATCGGAGTCGCTGACAGGATAGGCAGGACACGGCTGCACCATGGTGGCAGCTCGTGATAACACATCCAGGGGAGTTTCGACCTTCTCCATTGCTTATCTGAAATTTATATTCGAATCCTATTAGAGAAAGTTTCACTTTCTTTTATTACAACACATTACAAATAAATTTAATGTGTCCTTAAGAGTTTTACGGCAAAATTAATTTATATCGTCAATGAATTATAATTGATATATCAACATTCCGCTATCAAAATAGGATGCCAATAAAATTGCAAAAATGTAAACAGATTAAAGTGTTGGAATGCGGACCGTGACTTAACATTGAATCTCGATTATTTTGAAACAGTCTGGCCGGCGCTGCGAAAAAAAAAACATTCATAAATTAAATAAGTATCGCAGACCGAGAGTCATAAAGGCATACGAATACCGGAGCAGTGGAATTTCCTGACGGCACGTTAACGGCTAGACGTTGGACAGACGTGCGCCAAGTCTTACAGTCACCACGTAAATAAGACAGGAGTCAGATGATCAAACAAAGAGTTGTGAAACGTGGCAATTGGCCGCATACCGCGCACGTCGCGGGAACGAAGCCAATGCTCCACTGTACTCCGGATCCGATATGCTCCACCAGACAATCACTATTATCATCACTATTTCATAAAATTCGAATTACGAAAAACACGGTTTACACCGGAAAATATTTTCGTGTTCTCAACTTATTTATAAATTGAGAAATTAGCCCCAAAATTGAGGGCATAGTAAACTGTCTTACCAACTTACATACCATATTGTCATATATTGCCGTGTTATATATATAATAATATGTAGTTAGACGTGTGGTTAGTTGGTTAGTACATCAGGTGCAAGTCTTGTAGAAATACTATTATTTCACGTTATAAATTCATAAGTTGTATCTTAGGTCATTAATTTGAATCAAAACAAAAGACAACGATCGAGAAAAATTGAATACTTTTTGTATTGTGTACTAAAATTATTGTGGGTTGTAATAATTCGAAGCTGTTTTTTTTTTTGTTCTGCTTTTATTACACCAATCTAAAAATTTCTTAATAGGAAAGCATTAGAACACATTTCTATTTCTATATCTTGTTTTAGATAACATTATTGTTTATTTACACGACCTAAATCAAATCTTAGCTCCTGAAATACAGGTATATTCCAGATTTATTAAATATCTTTCACTCTATCAAACAGTTCTTACGACCGTACTGTTGAAGGGATGGGCAAACAAAAGAGCGGAACAAGCGATGATTTGTTAATGATGAGGAATTTGGTACATTAACCACATTAGAATTTTTGTGTTCAGTGGCGGAGTCACGCGCACTGATGGTATGTCGGTCTGTACACATAGATGCATCATTCGACACAAAGTTAGTCAGATGGTCACGAAGCCATTCAACGGAACATTGAAGTTGTAATGGAATTTGACATGTAAATCCAATTATGTACGTACGTACCAGGAATAGTTGAAATATTACAGGGACTTTTTTGTTGGCTGTAACTTTTGTATACAGAATAAATTCACGACATCTGATAAGTCATTTAAAATATTTTATTTATTAACTAAATATTATTATTTAGATTAAATATTCCGTGATAAAATATGTTAAATATTACCATATAAGTAGATACCTACCTATATTCTTCGAGTTTACGCTACTCGATTTTGCTATTGCACTCAATCATATATTATGGTCTGTTAAAACAGTAATTTTATAATATATTATAGTTTGCTAATAGTTTTTTATAATTTATAAATATATAAGTTAAAATATAAACTTTAAAATATAAACTATGATGAAAAGCCGAAAATATTAAATTATTCTTTCCGATGCTCCTGGTTAGAATATTAGGACAAAATAAAATAAAACACTATATTGTTATTTATGTTCTTGATGCGTGTACAAATTCTCTAATTAATCGGACGATTTGAAATTGTTAAAAAATAAGTTACATAGATAAAAACAGGTCAAGCTAATAAAAACGTGATAAATATATAATTTCCAAATTAGTTGCGTTCACATACAATGGTTCGGAAAATGTAACGTGTATATTATAATCAAAGTGTCGTATGTATGCAGTAGGCAGCGGCTTGGCTCTGCTCCTGGCATTGCTGTAGTCCATGGGCGACGGTAACCACTTACCATCAAGTGGGCCGTACGCTCGTCTGCCTACAAAGAGGCAATAAAAAAAATGTATGAAATTATTGTGAAGTGACGAATTTGATAAATTGCGCTCAAGAATACGTTGATATTGAACCAATATTGGTTAATTAATGTTATCTATAGTACTTTACAACAGTATAATTTAACTGTTCGCTGAACCGTATTAGTGTTATTGATTGTACAATTAGGTACATAATCTCGAATACCAAACTAGTGAATCATTCTGTTTTTCAGTTCATTTGAAATTAAGGCAACATTGCGATTCGTTTTACGCAAATAATTGAGACATTTCAGATACACTATTAAACTGTAAATTTATAATCTTACAGAGTAATTAAAATGCTTTCACCATGGTAAAATTCTTAGGAGGAAAACCTTTTTTTTAAGGATCAATGAATTTTTAAACACACTTTTCAGGGATTTTTTTTCTTTTATTCTATTAAGATTGGACTCAAAATAAGACTTTGCGTAGAGCTACATATGGATAAAAATAGTTTAATAATAGTTGGGCTATTATTATACCTCTTTTGTTAAAAAAATAATAGACACGTAAACTAAATTTCTTTATAATATTTTTTGTCTCAGATTGTTGTCAACTAAAAAAGATGGGTTTTAATTCAAACAACCTATGCTGTTACATTGTGTTGCGTTTATTTGATTGAAGCTGTAGATCGATCAGATATCTAAGTATTTAAGTCCTGTTTAAAATTATATCGTTTTGAATCTAAACAAACATTTGCACAAATTCCGGAAGTTTTGCATACGTTAGATGCTCTGTAAATAGGCAATTCAAAAATAATATTTCTTAAAGGTTACATTATTTTTCATCTAAAATGCATCATGGATTGTTATCACCTGCCAGTCACCAACGAAAACCACATGGTGGTCGAAACCTTGACATTCCGAGCGTTAAAAATAATTCTCTATTTCAGTTAAACGTATTCTAAAACGACTTTCGTTCTACTTCTCACACAGTAAGGTTTGGATTACTTTGAAAGTTGCTTGTTTAATGGTAGCCCGCATTTGGGGTGAATTCTTTTACGACATTCGCCACCCCTGCTGCGCCTGCGCACGTGGTGCAAGGGGAACGAGGGAACTACGGCAGATGTTCCATTTGTAAAACTGCCTATATAGTTATCCATGCGTAGTTAACTGTATTTTTTTTACTATGAATAACTGAGCATTGATTCAGGCATATTATAACGTGGACGTTTTAAAATTGGAATACATATTTGAACTTATTATGTAATACCTACTTACCTACTTACCATTTGTTAATATAGACATGTTTGTTAGACTGTATCTGCTTAGTTTTTTTTATTATTATTAAACGAATTAAAAAAAAAATTATATCATAGATATGCCAATAAAATTCGATTTAATACACTGTATACCTAGGTAGTATTGTTTGGTAATGCTTATCTAGTTTAAAGCGAAATTTTAACGGAAATTCTTTGCTGGGCGTCCGGTTTAGTGTGTGTTTTTGATAAAACTGTTTACTGTATAATACTTATAATACTTTACATATCGTTGACGTATAATAATATATTCTTTTTACATTTAACATCAAAACGTTTTTAAGGTATAATCAACGAATATGAATTTTTAAACAGCTACAGAGCCTTAATGAGATTGATACGCGTTCTAATTATTCTAAGATTCCATTGTTTTATGTACCTACTCAGCATAAATCAAATTTTAAAGGCAACAAGCTTACAGAATAATTAAGGCTGGGAAGATCATAATAATTTTGTTTTTCGTTAATAATGAATTTTCAGCATATTAAAATATTCTAGAGCGAAAATGTATTTGGCAATTGGAATTAATTTAGGTAATAATAACTATCGTGTTTTATACATTTATATTTGTAGATTATTTGGATTGATTTGATAAAGAGCAGATATATCCTAAATTGTTTACCGCAAACGTCCAAATATCTATACGAATGCATAAAATAACCAACTAAAATGAATAAAATGATTTATAAATACGATGAGTATGATGGTCTTGAGCAATCAGTGAACGTTTTATCGTGTCGTTATCAACGTGCGGGCCACATGCATGTGTACCGCGCGAATGTTCGCATTCCACGCTATTATGTTCGCGAGATTCCACGCCGTGGACTAGCTATCAGCCTTCGCCGAATACCGAAGTACTTAGAGGCGAAATTTTTTGTACTCGCCAATTGCAAATCGAACCGGTATGTAACTCATTTCTGAGCAATGTTTTTTTTACTAAGGTATTTAAGCGATCTCATAACCATTATTGATCTTGGGCCCGAATCTAAGTCTGAGCCTAATTTTATGAAGGAAATTTAATAAATAACTAAATGTTTTCATTGAACAAGAATTACTCTAACATTATAGGAACTGGCATTGAAACTCTGTACAGGAAGTTTGATAGTTCTCAAGAAAAAAAAACAGTTTTATAGAGTAAAAACATTGTAAGTACTTACGATATTGATGATTTCCCACGACGTCCAACAACAATCCGAAGTAACTTTCTCACAGCGACAGAAAGTCCCGAAATTTAACGAGTTGTATTCAAACTTAGAATCCAGAAGCGTATATTTACTATAAATTATTTCATGATAAGCTGTATTACACCGGCGAAGTACGAAAATCAATAGGAATGTATCGTAAACGTTTACCAGTCCCCGATAAACTCGGTATGTAAAAAATCGCGATGTAACTTATTGCGACGCAAATTATACAGATTTCTAATAATTAATAATCATCGTTCGCCAAACACTGATGAAGTAAATATTTGTTGTTATTTCGTAAAATCCAACTGCCGCGCCACGACTCTGTTGACGAAGTAGTCGCGTTTGACATTTGAGCCGAGCCCACTACGATCGGAATTCGTGGAATGTCAAATATTTTTAGTGCTGCCATCTGTGTAGAGGAATCCGAATGTATTGAGGCGGCACTGGAGTGGGGCCATTTTGTTTCCTTATATTGAATATTATGTCGCCAACGAAACATTTTAAAACGTAATCTCTTTTGTTGTCTCGTTTATAGCTCCTTATTAGACTGAAGCGTTAAGGTCAAAATCTGAAAACATACGTCGTTGTTCATGACACTTGTAAATACCTTGATTGGATCGCTATGTGTACCACCAGTCCAACGTAAGACTGCCTTGGGCCTCGTATCTTTCTGCCTGTGCGTGATAGTAAGTTTGTGTGGGACTGTGAGAATGCGAGATGTTAGCTAGCGGTCACCGGCCAGCGCAAGTCAGCGCTACAGCGCAGACGTTCTGTTGGCTGCCGACGGCCGCGTCTGCTGCAGGGTTATCGACACACGCCGCGAGGCGAATAGTAGGGTCGACACTCGAGAACAACGTTGGCCTGCGCATGTAGCATGACACACTGTTTCGGTTCGATACTTTCTTTAGAATTTATTATTCAAGAACATGGAATATCTCGTGCAAATAATACTTTTTTTCACAATTTAATAGTGAATTATTAAGTATTCGTATCATCTTAATCTAAGTATCAACAATTTTTTCATTACAACAGCCTTAACCAATGAAATTTCATGAAATCTTGAATTAGTTTGGTTTTAATAAAATTATGGTTAAATAAAATTTAAAATTATGGTTAAATAAAATTTATATTTAGTAGACATTTATTTTAATGATACCTACTAACATTTTTTGTAAAGGTGCGTTAGTGTTCAGAATCGTTTATAGCGATTAAATAATAAAATGAAAATAAAATTGATTATCAAAGAGAGGAAAAATTGTACGGGTAAAGGATAGCACAGCCACTAAGTCATATAACTGACACTTAAGACTTCATAATATCTTAGGTGGGTCGCGGCTGGAGTCATGGTCCAGACGGCTGGCCGATCCTTCGGCTGGTCGTAGGACCGTCGAGGCGATTCGCCCGGTTCTTGTGAACTGGGTGAATCGTGACAGAGGACGCCTCACTTTCCGGCTCACGCAGGTGCTCACTGGGCATGGTTGCTTCGGTGAGTTCCTGCACCGGATCGGAGCCGAGCCGACGGCAGAGTGCCACCATTGTGGTTGCGACTTGGACACGGCGGAGCACACGCTCGTTGCCTGCCCCGCATGGGAGGGGTGGCGCCGTGTCCTCGTCGCAAAAATAGGAAACGACTTGTCGTTGCCGAGTGTTGTGGCATCGATGCTCGGTGACGACGAGTCGTGGAAGGCGATGCTCGACTTCTGCGAGTGCACCATCTCGCAGAAGGAGGCGGCGGGGCGCGTGAGAGACGCACAGGCCCGCCGCCGTCGAGCGGGGGCCAGGGAGGCGGATCTCGCCCAAGCCCTGGCCCTCTAAGTGTTTCGGGTCTCCCTCACATGTCGGCCTGGGGACCGACGAAGGGGGCCTAAGAAGACGACGTGCAAGCTGCTCTGCACGCGTTTTATGCATGAGCATCCGGGTGATGGAAGGCCGGCTATCCTCAACCCACGCTGGCGTAAATCACTTAACACTAGGTAGGCCATGTGCTCGGGCACCCGTTTGGTACGGAATAAAAAATAATAATGTAACCAAGCATGGTTGCTTTAGGAAAACCGAAATGAAATTACTGGTTCGCGGCAAAAATAGATAGAATAACCTATACGTGAGGCATACCGTGATACATCAAGCAAAATACGCACCTCCACAGGTTCTCGCCGAACCTGTCGCTCGCGACGAAGGGCTCGGGCGTAGCAACTCTGGCTTGAGACACGCTAGGGTATCGCTGATATAGCCTCTCAAGATTATCAGCATAGGTAAGAAAAAAACTTGTTTGCAACTTTATTTGCAACTAATGCGCAATGCTTGAGGGACTTACTGTCGAGGATGGAACGTGTGAGCCTTGAGTTTGGATTGAAGATTAACCGCAGTAAGACCAAGGTAATGATTGTCGATCGCGCTAAGAATAACTCACTGGACGTGACTCAAATAGCGGGTTGCGACGTGGTCCAGTCCTACATATACCTTGGGGCTTTAATCTCAAATAATGGCGGATGTGTGGACGCAATCAAAAGGCGCATGCATGGCTGTCACGAGGTCGGCGATGGACGGGCCGAGGAAAGTATGGAGAAATCGAAACATAACCAAAACCACAAAGATCAGGCTCGTTAGAACACTAATATTCTCAATATTTCTATACGCTGCTGAGACGTGGACCGTGCGGGACCTGGAAAGGAAGAAAATAGACGCTCTGGAAATGTGGTGCTGGAGACGAATGCTTGGAGTTTCGTGGACCGACTTTTGTACAAATGTCTCGATACTTCAGGAACTCGGCATCAAGCAGCGTCTATTTGCTATAGTACATTCTCGAATGGTGGATTTCTTAGGATACGTGTCGCGACGAGATGGCCGGTCCATAGAACGCCTCGTTGTACAGGGAAGGGTTGATAGTACAAGACCGCGCGGGAGGTCACCAGTGCGGTGGGCCGACCAAATTAAAACTGCAGTGGGAGGTCCTCTAAATGAGTGCAGTAGCATGGCCTCGAGCAAAACAAATCAGGAGATGAGATGAGATGGCGGGACATCGTGAGACGCATCAAGTCTGCCCCTTCCAACACTACATGACGACCACGACCACTCTGTCAAAAGTGACACGATTGAGAAGAAGAAGGAAAAAAAACCACCACGGGTAAACAAATGTTCATTTTACGAACTAATAGACATGTAGACGTAAATACATCCATAGACAACGTAGTTTTAATGACTATTGACTTACGAGAATCCAGAAACGATCTGCCACTGTCCCAATGAAATATTTATTGCACCTACGATTAAGATACCTATACCTATTACCATCTTGCTTATTTCTGTCTTAAATCAATGAAACGGTCCGGTTTGAGAAGATTTACTTTAAGGTTAGTACGGCTTAGCAGGCAGATACTCATGCGGTCTACCTGATTCTAAATAGTCATTGTCGCTCATGGAGATCAGCATTGTCACAGGCAATGGCCTGCCATTGTTAATTCTTTTCATAAAAGAAGGAAGGGCATCTCATTCTAGTGTCGTATGGTAGGTGGTTATAAGGTTGAATTTGGATGTGCCGTCAGATGGTGCAATGATAAATAAAACGGCGATATAATATCAAGTAGCTCTTCCGAAGACTTTTCCTGTAGCTTACGGTATTAAGTACAACGAGCAGCAAAGTCTCGAGTTCGATCTCCATTCGAAATGGTTCGTGATGTCCGACAGTTTTCAATAATCCGAACATTTTCATAAGCCAGGAGCACGCATTCAGGCTGAAGAAATCGTGGCCTAAAGGACAAGACGTCCTTTACATTCGTATCTAGCGATGCAACGGTGTTCGAATCCCGCAGGCGGGTATCAATTTTTCTAATGAAATATATACTTAACAATTGTTCACGATTGACTTCCACGGTGAAGAATTAACATCGTGTGATAAAAATAAAAAACCCGCAAAATTATAATTTGCGTAATTACTGCTGGTAGGACCTCTTATGAGTCCGCACGGGTAGGTACCACCACCCTTCCTAATAAGCAGTAATGCGTTTCGGTTTGAAGGGTGGGGCAGCCGTTGTAACTATACTGAGACCTTAGAACTCTCATCTCAAGGTGGATGGCGACATTTACGTTGTAGATGTCTATGGGCTCCGGTAATCACTTTACACCAGGTGGGCCGTGAGCTCGTCCACACATATAAGCAATAAAAAAATATAATAAAATAAATACTATTAAAAATCCTTCAACATGAATGACGCCACTCACGGACACTTGAGGTTTTATTATTTCAATATTTTCAATTATATAATAATTACGCAAATTAGCAATTTAAAGGTTTAGTTTTTTTCTCGTTCTTTTCTTCACGGTGAAAGTTATTCCTGCTGAGTACGTATTTCACTAAAAAAATTGGTACCTCTGTCTTGAGGATTTCAACACTAGCATAGTCGCATCGCTTGAGACGAATATCCTTTAGGCCACGACGACTCGAATAGCGAGATGCAATCACTACGAAGTTCTATTAGTACTCGTCTTAAAAATAATAATGCTAAATTACAGATTTTTAAACTAATTTCAACGTTGACGTCATAACTTTTATATTATTAAAGTTTGTATTAATATTGTGTAAACATGATGCATAGAATTACATAGAATTCTAATAACCGAAGCCATTATCTACGTAACTTGTCCAGAAGATCGCAGCAATAAGCGCATAACGTTCCTACGTATTTAGATTTTGTAAGCATTCAACTTTAAAGAAAAACAATCCATATTGAAACCTTTGCTCTGTTCTGGTCTCAATAATAAGGTAACATTCGTTTAATGTTTTAGGTAAGATTCACAAATAAAACAATACGAATTATGACACGATATTTATTTAATCTAAACACAACAGTTTAATTAATCCCTTGACAAATAAATGCATTGTTGACGGAAAACAAACAATTATTTAATACTAAAATAACATAATAATATACGCATAACGAGACCGATCTATATTTTTTTAATTTAATTTCAATCCCAAGCTGCAGTGCGTTGTGTCAAGTTACACTTAGTTCCGGCTAATTCCAAAATACCAATTTTTTTTATATATTTCGTTCATACTTGCATAATTTCCATTTACTATTGCTTTGATATAAGGATGGGTACCACATCTTGACTGGGGCGTTTTAACATATTTAGAAAAGTTCAATCATCAACTCCTATAATGAACTCACTAAAGTTTTTTCGCAGCGTTTGACAACCTTCCTTGTGCTAAGTTTAGATTCTTCTAAGGATTCTAATAATTCCTGTTCTTTGCGGTAGATATTAGATTAATACACGTTGGACTTGTCATCGAAAGCAATAAAACATTAAGATGCAAATATTAAAAAGCAATTACGTTGCTTTGTTTTTCTGCAGAGTGAGATTGAATTTAATCTCTAATAATACCACAAAATCACGATGACTGCATTCAGCTAAAGCTAAGGTCAATTCAATAACGTCTATTGAATAATTTGTTGGTTTTATAAAAAGATAAACTTTCGTAAGCTTTCGAAGCGGTTCGGAGAGTTATTTAAACTTTGACAATATATTTTTTATGAAAAACAGTGGGAAGAAAGTTAAACGATGCGTTTAGTTATTTCAATTCTATTTGTTTATTATTTTTCAATAAGTAATACGTAAGAGAATTGAATCCATCTTTTTGCTGTTCATATCAACATTTTTGTTTTAATTTGACTTACTTATTAATTTGCTTATGTGATTGGAAGATCACTTTTCTGGTAATTGTCTTCTTTAAAACTATAAATAATTATCTACTTTTTAAAAGCACATAAATTAAACTAAGGTAATTCAATAAATCCATTTTGTTTTTGCCCGACCTAACTGTTACATAAAATAGTGTAAAATCTTCCTAGGGACTTTATAAGCGTGCAATTTTCGGGATTTGATCACACTTAATATAATTTTAATTATATCTATCATCTAAGTACAATATAATCCTCTAATTATATCTAACCTAAAATATATATTTGGTTCTGTTTTTCGAAGAGGACTCAATTGATTAAATAATTTTGTCCAACTAAATAAGTGAAAACATTTATAATGTTAAAAACGTTAATTAAGTTTGTTTATTTATTGTGTTTTTGTGTATATTTTTGTTTTAAATCCATGAAATTTTGTCTCTAAAATCATATTTCGTTACGGTAATAAATAATTTAGTGTAGAGAAAAAAAAAACATGTGGGCCTCTACTACTATTAGTATTGTAAATAATACTTAGGTCTCAACTCTATTTATTGACTATTGACTCATTTTGACACTACTATTTATTATTCAGGTCAAAGAAAAAGCATAACTATTAATTTAAATCAATATAACTCAGAGAACAAGCCACAGAGAACAATTTAATTAAATCTTACAATAATTTCATCAACATTTAATTCATAAAAATGAATTGGGACGGACGGCATACATCCAAAATTAATATTTTATTTATTTAAATGAAGTAATTCCCCCCTAATGAAGAAGGAATGTGGGAGAAAAGTATATAAATATTTTATGTATGTTTCAAGTTAATGACGCTAAGTACATTGTTTTAGGAGATAACGAATACCCTGTTGTGTAGTGGAGTATTAAGAATGATAAAATAATCGAAAAAAGTCGAATGACATAATTTGTATTGAATCAGTAACTATAAATAAATAGGCAAAGACAAAACAGATGCGCTTCTTCCCTTGTTTGTTCAGATTACTGTTATTAAATACCTACCTTCAAAATAAAACAAAAGAGAAAATACGTAAAATGAATCTAATTCTTTAGGTGTCAATGATTATGGCTTCTTGGATTGTTATCTGATTATGACCACTAGGCCAACACTAGTAAGGTTCAATTACCACAGACACTACAAACTATAACATTTAATGCAGAATTTTAGACTTCTACGTCAAAGCTTAAGTATTAATGTGCAATACATAATATACATTTTGTCAACATTGATTCAATAAATAGATCATATAAGGAAACATAGTTTTATCATTCATATATACTTTATTGCTAAGTTTCTAAACGTACCAAAGCGATATTATGCCCACCGTATTATGTCAAACAATAAGTTAATTTATCTAATGCGTTATGAACGATAAAGGAATGCAAATAACTAATTATTTTTATTATATTGTTTCCACTTTTACATGCTAACATTGCAATCTACTGACGATTGTACTATGGATAATAGACGTAATAGATTAATGAATAAGTTTTCAAACTACCTTAATAGTAAGTTACTACGATTATTAATGTAATGTATTTATATAGTTAGGTACTTTATAGGTTAATACTTTACCGCAGCCTATAAAATGACTATTATGATTTTCGATCACAAAAAAAAAAACAGTTTTCATGGCGATTTCATTGAAAACTGACAGCACTAAAATTCTGACTTGAATAGTTCCTAAGCAACGGCGGATCCAGCAGGGGGGTCATGGGGGTCATGACCCCCCCCTGAGCTAGTTCCAGGACTTGAACTAACTTGGACTAATTGAAGAACATCATGATTTATTTATTATCTATTGTTATCAAAATTAAATTATAAGTTCTTAACTTGCCCACGACTATGTGACCCCCTCCTGGCGCCAAGGCTGGATCCGCCCTTGTTCCTAAGTAATGCTAAATTGTTATTTCTATTAAAATTATTCGCTATAAGTAATGATAGATTATTTGATGGTCTTTCATATCTCGATTTACTTCATTACTTCGTTGTTTTTTGTGTTTAAGTAGATTTAGCTCATACAGATTGAAATCAGTTTGTGTTATTCTTTGGATATTATAAGACTGTGCGTATGTTGTTACTATATTCGACTGAATTGTTGCATTGAAGTTTAAGTAACGAGACAAGACAAGAACTATATTTATTAATAAATTTTAACTTGCCTAAAACAAATCATTTTGATTCAATGATCTGGCACGATTTAGTGGATTGCCTACTTCGTACGAAATTCGTTTCAGTTTTATCGTCCACTGACAATTATAACTTCTTACTTAACCCTCATTGAGAGTAAATGAATAAGCTTTTGTCCGCATAGGTGTGGGATTATTTTAATTTCTTAAAGATAAGCCTTCTCTAAAATAGCAATAAGTGCACCTTGTCGCATTATTCTATGACAATATTGATTTTATTTCTAGAATTTATCGTTAATTTTTTTACTTGCGAACTAATGTCACACAATGGAATGTTTAAATTAATTGGAGCTTTGAATCAATGGCCGCGTAATTCTTGAAAACAAGTTTGTATCAAACCATTTAGTTTGTAAATGATATGTAGCTAATGTTTTTATTTGCAGAAAAAGGACTTTTTCATGCAAATAGTAATATTTTATATACACAGTATATATAATATATAGTCACTACAATATAATTTACAAAAACATCCCTCGTCACAAATTTTGTAAATTTGGAAGGAACATAAACTCTTCATATTTCAATAGGCCGTGAATTTTTCAATAAATTTAATAAAATCGTTTTGATTTAATATCTAAGTTAATCTTTTACTATACACATATATAGTATTTTATAGCTTTCTATACAGGGTGATTTTTAAACTGGAAAATGACAGCTAAATCTATAACCGCGATGTATAAGTAAAATATGGTGAAAAAACATATAAATAAACAATTAAAATATTCCTTTTATGAGTATTTTTCGGTTATACTGTTTTCAAATTTTGTATTATCCCTAACTGATTACTACAGGGTGTGCTTATGTAACCATAACAAGAACAACTAAAAAAAGGTCGATCTCAAAATTTGCCGGAATTATTAATCACTATTATGAAAATCACCCGAACGCTATATTTGAATTCATAAGATACATACCAATTGGATTATTATCATAAAGTGATGAAATGTGCCTTTAGAATACATAATAAAATTTCTTAATTCGCACGATTTAAATTACGAATACTAATTTTGTTAAATAGCACTAAAAAATTAAATGCTATCTACGTTTTTATTTATTTATAAAACTACTGTACTATTTACTACATTGGTTTTCATTTAGACTATGCAATAGGACCTAAGCCTTATTAAAAAATTGCTCATTTTTTAACAAAAGTGCATTAAAAATACATTTACACATGACAAATTGGCGTTTGAAACAGACACACACTGGAAGCTGGAACACAATCCTTAAATCAAATTTTAAGGATATTTTGTAGCAAGTTCCACGTTAATTATAATTTAATATCTATTCTACTATTCTTAAAATATACATAATAATATTAGTGGAACAAACATACGTCTACGTTCAAACCTACAAATGTGTGAACAAAAAATTAATCTGTAAAAATATTAGGCTAAATTGTCTAGAACAGGGCTGGCCAACCAGTATATCGCGATCGACCTGTCGATCATGGCTATTAGATCAGTCGATCCCGGCAAGACAAAAAATATAAAAAGCAACGTAATCACCAATAGCTGCACGCATCATCTTCATCTTGTATCATTTGTTAACAACCATTAAGTCACATTATTTATGCTCTCTTCTACACAACAGTTCTCTTTTATATAATTTCAGGTGTGTTTTAATATTTTTAATAAAAGAAACAATGCTGCTGTAGCTGGTAACAAATGGCCGGACCAGATACGGTCCACGTTGCTATCCACAAAGCCGAGGATAGGCAGGAATGGCGCAGGATAATACAGGAGAAAGTTTTTAGAGGAGGCCACAACCCTCAGCATTGAGGATTATTGACGCAAGGAGGAGGAATAAAAGAAAATATACTACTTCTTTGTATACTGAACTACATTGTTTCGTTAAATTTCAAATGTCATCGGTAGATCGCAGGGTGTTTCGTCAGTAGACAGTAGATCTTAGTTCTGGTAATCAAGTAGGCCACCCCTGGTCTAGAATTACAAAAAGAGTTGTTTTACGAAACGCAAGGGCCGTTCGCGGGATAGCAGCGGTCTGGGTTGTAAGTGGTTTGGTACGTCTTGACTTGTTCCGGCACACGGAATCATCTTCAAAGGCCTCTTAGAAGACGAAGCCCCACACCTTTGGCAGTGATCCCGCCGAACGCCCAACGGTCTTTGCCACCACCACATGCCGTCCGCGTAAACTCTATGGCCGTCCTCATCAAGGCCCGTACTGTCGTTTCCTATATAACTATCGTATTTATCGTACCCTGATCTAACGTATGTTGGGGAGCTGCCATTGTTGTACTTCGACCAATTCCTTTCCGACCAAGTCGATTCGCTGTCGCATGGTGTGACTGGTGCACTTTGAATCATTTTCGGCGGGTGGTAGAACTTCGACTCGTCTGTAAGGGATCCTCGCTTCTGGAAATTTAAATTAGGTATGTAACGGTAGATGCCCGAGGGTATTTGTTGGATGATAGTATCTATACACTTTGAGAAGGCGGCACGACATGAGAACCCTCTTGTCGTGGCCGTTGGAAACTACATACCCGAGCCTGTAGACCGAATGGTAAACACAAGCCTTGGCAAGAGCAGTGCTTCGCAGAATCTACCACCGGATCAGAAACCTTCAAGATATCTTATTTCGCAATAAGATATTGGTTCTGCATTATACGAGTAGGTATATTACCAATAACGTATCAATCAGTGCTTGTTCTAAATAACTTTTACTTGACAGCAAAGTAAAAAATAGATATTCTGTAATGCAACGTAACATATCAATATTGACAACGCCTAGATTGAGAACATTCCTATGCTTTATCGAATGGTACGAAAGTAAATTGAAATTTTGCATTATTTCACTTTAAAGGTTCGGACTATTTTGATAGACCACTGTAAATTTTCATAATAGCACACCGTAATATACCTGCTGTATCTTTTTCAGAATTTCTCTAGATAAAGCGTTTGTCTAGAAGAGATCGCTTTTAGTGATAAGACCGCTTATTGTACCTGGCTTTTGGCTATTTTTAAATCTTATTTGTGTAATGGTGTGCAATAAAGTATATTCGCTCTCTCTATTTGAAAACTGTGTAATCCAAACACGTAAATATTACGAATGAACAAAAAGAAAAAAATATTTATTAAATGAAATTGAAAAACGAACTCAACTAATTTAAACATATAAGAAATATTAAACTCCAAGAGATGCTACTGAAACTTATTTGACAACAAAATTAAATGTAAGTGTGTTAGAAAGAAAGAAAGAAAGAAAGAAAGAAAGAAATCATTTATTCGCCAAGCATAGTGAAAATGAGTTATTACATAAATTAAAAGCAGCGTGTATGCTTTGTCATTATTTGACATGCGAATTTTAGTGCAGTGCATAGTTATAATATTATATAATTTACCATTCATTCATCCATAATTCAACTAATAATTAAAAATCCATTTATTTTCAATGTCATCCCCAAGAAAATCATTCACGTGATAATAATTTTCACTAATAAGATTACCTTTTAGGTTTTTTTTAAAATTAAAATCATCTAAGTCTCTTAATTTCTTCGGTAGTTTATTAAATATCCTAACGCTCATACATAGTATACTATTATTCTTTAATGTAGTTTTGGTTTTTGGAAAACATAGCTTATCGTCGCGTCGATTTCTGTTTGCCACATTAGACATCTTAGTGAATCTATTGGTTAGTCATTACTTTGTAAAAATACATCTATTAAACGCAGTCACGCTAAATAATTGATATTCAAGCTAATACGGTTGATGAACTGCTTCGTTCATTACCACAAGGCGACCTCGTAAAGGTCATGAAAATAATAGCAAAACAAATTGAAAATGAGTTCGCCAAATATAAACCATGAGTTACATTAGTTTGCATGACTTTTTGTCGGAGCTATTGTTATTATTGTGAATTTTAACGATTCCTAGAAATAGCTTGTTTATTCGAGCAGACTATTATTTTAGAACAGCGTTGAAGATTAGGTAATTTGGTTACGTTTTTTTTTTTAATTTTGTATTTGTCTTATTATCAACTACATGTTAATGATTTTATTAATAACTAGCTGACCCGGCAGACTTCGTAGTGCCTCAATCGATAAATAAAAGACCTAAACTTTTCTATAAAATTAACTTAAAAGAAACAAAAGGAATCCGTCCGACGGGGGACACATCAATGGAAGAACAAAATTGTTATTTTTATTTAATTCTGAACATTTTCATATTTATCTACTATTTAAACCTTCTCTGGACTTCCACAAATAATTCAAGACCAAAATTAGCCAAATCCAATAGTCCAGCTGTTCTCGAGTTTTAGCGAGACTAACGAACAGCAATTCATTTATATATATGTGTATATATATAGATATATAAATAACAATATATAGTTAAGGTAAGTATAACTATAATTAATTATAAGTATTAATTATAATTATAAGTCCTATAGGTTACGGTAGTTTTGTTTTAATTTTATTCCGAAATAGTTTTTGTTGTTTTTATTTTGTTTTTGTATTCTATGTGAAGTGTTATTTTTAATGTAATATGGATGTAATATTTGAAGTAAACGAGATAAATAAATAAAACAAGTTTTAAAAGGAACGCTTCCGTTAATTTAACACTAGATGGACCCTAAGATCTATTTATCATACAGTAATTGAAAAACTTTCCAAATTTATTCCAGTCGAGGGTAAATAAGCGGGCGGTTCACCTAATTACATCTAGCTAACACATGTGGATAATAGAATTTGGTAACAGAAAAACCAAAGTTTATAGTTCAGTAGTTCATCGTGGTCTAAACTCTAAAGAATAAAACGTCTGATGTACTCGTAGCGACCGATGCGACACCCACTAAGTCTCTCGCCAGATCTTAAGACTCAGTGGTTCGGGATACCGATCCGGTGGTAGATTCTGCGAAGCACTGCTGCAGGGCTAGTGTTAGCAAATTCACTTAGATTGAGCCCGTGAGCTCATTTATCAGTCCGAGCGTAGCTGAAATAGCTTCTAAGGCTACCCGCGAATAGGTAGGCAACTAAAGATATGACGACGTTGGTGTACAAAGTCCCTTAGACGAGTACAAATTTTGGTAAAGAAATACGTCCATGCCTCATGTTCACGAATCATCTCCACGATGAAGAATAGCATCGTATAATAAAAATCAATCCAGAAAAAAATTTCATTTACGTAATTACAATACACTTGAGACATAGATATCAAGTCTTAAGGGTGGCGGTATTTACTGTATTTAGGGCTATAATCAATTATATAGGAACAGTTGCAAATGATGTTCACCCATATTTTGGTGTTTCATCCCCATAGGTGACAATTTTTAAATAAATAATTAAAATACCTCAAAAAAATCAAATCCTTAAAAAATGTAACTCGTAACATTTTTAAATAATCGCATCGGCTATATTTTATTATGTCAAATGCAATCTTTCTCAGATGCAGATATAGATACAGTCAATACAGTCACGTGAAAATAGAATTAGATCATTTGATACCCGATTCATAAACAATACAACGTGTAATAAAAGTATGTGTAAGAAAAATTATGAGGTTTTAAAAATTATACATGCCTTCATTAAATCGAAGTTGGGCAGCCTGAAGCGTCACACCTCCTGAAGAAATTTAATTGGGCATACTCCCTGGCGATTGTCGCCAGATCTGATCATCACCATTCCGTCCACTTCGTCACCTACTTGGATCACGATTTGGTCACGGAGCAGCATCAGTCCATTGTCTCCGTCCGACACCTGAAGTTTGGAGTTGTCGGCACAAAGTTAATGTTTAATCTAATCTTTTAAAAGGAATGCATGATGTTTACATGGCACCTTTTTTCAAATGAACTAGGACTGGTACAACTGTTGTTGGCACTCCAAGAAAGGTTTATACTATTGCACTATTAATCTACGGTAGATGGCGTGCAAATCGTATCAAGAAGTGGGTTTATGTTGTCTATAAGCGATAGTCTGATGGTAGGGTGTATCATAAGCCCGCATGGATATGTACTTCAATATTTTCATGTCTCTGTGTGGATATGTTTAAACAGATTTTTATTTATTGTTAGCTTAGGGTGGTCGGGCTCACGGCTCACGGTTCACTTGGTGTTAAATGGTTCCACGAGCCCATGGACATCAACAACGTATATACCACTACCCACTTTGAGACATGAGTTCTAAGCCTCAGTTTTACAGTACAACGGGTACTCCACCCTTCAAACAAAGACGTATGCTTGCGACTGTTTCACGGCAGAAATAGACAGGCTGGTGGTACCTACTCTGCGGGCTCACAGGAAACCCTACTTAAACAAATTATAATTAAGGTTGATTCTTCACCGTGGAAGTTATACGTGAACATTTGTTAAGTACATATTTCATTAGAAAAATCGGTACCTACCCGCGAAATTTGAATCGATACAAAGGCACTGGGCGTTTTAGGTTAGGTCACGACAACTTCATTCCAACGATCACTGTGGAGTAGCTTCGATAAAAACTTAACATTAAGTAGATACTGATAAAAAAGAACAATGGCTATTAAACAAATACTGCTTGCTATAAGCCAAACGTCTGAGGAATTATTTGAGATGATTCCATCATCTCGTTTTTACTATCGCAATGCCCGCCACCGGAGTAGAGTTGCGTTCATCCACAGTACGTTTCCAGAGACCTTTTTTGCCACGTACCATCAGGCTTTGGAATGAGCTCCCCTCCACGGTGTTTCCCGAGCGCTATTACTTTTCCTTCTTCAAACAAGGCTTGTAGAGAGTACTCAACGGTAGGCAGCGGCTTGGCTCTGCCCCTGGCATTGCTGAAGTCCATGAGCGACGGTAACCACTCACCATCAGGTGGGCCGTATGCACGTCTGCTTACAAGGGCAATAAAAAAAAATACGTGGGTAAATTATTTTAGTTAAAAAAATGGAAGAAACGACGAGTGCAATCTTCTGTTAAAAACAAAACTGTTATCAAATTATAATATCAATACTACATCCTATAGTGTAAAATGATTTAGTTGATTAATTATTCAGATAACGTAGAAAAAACTATGCAATAATTGCAAAACGGATAGAATTTTCTTTTTCAAGCAGAATTAACATAAGAAAAAAAAGAGAACTTTATGAATTCATTTATTCGACTTGAATGTTGGTATAAAAACAAACCTGCAGATTATGGGTGACTTGTAGAGGTCTTTCACCGGCTTGCAATTTTGTGCAGTATTTAGATGGAAAATATCCAATCTTTCCCAAGCATTTTCCCTTCCACCAGTCAGGGTCGGAGGTGTCGATGACGGTCACTTTGTAACCAGCTTTAAGATCTAATTCATCAGCATGGCGAGACTTGAAGTTGTATAGAATCACATACAGATTCGTTGGAAGAAGACGTTGATGTTTCTGGAAAAGTTGTTTTAACATACGCGATAAGTAGCGGCTTGGCTGGCAATACTGATGAATAACAGTGGCGGTTACCACTGAAAATTAACAGTCCGTCAATTCCGACGCAGTCCAGGCGCAATAAAAATATTTTATGCAAGTTATTTTCATGATTAAGTTTTTTTTTGGGGAATGACAAGATAAATATTCGTCGGGAATTATGAGGCACACTGGCATGAACGGCACGGCAGTCTCTGTTTCTGCCGTAAGGCAGACATATACGTCATTACGGATCCTCCTGATCCATTAACGGTGCTTTTAGGTACCACATGCACCGGTCAAAGTCCTCGTCGAACCCGTCGCATGCGACGAAGGGCTCGTCGAGCGAATTAACCCACAGAAACGGCCCACTGAGTTTCTCACCGGATCTTCTCAGTGGGTCGCGTTTCCGATCCGTTGGTAGATTCTGCGAAGCACTGCTCTTGCTAAGGCCAGTGTTAGCACCACTCCCATTTGAGCCCCATGAGCTCACCTACATGTTAGGGCGAAACTGAAATAGCCTCTCAAGGCTATGAGAATAGGTAGGATTAAAAAAAAAGGCAGACATGCGTTTCGTTTTGAAAGAAAACCGTTACACAGTACAATTTACAATGTCACGTGACGGTTGCGTGAACGTTTGAATGTCTATGTGTCGTGTCGAATTTTTCGTTGTATCTCAGATTTTTTTTCCCCAAGATTTGTAAATTACATATTTTGTGTTTCAACCTTCGGTTTTCAAGTTGACGGAATTCACGTCGAGGTATCTATATCGGCAACAGCTTACCACTACGTATGTCGTGAATGCATCACTAAATCTACGACAATATATATATTTTTAATAAGCTTTCTCTTTTTTTACTTTTTGTTAGAAAATAGTTTATGACATAAAAAATATATTTGAAATTAATACTTTTCGTTTCGAAACTCAGCACGTTGAAATTGCACTGGAAAATAACCCATCATTCCAATTCCCGAGCCACCGAGAAGTGACTGTAAAAGTATTTTCTTAAATTATCCACTTCAGTTAGCAAATCGGTGAACTGGATATTTTGAAATTACAAATAGATAACTTTTAAATCGAGTATGTCATTCGAGCTCCCGCTTCGGAGCGCTAACACCTCAAATGCCTCACGTAATTGATTTTTTTGCTTACACCTTTAGCTTCTCACGAATTCCAGAGTTGAATATTTTATTATATTTTTCGTAAGTATTCGAAGTGTTATTTTCTTAATAAAAGCTCCAGTAACAGATATTTTCGGTGAAATCTGTACTCCTTTTTTAAATATCATAGCGACAGCTTATTAAACCGTAAACTGAATAGTTAATTGCCCTTTCTTCATCTTCATCAACAAGTGTCTTGATTAAAATAATATCTACACTAATTATAGTAATTCCCCTGCTATTAACCAGTCGTTTATAAAGTTTTAGTAAAATCACATACACGTCAATATCTGTCGTGGCTTGTGCCACACATAGTGTTCCAATTGTTCGCACCCTTTGAATAACTCGTATCTCGTATGTCGTATCACTCTTGTCAGAGCGGTCGTGGTCGTCATCCAGCATCATTGTTGTGGGCAGATGTTATGCACCTCACGAGCAATCGCCATTGCTCCCGGTTTGTGGTGAGCCTGGTACACTCATGCAAACAGCCGCCAACTGCCGACTTGATCTGGTCGGTGGGCATGGGCACCCTTCCACACGGTCTGGTGCCTTCTACTTTGCCCTGAACGACAAGGCGCTCTATGGACAAGTAACAGTAATCTACAAATAATGAAATAAGAAAAACAAACTCACGCTCTGTTGTTTAACTGGCGAAGGGCACGGACTTGCGCTGTTAGAAGACAGGCTTTTGTCCGGTTCGTCTGGCAATTCAACGCTGCTCATGCGACCTCCACGCGTATTCAATAGCTTCCTGCTATGTACCGGCGATGATGGAGCTACGACATTTTAATCGATATTCATTAATGCTGAAAATTTAAAAACAAACATGCACATGCAAATTGTCCGATAGCAACACAAACTAATTTATTTTTGGATAACAATAAAAATTAATTAAATACACAAATGTATTTCAATTGGGTTATACGCATGTAAACATTAGTAATTTAATTTTTTTAAGATAAAATATATTTTTCATCACAGTTTATTGTTCTCTGTACTTGAGAGATTATTCGCGAAAACATTTTTTTTTGTTACTAAATAACACAGGAAAACAATGTAGTACCGGTTACTTGGTTTCATCAAATTAATGAAAAACAAATAAAGAAAGCTTACTGAAGACAGCCTTGGAATAACAGACCGTTTTTGCTGGTCTATCTGTACGTTTCACAGAAGGCGGAAATTACATCACTGTTTTCCTGTTTTAGATTAAACACAATATAGAACGTACATGAACACGTGTATCTATGAACGAGGTGGTTACTTATTCTAGGAAAGCCATATCTCATGCAATTTGCTCTGCAGTAACCTAGAAAAATAAAACAAAACATAAAACTCATGCAAAAAAAAATACTTACGTCATAAACGCATTCAAAATAATACATTCGTAACGGATTTTTTTCTATCAGAATTCTCACTGTTGAAAGTTTTGAAAGAGTCTAAAGTGCCTATACACGATCTGCATTTAAATATTAGATAGAAGAATGTCACCCATGTTTAATGTTAGCTTTTAATAACTTTAAACGTATTCGGAAATTAATCAGACAAGGAAACATCAAAAAGAAAGTGTCCGACAGTAGGCCGGTAAGTACCCGCCTATGTGCTAAAACAATACAATAAATTTCAAAACACACAAAAGCTAAGCCGAAGGGATTTTCTCTCTGGTAAACATCGCTTGTGCCCACAAAACTGCTCGACATCAAATACCCAAGTCCAAATAACGCTATTGTTATTAATCTGTTTTTAAGGTTACAAAAGAAAAAGTAGACTGTTGTGCGGTATGTTGATTCTCATAATAATATTCTGCGAAGAAAGGTCAGTCACGAACTTCCAACATTTTTGATGTGCTTAATTCACCATTGTACACGTCTGAACGTCGGAAATAAATCAATGATCGCGTCGCTGTTTGGGAGTTTGTGTTGATGTCCTTTCAATTCGATGTTTGAAGATTGAGTAAGTCATATAGCATTATTTTGTGGACTCGGGTAGTTTTATTACTGTATGTATTCGTACATAGGACACGGCTGCCCTGCGAGGGCTGTTGGTCTCGTGCTGGTCGACGCCTCAGCTCTCCACACTCTGGCGAGTCCAACGACAAGCTCTTCATCCTAAGGTTCAACTTTTGACGTCTCGGCGAATGCGGTGCTATAACATTTGACTCAATGTGAGCATGGGAACTTACCTAGATTACCATAATTCTTTAATTTGAGTGTTGAGACTTATTTAATATTGAAATAGTATATTTTTTGTGTGTAAAAGTGTTAAATTTGTTACTTAACAATATGTTGTCATATTTACGATTCGCTAGTTAGAGGCAATTAAATAGATTTTCATGTGAGATTCATTTGAATGTACAACCTATTACGAAAAACAACTCATTTACTAAAATTCATTTCATCAAAGCTAACGCTAAATGTATGTTAGTACCTATATTGAAGACAAACAAAGTTCACTATGTTAAAAAATATTATATTATTGTAAGTAGGCAAACAATTTCCACCGCAACAGGGCTACATATAAAATTAAAATAATAGTTTATGTACAAGAACTACGACGAAAAAGTGCGAAAGCAGTGCAAATAAAAATATTAATAAATTTTAGTTAGAATAAGATACAGGATAGAAAAAGATGAAGTGTATAGAAGAAATTCCTATCCGAAATACGTATGTGACTCCTCGCATTCTCAAATAATTGAATTTGATAATTATCGATGATAGCTACTGCGATATGAATTCTATGTTTCGGATGCAGCCTGTGATCAGTAATTTTAGATACAGTAAGACATGATTTCGTCTTATACATGGCATTTTTCATTACTTTCATAATTGCTAACGTGTGGAGTTCTACGAGGGTCGTTTATTATGAAGACATTATTGGTACCAGGTAAGGGACTGGTGCGGTCAGCTTGCCTCAACATTTGGGCACTCTTCGAGTTCTTCATCGTACCTGTGTGGACAAGTAAACAGGAAACTAATCTGTAATTGTTTTGATACTATCACTAAATAGCCCCGAGGCAATGCCCTGAAATTAATGAGAGAGAAAAAAATAATAGATAACGCCATAAAGTGAACAAACAAAACGAAACAAACAGAAAAGTCTTCGATAGTCGATTTATGAGAGTTCTAATTTCGTGTTAGATAACAATATTTTCCGTGGCGCGTGATTTAGTTTTGTTTTAAGTATTAAGAGATTCGTGAAACGTGATACGATAGTTGCCGAGTTCTGGGTTGAGAAGGCTGCGGGTAATATGGTGCAAGTGAAGAGGAATAACGAGTGTCTGTTCGTATATCATCGCCAAAAACGACATGCAGTTAGGGGCACGCTCGGAAAGCCATGCATCACTTACATCAAAACGCTCTCTCGGAGGATGTAATACGCGAATAATTAAAAATCAGTGCTAAATGGTAATCAGAAAAAAAAAGTTGCTCAGATTTAACTTTTATTACAATAACATTTTACATATCACAGTACGCGGGGCGCTTCGGGGTAAATTTTATAAAAGTATAAACAAGACATCCGTGAAGCGGTTCTCTAGAACGAATTACACTACCGCGTTGCGTGCACTGCCCTGTCATGGGCGGGACTCATTTAATGACATCGTTCCCGACGGACCGAATTATATATTTATCATTTTTTCTTGCGAACGCTTGCTGTGGACTTGAGAATTGAAGGTGGTGGATCACCATTTTCGTTAACGAAACATAAGGGCTGTCCGAAAGGTCTCGTTGTCGTCTGCTCCGATTCTGCAAAAATAATGTGCGAACAAAACAAAATAAATGAAATGAATAAAAAAAAATGAAACAAAAACAGTAACGTACAGCACTTCAACGAAAGAATGTATTTAAGTATGATTGGGTTCGGGAAGTTCGATCGCGGTTGTCCATTCCTGTGACAGAACCTTTAGGCAGGATAGGTTCAAGCATCTAAGGTTTTTCCGAGCTTCGTCTAGTTCAATCCTATATTCTAAACTAACACTGCAATCGCGAAACTGAACATAAAATAACATAAAATACTGAACACACAAAGTGACACAAACAAAAACGTTGCACCGTGACCCAGCAGGAGGACTGGACAAACAAAGCCGTGAGACGACTAGAGCGATGCGCTACGGCAGCCGTGGGCGCGTACTTTCCGGTAGAGAAATTGATCGGTGTTGAGGAGAGCCGCGACGAGACCGTGAGCCCCACATCGATAAACTCTTGACTCCGGCGAAGAGCCTCCGCCGCACGCCGCCGTCAGGCCGCATCGCCGCGCCTACCGACAAGCAGCGCTCAGTACCGACCGCACCCCGCCCCCGCCCTGCGCCCGCGACTATACGATGCGTGCAAAAAACAATTCGACACTACTGAAAACGAGTGATTTGAGTAAAGCTGCCGGACGGCCGTCACGCGCCTCGACCGAGCGAAGGACGGCGCGGCGGCCGGCGGCCTACGGCGCGACTCGAGCGAGAAGCGATCGAGCTCGGGTGCGGCGCCAGACCTGAGCTGGAAGAGAGAGGCTGGGGTGCGACAGCCAGTCCGGCGGACGGCCTCGCCGGCGACCGCGCCGCGGGACACTCCTCCGGCGCCGACACGCGCACTACGGGCCCCCCGCCGCCCGGCTTCGATATTTCGTTGGCGCGCTTCAGAACTTGGTAGGTCTGATCCACTTCCTCCTCTGAGTATCGAAATTCGATTAGATCAGGATCGCGATTACGAATGTGGTCACCTAGTACATGTATGGCGAATATGTTTCGTTCGTTAGATCTATAATATTGCTTATGATACATTTACCCAGAATCTAAAGTGGCTAGACTGAATTAGTTACTGTTAAACAGATTTGGTAAATCGTAAAGTAATCAATACAATGTTTTAGTTCTAACAAGGCGAGGTTGTGTACACGAGTTGCGCTAATGGTGTTTGCAGCCGTTAGTGAGTGAGGTTTTGTACAATTATCAAGTTTGTGGGGTATCACTTTTAGTACAATGGTTACAATGTTAGTATAGTCGAACGCTTCGGGAGGTTGCACGGGGTCACTCTGGACTCATACTGTACCCTCGTCACAGAAGCTATCAAAATCATCATCGAACTCGACAGATTTCTTGAATGAAATCTTGGTGAGTCTCTGTCCTGGCAGCCACCCGTCTCCCGCTCCTGGACAACGTGAATTAAGCATCTGATTGTGTTAGTTGTAGCTCGTGTGTATTAGTATGAAATTGAATTGTTAATGAAGACCTTAAAGGCAAATGTAAGATTGTATGGTATAATATTTTAAAGTGGTAGTTTTGTTTTCAGTAAATTTGAAGTTTTCATGAATATTTTTTTACCTTGTGTCTTAGAATCGTTATCAGACGATAGTGTGTTATTTAAATGAAATGTACATAATGAGGATAAAACTTACCACGACTTCGGTTTGCATAATTATCAGTAAAAACGAACGAAAAGTATTCAATGATTAATTTTAGTTTCTATTTTATATTGACTTTCAACATCTCGGTTCAAATATTTACACCTAATGATAGTCGAAAATTTACCTTAAGTATGTAGCGAGTGTTGTTTGATACAAATATGTATTAATAATGATGGTCAATGAGGCTTACTTTCATCTTCGAATGCAGTCTCTTGAACTCTGTGAGACTCGATTTCGGAAGTGCTTTTCTGTCTGCGCAAGAGCCGGGACTTTGTTTGGCATTTGCCTACTTGTGGCATACAATCTGTATGGACGTTCATTTTGCATAAACGGCAGCGGAGACCTTGTCTGGTGTGACCTAAGAACAATTAAATTAATTGTACCGCCGCCTATTGTTTTCTCATAAGTCGTTTGTTAACTCGAATGTATTACAGTCGTCGTGGCCTAAAGGATAAGACGTCCGCTGCATTCGTATCTAGCGATGCAACGGTGTTCGAATCCCGCAGGCGAGTACTAATTTTTCTAATGAAATACGACTTATAAAATGTTCACGATTGACTTCCACGGTGAAGGAATAACGTTGTGTAATAAAAATAAAAAACTCGCAAAAATTATGCGTAATTACGGGTGGTAGGACCTCTTGTGAGTCCGCACGGGTAGGTCCGCACCACCCCGACTATTTCTGCCGCGAAGCAGTAATGCGTTTAGGTTTGAAGGGTGGGGTAGTCGGTGTAACTATACTGAGACCTTAGAAATTTAGAAATTATATCTCAAGGTGGGTAGCGCATTTACGTTGTAGATGTCTATAGGCTCCACTTAGCAGCAGGTGGGCTGTGAGCTCCACCCATCTAAGCAATAACAGAATTAAAAAAACTGGAGAAAAAAGGCACTGAAGTAAAATGTGATGCTCAACGTTTAAATAGTTCTGAAATAACTCGTTACGAACAGATTGTCGAGCTTCGAACAATGAACGAGCAGCCGCTGACAAATTTTAATTCGATTAAATTCGCGCATAAGTTCGCGCGCGTCGGCATCAATCAAAGTCTTGTTTTGAAAACTGGAGTGGCAGGAACTGTTTAACTACTCAGTGACCTAAAACTGTTGGCGGTTAATGCACAGTGAAGACTGAAGATCGGAAAATTTTACAACCTCTTTCATCATTATCGCTAAATTCTTTAAAAACACCGGATCATAATAGAACAGTCGTGATTTGACTTCTAATAAATATTTTGTTACCTTTACGTACGTATTCTTACAAAGGAGCTGTGGGCTTCCAAAATAAATCTTAGAGTACAATATTTATCCTTTTAAATTAATTTGAAGACGAATGAGAAATATACAACGTAAATAGGACTCTTGAACTTTTATCAGAGACCACGAAGGCATGATATCATTATTTTTGACAATAATATTGTAATAAGTTACTAAAATAAAACACAAGACAAGTTTTTCATTGTATTAATAATCTGGCTTACACATCCAAAATCTTTGTAATTTAGTAATTGTCTTGCTTGAGTCAATGAGCTTTTTATTCAAATCATTGTAATTTATGACGAATATATTAATGACACCTCTCAGGTTTTTTTTATTTTTATTATTTGATGAATCTCTCTTTAAGCTGAGGTATCAAATAAACTAAGCCTGTTCAACGTTTTCTTTAGGCGTTGACATTAGTTTAAAGGAATATTTAAAAAAACAATAATATTGAATTTAAAAGAAACATCTCTTAAACAGCTCTTAAAAGGACAGCGTCACTCGGGATGATGTTGAAGCCTTTAAGGATTCTAACGAGGCCTCGCGTACCTGAATCTGTTGAAGTATCTAAAAGTCACGGTGGAAAGAAACTCGCTTAAATAAGCCCTGGAAACATTACAGTATTTTTTCGGGCAGTCCAACATATTCTAATGTGAACGCGATCGCCCAAGTCGAGATGTAAATTGAAAACATGATTATATTGTAATAACGTTTACCTACTACCCCAGCTACTCAAAAACAGGCATTCATTGATGCTGCTTAAGGATTTCGGAATCAATAGGCAACATGGGTATATTGCCTGTATATTAGCTGTACGGGTTTGAAAATTAAAATACGGCTTACCTTCACTAAAACAAGTTGAACACGTAATTTTTAAGCATACGGGTGTGAAGAAACCACGCCCGTAATTAAACCACGAATTAACTACAAGTTGTAGCAAATGAAAAATCAAAACTTTTAATCTCTATATATAAAAATGAATTGCTGTTCGTTAGTCTCGCTAAAACTCGAGAACGGCTGGACTGATTTGGCTAATTTTGGTGTTGAATTATTCGTGAAAGTCCAGAGAAGGTTTAAAAGGTAGATAAATATGAAAATGCTCGGAATTTAATAAAAATATCATAATTTTTTTCCTTTGATGTGTGGGGACACATCAAAGTGGACACACAAAATCGGACGGATTATTTTGATTTATAGATTGAGGCACTACGAAGTCTGCCGGGTCAGCTAGTTATAAATAAATAATAATAAAAAATAAAATTAAAAATTCTGTGATATTCCAGTGCATATCTTAGTTTTCACAAAAATCAGTAGGCATATTATTATGTATAGTCACTATAACGCAGTGAATTCATAAAATATAATTAAAGAATTCTTGTCATTCTTAGTAGGATTAGTAATGAAGAAGTTGTTTTTTGTACGTTTACGTGTTGTTGATATTTGTAGTTTTATTTGTTCGTTTTGTTGAAATTTGATACGTCAGAAAATTGCCTCGAGAATATGCGATGAAGGGAAATTGAGATATGGCACGTGCTTAGTCGATTTTGCTACGACATTATAATATCGATTGCGCGGGCTGTACCACCACAAACACGAACACAGCACGAGTGGTATTTGTTTTGTGATCAAATTATGAATTTAACAATATTCTATAGCTTTATCAAGATATATTCATCTTAGCGTGTCAATATGTACTTGATTTTTTATAAATGTTGTTAAATGTTTTTGTAAAAATTGTAAATGTTTTGACTAAGAAAGCTATTTTGGTTTTTATTAATTATTGATGGCAAGACTTATTGAGATTCTACCACCATTCTGCCGCGAAGTAAAAATTCTTTTTCGTTTGAAGCATGGGAAATTCAAAAGCTGTTTACTGTAAATATTGAGAACTGTGATGGTTTTCTAGCAAATATTTTGTAGAATAAATGAAAAGATCGGTTTTAGAATCTTATTAACTGCATCATCTAAGTATTTTTTTTTATGATTGATGGATTACTGGTGGCCCGGAGGCCTTTCCAGTTTCACCAGGACAGGTGGGCGAGCAAAGGCTCAGCCAGCAGGGTTGGGATTTGCTAACAGCCACCCAAGCACCTCCGAAGGAGACATAAAGCTCAAGAGCAGCTTCGCGAATGAATCTACTACCGGATCGGAATCGCGACCCGCTGAGAAGATCCGGCGAGAAACTCAGCGAGCTGATTCATGGGTTAGGTTGCACGGCGAACTCTTTGTCGAGTTTGACGAGTACGGTTACCGGGGTCCCTAAGCCTGCTCCTAGTGTTAGAGCTGAAGGCGTCTAGTGCAAAGGTTATTGGATCTGATGGATCCGTAAGGACGTGTATCATCTAAGTAGCCTACTATAGTAAAGTATGAAAACCGCGTAATAAACTTATAAAATATTTAACTTTATTAATTTCATTTTATATCTTTAAAAAACATTGTAATTATGAATCCTCCGAAGAGCTGAAAACAGAAATAAAATAATCGGATTTGTACGCGATTAAGGACTTTATCTGGAGATACCAAAGTAGTCTCTAATTAGAGATTTTACAACAAAGACTTTTATGGGTACATTACTTTTTGTGGCTTTCTTACATGTAACACGAATCTTGAAATACTTACTTCAACTGATTCTAACATATAATTTGAAAGAACAAACTCACGATATGTTTATAAAATTGATCAATCGTTAAAAATGCTTTTCCTATTGATGTTTATTTTTCAATATTAGTAAATCAAACTTTTTTTTTTTTATTGCTTAGATGGATGGACGAGCTCACAGCCCACCTGATGTTAAGTGGTTACTGGAGCCCATAGACATCTACAACGTAAATGCGCCACCCACCTCGAGATATAAGTTCTAAGGTCTCAGTATAGTTACAACGGCTACCCCACCCTTCGAACCGAAACACATTACTGCTTCACGGCGGAAATAGGCGGGGTGGTGGTACCTACCCGTGCGGACTCCCAAGAGGTCCTACCACCAGTGAAACTTGATTATTACTGTTATGTATTTGACTTGAATGAAACAAGGACTTCATTGCACCTCTCACTCCTAATATTAAAATGTATTTTCGAGGGTATTTAAGATGTTGCCAAAGTTGGTAGATATTCGAGAAAAAAATTGGAAACGAAGACTTAAATAGCCGAATATTTATAACAAAGAAACAGACGCCTATTGGACTTAAAATACGACTTCTGGTATCATAGTCAAGATCCCCAACAAATTTATTAGTTGGGTGTGTTCATAACAACAACAATATGTACTGAGCTTATGTCAAAAACTTCTTGTTATAAAAAATTTAGAATGTACTAGCTGACCCGGCAGACTTCGTAGTGCCTCAATCGATAAATAAAAGACACATCAAGGGGACACATCAAAGGAAAAACAAAATTGTTTGTTTTTATATAATTCCGAGCTTTTTTATATTTTCTCACCTTTTAAGCCTTCCCTGGACTTCCACGAATAATTCAAGATCGAAATTAGCCAAATCGGTCCAGCCGTTCTCGAGTTTTAGCGAGACTAACGAACAGCAATTCATTTTTATATATAGAGATTACTTACCTCGTAGCACTTGTGAACATACATCGCAAGGTGTGATTTTTTTGTATGTATATTCTTGGAAATTGTGTGCCTCGGAATCTCCTGAACGCATAGATTCGCGCGCCGCACCATTCCTCCTACGAAATAAAATATTGTAATTACATAATTTTATAGGTAGTTTCTGTATTGTTGCAAAACCTAACTATTACAAATTTATTATAGTTATTGTTTTCAATGGTTTCAAAATCGAAATTACGGAACACAACATAAATCGTCTTGTCGCATTAAAACTGTATAATCTCAAAACTTATTTAATTTTACACGAGAGTGTTTTAAAGGTTGATTGATGATTTTTTGTGTTTGATGATGAAAGGTTGATTGATGTTTTTAATATTAATCATCTTTGCAACATTTCTTTTTTACCAGTTACATTATCTGTCTTTTAAAGTAAGATAAAATTATGTATTCATTTTGTTAATAGTAGTCAAATAATAGGTAAACGAAAAGAAAAAACTAAATCTAAACTACGCTCTTTTGACAGTATTTATGAGAAAAATACCTACTGGTGATACCAAATGATTCCGCATATTAACTCAATTTCGAATATTTTAGGAAATCGTACACTTTTGATGCGAAAAGACGAAATGGGTATTTGCGTCATCCATAGAAATAAGGCGGACTACAAATGGAGACATTTAGAATTCATCGATAAATTGATCGTATGTGGTTGCATGTGTAAAACACGACAGCGAAATTAATCGATGGCTTCCAAGGTTAAGGTGAGACGTCATTCACCAAGTCGGCGGTGGTAATCGTTTACCTACCAACATTAGCACAAAAGTAATCACAGGCCTTAATGGGCTTCGTTTAATTAACGTTCTTCTAGGAATGTCATGGACTGTCTCTAACAAAGAATTTTCACTTAATTAAAACCAACAACCAGAATACAAAGCGACATCAGCAGATTTTTAAGAAACGCGAACTTAATCGAAAGCGAGCGAGTGAGCGAATTTAAAATAATTAAAGGGCATTTCGGGAACGTTGCCTTTGCCTTGAAGCTTGGTGTAGCGGAAATAATAAGCCGGTGAACATTAAAACTACTTAAAATATTGTGTGGTACAGAAACATGCTATATTTGAGTGTACTTGCTAAGTGAGAAAGGATGAGTAAGTAGTTTCAGGGGCATGTATCGAGGATAGTAGCACATTTATCAGTTCGTGTCACAAATCTCACACCTACAGGGCACAATTACCTCATCGCCATAACCGTTGACACAGCGTGGTACATTTGATTTTTTCTTAATGATGCAAAAAGAGAGAAATAACAACATGAACAAAACACCGAAATCGTGACAATTTATAAAATAGGCAAAGTATTGCAATTAGATTCTGTGATGTATCGATGTGTGGATTGAAATTGAAATGAATAAAGAATATTCGAATCAACCACATAGTACTTCACTAGTAGGTATGTACATTATTTAAATCCACCTGTCAAATATCGAGGACATCACAGAGTACCAATAAATTTGATTAATATTGTAAGAGATTCAATTAGTACCAGTTGGATTTATTGCAATTATTATATATTCTTTGAGTTTATTTTGAATCTCTCACAAATAGGCACGTGATTAAAATGAATATCTTACAATGATACAAACACAGAAATGTACGTGTAAAACCTGTAAAGCAAAACATTATACACCTCATAATTTGAATTAATAGCGTGGCGTAAACTGAACTAGTTAAATATTGTGATACAAAGATACGCAAAGTACATTACGTCACTGAAAACGCAATTCGAAGACATATTATTATGTATATACAATTAAAATTAGCTTCCTTCTTGCTGGAATCACAATTTGAAGGCACCAGTAGGGATCGTGATCGTCTGTAGCAACGTGAATACTTACACCCTGGGATATTCGATCATAGTCTTATTCTTAGTTTGACGTGATTCCTTTGTCCTGAAAGTCGTTCGTGAGCACGGGTTAAGTGTATATTTCCTTAGAATAAAATGACCTGCGTTATTTGAACTCCGTTATAATCACATCGTTTGATTCGAGCACACCGGACGTCTTATCTTTTAGACTACAATAACTTTGACGTCATTGTGGCGACTTTAACGATTCTGTGAACTTTACCTACTAGTGAATAAGGGTATTTTTTTGTAAAAGTTAGGCCGTAATCAAAACTGGCTACGTCGTAAATGTATACCGCATATAGCTTAGAGTTAGACTAGCTTCATGGCTCAGTAGGACTATCCAATTTTGATTAAACTTGTATGCGCTGCAATGGAAACAGTGTTTGTCATGTGCAGGAGTCAAGTTGTATGGAATTTTGTAGTCGCAATTTCTCAAAGACAGCAGGATTTAAAATTCGGTATAAAATTGAAATCACTACATAGTATAAAACAAAGTCGTTTTCTCTGTCCCTATATCCCTATGTATGCTTCACTCTTTATAACTACGCAACGGATTTTGATGCAGTTTTTTTTAATAGATAGAGTGATTGAAGAGGAAGGTTTATATGTATTTACATGTATAATAACATCCATTAAATAGTGAAAAAATCAATAATAAGTTACAGTTTCCGAAGCGAAGCGAGGGCGGGTCCCTAGTTAAATATAAACCACGATTACGTCCGATTTTGAGACTGTATTAGTTGAGCCTGCAACTCATGATTCACGAGGGGAATTGTCGCTATTCGAGTCCATTGACATTACCTTGAGACGTGTGGTTTCAAGCCTCAAAAGATTTGCTATACGCCTATCCTACCCTAAAAACTGTTACGAGTGAATGCTAAACTAGGACAATGTGTAGGATGGTGGTATCCACAGTGTAGGTTAACATTATGTCCTATCGCTGGAAAAATTGGGAAAGTTGTGTGAAATAAGTAGTAAGAATTAGGGTAGTAGAAGTAAATTGAAGAGAAGATGTTGGATGGGTTAAGAAAATGTGGTAGCAACAGCTAGCGGCTATGCGGCTATTGCGACACGTTCCTCTAATGAATAGTCAGACGTTTATCGGTGCAGAATCCTCTAAAACGTGGGACATCAAAGAGTTTCTGTAAAAATATTTTACGAAAAGTCAAATCTAGCGTACGGCTTCGTTTGTTTCGAGCAAATATGTTTAACTCTTGTATGCATCTCGTTATCTTCAGTTCAAAGACTATGCAGTGTGCAAGTTAAATCGTCTGATTTTGTTGAATACCTACCCTACCTATTGAATCTATATAAGTATATTAATACGTGAAGCAAAAACGTTGTATCCCTTTTTACGAAAATTGCGCGGACGGAGTGGTATGAAATTTTCCACACTTATAGAGAATATAGAGAAGAAGTGCACAATGCAAATTTTTTTTTTAAATTATGCATTAAATTAATTTAAAAAAACATCACACACACCACCCTGTATTTGACACACACTTATATTATACTCTTGCATATACACATACTATTTGTTTACTGTCAAACTTTTGTTATTACTTAGAGTCTGTGGTCAAATTGAGAACAGATTACTTAATATTGTTTATCATTAATTTTATTTGTATAGTGTAGTCTTGGCGAAATCTGTGATTATAGAAATATAATAAATAGTCTTTGTCTCTTTGACAATAGAACCATGATAATGTTCAAACTTATAATTTCAGTTAATTATAGTCGAATTTCGACTACGGCGGGACCACTAGAACCTTTTAAATATGCAATTTAATTCAATTTATATAGTAATTTATTGAGACTAAATTGCTAGTTACAAATTATCCGACAGTGTAATCGGATTTCCAGAAGCACTATTAAAAGAAGCTCTACATGATTTTGTGCAAGTTCTCGTTATAATAATCTTGTTTGTGTATTGCGTCTAATAGTTTTACATTATGTAATACGAAATTCGTTGTTGGCGTACTGTTTGTGTATAATACGCCAGTTTCAGATCTAGCTTCCTTTTGTTCGTGATTACAGACTATCTGGTTCATTCAATTTCGGCGACATGTCGATCGTTCAGACAGCACAACGCCTTTGCAATCTAGTCGATATTCGTGTACACACCTACAATGTCTCGTGTATATATATAAAGATATATTGGTATTGCTTGTATTTATTTTGAGTCATTTGTTTTCGCAGTTTCGTAGGTTACCATCGCTCACGGTCAGCACGTATATGCGTTTTTCTTTGATTTAGCTTTTGATATATATTTAAACAAAAAAATATGTATATACATGGGTTGCTGAGCCTTAGATTCGATTTTGATAAGACTTGGTTCAATTATTATTTGCTATTCAGGGAAGGTCTTTGTAATAGTATGAACGTAAGATAGGAGCTACGTGAGTTCTTTCAAGCCACGATATATTTTTTAAAATTCACAACGCGTGCGGGTTTCAGTAGTTATTAATAACATTTATATAATTTGCTTATGGATTAAGGAAAGATTGCTTAGAAAATAATTTTAAACACGGTTATGTAGGAATAATAGTTAAAGCGACTATAACAAGTTTTTCTAAATATAGTTTCGGTAGAATCTTTTCTATGTTGAATGTTTCATGAAATTTCTATCCAATCCCTTCAGCCGTTTTTGTGTTATTAATATTTATACATAGTTTCATATATAGCATAGATTCCAATAAACCCGTAAATGGTATAATTAGTTCAGTTAGCCAATACTAAGGTGAGTCATACCGCTTCTAGATTCCAGGGATTATGCGGGATATAGATATGCGGGCCAATTCATCTTACGAGCTAAATCCTGTGGTCGACCTAAACGCCAGATTGACGTTATTTATGTTTACGTAAATTACAATATTACAATATCTACTTTACAATACAGATATTGATGTTTTGAAACAAAACCATTTCACGAATTAATTACGAATTTCTACTATTCAGGAAAACTGCAGTACACTGATGTTACTTTATTTAGTGAGAACGTTTGTTTACCTTTGTTTTACTTCTGAGATGCTACTACTAACTATACTGAGATCTTAGAACTTATATCACGAGGTGGGTGGCGCATTTACGTTGTAGATGTCTATGGGCTCCAGTAACCACTTAACACCAGGTGGGCTGTGAGCTCGTCCATCCATCTAAGCAATAAAAAAAAAATCAAAAAAAACTTCTGTCTCGTATTTTCTGAATATATATTGTGTGCAACAAAACATCTACAATTATTTTCTCTGTGCTAGTGTATTTTCGTGCCTATGTCGGAATTTTTTTTATCTTTCGTATCGGTAAATTATTGTATATATTATATAATACTATATATTACATTATTTTATTCGCATAATCTGACTATATACGAATATTTTACTGTTTTTACTGATCTTTGCTTTCGAGATCTTTTTTTCTTAATTTTATTGAAGTGGAAACGAATTTCAATAATGCAGCGTTCTTAGCAAATACGTAAGCAGCTGCTTTTCATTAGTTTTGAAGCAGTTCAAGCACCACTTCTTGAAAACCCAAGTACATATTTCGTAGAAAATACGAAGACTCTTGGAAAAATTTAAAACTATTCATTAGAAAATAAAATTTGATTCATTTTGTAGATATAAAAACCGAAAATGTATTTTGTTTTTTTTTCTGATTGAGGTGTGTTTTTAAACAACTAAATTACAATATCCATTAATCTGTATTATAAAAGAACGTAGAACAAAGGATGTTATCTGGCTAATTACTATTTTACTTAATCGCTCTGAATACACTATTTAAAAAGAGAAACATTTTCCATTAATACTTTTGAAAGTCGTGTAGGTAATCATAAATTAGTTAGAATTTAAATTTATGGTGATATTGTGAGTAAAATTAGCAGCGATAATATTATACGATACTCACTTATCTGGCACGTGTGGCGGAGGTGCGCTAGGCGGCTTTAGGCTCCGAAAAGCCTTCAACCATTTGTTCTTCATACTGCCTGCCGAAGACGAAGATAATTTTCGATCTACCCCTGAAGCACTGTCTGCTTTTGCCGCGAATAGGTCTCTCTGCGCAAAAAAAAGGCCAATTGTAATAACTTAGAACATTGATTTATTATTAGCAATTAACTTCAAACCTTTTGCATAGCGAAAGTAAAATTCAAAAACAAATCAGTCAATGATGACTTTGATCAGTACAAAAATCTATATAGTTATAGTTGTTCTATCACTGTTTCGTTAATATTTAGAATTGCGTGTTTTAAGTCCATTCATATTACACATGTGTACTTTCCCACTTACTGGTTATGGTAAAAATGGTTACAATTAAAGGGCATAACTACACATTTTTGGCAATTAGGTTATTCCATTAATTTTGTTTATGTAGATTGGAAACATACTCTTTCAATTATTTAATTAAAATATTTTTTGACGAAGCATGTTGCTGATAACTTTATTTCTGTAATCTGACGTAGCATGTTGCGGATAATAACATGTGCTTTTAGGTTAGGAATATTGTGTTCTTTTTTTTTATAATAAATAAATTAAAATATGCATGAATATAGATTACTTAACTAAACTTAAGATACGTATAATTTTGGCACCGGTTGGTTTAACCATCCTGCAAATTTCAGCCGCCAATAATTTGTGCATTAGACTCGACGAGGATAGGAAAATGATTACTACAAAACAATTAAAATTCCCAATTAATTTCTCAATGAGGCAATTGACATTCAAGTCAATGGGCTCCGGTATCATCAGATGAGCTCAGAAGTATATCAGAAGTACCAATGTACAGTAAAAATGTGTGTTGCATTTATATTATCGTCTGTCAATATACGTTTCTTATAAATGAGAGTAGCAATATTCATTTTTATCGATATTTTATTCATTATCAAAATAGGTGCTCCTTTTATTAATTTGAGCTTGAAGGAAATCTCAGGGCAGTTGGACAAAGGAACTTTCCGCTCATCTGGTGTAGTAAGTGCTTACCAGAGCTAGAGATATAAATTAACCCATAGACACAGCCCACTGAGTTTCTCGCCGGATCTCAGTGGGTTGCGTTTGCGACCCGGTGGTGGATTCTGCGAAGCACTACACTTGCTAGGGCCAGTATTAGCAACACTCCTGGTTTGAGCCCCGTGAGCTCACCTACTCGTCCGGTTACGCTGACATAGCCTCTCAAGGCTAGGTAAGCTTAGGTATGAAAAAAAAGAGAAATTGGCAACGTAATTACTATCGCACAATAACATAAGCAATACCAGGAGTGCAGCCACTGGCTACTGTGAAGAACTCTTTACTGTCAAACTCTCAATCTTGTTTGAAGAAAATGGTTACCATAGCGCGCTGGGGAAAGAGACGAACGAAGGGATTGATTCTATGGATCGGTCGAGTGTAACTTCTTACCAAAATGTATTTAAAGTATGTATAGATAATGTTATAACGTCTTTTTCATCCGAATAACAAAAAATTAGATAGGTACTCACCTGCACGGAAAAAGATTCAACGAATTTCAAGAATCCACCCAAACACTGTGATGCAAATTAAGAAATTTGCATCCCTTTTCCAATGTTTGGACGTAACTTTTTTTTTATTTGGGTCATCAAAAGCTATGTCCCAAATGTAAACAGTGGCCTTATTCTAAAGCAGTTTTTGGTTTTTGTGTAAAAATATTGTAATTTTGCCTAGATAGAAAACTTTTTGTGTAAACATTCATATATTTTAACAGAACCAAGTTTATAAGTGAGTAAACAGTTATTTTTATTACGTAGAATTTGACTTTACTGGAGGTTTTGAGTATACATTGTATGTAAATATCTCGTATATGTTTAGGATTCGTATCATGATTGCATGAATTATTTGTTTATTTCATATTCCCTACGGTTCTTGGATTGTTTAATGTAAAAAATAAGAAAGATTCGTTATCTCTAAGGCTTAGGCAGTGTTGGATCACAAAAGAGCCTTACTAACAGAATGAGAAAAAGGCAAACGTTAAGTAAAAAAATTACGAATTCTTTTAAAAAATCATGAATTCTTTTTCTTCTTCTTCTTATTTCACATTATGTGAGGTTGGCGTAGCATGTTCTCTTGCCATGCTGCATAGGGATTTGGCATCACTTTTACGACTGGCACCCTGCCTGATGTCAACCCTCTTTGAGTTAAATTTCCAGTAATCATCCATTCCTACATAGGTACCGTAGAGAGGGAGGGACTTTTCTGTTTCTTCTTTGAGGCTTATTTTACACAATCCGTTTTTAGTTCAATGATTTTTTTATTGCTTATATGGGTGGATGAGCTCACAGCCCACCTGGTGTTAAGTGGTTACTAGAGCCCATAGATATCTACAAGGTAAATGCCGCGACCCACCTTGAGATATGATTTCTAAGGTCTCAGTATAGTTACAACGGCTGCCCCACCTTTCAAACCCAAAAGCATTACTGCTTCACGGTAGAAATAGGCAGGGTGGTGATACCTACCCGTGCAGACTCACAAGAGGTCTTACCACCAGTAAATTACATTTTATGATATGTGACGAATAAAATTTTGGAAATTTGTGGATTTTGTAAGCAATACTTGTATTACAAATATACAACTTTTAAGCATTTGGTTATTAGGCGTACCGTCTAATAAGTATGATATGCGATGCAACTTTAAGTTAGCCTTAGCGAATGGCTGCAAAATCCTTTCATGATTTGATAATACATTAAGCACTTGTGTGAATGTCATATTATGTATAAGTAAAAACCCTAAGACCAAGGAAATCGATTTTATTTGACATATTGGCTATGCAAAACTACGAAATAGAGCATTTAAGAGTGAACCGACTCATTTATATTTTCTGAATTCTTTTAAAATCCTGATAAGAGCTCTACAAGTTATCAAAAAGTCATAATTTAGCTTTTTATAAATAGCTATAACAGCACATGTTTATTTGTTACGCTCTTATAGAAGAGTAATAACAGAGAGATATAAATGATCATAAACAACTGTCTAGAGGACATTATCAGTATTGTTAACAATCAAACGACCGTGAGCATTTAATTGCAGTCCATCGAGTCTTATTAGTGGAAATGGATATTCGTTTAGATAAAAGTTTGAGTTGATCTGTAAGGCTTCGACCATGTCAAGCTATTTGAGACTTCGTGTTCCGCCGTCTGTACTTGTAGTAGTATGTTACTACTACTTACTAACCTTATTTTCTAGCCAAAGCTTCTCAATAACTCCTATCCTTCCTAACAAATTCAAGTTCCTTCAAACTAACTATAATTACTTTGGTTACCGCATTAATTATTGTATTGTACCTTAATTCCTACTCTTTGTTCGCTTAAGTCGTGGGTTTGGAGTTTGGAGTCCACACGGGTTAGTAACATCGACCTATTTCTCTCGTAAAGAAACCTCGCGTTTGTGTCTGAAGATAACTGTTATTCCAATGCAAATTAAAATTACTTTAACACAAGATGGATGCCGGCATTTACGTGGTGCCTTAGGGACTCCGTTAGTTCAACATCTACGGAAATTATTAAAAATATGATTTTACCAACCCTACTCAGTCAAGAAGAAGGAGATAGTTCTTCTTCTTCTTGATTGAGTAGGGTTGGCAAACCCATTTCTTGATTAGTATCAAACCAAGATACTAATCAAGAAATGGGTTTCCCTAATATTGAGTTACCTTTTTAATTCGCGAGTAGACTATAATGCTATAGAGTGTGATCATGAAATTCCGTCATTTCTGAACCACAAATCCTAAGAGACGTTTCGCGTTTCCACAACTAGGCTGGTTAATTAGAATTGCCGCTGCGTGACTTTAGTTATGAAGCATGGGATAAAACTATGGACCAATTCGGTCACGCAAAGTAAATTGTAATCAGTGAGCACCGAACACAACTATTCATGACGACGACCCGAATAAGCAATTGCGTGAGCTTCATTTTATCTGGTGTTTGCGATAGCCCCAATTTTGTTCCTTAATGCAAATGTACAGTATTATAGGTGTTTCGTTTTCTTCAGAATATTTAAGTGGTTCAAGATAGAGGTGATGCGTGTCAAGTGCAAATAAAAACCGCCCTCAACCGCCTTATCGCAGCGGATGGACGCCAGCGGTGAGACGGGTTATCTGCAAGCCATTTTATCTTTATTCAAGCCTTTCGGGAACTATCCAGTATTAGAAGTTTGTTAAGATCTCGCTTATTTTACTCTGTAAATAGTTTTTTTTAACATCAAGACATTATTTTCTTTCTGCCTATCTTCCCCGTAAAATAATAATTAATTGCAGATCAAAGAGTAAGACAGTTCTCAACTACATTGTTGTGACAATGACGGCAACTTCATGTGTCTGATTGGCTACGGCGTTTACATCAAGGTGTAGATAGAAGTAGAGTTAAATAATAATTTATGGTCTGGTGGACAATGGGCTCACTTACCCTTACGCTAATTTTATATTATTATTAAATATTTTAAGTATGTACTTAGATAATTTTTAGAATAGTTCTTTAATTGTCACTTCATGCCAATTCCTGAGCTAAGTACCTACATTTGATCTAACCGAGCTCCTTTTCTAGATACTCCTTGAATTGAAATAAAACAACGCAATAAATAGGTAGGTACATAAAGTATTATATGGTAAAGATAGTTTTTTTTTGCACCTAAAATCTATCTCAGCAATTTTCTTTCAACTGTCAACAAAGTCAGTCAAATTAATTATAATATTATAATATTTAACTTTAGCTTAATATAAACTGCATGTAATTACAGAATTGCAATAGAAATATAAGCGTTTCATTTTAAATGACTATCCATTCAACATTCTAGGATTTTCATCTGTGTAATTTGCGTCGGAAACGTCCACGCGTAAACACCCAGACCCCGAATACCACAGAGAGTCAGACCTGAATCACATGATAGAAATCGTCAGGATAGTGGACAAGAAAATTGTTATAACATAAAACGGAACTATTGAAGTTTCTTGAATCGTGCGTCAGTCAAAAACAGACGACGAAGACATTGCATGGCATTCAATAAAATTTATTTTAGGTGTTTACATAGATCATCCACAAATTTACATAAAAGTAAGAGGATTGCTATTTGATTTGGATGTTGTAATTTAATTGTTAACTAGTTAAATTACTATCCGTCCGGCCGTAGCTGGGATAACTCCTTAGGTTACTAGCAAATAAATAGGGAAAAGAAATTGTTATTAATAGCTTTTGTTCACAACTATACTTTTTTATAATTAGAATAATAGGAAAAATGACGCTAAAGTATCTACACAAATTAGTGACCAGAGACTTTTTAAATTTATTTGAAAATATATAGAACCTGGAATCATCTCGACTTAGCTTTTAATAGTTTATTGAAAATGTGATTTTAAAATAACTATACAGCATGATAAGGCTGCGTTTAAACTTATTAGTGGGTAAGTTGGAAGAACCAAATACAGCGAAATCCTAAAAACAATTGTATTTTATGCTTGTCGTATAATTAATTAAATAATAATACTGAAAATTACTGTGGCATATGACGTAATAATAATATTATCTTCTAAACTAGGTAGTCCAAGGATGAAGTTTTAATTGGAAGTTAGGCTGTAAGAATATATATCAGTATATTTTAATAAATAGATGAAAATAATCTGTATATCGTTTTAGTTGTTATAGCTGTTGATACCATGACATGGGGTAAATTGGGATTCTGGGGTAAATTGGGACAAACCTGCGGAAGATTCTCAAAGTACTTGTAGCACGGAATCTACCTAATTTTCTTTAAGGTAATATTTATCAATGTATAGAAGAAAAACCAAGTTAACTATGGAAGTACTAAACATGAGTTAAGTTCCTCACAAGTCGAGTATTTTTTTTTATTTAGTTAATTTTTTTTTTATTTTTTTTTAAATTTATTTATTATAAAAAAAAAAGAACACAATACTCCCAACCCAAAAGTTAAGTTGGTCCCAAAAATTCGTCAATATAATTTAAAATAGTGGTTGAAAAGTGCGTTTTAAAACATCTTAAAGAACTTTTAAAAAAAGTAATATTATCGTTGTTTTTTCAATAAGATCACAGTTTATATAAGTTTTTAATACACCTGGAAATACCACAACAAACGGTAAGTTGCAATATTCTTATTTTAAATACAATATTTCGACAAAATAAAAAATGTATATTTTTTCCTTTCTTTTTGGGGAAAATTGGGACGAATGTAGGGTAATTTGGAACGAGACTGGAAAAATTAGGGACGAGAAAACACAAACTTGGAACGCCAAAAGACAAAATAGGGATGGCGTGTTAGGGTTGTCACTGATATCTTATAATAAATTTTTTAGCCTATACTATCACTTAATTGCGTGATGTAAAGAAGGTTAATGTGTTTATCAGTTAGTTTATGTAAGTATTATAGGTAAAAGAAAAGTATATATATAATTACTTTTTTTTCGCGACATTTACCTTGTAATATCTGCCCGGTCGTATGTTCTTTATAGCAATAAAAAAAATTAAAAGTTAAAAGAACTCAAACGAATCAAAACTTTTGTTATTTCAGAGTCTATTCACGCGTCGAATCATGATTTTGTTAACATTCACAACGAACACACACAAATAAAAACAGGCCTCAGATTTTAAATGTGACATTAATTAAAAATCCGAGATATCCAATTATGAGTGAGTGAATTAATTGAGTTTAGTTATTTCGCTTAGAAAGAATTTCTTTTATTTTTGTTATTATTGGCAGTAATCAGATAAAGCTGTTTTTTTTATCTTATTCACCTGATATCTTACTCTTGCTCAAAGATTATTTTGAAAATGTTGATTAAATAAAATTGTATTATTGCATTTCCAGTCCTTTTGTTTTCTATTTTTTATTCTATTTTATGATTTTGTTTCAGAGTTGTGATTTTTAAGGAAATAAAAAATAATAATTTTCTAAAATATAATATGCACATACTTATTTTGATCATTGGATTGTTGATTATCATTCACGTCACTTCGCTTCGGAATAGAAACCAGCTTAATTTACACTATGTTGTGTATTGTGCTTAAATTATGGATTGTATTCATCATTTCGGTCCATATAAATAATTATATGGCACCTACCTATATATCGCAGTACTGCGAGTTGACAACCCTTACAAATATCCCAATTTAACCCTTAACCGTGTCAATTTACCCCGGACGCTGGGTAAATTGGGACGGCCATTATTTTACCGATTATTTCTTTAAAATGAATAATTAAAATAATGTAACGGTTTTTATCACCTAGGTACGTTCAAGACTCAACTTCTTTCTTTGGTTGAGCAGTGACTATTTAATTGAAACTATTTTAAAATTCAATCTGAAGGTCGATTTTGTCCCTATTTACCCCATTGTACGGTAAGGTATATATTTTTAAAATTAGTAAAACGAAAGTCGAAAATAATAAACGCGAGGTTAAAGCGTAAAGTCAGTTGTAATTAAATAAAGAAAAAATACTTTCGTTGTTTTAATTAATTTAATGTTTTAAGAACTTACGTCATTAAAGTAGACTTGCTCCAACCGCTGGCGTGTTTTATTCGCTTTACTGTATTCAGGCAAGCTAGATTGTCGCCGCATACGCATTTTTTGCTCCCGATCCATTGTCATTAAATCAGACTTTTGAGACAACACTAAATAGTGCAAACGATGTACTAAATCCATATTGAATTTATTTGCCAAAAGCAATTTTTCTTCGATTTTTTTTGTATGAAAAAGGAATAAAGGTTCAGAACATAATTTAGCGAGCAAATTTTATAAACAAAACAAAGCAAGCATTATTTATTCTTTAAATGTAGTTTCCACAAAATATTCAAATTGTATTCACACAAAATATTCTGTAAATTGGTTTCTTTATACAAAGGATTTCAGAGAAAAATAAAATTAAATGACAAGCTAGAAGTCGCGTGCGAGATTACTCCGCCGAGCGGGGCGGGCGCCGAGTGACTGGGCGGCGGCGGTCGGGTCGGGGGTCGACGGAGTCGCCGGATGTAGCGTGCCGGCGCTCAGAGTCGTCGCCCAGCAACCGTTTACAAACAACCAAGAGGAAAACGCTCTATAAGACAATAATTTCTAATTTTCGGGTAAAAATCATTTATGGCCGCTCTGGTGTAGTGTTGGTGTATCTGGTGTAGTGGTAAGTGACATGGTTACTACACAAGGGGGTCGCGGGTTCGAATCCCGCCGAGAGAAGAAATTTGTATGATAAATATAAAATGTCTTTTCCATGGTTATGGATGTATACCTATTAAATATAAAATATGTATGTGTGTAATAAAAATCTTACATTTATTTCCGTTATCTGGTACCTAACGTGGTGTGATTGTTAGCAAATATTTATTTATTTATAAAAAAAATTCAGATCAACGTCATTCAAAATTATAAACAACTGAGTTAATGGTCTTGATTAGGTGAAATGGAGTTGAGGAAAGCTATATCTGAGCTTTATTTCAGGACGCATTTACCTACTGTATATTTTTAATAAATTTACTGATTTAAGTATCCAGTATTAACTTTATTAACCAGTTAGCAGGGTAGTAATTATTTCATTGATTGATTTTATACCTATCTAAATCAGCGGTGCCCATGCCGGTTCGTTTTGGTTGCTCTGGTATAGTATCCGTATAGTACCTACCTATCATTAGTGGATGATCATACCCGATCCTGTGGACCTAATGGTAAACAGTTGACGTCGCCCTAATCACGTCATTCCGGTCCTCTCGATCCATTAACGGTGCTTTTAGGTACCTAAATCAAGCACCGGTCACCGTCCTACCGTAAATTAACCCACATACACTGCCTACTGAGTTTCTCGCCGGATCTTCTCAGTGAATCGCTTTTCCGATCCGTTGGTAGATTCTGCGAAGCACTGCTCTTGCTAGGGCCAGCGTTAGCAACATCTCCGGTTTGAGCCCCGAGAGCTCACCTACACGCTAAGGTAACGCTGATATAGCCTCTCAAGGCAATCAGCATAAGCCTCAGTTTATTTGGTGTTGAGTGGTTATCGGAGCTCATAGACATCATAACGTGAAAGCTATCACAATTGGAATGCTTAGCAGCTGTCCTACCCTTCAGAGCGGTATGCACAATTGCTTCGTCTTAGAAATAATGTACATACCCATACTTGTCTACATACAATACGCCCCACAACTTGTATTTACGAATTTGTTCAAATTTTGCGACTTCAATCTTTATTTTATGATGTTATTCCTTCATTGTGGAAGACGATCATCAGAGTTCAATGCGTGTTACCTTACAAAACTTGGTACCTGCCTCGGGGATTTAAGCACCGGTATAACATGACCCTTAATCCGACAGACATTTTAATGACCTACGCGCTCATTTTAATAATCTTATTTTTGTTGCATAAAGTTAAGAAGTTTGAGGCTTTGCGCTTGCGGTGACCATCAAGAATAAAAAGTTAATGTTTGTCTTTGTTGCTCATTATAAATGAGGTTGAAGTTTCAGTTGAATTTAATAACGACTGTGCCACTCTTCAAATTTGAATAAAGAACTGCATTTTACCCAATGTGGATTTTTTTCGTGAACGTGTTCAGTTCATTCATACGTAATATTGAATTTATAAAAGTAATTTCAACTGGATTTTAGTAATCATTTTACGTAAAATGCATCTTGTTCTTTTGTCGCAAACTTCCTTCCTAGACGTTCACGAGGAAATCGAGTGTTTCTCGCTCAGTGATGAGAGAGCGTCGTCTTTAATTAATATTTATACAAAACTAAAACAAGTTTTAGGTGTCCTTCTCATCCTTTCCAAGTGACTCAACTGGCTTAGCAATCGTACCATTATAAAAAATAAATGAAGAAACTTTGAAACACTTCTAAAAAAGGTTCGCTGTCTCTGAGGTTTTTAAAGGATCTGAAATTTTAAAAGTTTGCTTCGAATTGAATAAGGCGCGGAAAATTTGATGATCTAATTTTTTACTTTTTCGCTTTATTATGATTTCAATTAGGAAATTATAACACTTTTAAATTAAAGTTTTTTATTTATTTATTTCATACAAGGCCATAAAACATGCCTTGTAAAAATGTACAATCTTCATGACAATTTTTATGTATTATATTTACGAGCAATGAAAAAATAAGTCAAAAATATATTTTATATTTTCGTCAACACATGATGTCATGTTATTTAGATCTACTACGAAAAATGCTGTGCGAATGAAAAAAACATCTTTAAAACCTGACAAATATGATTGGATTTCTAAGGATGGAAATAGGTGTAGAAGCTTAAATTTTTGTTGTTATAAATCGATGGAGAACTATTCAAAAATATATTCTGAAATTTTCAAATCAATTCCACGTTTAAAAATTATAAACGTTTGAGCGAGCGTTCTTCGGTCCTTCGTTCATCAACGATTTAAAATGTATTGGAAAGAAAAAGAACGTTAGTAGGTAGTTCTTTTATTTCTTAGAACAATAGACCGTTGATAGAAATTTCTAGAAGAATTAGAGACCCGTGACGAAGCATAAGTTTTAAAACGATCTTCATCGAATAAGTTTCGTTTATACATGAAATGTCTGGGTATCCGAAGAACGGGCACGATACTTCAACTCGGAGTAGTTGATCTCGTAAGAGATCATTTCATGTAAAATCACCTTAATATAGTAATTAAAAAATCTTTTAAATAGAGTTTTTCACTGTCTTAACGGCTTTGTCACAAATAATTATGCATCGAAATTACAAGCAGGCCATAAAAACATTTTAAACAGGTAAACGTGGCCTCTGGTTTAAGATGGATGTCCCTTATAAGTGCGGTTCACAAACACCCCGTCATGTCCTTTTATTAATAATCGATTTGAAAAAAATTGTCGAATAGTATTTGTCATGCGTTCCTTAGGGGTTGGCCGAGGTTTGAATTTGTTTTTTTTTAATTATATGCACATCGGTACTGGTCTCTGCGAAGATAAAGAGGTTATATAAGACTCACCTTTAGCGACAGTAAAGAAGCTCGAAAAGCTGAAAGTTGAAAATGATGCATATGAAGCTGACGAAGGACTGCATATAATGCCGGAATAGCCGATTAACCAGTAAGTTTTCGAAATTGATTTAATAGGCGACATTTTTTTTTTTATTGCCCTTGATATGTCCGTTACTTTTTGAGGGAAATATATTTGAAAATTTTAAAATATACTCTTGAATATAAGTGTTAAATGATCCCATAGTATAAATAAAATAGTGATGTATGTAATCTCTGTCAAAAAAAAACGCAAACCACTAAAAATACGCCATCCTACACCTATTTCATTTTTATTGCACGATTTATAAATGTATACTTAATTTCGTTTTTACAGTTGATATTGAACAAAGATATTCATAATAACACACACATAATAATATGTAATATGAAAATATTCACATTTCGTAACATTGCACTATTTTAGGGTAAATGTAAAACGTTTTTTCAATTCCTTTGTACCATATTATGTAAAAGATAATATTTCTTCAAACGAAAATGATTGAAAGGTTTTGTCAAATCTAATAATGAATTGGCACATTTACTGTATAATATTTTTTTCTCTATTTATATCCCATTTCATTTCGTCAGCTAAAGAAAAAGTTATTTAGTGACATAAGGCACAGTATGGTGATGGTCAACATGTAACATAAGTGATATAAACATCAAATCTATTTCATAACAATATAGTTTGAATTGATTTAATTATCTAGAAATTATGCTAGTTTAAATTACAAAGTTTTTCTTATGATAATGTTAAGATAATTATTTAATGAAATTTGTGCAGTGTGTCAAATCTTAACACCAAATATTTGCAAGTGTTGCAATATTTTTAATACAAGAGAGTAAATTTTTTACAATAGATGCAAGTATTGGTACAATTTGTGGTTGTATGTCAGTAATTAGTTAAAACAAATTAGATAACTTTCAGCCCTAAAAGCAATCAGAATCGCCAAAGTAGGTTGATAACATAAATTCTCAAGTGATAGAACAGTAATTTCAATATAATTGAGCCATTGACAAAATTACAGTTTGTATAATTAAATGTGATATTAGTATTAGACCCATAAAATAGTATTTTTTATTAAATTACTGAACAGAAATTATAAACATGACGATGGTCTCAGACTTTTAGAGTTAATAGTAGATTAATTATCTAATGTGTAAATAAAGTAAAATTCACCCAACAGAATAGAAGAATAAAAAATGTTTAATGTAATATTTCCCCCCAAAATTAGCAGAGCATTATTTGCAAAGATTAAAATGATTCGCAATGTTAAGATTATTCAAATTTTAAACACTCCAAGCTTTAAGATTGTTCACTGTTAGTACATAAGATCTCTTATACATTGTAATCTTAATAAATATAGACTATTTAATTTACACTTAACTATGATTAGCGGTAACAAATATATTGCCAACTCAACTGAGATCTGTTTATAGATCATTAGTTTTATACTGTATGTAGTATCAACTGCAGAAAATTGTGATGCGACTTACTTATTTTTGTTTTAAGTTATAAATACATACAAATTGTACAATAGGCACATGATTTCTCAAAAGTTAGTCTTTCTCTTAATATACTATGTTTATTTTATACTTTTTATGCTTAAATTTTATGCTTAAAATATATTATGATCAAATTATACTTCAGCTATCTTTGACTTTCCATTCAATTTTCCAAGCTGTCCCAACATTAATACAGTGTTTATTAAATTCTCTGAATAAATACGCTGATTAGTTTCCATTTTTCTAAGTTTTTGTACAACATACTTTGAGAAAAATTCTAATTCAGTTTCATTGCCCTGGATTCGAGGTTCTGAATCTTGCTTCTTTTTATGCTTTGTACTCATTTGGTTTTCTGAATTTAAAGACTTTCTCTTAGAAACCTTAGTCCCATTGTTGACAAACGCTTGGTTTAAATCTTCACCTAAGTCATTGGCTTCTTCTTCATTAAGTTGTATGGTTAAGTCATCTGGCACAGTTACCATTGGTATATGGTTTTCAGAAAATATTGGTGATGGTAAAAATGACACCCGTTTACGTACTTTGACCACTTTATCACTTTTATCCAGGTTTGGTGCGCCCACTGTGTGTCGTCTGTTTGTTTTGCTTTTTGGATCCACATTGTGTAATCGGTTACTGGTTTGTTTGTTACTCCAGAAATTGACTTTAATTTTTTGTTTGGGTTTTGGTTTATTCTCAGCTGGTTTTGTCCTATTTAGTACTGTTGGAAATTTGTAGCGAACTTCATCATCATCAATAATTTTCTGTTTCTCTTTTTTATGTTTGTTAGGGGATTTTAAATTATTATTGAAGTATTGAGTATTAAGCTTGTATCTTATGTTATCATCGTCAGATTGATATCCATTTTTCTTATTCATCTTCTTAGCAACTGCGTCTATAACAATTAACAAAATTGATCTGTTCAACTGGATCTCAACATGCCCCTGAAATTTATAAATAAAAGTTATTTTTATATTTTTAAAACAATTATTATTTCTCTCTTTCTTGTTCATACTAATGAAGCATAACAGTTACGTTTCCTATCTTAATATTATATTTAAGTAGGTAGTTGGTTTGCTACTGTTTTATCTACAGGCGACTGACTTTCCCGCCGAAACGGAAGGTTACTTAGACAATGTGTTTATGTTAAAACCTTGATAAATAAAACTTATGGTACTTTCTAAAAAACCAGTCAAAAGCAATAAAGTATAATGTAATTGATTTCAGTAATATGTAAATGCATTTTAGGATACCTACAAAATTATTTTAGCTATTAGTTTATAGGTTAGAATGTGATTTTGTTATCGTGTTCAGAAATGTGTACTTTCACAAAAAAATGAATTATTTTTATAGTACTAATTTAGATATCAAATTGTATGTGGGTCAGTTTATTGTTATCAATACATTAAAAGCAAAATGTGTCATCATTATCAGGTTTTCTGTTTTGTTTCACGAGTTGTTGTTATATAACAGGGAACTCAATTTTAAATTACTTACCTTGATCACTTATGATTTAATTTCTTTATAAATTTTTAAACTTTGTTTTACTGTTCACTGTAAACTAGATAGGCAAACGAAAACAAACAAGACACGCGCACACTGAGCAGCATTCCATGACATGTGTGTGTTCCGAAATTAGCCACGTCTATTGAGGTGGCGCTGTTGACTGCAAACGCGCGGGAAAGCGGTTACGGAAGCGTTCGGCATGAAAATTAATCAACATTCGGAACGTCTCTGAATCGGTTTGTTTGACTTTTTAATATATCTACATTAATATTAAGTGTATTCATATCTATGTATCCGTATAATATTATTTACCTATTTAATGTGTTTCATACAAATTTGTTACAATTTAATTTGTTCAAATTAAATTTAAAACATTTCTACAAATATTAGACGAAAATAAATAGTTTAAAAATAATCCATTATTTTATAGGTAATATTTATCTGCTTAAGCAACTTTATTAAAAATATTGAGTTTTGAAAATTTTGACAAGGGTTTTTAATTTCTCTGTAATATAGCCAAATTTTTTTCTCATAAAATAGTTTCAGTTTTAGTATATAGCATTATGTATTTAATTTAATGTTATGTACTTATAAAATATATACCTCTGAATGAAAGTAAACATTAAAACATAAAACCATTGTAATAATTGTAAAAAAAATCGTATTTTTAATAAATTATGCTCTAGAATAAATGATTATTTGATCATTTGACTTGTATAAATGACATAAGAAGTTGTAGTAGGATAATAAAATACATACCATATGATTTTTCATTGAAATCCAACCCATTTTGGCACGAAATTTAATTTTATGTTTGCGATCCGTGATTATTACAAAAACTCTGAACTTAAAAAAAATGTTTTTTGCACTTTTGTACCGTATTTATACAAAATAATTACGAAACATTCGTATCACACAGTGCGATAGGTTATGTCAATAGTCGAGATCTTGTCTTACACTGAATGGGATGCTGTGCGCAATGCGGCACTGCTCAGTCTCAAAACAATAAAGTTTATTACCAAATGGGGCTACTTGCCAAATAGTTTATAATTTAATCATCTGTATTGTAAGAAAAATACATAAAAAAAGATTGGGTGCTGTAACAAAAGAATTTGAAATATACTAAGCGGCACTTACTGTTTGGAACTGCAATTTTTAAACTTTCATTTTCAGTTAAATGTTAACTAAATGTTAACTACAAGTTTTAATGATAATTGTTATCCAGTTACTTTGAGACTTATTAAGCTACTTTAAATAACGTTGAAAGTAATGGCGCTAATTTTAAATTTATTGATCGAAAATTTTCTACGCATGTGTCACTATTGACTAGAAAAGAACATGCGCAGTTTAGTTGAAGATAATTTCAGGTTTTAATTATTAGGACTACAATTAGGTCACTGCTATTATAGTTTGATATCTTATACTTTCGATTATACTCTAGGAAATTTGGGACTGAAAAAATACAAATAGTTTTGCGGATGACTAAAAAAAAACTTAGGCTACATAAGTTTTATTTTTATAAATAAATTTGTTGTCGTAATTTAACAATTTTGCCTGTTTTTTTCACATTTATATTTTTGAATATTTTGTTTCAAATATGATGATAGTTTAATACAATTTGATTGTTTTGTTATATTTTTGAAGCTTGTAGTGGCTTAACGGATAAGACGCCTGGTACGGCCGTATCGAATATGTCGGTGTTCGAATCCCACTGATAAGTAGGTACATTTTTTTCTAATGAAGTACCTACGCATTTAGCGGATGATTTTCACGGCTAAGAAATAACATCATGAAAGAAAAATGAAACTCGCAAAAGTTATAATTTGACTAATCATTCTAGCTAGGGCTTCTTGTGACCCCATATGCGTACCTACTACCACTCTGCCTATTTCTGCCGTGGAGTAGTAGTAATGCGTTTCAGTCCGAAGGGTGGGGAAGCCGTTGTATTATAACAATGAGCGTTGAACTCATTTCTCAAGGCGCTATTTACGATTTTAATATATGTAGGTTGATATGGGCCAATGGTGAGCTTGTTCACCAATCTAAGCAGTTAAAAAAACCCTTGTTTTCCTTGTTGTATTTTAAAGACGAAATTATTACTAGTGCTACGATATATTGTAATTGCGTATAGGTAAGTAGGTAAGTACCACCCTGCCTATTTTAGTCACCGATTCGGTCGGATCCGGTTATATAAGTTATGACGATATAGTTCCGGTAATTATCCAGTACACATATTTCTATTTATTTTTTATTTTTTCCTTTCGGATTCTCCACTCTGACCTCACGGATCTATTGGAACCTGTGGGCCTACGGATACGCTTTTTTCAGTTTAGGTTTTGTGCTTATTACTTTATATTTCTTATGGAGATTGAGGAATTGCTAAAGTGATCCCGTCATTATAAACAGCTTAACCTTGTCTGTAGTCGGAAACTGCTATTCAATCCACAATTCGTTCCTTCTTGTACCATCAGTCTCTTCTAGCTAATACGACTTACAACAAATATGAACGGTATAATCAATCCCATTAAAAGGATTTAAGCTGATTTTGTGTCTCGATCAGAAATTTAACAGAATTACAAAAGAAAGCTAGTAGATTTTTTTCAAATACTTTTCCATTTTATCTGAATAGGCACATACAATGATTTTCTAAGGTTTTCGCGAATCTAAAATACTCAAGATAAAACTGTTTTTACGCTTTATTCTCGCGTTCATTATTAACGTCATATTATACGACACGGTCAATCGTCCGTGATCACGATATCTATAAAGCATCAGAAAAGTCAGAAATAGCATATTATTATAGACAATAGTGTTTATTACACGAGATAAAACTGTAAAAGTATTTTCAATTTGAAAATAGCAATTTATTTATTGGACAAAACAGTATTAGTGTTAAATACATAATAATATAGTCATTGGACTAGCAAAACTGTCTGACAGATAGAATATAAGCTGTACTAACTAATTGTATGTATGTAAACAATCAGCACAATCTTGATTTCATTGCGAACCAATTTTGAAATATGTATCTACTGGAGTACGAAGATTTTGTTCATAGAATATTTACACTACTTATTGGATGTCCAACGATGAAATTACAAACTTAAACTGTTCCATTGTAGGTCAAAGAATCCGTTACATCTTAGTTCCGGAAACAGTCGCTAGGGCTAACCTTCTCGACACCAACAAATTCGCAGCGTCCAAAGTTTGGACAAAATAAATGAAATGAAACAATGAAAGACAAAACTTACCTGAGCTCTTACAGCCGCAAGATGGAGTTGCGTCGCCCTGTATTCATATTTCTTTATTGACATATCCTCCTAGTTAAAAACACATATCACTTATTATTCGACTTATTATTTCTAAGAAAATTATGATACTATACATACATATAATCTGTAGGTACCACAAAAATTAATAATTTTTAATCTGCTCGTAGTAAGCTCACTTGTTATTTATTTAAAATATTTAGTTAATAATATTATTTATCTTGCATATTTTTTAAGTTATTTTTAATCTAGCAATAGGAAAAACAGAGTCCTGATTTTTCTAATGAAGAATCGTCTCGACGGAGGGTTTAATTGCCCTTGGACGACAGATAGATGTCGCTAGTGTATTGTTGTAGAAATAAACTATCACGCTTAATTGTAAAATAATAATTATAATCTAATAATGTTTCAAATGTTTGTAATGCGTATTACTTTCTATTTATAGATCAAATCATTAATTCAAATTTAATGAAACCGCAAAGGATCTAGGAAAATCTAAGGAATCAGCTGATATATTTAACTTTCACATGAACTTAGTTTTTCTAAAATGAATGCGATTGGTTTTTAATGTGTTCATTTAATATTTTTTTTTGTCGTAGAACTATTTGCTCTAAAATGACTTACTTGTATTTCATTGACTTTACTGTAGACACTATTTTCGAGTCCTCTATTCTGGTGACGGGCTAAAGAGTCCAAGCCATCCTAGAATAGCGTAATATAATTTAAAAAAAACCATGAATATCCATAAATGCAGTATTTTTAGAAATTGCAATCATTATAGTAATACTTTAACAAACAAAATTTGCGTATATATCACAAAAGAAGCAAAATTAAAAGTATACGTATGATTCAAACGGTAACAAAATTTTCTTGCTATAATTGTAACGGTTACAGTAATGAATTTAGACTTTTTTGATAATGTTCCCTTAGTAAATTTTAAGAAATTAATGGATTTTTATTATATAAACTGAATGAAATTAATGTGTCTTTCAATGACCCTTCGTATTTTTTAATAGGTTTTTGTCATGCTTTATCGAACCTGTAAGAGTTTGATTTGGGTTTCGAGATCTTGAGCGTCTTTTCTAAGCTGTTCATAGCTCAGTCGGGCCTGTCCACCAGCCATGCGATCCAGAAGCATTTCTTCACGCAGAACTGGAGGCATGCTCTCCTGTTAAAAACCAGGAAAAATAAAATTATTGATTCGAAAAAAAAACAAAGTAAAAGTCAATTTTTCTTAAATTCTATTGAATACTTTTTTCAATAAGATAAAGAATACCTTTTTTACAGGACTGAGAACCAATAGAAAGTGATGTCAATAAAAAAAAAAAAAACCAAAAAAAAATATAAGTAGGTTTATTTACCCGTACTGGTTATTAGATATCTAAGGCCAATATGTTATGTTGTTCGCGACTTTGGTCGTTAAGCAAGCCGAGGAAAAAAGTTAACCAAACAAGTAAATCATTTTATCATAACACGTAACATGTAATCATTATAGTAAATTTTTGGGTTTCGCCTAAACATTGTGAGGTAAACGAGATTTCGCCAGGATACAGGAATACCGCCATAGATTGTGCGTTGATTTAAACTTGTTTTTTTTTCTAACACACTAGTGACTTTTTACATTCTTACAAGCTGTGAATTTGGAATTAAGAGGGATATTTACCTCTAGGTATTTGTCTTCGCACAAATAAGCAAAGACACTGAACAGTTAAGTACCATTTTGTCTTTCTATTATTTTGTTTGTATTGATGAGCTTTAGTTTTTGTTAGCAATTGTATTTTTTTGAAATATTCAGTATTTCAAAGTGTTATTAACAAGAAAAAAATAATTGCTATACTTAAACGACACGAATGTGGATCTTGAGGTGTCAGTGGTTATCGCCAAAAACAGATCATTGAGCGAATATTGTAATAGTTGTTATGAAATATATTTAGTACGTAGTTTCAGATCATTATCTCAAAGGCATAAGTGGTTTCATTAAAAGTTTACATCCTTGCATCAATCTACATGTACGATATTGGAACATTGTATTGTTTTTGCGTCAGTGTCAGTAAATAAGTACCTTTAGTTTTAAATGAATATAACTGCAGAATAAGGTTATCCTTCAAAGTATTCGCCCTCTTTTTACCCTTCAGGGGTGAGATATAAAAAAAAATCTTTTTAGTAATTAGTTCATTCATAATAATAAGACCTAGTAAATATTTTTACTTTCTACGTTAAGCCTAGTCAGAGGGTTAATCTGCATTCTTCGTTTTATTTATAATATGAAGATTTTTCAGAGCCCATGTATTGTACTATGAAGCCTCTTTTATTTGTAACCCTAGAAACATTCCGACATTCAAATAGAAATATTTATAAATGCAGAATTAATCTAAGCTTCGTGGCTCCTAAAGGTTCGAGCATAAATTGAATTTCGTTCTAGGGATGATTGGATTTTGCTTTGTAACATCTTGCTACTATTATATTTTGTATGTGGTTTGCGAGTCAAATTATTTATTTCCGTTTCTGAAATATTATTGATAAAATTTGGAATAGCATTTTATTTATTTATCAATTCAAAATAAATAAGATTTGAAGAATTACATTTAATAAATTATTTTACTTTTTACTATAAAAATTTAATACTGACCAAGATCATGCATATAGAACTGCGTTGTTACGATTTTCAAATCTATTTAAAATTACCAGCATTCGATCAATAAACAAAATGAGACGTTAATCACTAATATCACAAATTTCAGATTAATTTTGATTATTACATTTTCTGTTTTGTTGGATATTTACAAAATCATTCGAATAACAAAATCTGGTGAGACTAAAGCTCGCCATAATACCTACTACTTAACATAAAAAGATGCAAATTGGTTGACAATCGGATGGGAAAATAGTATTTTGCCTTTTAAGTTTTATCATTCGAGTAATTTATTTACATACAAATTTGACGCCACCCACCTTGAGATATAAGTTCCAAGGTATAATTACAACGGCTGCCCCGCCCTTCAAACCGAAATGCATTACTGCTTCACGGCAGAAATAGGCAGGGTGGTGGTACCTACCCGCGCGGACTCACAAGAGGTCCTACCACCAGTTATTGAGTATATAGAACTATTGCATTTTGTTTCAAGGGGTATTAAATTTACCGCTGGAACGTCCAGTGGCGGGTCGTCAGGTTCTGGCGGGTAAGGCGGCAGGAAAGCCCGCTTCGGCGGCTTCATTGGTGGCTGTGCGGTCAGCAGTGTACGGGCTAAATGCGCCAGATCAGCAGTACTGGATACGGCACGAGCTTGAGCACACAAAGACTCATAGCGACGCAATTGGGTGTTACACTGAGAACAAAAAAAAAACACATTAAAAACATAATACTCAAATCCTCAATACTCAAATTCCTTTACTGTTTCAGCAACTCGTCTTTGGAATAATAGCCTTCCCTCGAGTTTTCGTGAAGCACGTTCAGTTGATATTTTGAAAGCGAAATTACATGGTCTCTTTTTTAAAGCACAGATTGCTTGATTGTTTTGTAGTATGTTGTAGTTTATATAATTTATTTTATTTCATATCTATGTATTTTGTATGTATGTATCTATGTATTTATTTTTGGCAATGTAATTAAAACCTAGTGTTCATTTTTACTCATGTCTACTTCTTTAAATTATCGCCATGGGTTAACTGGAAGAGAATGCCTGCATGGCGTTAAGTTCGCCTTGTACGATATTTTTGTGTAATAAAGAATTTTGATTGATTGATTCATTCATTCATAATAACGCAATTCAATCTTATCTTATAATATCTTATATGTATATGTTTAAATCATCTATGTTTACACAATATCGAGGGGTGAAAGGCTATTTGGTTTAAACGACATTTTGCTTAATTCGCGACATTTATCTTTGTAATTAAGGGCGTGTTTTATCTGGTATTACCATCAACAGTTCAATGTTTTTAATTAAACTTCACTTGAGTTTACTCCATTAGAATAGCCGAAGAAGTTTTTTTTCGTATGATATTTCTTCCAAATTTCAAACTTTAAATGGCTCTCCTCTAAAGTTGCAAACATTTTGCTTAAACCAAACAGCCCTCGATTTAATATTTATTATTATTTTAAATTTTATAATTTTCAACAAGCTTTTAATTTCTTCTTCTTTCTGCGTTCAATTAACAAGCTTGCAGCTCGTAAGCAGATCATAATTATCCTGCCCTTCTCCCAGTCACCTGGGGTCGGCGCAACAGGTTTTCTCCTTCCATACTCTTGTATCATATACCATTTCTTCGCTCACTCTCCTCTTACCCATATCGTCTTTCACGCAATCCATGCTTTTCTTCTTAGGTCTACCTCTATATCCTTCCACATTCATAGTTAACATTCTTCGCAGCTCGTAAGCAGATGTTGCGTGTAGATTGAGCTACTTAGAATATATTTCGTACTATGCTTTGAGTGTGTCTATTCTATGTAATTTTTGCTATGACATAAAATAATTGTTCATAAAGTTACATATTACTATCCGTATCTATCTTATCTTAGAATTTGGGTTGCGTTATCTTATATGTATATTTTATCGACATGATTCATTACACTAATAACAGTTTCAGAATACTATATTTTTTAGTTTATCGTCAAAACAAGTAGGTACGAAGGCTTAATTGAGATGAATAATTACACCAAACATTTTCCTGTGTATTTTCATAACTTTGATCTGTTCGTATATCAAGTTACAAACTGAGTTTATTAATTAAGGAAAGGTATAGGATATAAATATTTGAAAAATGTTGCCACAAAAGTTGTAAAGGTCTATCTATAAGTAAATATGTGCAGAGCCCTCTTATTCGTCTAATCTAGTAAGTTTGATTCAGCTCTTATTACCGTCTAACTTTATTTCCCTTACGGCCTCTAGGGGCTTAACTAAAACAATCTCAAGATGGATGACAAAGATCGATGGGGCATATTTATTGACATCGAATTCTCTTCGTTGCGCTTGGAGAATCGTGGTGTTTTCTCTTTACTTGTTAAGCTTAGAAGGAATCCATTCTGTGAGTGAAAAAAAATATCTAGATTTTTGTGTTGAATATCAAAGCTAATTCATAGTCAGCTTGTAGCAAATTTTACTTTTATAAATATACCTTTTGAAATAGCATTCAAATACAAGTATACAATACAATATGTATGTACCTAGTGAAAATTAATTCAAAATTTTGCATTTATGAAAACCTGTATAAAAAACTGAATTCTGTATATAATATTTTATAATATTGCCCGAGATATATCATATACTTGTTAGGCTTTGTAGTTTTGTTTGAATCCGTTTCTCTGATTGTCAGAACAATTAATTGGCAAGTAATTAAAACGGGATCTGCCATTCGCACCTTTGAGGATACTCTAAATTAAGTTAGTTTGTAGGGTTGCGTACGAAGGAAAATTTAATTTTCTTTAATTACTTTATCATTGTTTAGACAAGTGACCGAGGTCACAGTCCACCTGGTCTTATGTGGCTACCGGAGCCTATAGACATGACCTCTGAAAATGCCGCTACCCAGCTTGAGACCTGAGTTCTAAGTCTCAGTCCAAGGACTGCCCCACCCTTCAAACCGGAACGTATAATTACTAAATACGGGTGATGGTAACTACTCGTGCGGATTGATAAGATACCGTACTGTCAGTACTGGTTAGTGTTAAGATGTGTTGTTGGTATGCACGGGTTGTTACCGATAACCTGTCTATATCGCAATCAAATGTCATTAGGAATAGTAGACATGACAATTGAGGGTTAATAATTATAGGAACGCAGTAATCTCCACCTTCGAGTACTTATAATCCTCATTTAACAAAGACAATCTCGAAAACCGACACATTGTTAATCTAAAATATAGTCATTCAAAGATTATATGGTTTTTTAAGTCAGAAATATGAAAATTGAGATACTTACTTCGTTAATAAATTGATCTGTCTGAGTTCCTGGACTATCTTTCACATTTAGATTAAGCAATATTGTATTATATGTATTTATGTTATGAAGCGGCATATAAAACTCATAAAAAATTACCTTTTCAGTTATAATTTCTCCTCCTTGGCAAATTGCGTCACTTACAGCAGTTGTAACTTCAGTTAGAATCTCTTCCAGCTCCTGAAAGTAATATTTAATAACATTAATTAATTATATTCCGACAGAGAAACATATTTCTTGGCGTTCTTCAAGGTTATTGTAATTAAATTCGGATATCGAAGGACATCATAGACGGTAATCTAATTTTATTGAATCTAGTTTTAATTGAAAGTGTTGTTAGTGGGATTATGTATTTAGAACTCGGATCTGCTTCAGTTGACAAACGAACAAAATAAATTTAACAGTTACTGTAGTTATATCGTCGAGAGCTTGATTAAAATTATGCACAGATCTATATCGTCTTACGTCAGCTTACATTTTGGGAGAGTAATGAGTTACATGAAGGAACAGAACTAAAATAGGTGTAGAACCTTCTTGGATAGTAATCGTTTAATTGGCAACGTGACGCAGTTCTTTTGAAATGAATAAAACGTATGGTAGTCTCCGAACACATTCTCCTTATAACAGATTTGAAGACGGTTCGAAGCACAATTGTATCAAATGGCTTTAAGGGACAAAGATGACAGCACACCAAGCTTAATTTTATTGTAATTTGTTTTGGTCAGTTCACAACATTTTAATACTTTTAATAGTTTTCGCGTCGAATTTAATGGAATTTGCTACAAATTATAACGTTTAATAGTCTTTTATCTTTTAATCTTTCGACAAATTCAAGCAATCGTTTAGCTAATTGGATGTTTATAAGAAAAATACCACTGAAATAATTTCTTACTAAGCTTACTTCGTGATTATAATGCTGTTCATTTTATTATCTATTAGAAATAACTTGTGTATTTTTGACGGATAAAAATAACATTGTAACTATTGTTTAATAACTTCATGTATAATGTTCAAATTCATATTGATGATCCGTTGCTTTTTTAATACGAAAGTAAAACATATTGAAATTTTCTCCAGTAATTAGCTTCTTCAACAGGAAACAGGTATAAGTGGTTTCAATTCCAATATGCCCCAATTCCTTTTGCCTTTGTAGTTTCGATCTATGTCCAGACTGATATTTCAGGTCTGCCCCCAGCTGTCATATTTTCTTCTCTTCCACAATCTTCTTTAGCAAGAACCACAACATTTATAAATTCGGCTAAGGACACAAAACCAACAGCTAACACAAAATATTAGTGCTCCTCGATTTCAAAATGTTGATTTTAACGTTCTGTTCAGAGTACACATATCTTACAATGCTTTTCCATTCCTATTAGCTGGTTTGATAATTATCTTCGACCTTCGTGTAGGCAAGCCCCAGAGTGATGTTCTCTGTCCTCTTCTGTATTCTGCCATTCTTTACTCTGTCATGATCTTCTCCAATTTCCATCTCTACGAAGAAGATTTATAGATATATCGTCACTCGACCAGTCATTGTGGCGAACCTTGCGGAAGGCCTATGTCCAACAGTGGACGTCTATGGGCTTTTGATGGTGTAGTGCCAACCAACGCTCGGTCCTGATTTTTCCATTTCACAAATGCAATTTCTATTCTCGCTCCTTCATTTTGCATGCGGTCAGGCTGTAATACTTGCAGCTCGCTGATATGCGAGTTGGCAAGTCCGTTTTATATTCAAAGTCAAGGAATTTATATCTTGCATCAAACTTATTATTCTGTTCTGCCAAATTCTTATTCGTTTAGTAGATATATAATATATATCCATATCGGGAATATGTAGTATTTAAATCTGCTTTTATGCGTTTTGTGTGTACTCCGATTAATACGTACATTTACGTATGACCACGAATGACTACCAAAACTATAACTTATTCGAAATCTTGGAAAAATATAAGGACAGTAAACAAACGCGAGACTAAATAAGCTTTAATTATGTCTATGACTCGTGAATCCCAAAGAAATCGTTATTTATAGCTTGTCTAAATCCGGTCATCACTTTTAATTATTATTCCGATACTCCCCTCGAGGGTCTGGAAAAGATTTCTTAAAAAAATAAGTTTTTTTACCTACTTTTAAAATTATCTACTATTATGAATTTCTGTGTATACATAAATACGTTCAAGAGATTGTGCTAGCATTTTCAAGGTTTCGGAAAAAATCATAACGCTTGTTTAATCATCTAAAAGAGCTATATTATTTATGCTTGTCAATCATTTTTTAGGAGATAAGATAGATTGATCCCGAGTTCACCAGTAAAAGATGGCTCGAACTTAATAACTTATATTGAATATAGGGCCGTATTATCAAGTTAAGATCGAAAAGACTGTCCATTAATATGATGAAATTGGAAACGTCCCTGAAGTAATGTCGTTTATACTTTAGATATAGGTATTTCAAAACATCATTTATGGGCACTTTTGCATTAGTTGATGAAAACCATTTGCAGTTAGCTTTATTTTACGGCCGACTTACATTTTATTTCGGTACTTTATGTATTCGTAAGTCATTATTTAAATTGAAATAGGATTCGGCCTTAATCGCGACGAATTCGGCATTTCCTTGCCAATTTTTCGCTTTCTGATGCTTAAGTACACTGAAAACACAAAGCTGCCTATGTGTATAAATTATATTATACTAAACCATTTTCAAAATAACAAGAGCAGCGTAATAGGCAGTAGTCCTATCATAGTCATAGCTGACCCCGCTGGTCACTATTGTCTTGTGAGCCTATTCATAGACTGACATAGAAATTCCCGGCCCTAGAATTTTTTTTTTTTTTTATGATTGAAAGATTACTGGTGGCCCGGAGGCCTTTCCAGCTTCACCAGGACAGGTGGGCGAGCAAAGGCTCAGCCTGGAGGGGTGGGATTTGCTAACAGCTACCCGAGCGCCTCCGAAGGAGACCTAACAGCTCAAGAGTAGCTGCTTCGCGAATGAATCTACTACCGGATCGGAATCGCGACCCGCTGAGAAGATCCGGCGAGAAACTCAGCGGGCTGATGCATGGGTTAGGTTGCACGTCGACCTCTTTGTCGAGTTCGACGAGTACGGTTACCGGGGTTCCTCAGCCTGCTCCTAGTGTTAGAGCTGAAGGTATCTAATGCAAGAGTTATTGGATCTGATGGATCCGTAAGGACGTGTCTAGGGCGACGACGGTGACTTGCTCCGGCGTGATCAGGATTCGGGGAGTAATCAGCGGTGGCAACGATAAGGCGATTATCATGACGCATAGACTTATCGAAGTAACGTTCCGACATTGACTTCATGTGTTTGCGGATCGATTCGAGGCCCAGGTCATCGTGTAAGTCGATGTTCCTCACGAACCACGGAGCCCCGACGGCTAACCTACAAAAGCGGGATTGTAGGGATTGGAGGGTGTCTATGTGTGTGCGGGCCGCGTGAGCGAACACCACACTCGCGTAAGTCATGATGGGCCTTATGCAAGTTTTGTAAAGTGTCACCTTGTTCCGAAGGGACATTTTACTCCGCTTACAGATCATGGGATAGAGTCTGCCGAGAATAAATGCGGCACGGTCGCGGACTGTTTTTATATGCGGGCGGAATGTCATGGATGCATCCAGGGTGACTCCCAGGTACTTGACCTTCCTGGCCCAGGGTATAGGTTGGCCGAAGAGGGTGATCGGGGGTGTGATATTTCTCCTCCTAATGCGGGAGGAAATAAGCGGTGAGTTTCCCCTTTGAAATAACACTGCTGTGCTTTTCGCTGGGTTGATGTCTATGCGCCATTTTCGGAACCACTGTCCGAGGGTTAACGCTGCACTCTGGAGTTTACTCGCGATTAGGGACTTGTTTCTACTTGAGTAGTAAACTGTTGTGTCGTCAGCGAATAAGGCTAGCTGGGTCGGCGGCGACCGGGGAATATCATTAACAAATAAACTAAATAGGAGCGGAGAAAGAACGGAGCCTTGCGGGACTCCAGCCGTGAGTAGTCGCGGGGAGGAGCGGGTTCCCTCTACTCGATATCGAAAAGAGCGGTTAGACAAGAAGTCCCGTATGATGAGCACGAGACTGTCCGGTACGCCCATGTTGAAAAGTTTGAAAATCAAACCGTTGTGCCAGACTTTGTCGAACGCTTTTGCGACGTCGAAGAAGAGAGCTGCCGTGTAGATCGGTTTTGGTCGGTTAAGTCCTACGAGAATGTGCTCCGTGAGGCGGTGCACCTGTTGTACGCATGAGTGATTTGCACGGAATCCGAATTGTTCATCGATGAGAATGCCCTTGGATGAGACGAAGTCTCTGAGGCGTTTGTAGAGCAGACGCTCATACAGTTTGCCTAGAGACATGAGGAGGCTAATCGGGCGGTAGCTCGTCGGATGATTTTTTGGTTTACCGGGTTTATGTATGCCGATAACGTCCGCTTCTTTCCACACCGCGGGAAAGATACAGTTCGCCATAGCAGCATTGAAAATAGATGCCAACATCACGATGAGTTGGACGGGTAGAAGCTTAATAACGCGGTTAGATATACCGTCGGAACCGGGAGCCTTGCGAGGACGTAGGTCTTTGATCAAGTCTTTAACTTCCATCGGGGTGACGGGTGGTAACGCATCCGAGGGTGGCAAGGAGGCTCTGCGTTCTACCTCACTGTCTACTAATTCTACATGAACAGGGTCCACAGATTGAGTGCTGGGCGTGCACTGGGTTTGCAATGTATCAGCCAGCAGCTCTGCTTTTTCGTCATCATCGAACGCCGCGAGTCGGCCTGAGGGGCCTACGAGGGGGGGCATAGTTACTACCGTATCCGATTTGAGAGCACGAGCTAAGCGGTAGTAAGACCTTTGGGAGGGCGCGAGTCCTTCTAAGAAATTAGACCATCTGGCATCTCGGACTTCGGTGATGCGAGACTTTACGTCGCGTTGTAGGGCACGCATTCGAATACGATTTTCCGCGGTAGGATACCTATCGTAGGCACGGATCGAGGCGTTCTTAGCTCTAAGGAGCTCCCTAATATCGTCGGGCAATTCGAAGCGGTGAAGGAAGTCCTCCGCCACAACTTGCTTCGATGACCTATCTAATGTCGAGGTGATATGTGACGTTACGATGTCTATGGCTTCAGCGGTATCCTGAGGAGACGGGGTAGAGTCCGGGCTAAACGGGAGCGATGGTGGATCAGATTCAGCCAGGCTAATGCCCAGCGTGTGCCAATCCACCACAGTCCTCGTGACGGGAACGGAATCGGGAGCGCGACCGAGCTTCATAATGACAGGACGGTGGTCTGAATCTAACTCTGAAACTACTTCGATCGAGTGTAAGCGCAGAGTTACGTTTTTTAATAACGCTATGTCGAGTATATCCGGGCGATGCGCGATATTTAGCGGGTAGTGAGTCGGGGTTAGCGGAGCGATGATATCGAAGGCGAGATCATCGACTAACGCGTCGAGCCGCCTGCCATTAGGGGTTGTGGTGTGTGAGTTCCACCTGATGTGTTTACAATTTAGGTCGCCCGCCAGAATGACAGAGCTTCCCATGCCGAGTAGCGCCTCGATATCACTGCTTAGAACGATCTTATCCGGAGGAAGATAAACGGACGCGATAACGATCGGCGCGTGACCCGTCAGTGAGATTCGACACACTGATGCTTCGATGTTAGCGAGCGCGGGAGGATCGAGCGGGACGCAATGCAGGGCTCTTCTATAGTAAATGACGGTACCACCACCACGAGCAGTGAGCCTGTCGTTCCTAACCATGTTATAGTTCGCGATTTTAGGGTCGCGACGCGCGGGCTTGAGTAGGGTCTCCTGCACTAAGAAAATGTCAATTTGATGGTCACGCAAAAAATCACAAACCTGATCACGTTGATTTGCGAGACCGTAAGCGTTAAAAAATCCTATCGTTACCGATAAGGGCTTTATTCTACTAATGTACGCCATTGATTACCGGCGGAGTGAGGGGAGGACGTACGTATTTAACGACGCGTATACGTCAGCGTATTCTTGCACAACGGCGATGAAGTGTTGTGCAGTGGAGGCGGCGCGAATGGCGTCACCCAAAGCGTTAACACGCTCAAAGTTGATCGACTGAAAAAAGTCGATCGCTAGAGCGAGATTATCGGACGCGGTCGGAGTGCTGGTCGCGGGGGAGGAACGAATTGTGGGGGAGGGACGTATCGCGGGGGCGGGACGAATCGCGGAGGGAGGAGCTGCAGCCGTGTTCGTGTACGGCAACGGTTTAGCCCAGGCCGAGCCGCTGGGCACCGGCGCCGGCACGAAGGCAGGCTTAGCCTTCGGCACAGAGGATGCTGAGGCTTTGATGTCTGGGCGGGAAGCTCGGAGGCGGTTTTGGCGGGCGACGCGGCGATTTATTTTTGGAGCTCGGGGGCATCCACGGTAGTTCGCGGGGTGACCCTGTGTTCGGCACAGGACGCAGCTAGGTGGTTCGATGGCGGTTTTCTGGTCGCGAGTACAAAGGGCCGTGGCGTGATCGCCCAAACACTTAACACATCGGGGGCGCGCGTGACAGTTACGGGAAGAGTGCCCGTACAGTTGGCAGTTATGGCACTGACTAGGAGTGCCTTTTTTATGGGGGACTTCGACGGCGATACCGGAGAGCTTACAGACGGTCTGTATGTTAAAAATGTGCTTACCCTCGGGGGTAGGCTGGAGGGCGACTAGAACCATATTGTATGGCTCCCTACCGCGGCCGGTGTGCATGCGGTGCACGGAATTTACTAGTAGGCCTTGTTCTATCAGATCAGCCTTGACGAGATCGGCATCTAGCTCCTTGGGGATTCCACGTATGACAACGCGGAGTTCGCGCTCCTCCTGGAGCGTATAAGTGTGGAAACTTATACGCTCCTTTCGGAGGTAACTTGAGAGGGCCCTATGGTCGTCGGGTGTCGTTACTTTTATTTGAATCCCGTTGGCGAGATTACGGGCGCTGACAAAATTAATATTTTTGGCCTTAAGGGCCAGGGAAACTCGGTCCCAAGCTGCCTTCTCTTGAAGGATTACCGGGGGAGGGGTCTGAGTTTTAGATTGTGCCACTGGACGCGGCGACGATGTGGCACGGACAGCGGGAGCGACGGGGGTTGGAGGGCGGGGACGCGACGCGTTCGCGGCTTTGCATACTTTAGCGGCCGCGGGAGCTCGGGCCTCCGCAGCGCGCTTTTTACCTTTTTGGACTACTGTGAATCCATCAGTCGCGGCGGCGGGGGAAGGGTCGACCTCCATGTCAGACTCTGAATCGGATGAGGAGAGCGCGGGCGACCTGCGGGTGGGTGTTTTAGCGGGCGCAGTGGACGACGCAGGCACGACGGAGGCTGTGGACGAACGCACGGGTGCAACGTAGGCCGCCGACGAACGCACGGTTGGGGCGGAAGCTGCAACGGTCGACGCAGAAGTTTTGGGCGCGAGTATCGGGGACACGGGATCGGCGGGCGCGACGGAGACGGCGATGGACGACGCAGGAGCGACGGGGGCGACGGAGATTGCCGGCGAGTTCGCTGCGTGATGGGTCTTGAATTCTAAAAATTCTGCCGATAGCGTTGGGTACCTAAGGCGAAGAAATTCTGCAAACAGATCGACCGTGGACTCCATTATAATGGACGAGTGCCCAGGGGGGGCTGCCCCGGGACTTTAAAAACACACTCGCCTTACGGCGAGGCCCCAAAAATTGTAATAATCGCAATTAATTACGGCACACAGCCGTCCGCTTGCAAACGGGCCACTAAGTTACCGAACGAATTCCTGGAATTTAGGGGTCCGCCCGCTCACAGATGGCGATGCGACGCAATTAGCACAGGTAGTCACTTCCGAGAAAAACACTTGGACGCCAGATGTGCCCCGAACCGAGGTCGGGCAATCGAACGGTCGATGAGCACGTCAGCACGCGACGGGTGCCTGAATCGGAATGAGGCCCTAGAATACGGAGACTATATATTACTATATACGGGAATATAGAAATGACTATTATTCATTTCGTTCTATCCTATTGTAAGATACAGACTGTAGAACAATAACGATTTTGAATGAAAGGCATTTTTCCAAATAACACATACATATAACTACTTTAAATGTTACTAAAACTTGTCCTTGGATAATTCAAATTAAAATAATTACTGGTTTATTTATAACTTAATGAACGACTTTAATGAATACTTAGGTACAAGAGTTTTTACAATACTACCTTTATATTATTATTAATTTGTTCTATCAGAGAAATAGTCTAAGATAACTTTGCATACCTTAAAAATAAAATTAATAATGACTGTGAACAAAATCGAAGGGTCGTAAGAAAAATTGACATGACTGGATACTTCATGTTATCTTTATAATGCATTATTTGACAACGTTGTAAGGAATATACCGAATGAAGTGGTGTGATAGCCTTGCGGCTTATTGTTTCAAACAATGAAAGACACCTTTACTCAATATGATTCCTTCATCTCCCGCATCGCTGAAGCATAATTCATCCATACTATCTGAAGCCGTTGCGTTAATTCACAGAACGTTTCCAGATATCTTTTTTGGTGCGTACTATTCGAATCTGGAATGAACTGCCTTTCGCAGTGCTTACGGAGCGCTTTGACCCGTCCTTCTTCAAAGATTTGGGGAAAGCCTTTTTTTTATTGCTTAGATGGGTGGACGAGCTCACAGCCCACCTAGTGTTAAGTTACTGGAGCCCATATACATCTACAACCGTAAATGCGCCACCCACCTTGAGATGTAAGTTCTAAGGTCTCAGTATAGCTACAACGGCTGCCCCACCCTTCAAACCGAAACGCATTATTGCTTCACGGCAGAAATGGGCAGAGTGGTGGTACCTACCCGCGCGGACTCACAAGAGGTCCAACCGCCAGTAAAAGCCCTCAGCAGTAGGCAGCGGTTTGACTGTACCCCTGAATTTTTTTTATGTTCCGGTGCGACTGTGACCATACACCATAACGTGTGCCGTATGTTCATCTGCTTAAATGGTAGTTAAAAATATATAAATGAAAGGTATAATTTACCTGTAGTATAGTAGGCAGAGTATGTTTGTGATATTGTTCAAGCATCGCGTTTGTAGCGGTTAATTGCTGCACATAATTGTTGTGTGAATCATAGTAAGTGGCCAAAGCAGCTGAATTCGGACTGTTGCAGTAGGTCAGGAACGCCGCCCGGTAGTCTTGACGGCTCTGGAATATAAATGGGTTATTGACTTTTGTTGCTAACTTACTTACGTCTAGTTTGGAGTTGGCCAGTACGTCAAGTTAGTACTTACGTCTAGTTTCGAGTGTAAAACGAATTACAAATTTGAACTTTGACACGTGGAATAGTTTAGAAAACTTTGTTGATTATAAACGCATCATTGGATTTTTTAGATAAGTAGGCACTGTATTTTTATTTAGACACTTAGAATTTAGCCTATGACTCAAATTTTTGTTTTTGATGACAATCGAAAAAGATAATCGATCGAAAAAGGTCTTTATAAAGATGATTGCCAAAGTTTGACCGACTCGGTGGAGCAGTAGTTAGTACTCCTGGCTGTTGCGTCGAGGGTCGTGGGTTCGATTTCGTGTGACGAACGGATTTATTTGCTCTTTGTCTGGGTCTTTAGTTTCTAATTATGTATGTATATTATGTACCATGTGGTACCCACAGTAACGGAAATTATAGTTTGGGGCCAAGCAATAGTGTGTGACTGGTCCCACAAAAAAGTAAAAAATACATCACAATATGTTCACATTCACATAAGCAAAATAATTTTCTTCAGCTTTTCTCGTAACTATTTTCAATCAGTATAGATATTATAAACAGTTTTTTAAATTACAACCATTTCATTTGTACGTATATCTATCTATCCTATGTCTTCAAGGGACTTTACCCGAAAATAAAGTTTAAATAATCCTATATCTAATATATAAAATTCTCGTGTCACAATGTTCGTTCCCATACTCCTCCGAAACCGCTTGACCGATTCTCATGAAATTTTTTATGCATATTCAGTAAGCCTGAGAATCGGCTACTATCTATTTTTCATACCCCTAAGTGATTAGGGTTGTCCACCCCTAAAATTTTTTTTTATTTGGACGTTTTTTTTTTGTTATGTAGTTGAAGTGGTATTATGTGGTTGAATGAGGTTTTGTTATTTTTATTATATACATATTCCCTCATCGTTCACAGCACTACATACCTCTTTCACTCATTTACCACATCCTTACACACTTACAATAAATTAGTTTTTTTTTCTACACTAGAAATTCCCTAGAAATCTTATATGTGGCAAAACAATGTTTGCCGGGTCAGCTAGTTTATCTATATAATACTATCTTACAAACTACTAAGAAAGATCAATTGCAGTATTTCTTTTGTAAATGGATTGGTAACAAAATCACTATTTTGATGATTCAAAGAGAATATTTTTACGTATAATACATATACGTATTTATGTATTTATGTGGTCATCAAATAATTTTAATTCTCTTTACTAAAGTTTGCCGAATCTCTCATGCATGTATTCATATGCATGGTTATTCTTTCCGTATCTCTAAATGTAATTATATTTATAAAAGTATGCAAATAAAAATGTACTGAAGTAGAAAAATATTGTGTGCTTAATGCTTTTAGAGCGGTTTCTCAATGCGTTTATCGATAGTAGATATGGCATGATGGAGTGTGTGACCGCGCTGTTGATTGCTTTTCGATGTACTTGCAAATAGCCGGGTCTTTTCCGGCTGATTTTCTGTTTATTTCAAATTTTTATTGGATAAATTTTGGTAATTTTATAGTAGTTCAAAGTGAATTGATTAACTTTATGCTCCAATTATTATTTTTTATTGGTTTTAAGTCGATAATTTATAATCAACTAGCTGACCCGGCAGACTTCGTAGTGCCTCAATCGATAAAGAAAATACTTAACCTTTTTTATAAAATAAACTTAAAACAAACAAAAGGAATCCGTCCAACGGGAGACACATCAAAGGAAAAACAAAATTTTTATTTTTATTTAATTCCGAGCATTTTCATATTTATCTACCTTTTAAACCTTCTCTGGACTTCCACATATAATTCAAGACCAAAATTAGCCAAATCGGTCCAGCTGTTCTCCAGAGTTTTAGCGAGACTAACGAACAGCAATTCATTTTTATATATAACTAACTGACCCGGCAAACATTGTTTTGCCATATATAAGATTTCTAGGGAATTTCTAGTGTAGAAAAAAAAAACTAACTTATTGTAAGTGTGTAAGGATGTGGTAAATGAATGAAAGAGGTATGTAGTGCTGTGAACGATGAGGGAATATGAATATAATAAAAATAACAAAACCTCATTCAACCACATAATACCTCATTATAACAAACACCCTATGTGGACAACCCTATTCACTTAGGGTTATAAAAAATAGATAGTAGCCGATTCTCAGGCTTACTGAATATGCATAAAAAATTTCATGAGAATCGGTCAAGCGGTTTCGGAGGAGTATGGGAACGAACATTGTGACACGAGAATTTTATATATTAAATAATATAGATTATCAATATTACAATTTTCCATACAAATTGAATTATATTGGAAAATGTAAAATAATTACATTATGAACGATAATAATTAGAAATTCATTTTATAATATAATGATGATAATTAATTTAGGTTAGATTAATATTAAATTACAGCAGATGGTGATATAAACAATGGATTTGTAGATGATAAAATTAATTAAAATGAGACCGAAGATTTGGAGAACTTCACTTTTCAAGTTTCTGGAACGTCGGTAAATAAAAACTCCGACTATAATGGAATCGTCTTTGATAAAAAATAATTCTAAAGCCTTAAAGTTTAATTTAATAATCTTGACTTAATAAATCCAGTGAAATAAGGCGATTGCAAAGATGAAAGTTCAGAATATTACCTTTTTTTGTGAAAGGGGATTTTAGAGATTTTTTGCAAAAGACTAGTAATTAAAAATGGTGGTCCTTTGGTGGATCTGATTTCGTACATTTAAGTAACGTTTTAATGAACATTCGTTAAACAACTAACATTTTTTATTTATGGCTTTAAATTCTCGAAGACAAGAAAAAGGTAGGTAGTTCGAACAATATATCGATTGTCTGATTGATCGTCTGTACAATTTTTTTTTTTTTTTTTTTTTTTCTTTTTTTTTTTTTTTTTATTGCTTAGATGGGTGGACGAGCTCGCAGCCCACCTGGTGTTAAGTGGTTACTGGAGCCCATAGACATCCACAACGTAAATGCGCCACCCACCTTGAGATACAAGTTCTAAGGTCTCAAGTATAGTTACAACGGCTGCCCCACCCTTCAAACCGAAACGCATTACTGCTTCACGGCAGTTTCAATTATAAAATAGCTCTTGCATTATGAACAAACTATACTCGAATGTAATTACTAAGTGAGATTAATGTTACCGAAAGCACTCACAAAGATATTAAAAACATCCGATAATACGAAGTAAAGAAAAATACATTTCGATATCACTTTGGTGTCGCGTCTACTGTTCATCGCTTCGAGTAAATACGTCAATTCTAACAATTCTCCTCGTGATAGGACACGGATTCATAAATTCAATTTCTTAAGGTCTTCCCGGAAAAAGACTCTTAGTGAATTTCGTCGAAAGTTTTATTTCCAGTTTCATAAGACGTTCAATGTTAATAATGTGGATTTAATATAATGGGAAAGCTCTGTTCGTTTTTGTTTATATACCTACTTATATATCTTGAATTATTTGAGAATTGTTTTTTATATTGAGATACTAGTGATACCCAATTACACTCTAATCTGACTATCGATTATTGTATGAAACTATTTCATGATGTTTGATAATCCTGGTAACAATTATGAAGGAAAATTTCAAAATTGATTCGACCGTTTCGGAATCTATAAGAAACAAACAAACATACATATGTATACAAATCGTATTTTCTATACAATAAATCGTTTAATTTTCATACCTTAGTGAGTTGATCATCTGCCTTTCCAAGAATCACTTCACAGCCCTCACGATGCGCAAATAGCTTCCGCGCTTGTACCTTCATGTGAAAGGTTTTTTCTATAAGTGGAGTCGCCACTATACGCTCCAAAGAAGAAGAAGCGTTGTTGTAACCGATGACATCTGCTTCTATTTCTTGCAATAGCGTCTCCCACGTGTGGAACAAAGAAGACGGACATGTTGCTCTGGCAAAAAATACGATTCAATGTCATTAATGAAATAAACCACTGATTTGCTGTCTTTTTTTTATTATTGCTTAGATGTGATGAGACTTAGGATCTCGTGTTATTTCAGGACCAGCTGGTTAAGATTAGGCCTGGTAACCACCAGAGCTAGAATCGCCTATTACAAATCACGGGATCAGGCTTATTCAATACAAGTAATTTTTATAATAGCTATATAAAATATCTCATAGTTAAGTTAGCAACATTGTTTGTGTCAACATTGTCTGATCAATGCGTAATGCTAAATAATATCATTCTCAGAATTTCACCATTGTTTTAGAAAATGAATTATATGGCGTAAATTATTATGTGAAATATTTAGAACTACTGTAGAGGCTTTAGGGCCTCGTTCCGTTGCTATTATACACTTTATGAATCTTTGTTCTCTTATTTCAGATGTATAATTTATAAATGAAAATTTGGCGATAAAATATCGTTCAAGTTAACAATATGACAACTGGCATCTATTTTGAAAAGGGTCATTAGCCCATGTCGTCTTTCAATCTCGGCAATCGATTACGGGATAAAGCAGTGTAGGGTTGGTGAGTACTCGAAATAGATGACCCGTTTGCGGTATTTTATCTTGAGTTTGTCGCTTCATCATAATTTATTTAACTGAATGTTTTATATTTAAAATTATAAGCCATTAATATAAGAAATTAAATTTATTTTGATAAGTATATATGTAGTAAGTATTTGGATTTTCCGTCTCGAATACATTATATTTCGAACTACTAATCTTATGACAAAGAGATCAACAATGAAAATGCCGCTACGCATTTCGAGACGTGACTTCTAAGTTTCAGTTTTATAGGTAGAACAGCGGATATAGGAAATACGTTGCCTATTGAGGGCTCACAAAACGTCCTACCACCGTTATCACTCTATGTACTTTGCAAGTAAAATACTTAGAAATACATGAGTCGACTATTATCAAAGCCGGCAATCTGACTTTTGGACAATTATTGGTAAATCAGAAAAAGGAATTATTGACTTTGTATTCCATTGGCAGTCACAAAATTTTTGGGAACGACATCTTAGATAAATAACAGGTTAACTATTAACCTTTATTTACTGCAGGTTTTGAACCGTATTCTTTGAAGGAGACGATTATATTCAAATCAATCTGTATTGACATATCAATAAATTTTTTTTGCCCAAATGCGCAGATTGCCACCTTTGATAATAGACGACTCACATGGGGTTAAATTTTCAATGAATTGTGTTGGGCTCCGAACGCATGCCTATTGTTGCTATTAGAAAATGAATGTGTTCAACCTCAAAATATATTTGCACATAAATATCCTATCGGAAAACCAAATAAGCCCATAATATGTTTGAAAATTCTGTATTTAATCGGAAAGCATTGCCGTACATCGATCGATCTGTGTCAAAGTCTTGTAATTAAATCCTTAATGTTATCTTCAGCTATATCACTTGGAATAGGTCTAAAAGGATTTTTCTGGTGTCCTACATTCTATAACGGATATTTATAACGTTAAAAGGTTTTGTCGATAGCAAAAGCAAAATACTCGTACGCAGTATCGTTTACAATATTTTAATTTGACATTTTAATTGATTTGGTAAATTATTTTCTGTGAGACTGCGAGTAAATCACATTGCCTAAAGTATATTCGGTAATTAAATTTTACATTAACTTAGTAGTAACTTAACTAATACATAAGTTTGATGTGTTAATTAAATAAATAGTTAAAAAATTAACTATTAACTAATTAATATTAAATTACACCTTAACATATTTCGAGACTTTTTTTGGAGTTTACTCCTTTAGAATCGATTTACATATATAGGCCCGGGGTATGAAAATTATGGGGACCAAAATCGTACTAGCATGTCACACGAAATGCGTTATGCGCCTGATTGGCTCCTGATTGCGTGATGCGTGCGCGCGCCAATCAAAATCGTACTAGCATGTCACACGAAATGCGTTATGCGCCTGATTGGCTCCTGATTGCGTGATGCGTGCGCGCGCCAATCAGGAGCCAACGCGCGGCCGCGTTATTGCAGGTGACGCCGGGCTGCTGCGCCGGCAGTCCGCCACAAAGCCTCGTACTGATCGCGCGTTTCTCTCATTATTGTATTTTCATATATTTGTTAGTCGTTTGTTTTGTGTCTCGTTAATTTGTTAATAATCTGTAGTGTATCGTGTTGTCGTAATATAGAACTATTTCTCGTATTGTTTCGTTTAATTTTTTATATCCAGTAAACTCCAGTCGTGCGTCGGAGCGGACACACACACTTTTTTTTTGGAGTTTACTCCTTTAGAATCGATTTACATATATAGGCCCGGGGTATGAAAATTATGGGGACCAAAATCGTACTAGCATGTCACACGAAATGCGTTATGCGCCTGATTGGCTCCTGATTGCGTGATGCGTGCGCGCGCCAATCAGGAGCCAACGCGCGGCCGCGTTATCGCAGGTGACGCCGGGCTGCTGCGCCGGCAGTCCGCCACAAAGCCTCGTACTGATCGCGCGTTTCTCTCATTATTGTATTTTCATATATTTGTTAGTCGTTTGTTTTGTGTCTCGTTAATTTGTTAATAATCTGTAGTGTATCGTGTTGTCGTAATATAGAACTATTTCTCGTATTGTTTCGTTTAATTTTTTATATCCAGTAAACTCCAGTCGTGCGTCGGAGCGAACACACACACTTTTTTTTTTTTTAAATAGATTGTTTTTGTGTAAAATAGCTACGTTGTATAATTTAGAACATTATTTAAGATGTATAGTAGTATGACGATTGTTCGTACCTAATTTCACAACCAGTTATTAGAAAATTGCATAAAACGAATTACATAAATCTTTTTCTCACATCATTCTATTAGGTTCATGAGATCGTTATGGTCCAACATAATGTTATAGCCTAATGAAATGGCGTCGTTAAATGTCATTGGAATTTCGATATAAAAGACTTTATTGTATTTCAAATGGGTAATTGACAAGACTAATCGCCGTTTACACGATGCTTGCACAACCATACATACATATACACAAACTGAATGGACTTCATTAACTACAATCAGATGACATTTAAAATCTTTTTCTTTTTAAAAAATTTTATTGCCCATGTAGGCAGATGAACATACGGCCCACCTGATGGTGAGTGGTTACTGTCGCCCATGGATTTCAGCAATGCCAGGGGCATTTAAGTAGGAAAGCGGATACTTTTTTTTCGGTCTGCGGGCCGATCCCCTTGCGAGGCTTCCGCGCCTAGGGGGCGCGTGGTATATGTGGGACTCGACGGTCTGCAGATGTTAAGAGCAGACCGCGGGTCCAAGAATGTTTTAGGGCCCTACCCCACCCAACGACTCCCCTTGCATTTTCTCACTCGACGTCCGATCTCCGCCCGGGGTCAGAATCGGCTCCGGCTCGACGGCGACGGATTTGTGCGGAGAGGGATGAGTTCCCCTCTCTTGTTTCGCCACCTCCTTCTCCAAGGTGGTGGACTCGCAGAAGTCGAGCATGGCTTTCTAGGACTCGTCGCTGCAGAGCATCGTAACTACGACGGTCGGCAGCGATAAGTCCAGTTATATTTGCGAAACAAGGACACGGCACTGCCCCAGCTATGCGGGGCAATGTGCGACCGTGCGCTCGACCGTGTCCTCGTGGCAGTCACAGTGGTGGCACTCCATCGTCGGTTCTCTCCGGGCGAAGTGGTGCAGGTACCGGCCAAATACCCATGACCAGTGAGCGTTTGCGTTAACCGGAAGGTGAGACGCCCTCGCTCGCGTTTCGCCTATTCTGCGAAGACCGGGCGTACCGCCTCGACGGTCCAGAGACTGGTCGACGGGTTTGCTAAGCGGCGAGACCACGCCTCCAGAGGAAATTAGACTCTGGCACTAGACCGGGAAAATACTAGGAAGAAAAAGAAATGTGGATAATTCTTTTTCGTTCATTATAAGTACTATATTTTCATGTTTTAACTTCGGAAATGCCGCTATTGAATGCGAATAATAAATATACCTATAAAAAAATTGAACTAATTAGTTAGAACACAAAATATTATGTTTTTTTTTATTTATATTTGTTGCTGTTACCGTTTATTTAGATTAAAAGACGCAAAAAATAAAATATCACTTGGAGATAGCTTGGATAAAATTCCACAGCATCGTATATTTCACACAGTGGGTAATTATGAGACGGCGAGAGCTCTTAGATCGGTGACAGACGTGCTGGAGTGGGAATCTGATCTGAGCCGTATTCACACCGACCAATCTGTTCAGTATTAGTCAACAGATTTTCATTTAGATCTGCATATTTTCCTGTTTTTCAAATACAATGTGGGAAACCCAGTTTTAAAGACATTTAAAACCTTGTTACTGAAAAATTTTAGAATCATTAAGTAATAAATAAGCCAATCCTCAAAAGCATCTTCTTGTTCATACATAATACATATATCTTATTGTGCAGTGTGCGTTATTTTATGGATGAAACCATATACGTTGTCTAAGACAACTTTATTATTACGAAAAAGCATTACCGACTTATTGTCTTATTTCTTTCCAACCCATTCAAATAGCCATTTGTCTTTGCAAGTGTCCGCCATTCAAATGGAGGTTCTACTTTTTACGACTACCGTTGTTTGACTGACATAAATAGAACCCAATTCACATTCAGCTTTACATCCTTGAACTTAAGATATTTTACACCGACGGCATTATCGTCGAAAATTAGAATTCCTTTGTCAAGTTTTGCTTTAATCTGGTTATTATTATACGCTTCAAACTTCAAAAATAGATGGGTGTTATCAAGAATACGGCGTAGGTAAAGCAGTTTGCGTGTTAAACCTTATTAGCATCGTTATGGAACCATGTCATAGAGTCAAATCACGAGAAAGTCATCCATCAACATTTGGCAGGTCCTTATAATATGAGGACGCTTAGCTTCTTATGTAAAAATGTGACGTCGGCTAAAAATAAACGATCTGTCGATGTTATTTTTACCGCTGTCGATTTTATGATGTTAAGTGTTGTTATTTAATCGAATAATAAACATATTTTCTAATGGAATCTCATTATTATATTCTATTAAGAAGATTTATCTTACTGCGTGATAACTAGCTCACGACCCATTTGCTACTGCTTTTTTTTTTCCTACCTAATCTGATAGCCTTGAGAGGCTATATTAGCGTCGCCTTAACTAGTAGGTGAGCTCACGGGGCTCAAATCTGATGACGTTGCTAACAACGAACCCTAGCAAGAGCCGTGCTTCGCAGAATCTACCACCGGATCGGAAACGCGACTCACTGAGAAGATCCGGCGAGAAACTCAGTGGGCGGTGTCTGAGTGTTAATTTGATGACCGGTGCTTGAGGTACCTAAAAGCACCGTTAGTGGATCGGGAGGATCCGAAATGACGTGGTGCTACTGCAGTTATCGGAGCTTATAGATCGTATCACAGCGTAAATTCCACCGCTCTGAGACATGAGATTGTATTCTTTATTTAATTGTATAGCTGTTGTCGTACTCTTCATCGTACAGAACCGTATAATCGCTTTATAGCAGGAATAGGCAGGGTGGTGGTACCTATCCGTGCGCTGAACTAAGAAACGAAAAATCCGAAGAAACGGGATGGAGCTATTCTAGGCCACCACACAGCTAATCTTTTGTATTGAATTAAGGGCGCGTTAAATTCAACATCAAAATTTATTTATATTCGAATTCCGATTCATTTTGGTAGCATTAGTAATTGGATAATACGTGATTTATGTTCTTACAAGAGGCTTTTTGTTCACACCCAGTTATCTCTTGTTAAATCGAAAAAGGTTTTACACGTTGACAACCGATTCAAAATACAGTTTCATTATCGACAAAAATCGGCAAGTAACTTCAATGTTTGCTTTTTCCAAATACACGTATTTCAGAAATATAATATATAAAATTATAAAATATTTTCGACAAGTATATATAAATACTAAGTATGACTAGAACTATTCTGAGCACTGTCCAAACGTCCGATTATTTTCACTACGCCTGGTCACGTCTACTCAATGATTTATTTTATCTATCTAACAGAAGTCTTATCTTGTTCACAGTATCGTATTGAATGAAGAAAAATTAAAACTTATTAATATCTGTATTTATTATTTGTAGAAGCAAACCTGTACTTTTCAATTTCTGAACATTTGTTAATAAGAAAACCGTTGTGTATGAGTGTTGATTATCTTAAATAGAGGTGAGTTTGTGACTCATACATGTAATATAACCCAAAAGTATAACCCAAAAAAGGTTTTTTTTCAAGGCCCATTGTAACAAGCAGAAATAGTTTAATGGCCGGTCATGTCACTGTCAAAATTCAAATCAGTCGATATACCCGTAGCTGCTACGATGTGGAGTTCAGGTAATATGTTTGTAAGCTTTATATGTATAATAATGGATTCAAGAGCGTGGTATGGACATGTGATGCGTAGAGAGAGGATGCATGTGACTAAGAGATGTATGGAAATGGTAGTGCAAGGTAGAGGGGAAAGAGGTCGTCCAAAGAAGACATGGATGGAGTGTGTGAATGACGATATGAGAGAGAGAGAGGAGTGAGTGTTGAGATGACGGCTGATAGAAGAGAATGGAAGAGAAAAATTAGCTGTACCGACCCCACCTAGTGGGATAAGGTGGAGAAAAAGAAGGAATAATGGATTCAAGAAATATTTACTAATTGAATGAAAGTATTAATTCATAACGTAATAAATATGCATAATCCATTGTGTTCATAAATGTATCATATTGTTTTCGTTTTCGTAATTAGCCGCGGTTTTTAGATACCTCGTATACATCAATAAACGATACGCGAAGCAAGATATACTTCCGGTTTAAAATATGCCTTTATTAATAGATGAAATTTCAACCTCCTGTATCATCAAAGTGGGTGGCACCCATTTCATGAGACAGGGTATCGCTGAGTTGGCCATGAGTGGCATAGAGCTTACTTGTCTACCACGCTAACGAAAATCTCCCACTGAATTTCTCATCGGATCTCCTCAGTGAGACGAAATATCAATCCGGTGGTAGATTCTGCGAGCCGTAGGGCTAGTGTTAGCAAATTCTCTCAGGTTGAGCGCATGAGATCATCTACCCGTCCACGCGTAGCTGGAATAGCCCCTTAGACAACTTGGGTAGGGTAAAAGTATAATATTATGAAAATCAAACATACCTCAATAAAAATCCCACTGTATATGCATCATATTTCAAACCAACAGTTTCCGCGTTACACATTGGGAAATCAATCTAGGATCAGTTAAATTTCGATCAATTTATGAGAGGAAGCTCGCCGCTCAAACATTGAAATTTTTATATTTGATTGATGAATCCTTCAAGGAATATTTTTGCGTCGATTTAACGAAATTGAATTTTTGGAAGAACTTAAGCGGATTCAGTGTTTAACCTTATATAATTAATTAAATCGTAAAATAGATTATTTTGGAGGGAATTCTTTTCTTTTACTACTAGCTCAAATAAATTTAATTGTTTAAGTCATTTTATAAATAAGTCTTAAGTTATTTTAAGTTTGTATCATAAGCACTCTCGTATTGAAAGTTGGTCTCGCCTCGGAAACCTATAGCCTAGTTTGAAAGTTTTTATAAAGTTACGGTGCCAGATGAACCATACCGATTTAACGATGTAAATGCCGATAATCGCGTTTGTTGGGCGAACGGACCACAACTAACACCGTTTTCAAATATGCTTCAAATTGAATTCACATAGAGTATTAGAAATTAAAATCTACCAAAAAAAACTACGCACTGCGAATAAGATTTAAAGTTTCTTGCTTAATCATGCTAATCATGATAATTTTCATAGGTCAATAGTTGTTAGTTTTGGTAAACCGCTATTTTAATGGCAAAAAAACTTGCAATCCGTAATTTTGTATAAGATTACTGTACCATTCTTCTAATACGATTCTGTAAGTCTTACGATTGACGATCGAAGTAGGTAATGTTTCAAGTCTAATAGAAATTTCATTAAAGTCATCGGATGCAATTCAACCGATGCAAAGTTAGCTTGTTTGCACTAGTTAGCTCTCGAAATTTCCGAAATTCGATTTTAATTGTTGTAACTTTATTACGGTGTGTTGGAACTTCCGTCATCTCTATTTCTCTCGCAAAGCAGTCAAACACTCCAGTTTGATGGATGGGATAACTTTTGTACGACACAATCGGGACTTCGTATGATAAGGTGATCCGCGGCATTCACATTGTGATGTCTATGGGCTCCTGTAACCACTAACACCAGATGAGTAGACAGCTAGTTCTTCAAATAGTTTCTTAAATAGAAAATATATATTACCTTCATTATAAAATAGTCGAATCGCTGTTTCCATATTTAGGTCACATGAGTTTCTTTTATAAATATAAAATTCACAGGAAGGATAGTTTTGAATTGATTCCGAGAAATAATTACTTTGCTTAATAGAGTGGAAAGTTTTTGTTAAAGCGGCACATAATCGAAACGAGTTTTTACATTGTCTGAATCTACGTGAAGTCATTAAATACAAGAATCCTGTGCACCTACATAATAAGTTTCTATATTTTGTTACTCAATTATTTCTTTTACTTGCTGATTTTAATAATAATATCAAAGGAATAGAATTAAAAAAAAAAAAAAATTTTTTTTTTTCGGAACACCCACAAGTTTCATATAATTCAGTACCTTCAAATATTTTTCAGGTTATGTTGCGTTAGAGCGTTGTTACGCTTGTCAGACATTGCCTTGAGGTACGAAGTATTAATCGAAATCGACGCTCCAATCGTAATATCAATTATCTTATTTGTCTAACTTACGATACGTAATCCAAATTGTATAATTAGCTTACCTGTACTACGCCAATAAACGTTTGCCGAGAGTGCCTGGATGAAGTTCTATGAAACTAAATCGTTTCCGAAATTTGAGATTGGTACGTAACTTTCGAGCTGACTGATCCAATTAGACGTGTAAGGCCAGGCTTTTAGCGGTAACCGCCTTCTCAGGTAATTGTTAACAAAGTATTCACTGTTCCACGTCTGTTGTAATTCAATTTTATTTTATTAGGACAATGATGAGCGTGATTTTATGTCTATGCTATTTCTCTCATTCACGTAATTCGGATTGACTTTTCTATAATAAATGTAGGCGTTACTTCTTAGTGTATTATGAGCTTACATAGGTAAGCACTGCCATCATTTTTATTTCTACTCGAAGAACTTATTATTATATTATGAATAGTTATGGCTTAATAGACAAGACAGCCATGTTTTAAGAGATGTGAAACAGTTGAAATTTCGATTCGGTGTCTCAAAGGGCCCCGATAATAACTTTTTTTTTTATTGCCCGAACAGGCAGACGAGCATACGGCCCACCTGATGGTTCCGTGGCACCCGATGGACCGTCGCTCATGGACGTCAGCAACGCCAGGGGTAAGAGCCTACCTACCGTTGACTTTATGTCAGACGAACTCATCTATTTATCGACACCAGTAACCAACAAAATCAATTCATGGCATGTGTCGGTTTTTATTTTCCAACTAAATTTTATAGTTGGCTTCAGTGCAGAAAAAAATGTCTCTGGAATTTTTTCTTAATAAAAAGTTAAGACATCAAAATCATAGAAGAATATTTTGTAAACAAATTTAACTGTTTCAAATTTGACACATTTGCGGCCACGGCCACCCATTAGACGTCATTTTTAAAACGTCGCATAAAGAAAATCTTAAAGCTTATGTACCACAAACCTTCGTGGCTTGTGAACTACACCTCTGGTTTGAATTTACAGCTAGAGTCCAGTATCCTTATTGAAGTTATTGAAATCCAACATCAGGGTGTACTTGTCTTGTCATCATAGTATGTTGCTATTGGCAGAGCAGTCGTGGTCATGTGGAATCGTTGTTTATTAAAGCCTTGAAAGAACATCTCTATAGTTCGCGAGCTTAGGCTTGGCGCTCTCGTTAAGTGGGGTTTTGGTAAGGTCTTTCACTTGATCAGTCTAGCGCATGAGGTTTCGTCCACGAGATCTTTTACTATTGACCCTACCCGAACAACAAGTTCCTCGATAGAAACTGCTGGCCGTCGCGATACGTGTCTAAAATATTGAAGAATCCTGGATTGCACCGTTGACCTTTGAGGGATATTAAGTTCTTTTAGGGTCGAATCGTTGGTTGTTGTCTCGTAATTTTCCAATATTCGTAGCAGGAGAGAAAATGATAATTTGATAGATACATGTGCCCTTTAAAAAATAACCACACTCCCGTAAAAATCAATTTAAAAACAAATAATTATTTTGAAGATATAAACAAGACCTTTAGAAAACATTCAACTTTGTAGTCAAAGTATAGGCAGGCATTGTCATTGATAAACTTAAATATTTATTTTGGTTTTGAGATTTTTATAAAAGTAATATAATATAGAAATAGATTCTATGAACATCAAGTAACGATTGTCAAATTGTAATAACTAGAGGTCCCGCAGTAGTCGAAATTCGACTATAATTAATTGGAACTGTAAGTTTCTACACTATTAAGATTGTATTTTATACTTCTATAATCACAAATTTCGCCAAGATTACACTATAAAAAATATTAACAAAGGCAAACAATATTTAATCTATTCTCTATTTGACAACAGACGCCAAGAACAAAAGTTTGACAATAAATAGTATGCATGCGTGTGTGCGTCAAATACATCGTATGTAGTGTGTGTAATGTTTTCTTTATTGATTTAATGTATCTTTTATGCATTATTTAAAAAAAATATTAGCATTGTGCACTTCTTCTCTATATTCTCTATAAGTGTGGAAAATTTCATACTCCTCCGTCCGCGCAATTTTCGTAAAAAGGGATACAAAGTTTTTGCTTCACGTATTAATATATAGATTATCATCAGTTAGGCCCAATTATTTTTTTGTCATCACACTGTCTTTAATCGCTAGCAATCAAAAGTCTAACGTCCTTGTAGACAAATATATACGTAATCAAGTATTGATACGTCACATTCTTTCTTACAAAATCGCTTCTGTTTTAGATATAGATGAGCAATTGAAAGGATAAAGAAGCTCGTGGTTCTTTAAGAGCGTGAGATTGCGTCTGTCCCATTTCCGTGGAACGAACCGGCCCCGGGCGAAACGGCAAAGTACTCCTGAATACTCAAGCTCTGTGATTTACTGTCTATTTCATCATTTAATATTTCTGTAGTGTTGTGCACTATATTCATGTGAATTTGTTTTGTTTTTATTCAAGATGGTGCGATAAAAATGTGCGTTACCATCAAAGTCAAAGACACTCGCCTGATTTCCCTGGCATACCCCCTATGTTACCAGCATAGGTAGGGAAAAAACAAGTCGAGACGTCCAATGCGCAGTAATTGTTGAATGTTCCGCATTATTTAAAGGTATACATTCCAGTACTCAGACTGGGAAAATACTTAATTTATCCAGTGCAGTGAATAGTGTGAAAGAACGCTAAAGTAATTATTTTATGCTTTAGTCTTCTATTTATTTTCATTTGAACAAGCTGAAGATACGCAAAGATGACTGGTTACTTAATTTTAAACGTCTTAACTCTATTGAGTTGTATGGAAATATTCTCTCTTACTATACCTTAAAATTATTCCGATATAATATATTCAGAAACAACGATATTTTAATCATTTCAAATAACTTAATTAGTGTCAATAATGAGTTAATAGACAACACGGATCGACGTTAACTAATAATTTCAATTCACAACTGAAAATCATAATGATACCGGTCTTTCAAAAATCATGAGAAAACAAAACAGATTTATTGACTTAGGTGGACAGATACCGAGCCTATTTAGTTTTAAGCTTTAGTTAGGTAGCCCAATGATAAAACGACATAAAATAATACTAAAGATTAAACTTATACTTGAGGTGAAAATGTGACACAACTGAATTATTCTACATACTTATATTAAAATGAAAAAACCGAACAATTCGAAATCCAAACATAAAATATTTTTTGTGGAGCGAATAATATAGTCCGATCTAACATTGAGTGAAACTGTCTGAAGCAAAACTACCTAAATCCAAATATTCAATACCTCATTGTGTAGTCTAGCTTGACTGTTACAACGATCGATTGTTATTAAAAACGTTGTGACGCTGGTCGTTCAACTCGGCTGTCCTAGCTTATTGTAAAGCTTTTATCACTAAAATACACAGACCACTACGAACACTTTCCGCGTGTCATCGATCTATAACTGTTCGTGCTATTATACTTTGTTACAAGGTGTATGGTATTTCAAATTTCAAAATTCAATGGGGGAGAATACTCGCTGAATAAATGTTCGCTCGTGTTCCTTTGCGGTGTTGCGTTATCTATTTACATATTAATTAAAAATATAGTCGTTATAACTCCTTGTGTATTTCGCTTTTTTTCTACTAGAATTTCTAAATTGGAATTGGATTAAAAGCCCAAAATGCTTAATAATTTTGTTTCTATATCTATAAACGTAGGGTAGTTGTAAAATTTGCGTGTTGTAAAACTGTGTTACCAGAAAATATAACTGGTGTAGGTACCGCATTTTTTGCTCGTTCTTTGTTTCAACACAGTTCAAATTTAAATTATGGAAAACTATTTAAACCTTTACGGACTTAAATCACGGACCACGATTAAAATCTCTCTCTCTCTCTCTCTCAAATCGAACTTAAATTTAAATTACAAAAATTTTAATTTTAATCGCTGTCATTTTGGCTTTCGCTTCTTCTTATTTTAGCATGGCATTCATTATCCAACACAAAACGCATCACCACACACTGATACACAATTTCGCATTTCCATTTATTATAAAACAACAAATACTATATTAGGTAGATATCATCTACATAATACATATCATTGTTGCGACTTCATTTATTTAAATTAATGTCACATTGAAAACGCCCTCAAGAAACCTTCGTTGGATTACGGACTGGAGACCGTGGGTGAGTCACATGTTTTTACTTTGACTAGAGCTCCCGCAGTAGTCGAAATTCGACTATAATTAATTGGAATTGTTAGTTTTTACACTATTATGATTCTATTTTATACATCTATAATTACAAATTTCCCCAAGGCTACACTATAAAAAAAATATTAATAAAGACAAACAGTTTTTAATCTATTCTCAATTTGACAACAGACGTCAAGAACAAAATTTTGACAATAAATAGTATGCATGCGTGTGTGCGTCAAATACATGGTATGTAGTGTGTGTAATGTTTTCTTTATGGATTTAATGTATCTTTTATGCATTATTTAAAAAAAATATTAGCATTGTGCACTTTTTCTCTATATTCTCTATAAGTGTGGAAAATTTCATACTCCTCCGTCCGCGCAATTTTCGTAAAAAGGGGTACAAAGTTTTTGCTTCACGTATTAATATATAGATTTCAGTTGTGTTTTATTATTTTACTTTGCCTCCATAATTTAAATATAGTAGTCATCACTGCATCGTCTGCGCTGTGCAACATTTTTTTATTATTATTAGGCCTTTAATATGGTACTATTTACACGCCCCAGTAACTGGCTCAAAATTAATTATCGCTCTCATCGCAACACGGTGCAGATTCAAGAAAATAACGCTAAACACCTTGGAATCAATTGTGAACTCACTATTTAATGAGTTATTAAGCTACACAGTTTTTTTTTGCATTTTTAGAGGTTCTTCGAAAATATATTACATTTTGACTGATCAGTCACGAAAACAATCAGTTCGTTTTAACCCATGCTGTTAAAAAGTACTGAAAAGAAAAAGTTAATTATGAGCTATTGTAAAATATTTACTATGTGCTCATGTGAGTGTACTCTTAACTAGTTACAATCGTATACACAAGCAACATGTATCAAAGAGGACTAATTAAATATTAATCATTCTCCTGCCCTTCTCCCAGTCACCTGGGGTCGGCGTGATATGTTTTCTCCTTCCATACTCCTCTATCATACACCATTTCTTCGCTCACACCCCTCTTACACACATCGTCTATCACGCAATCCATCCATTTCTTTTTAGGTCTACCTCTTCCTCTGTATCCTTCCACATTCATAGTTAACACTCTTACCAACCTCATTTTCATTTCGTCTCATCACATGTGCATACCATCCCAAATGCGCACTTCTCAACTTCTCTGTCACAGGTGCCACTTTCAGAATTCCTATTAATAATATCATTTGTAAATTTTAAGATAACTAATTTCGTTCCTTTAATTTCGATTATTTTAAGCAATTCACAAATTGCATTTTAAAAATAATACGTCAAAATTTTATTATTCCATGCATTTTCTAGTACGGTAAGGCCACGAGTCGACGCACTACGACATAATTTTATACTTCTCTCTTTTTCACTCGTGGTTGCCAATGGTTTTATTGAGACATGCTGTCCTATTTCCACGTGTCATCCATTGAGTTATTACAATAATGTACTATTTATGTATGCAGGTCGTTTTTGATGGCCGCATGTTGTATAGATAGTTTATGTTCGGCCTTAGTAAGAATATTAGGATTTAATGAAATTTGCTTTTAGACCGTATAACTTTAAATTAGAAAATTAGTTAAGCTCTCCTTCACATATCATCTTCATTAATTACCCACAAAACCTTTTCATTGCTGCATTATTTACTATACCTTTAATTGTATTTTTTTTAACATAGGTTGTATGTATGTGGTTGTATTTACATATTGGCTTAGAAAGATAAACAATAATCATGTCCGACACAAAATTGGAAATCTCTAGTAAAATTTCCTTTAAAAATTGATTTAAACGTTCCCTTCTGGAATTTTCCAAATTGTTCACTTCTGTTTCTATAGATGCTTTGTTGGGACTTCCCACGTACTTTGAATTTGCTGATTGCTTTGAAGATTAATTGAGAATACATAAATTCAGACACAGTTCGTGAATCAATAGGATGATTAATGATTTAATTAGTGTAGACGTTGCAATAATTATGAATTTACAAAGTGAAATCATGACTACAACGTAGTATTTTTGTCTACGATATCAATCAACAATTAAGTTACAGAATAAGGTCACCAGCATTGTGTAATATAATATTAAACTCTCATTCTGCAATTTCTTCAATTTTATTCTAATGTTTCTATCTTATTTTTGAATAGTTCCTGAACTATTATAAACTAGCGACCCACCCTCGCTTTGCTTCGGAAACTGTAATTTATTATTGATTTTTCCACTATTTAATGGATGTTATTATACATATAAACCTTCCTCTTCAATCACTCTATCTATTAAAAAAAACCGCATCTAAATCCGTTGTGTGGTTTTAAAGATTTACGCATACATAGGGATATAGGGACAGAGAAAGCGACTTTGTTTTATACTATGTAGTGATAATTTAAACGTCTTCTTTCTCTTTCGTCCAAAAAGTGGGAAGTCATAATTTTAAATTAACAATTATGTATTTCTTGATAGGTTCTGTCTTTTTTTTACCATAAACCGGCAGCTGAGCTCATGGCTTGCTTCGAATGGTTACTGAAATCTATTGACACTTTGACACCATTTTATATCGCCGCTCACCTGTATCAAAGATACAATTGGTTTTGCAAAAGCGTATGCTACACCCTCCGAAATGAAAATGCCTAATGATTAGATACAAGTAAATTTTCATATCGTATTTCTTCGTATTCGTTTATTATAATTTTTTCATCTTATTCGTTTACACCGTTTATTGCCGTTCATTACCAGAGGCAATAATTTCCAAATAAACTTTGTGAAACAATCAGGAACAATTGTTATTATTAAATCGGAGCATTTAGCCACAGAACTTCGCTATTAACGCGCTTTATGCCTATCGAGAAATTTTAACACCTTATTTTAGGTAGAAAAAAAAGAGCTTTCAAAATTGTTGATCGGTTGTGTTACGATTTACAATTAAAATCAATAAAAAAAAATAATTTAAATCAGTTAAAAAATTCATCTCTCAACTCACTTCCCATTAGAAGCGGATGTGTTGTTACTGAACCAATTAGATATCACTATGCCGTAAATATCTTCGACCATAAATTTCATATATGCAATATCCAGCGAATGCTATATACTTTACAATCAAATTGTCGCGGACAATTTTGCATGCAAAAGCAACGTGACATTTGCTTGCGGAGTTGGCGGCGAAGATTAGCTCCTTCCGGGGCTATGCGTGGGAGGAAAGGATTGAGGAGGCCCGTGAGGACCCCTTTTCCGTGTCCCTCCACCGACTTTGCCGCCAGCTCTCAAATCGGCCTGCCCCCACTTGTCCACTTGTGGACGAGAGGGGCAACCGATGCTTCTCGGCTCAGGCCCGCGCCGATGTCCTGGCCGCAATGCTGGAGCGGCAGTTCGCTCCGAATGACTCTGTATCCTCAGAGGCCGCATTCCACCAATCGGTGGAGGAGAGCGTAGCGAACCTACTCTCCTCCCCGGTGCCACCGTTGGGAGATGATGATTTCATCACTCCCAGCGAATTGCGCCTCTCCATCAAGCGGATGAAGAGGCGCAAGGCGCCGGGTGAGGACGGTATTCCCTCCCTCGCATTCTTCCACTTCCCTGAAACGGTCGTGTCATACATGACACGGCTGTTCAATTCCATTCTGTCCACAGGACACTTCCCGGGAATTTGGAAATTGGGCAAGGTCATTGCCTTGCCCAAGCCCGGCAAGGATAGGAGAAATCCTTCCAGTTACCGTCCGATCACCTTGCTGTCGCATGTGGGCAAGTTGTTCGAGCGGCTGCTGCTGAGAAGGGTGTCGCCGCACATCCTTCTCAGACCCGAGCAATTCGGGTTTCTCAGCGGTCACTCGACAACGCTGCAATTGGTCCGAGTTATGCATCACTTGGCGGATCAGTCCAACGCGCGCCAGTACACGGCCGCAGTCTTTCTCGATATCGAGAAGGCCTTCGACCGTGTCTGGCATGCGGGACTGGTTCACAAGTTGTTGCGGAACACGGACCTCCAGCACGCCTACGTGCGACTGCTGGGGTCGTACCTGGAGGGAAGATCCTTCCTTGTCGCGGTCGAGGGCGCCAAGTCGTCGGTGCGCCCAGTCACGGCCGGAGTTCCTCAGGGGAGTGTCCTGGCACCACTCCTCTACGCTCTCTATACCAACGACATTCCCACGCTTGAGGGCAACCTCCAAGCGTGGGAAGCCGACGTGAAGTTGGCGCTGTTTGCCGACGACAGCGCCTACTTCGCGTCATCCAACTTCCCCTCTGCGGCCATTTCGAGGATGCAGAGGCTATTGGACTTACTGCCCCAGTGGCTGGACCGATGGAGGGTCGCGGTCAACGTGGGGAAGACTGCGGCTATCCTCTTCGGTCCGGTCCGCACAACAGTCGTCCCGGGACAGCTCAGTCTCCGTGGCGCTAATGTCGAGTTTAGATCCAGCGTCCGGTACTTGGGGGTCGATATCGACCGGAGTTTGAGGATGACCGCCCACGCCAAATCGGCGTTGGCGGCCGCTCGCTATGCGAGATTCCTCCTCCGGCCGGTGTTAGCCTCCGGGTTGCCGGTCAGGACTAAGCTCGGCATTTATAAGACGTATGTCCGTTCCCGTATCACGTACGCAGCTGCGGCCTGGTATCACCTCATCCCGCAGGTCATGCGGGTGAAGTTACAGGCCCAGCAGAATCTGGCTCTTCGCACGATAGTCGGAGCAGGGCGTTACGTCAGTAATGCCGTAATCGCCCGGGATCTGGATGTGGAGTCGCTCGAGGAGTTCATCCGGAGGCTAGCTCGTAATCTTTACGAGCGGGCTGACGGTGGACCCCACGAGCATCTCCACAATTTAGCTCCCTTGCACGCCAGACCACCTGATGGTCGGGCGCTACCAAGGGAGCTACTAGAACCCCCTTCTATGGTAAGATAGTCGGCTTAACCGGAGTGATATGGGAGTGCTCATAATGAGTGCCCCCATGGGACTGAGCTGTCCACACTCGTCAGTTCCCCCCACATTGTTGGGGTTCCCCCTTATGGGGACCCATTTCCCACCCCCGTTGGGTGGACCACTCCCCCTTATGGGGAGTGACTATACGTCGGTCCCTCCCCGCGACGGCCTTCCCCTTTTGGGGAGTTCTTAGCGGGTGAGCGCCAAACTAGTGCCGCGGCCCCCCCTCTGAATTGTAGAGGTGGGGCCGCGGCATGGGGCCGGTGGCGGGCCCCTCGTCTGCTGTCTGTTGCCCTGGTTTCTTGTATATAGATGTATATAGTAGTATAGTTAGTTGTAGTTAGTTTAGTTAGAATTAGTTAGATTGTAAGGGAAAAAAAAAAAAAAAAAAAAAAAAAAAAACCGAAGCCAAGGACAGCAGCCGGCGCCGGGGTGCCACCTCCGCGGGCATCAATCCGTCGCTTACATCAAGCTCATCGTATTATGTATATGTATATATTTTGTCGATGTGGAGTGCGCCGAACGCGCATACGAACCCTCTTCCCATTCCCCCCTGCATCAACTCACCCCTGCCCTATGTGGTAGGGAGCTTCTGCCCGGGCAGTGGGGTTCGCCCCGAGGCCCGTTCCGTACCCCCGTAAGGGGGTACGACGACCCTTCTTCTCTTCTCTCATTTGCTTGCTAGAACAATAGCTCACGGATTTCGCATGCATAGTTAACAAACACTAACGTAATAATTCAATATGTAGACATGATTTAGTTTTATAGTTCGAGTACTTAAAAATTTTTTTAGTTTTTATTCATTATGAATTATTTATTCATGCATTACCTACGGCTATATTGTAAGCATCTTAAGTAGCGAATGTACTAAAGAAAGCTAAAAAAAAACTGAAAGTTACCCGGTGGTTCGCTAATAACTTCAGGGCTCCAATTATACTTGAGACCTTAGAACTTATATCTCAAGATGGGTGGCGCATTTACGTTCTGGATGTCTATGGGCTCCAGTAACCACTTAATACCAGGTGGGCTGTGAGCTCGTCCACCCATCTAAGCAATAAAAAAAAATTGACTAAATTCAAATAGCAATTTAAATAGCACACTCATCACTTTTAATTATTATTCTCATAATCCTCTCGCAGGTCTGCTGGAAGAGATTTCTTAAAGAAATAAGCAGTGCCTTTGTACATAATTTTCCTATTACTCTGTACTATGCCTTCTTTTTTTTGTGTGTACATAAATAAATAGCAAACGAACAGAAGGAAATACAACATCAATTATTTAAGCGGGTGACTGTATAATGTCGCAGAGCAAAAACCTACCTTGCTATGCAGTTTCACTGAGCTTTTAATTATTCAATTGTTCTCGTTTTACTGTCGTCGTTTGAAAAGATTTATGATGAAATAAAATACGCGAATCAAAACAAAACGTTGTTAGGGTCGTTTTTGTTGGTGTTTTATCTTTATTAAGCGTAGAAAGAGTTTATAATTTTTAAACGTGAAAAACGTGCAAAACTGGAATACTTAAATAATTATATTATTCGGTATCAGTAAATTTTATGATGTACTAGCTGACCCGGCAGACTTCGTAGTGCCTCAATCGATAAATAAAAGACCTAAACTTGTGTATAAAATAAATTTATAACAAAGAAAAGAAATCCGTCCGACGGGGGACACATAAAAGGAAAAACAAAATTGTTATTTTTATTTAATTCCGAGCATTTTCATATTTATCTACCTTTTAAACCTTCTCTGGACTTCCACAAATAATTCAAGATCAAAATTAGCCAAATCGGTCCAGCCGTTCTCGAGTTTTAGCGAGACCAACGAACAGCAATTCATTTTTATATATAGAGATTAAAGAAAAGCAAGCCAGGAATCATACACTATGTTTGTTTATATTTTAACATTATATATTAGCTTCTCGAACAAGGACTTTTGAATAAAAAGTTTTTTTTTCAGTCTAGTATCAGAAATATATACACGACACTATAATAATGAAATTCATTGAAAACGCCATTATCACAATAAAAAAGATAAAAATGCTTTTGACAAAGCGCTTATTAACAGTGTTTTTACTAGAGCCGTGTGTGGAATTAAACATGTGGTTTGTTCTCACGCTACGATCAAACTATTGGACATGCAATAACATTTGTGTATAACCGAAATGTTAAGTCGACTTTTTAGCTCACACATAACGCATTTGTTCAATATTTTAAATGTACGTAGTCATTGTTATATCACTCTTATTATTGTGAGAGATTATATCGAAATGGAGGTATTTGGGTTTTACTTTATCATTTACTAGCGACCCGCCCTCGCTTCGCTTCGGAAGTTGTAATTTATTATTGATTTCTCCACTATTTAATGGATTTTATTATACATATAAACCTTCCTCTTCAATCACTCTATCTATTAAAAAAAACACATCAAAATCCGTTGCGTAGTTTTAAAGATTTAAGCATACATAGGGACAGACAGATATAGGGACAGAGAAAGCGACTTTGTTTTATACTATGTAGTGAAGCTTATACAAAATAGAAAATAAACGATTTAACATGGAAATACTACTGTACAATATGTAACAGTTTGGCTTTCGGCAATTTATTTTAGGTAGCTGTGCAAATTCAAATAGAAAAGGTAACATGTGTGCGTTATGAACACCGATACAAAGTTATTACAATACACATGAATTATTCTGTTTACTTAAAATTCAAGTTCACAAAACAATTATGAAACTACAAAATGTTGTATATCAGTAAGTGTATGTAAGTATTTAGTAAGTCTGGTTACGATTAGATTTAGAAATTGATATTTATTAAAACTATAGGTATGTATATAATGTTGAAAGTAATATAAAATTTCTTAAGAGACATTTATCAGTAATAAAATTACTTTAAGTATTTCAGTAATAATAAGCATATTAAAAGATCTGGTTTATTTTATTATATTTGCCTAACTAGTATAACTACGTCGCGCTCCGCTGTGATTACCCCGTACCTATGTTTTTTCCCGTGGGTGTCGTAAGAGCTGACTTCACCAACAAATGGACGGCAGTGTTCTCTGAGAGTTATAACAAAGTACTGGTAAGCAAATACCAGTACAGTGTCAGGGTGTATACCAAGACGGATAGATAGTTTCATTCTGTCTATTTCTGCCGCGGAGCTGTCATCGGCAAAGACTTCGACGTGCAACCTAACCCATGCATCAGCCCGCTGAGTTCCTCGCCGGATCTTCTCAGCGGGTCGCGATTCCGATTCGGTAGTAGATTCATTCGCGAAGCAGCTACTCTTGAGTTGTTAGATCTTCTTCGGAGGCGCTCCGGTAGCTGTTAGTAAATCCCACCCCTCCTGGCTGAGCCTTGCTCGTCCACCTGCCCTGGTGAAACAGGAAAGGCCTCCAGGCTACCAGTAATACTTCAATCATAAAAAAAGGCTGTCATCGGTTCGAGTTTAATATTGGACAGATGACAGATTGGACAGCTTTTATACAATTTAATCGAGACTTCGATGCCATGTCTCAAGGTGGTTGGGAAATTTATAATATGATGTGTATGACCTTCGGTAAAAACTTTACTACATATATGCAATTTCGCCCATACTTTACCCATTTAAGCAATAAGTAAATAAAACAACTTTGTTGATACGTCGTTGTTAGAGTGGAAGGAATGATACCTCTGGGAGGCTGTGCGACGCATTGAAATGATTAACGATCTGACCAACGCTCGACTTTTGCATACTATGTTACGCTCTATTCGTCGCAGAGGTAGAAGTAAGTGGAATACCTTAGTCTGTGATAAAATTATAGTACCATGGCCATCGACACATGGAATTTAAATTGATAAACAAAAATTTATTAAATACTAGCTGACCCGGCAGACTTCGTAGTGCCTCAGTCGATAAATAAAAGACCTAAACTCTTGTATAAAATAAACTTAAAACAAATTGTTATTTCTGTTTGATTCTGAAGATATTCATATTTATCTACCTTTACATTTAAACATTCCCTGGACTTCCACAAGTAATTCAAGACCAAAATTAGCCAAATCGGTCCCGCCGTTCTCCAGTTTTAGCGAGACTAACGAACAGCAATTCATCTATACTCTATACTATAATATTATAAAAAGGAAAGATTTGTTTGTTTGTTTCGAATAGGCTCCGAAACTACTGGACCGATTTGAAAAATTCTTTTTCCATTAGAAGCCGACATTGTCCCTGATGAACATAGGCTACTTTTTTTTATTTATTTTTTTATTTTATATTTTTGATTTCATGTGTGTTTTAATGTTTCCGAAGCGAAGCGAGGGCGGGTCGCTAGTTTTTATATATATAGATATGGTTTTTCCTTTTTGTTCATATTGTATGCATTCGTATATTGTATTTAGAATTTTATATTGTCCTACTCCGGCAGATCAGTTAACGGTTCACTAGGTGTTAAGTACCACATTATAAGAAACGCTACATAGTAGAGTGTGTGGGCAGCGTCCATTGCCTTGACTTGAAATTTGGGGCACACAGGTATATTTAGCAATGGTATTGAGGCAGTAGTGATAGCTACTGCCTCAATACAACTGCCAGAACACAAGATGATTGACAGATGCCTGAATCTCGCTTACGACATTTTCAAGATAAGCTTGCATATATACAAGTATTGAATAAAAACATTCAGACCGCCGGTCTACCGAGCGTGATCACCCACCCACTCGGCGGAAGATCTTTCCTTTGTCGTATACCCCCAAAGTATTGTCTAACCCAACCGCAATTCACGAATCACTTCACTGGTTAGGGATAAAGAAATGTTTATGCTGTAAAGAGAGATACATTTTTAATTTTTCATTAGTATTAAAATTTCTGTCTACTAAATGGATTTTAAGTCTCTGAAGTCTATGTCTTTGTCACGAACAAATCATACTTTCGATTATGGGATGAGACCCGTTATTCCAAAGTAATTCATCTCGCAATTCTGCCGATAGTTTTCACAAATCACTTAACCAGGTTGACCAGGACCAGGTTGGTCATGAGCTTGTTTTAAGAAATTAAATCTACTGTACGTATATGTATTGATAAAAAAATTCACAAAGGCTTTTATTATTTTTACAGTTCTTTTTTGTTTACGTCAAGAGATTACGTGAATGTTCGCATTTTTTTTGTCACCGCGTCGAAAGCCTCTCGTTAGCCAATAAACCTGAAATATTACGCACCTAAACAAAGAAAATGATGCTTAAGTCAAGCGCGGAACTTTAATGGAATATTTTTATATTATTTCATCATCTTTGAACGCCTCCAGTTTTCACCAACCGACGCCTGAAAATATCTCAAAATAGAAATCTGTGGTCGTTTAATGACTTGACAGCGAGAGCTAATTAGGGGTTGTACGAATTCACTAATTATTCGACATGCGTCCTGCGGTGATCCGTTTAATGAGTAGGCATTCGGTAAAGTTTACGGTGTCATCGTTTGTAGGGATTCAGTAGGCTCACCCCCCTCCCTCCCCGACTCAAGAGTAGTTTGGTGATTGAAATAGACAGACAGAGACATCATGCAACGACAATAGATATAGTTTTAATTGATTCGGAATTGAAGCTGTCTTAAACATCATATCCGATTACTTCTTAGCAATATGTAGGATCGTCACAATGCGTTAAAGTTGGTAAACTTAAAGCTGATGTATTGTCTGTTGTATTCCAGACATGACATTGCAGACAACATAAATCTTTGTATCTTTATAAAATGTCAAGTCTACAATACAAAATCTTAAATGTATAGTGTGTGTAGGTATTATCTATATCTATACTTCTATACTAATATTATAAAGAGGAAATATTTGTTTGTTTGTTTGTATTGAATAGGCTCAGAAGCTACTGAACCGATTTGAAAAATTATTTCACTGTTTGGAAGCTACACTATTCCCGAGTGATATAGGCTATAATATTTTTTGAAAAAATTAGGGATCCTTACTAAAACTGCAATAATGTAACCCAAGGTGTAAAAAAATTATCTAAAATATTCTTTACATCGCGTACCCTGCGAAAACTATTGATGATAGAATAAAATAATGTACTACGACTTTGTAGAACATATTATTATTTACAAAAAGTGTCGCGACAGCATTTGTCTAAGTATTATAGTTATGCCGCAATAAGTGTTCTTCTATTTAAAACAACGTCAAATATCGTTGAAATTTTTGTTAAAGACCCGAACGGAGCCGGAGCGGGCCGCTAGTAGTTAAATAAGAAGCTTTGTAGACAAACCCATAATAGTTGCCAACACGACCTACGCACACAATATAAAAGTAAGTAACAAGTACCTTATAAAGAGAATTTGGTATTCTTCAAACGATCGTGGAATTATGTTGAAATTAAATTTAATGGAAAAGAAATAATTTAATGCGAACAGAAATGTTTTCGAATCAAAAGAGCATTAAATTTCAATTTGTATTTTGTTTGAGTTGCCTCAATTGACAATATAACATTAGACCCCGTTTTTATTTTATTTTGCCCTTTGTATGAGAAATTTAGTCTCTAAATCAACATACGAACATAAACGTCCATGTAACAAAAACATTGGGGAATCTGTAAATAAAAGTGACCCTTAACTTTTCATTGTTCATTTATTTAAGATAAAGCTATTAAACACGGACCCTTTAATCGAAATTTTAATTGAGTGCCGATACCCGTTTCATAAAAGCAATAAAAAGGGCAGAACACTGTTTTTTTCGGTTCACTTAACGCATATTAAAAAATAGATTGAACGATACTGAAAAAACTGTGAACATTAACCTTGTTATGTTGAAAAATATTTTTTTAACCATAGATCTGCTTTTGTTGAATCAGTATACTGGACATTACATAGGGTTTATTAGTGCCTTTGCAATGGTTCTGTTAACATCAATCAAGCCTTACGTAAGTTTTATTTGCGTAAAGATTCAGCATGTAATAAAAAAAAATCGGTTGTCTGTAAAGTCGGTTTACTGACGATACTTGAACGTGACAACGTCATAAGAAAATACTGATGGAATGGTTTCATTTTTCAAAAGAAAATTTTAATTTTATATGTTTGATAGATATTTTGTATGGATATTGAGAAGGAGGTAAATGGCGCGCTCTCGCTTGCACTTCAAGCCTTAAATGGAACGCCTCAGAGCGAGGTAACGCCGCACGAGTCATGTTTTTTCGTGCGTGCAGCCGGCTCCATCGAATTATAAGACGTTGTCACGTCAAAAAATCTAACAAATTTTTATTACCGCTGACGTTCTTCACGTATTTAAAGTGACCGACATCAGTGTTAGTTTGTGTATCTAGTACGAAAATGTAATCTTTATTTCGGAGCTACATTCATCAAATATGAAAATTCTTTCCAAGCGAATATCTTGCTACTACAAAGCAAAGTGAAAATCGAATCGTTCTCAATTACGTCTAGGAATGTTTACGCTGGAATTCGAATTAGGTATTTCGATGTTGTCAACTATTTACAATTTAGCGATTTTTTGTTCGTCAGTCATCTGGTTCGGATCTGGCCGCGAGCCAAACAGCTGGCTTGGTTGTCGCTCTAGTAGTGCTGGAGCCAATCTCTAGTAATAACCGTGTCACATGGTTTCCCTGACAAAACCACAGATGATATTATCATTACTGGAAACGATGATCCGATTTTATTTATCTTAATGCTGTTAATTTTTTTTTATAGTTATAATGCTATTGATTTTTAGGTATTAAATTTTTGACTTCCAGTTTTGAATTTGAAATTTAATGTTGATTTTATTTTTTCTTCGTTTTTCTGGAGTCAAAGGTACTTATATATAAAATTATTTTTACGGTTACGCGAGATTATCGCGTTTATTAATTTTGTATCAATATTTCCGACGTTTCGGATGCTTAATAGTTTTAGAGACTACACACAACCGGTGAAAGTAAACAAAATTTATAATATTTTACATTTCACTCGATTTATTATCCACGCTAATTTAATTTTGAATTGAAATCAAATTTCTTGAGAATCAGATATCCGATTTTAGGTTTACTCAAAATGATCAGCATACATATAACTGACACAATTAAAACTATTGTATTTCAACTGATCCCGCCATCATAATCCATATTTCTGCTTATCAGCAAACGTAATAGCTCAAGTTAAATTTAAAAAGCATGTCGAATGTTTCTGAAAATAACGTGACTCGGCTGTGTGATAAAATACCTGACGTGATTTTCTCAAATTTATAAACAATTAAATAAATTTAATCTAAAATAACGTGAGTGAAAACTATCTAGTATATTTCACGATCATTGTTGCGTGTTCTACTGTCAAGATCACGATCGTGTTCAGGAGACAAGGTTAATTATGACGGCCGCACTACCACCAACGGTAGCTAGCATACGAAATTCACATTGAATCACACATCCACTTAACGAATAATTCCTGTTTTTTTTTTCTTTACGAATATACGGATTTCAAAGCGAACCTTCGTCGTGATGTTGTTTTTTAATTGGAACTTCGTGTGTGCCGTGTGCCAAGACGTTTACGGATAGGAAGTGATTAGTTGCGATTGTAAATTTAATTTCTGTCAACTATTAATAGTTTTTTAAGGTCAAATATGTTAAGCGGATTTTGCATTGTGTGAATGTGTTTCAGTTATAAACGAAGATGGATCGGCATCGAGAAGTCCAACTATACATCGATTACGATCATTTTACCAATTCATTAATCGATACAATTTATGTTATTTTAATGTACGCTCAATTGGTTATGATAAATGGATCGTACATCAATTTTGCGGTAGGGATTTTAACAGGAAATATCTGTCAGAATGATAGCGATGCTATTCGTTTATTTTTGTGTTGATCGGCCGACGATTTCATGCCTCGACTAATAAAAATAGTCATTATAACCAATATACACCACAACCATTATATAGTATAAAGATACTTCCGCCTCCTAAGATTAGGTTAAAGCTTCAACCGCTTTATCGTCTATCTTATCCAAACCAGAACACGTGACTAATTCAAAGTACAAATAAAGAGGAAGGTAATTTCCTCTTCTGTTCTGAAGCCCGCCCTCTACAAAGATAAGAATTGTATAGATCAACCACTAGCTAGTTAAACAAAAGAAGGTATCAATATTGAAGTCTCATATGATATTATTTCAAGGCAAAACACCAATCATCGTTTTTAACATACATTAGAGGAGAGGCTTAGAGCTTTGGGAATCTACTTAACTAAAAAGTAAATATCATGAATTAGTTAACGAAAGGCATGATTTGCAGTTTTCGATAAATGGTTTTTGGGGTTTAATTAAACTAGTGGCTCATATGGTCAGCTTAACTTATTTTTATGGACATATCATGTTTATCCGTTTGTTTTAATCTATCATTACTAAAATCCACATGGTTTATTTTGTGTGTATCGACCTGTTCATTTTTATAATTTTCATTACTTTTAGTATTCGATATGAAAATGGCGACTTCATATTTTACGTATGTTACATAAAATTTAATTTATGAAAGTGTTAGTTTCATATAAGAGAAAAAAATTGCAGTGAAAATATTTCATTTTTGAAACTTTTATTTTTAAAACTTTTGATAATTTAAGCCGTAAATTATGTTGCTTCTAATGCGAAATAGATTGGCTCGTGTTACTCTAATATGCGAAGTCATATCTCATTTTATTATCAGTCAATGGAGTTCGTTTTTAATATAGCTGTTTAAATCAAGTACATTCGTTTAAAACGTTTTTTTTAATTTTGTAGAGCGATGTTCTTGTAACGAATTGTATTTGCGTTTTGTAACTGTTTCCATTAAGAACTTCTGCTTCGTTCAGTAAACTTGCTGTTCTCGTTTAACTATATTCAAGCTATGTCTGTCCTAGTTCGTTGCAGCGTCAACTTCTGCTCCGCAAATTTTAAACAGTCATTAAGATCGAAAATAAAAGCGTAATCAAGAGCTTATCAAGATTTTTAATCTTAAATTACTTTATGATTTTATGCTGTCCGTAAAGATCAAAGTTACGGGTAAAAAGTTTGAAAACTACTGAAGTTAACATGGAAATAATCTTTCTTTTCTCAAGCGTGGAAATCTGCACAAAGGATGCACCCTTCTATTATCTGGAGAAGTGGATAATCGAATTTCAGAGTACGCAATGAGAAAATTGGTTTTAAATGGAATCTTATAACTAGAAAAGAAGAAAAAAGAAGAAAAGAAAGAAACTAGAAAAAGTAGGTTTTCTCATTAACTTTGACTCGTGATACCATACTCGCGTCAAAGAAACAAAGTTTGATATGAGAAACATTGAACTGTACCTAATGTGTAAATAAATGAAGAACCCGGATTCAACAAATTTAACTACACACACTACACAAATGTGCCAATGTTTTGTTTTTGGATGATCTTAGCACGATGAAGTCAAAAGTATTTTTGTCACAGAGTAAATCACAAATGATTACTCGAGAGTGGCCCGGCCCGGCAGTGAAGGAGGCGAGTCGCGTCGAGGCACCCTGTTGAAACACTTTCGGTGTTTTGATTCGACGATGATTGTCAGTTGACGCCGGGTTACATTAGAGTCACTGAGTTTCTTGTAATAATGGAAGATCCATTATCGTTGTATCATTTGGGTGAATATGAAATAACAAAAAAATACATTGTGGAGTCGTTGTGTTTATTTCAAAACTTAATTATATAATATGATGTCACCGTACAGCCCAGAAACTTCTCTTTGCAAAGTAATATTCTATTGATGTATTTTAAAAGAAAAAGTCAAGAAACACATTTGTGTATTTTAGTATTATTAATAAAATATTAATACGCGATAGTAGAAAAGTATTATAAAACTGATTACTATCCATACAGTCATCAATAGAAGATTTTTATTTTTATTGCTTTTATAGGCAGACTAGCCGTACTCGCCCGTTTCGCTGGGCATTTAAAATTAACTTCATAATTTTTTGTCATTATTATTAGGGAGTCCAACACTCATATAAATATTAGCCTATCCATTAGTACATGTATTTTCTACATGGATACCAAGTTTCAAGTCAATCGGATGCATGGTTCAGTAGTTATACCGGAACATCCGTTAAAACCACTGTGGATTTATATATTAGTATAGATGAGCACATTTGAGCTGGTAAGCGCTCACCATTGCTCACGGACATCAGCATTGCCAGGGACAGAACCAAACCGCTACTTTGCATGCATAGATTTCACTCTAGTTACATCGTTGTACACAATAGAATTTCTTATTTACCTATTGAGCAAACAGGAGCAAACCATAGTTAATTTTGAATAATAAGATTATTCATTAACATTATATATTTCAAGAGAACTTAAAAATTATAAGTAAAAAGTATGTATGCAAATACAAAATATTTAGGTATGCATTTCATTCAACAGTTTCCCTTTTGTTCAACCAATTCAAATTTACGAGGTAAATTAACAAAGGTAACACCGCCGTTGATAAACATCTGGTACAATTGTATAAATTCTCGCTAAGGGGAAGCAATCGGAATCGTTTGAGACCGCACGTTGAAACGTCTCTGAATTCAGGCCTTGACCTCATCCATAATGCAAGCCGCAAGTCGCTGACTACACCTCTGGTATACCTTTAATTTACCAAGGAACAGTAAAACGTATTGTTATTTTAACGTTAGCGTCTTTACTCTTTTTAAAGTGAATTTAAAAACGTTCAAATCAATGTTGTGAACTTTTAAAGTTTGACCGCAATGCATCTTAAGTATAAATCGACAAAATCTCACGAAGAAAATTTCACACTAGATGAACTATTTTGCATAGGGGCTCGTATACTCGTATAATGTCTTGTAACTTCATTAGGATGTGATTTTTACCTTAGTAAATTTACATTGCGCATTGGTACTTTGATTATGTGAATTTAGTGATATTATTTCAACGTGTTAATTAAGTAAACCTTTAGGTTGTTGTTACGCTGTTATCTATCGCCGAATAGTCGACCGAATATCGAAGGATCTAGTAGCACCTAGAACGCTCGAGAAATACAACGCTATCTATTGTCAGATAGCGGAAACACACAATACTCGACTTGTGTGGAATATTCTCGATAATTGTAGGGATGTCGTATCAACTATAAAAGCGTTGCAGAGATGGCACCCAGTTAATCAGTAATCCGAAGAAGAACCCGCGAACGGATCACCTCAAGCGAAGTGGAAGAAGCGAATTAAGAATTTCAAAGTGCTCTGTCTGTGTTCTAAATGATAAATAAAGTTTTAAGTTGTACTTTGGTGGAACATTTATTTAACCAGAACCCCAGCGCGTAACAATATTATTCCAAAAACTATAGTAATAGTATGTGTAGCTATTTTCGATTGTGACCAAAAGTAATTTTCAAGATAGCAAGCAATTTACGAGCACAGGCGGACGAATGTTATGAATTTCATACTAGTTTGTTGTGGAGGCACTTTAGTAGTTTCTTGGGTTTATGTACGAAGGAAACACATTTTTTCCTATGATATATTTTACAAAATTATTTTCAAGCGTATTCTCCATTTAATGTTAATGCACTGGAACAGAGCAAATATACTGATACGCTTAATTAATTAAAATGTCGGTTCGCTTTTGTAGATTGATTTTAAAGGTGCAGTTTAATTAGCGAAATATAATATGTCTAAAGTGCTTGGCGCTTTAGTTAATTGTGAAATAGTGTATTAAGGATGTAAATGAATTATATTGAAACTGTTCGTTTTATGGTGTATGTTTTTATAAAAAGATATGTTTTGTTTGTTCTAGTACATTTTTGATATGTTCTCATTTAATAATTAGTAAGTATGGTATAATATTTATTTAGAATATAATAATGCTAAGTATAGTAAATAGAAGTAAATACTAAATATAGTATATACTTGACCATTTATACTAAAATAATTCATAAAATATTCGAAACCATTAAGCAAACAAATAAATATTGTACTCAAATAGAAGTCCTCCTAATGGCATTTTAATTGGATGTTATTAACTTAATGTAAGAACACCAAAATATATGGTTCTTTTTATAAATTTTCATAACTTTACTACAGTACTCTACCTATAGTAAATTTTATTCTATTATTGGTAGGTGAGTATTGTGTTACTGTGATCATTCTGTGTTGGATGATATGAAATTAATTGTGCTGATCACCAAAAAACCAAAAAATTGAGAGATAGCACTATAATAACAGGTTATCTATCATATTAAAGGATGAGTGCGCCAAACAATTCGTTGTCACTCTTGGTTTGCCGGAAAGAGCCATAATCCCTCCAAAAATTTTAAGGTTTATTTTTCGATTTAAATTATTTAGAATATGTACCTACATAATACTGAATTATTTCAATACCGGTTTTCTTCGGCTTTCGCGAATCGCAGACGTAATAAAAGCTACTTACTAAACTAAACTAAATGGACGACTTCGTGATCACGAAATCTAAAATATTTCAAAACGTCGAAAATGGGAAAATGAAAATGTAAAGCACGAGATTGTATCGTAAAAGTATGTAAGTTTTATGATACTTTATTACTTTAAGCTTTTCTTTAATGAATCTACTGGTATTAAAATTACGAAAAATTACGGTGAAGGAATAACATCGTGTAATAAAAATTAAACCCGCAAAATTATAATTTGCGTAATCACTGGTGGTAGGACCTCTTGGGAGTCCGCACGGATAGGTACCACCACCCCGCCTATTTCCGCCGTGAAGCAGTAATGCGTTTCGGTTCGAAGGGGGGGTAGCCGTTGTAACTAGACTGAGACCTTAGAGCTTATATCTCAAGGTGGGTGGCGCATTTACGTTGTAGATGTCTATGGGCTCCAGTAACCACTTAACACCAGGTGGGCTGTGAGCTCGTCCACACATCGAAGCAATAAAAAAAAAAAATACGAGACCAAATAATTACCCTATTTTTGCGTATGCTGTATAATAATATATTAATTATAAAAATACATATTTAATAAATTTCCACTGTGAGCTCTCCAGGACAAACCTCACGTTTTTATCATATCACTAATTTAGGAAATTGAAATTAAATGATTCAGCAATAATAATGATTACTTTCACAAATAGTAGTAATTATATTGTAATACATTACAAGATCTCATATCTGAGATAGGATTTAACGTATCTAACCGATTATAAAATGAAATAAATTTAATAATCGAAATTTATTTTAATAAATTCTAAGTTGCATTTAATATAAAATTCAATGGTAAAACAGTAAACTAGTGAATTTCTAAGATGTAGACTCGCATCATATTTAGTTTGCGACCCAGCGAATATGTTTAAGCTCAACATGAGCTTGTTAATATTAGATTACTACGTTGGGGAATGGTAGTAGACTAAATTAAACCTACAACCACTACGTGAAAGCGAATAAAGTACATATATAATCATTTGGATGCTATATGTTTACATAGTCACGATAAATCATCTTAAAATGTTTGCAATTATCTTGGAAGTCTGGAGGTGGATTCTTTGATTTCTTCCATTATCTAAGGTCGACTCTTTTTCTTCTTAGGTGACAGGATATTCTACTCTAGGTTGTCTGCGTTTAATGTGATTTATGTCACTGTTTTGTAATACATAGGTTTTGTCTCAATATTTGCTTTGTTAGTTATCAAGCGTATGGAGTATATAACCATTTTTCTGAAAGCATGTTTTTTTCTTTCTTACCTAAGCTGATAGCCTTGAGAGGCTACATCAGCGTCGCCTTAACTAGTAGGTGAGCTCACGGGCCTCAAACCTGATGACGTTGCTAACACGCACCCTAGCGCGAGCCGTGCTTCGCAGAACCTACCATCGAATCGGAAACGCGACCCACTGAGAAGATCCGGCGAGAAACTCAGTGGGCTGTGTCTGAAGGTTAATTTACTCGTCGAGCCGTTTGTCGCAAGCGACGGGTTCGACGAGAACGGTGACCGGTGCTTGAGTTTCCTAAAAGCACCGTTAGTGGATCGGGAGGATCCGAAATGACGTGTAACATCGGACCTGCGATTACATGAGTAGAAATAGAGAGATTTAAATTTGAAATAACTTTAACTGCTTAAGAATTTCAATTGGAACGAGTTTCTCCTTAGTTTGTAATACGATAAACATTTGTCACTATTAAAGCTTAAGACTAGGGCTATTTCTGACTAGGACTATTAAAGGTTAGGTATAATTTTTTTAAGCTTTTCAAGCACCGGTCACCGTCCTTCAGATTATTGAACTCATGCTAGTCTGCACTGCGTTCGCACGTCGACTCCGACGCTGTTAGTCGAAGCCGACGTGCGAAATAGCCCATAGACACAACCCACTGAGTTTCTCGCCGGATCTTCTCTGCGATTCCGATCCGGTAGTAGATTCAGCAAAACACTGCTCTTGCTGGGGCTAGTGTTAGCGATTCTCTCAGGTTGAGCCCGTGAGCTCACCTACCTGTCCGCAGGAAGTTGGAATAGCCTCTGAGACTACCAACGATTAGGGAAAAAATCAACTTTTTATCACGAAAAATCCAAAGTTTCTTCGTGATGGCGTCGGTTTATGCGTTTTTCCTGATCGGCTTTATTAAGTACGCACTTTTCAAATTTTTAGTTTTAAGTAGTCCTAAACAAAACAACATCCGAAAAAGATCAGATGACCTACAACAAAAAAGAAATCAATTTCGACATGTAAATTTACTAGCTTTAAAATATTTTTTAATTTGGTACTGCATATAATACACGCCAGATAATTTAATTAAAATAACAAGTAAGAAGAATCGGCAATTCCACAATTTAGTTGATATTAGTAAACATACAAAAGCAACCAAAGGATGTTGTAATATTTGCAGATGTGGTTTGAAAATCGATTGAAATCTAATTTACGTCACGAACATCGCTTGCAAATTTGAATGTCAAGGAGCGACATCAGGCGACACTATCCAGTTCATTTTACACGTGAATATGGAATATTTTGTTCGAAATGCAGTCTCTTGAATTTGAAAGTATTTAAATTTCAATATCAATTAATACAGATCTTAGCTGTGACATGATAGTATTTTGTAGCAGTAGGAATGTGTCCATGTATACATATAGAAAGTCAGATATATGTACACATACAGACTAATTCATGACGTAAATTTTGCATTAAAAAGCTGCTTGCAATTCATTTCGAATTTCAATTACATTTTTTTGTTTCCGAAAGACTTGGACGTTCTAAAATGCAGTTTCTATTTTTAATTCAATTATCAAAATATCATCATAAAAAAGATTAAGTGACAAAAATATATTTCGGAATTTTGAGTGTTTACAAAAGTGACGATACATCTTCAATAATTATTAGTGGGGATAGGTGACATTATATGTATCTGGTATTGTGCATTCAGTCACATAATTTGAATAGGTATTATATAAAAAGTAATTGTATTATATAAAAATATTATAATGGATATTTTAACGTATATAATATAACGTTCTCCCAGAAATTGCTTGATTTGTTTTTTATTGTGATTTAGTGATGTTACAGAAACGTGAACACGAGAAACCGAATGCTTATGATGTTCTTTTAATTTTGATCAATGGATATTATGTTCGTATACCGGTATTGTATCTAAGCTCTTACAAAAATACTTCTGAATGTGAAAGTAAACAATTCTAACAACGTTTTAATTAAAAAAAACAGTCAACTTGGTTAGTCAAACTTCACGTCATTATGTCACGTAAAAAGAAGTTTACAGACTGGACAATTATAATTACAGTATTTGTCATATTAAAATCAGAGTTAACTGATTGCTTTGAAACGTTTTTTTTTGCGAATATTTTTTGTTGCATAGGCTAGTGGTAATAGTTTAGGGCTGGTTTTGATTCGTTACAAGACCCCATAGAAATAACAATTAATGGCTTCACCTGATACATGAGGTTGAAGTTTAAATCGTATGCCATATGTACTTGCTGTCACACTCACTTCATCGCATCACTTCTTTACGGGTAGCATCGTAATTATCCCAGCGAGCTTACAATGTGTCTTGCCACCAGTAAAATTACATTTAATTATGAGTTAATGTATCATAAAATCTATCTTATAAATGAATTCCTGTTCGTTAGTCTCGCTAAAATTCAAGAAAGGCTGGACCGATTTGGCTAATTTTGGTCTTGAATTATTTGTGGAAGTCCAGAGAAGGTTTAAAAGTTAGATGATAATATGAAAATGCTCGGAATGAAATAAAAATAATAATTTTGTTTTACCTTTGATATGTCCCCCATCGAACGGATTGCTTTTGTTTGTTTTAAGTTTATTTTATACAAAAGTATAGGTCTTTTATGTATCTATTAAGGCACTACGACGTCTGCCGGGTCAACTAGTAACTAATATAATTTTTTTATTTTTTTTTATTGTCCTTGTTGGCAGACGAGCATACGGCCCACCTGATGGTGAGTGGTTACCGTCGCCCATAGACTTCAGCAATGCCAGGGGCGGAGCCAAGCCGCTGCCTACCGCTTAATACTCCTTACAAGCCTCGTTTGAAGAAGGACATGTCATAGCGCTCGGGAAACACCGTGGAGGGGAGTTCATTCCATAGCCGGATGGTACGTGGCAAAAAAGTCCTCTGGAAACGCACTGTGGATGACCGCAGTGGCTCCAGGTAGTATGGATGAACTCTACTCCGGTGGCGGGCGGTGCGATGGTAAAAACGAGATGCCGGTATTATCTCGAACAATTCCTCAGAGCACTCCCCATGGAACATACGGTACAAAATACAGAGGGAACCGAAGTCCCTCCGCAGACCCAGAGGCTCCAAACGATCCGTGAGAATGGGATTATCAACAATCCGAACGGCCCTCCTCTGTATGGAGTCAAATGGAAGAAGCTGATATTTGGGAGCCCCGGCCCAGAGATGGGAGCAGTACTCCACGCGAGGCCGGACTTGTGCTTTATAAAGCAAAAGCCTTTGTCCAGGCGTGAAGTACCGCTTCGCTCTGTTGAGGACTCCCAGCATTTTGGACGCCAACTTGGCTTTGCCTTCCAAATGACTCCGAAACTGGACATCGCTCGAAATGTCGACCCCAAGTATCCCAATACTCTCGGAAGGTTGCAGGGATACTCCTTGGAATTGCGGCGCCATGACAAAGGGGTCCTTCTTCGCAGTGAACGCGCAAACTTGTGTCTTTAACGGGTTGAATTGAGCCAAGTTCAATTCACCCCATTTGGAGACTCGCCCCAGAGAGTTCTCCACTTCAGACACAAGTTTTGATCGTCTCTCTTGCACCACGCTACGACAGAGACTCTGATGGCCGATATATCGCGCATCCCCCGTGCTGTCATCCGCATAGCAATGCATGCCATCACTAGACAGCGTATCATTGATATACAGGATGAAAAGCGTGGGGGAGAGCACCGAACCTTGTGGAAATAATAATAATGTATCATAATACTAGGGCCATGTACTATAAATTCCCGTCAAGGATTTTAGGACATTTTTTTATATTAAACGAGACTCCTTTTTCAATTCAAATTATGAGACAGTCTAATACGTTTGTCAGTTAATTTATTACAGAAATAGGCATCAACAGAGTATAGCTACATTAATCCTGCAGTAGATCTAAAGACCTCGTCGGGTAGATATCTTACACTGACAACGACGAATGCGCGTCATTAATGTAAGATTATTGGATCGATCAGTGAAAGCTGGAGATGTAACTCAAAGTTATTACCGTTTTATGCCTGTGTCAGATTCCACATGAATATACAATTCGTAGCTTTAATAGTATTATATAACTGAACGGCGCATGTACTATGTATAGTGGTTTCAACTTAAATACATGCCATCTAATAAACGATATTAACGACATCTTACATGATTGGAAAACATGCTTATATCATATATTAATTTTTACAATGTCAAGTATTCCACGTTCGTTACTTTTTAAGCTAACTCCGAGTCACATCTAAACACTTAAATATTCATATTTGACGATATATAAATATATCAACTATTCAAACCCAGCCTGTTTTGGTGGCTGATCTTTGCTTTGATTGTTACAAAACTTCACAGGATCGCGTTAGGCTAATATGTTTTTCGATCAGGTAAGATTGTTGGCATGTTTGATTTTTTTATTGTTAGGATGTTCGTGGAGAAAACTCATCGTATGTTGTACAATATACGGTAAAAATATATAGTCCAACATTTTGAACTAGAAGACACGAGCTCTTGACGGTGAAAACAGTAACAATTATAGTCACACACTCGTTCAGATTATACGCCCTATCAAGTACTGTGGGGAGTTCTAGTCTAACTAACAGAAAAGTAAATAATAAAATTATCACATAAATTATGTAATTAGCAATTCAAGTAGGCAAGTATGATTCGTGTTCACAAACAGAATACTGGTCTCGGTTCCTACCTAACATTAATTAGTAAATACTTAATATTTGATATCAAAACTTAAGAGCTTGTTCCGCATTACTATGAGCACATCCCAGCGGAGCTTTAATCAACTTTAGGAGGCCAGCTCATAAAGTTAATCAACAAAATTTTGGCATGTTCATTATAATATAAAATGTTTTCCTACAAGTCAAATTACGTTACATTAGTTAATTTTATTTTGTGTCTAAATAGTTTTTTTTTGTCGTATTGCTATTCATAGTATAGCGTCAAGTTTAAAATTAAAATCTACCACCTTATATCGGCTCAAATTTACATTTAATTGTTACATTTCTTAAACTTTTTGACTCGTGCTACAAATATCGGGCCCACAGGAAGTTCTCCACTTTTTGGTACTGTTATTACCACTGTTACAATATGATAAAACTGCAACAATATATTAATCCAATATTGTTATAAAAATTAACAAATAATCCTGGATTTTTAAGCAAGTCTTCAAACGACATTTCTGTTTAGTAAAGTTCTTCGTTTTTATTGAAATGCATTTTACAATAGATACTCTTTTTGGTCTAATTACAATTATATCTTATCTAAATTTCTTATAACACGACGTTTATATTCGAAACGCTGTCAAGTACAGTTTATTGGTGTCTCCAAAGTTTCAAAGAAATAAACATATCGCCCTAATCCGACAGTTTTAGGGCGGTTCTCCAGGGGAAAGGTAACCGAATTTTATTGAGAATCGTAGGAGATAAATTTATAAAGGCAACATTGAGTACCTAACTTCAAAGACAAACGATTGGTGTATTCCTTTGAATAAATATACCTTTCGCTCGTTTATTTTACTAAGAATTCGTTCCACACTGTACCTATACCTATTTAAATGAAAGTAAAATATAAATAATGGTTGTTTAATGTCTATAGCTGCTTGAGTATCCAAATGATCTGATACAAATTACACTCAAAATATAATTTATATATACACTACGTAATTAAAAACGGAAAGAATCGTTTATATACGATGATGATAAATAAAGTAGATAGTGAGTTCTTGAGTGGAGAACGCACGCACATCGACAAATGTAATTTGGGCTGTTCCCGCGGATATGTGGTGCGGTGCCTTAGGAAGGGTGGCCGGTAAGAAATGTTTAAGGAAAGTCGAAGATCGAGTTCACTGATGTAAATTTTGAGAGGCCAATATCCAACCGGTGACGATTATAGGCTGATGTTGATGGGCAAGTAATGATGCTTTCGCTTCAGGTAACAAGTTGACCAAAAATTATTGTGTTTCTTTATATATATTTATTTATTCAGTTTCATGCACAAAGGTACAATAGCGGACTTAATGCTTGAGGCATTCTCTACCAGTCAACCAAGGTTGGTGAAGAGAATCATGTGGTAGGTGCATTACTTATTGCGAAAATAACAAAAAAAATATATATCATGACATACAACAATGTACACAATATTATATCAATATATAATCACCATCATAATATATATATCCATATACACATTTATACACAATTATAACAACATATAATTACTTGTTTAAAAAAAATTTTTCGTTCGTTCTTCACACAAAAACCAATAAAGCTGATGTTTCAAACAACTTTACTTGATAATTGTTAATGTTATCTCGAAACAACGGCAAAAACCGGGGAAGTATTACTACTGAAGCTACCATTGTACAATAAGTGGACAGACTACTCTTTGCCGAGCTCATCGACACCAGAAAGCCAATACGTCGAGTAATTGAAGAGATGAGAACGTAAACTTAATTATAATGTGGTAACAGTTTCGCTCTAAGCGTGAATACATGAGTACCGAGGAGGAGAATTGGTGGCGATACCGATGCAGTCTTTCATTAAATCGGTTTTCTCACACGTTACTTCTACATCTTACAAGTCGGTCATGTGTTACATTTAATATCTGCCTTGATAGGTAAACGAGCTTGCGGTCCACCATTTTTGTTAAATATCATGTTTTGATTTGTTAAAGTCAAATCGAAGTGTACGAATAATAACAACTGGAATGAATAATATACACGTGTTTGCTCTTATAACGCATTCTGCAAAGGAAAATTTCCCAAATCAGCATTTAATTTGATTTCTTGCTAACAGTATATCGTTCTTGTATTTTTTCCCTTAGATTCAGCATTTTTTTAGATTTCATGTTAAATCGATGTAATTCAAATTCAAATTTTCAAAAAAGTTTCTGGAAGCTATCGCGAGCATAATTCTGCTAATCTGTATAAAGCTTGGGAAATCTTAATGCGTGGATTTTAATGAAGACAGTTTAGTGCTGGAAGAAGATTTAGTCAAGTGCTTGCAATATGCCATACTGCCAGTTAATGCATTATATTGGCAGAATACTCAGAGAACGCTGCTCCCCATTTGCCGGTAAATTCCTTATTCGCCGTCTATGATACCTATAGAAAAGGCAAGCCTGGTGCTTTGCTAGGCCATCACCACAGAGTTAAATTTGTACAAAAATAATGTTGCATGCTTATACGCCACAGTTTCCGGACCACGATATCACTCATGGCTGCTCGATCGATACGCGAACACCTTGCCTTTGACATGCTAGGCTAAAGATAAGCTATTCCAGATTCAAAGCGAAACCGTACTAATATCATGTTTAAATAATGTTTATAAATTTTTTTTTATGCATAGTATGGTAAGTACTTTAAAACCTATTAGATTGAAGACAAGATTCGATCAAAATATGTCGCTAACATACTAATACAAACTAAGTACCGTTTGTATATGAATGATTGGGCCCATTTCAGAGTAAACAAACTTCTCAAGAAATAAGGGATACAAAGGACAGCGAGGCAATCTAATAAAATGTTTCAAGTCTGAGCCGCAAACGCGCTTTTACAAAACCGTAGTTTCCCAGCGAGTCTCATACCAAAAGCTAACGAGTAATTGCCCTTAACGATCCTACTTCCCGGGAGAATGAACTCTTCCTTTTATTTGCACATTATTGTGCAGTTAAGGGCTTTAAGAACTGGTTTTTGTGACAAAATTAGCTATGTTCTCTTAGTGAGGTGCTTTTGGCAAGAAAATCACCGAGCGCCTTATTCTCGTTTATAAATCAATATACTAAAATAAAGGGCATAGTAATAACGGGCAAAATACAATATTATCCAACAGCTGCTTTAAATATGTTGTTTACTACAAATTTAATTAGACAGTTGACCAACGTCGGAGATACTATTTATGTAAATTCATTGTTTAAAAATAAACAAGAATGAATTTGTTACACGGTCACGAGTCATCAATACATTATTATAGGGCTTTATGCAGAAAACGCATCCTGGTTTGCTTAGACAACCGAAAACTAAAGCAATAAACGTGTATATTATTCAGAAAGATGTTGATCTTCTGACGTTTTAGTAATGTTGTCAGGTCTCTGTAGCACACAAGAAAAACATTTGTCGTTTCATCTTTTATTCAATTCTCTCTTGTGGTTGGTAAAGATTATTGTTACGAATTTAGAAGATAATGTAAACCTAAAAAGTAGCCGCGAGCCACACAAAATAATCACGATAGGCTTTATTTTTCACTCTGTATACCAAATTGTTTTTTTTTTATGAATAAAATATTACTGGTGGCCCGGAGGCCTTTCTAGTTTCACCAGAACAGGTGGTCGAGTACGGGCTCAGCCAGGAGGATTGGGATTTGCTAACAGCTGCCCGAGCGTCACCGAAGGAAATCTAACAGCTCAAGAGCTGCTGCTTTGCAAATCCATGCGTCTATATCGGATCGGAACCGCGATGCGCTGAGAAGATCCGACGAGAAACTCAGCGGGCTCATGTAAGGGTTATACGCAATGTATGGTGGGGCCCACGACCCTACACCGCAAAATAAATTTATAGAATAATACAATATTGTTGTATTTTTTTTTAATTGTCAAGATGGGTAGACGACCTCACGGCCCACCTGGTGTTAAGTGGTCACCGGAGCCCATAGATATTAAACACGTCAATGCCACCGCCCATCTTGAGACATGAGTTCTAAGTCTTCGTTTTTACAGTACAACGGCTGTCTCTTCAAAGCAAAACACATTACTGCTTTTTCCCTACCTAATCGCTGGTAGCCCAAAGAGCTATTCTATTATACTGGAAGAACTAGCTAACACTAACCCTAGCAAGAGCATTGGTTCGTTGAATCTACCACCGGATCCAAATCCGCATGTTAGGCAGGACGGTGGTACTTACCTGTGCGGTATCACAAGGGGCGGTACCACCAGTAAATAAAACAGTATTATTTGGGTAAGGGTGACTTTAATGTCGCTCTATAGTATTTTACTCTATTTAAAACTGTAATTTAAGCGGAAAAAATTCACCATAATCGAAATGTTTCTGTACAGATCCAAACGACAAATTCAATGAACTGTAATATTCCAGTTCGCGTATTAATATTGCACCTGATAAGATAAAAAGAAAGGTGAGGCAGACAGATGTGCTAACACGGTAAGGGGATAAGCTTATTACTTCAGTCTGTTGGAGGAAAACTTATTAAATGTGCATGTTTGCATTAAATATTAAAACTCATATTACTTGCTGCCTAAACAATATTTTTTGATAGGAAATATATTTCATCTCGATAGTATTATAATAAAAACAGATGTCATTTAAAAAAGAAAAACTGCCTACATTTTTAATCGATTACAATTTGAATACGATTAGTAATGGATAATGTTCAAAAATTTTGTCATTGCGGTGAGCATTGTTTCACAAATTCTCTATTATTAATAAATATTTCTGTTATTCGATTCATTAATATTTATATTTGTTTTTTTGAATAATTGATTGATTGTTTGATTTTATTAGATGAAATCGTAATAGTAAACTTTGTTATCAACTTCTACCTGTACTTTCCTACCAAACTGGTGAAGCTGGGCTAGCCCCGCCACGCTACCAATGATCGAGTAGGGAAAAGAATGGAAAATTAGTACAGAATAGATTATAGAAGTATTTTTATGCTATGTTACAATCAAAATTAAATCCATCCGATCACTTTTAGGATAAATTGCAGAATATTGTGGACGGAAATAATATGCACACTACGGCTCGGATTAATTAAGACATTATTATTTTACGGAATGTTTTTTATTAAATTCACAGACCATTCAATTTTAACGTGTCAGTGAGATCGTTTGTTTTTAAATATTTACGTTTTAAGCATTTCATATAACACTTTTTATAAAACCCTATTAAATATATTGTTTCGTGAAAGAAGCTCGGCTTTTTCCTAAATTTCGTTACGAAAACGGATAATGTGTTCTCCTCAGAATCGTTCAAATAAGTTTTCATGAAGCGTGTCTCGAGAATCAAGATTTATTTATTTTTAATGAGCACTCACCTCTCCTTTCTGAGTTCGCTGTTCCGTTTGCGGAAGTTGGCAACGAGTATCTGGAGCTCGGAGGAATGCCGCTCATACAGCTGTGACAGTTGCGTCGTAAAGTCCGACACTGGAAGAAACATAAACATTAATTTTGTTAAACATTAACTAAAGAGCCGATTTAAATTACGAAATACATGGACGGCTTAATATATAATGTATATAAGTATATAATCTAATTATTTTATAGTTTTGGAACGAATGATTTTAAAGTTTTGGAACGGATGCGGAGGAGCACCCTAACCGGGAAAAAACGTCCGTAACGTAAGATTTTTATTAGTAATGTACACAGTGTACGACTTAACTTTGTAATCGCGTACAAAAAATTACATATTTTTTTATTATATATTTTTTATAAATCATTGTGAATAAAACATTCTCGCTCACGACTCGGTCGTGCGCGGACGTGCTTTCCGATCCGTGGCCCGCTTGCGAGCTGCGTCTCTGAGATCACAGTTGTGCTCGACAGTTTAGTGACCGTGAATACATTCTCGTTTACGACTCGGTTGTGTGTGAACGTGCCTTCCAATCCGTTGGTCGCTTGCGACCTACGCATCGGAATACACATTTGTGCGTGATAGTGTTGTGACCGTGAATACCCACCTCATACCAACTGTCTTTTTCAAGGCAACCAATCGCTACGATCAGGCTTCCTGTGGCACTCACAGGCTAGCGATTTCCTAACCCTTCCCAAAACAACAGTCTTTTTCAAGACTAGACCCCCGCTCGCGATTCTGCCTGCTGTAGCACTATACAGCCCGAGCGGGTTCCTTTCCTTTTCCCCGCCGATTGCCGTTTTCACGGCATAGGCATTCCCCCCCCCTGCTCCTTGCTGTCCTGCAGCACAGGGGGGTTACAAATCCTATCCGGGGCCTCGCCTTTCGGCGAGTTCAACAAAAGTCCCGGGGCCGCCCCCCCCGGGCAAGAAGACCGAAGAAATGGAGCAAGAAGATGTTAGGGATATTGTCGGGTTCCTCCGGGATAGGTACCCGTCAATTAGGGCCGAGTACCTAGAGTATAGGGCCGCCCGTGGCAATCCCTCCCCCCCCGCGTCCGTCGCCGCGTATCTCAAACGTGCCTCGGAGGCACGCCGCGCGCCCCCCGCCGCCGCGTTAAGTTCGAGCGCACGTTCCGACGATGCGACTCACGAAGCGCCTAGCGCTACCCCCACCCCCGCGCCCGCGTCGACTACGTCATCGCGCGTCTCGTCCGTCGCGACCTCGATCGTTTCGAGTTCAGGCTCCGATACCGAATCGGAGATGGATTTCGAATCCGCGTCAAGCCCTCAGCCTGGAACTTCGGATGGGTTCCAAACCGTAACGCGCGGTAAAAAGCGTACTCGCGCCGTGGAGTCCCGGAGCTCCACGACGAAGCAGACAAAATCCGCGACCGCCTCCCGCCCGCAGGTAGTCGTGACACCGGAGTCGGACTCCGCTCGCCGCGTAACCCCGCCGCCGCGTCCCAAGCCCGCGCCCGCTCCTAAAGCAGCTGCCCCGCCCCCGCTGATTCTCCAGGAAAAAACTGCGTGGAACCGCGTTTCCCAGGCCCTTCAGGCAAATAAAATCAACTACACCCATGCGCGTAACGTCGCGCATGGGATTCAGATCAAGGTCGCAACGCCGGGCGACCATAGGGCCCTCTCAGCATACCTCCGAAAGGAGAACATAGGTTTCCACACCTATGCTCTTCAGGAGGACCGCGAGCTCCGCGTAGTAATACGCGGAGTACCGAAAGAGCTAGACATAGACTACGTTAAGGAGGACCTGATCGCTCAGGCACTCCCTATAGTTAGTGTGCATCGGATGCACAGCGGGCGGGGCAAGCAGCCCTACAACATGATACTCGTCGCGTTGGAGCCAACCCCGGAGGCCAAGAAAAAGATCTCATGCCTCTCGACAGTCTGCGGCCTATCCGGGGTCTCCATCGAAGCCCCCCATAAACGTGGCACTCCCGGGCAGTGCTACAGATGTCAGCTTTACGGCCACTCGGCTCGTAATTGCCACGCGCGCCCCCGCTGCGTAAAGTGCCTCGGCGACCACGCCACACTAGATTGCTCGCGTGTTAGGGAAACCGCGACCGAACCTCCAAGCTGTGTCCTATGCCTTAAGCAAGGGCACCCCGCGAACTACCGTGGATGTCCTAGGGCTCCGCGAAAACGTCCGACCCACCCAGCCCCCCGAACCGTCGGCCCAAAGACTTCGGCGCCTTCAGTGCCGAAACCTGCCTTCGTGCCGGCTGCAGTTCCCACGGTGTCGGCGTGGAAAAAACCGCTGCCGTATACGAAGGCGGGAACGGAAACCGCACCCCCGCCCCCGCTCGTGACACGCCCCGCGCCCCAGCCCTTGCTCGCACCTCGCCCCGCGCCCGCGTTCCGTCCCCCGCAACCCTCTGCCGTCAACGACTTCGCGCTCGTGCGCGACTTCGTTACCGCGGTCAACTTCGACCGTCTGCGATCGTTCGCAGACGCGATACGTAGGTCGGTAACCCCCGAACAGCGGCTCGCGGCCGCTTTCGATCATATGGACGTCTACGAGTCCGTGTCCCGCACGTTATAAAAATCTTTACCGGTAACCAATGGCGCAAAAAGGTAGAGAAAAACCGTATTCCCTTACGTTAGCATTCTATAATGCTAACGGACTCGCGCGGCAACGCGATCAAATTTTTGAATTCCTCCGCGACAATCTTGTAGATATTCTATTAGTGCAGGAAACCTGTCTGAAGCCCTCGCGTCGTGACCCGAAAGTCGCGAATTACGTCATGGTTAGGAATGACAGACTCACCGCCTCCAAAGGCGGGACTGCCATTTACTATAGGCGGGCCCTGCACGTGGTCCCTCTCGATACTCCCTCGCTCTCACATATCGAGGCGTCAGTGTGCCGTATCTCGCTGACGGGACACCAGCCGATCGTCATCGCATCCGTTTATCTCCCCCCGGACAAGCCCCTTCTGAGCAGTGACATCGAGTCACTGTTCGGCATGGGAGACTCTGTCATCCTGGCAGGCGATCTAAATTGCCACCACACTAGGTGGAACTGCCATCGTACAAACGTCAACGGTAGGCGTCTCGACGCGTTTATAGACGACCTCACCTTTGAAATAGTCGGTCCCCCAACTCCAACATGTTATCCATATAACATCGCGCTCCGTCCGAGCACTATAGACCTGGCATTGCTTAGGAACGTAACTCTGCGCTTACGTTCCATCGAAGCAATGTCAGAGCTCGACTCAGACCACCGACCTGTCGTTATGCAGCTCGGTCGCCCTCACAACCCAGTCACTGTTACGAGGACCATGGTGGATTGGAATAAGCTGGGCACGTGCCTAGCCGACGCCGCTCCGCCAATCCTCCCTTACGGCCCGGATTCGAATCCATCCCCCGAGGACACCGTCGAATCCATAAACATCATTACCGATCACATCTCTTCCGCGATCATTAGATCTTCTAAAGAAGTCGATGTGGAGGACAGCTTCCACCGCATCAGACTGTCCCCCGATCTTAGGAATCTCTTAAGAGTTAGGAACGCGGCAATCCGGGCCTACGATCGTCTTCCTACGCATTCAAACCGGATTCAGATGCGTCGCCTACAACGCGAAGTCCACTCCCGCTTAAGCGACGCGCGTAACGATAATTGGCATAGTTATTTAGAACAACTCGCGCCCTCCCACCAAGCATACTGGCGACTAGCTAGGACTCTCAAATCCGAAACTACCGCTACTATGCCTCCCCTCTTACGCCCTTCAGGCCAACCACCGGCATTCGATGACGATGACAAGGCTGAGCTGCTGGCCGATGCACTGCAAGAGCAGTGCACCACCAGCACTCAACACGCGGACCCCGAACACACCGAGTTAGTCGACAGGGAGGTCGAGCGCAGAGCTTCCCTGCCGCCCTCGGACGCGTTACCCCCCATTACCGCTGACGAAGTTAGAGACGCGATCCACAACCTCCAACCTAGGAAGGCACCAGGCTCCGACGGCATCCACAACCGCGCGCTAAAATTTTTGCCAGTCCAACTGATAGCAATGTTGGCTACAATTTTAAATGCCGCTATGACGCACTGCATCTTTCCCGCGGTGTGGAAAGAAGCGGACGTTATCGGTATACATAAGCCGGGCAAACCGAGAAACGAAACTTCTAGTTACCGTCCGATTAGTCTCCTCTCGACGATAGGAAAAATTTACGAACGTCTCCTTAGAAAACGCCTCTGGGATTTTGTTACCGCGAACAAAATACTCATAGACGAACAGTTCGGATTCCGCTCAAAACACTCGTGCGTACAACAAGTGCACCGCCTCACGGAGCACATTCTGATAGGGCTAAATAGGCGTAAACAAATCCCGACCGGCGCCCTCTTCTTCGACATCGCGAAGGCGTTCGACAAAGTCTGGCACAACGGTTTAATTTACAAACTGTACAACATGGGAGTGCCAGACAGACTCGTGCTCATCATACGAGACTTCTTGTCGAACCGTTCGTTTCGATATCGAGTAGAGGGAACTCGTTCTCGTCCCCGTCAACTGACTGCCGGAGTCCCGCAAGGCTCCGCGCTCTCCCCGTTATTATTTAGTTTGTATATCAATGATATACCCCGGTCTCCGGAGACCCATCTAGCGCTCTTCGCCGATGACACGGCTATCTACTACTCGTGTAGGAAGATGTCGCTGCTTCATCGGCGACTCCAGATCGCAGTAGCCACCATGGGACAGTGGTTCCGGAAGTGGCGAATAGACATTAACCCCACGAAAAGCGCAGCGGTGCTCTTCAAAAGGGGTCGCCCTCCGAACATCACTTCGAGCATCCCACTCCGTAGTAGGCGCGCAAACACCTCCGCCGTTAGTCCCATCACTCTCTTTGGCCAGCCCATTCCGTGGGTCTCGAAGGTCAAATATCTAGGCGTCACCCTCGACAGAGGGATGACATTCCGTCCCCATATAAAAACGGTACGCGACCGCGCCGCGTTTATTCTAGGACGACTCTATCCAATGCTTTGTAGTCGAAGCAAACTGTCCCTCCGCAATAAGGTAACTCTCTACAAAACTTGCATACGCCCCGTCATGACGTATGCAAGCGTAGTGTTCGCTCACGCAGCCCGCACCCACTTGAAATCCCTTCAGGTTATTCAATCACGATTCTGCAGGATAGCCGTCGGAGCGCCTTGGTTCCTTAGGAATGTGGATCTCCACGACGACCTGGAGCTCGACTCTTTTAGTAAGTATCTACAGTCGGCATCGCTGCGCCATTTTGAGAAGGCGGCACGACATGAGAACCCTCTCATCGTAGCCGCTGGAAATTACATACCCGACCCAGTAGACCGAATGGTAAACCGTCGACGTCGCCCAAAGCACGTCAATACGGATCCTCCTGATCCATTAACGGTGCTTTTAGGCACCACAAGCACCGGTCACCGTCCTCGTCGAACCCGTCGCTTGCGACGAAGGGCTCGACGAGCGAACTAACCCATAGACACAGCCCACTGAGTTTCTCGCCGGATCTTCTCAGTGGGTCGCGTTTCCGATCCGGTGGTAGATTCTGCGAAGCACTGCTCTTGCTAGGGTCAGTGTTAGCAACTCTCCGGTTGAGCCCCGCGAGCTCACCTACTAACGTTAGGGTGAAGCTGAAAT